>NC_086444.1:135690640-137096890 GCF_028390025.1 Pseudophryne corroboree
GCCAATTCACATTATATGCCACACTGTACATACTGCCAATTCACATTATATTCCACACTGTGGTGCTGCCAATTCACATTGTATGCCACACCGTGCGTGCTGCCAATTCACATTATATGCCACAGTGTGCGTGCTGCCAATTCACAATATATGCCACACTGTGCATACTGCCAATTCACATTATATGCCACACTGTACATACTGCCAATTCACATTATATGCCACACTGTGCAGGTCCCAAGTCACATTATATGCCACACTGTGCGTGCTGCCAATTCACATTATATGCCACACTGTGCATACTGTCAATTTACATTATATTCCACACTGTGCATACTGCCAATTCACATTATATGCCACACTGTACATACTGCCAATTCACATTATATGCTACAATGTGCATGCTGCCAATTCACATTATATGCCACAATGTGCATACTGCCAATTCACATTATATGCCACACTGTGCATACTGCCAATTCACATTATATGCCACACTGTACATACTGCCAATTCACATTATATGCCACACTGTGCGTGCTGCCAATTCACATTATAATCCACACTGTGCGTGCTGCCAATTCACATTATATGCCACACTGTGCATACTGTCAATTCACATTATATGCCACACTGTGCGTGCTGCCAATTCTCATTATATTCCACACTGTTAGTGCTGCCAATTCTCATTATATGCCACACTGTTCGTGCTGCCAATTCACATTATATGCCACACTGTGCATACTGCCAATTCACATTATATTCCACACTGTGGTGCTGCCAATTCACATTGTATGCCACACCGTGCATGCTGCCAATTCACATTATATGCCACACTATGCGTGCTGCCAATTCACATTATATGCCACACTATGCATGCAGCCAATTCACATTATATGCCACACTGTGCATACTGCCAATTCACATTATATGCCACAGTGTGCGTGCTGCCAATTCACATTATATGCCACACTGTACATACTGCCAATTCACATTACATTCCACACTGTGGTGCTGCCAATTCACATTGTATGCCACACCATGCGTGCTGATAATTCACATTATATGCCACACTGTGCATGCTGCCAATTCACATTATATGCCACAGTGTGCATACTGCCAATTCACATTATATTCCACACTGTGGTGCTGCCAATTCACATTGTATGCCACACTATGAATGTTGCCAATTCTCATTATATGCCACACTGTGCGTGCTGCCAATTCACAATATATGCCACACTGTGCATACTGCCAATTCACATTATATGCCACACTGTACATACTGCCAATTCACATTATATGCCACACTGTGCAGGTCCCAAGTCACATTATATGCCACACTGTGCGTGCTGCCAATTCACATCATATTCCACACTGTGCGTGCTGCCAATTCACATTTTATGCCACACTGTACATACTGCCAATTCACATTATATGCCACACTGTGTGTGCTGCCAATTCACATTATATGCCACACTGTGGTGCTGCCAATTCACATTGTATGCCACACTGTGCGTGCTGCCAATTCACATTATATGCCGCACTGCGCATACTGCCAATTCACATTATATGCCACACTGTGCATGCTGCCAATTCTCATTATATGCCACACTGTGCGTGCTGCCAATTCCCATTATATGCCACACTGTGCATGCTGCCAATTCTCATTATATGCCATACTGTGCATGCTGCCAATTCACATCATATGCCACACTGTGGTGCTGCCAATTCACATTGTATTCCACACTGTGCGTGCTGCCAATTCACATTATATGCCGCACTGCGCATACTGCCAATTCACATTATATGCCGCACTGCGCATACTGCCAATTCACATTATATGCCACACTGTGCATGCTGCCAATTCTCATTATATGCCACACTGTGAGTGCTGCCAATTCTCATTATATACCACACTGTGCATGCTGCCAATTCTCATTATATGCCACACTGTGCGTGCTGCCAATTCACATTATATGCCACACTGTGCAGGTCCCATTATATTACACACTGTGTGTTCCCCCAAAAAATATATGCTCCATTGCCCTCCACCCCATATTATTTTTTTACTAACTTGCTGATATGCAACACTTGCTATGGACAACATTGCCACTTCTATAAACCTGCATTTTAGTAATTATACCAAAGTGCTGCCACTTTTTCCAAGTGATATCTCATTATCACCATGCAGGCCAACAAAGAAGGATGGAGAGGTGGGATGGGAGCACCATATGCGTCATTTATAATGCTTGGTGAGGCACGGCTGTCATGCAGTAGCAGGACTTTTGCCCGGGGCACCGCCTTCCGGAGGGCGCCGCACCAGGGCAAGATCCGCTGCTGCTGTGCCCCCCGCTGCCCGCTGTGTCCCGCTGCCCGCTGTAAAGGGAAACTAGACGCTACGCGTCTAGTTTCCCTTCGTGGAGAGGACCTTTGCTGTGCGGTGCGCGATGATGTCATCGCGCACCGCACATCATTTCAGCGGCGCTACAACTGTACAGGTGGCGTAACTGACCACGCCCCCTGTATGAAGCCACGCTCCCTATTGCCGCCCGGGGCGCAAAAAGCACCTGAACTGGCCCTGCTGTCATGGCATTGTGACTCCTCTGGGAGAAATCCTATTGATTGTCAGGCCAGGATGATTGCTATAGTTTTGCATGTGGCCAGGATGCCCCCCTCTCTTCAACCAGCGCCTCTTGCGGGTGCCATCCTGGCCAACCTCTAGTTACAGCTATATTATTTTGACATTCATTATGTAGCATGCAAATGTTAACATGGTCATTATGTGATTACCAGCAGCTGCTCCTACTTACAATTAGTAGGGGGGATTGCCGCTACTCCCGTGCCTAGAGAGGAGAAGAGACTGACAGTGCATGTACAGACGTCGTGGTGCAACTGTGGAAACCCCGGCTTCTATGGACTGCACCGACTGCAGCCCACAGAAGCCGGAATGGGCTGCACAAAAGGCAGGGAGTGGTTTCCTACAGGAAGACAGCTCTCTGCTTATCGCAGCATGGTCTGGCAGTCCCAAAGGGAGAAAACACCTCCCAATTGTGTGTCTGTGAATAGGAAGTCACTGCCAGTCACAGTGAAGCCAGTGCAGTCTCGGACTGTATGTCGCTTCACTGACACTGAGATGGATGGTGTATTTTGCCTGGAGAGACTGCACTCCTGCCTTGTCATTACACTGAACATGTCGACAGGTTCAAAATGCCAAATATGGCCAACTGAACATTTCAATTCGACACTCTGTCCATGTTATTTTCCAGGTGTTGATATTTATGATGTTGGAATTTTAACCATGTTGATATTATAGTTGTTGACATCGACTTCATGACTGCATCTTATGTTAACCACTACACATTGGGCGGGAAGCTGGATTTGGCTTGGCTGCTCACCGCATGTGCACAAAGCTCCGAAATGTTATATATGTTATTCTTTAGATGGCGTTACCCAATAGAAGCTTATAGGCTTCTTTCGCACTTTCTCCCTGAGAGGGATCCAATCAGATCCCTCACCCATCCCCCCCCCCCCCCCCCCCCCCCAGTTCGTGCATCACTAGAAGCATGCGTAGAAGGACTCCTGGGTACAAAACTGGAAGTCCGTCTATTGCGAAGGACAGCTCTTACCGGGACGTGGTCCTTTGTGAGTTTCTCCAAGTCTTCAAGCATACGGCATTAATAAACACAGGTCTGCTTGTGAACAGTGGCGTGATGCATTGCATGCAAAATGTGATTTGTCATGCATGCCGACAATTAACTGCTGATGATGTAATGTAGGGAACGTAATACTATAGGAACATTTATCAAAAGACTATCAGCCCATCAATAATGTCAGCATCGGCAGCTGTGCGCGGCAACACTGTAATTGTTCCATCGGGTGCCATCTAGTGGTCGCTGGAATGCAAAACACTTGAATTCACCCCATAGAGCTGAGGAGCAGCATTAGCCTTTTATTACATAGGATTTCCTCAATCTTTTATAGATGCATAATTCAGTTTGTCAACGTAATGCTAAAACGAAACAAAACCACTCTGCAAATGACTTCAAAATCACAGTCCCCCTTCCACACTGGACTAGTTAAAACACAATCATGTTGTAATTTTTAACTTGTATACTTTGTGCAACTTTCTCAACAATGGCTGAAAAACATATATATAAATACAAGTTACCCAGAAAGAGAAAATATTGGTCACATTGTAGCTTGTGACAAATGCTTCTTGCTAAATGGGGGTCTTATCACCCTCTCCCAGCAGTCCTGCTCTTATCAGGTAACACACAGTGCTTGTGGCTTTGAAGGCAGCAGAGCAATGCTAAGTGACTGGAGCAGGGCGCATGTACAGCCTGCAGAGGCACATTGTACCAGCACACTGCCTGTATCACCCTATGTGGCTGTGTGCTCTATTCTGCAGACACTTGGCTCTAGCTAATAATAGAACAGTATGAAGTAATATTGCCATTGATGTTTTGAGCCTTTGATTGGATAATTATATAAACAGTAGGGGGTGGATTTGCTGGATCACATTAGTATTCCCGTCCTATCAATGTGCTGTGATGCTAGCCGCGTCAGGCTGCCAGTTTCCCAGCCTCTTCCAGTGCCACCAGCGCATCTCACAGAGGGATCTTGAGGAAGAAGAAGAAGAAGAAGAAGAGACCAGTGAGACTGGTCCAGGGGGGCCAGATCTTAAAAGGCCATTTAAAGCCTCGAGGGAGGTGTGATAAACCCAGCTGCGTTTAGAGAGGATGCTGCGGCCAATCCAGGGGGATTTGTAAGGGAGAGGCGCTCCACCCTTTCCTGAATGGCAACTCTTATCTGCCAGACATGGTTGTGCATGCCCTGCCTTGCTGCAATCAATATTAGGAGGAAGCTTGTGTGCGCTGACATTGGGATATTCCTGCCAGGGATCACCATGCCATTGCAGGGCTGACATCCCTGGATGCTGCTGCTGGCTGGAGATTGGAGCTATGCAGGAGGACGCACCAACTCTCCTGCAGCCTGAAGGTTACCTGCAACAGCAACCTCTGCTCCTGTAGGGGGGGAACAGGCTAGCTCATCAGGAGTTACAGTGGCTCTGCTGACCACTTCCAGCACCGTGCTGTGGCTGGCAATCCCCACCACTCACCACCACCCCAGTCTCGCCTTGGACGTTGCCTGGTGGATGTGTATGCATGACTTCAGCACCGAATGGGCGCAAGAATCGCCCCAGGTCGCAAGGATCTCTCTTCCAAATCGGCAACAAAGCGCTGCCCAGAGACCTTGAGCGCAGGGAGAGCTCGGAGAGCCCCCTCAAATCCCAGAGAACCCTGGACCACTGCAAAATGGTGGGTACACAATAAATCCCATGCCAACTATATTTTTGTGTTTTTTGCTTTAGTGCCACTCCCACCCCCATAGCACTGTGTTGCTATTCACATCACGTGCAGTTGCACTATTTTTAAAACTGCAGTACTGCCCACTGTGCATAGCACCCCTAGCCCATATAGAGCTGAGTGATGGGAGTGCTGCTTACATTGCACACTGAGCTCTATGCCTCCACTATCTATGGGTGTCTGCTCCTCTGAACCTTCCCACTGCTGCTAACAGGCTGCAGTGTATAACATCACACACTCTGCACTGCTCTCCCTGCATCTGCTGATACACAGAGAGACCCCCATAGCTCCCTTTCTCGCCCTCCTGCATGACCACTTGCTGCAAACAGACATACTCTTAGTGAATGCACAGGTGTGTAATGAAATAATCACATTACACCTTTCCCGAGCCTCCACCACTTCCAGTAGCTCTGAGGGATTTCTGTGTTGCAGCTTCGGTGTCAGATCAGTGTACTCTGCTATTGCAGATAGATGCACTGAGTTGGGACAAATACATTGTGCATTGGAAATCTTTTTAACTCTCTCCTGTCTGATACAGTGTGATGCTGTCAGTGTGGCTATTGCTACTTTAATGTGGCTAGTTGTGCTGCTGCTGGTTGTCTCCACTGGCTTCCTGTCATTCTTATAGGAAACTCGGCTAGTTATGTGATGTGAATACTGTTGCTGCCTATATATGTTAGCTAGATAGATTTGTTATTTATTGTGCTGAAATAGATTTGTTATTTATTGTGCTGAAAATGTTTGTTTAATGTTATTGTTTCACTCATTTTATCAACGCCCATAGCCATTGCCCCTGAAGTCTCTAAGTATTCATGTTTCTGCTGCATTGGTGCTACAGATGTGCCTACCAAAAGGTATATTACCTGCTGTTAATATACTTATGATAATTAATGGCCCATGCAGGATCCAGACCACCTGTTCCAAGCAGATGGGTGATGATGGATTAAAGATGGAAAAAATATAAAAATAAGCAGAAATGTAGTGACTGTATGCAACACCATGTTTGAGAAAACAAAAACCCTTAAACAGAAATTGCCTGTCTATTGTATATAGTCCTTCCTCTTCTAAGGGGTTACAGTTCTTCATTACTATGTATATAGACTCATTTCCTGATATGTACAGTAGACACCTGGCTGTACTCACCTCTTTGCGTCTAGTCTTCAGATTAGATAGGGAGGGGGGCTGTTGTCCTCAGATGCCCCCTACTTGTACCAGATGAAAGCAATGCCTTCATTTCATACTGGAAATCAGAGCTTTAATGGGTGTAATGCAGATCTTTTAAGACATCCTTCTAATGGAGTTGTGGTTGTTGGGAAATAAAGCGTTCTGCTTCTAAAACACATGTTGAGTGTACAATAATTTTGTTTTATTATACTCAAATGCAGTGTGTACTTCATGGTATATCAATAATGATGGGTGTGAATACTAATGCAAACTGGCAATAGGTGTACTCCTAATGTTTCTCATGGTGACAATGTATTTTTTCAGCTTGTCCAGGATTTCAACACCCAGGTGGCACTGTATCGTGAATTAGTCATTTCCATTGGGGATGTGTCAGTAAGCTGTCCCTCCCTGCGGGCTGAAATGCAGAAAACTCGAACCAAAGGCTGTGAGATGGCTCTCCAGGCGCACCAAAAACTCTCCTCCATCTCGGGGTAGGATATGCCGTTTCCATAATTTATAGCCAACCAACTCTACATGTTAGATACTGTACGTCTCTGGGAGAGCATCACTCAGAGGTCTTTACAAGGACACTGAGCTGTTATCATACATGTTATGGCATTGTTCCTTTGAAATAAGTGGTTTGTTTGATACAAAACACCCAGAACCATTTGGATTTTTGTGATTTAGGGGTCTATGGACTAAAGCTTGGTGAGAGATAAAGTGGATGGAGATAAAGTACCAGCCAATCAGTTCCTAACTGTCATTTTTCAAACACAGCCTGTAACATGGCATTTAGGGTCTGACTGGCTGGTGCTTTATCCCTGTCCACTTTCTTTCTCTCCACTGCTTAGTAAATAGACACCATTATTTCTCATAAATAGGTTTGAAAACATTTCAATCCAAGTGGTGGCAGATTATCATATCCCTTTTATTTTTGGTGTATTTTGTCAGAGGCAGGAAGATTCCACAACCCCTTTCACTCAAGACTTGTCTGTAATTAAAGGTGTACCCCTTAGTTGTGCTGATTCTTAAGCTGGGTACACACCTGACCTGCCACCAACCTCTATAACAATTGGTAAGCATGGCCGGATTAAGCTTTGGGGGTGCCCGGGGCACTTTAGAGAGGGGGGTGGGGGCTGTACACATGCATCCCAACATGACCCTCTCCAGTAGGGACAGACTGCTCTGTTCCTGGACTTCCCTCTTAATTTATGATTGCCATCACCTGTACTGTAACACCTTTCTTATCCACTAACCTGTTCAAAACAGATGGCAGCAATCATAAATTAAGAGAATAGTCCTGAAGGAGACCATTTTGTCCCTCCTGGAGAGGGTCATGTTGGGAGGTATGTGTAAATAAGATTGTGCATACCTCCCAACATGACCCATTCCAGGAGGGACAAAATGCTCTTTACCTGGACTTCCCTCTAAGTATATGATTGTAGTCACTTGTGTTGAACTATTTAATTGATAAGAAAGGTGTTTCAACACAGGTGATTGCAATCATAACTTAAGAAGGAAGTCCGGATAGAGAGCATTTTGACCCTACTGTAATGGGTTATGTTGGGATGTATGGATTGTGTATATTAAATTTAGCCCAATTGTGTATATTAGATTTAAACTAAACACCTAATTGAAAGACAACTATTTAATAAAATGTTCTTGTAGTGGAACAAAGACAATTTAAACAACCTTAAAATACACATAGAAAAATAAAATCTATAATTTATCTTGTCACATACAAAAACAGCAGCAGCCTCTGTACTACTTACACACTGGGACAGGACTCAGGAGGATTCTCTGTGTGTGTGTGTCTCTCTCTCTCTCTAGACCCTCGTTAGATAACAAGTTTCACAGGATTCAGACACCCAGGTGTGGAGAGAGCTGTAAGTGACAGTGATCCCACCCTGTGTCACTTACAGCTCTCTCCACCCTCCTATCTCTCCTCTGGTTGGGAAGCTCCATCGATAGCTCATGAAACCTGATACTCCTGTGTCTCTGGTTGCACTGCATACTGTCCTGCTCGCATTCTGGTTGTCTGGTTCTGCTGCTGCATAAGAGGGAAAGCTAGTGATGTCAGTGTGGTCTGGCCGGGGGGGGTCCCTGACAGAGGGGGGCCCGGGGTCCAGTATGCCCTGCATCCCCCCCTTAATCTGGCTATGTTGGTAAGCGAATATACACCCGATGTGTCGTGCCTGACGTTACAACTCGGCGGACAGTTAAATGTGCCCGCCCATTTGAGATGTCAGTCACCGCCAGTCCCTGCAGCAAGTGTAGATGCCGACCGCCGATACGCACCGACAGTTGCTTTAATTTTTCTGCAGATATATCGGCCACCGGACATAATATGTCTGTGACCGATGTCATTCGCAGACATAACGTGGGATGCACACAGGGGGGTGCTCACGATATATCGGATGTTCGATTGAATGGACAATATATCGCTCAGTGTGTACCCCTCTTTAGTTGCACACAAAGTGGTTGTACAGTAGTTGCGGCAGCCACGGAAGCCTGATTTACTGCCTTATGCCAATGAGAGAATCTGCAGGACTAATGTGGGAGGTTGTGTACTGTATGTGCAAGTGAAACCCGTGGCTGCCATTGATTTTACACCGCATCACCCATGCTAGGTGATCTGTCAGAGACAGGGTTCCCGCACAGAGCTTTTAATACACACCCATAGAGGGAACCAGTTGGTCGGACATCTGCAAAAATGCATCAGTTTGCATCAGTGCGTGTGCTTTATACACTGTTTGACTACGAATCAGCCCTAGAGCATACACCTATTTTATGGGCCAACCCGATGTCCAGCCTGGCCCAGTGATGTCACTAATTCCTAGTGAATTTATAGGCTTTAGATTGTAAGCTCTCAAAAGCAGGGCCCTCTTCCCTCATGTGCTTATCCTTTGTCTTACTTTAATAATCTTCAACTGTACCACATCCAGCAGTCTTCTGCCACCTGATACTTATTCCAGTGTCATCTGCTGATGTAACTATGTTTATTTACCCTGTACTTGTCCTATACTGTCATCAACTGTAAGTTGCTGTTTTCCTGTTTGATTATTTGTTTATGTACTCTGTAATTGGGCGCTGCGGAACCCTTGTGGCGCCATATAAATAAAGGATAATAATAATAATAGGCCGCATTCTCATGAACATTGGTTCAGCACACTATGGGGGAGATGTACCAAGCGTTGGAAAGAAATAAAGTACCAGTCAATCAGCTCCTAACTGCTATGTTACAGGCTGTATTTCAAAAATGACAGTTAGGAGGTAGTTAGGAGTTAGGAAGTAATTGGTTGGTGGTTTGTCTCTCTCCCCTTTATCACTCTCCAAGGTTTAGTACATCTGGCCCTAAAGAGCTTGTAATACTGTGCTATACAGACTGATACAGCTTAACATTAAAATCACATCCTACATGGATCATGTGAATGAGGGGAGATGTATTAAATCTTGGAGAGAGAGAGAGTGAATGTAACTTGCTGCAGTGAATGAACCACAGTAAGTGCTGCTCACAGTTGGATAACAGGACAAAATTCTGAAGCATGTCTCCACCTCCAAACTACAAATGACAGTATTACCTACAGTAACTTGAGGCAACTAGCTTCAAAAAGGATGGTCAGATAAGCCATTAACATTTTAGTACTATTATGGTTGTATAAATTGCAATGGCACTCCAGAAACTTTTTTGGCTTGTAATGTTGAGCGGCTGGCACCAGCCGCAGCTTCTTACCTGTCTGGCCGGGGATCTGCATTGATCTCTGTGCAGCCCTCTCTTACTTGCTGTCTCGGTGATTGATAGCTGATGTCACTAGGAGGCGGGATTTAAGTCAGGCGGGAAACAGAGACTTAATCCGGGTGCAGGACTTAAGTTCGACCCTGTCAGTTACTAGACATTGGCTGCAGCCCCTAGAAGCCAGGCAGGGCTGCTGTATTAGCAGGGGGGTTCCGGTATGAATGGTCGACCATGTTATGGTCGACAGTCATTAGGTCGACCACTATTGGTCGACATTGGCATGGTCGACATGGACAAATGGTCGACACATGAAAATTGTCGACACATGAAAAGGTCGACATGAGGTTTTTTTTTTTCTTTTTTGGGTGTCGTTTTCTGCGTAAAGTGACGGGGAACCCCAATAAGTGCACCGCTTCGCTCGCCATGCTTTGGATTACCGTTCCCAATTGTAGTCCACGTGGATCGTAAAGTATGGAAAAGTTCCCCAAAAGAAGAAAAATGTGAAAAACTCATGTCGACCTTTTCATGTGTCGACCATGTGTCCAAGTCGACGATGTCCATGTCGACCGATAGTGGTCGACCTAATGACTGTCGACCATAACATGGTCGACCATCTGAACGGATACCTAGCAGGGGAGTGGCTTCCCATGTGAAGTGCTCTCTGCCATCGCAGTACGGATTGGCTGTCCCGGAGAAAATTCCTCCCCCTGGGATTGCCTGTCTGGCTGTGATTAGCGGGGTGTGCTTCCTGTGGGAAGTCTCTGCCAGTGCTAGGCAGTCCCTGCAGGTAGCAAATGTTACTGGGGGGACTACAGTCCTAGGTAAAATCTGCCACTGGCTGGAACTCCCGCCCCCCCCCCCCAAAAAAAAAACATTGCCTTCTTCTGTTCTAAAATATGATGATCATCATCCACAACATCTACTCGGTTTATTTATGGAAACTCTTTAAAAAGGAAAATATTGGCAGTCTTTGGCTCGGATTTTAATGCATTTTCTCCTTTAATTAAATTGGCTGATAAATCTGATGAATCATTGGGCGCTTGGCACTAAAGAAAAACCTATACTGTATGTGCGTTCTGGGGCAGGTTAGATTTATATGCAAAATTGACACAAGCTACTGTAGATGGTGTACTATATATCAAGCTTAGCCTTTTACTTCTTTTGCTAAGGTTGTTATAAATGCTATAATTGTATAACTTGTAATAGTATCACTCAGGGTGAAAGATTTCTTCGTCCATATTCAAGGAAACAGTATTTTATCCAACAATATTTAACACGGAATTCAAATGACTGTGTTGATTTGCAGTATTTAAATCCGCTTGTGTCAAACTCTACGTCGAGGAGCCCAAACGAACATTTAGGGCCCCGTTTAAATTTAAAAAAACCTCAATCGAGTCTTATCTTCTACCCCCAAAAAATATTACTTTATATAATAACATTACTGTAATATGAGTAGATCTATGCAAAGGTGACTATTGCACTATTAAACTGTATTTTGATAAACTTTATTCAATCATTTTCTAAATTATGTAGCTAAAATTATAACTTTCACAAAAATAATCTTAAGGTGGGTACACACTAGACAAAGTGCCTAGTGTTTCCCCTCCCTGTTGGTGACAGTGCGTACACACTGAGCAATATGACGACCATATAGCTCAGTGACGTCACGCCGTGGCCGGGCTGAGCAGGAAGCTTTTGGGAGACAGTCCAAATTGAGCTGCATGCACAGCCGACAACGAGGGTCGTTAATGACCCGCGGGGCCGCGCATTGCTCGGCAGCAGCGGCATACACATTGCCAATATAGTAAACGACGTTGCTCAGGAAGGGTCAAAATGAGCAACGTTGTTTACTTTCTCGGCAAGTGTGGATGCACCTTTAGGCTACTGTACATCATTAATATTTGATATTTATGGTGATATGTGTGTTATATGCAGTGACGCAGTTATGGCGATACAGAGCTGTACGCAAGAAGCCCAAAGTTACACTAAGGGCCTGAGTCATGGTTGGAAGTAAGGTAAATGAAAGCAAGTACTGTAACTTTTTGTCTGGAACAAACCATGGGCCTAATTCAGAGTTGATCGCAGCAGCAAATTTGTTAGCAGTTGGGCACAACCATGTGCACCGCAGGGGGAGGGGGGCAGATATAACATGTGCAGAGAGAGTTAGATTTGGGTGGAGTGTGTTCAAACTGAAATCTAAATTGCAGTGTAAAAATAAAGCAGCCAATATTTACGGTACCTTGCACAGAAACAAAATAATCCACTCAAATCTAAAGGGCTGTATTCACGGGCAGATGTGGAGAGAGATGTGTGCTGAGCGAACCGCTCAGCACACATCTCTCCCCCCACTCAGCACAGCGCAATGTATGCTGAGCGTGCGGGGGCGCTCATTTCACCCAGCGGGTGAAATGAGCGACCTGCTAGATTGAGCCTGCGTGCAGGCCAATCTAGCACCAGCGATAGCGATGCGCGGGGCTGCGCATCGCTATCGCTGTGGGGGGTACACACAGAGCGATCATGCTTAAAATCTAAGCAATCTAGTCAGATTGCTAAAATTATCGCTCCGTGAGTACCCCCCTTAACTCTCTCTGCACATGTTATATCTGCCCCCTGCAGTGCACATGGTTTTGCCCAACTGCTAACAAATTTGCTGCTGCGATCAACTCTGAATTACCCCCCATGTTGCCATGCGAGGGGAGCAAATACATTTACTTTTTTCTGTGCAGGGTAAATACTGGCTGCTTTTGCATGCTTTTGATTGTATTCTTTTTTACGCTGTGTTTAGTGCTTTAGGGTTGGCTAAGACTCATTAAAATGACACACTTCCTGTACATTCCATTGTTTTCCTGCATGATGTATTAGGGGGTGAACCACTGACGAGATTGTACATGGGTGTTTCTTACTTTTAATGTTTATTGGCCCTCATTCCGAGTTGCTCGCTAGCTGCTTTTAGCAGGCGTGCAAACTCTTAGCCGCCGCCCTCTGGGATTGTATCTTAGCTTAGCAGAAGTGCGAACGAAAGGATCGCAGAGCGGCTACAAAATAATTTTGTGCAGCTTCAGAGTAGCTTCAGATCTACTCCTAGCTTGCGATCACTGCAGACTATTTAGTTCCTGTTATGATGTCACGAACACGCCCTGCGTTCGGCCAGCCACGTCTACGTTTCACCAGCCACGCCTGCGTTTCTATCTGGCACGCATGCGTTTTTTCACTCACTCCCTGAAAACGGTCAGTTGACACCCAGAAACGCCCACTTCCTGTCAATCACTCTGCGGTCAGCAGTGCGACTGAAATGCTTTGCTAGACCTTGTGTGAAACTACTTCGGCTGTTGTGAAAGTACGTCGCGCATGCGCATTGCGCCGCTTACGCATGCGCAGAAGAGCCGCTTTTTTGCCTGATCGCTGCGCTGCGAAGGAAAGGAGCTAGTGATCAACTCGGAATGACCACCATTGTAAATAGGGTTGCTAAAGGCATTTGCATTTATGTTCTGATGATGGTGGAATTACAACCAAAATGTGATGTGTATACTACGATAACACATATGTGGAAAAGAATGCTGGTTTTCATTTAGCATATCTCATATTGATATATTTGGAGCGTGAGTTCCAGCACTCACCCGCAGGGGGTGCCAAATGGGTGGGAGTGGGTACTAATTACCCAGGCTTGTTTAACAGGCCCAAAGGGGCCTGGGCCAGCAGGGGAGGATTGCGCCCCCTCCTCGGCTCACTACCGCCACACAGCAATAGCACACGCACTTGTTTTCATCTTTTTTAAAAATTCTGAGCAGGTGTGGCCATACTCCCATGATTTGTACACGCCTCCCTCAAGTGGAGAAGTTACCCATAGCACCAATAAGCATCTACCTTTTATTTAAAGGGCTAGATGCAGCATTGCTTGGAAAGTGATAAAATGGAGAGTGAAAAAGCACCAGCCAATCAGATCCTAACTGCCGTGTCACAGGCTGTGTTTGAAAAATGTCAGTTAGGAGCTGATTGGCTGGTACTTTTTCATTCTCCATTTTATCACTTTCCAAGCGATGATGCATCTAGCCCAAAATCTTTAATTAGGAGAACGGCAAAGCAAAATGATAGGAATGGAACAGAATTCAAGTGATGATAGGACCAGGGCACACACTACTCGTACAGTTGTGACAAGACTCATTGGTATCTGCATAAAATGAAACCTCAATTACAGTTATTGTCAGTATAAATAGTTTATCAAAACAGCAAATCTTCATTTTTGCTAATGCTCATTTGTAAAATTGGCTATTATTGTTCATTAACTTTTAATATATTCAAATAATAGTTTAGTCTCACCTGGCTCATGTGTATAAACTGAACGACTCTATCAAACCCCTGTACACTTATAATGCAACCTCGTAAATCGCTGTGCTACCGGCTCCTAGCAAACCAGGCGTCTCTGTCATGTTTATGATGACCCGGCGCTGGTTACCTTGTTACACTGTGAGCATAAACAAGTGTCTTGGTTTACTGATATCTCCTAGAGAAGTTGCTGTTCCTGGCTTATAGCGATTTATACACTGCTGTGTGTGGTTCCGTGTGTCGGCACCCAGTATGTACCCAGTATTTACCTCAGAGTATGCCCCTTCATGGTTATGATTTATGATTGTACTCATTACTTTTCTTCTTTACATCTATCGTCCTCTATCTGTCTATGCCATACATGCCTACTTTTGTATAAGCAATTTAGGGAGATTGTAAAAACAACACCTACAGTATAAGCAAAGTGGAGGTACTGGTACATCTGAGAGATGTTTGAAAAAATGACTAAAGCTGGATACACACTTAACGATGTATGTGCTTAGTCAATGGGACAGCCGATGTAACAATACATTGGCCATCCAGTACACACTGAACGATATATATCGGATGACCATGTCATATATTGTTGACGGCCGCATTCCAAAGCATTATGTCGTATTCTGGGTCGTCCCATCGGGCGTGCAGGTCTCCACTGGCGGATCCAGGGGAGGGTGATCAGGGTGATTGCCTCCCATAACACACACAACTTCTTCATCGACTTGAAGGCGGTAGTTTACGCCCTTACCTAGTGTGCAGGCTCAGTACCGAATTGACTCTTCTCACCGCGACTTACCATCACTTGCCCTGCAAGATAGAGAGATGTCCTATCCTCACCCCGTGTCTTCTTCCTACCTAGTCTGCAGTTTTATTGCTGTATGTCAGCGGTATTCAACATTCGACCCTGCAGCTGCTGTGAAACTAGCTAGCCAAACTGGGGCAGGGCATGCTGGTAGGTGTAGTTCCACAGCAGCTGGTCTGCATGTTGAATAACTCTGCTGTATGTTGTTCCCACATTTTTCAATTTACTCTACAGTATAATGTACTTATCATATATTAAGTTCCATTGTTAAGATGTATATTCCCTGCACAGCACTGTGGAATCTTTGTGGCACTTTAAAAATAAAATATAATAAAAATAATAATCCTGGATACTACTCCCTGTCCATCAGCTCTTATCAGACATCTGCTTGTATCATATGTATCGTATGTATCCCCTGTATCTCTCCCCTTCATGATCTCTGTTATAGCTCACTATGCCAACGCCGGGATCCCAACACATAGAACCTTTTACCCGTGCAGGTGTTATAACTTTAAACATGCAGGTAAGTGTCACCCTTGTCAGCATTCCGGTGCCGGAATAGTGAGGCAAACAAACTCACTGGTGACATCATCACTCTCGGCCTCTAGTAACCACCCCCCTCCATCACATCAATGTCCCTCTCTTATTCATTCTATTTCTCCCTTCAGTCTGCCTTGTTATGTACTGTGGCCTTGGCCAGAGCCGAAACTAGGATTTTTGCCACCCAGGCAAGGCAGTAATTTACCCCGTATACACATTACACACGTTACGCCCTAGTAGTATCCCTTAAATATGTTACGCCACACAGTAGTACTAAGAAGAAGGAAGAAGGCTGCGCTGCCAGAGGAAAGGACAATATCAATCACTAAGTGTGTAAATTTTAAGAACAATTTATTAAAAAACAATAACTCATTAAAAAAACAGTACTCTGTGCAAGATAGTATGCCAAATGCATGCATAAAGGTGAGGTTTTACCCAGGTGTTGGTTCAGGACATGTGTTTTGTATTCTATAGGATCCGTTCCAAATTTTACCCTTAAATAGTAGAAATGTCCAGTTAGAATCCACTGTGGAAAGTCCCTTTTAGATGATATTTAGAGAGTCCATTATAGGTTCCATATGCCGCTAGAGGGTTAATTGCAATGTCCCATGAAATGGTTAGTACCTCATGCAGTGCGGAGATTGGATGGTGCCTCTCTGGGACTCCTCTGGATAGCTGGTGAACAGTGAGGGCTGGTTCGGGTCCAAATCAAAGTTGTCCTGTTCCAAAAGATGAATACCTGACGCGTTTCGCTGCATCAACCTTGCAGCTTTTTCAAAGGTGTACTGTGGTGTCTGGGTTTGGGCTTTATATACCCTAGACAAAATGGTGGCTTAATTGGCACCTGGATGCACATTTCCTGTTTCTCACATACATAACTTTTTCTAATAATTAAAACTACTATGATATATATAGGAGACAGACCTACTTATGTAAAGAAACCATTGGTAATATGAAACTTTTATTTCAACTCCTAGTAAATACTTTATTTCTTTAAAAGTTTCTTAATATGGAATATACTGATCCAATCAGAGGATTTGTTTACTACTATGTAGTCATAGAAACCATTCCCGAGGTTATTTCATAGGTTGAATTGGAGATCATGTGATCAGTATTTGTCATGTGATAAGTATCACATGATCAGTATGAACATCATCTGATAAACTTTCAGAGTGTATAGTTAAGCTAAATACTTTTTCTCTAAGTTTGGGGGCAGCAGCAACTGCTAGCTGGTTATATTTCTCTCTGGTTCTGTCCCCCTTATAATAAAAATAGCGCAGGGACCCGGCGATCATTCCCGGACCGTTGACATGGCAACGGAGGTCAGAAGTGACGCGGTACCTTGAGTGGCCAATGGTCATTCCCAAGCCGTCGCCATGGTGACGCGGCTCGGAATGAACGGCCTACCCCGTAAACGGTCACCCCACATGACGGACAGAGGAGGCGAGTCTCTCCTCGTCCGTCACCATGGCAGCGCGGCCCTGAATTGCCGCGTCTTACTCGGCCGGGTAGCATGATCATGTATGCGGAGGCATACATGTCACTTCCGGCCGGTACCCATGGAAACCCCATGAAGCTGGTCTCTCTGCCGGATATTGTCATTGTGTATACAACGGTATACACGTCATTTTGGGCTGGTAACCATGGCAACCCTTACGAAGCCATATGCAGTTGGATACTTTATATTCCACACTATAAATTTTATATATAGCGCAATGGCACCTTTTCTGAAAGCCTAATTACATCAAATTAGAATAACAAGCCACATATAGAGCAATCATATGTCTTTCATATTAATAGATAGTATAATGCCAATATTTTCAAAGGCCGAATCACAACACATTGGGCTATTAGAGCTCATATAGGAGGAACCGATCTTCATCATATATCACTAGTGGTTGTACCTAAGTACTGATAATACCGATGTGCCAACAGGAGGTCTATTGGATGTTCAGGATGGGATCTATGTGCCAACAGGAGGACTGGGAGTGAATCTTAGCTTAGCAAAATTGCGAACGAAAGATTCTCAAAATTGCGAATAGAAATTTCTTTGCAGTTTCTGAGTAGCTCGACACTTACTCTGCCACTGCGATCAGTTCAGTCAGTTTCGTTCCTGGTTTGACGTCACAAACACACCCAGCGTTCACCCAGGCACTCCCCCGTTTCTCCAGCCACTCCCGCGTTTTTCCCAGAAACGGCAGCGTTTTTTCACACACTCCCATAAAACGGCCAGTTTCTGCCCAGAAACACCCACTTCCTGTCAATCATATTACGATCACCAGAACGAAGAAAAAACCTTGTAATGCCGTGAGTAAAATACCAAACTTATTAGCAAATTTACTTGGCGCAGTCGCAGTGCAAACATTGCGCATGCGCAATTAGCGGAAAATCGCTGCGATGCGAAGAAAATTGCAGAGCGAACAACTCGGAATGAGGGCCTATATACCCAGATGACCTCAATGAGGCAGTGGAATTAAATATGATTATTTAATATAAAAACTAGGTATTTTGGATTTAACATCTTTCCATTAATAATTCAGTATAGATTATAAACACCCTCTCTGTCCCTAGTAATTTATAATTAACAGGTATTAAGCTTCAACATTTATATTCAATTTAGTCTACCATTTCTTCCTCTCTCTGTATTTGAACTTCTCTCTTTGTATATTTAGTTGTCCTTGCCTTTTTTTCCTGTGCTTCCAAGTCTGTTAGCAATAGAAATATTGCATTATTATTGTTGGGTGGATACGGATCTTCACAATAAAATATCGGTATTATCAGTACTTAGGTACAACCACTAGTGATATATGATGAAGATTCGTTCCTCCTATATGAGCTCTAATAGCCCAATGTGTTGTGATTCCTGTGTCAACCTTTTCCTGTGTCGACTTAGTGCATGTCAACCTAGTTACTGTCAACATCGTTAGGGTCAACCCAATGATCCTCACCCAGAGGGCTCATTTAAAATGTTGCTATGGGGCCCAAAGTTCTGGCTACGCCCCTGAATAGAGGTGGGGACCCAGATTAGGAAGAGATCTTCAAAATCATCCACATGTGACCTAATCAAAGAAAAGGCATCAAAATGGCTGTACAGGTGGAATCTGGTTTCGACCCGATTTTGAGGCATCTGCTCCTCGTCATCTAACTACTGTTGGTTGGACTGTAGTAGTCTTGCCATGTCAACGGTCCGGAAATGATCGCCGGGTCCCTGCGCTATTTTTATTATAAGGGGGACAGAACCAGAGAGAAATATAACCAGCTAGCAGTTGCTGCTGCCCCCAAACTTAGAGAAAAAGTATTTAGCTTAACTATACACTCTGAAAGTTTATCAGATGATGTTCATACTGATCATGTGATACTTATCACATGACAAATACTGATCACATGATCTCCAATTCAACCTATGAAATAACCTCGGGAATGGTTTCTATGACTACATAGTAGTAAACAAATCCTCTGATTGGATCAGTATATTCCATATTAAGAAACTTTTAAAGAAATAAAGTATTTACTAGGAGTTGAAATAAAAGTTTCATATTACCAATGGTTTCTTTACATAAGTAGGTCTGTCTCCTATATATATCATAGTAGTTTTAATTATTAGAAAAAGTTATGTATATGAGAAACAGGAAATGTGCATCCAGGTGCCAATTAAGCCTCCATTTTGTCTAGGGTATATAAAGCCCAAACCCAGACACCACAGTACACCTTTGAAAAAGCTGCAAGGTTGATGCAGCGAAACGCGTCAGGTATTCATCTTTTGGAACAGGACAACTTTGATTTGGACCCGAACCAGCCCTCACTGTTCACCAGCTATCCAGAGGAGTCCCAGAGAGGCACCATCCAATCTCCGCACTGCATGAGGTACTCACCATTTCATGGGACATTGCAATTAACCCTCTAGCGGCATATGGAACCTATAATGGACTCTCTAAATATCATCTAAAAGGGACTTTCCACAGTGGATTCTAACTGGACATTTCTACTATTTAAGGGTAAAATTTGGAACGGATCCTATAGAATACAAAACACATGTCCTGAACCAACACCTGGGTAAAACCTCACCTTTATGCATGCATTTGGCATACTGTCTTGCACAGAATACTGTTTTTTTAATGAGTTATTGTTTTTTAATAAATTGTTCTTAAAATTTACACACTTAGTGATTGATATTGTCCTTTCCTCTGGCAGCGCAGCCTTCTTCTTTCTTCTTAGTATACCGCACAGGGAGTGACTTCCCTCTAAACATAGGCTGCTGCTTAGCCAAGCATCTCGCCTCACAGCGCCCGAATACCTTTGGGTAATACTTACCTTATTCTTGCAGCCACACAGTAGTACCCCTTATATACAGTATGCCACACAGTAGTACCTGTTTTACACAGTATGCCATGCAGTAGTACCCCTTATACAAATTTTAAGCAACACAGTGGTGCCCATTATACACAGTATGCCACACAGTTGTGCCCCTTATACATAGTATGCCAGCCAAATAGTAGTGCCCCTTATATATAGTATGCCAGACAGTAGGGCCTTTTCCACATAGTATGCCACACGGTAGTGCCCCTTATACATAATTTGCCAGTCAGTAGTGCCCCTTATACACAGTATGTAGTCTTCACGCTAGGCTGTTTTAGCAGAGTGCTACACCCTGCCCGATTTCTAAAGGGCAGAATGCGCCCTGCCCCTTTAGTGGCACCCTGCTAAAACAGCTTGCTGCTGCGTGTGCGCATGGCATCTATTCACATTAAAGACAGCGCTCTGTGGCTGGGGCATGCCTCCATTTGTGACATGCCCCACCCCCAGTGAAGAAACTCAAAATAAACTACAGCGTCAGACAGCCCTTGCTTCTGGGAGCTCCTGGCAGCAAGTGCTGCTGGGAGCTGCAGTTTATTTTGAGCTTATTTAATTACGGTGACGCATACCAGCGCCTTTACAGTGGATCCTGCCCACATTCAGCCACAGCACTAAGTTAGGTGTCTATGCCCAAGCCTTCGAGAGAGATAAAGTGGACAGATATAAAGTACCAACCAATTAGCTGCTAACTACCATGTTACAGGCTGTGTTTGAAAAATGTCAGGAGCTGGTTGGTTGGTACTTTATCTCTCTCCAAGGCTTATTACTGTACATAAACCCCTGAGTCACCATTACCTGTTCACACTGAAATCATCTGTGGCGGAAAATGTGCTGCCATTAGCGGAAGGGGGAGAGTGGTGAGAGATCATTGCTTAAATCCAGGGTGCTGCACCGTTTATCACTTTCCACACTTCTCACTCTGCAAAGTCATACAGTGCATAAGCCACAATTCTCTCACTACACGACCAGTACAGTTTATCCTGCACCCATACCCAACCACTGCTCCATGCATACTGTACCACATTGTGTCAACTATTGAAAAATCTCTCTCTCGTACACAGCACCAAATGCTGGCATGTGTGTGTCATATACAGCAAAGGCGGCCATTTTGTGGACTGAAGTAATGTTCCTGAAATTGTAGATCATTGATTGCTAGAAGCAGTTACATTATTGAGAGTTTTTTTTTTTTTATTAATAATTGACTTGCCCCATTCTGAAAAATACCTTGCGCCAAAATTTTAAGGGTAAATAAATTAGCCGTGCTTCAACTGTTGAAAGTATTCAAACTACATAGAGTGATTTTCTGATAAAGAATAGACATGCCTGCATGAATAAGATATAGGCATATGGCAAGCACAGTCAAGTAAGCAAGAGCGTAGTTTAATGTCTTAGCCGAGCTATCTCTTCACTACCAGACTGGCCTAAATGTAGGAACTTCCGCTCATGCATTAGTTGGCAGCCAGTTCCGCATCCCTCCGGCATACAAGATGAAAGCGGAAACTACTAGCCAGCAAATATGCAGCATGACAGGTTAATCCTCTGACTACTGACTCTTTGGAGTTTACCAGATTAAGATATTTCTCAATAACCATTTTTTACAGTTTGTTTCCAACTTTCCCAGGAGGACGCGAAAGAACAACAAAGTGAAAATTCATGCCTTGAGTGCTGCATTGAAGAAGTTGTTGAAATATTTATAAGTTTTATGTAATTGTAGTAAATGCTGAATTTCATAAACATGACAGTATCAAAATGGATGTCCAGGAAAATTAAGCCTTTTTATTTAAAGGGGCATTATCGTGCATCATCACATACAGCGATTTGACAGTTCATGCTGTACAATGTCACAATTTACATCCTTGTTTAGCAGTTGACGAAACCATTGTCTGCTTCACTGGACAAGATGGTGGTATTTGGGAGGCTGGTCTAGATTGCCAACAGTGCAGGAGTCTCCCGGACATTCCAGGATATTGAGTAAGGTGGACAAGAATTCTTTCTAATAACACGTGGTATGATTCCAATGGTACATTTAAGGTACAATCCCCTAATTCTGGTCTTTGGAAACATTTGCGCAGATGAAAGATAAATCTGGGACTGAATAGAAATCTATTGGTCAGACTCACTTATCAATCACAATTAACCTGAAAAGGCCCAGATGAGCTAGCCTGAGAGGAAGACATGGGGAGGCCTTGGGCCCAGTGGAGCAGGGAGTGCCATTGCTATGGGTTCCAGAAGAATGGAGAGCCCACGTCTGGGGCCTGATTCATCTGCACCCAGATCAGAAAGTTGTCTACCATGTTCCCAGAATTGCCCGCAAAACACAGTGTGGCATAACTGGCGTACAGTGCAGTGTTTTGTATTGTTAACTTGGGATACTACAGTATAGCATAACGTGAACTGGGGGCACTGTGTGGTATAATGTGAACTAGGGCACTACTATGGGGCATAACATTAACTAGGGCATTACTATGGCACATAAACGAACAACTGCTGTGGAGAGAGGTGTTTCTAGAAGGGATAGATGGCTTGGTATGTGGTTGTTAGGTCGACCACACAGTCAATAAGTTGACCACTATTGGTTGACATACATAAGGTCGACACTGACAAAAGGTCGATTTGCGTTTTTCAAAAAAAAATTCTGTTTGTGGAACTTTTTCATACTATACGAGCAACGTGGACTTCAATTGGGAATAGTAACTTTTCCCGAGTGCAGCAGTAGCAGAGCGAGGCACCCTGCCCGAATCATGGCGAGCGGAGCGAGCCATGTGAGGGGACACGTTGCACTAATTGGGGTTCCCGCTGATTTTACTGAGTAAACAAAACCAAAAAAAGTTAATAAAACTCATGTTGACCCTTTCCTGTGTCAACCTTTTCCTGTGTCGACTTAGTGCATGTCAACCTAGTTACTGTCAACATCGTTAGGATCAACCCAATGATCCTCACCCAGAGGGCTCATTTAAAATGTTGCTATGGGGCCCAAAGTTCTGGCTACGCCCCTGAATACAGGTGGGGACCCAGATTAGGAAGAGATCTTCAAAATCATCCACATGTGACCTAATCAAAGAAAAGGCATCAAAATGGCTGTACAGGTGGAATCTGGTTTCGACACGATTTTGAGGCATCTGCTCCTCGTCATCTAACTACTGTTGGCTGGACTGTAGTAGTCTTGAAATTTGGAGCACATAATATACCATCTGGAACATACCATAAGCCTTATACATGAGCAGCCTAAGAAATTCACCATACGTTCCAGCCATGGAACTGACTATGTTACAATCTCTGACAGACCCACATTTGCTCTAGACCCCTCCCTGCCCCCTTGTCACCCCCCCCCCCCCCCCACCCCACGCATTTTATTGCTTCCTCTTTCAACCAAAACCTCTTTTTTTTTTAACAAAAATCTCTTTTTAACAAAATTGTAAAATTACAGTTAGGAGCTGATTGGTTGGTACTTTATTTCCCTCCACTGTTCCTTCTAAGTAGATATGATGACCTAACCAATCAGCTTCTAGCTGTCATGTTAGAGACTGTGTTTTACAAAATTAGTTAGGAGCTGATTGGTTGGTACTTTATTTCTCTCCACTTTATCTCTCTCCAAGCTTTGATAAATCTACCTCTTAACTCACTGGGTATGTATGTTGACCATTATTGCTCCTTTGCCTTTTATGCATTGTACTTTCGGCCCCCATTTACCCCTTCTCCTTCCTGTATCCCTTCCATGTCTCTAATGAATCATGAGCGTGAGGAGGCATTATCTCTCTTACATGCATTGTGTGTTTTAAATGTTTTTTATTACATCGCTCAAAATGTACCTAGAATTTACCTGGAAAAGGTCTTGTCCACAGAAATGCTACTGGAAGATGCATTATGCTTCCCTCTAAAAGTATAGTGTGAGGTTATGTTTCCACTTGTTTACTCTCCTGGAATGTCTGGGAGACACCCACATTTTGTGATGTTCTCCTACACTCCAAGGAGACTTCATCAGACTTTCAGTTTGCAGCCTCTACCCTAATGAAGCGGGTGGTATGGAGCCTGAATGATGTGAATAGTGGCAAATTGCAGTATTCACAGAATTCAACAACGGTTGATTGAGCCACGTTTAAGCTACTTGTGGTCCCAAGCCCCCTAGCACTTCCCACTCCATGATATTCCAAGGGAAGAATTGCAAAGTATGGGTTTCCAGCTCCCTGACCACCAGGATAAATCAAATCCTTAGTTGAAGGAAAGGTTGTACACCCAACTATTAAGTGGTGAGCGACTAATGAAATGTGCCTTCTCCAACATCGCTAGCTTATTTCAGTGACTCTGTCCTGCGTAATGAACTCACTTTATCACATAGGGATAAACCCTGATGTACTGGTGACAAGGGATACCCTTATACGCGCTTAGGTATCCCATTGGAAACTGAAAGCATTTGCTCTCCTGCAGACCTGCCATCTTGGCACATGGATCCAGTTGCACTCCATGGGCACTTGTCCATAAAACCACCCACATTTGTTCTAATGGAGGAGCGTGCCATTACAAAAAAAGGCATTTGTGCTGTTGTAAATGCTCTCCAGACTAATTTGTGTCTGTGTCCAATCATCCTAATCATACAAGTGTAGGTGAGCTGCTATATTAGTCAGCTTGTCTCCATAAAGAAGGTAGTATCTGGAAATAATGTGATTTTTCTTTATGTCTAATTAAGGTATTAATGCTCATACACATCAGCCGAAAAAGACAAAACAAAACAAAACACCAGGTTCCGTACTGTGCGTCTAGCAGCCTGAATGTCTGTTATATAGTTCATTGATCTTTCTGGTAAACAGCATTGATCTCTATGGTAAACACATTAACAAAACACACTATAACAAAAATGTAAATACTTTATAGACTTTTATTTCTACAATTATGCTTCACCGGAGGAAATTAACCAGTCACCTTTAGTAGTATATCTTAGAAAGCAGGACACAGGAATGGAGCAGACACCTCTAGGAGCTCAGTTGTGTAAATCAGAGATTCAATATTAGAAGCCAAGCAACAGTTCTCCGGACTTGCAGGTCTTCCATCATTAACAAAGTGCATTTACTTTATTTATTGATTGCTCATAAATAGCACATACATTGACTTCTTGGCTGCTGAGGGTTTTCTCACACCTGTGCTAAGTCTATTTTGCCAGTTTCAATATAAATATCACTATATTCTATGCTGTACAGAAAAAAATAATCTCGTTTTACTTTATTTTCAGAAGACTTTGGGGGTCATTCCGAGTTGATCGCTCGCTAGCTGTTTTTAGCAGCCGTGCAAACGCATAGTCGCCGCCCACAGGGGAGTGTATTTTTGCTTTGCAAGTGTGCGAACGCCTGTGCAGCCGATCTCTGCAAAAACATTTTGTGCAGTTTCTGAGTAGGTCTGAACTTACTCAGCCCTTGCGATCACTTCAGCCTGTCTGGTCCCGGAATTGACGTCAGACACCCGCCCTGCAAACGCTTGGACATGCCTGCGTTTTTCCGAACACTCCCAGAAAACGGTCAATTGACACCCATAAACACCCTCTTCCTGTCAATCTCCTTGCAATCGGCTGTGCGAATGGATTCTTCGTTAAATCCATCGTCCAGCAGCGATCCGCTTTGTACCCTTATGATGCTCCTGCACATTGCGTTGCATACGCATGTGCAGTAGTGACCTGTTCACTGCGCTGCGAAAAACGCCAGCGTGTGATCAGGTCGGAATGACCCTCTTTGAACTTCCAACAAAAAATAGAAAATTATTAGATTATATCTTTTCACACAGAAAGTAAATTGTATCCCGATTGTTTGTTGAAATTGCACGAATGCAAATCTATATATTACATAATACAGTAGTATGTATATACTTTGTGATTCTTACTTCAGCATTAATACACCTTCATTTTCCCCGCCTTAGACTATTAGGCAAATGGGATAATTCAATTGTGAGAGTAGGGGGACAACTGTTGTTGCCACAGCGTTTAAGTGCCGACAGCGGCAGCCAAACCTGTATCCGTCGGCATCAATTGAATTCCCTCCTTATATACAGTGCATAGGAATGATATATTAGCCCAACAAGACAAGCCATTTTAAAAATGAGAAAGACAACTGCATTACATCAGGGACCCTGTTTTTTATTTTGACGCAGGATGGGGTAGAACTGGACATTGGACACCTTCCTTTCTCTGGAAAATGTAATATTTTGTCTAGTGTTGGGTACTATTAGTTGTCACGTTCAATCACCATAAAATGATTACAAAGAGTGCTTATTGTTTGAAAAGCAAGCTCCTTCCCAATGGGTTCCCTGAGAGGGATCAAATCATTCCCTCCGAGTGTCCCCCGCAGCTTGTGCATCCACTGGGAAACGGCCTAAGAAACAATGGCAGCACCAGGGTCGGTGACACTTGGTGCAGACAAGATACCCTCTGCGCCTAAATGGGGAGTGGCTTCAGGTAAAGGGGGTACAGTCTCACGGAAGCCCTGCTGACATCACTAAAGGGGCTGTGGCTTTGTGGGGAAGCCCCTAATTGCCTCACTCCAGGGGTGTGCGGACTGCCCCAGGAGACTCTTCCAGTACTGCCAGCTCCTTTGCAGTGACTATAGGGCAGGGGTGGCCAACCAGTCAGAGGCAAAGAGCCAGAAAAGATCCGTAGTCAAGGCAAGCGCACAAAAAATGGGGGTGTGGCCTAATTGTCACAGAGCCACGCCCCATTTTTGTGCGCATACCTTTCAGTATGACGTTTGTAGGAGTATGACCTTGTGTCATAACCCCGTTTTTAGTCATGTTGTACAGTGCCAAATACATATAATTTCCCCAGTACAGTGCCACATACGTATAAAAATGCCAAATGGGTGCCTCCACAGTGCCAGATACAGATATGCCCCCACAGTGCCCGATACACACATGTCCCCACAGTGCCAGATACATATATGCCCCACAGTGCCAGATACATATATGCCTCCACAGTGCCAGATACATATATGCCCCACAGTGCCAGATACATATATGCCTCCACAGTGCCAGATACATATATGCCCCACAGTGCCAAATACATGTATGCCCCCACAGTGCCAAATACACATGCCCCTGGTGCCAAATACACATGCCCCCACAGTGCCAGATATGCCCCACAGGGCCAGATATGCCCCCAGTGCAGATACATATGCCCCCACAGTGTGCCAGATATGCCCCCAGTGCAAATGCACATGCCCCCACACAGTGTGCCAGATATGCCCCCCAGTGCAGATACACATGCCCCCAGTGTGCCAGATATGCCCCCAGTGCAGCTACACATGCCCCCACACAGTGTGCCAGATATGCCCCCAGTGCAGCTACACATGCCCCCACACAGTGTGCCAGATATGCCCCCAGTGCAGATACACATGCCCCCACACAGTGTGCCAGATATGCCCCCAGTGCAGATGCACATGCCCCCACACAGTGTGCCATATATGCCCCCAGTGCAGATACACATGCCCCCACACAGTGTGCCAGATATGCCCCCCGTGCAGATGCACATGCCCCCACACAGTGTGCCAGATATGCCCCCCGTGCAGATACACATGTCCCTACACAGTGTGCCAGATATGCCCCCAGTGCAGATACACATGCCCCCACACAGTGTGCCAGATATGCCCCCAGTGCAGATACACATGCCCCCACACAGTGTGCCAGATATGCCCCCAGTGCAGATACAGGTCCCCACAGTGTGCCAGATATGCCCCCAGTGCAGATACAGGTCCCCACAGTGTGCCAGATATGCCCCCAGTGCCAGATACACATATCCCCACAGTGTGCCCCCCCTCCCCCCAAGTGCTGCTCACCGCGCTGCTGCTGTGAGGGGAGGAGAGCGCAGCGTGCGCCTCTCCTACCCCTCCGTCTCCGGCGTCGGTGTCTATCTTCAGTTCGGCGCCGGTCCGCAAGCCAGTCAGAGCCCGTGGTCCGGCAGCCAATCAGGAGCCTCAGCTGCCGGTCCGCGAGCTCTGATTGGCTCATGGGCCGGCACCGAATTTAAGATAGACACCGCCGCCAGAGACATTAGAAGTCTGTGCGCCCGGCTGTGTGAGTGTGTGTGCACTGTGTCGGGCAGCGGTGGCCAGGAGCGGATCGACTCGAGCCGCATGCGGTGGATGAAAGAGCCGCATGTGGCACGAGAGCCGCGGGTTGGCCACCGCTGCTATAGGGTAATGTCTCCCTGCAGCACATGGATCCCGTCGCTGTGGAGGAGTCACCCCCATTGTGACTGCACTGTTCAGAAGGATTCCCAGGATATATAAACCCGGAAGTCCTTTATATCACAAAAGACAGCTCTTATCGAGAGTTGGCCTTTGCAATTTTAATCACAATTGTTAAAGCATATGGCGTTACTAATCGCTGCTATGCTTGCAGTGGTAGATGCATGCATTGCTTGATGAATCCCACCCATTAACTGTTACAGGGGCACCTAGTTGAACAGCTCTCATTCAAATAAGGGTGCCCCCAGCTTTATAGGTACCTGGATGGAGGAGGGTGGGAACTTTCTAAACCCCCAGTCCCACCCCTCCCCCTGCATTGTAAAGTAACTTTTTCTCTAGTGCTGTGGAGCGCCATTGAACTTAAGGCCCCCATCCACTAATGCGATATGGCCACTTTTCATTCGATTCCGAGCTTTCGGAACGAGGGATCGGATGAAAGTGTCACATTGCATGTCATTTTCCTCCGACTCCAATCCGAGGCGCATTCCCAGGCTCCTCGGATCAGAATTGCAGATCGTTATGGCTGCCATGAATATTTATCGCAATCGGAGGAAAAGGTGCACATCGGAGTGCATTTGTACACAATCAGATGCGATATATCGGATGTAAAAAAACAAAACACTCAAGTAGCAAATCGTAATCGCAGGACTCCCGGGAAGCTGTCCAGCAGGTCGGTGGGAAAATCGCATCCAACTTTTGGTTCAGAAAATTCTCACTAGTGGATGGGGGCCTTTATTGGCGCCATTGCACATCGGCATGACAACAACCACATTATTCTGGTGCTAACCAGTGGGCACAAGGTAAATATATCATATGTTTCCAGTGGATGAAGAGTGCAGCTTTGATATATAGGTATGCACTGAAGAGATTAAGGGGAAAAATCTAGACTTGAAATGGGATTTTTTTTTTCCCTGTCAAAATGAGCAAATACGTTTTTTCCTGAAGGAATTTCAACGGTGAAAGCATTGTTATTTTTCTAATAATAACAACCACTCACAGCATAACATAATGCTGCTAAAAATGCTAGTGATAATCTCACTCTGCGGTGAGGTAAATAGAACATTCCAGAGAATCCTGTGTGAATTGTTCCTGTGACACTGTAGACAGGAAAAGAATCAGATCAACATTTTGTCAATGACACCTCAGTGCTGTGAGCGACTGCCTGTTGTGATATATTTTGCCTCTGATTTGTTTGACATTATTATATTGAAATCTAGTGTAGGACTGGAGCTGTGCAGGCTCTCCGGGAAATCCTGCTACAGGGGCCCACTGCTGCTTCTAAAACGAATATATCAAATATAACAAACACATTGTATGCACAATAACATCCAATAGAGAGATGTTTTCTATATAGTTCTGGGCCTATAAGATAAAATAAAGCCAGTTGTTGTCGTTTCCTTGTGCCGTGAATGCCATGGTATCCAGCTGGGCATGGAAAGAGATTAGCAAATTTTAGCTTGGGGAATGGGCTGATTTAGAAAAAGGTTGAAAAACCCTTTTGCTTGATCTTATACCTACGTAAGGTTACCGTAGACCATGATTAACACCCCCCTCCCTATTGTGGAGCTTGTTTATCAAACAACAAGGCGGTACTCCCTGCTCTGTTAACGCCATCTTGGAATAATGCATCTTTTCTATGAAGTTCTGTTTCATTTTTATTGATTTGCGGAAGGGAGTGTTACTTGTGCCAGTATTGCTGACAGTTGGATGCAAGATATAGTAGACCTACTAAGTCAGGCGCTAGCACAATGTATACTTTAAGTTTTCTAAAATGCACCTCTTAGAATATTTAGTTAAAAACAGCAGCTCCTATATGGCAACTGGATGCCTTACACAGAGAAATACCCAACTAAGTTTCCAAGGAAACATTAAGAAGCGCTAATAATATATGTATACAAGGAATGTTTTAATATTGCTTAGAACCATAAAATAAAGTATCAATATTCAACCAAATAAATAAATGGTAACAAGATTGTATAATAACAACAAAAAATGTATAATCAATATAACTTGCTTATTATTTGTGTGCAATACTGCAGTCCATTATTAAAGGAGACGTGTTGGGATTATCCGCTGATTAATATAGCTCAAGTGCACTGGAGAAACTTCCCCTGGTTTTGGGGGGAATTGAAAAATGCTTAGTTCAAGCCCCTGAATTACGGGGCACTGATCTCACCCAATACTGGAGGTCTCCGCTGATTCCCGTCAATAGCGTATTGCAGCTTGTACTGTATGCGGTTGGAAGGCTCTTATCTCGATGTATCCGGAAGAGAAGCCGCAAATTCCCATAGGCAAGTCTGCAGACAGGGCTTTTCAAGCACAGCGGTGGGCACTTTTGATGTGATGTCCAGCCAGGCACCAATTGGGGAGGATTAATTGAGCAAAAGCAGGGTTGAGAGTGGTAAGCAGAGGTCTCCTTTCAGGGGCTAGCAGTTGCCACAGTCCTCAACGCGTTTCTCTGCCCAACGTTATCGGCAGTTTCATCAGGAGGTATAGACTATACCTCCTGATGAAACTGCCGATAACGTTGGGCAGAGAAACGCGTTGAGGACTGTTGCTGACAGTTGCCTTACTGCTTCCTGCACATCAATTGCTGTTTCCATATTCCTGTGGCCTGGAGCAGGGCTGAAACTAGGATTTTTCTCACCTGGGGCAAGGCAGTATTTTGTTTTTTTGTTATTGCCCAGTTTTCACTTGATGGATCAAGATGAAACAAAGTACAGGTTATTTCTAGCAGTTTTCACTACAAAATGATGCAGTTTTCATGAAAATCTGTTCAGTAGTTTTTTGCGTCAACTTGGAATAAACAGACAGAGACAATGTTCTTATTATTATAGATATATGTCAAAACATTTCTGGTAATAGTATAATCAGTGTCCCAGAATTGGCTCATTTTCTGTTCGTTTAAAGATTGACATTGATCTCTTCCTCCAACCAATGGGCAAAAAACAGAGACGTTATATCAAAGACACTACTCATGTCTTGAGTGGAAAAAAAGGTATACTCTACTGACTTGCGATATAACCTCTTTATATGTTATTTAACACAGCAAGGGATGTAGAGAAGTACTGTAAGTGAATTTCTGAAGGACGAATCTAAACTTTGAGATGAACAGAGAGAGTTTATTATGAATATGATCAACTTTATTCTTCCACACAACTACTTTGTGTTTGATAATACCTTTTATAGGCAGGTGCAAGGAACAGCGATGGGCACAAAATCTGCACCAGGATATGCTAACTTGTTCATTGCATCTTGGGAAAAACCAGTGCATATGGAATAACAATCGCCATCTGGAAAACATTTTGATATGGATAAGATTTATTGACAACATTCTCAGCATATTGAAGGACAACAGTGAAGAATTGGAAGCATTCATAAAAAAACATCAATGCCAGTGAATACAATCTGTAATTTACAGTAAAGTACAATCAGGAACAAGTAGAATTCCTGGGCTTGAACGTCTGTATAGAAGACAAAACCATCCACACTAAAACCTTTATAACACAAGTAGACTGCAACAATTTCATACCAGCCAACAGCAATCATCACTAAAAATGGGTTATACAATATTCAGAAAGGACAATTTATGAAAATACAAAGAAATTGTTATAAAATTGAAGGGTACAGGACACAAGTAACTGATTTGGAGAATATATTCCAGGAGAGAAACTGTGATACCTTGTCCATGAAAGAAGCATACAAGGAAATGGAGAATCTGGATTGTAGGAACTGTTGAAGGAAAAATCAAGGCCAAGAAATAAAGAAGAAGAAAATGAGGTTACTTTTATCACCCCATACAATAGCCCATGAAAGGTACTGAAAAGAGTATACAAACACATTATAATATTCTACTAAAGTATTAGAGCCTCAAGAGGATTTTGTCAGAGAAACCTAAATTTATCGATAGAAGAATGAACAACTTGAAGGCCCACTTGGTATCAAGTGCCTTTACTTCAGGCCAGGATAACAAACCAGAAAGTAAAGGTTGCTCATATTGCCTACAGTGCAAAGCATGCAAAACCACTAAACAAAAAAGCACAAACATTATCACCACCTTTGAGATATCCACCAAACAGCAAAAATCTCACCTGTGATACACAAGGGGCAGTCTTCATGTTGGCGCATCTCCCGCATCCCCCCCCCCCCCCCTCCCGATACCTGGTGAAGAGGAGGGAATTGTGGCACCAAATGGAGGGAGCAAGACTAAATGATGCAAAATTGCAACATCTAGCCCAGCCCCTCCCGCGGAAATGCCAAGCCGTGTCTCCTCTCCAGGCTTCTCCAGGAGAGGAGACCTGAAAAGTAGGCAGCTATGTTAATATAGCATGAAAATGTCCTGTACTGTCTTAAACTGTAAGTTACTGTTTTCTTTTGCTTATTTGTTTATGTACTGTGTAATTGTGCGCTGCGGTTCCCTTGTAGCGCCATATAAATAAAGGTAAATAATAATAATAGTAGTAATGATAGGCAACCATGACTCACCTAAAATGACAAGTTCATGCAAGATTTATAGCAGCTTCCACACTCTGGATACGTCTTCAAATACTTAATTGTGGAACTGATTTCACTGATTTCTGCCTCTTAGTTATAAGAATTAAAAATTATGCCCAAAAGAGCAGTGCAATTACTGCTTATTATTGCTTACCATAAGAAAAAACACTGGTTAACTATGAAAAAGTATACATATTACTTGAATTTGTACTAACTAATTTAATCTATCTTCAGTTGTGGTTATTCACTACCTATTTTATGTGTCACTGTTAATAGTATAGTTATAAAAGGCTGATATATAAGGACCTGGGAGTATTTGTGCTCTATGGAGTAAGGACCTGGGAGTATTTGTGCTCTATGGAATAAGGACCTGGTAGTATTTGTGCTCTATGGAATAAGGACATGGTAGTATTTGCGCTCTATGGAGTAAGGACCTGGGAGTATTTGTGCTCTATGGAATAAGGACATGGTAGTATTTGCGCTCTATGGAATAAGGACATGGTAGTATTTGCGCTCTATGGAGTAAGTACCTGGGAGTATTTGTGCTCTATGGAATAAGGACATGGTAGTATTTGCGCTCTATGGAGTAAGGACCTGGGAGTATTTGTGCTCTATGGAATAAGGACCTGGTAGTATTTGTGCTCTATGGAGTAAGGACCTGGGAGTATTTGTGCTCTATGGAATAAGGACATGGTAGTATTTGCACTCTATGGAGTAAGTACCTGGGAGTATTTGTGCTCTATGGAATAAGGACCTGTTAGTATTTGTGCTCTATGGAGTAAGGACCTGGGAGTATTTACGCTCTATGGAAGTGGTCTTACTAGCTTACAAAGGGATGCGTTCGGCATCCTAGCGGTCAGGATGCTGGCGGTCATGTGACCGAACACCAACGGCTGAAATCTCGAAGGTAAGTATCGGGGTGAGGGTTAGTGCCGGAGGGTTAGGGTTAGGGACTAGGGGTGGTTAGGGTTAGGCACTAGGGGGCGTGGTTAGCCCTAGGCAATCCCCCACCCCCAAGAGTTAGTCTAAGCCACCACCCCCAGAGGGGTAGCCATCAAAGCCACCCCCGGAGGGTTAAGGGTCATGTGACTGCCAGCATCACGATCCCTGGTATTTCATACCGAACCCCTTACAAATGTATACTTTAGATTTTACACAAAGGGCAGGCTAGTTTAAAAATCAGACGTGCTTAGCTTAGAGCTCAGTATTTCCATGGTTAAGCAACTCATTGTCATGTACCAGACTACAGTCTTGCCAGAGTCAGATCAACTGTAACATAAAATGATTTTGTTATGTAAATATACTAAGTAAGAACATATTGTAAAAACTTTGAGGCTATTCATTCATAACATCAAGTTATCAGTAAATTCAGTACTGTGAATGCACCTTAAAGAAAAGATAATTGTCTGTTTTGGGAAATTAAATATCTCCATCTTCTGAAATATAGACCAAAACTGTCTTCTATGAATAAGTATGAAATAATGATTATTCCTGGAAAAGCTTAAGAAAACAAAATATTTTCACCTCAGTCTTATCTCTATAAATTATGCACAGGGACTAGATGCTGAGTTCCAATTGGTGATCCACAGTAAGCAATAACATCAAGTGCTTACTCACTATTAGTGTAATATGTCTTTGATGTGTCCATATTGATCTTCCTACTGTTTTATGTGACTTTGAAAGAGTATAAATGTCATACATTGGAGAGTCCATTCTTCTGAATCTGCCAGATATTTACATTACCAGCTATTTATCCTGAGAATGTGTTCTACTCAGAAGCTATAGAGCCTATCAAACAGCATCCTTCACTATGGGTGTCGATTATTAGATGTACACTAAAAAGGTCTACAGTCAATAGGTCTACCACTAATGGTAGATATGTATTAGGTTGACAGGGTGAAAAGATCGACAGGGTTCAAAGGTCAACATGTAAATGGTCGAGATAAAACCGTTAGACACAATATTTTTTTATTTTTGGGGGTGTTTTGTCACTTTTCTGCAACAAACAAGCCCCATTAGTGTACCATGTCCCCTCGCATCTTCGGGCAAGGTGCTTCACTCCGCTACCACTGCGCTCGCACGTGGGTGGTAAAGTATGAAAAAGTTGAAAAAAAAGAAAAAACTTGTGTCTACCATATGCGTATCGACCATTGTCATGTCGACCTTTTGATCCTGTCGACCTTTTGAACTGTCTAACTTTTACATGTCGACCTTTTGTCCCTGTCAACCCTTTGACCCTGTCGACCTAATGCATGTCCACCATTAGTAGTAGACCTTTTTAGTGTAGATCTATAGACTGGACACTGGACACTTTTTTGTGGAGCGGTGTATGTTTCAGTAACTAGTAGGAGTCTGCCTGACTGGGTAACGTATCTCAGGAAGGAAGGTGAGAAATGTGTTGTGGCGGCACATACCTAACTGTAGCAGAGATAAGGTTCTTACCTCACCTGCATTCAACAATAATTGACAGCAGGAACAAGCTCGGGGTGACTTAAGTCACCTAGATTTCTTATTTCAACCACGGAACCGCCAATATGTGCCTCGTGTTTCATTCTGAATATTAGTGAGCAAAAAATGCATCATCTTTGGTTTTGCTTTGTTCAACTCTGTGCATTGTATGTTTAATTTGCTTCAATGATTGTGCAGCACTGTTCAGTGACATAACTACTGGTTGACAAGGTGGCACTTGCCAGGGGCACCATTCAAGAAGTTGAGTGGGTGTCACCTGGTTCAGCTTTCTACATATTTTAAACCCTGGGGGGCTTATGGCTGCCCAGTGCCAATTACATTGCAAATTACATTGCAGATTAACCCAGCCCTGCGCTTGGGTATGACCTCCTGGCTCTGGGTTCCACCACGAGGCTGTTGTTGCCTGGAAGTACAGCGCACATTACCTCATGCATAGCTCAATAAAAGTTTAAAACCCATATTAATCAAACTTTGGAGAGTGATAAATTGCACGGCTATTAAGGCAAAAGATAAATCTTTCTCTAATGGGCAAAATCATGTTGCACTGCAGGTGGGGCAGATATAACGTGCAGAGAGAGTTAGATTTGGGTGGGTTATTTTGTTTCTGTGCAGGGTAAATACTGTCTGCTTTATTTTTACACTGCAATTTAGATTTCAGTTTGAACACACCCCACCCAAATCTAACTCTCTCTGCACATGTTATATCTGCCCCACCTGCACTGCGCATGGTTTTGCCCATTAGAGAAAGATTTTACTTTTATGATCCATGCTGATTAGTCAGTCTACTACTTCACTTTGCCAGGAGAGCCTGAACCCCTAGATACAGCATCCACACTGTGGAATGTTAGCGGTATCCTGTCCAAATGTGTTTTTTCCAGGCACAGCTTATGGGGTGTAGTATGGTATGCCGGCGGTCGGGCTCCCGGTGACCAGCATACCGGCGCCGGGAGCCCGACCGCCGGCATACTGACAGCGTGGCGAGCGCAAAGGAGCCCCTTGCGGGCTCGCTGCGCTCGCCATGCTGCGGTCACAGTGGCGCGCTACGCGCACCACGCTATTTATTCTCCCTCCAGGGGGGTCGGGGACCCCCACGAGGGAGAATATCTGTCGGTATGCCAGGTGTCGGGATTCCGGCGCCGGTATACTGTGCGCCGGGATCCCGACATTCGGCATACTGAAGACCACCCCAGCTTATGTACCCAGTAGATGGACGGTTTTGTTCTATCTCACCCAGACCCTTTATCTTTATTCCAATTTTCCCTTTCCTAGTTGTCAGCACTGGATGTATAAACTCCTTTTTTTCCTATGAAGATGCATGCATGCCACAAATATAGTTTGTTGATATTTGTTTTAGAGTTGGCAGTTACGTATTAAAGCGTCACACTGTACATCAGATTGAAGTTAGAGTTTACAGCTTTAAAGCTGTTATTGCAAGCTTTACTGCAGGTCTAGATATAAATCAGATGCATCGCTTCATCTGTCAACTACACAGAAAAAGATACAGTAATTCACAGCGTTTGATTTATTATAAAGGGCTCATAAAGTTCTGTGATGCCGTGCTCTAGATCAATGTTAGCAATCCAGAGTAAAAAATGTCAATGACAAAATGGTCTCTGACACATTGATTTTATAGATTAATTATAATTAATCTTAAAGCAGTTATCTGAGACCCTCTATTCGTATGTTTGGGATTTTGACATCATGCATACTGTACCATGGGGGTCATTCCGAGTTGATCGTTGCTGCATTCGTTTGCTGTGCAGTGTTGAGGCAAAAAAGGGACTTATGCGCATGTGTTTACGGCGAAATGCGCACGCGCAACGTACTATTACAGGCCTGGCCAGCCTGTGGCTCTCCAGATGTTGTGAAACTACACATCCCAGCATGCCTTGCCACAGTTTTAGCATTCCCTAATAGCAAAAATGTGGCAAAGCATGATGGGACTTGTAGTTTTACAACAGCTGGAGAGCCACAGGTTGGCCAGGCCTGTACTATTACAACGAACTATGTAGTTTCACACAGGGTCTAGCGAAGCTTTTCAGTCGCACTGCTGGCCGCAGAGTGATTGACATGAAGTGGGCGTTTCTGGGTGTCAACCGACCGTTTTCAGGGAGTGTTAGGAAAAATGCAGGCGTGCCAGGAAAAATGCAGGCGTGGTTGGGCGAACGCAGGGCGTGTTTGTGACGTCAAAACAGGAACTGAACAGTCTGAAATGATCGCAAGCGCTGAGTAGGTTTAGAGCTACTCTGAAACTGCACAAATAAAATTTGTAGCCGCTCTTTCGTTCGCACTTCTGCTAAGCTAACATACACTCCCAGTGGGAGGCGGCATAGCATTTGCACGGCTGCTAAAAACTGTGAGCGATCAACTCGGAATGACCTCCCATATACAATCATGCAAATTAACAGTTTGTCCCTGTACAGGTGTAAGTACCAGTGCCATAGCAGGGCTCTATGTCACCCTGTGCTCTAAGTGCATGTGATGTCAAGGTGTCACGTAGAGGGGACAGGGCCACCAAGCACTGGGGTTATGCAGCACTGCTTGGAGCATCCTGAGGAAACTCTGGGGGTAATTCAGACCTGATCGTAGCAGCAAATTTGTTAGCAGTTGGGCAAAACCATGTGCACTGCAGGTGTGGCAGATATAACATGTGCAGAGAGAGTTAGATTTAGGTGGGTTATTTTGTTTCTGTGCAGGGTAAATACTGGCTGCTTTATTTTTACACTGCAATTTAGATTTCAGTATGAACACACCCCACCTAAATCTAACTCTCTCTGCACATGTTATATCTGCCCCCCCCCCCCTGCAGTGCACATTGGGGGTCATTCCGAGTTGTTCGCTCACTAGCAGATTTTAGCAGCATTGCACACACTAGGCCGCCGCCCTCTGGGAGTGTATCTTAGCTTAGCAGAATAGCGAACTAAAGATTTGCAGAATTGTGAATAGAAAATTCTTAGCAGTTTCTGAGTAGCTCCAGACCTACTCACAGATTGCGATCAGTTCAGGCCGCTTCGTTCCTGGTTTGACGTCACAAACACGCCCTGCGTTCGGCCAGCCACTCCCCCGTTTCTCCAGACACTCCGGCGTTTTATCCTGGCACGCCTGCGTTTTTTCGCACACTCCCAGAAAACGGTCAGTTTCCGCCCAGAAACACCCACTTCCTGTCAATCACACTCCGATCACTTCAACGATGAAAATTTTTCGTTCGGACGTGAGTAAATCTACTAAGTTTTGTGCTAAAATACTAACCGCATGCGTACTGCGTACCATGCGCATGCGCATTATTGCCTTAATCGCTCCGTTGCGAAAATCGGCAACGAGCGAACAACTCGGAATGACCCCCATGGTTTTGACCAACTGCTAATAAATTTGGTGCTACAATCAGGTCTGAATTAGTCCCTCTGAGCGGCTGTACAGATGGCAGAGTGCCTGCTTAGAGCGTCTGCAGTGATACTGGTTGCAGGGTGCCATCCCAAGCACACTGGTAGACAGAAGCAAGGGTCGTGGGGTGGCAACAGTGCCGCACGCCCGTAGATACAGCTTGCTAAGAATTGTAATGTTCTTGTTTTGCAAATATCGTCTGTCACCTGGTTTGCGGATGAGGCCATAGGGCCTGATTCTGATTTGCAAGCAAAGCAAAAAAGCAAGCAACAGGTCAAAACCATGTTGCACTGCAGGTGGCGCTGATGTAACACGTGCAGAGAGATTTAGATTTGGGAGGGTTGTGTTCATGCACCATCTTCCCAAATATCACTGGTAAGATGGCACTGGCAGAGGAGAGGGGACCCGCTCCCTAGAACAAGCAAGGTAGGAAGCAGTTTCCCTCCCCAGCACCCCCTGGATTTAAATGGCACTCCCTGTAGAGCACACAGGGATGCAGTTAATATTTTTTAATGTCATTATTTTTAGAGGTCATGGACACCGCCCGTTTTAGGCCACGCCCCCATGCCAGTACCGGTGACTCTCTACGGCCCTGTGTGTACTCAGTACCGACTGCTCTGTCCAATACTTCTGCTGCTGCTCCTGCAGTCATGACCAAGTATGATTGTACAAGTGTGTACCTAGATTAAGTACAGTATGTGATATTCTGTTTCAAACTTTCAATGCAGTGTCATGTATGGTGCCTAGTAATCATTTGGGGCCAGGGAAGGAAGGTACAGGGGAATAATAATCAGCAGCAGTTTGGTATGCGGTGAGCAAACTGCTAAACATCGGATACGCTTTTCTGTTTCAAGCCACAAGATTTTCTATTGTGCCATTTGTAAGCGGAAAACAGAATCTGATGTGCGGCAGTTTGAGAATCCCCAAAACATTATGCGGCTTAGGCCAAATTACAAGTTAAAACTGGTTATAAACTGGTCATATTTACCCCTTACATTGTGTAAGAGCCCAGTGTTACTCAGCATCAGGGATAACCTGCCCAAGAGGTGACTGACAAAGCTGCGTGGAGGTGGGGCCTTAAATGCAATTAAGGGGGAGATGTATCAAAGCTTGGAGAGAGAGATAAAGTGAAGAGAGATTTAGTACCAAGCAATCAGCTTCTAACTGTCAGGCTGTAAAAAATGCCAGGAGCTGATTAGTGTGTACTTTATCTCTCTCCAAGCTTTGATAAATCTCCCCCATATAACATATGTGGCGGGATTTAATGACGCCCGAGTCCGTCAGCCATGCGGGATGCCGGCCGAACTCAGACTTTAAAGTGGCAATCACTTACAAGGCAAAACCATGCCTTGTAAGTGATTGTCCCTTTAAAAAAAGTCTGTGTTGTCACACACGGCCGCCGGACTTGGGCGGCATTACATCCCGCCGATAGTTTCCGTTATGAAAATAAATAACTCACGGTGCCCTGGAGTATCAGAATTTTTTCCATGTCACCCCTAGGTTTAGAAGTTCTTATTGAGAAATTCCCAAAAAAATATTCAATTAAGTTAATTGCGTTTATATGTCATCCTTAGGGTCAGCTATGTGGTGAGGGACAGGATTCACTTCTGTTTGTACACAAATTTTATGATTGGAAGTCACAAGCACTGGTTTTCCCTGTTTGGTCCTGGATCACCAACCCAGGGCAACATTATAAGTTCCCCAGGGTGCCACGACTCGCGGTTTGGAAATCACTGGAGTAAGGCATTTTGTATCGTCGTTGGTACTGTAGCTAATTAAAAAAAGGAGTACATTTGCACCTGGACAAACAATATTGCAATACAAGGAGGGCAAACACCCTATCCGTTTGATACATAGACAGTGTCTAGTTAGACAGTCAATAGATAGACACCATATATTAGACAGACATTAGGTCGACAGGGTCAAAAGGTCGACAGGGTCAAAAGGTCGACATGGAAAAGGTTGACAGGTCAGAAGGTCGACATGGTCAAAAGGTCGACATGAAAATGGTCGACATAAAAAAGATTCATACCGGAACCGGCAAACACATGTATGGGTTTTGCATGCAGGGTAGATACTGCCTACTTTTGAATGCAGCCCATAAATGCTGGACAGCTTTATTTTACACTGAGATTTGAGTTTGGGCACGTCCCTCCCAGATCCAAATCTCTATGCACATTGCAGTGCACTATGGTTTTGCCAAGGTGTAACGTTAGTCATTGTTTGCTTTGCCCAAAATATTGAATAAGGGGGGTATCCAATTTCCCGCATTCGATGGCTGCGGGTAATTGTATCGCATGGGGCTATCCTATTATCCCCCCGATGCCGGCATTTATCGCTTATGCTTCAAGTGCCTCAGGCCCATGTGTTTTCGCGTGATCGCAGATGTGTTTTCGGACGATGAAAATGGAACCTAATTGAATACCATCGGTCACCCACCGAAAACGGGTCGGATCTGATTGGATAACCCCCTTCCTATAATGTGTAAAAAACCCACTTTTTTTTTGTATGTCCGCTAAGTTTATATTGTACACGCACACAACTACAGAGCTAATCCAGCAAATCGTTACGTTAGTGCTCACCTCTCAGGACCTGTAGCCATGAAATTATTTTGATAAATGAGCTCCCCTTATCACCACAAAGGGGCTCCTAATAATATATATGCCCCTCCTGACGGCTGCCTTTTCCATTAATGACAGAATACCTGCCTGTCAGTACAGTGAATCACTTTGTCTTCATGCCCCCGGCTCTGGTCTCTAGGATGCCTGGCTGCCAATGTATATATATCTGTCTGCAGTTATCTGTAGAGCAGTGTAGTGTAGTAACTCTTCCAATGATCATTTACATTCTAATCTAACACTTGGGTTTCAGGGGAATAGCTATGTACGGCAACGGCGAGACAGTGACCAATTATCTGGCACTATATGTATCGCAGCATTGTTTGCTGGATGAATGTGCACAGGAATGACACTGGATTCAACAAGGTAGCAATTGCTACTGTTAAGCCTAGAAAACAAATGAGCCTATATATCATGAAGGACAAAACAGATTGCTATGTTTCACTGATACATATGGCAGAGAATGGAATATGCATATTATAGGATATGCGTGTGTGGGGCCTGTCTCCTGTGATTATTCTATGTGGATTATAAAGTATTGGCCAAGTGCTGCACCTCCTTATTCCAGTATACACTTCATAAACATCAGTAAGCAACATTTATGTAAATGCTATACGGATGCCTCCCACAGTGCTTATTCCATACTAGGTGATTCATCGCGCCCTGCGGGCGCTCTTCTCACCGTCGTAAGGGGCTACGCCCCCTTAACCCTTGCACACCCTTGTGGCGTGCAATATTTTTATTATATGGAGCATTACCTCCAATCATAATTGTGTGAGTGGTTAAATATTGCACGTACAAAAGGCATGCAATGGTTAAGGGGTCGAAGCCCCTTGCAATGGGGTGAACAGCGCACGCAGGGCCTGATGAATCACCTAGTAGGTGCTTTGGTTGGGGGAATGGCGGGTGCGGGGAAGACGCGGATGGGATCTGGGGGTGCCGCGGGAGGGGAAGAGGCAGTTACGGTGGTGCTGCAGGTGGGGGAGGGGCTGGTGCGGTGGTGTTGCAGGCGGGGGTATATTGTCTAATTGGTGCTTCACATTACGTACTGCATTTTCTGCTAGATTATTGGACTGTGGATAGTGAGGACTGCTGGTGACATGTGAGATGTTCCACTCACTGGAGAAAGTCTGGTGCTTACCACTGTATTATATATTTTATTACCAGTTATTTATATAGCACACACATATTCCGCAGTGCTTTACTGAGAATATTTGCTCATTCACATCAGTCCCTGCCCCAGTGGAGCTTACAATCTATATTCCCTATCACAAGTACACACATTCACGCTAGGGTTAATTTTGTTGGGAGCCAATTAACCTACCAGTATATTTTTGGATTGTGGGAGGAAACTGGAGTACCCGAGGAAACCCACGCAAGTACGGGAAGAATATACAAACTCCGCACAGTTAGGGCCATGGTGGGAATTGAACCCATGACCTCAGTGCTGTGAGGCAGTAATGCTAACCATTACACCATCCGTACTGCCCTGTGAGTAGTTTGTGTGGTATGTGCAGGAAAGTGTCTTTTCAATTTTGTTGATGGCTGTAGCACTTGTTAGTTTGGGAAGATAATCTCAACCCAACTGGAATATGAATCCACTAATGCAAAGTGTTTTTTCCTCCTCCTTTCAAAAAGTCCTGTAGCAATGATGGACCAAAGGAGATTAGGAGCCTCATGGAGAGTGAACTGTTCCTTGACATGATGGGAGTGTAAATCATTGCAGGAAGCACAGCCAGAGATCACAGTAGGAACATGCACACTGGAACACCAGACTGGAAGTGACCATAGCCTTGAGGCTAGAAATAGCAGCAGCAAGGCAGTGTAACCGACACCATTAGATATCATTGTGCAAAAGCTGGCGGAGCAGGGCTGTGACCTCACTGTAGTGTGGCAGAAATTTTTAAAGGTCGTTGGTTATACCCAGAAAGCGCTGCAGACTCAACTTCTCTGTGGAGGTAGACATGTGTTGTATAAACTGTTTCTTAGCACCTCTAGTAACGGGCTACTTGGAGGTCTATTACACAGCGGCTGATAGTGAGGGCGTCCCTGATTTCAATGGCTCCCGGTGACTTATGGGTTGCACTGAGGCAGACGCGCCAAAATGCGGGACTCCCATCGTAGACCCTGCCTACTCTCCGCCCACTGAGTTCTTTGGTTGGTCTGCTCCAAGATCACCGCACTGGTGCTTACAGGGGAATAATTAATTTGGCTAATTGAATGTATTTAGTGGGCTGTTACAGCCCTTATTTAGGCTTAGTTTGAAGTGTTTGCTAGCCCCTGATGAAAACTGCCTGTGAGCAGTTGAAACAGACTGTTGGGCCTCTGTTATGGTCTCTACCGTTTATAACACACACACACACACACACACACACACACACACACACACACACACACACACACACACACACACACACACACACACACCCCCCCCCCCCCCCCCCAAGACATACTATCATTTTAACGATTTGGTTTTACGGGGGATATTAATAACATGCATCTGTAATGACTAGGTAGGATCCCTGTATGATGGTAAATTTCTTTTATAGTGTAATTCTTCTGCATGTTACAGTTTGTATGTTGGGTCTGATTCACGTTGGATCGCATAAGCAATTCAACCCGCAGTTTCCCGATGGTGCAGAATGGGTCTTGCGATATCCGGGAGTGGCGAGGTCAAGGACTGCATTCCAGACATAGTTTCCTTGACCTCGCAAGCCGCACTGCAACTGCTAGTCTGAGTACGCTCAGGCTTGCTCAGACTGCAGTCGCAGATGAACATGGCGATAGCGGTTTAGAGATCACACATGCAGGAAGGAAGTGGTATACAGTACACCTCCTCCTGCCTTTGCATTGCGACCAACTTTGCAGATGCATTCCTTACAGAATTAGTTCCTTTGTTCTGTAATTTTTCGATATCATATATTATGCTTTTCTCTTGTATCTGGTAGTTGAGAGGTGGTATGTCATAACCCTTCTACTTAAAGGGCAGTTTCAATTCATTTTAATCAGTTTCTTATTATATCTGTGTATACTATGTGTGTTTTTTTATATTATATATATATATATATATATATATATATATAAACATTGCCGTACAACAATTGCTGTATTCCTTGCCTTTCATGAACTTCATGTGTCTAATGAGTGATTGTTCCATGCTTCTCATCTGATTAACCAACCATCCATGTTATTGTTCGATAAATTATACACCATTTAGTTAATAGGTTTGTGTAATTAAATAAACATATTGAGTTACCTCGGGGCACATGGGCACTGCAGATGAGTTACAGATTATCATTGGCTTCTGGAGTTAGACGAAAATTAATTTTCATAATACAGGACAGTGGAGCGAGAAAACTGTTGTTGTTTATTTGTAGCAATTATTTTACAGCTTCTATACAACTTGCAGATTGAATTTCATTTTAAATTGGAAAGCAGAAAAAAAGTCAGACTTTTGCTTAAGACAAAATTGTGCTCATGAAATGTATATTAATTTAACTCTAGCTTGTGGCACTCATTTACAGGAAGGTCCCACACAATTATATACAAGCTGTATAGCATTTTTAGCAGGGCCCAACATAAAGGGTTTTTTCCAATTAGACCAGAATCTACTGTATATTTGGTACTATACTGTACGAGCATCTGGTCAGCCGATTACTCACATTTTCAATAGTTTTAGCCTTCCAGTCTGCATGGGACCTGGCTTTGGTTGTTTGACAGGGTTCAGTATAAATTGCAGGCGCTCTAGATTCCGGCAGTCAAATAATAACAACGCCGGGATCCTGAAGATGGAAAGACCGATAGGGGTGAATGTGGGGTGTTTTACCTCCTACCCTTCCACCTTACCGTAACCCTCTATTCGCCGCAGGCAAACCCTAACCTCCCCCCTTAATGCCTGACCCTAACCACCCCCCGGAGGTGCCTAAACCTAAGTCCCCATCCCCGCTGCCTAAACCTAACCCTCCTCGACCCACCCCCCACTCCCAGTCAGAGTTTCGGCATGAGTCTCCAGGCCCATTTGGAGTTCTGGTGTCGGAATTCTAAAGGGTGTCGGAATTCTGGCTTCAAAATTTAGAGTGCCGGGATCCCGACAGTCGGCATTCTGTATATATGCATTCGTGCCTACTTTTAAAACCTTCTCTTAAGGGGTGGTTGTAGTGGGAGACTGATGGTTGTAGAGTTGGAGGGGGTACGTGGTGCTACAATTTGCATCATGGTGTTGGGAGCACTGACGTGATGACACAATTTCTCTTGGATTGTGATATTGTGTCCCTGTCTACTCTCCTAATGGTGCAGGAAAACTCCCCAAAATTTGGGGAGTCTACCAAACATTCTGAGAGTAGGCCGGTATAGTATGTTATATGTCTGATTTAGCCTTTCCTTCCCTAGTCAAACTGTCCAAAGCGTAATTACATATTGGCAGTATTGAAGGTCCTTAAACACAATAGACATTTTAGAGAAAGCAAATGTTTGTTGTATTTATTTATTTATAATAGTAGGTACGCTAGGTAATGTGCGGCAGGTTCTTGTGTGTAACCAGCATCTGGTCCTTTAGCCACTAGTAAAAGTATATGAGGTTGGAAGCTATTGGTACCAATGATCCTCCAAATGCTGGCATCTGCAGGCAGGAATGGTGCAAATGTGTTGTCTTGATGCTGCAGCCTCCATTTAATCATTCTCATTCCAGGCGCTACCCACTGATACCCCAAGTGCAAGTCCTGGCTACCACCGCATGCCGGATGATGTCAGTAGCGTTTCTTTAACACCAGTGTGTGATGGCTGAAGGTCAGGAATTATGAGGAAGGAGAAATACAAAATCGCAGATTTTTGGCATTTTATTTATAGTAGTAAGCAAGGAACATTATAGGTAGATTGCAGAGGGATGTAATAAAAATGACACTGTTTGCCATTTCGACATTCATAATGTTGACATCACTATGTTGACAGTTATGAAGTCGACATTGTTTAAATGCCGGCTTGTGCAGAATGTCAAATGTGAACATGTCAACATGTGGAACACCAACATTCTGCACAGACCGGCAATGGAGGGTTAGGGTAGGCTATGGGAGGTTACGGTTAGACGCTAGGGGGAGAGTTGTGGTTAGCGATACTGCCGGAAGTGCCACAGGATCTGCCACAAGTGTTCATCAGGTGATCACAGGACTCAGAAGACATCGCTGGAGCCACTGAACCAGCCTGACCAGGTAAGTCACCACTAGACCACCAGGGCCGTTTTAGTAACATTCTAATCATGTTAAGATTTCCTTAGTGTCAACATGATGAATGTCACCGTGGTCAGTGTTGACATTGCAAGCATTTCGACATAATGACCATGTCAACGTGATGAACCTCATATTTTTGTCGCTAAGTGGTCATCAAGATTGCCACCATATACGGTGGTGGCGTTATTAAGAGAAACCAATGGCTGCTACAGAAATCTGATTTCTTCATGGTCTGCCCTTTAGTATATTTTTGAAAAGAGGTTTTTTTGTTTTTGTTTTTTTGGCAAAGACACCAAAAAAAGGGGTTGTCACTTTATGCATTTGCCCTAATGTTGCTGAAGGTGAGCCATGCATGATTTGTCAGTAGCTGAAGGAACACGGTAGACATTTTATATGAATGGAATGTCATAAGACTCCAGGTCTCTGGGTCTGCTAGCAGGCAGCACATAGGTGGTAGTAGTGTTGCTAGGATTTCTTTTATAGCTTATAAGAGAGGTTTTAGGTGATGGTGGGAGTGGCCAGTAATTTTATATGGTTTAGTTGGGTTAAGGGCGGCCTCTTTTCTGGAATCTATTCCCACCTTCCCATCCCAATTGTTGGTGTTGGCTTTGCGGAAGGGGGCAGCTTTTATTCTGTTTTCATTTTAATTGTGCCCTTAGCAGCAGATTTCCTTCCAGGAGAGTGTTGGCGAGGGTTACCATGTGGATGACTGGGTGCATTATTGGTCTAGGTGGGCTCCTTCTCCCATTGGATAAGAGATAATTAGGCACCTTAAGTTGCGGGAGGATGGAGTGGGCCAATATCCACCATCCTTTCGATTTATCCCGAAAGGTATGGCAGTTTGCTTACCCCTTTTGAGTCACTGAGGGGATGGGTTGGCTGTTGATCCCATCCTCTTACATATTTTGTTAGGGCTGTCTGTTATGTTGTATTTTATTATGTATTTTAATTTAATTTAAACTCAAGCACTCTATAAGTAGACCGTACTTTTGCCACTATGCTTCCCGGTCCTATTATTAAATAACTAAAAGCTGAACTTATTTTAATTGGCAATCTGATGTCCGTATGATTATTTGTATAGAGTCTGCCTGTGTGTGAAAGTGGAAAGACCTGAAGATGATAGTGCGTATAACCATTTCTAGATACAATGATGACTACTGATTGCATATTTTAACAGAAAGCAGAATTCAGATACCTGTTTTGTAGGAGCCATTGTGATGACTTTGTGAGCTCTGAATTCCCTGAGCACACTGAGGATCAGTTGACCATTATAAGAATGTTGTCTTACCCTGTTTGAACCAAATAGTGTTTTAGAACTCCCTCTGGGCAAATGCATAGACAAGAGAAATGATAGCAAATGGTACCATTGGGATGATGATTGGTACCATTATAAAATTAATGTGTTCCGCTAAGAAAGGAGACCTTAGAAGAAAACTAAGATCATTTATTGTCTGCATACTGTAGATCTTAACTATTATGGGTGATAAAACAGATGGCACTTGGGAGGATTTCACATATTTACAACATAACAACCAAAACTCCTGAAATTATTATTGCAACATATCTTCAATCCAGATGGAGCACAATAATTTCTTTTAAAGAAAATGACAACGCCAAGCTCCATTTCAGTGTCAGCCCACCCACTCAGAAAAACATCATTACAATGGGAAATTCATTTTTATTAACCAATTTAGGTAGGCTATCCATTATTTCTCTAACGTCCTAGAGGATGCTGGGGACTCCGTAAGGACCATGGGGAATAGACGGGCTCCGCAGGAGATAGGGCACTTTAAGAAAGCTTTGGATTCTGGGTGTGCACTGGCTCCTCCCTCTATGTCCCTCCTCCAGACCTCAGTTTTACACTGTGCCCAGAGGATGAAGGGCGCACTGCACGGAGCTCTCTTGAGTTCTTTGCTACAGAAAGCATTTTTGTTTGGATTTTAACTTTTTTCACAGGGAGCACTGCTGGCAACAGGCTCCCTGCATCGAGGGACTGAGGAGAGAGGGGCAGACCTACTTAACTGATAGGATCTGCTTCCTCGGCTACTGGACACCATTAGCTTCAGAGGGGGTGAACACAGGTTCGTCCTGGGCGTCCACCCCCGGAGCCACGCCGCCGTTCTCCTCACAGAGCCAGAAGAACAGAAGCAAGAAGACGTCTCAGGCGGCAGAAGCCTTCAGCTTCACAGAGGTAACGCACAGCACTGCAGCTGTGCGTCATTGCTCCACATCACCTCACACATTCCGGTCACTGTATGGGTGCAGGGCGCAGGGGGGGGCGCCCTGGGCAGCAATAATAACCTCTTAGATGGCAAATAGGTATATACATGTACAGCTGGGCACTGTACATGTATATAATTGAGCCCCCGCCATTTTACACAATTTTGGGCGGGGCTTCTCCCTCAGCACTCACCAGCGCCATTTCTCTCTCCACAGAATGCTGAGAGGAAGCTCCCCGGACTCTCCCCTGCTTACACACGGTGAAGGGAGTTTAAAAAGAGAGGGGGGGGCACATAATTGGCGGATAAAGTATAATACAGCGCTGCTGGGGAAAAGCATTCTGTGTTGGTCTCCAGGTTGTTGCGCTGGGGTGTGTGCTGGCATACTCTCTCTCTGTCTCTCCAAAAGGGCCTTTCAGGGGATACTGTCTTCAGAAAAAGTTTCCCTAGGTGTGTGCAGTGTGTCGGTACGTGTGTGTCGACATGTTTGATGAGGAAGGCTTGCTTAATGTGGAGGGGGAGTGCTTAAATGTCAGGTCGCCGACGGCAACACCGACACCGGACTGGGTGGATATGCTGAATGTCTTGAATGCAAATGTAAATCTCCTGCATAAAAGATTAGACAAGGCTGAAGCTAGGGATCAGTCAGGTAGCCAGTCTGTGCCTGTCCCTGTGGTGCCAGGACCTTCAGGGTCTCAAAAGCGCCCCATATCCCAGGTCGCTGACACAGATACCGACACAGATACTGACTCTAGTGTCGACTATGAGGATGCAAAATTACAGCCGAAGGTGGCAAAAGGTATTAGGTACATGATTATTGCCATAAAAGAGGTTTTGCATATCACGGAGGAACCCCCTGTCCCTGACACGAGGGTTCACATGTATAAAGGGAAAAAGTCTGAGGTCACGTTTCCGTCCTCATTTGAGCTAAGCGAATTATGCGAAAAGGCTTGGGAATCTCCGGATAGGAGACTTCATGTTCCCAAAAGGATTTTCATGGCGTATCCTTTTCCACAGAAGGATCGGATACAATGGGAATCTGCTCCTAAAGTAGACAAGGCGCTGACACGCTTATCCAAGAAGGTGGCACTACCTTCTCCGGATACTGCTTTCCTCAAGGATCCTGCTGATCGCAAGCAGGAAATTACCATGAAGCAGATTTACACACATTCAGGAACTATAGTTAGGCCGGCCATGGCGTCGGCCTGGGTTTGTAGTGCTGTTGTGGCATGGACAGACTCCTTATCTACGGAGATGGACACCTTAGATAGGGATACCATTCTAATGACCATGGAGCATATCAGAGATGCTGACTTGTATATGAGGGATGCTCAGAGAGACATTTGTTTACTAAGCTCTAGAATAAATGCTATGTCTATTTCTGCTAGGCGGCTCTTGTGGACCCGACAGTGGACGGGAGACGCCGACTCAAAGCGGCATATGGAGTCATTGCCTTACAAGGGGGAGGAGTTGTTTGGAGAAGGCCTCTCGGACCTAGTCTCTACTGCTACGGCCGGTAAATCGAATTTTTTACCTTATGTTCCCCCGCAGCATTCTAAGAAGGTACCACATTATCAAATGCAGTCCTTTCGTTCCAATAAAAACAAGAAGGTACGAGGATCGTCCTTCGTTGCCAGAAGTAAAGGCAAAGGAAAAAATCTGCACTCAGCTGGTTCCCAGGAGCAGAAGTCCTCCCCAGGGTCCACAGCATGACGCTGGGGCTTTCCGGGGGAGGGGGGGGGCAGATCAAGTGGGGGCACGTCTTCGTCTTTTCAGCCACGTCTGGGTTCAATCACAGGTGGATCCCTGGGCAATAGAGATTGTTTCCCAGGGATACAGACTGGAATTCAAAGACATGCCCCCTCGCCGGTTTTTCAAATCGGCTCTGCCGGCTTCCCCATCAGAGAGGGAGCTAGTGTTAGCGGCAATTCACAAATTGTACATTCAACAGGTGATAATCAAGGTTCCTCATCTCCAGCAAGGAGAGGGTTATTATTCATCCCTGTTTGTGGTACCGAAACCGGACGGTTCGGTCAGACCCATTCTAAATCTTGGATCCCTGAACCTGTACTTGAAGAGGTTCAAGTTCAAAATGGAATCGCTCAGAATGGTCATCGCCAGCCTGGAGGGAGGGGATTGGATGGTGTCCCTGGACATAAAGGATGCGTACCTTCATGTTCCGATTTCCCCCCCTCACCAGGCGTTTCTGAGATTTGCAGTACAGGATTGTCACTACCAATTTCAGACGTTGCCGTTTGGTCTTTCCACGGCCCCGAGAATTTTCACCAAGGTAATGGCAGAAATGATGGTGCTCCTGCGCAAGCAGGGAGTCACAATTATCCCGTACTTGGACGATCTCCTAATAAAGGCGAGATCTCGGGAGAAGTTGCTGGACAGCGTGTCTCGGTCAGTGAAGACGTTGCAGATGCACGGCTGGATTCTCAATTTACCGAAATCCCAGCTAGTACCTGCAACGCGTCTGACCTTTTTGGGCCTGATTCTAGACACAGACCAAAAAAGAGTTTTTCTTCCGGTGGAGAAGGCTCAGGAGCTCATAGCCCTGGTCAGGAACCTTTTAAAGCCAAAAAAGGTTTCGGTGCATCATTGCACAAAGGTTCTGGGGAAGATGGTGGCTTCATACGAGGCCATCCCCTTCGGCAGGTTCCATGCGAGGACTTTCCAATGGGACCTATTGGACAAATGGTCCGGGTCCCATCTACATATGCAGAAACGGATCACCCTGTCTCCCAGGGCCAGGGTATCTCTCCTGTGGTGGCTGCACAGTGCCCACCTCCTAGAGGGTCGCAGGTTCGGCATTCAGGACTGGATCCTGGTGACCACGGACGCGAGCCTCCGAGGTTGGGGGGCTGTCGCACTGGGAAGAAATTTCCAAGGTCTCTAATCAAGCCTAGAGACTTGTCTCCACATCAATGTCCTGGAGTTAAGGGCCATTTACAACACCCTACGCCAGGCGGAGGAGTGGCTTCAGAACAAACCGGTTCTGATTCAGTTGGACAATATCACGGCAGTGGCTCATGTAAACCGCCAAGGCGGCACAAGGAGCAGAGTGGCCATGGCAGAGGCGACCAGGATTCTGCGCTGGGTGGAAGGCCATGTAAGCGAACTATCAGCAGTGTTCATCCCAGGGGTGGACAACTGGGAGGCGAACTTCCTCAGCAGGCACGACCTGCATCCGGGAGAGTGGGGACTTAATCAAGAAGTCTTCACACAGATCGTGGATCGGTGGGGACTGCCTCAAATAGACATGATGGCGTCCCGTCTCAACAAAAAGCTAAAGAGGTATTGCGCCAGGTCAAGAGACCCTCGGACGGTAGCGGTAGACGCTCTGGTGACACCATGGGTGTTCAGATCGGTCTATGTGTTTCCTCCTCTGCCTCTCATACCCAAGGTGTTGAGATTAATAAGACTAAGAAGGGTCAGAACAATTCTCATTGTTCCAGATTGGCCAAGGAGGACTTGGTATCCGGATCTGCAAGAGTTGCTCACAGAAGATCCGTGGCCTCTTCCTCTAAGGCAGGACCTGCTGCAGCAGGGGCCCTGTCTGTTCCAAGACTTACTGTGGCTGCGTTTGACGGCATGGTGGTTGAACGCTGGATCCTGGCTGAAAAGGGGATTCCGGAGGAGGTCATTCCTACCCTGATCAAGGCTAGGAAGGATGTGACATCGAAACATTGTCACCGTATATGGCGGAAATATGTTTCTTGGTGTGAGGCCAGAGCTGCTCCTACGGAGAAGTTCCATTTGGGCCGTCTGCTTCACTTCCTTCAAATGGGAGTGAATTTGGGCCTAAAATTAGGGTCCATAAAGGTCCAAATTTCAGCCTTATCCATTTTCTTTCAAAAAGAATTGGCTTCTCTTCCTGAAGTACAGACTTTTGTGAAGGGAGTGCTGCATATTCAGCCTCCCTTTGTACCTCCGGTGGCGCCTTGAGATCTTAACGTGGTATTAAGTTTCCTCAAGTCACCTTGGTTTGAACCACTCAAAACAGTGGAGTTGAAATACCTCACTTGGAAAGTGGTCATGTTGTTGGCCTTAGCTTCTGCAAGGCGTGTTTCGGAATTAGCGGCTTTATCATATAAAAGCCCATACCTGATTTTTCACGTGGATAGGGCAGAGTTGAGGACTCGTCCTCAATTTCTGCCCAAGGTGGTCTCATCTTTTCATATGAACCAACCTATTGTCGTGCCTGTGGCTACACGGGACTTGGAGGACTCTGAGTCCCTGGATGTGGTCAGGGCTTTGAAGATTTACGTGACCAGAACAGCTAGGATCAGGAAGACTGAAGCTCTGTTTGTTCTGTAAGCGGCCAACAAGGTTGGCGCTCCTGCTTCAAAGCAGACAATTGCTCGCTGGATCTGTAACACAATTCAGCAGGCGCATTCTACGGCAGGATTGCTATTGCCTAAACCGGTTAAAGCCCATTCCACTAGGAAGGTGGGCTCTTCTTGGGCGGCTGCCTGAGGGGTCTCGGCACTACAACTGTGCTGAGCTGCTACTTGGTCGGGGTCAAACACCTTTGCAAAGTTCTATAAGTTTGATACCCTGGCTGAGGAGGACCTCCTGTTTGCTCAATCGGTGCTGCAGAGTCATCCGCACTCTCCCGCCCGTTTGGGAGCTTTGGTATAATCCCCATGGTCCTTACGGAGTCCCCAGCATCCTCTATTACGTTAGAGAAAATAGGATTTTTCTTACCGGTAACTCTATTTCTCGTAGTCCGTAGAGGATGCTGGGCGCCCGTCCAAAGTGCGGACTTATTCTGCAAGACTTGTATATAGTTATTGCTTACATAAGGGTTATGTTATAGTTGGTCGGTCTTGAACCGAGGCTATGTTACTTGTTCATACTGTTAACTGGGTAGTTTATCACAAGTTATACGGTGTGATTGGTGTGGCTGGTATGAATCTCGCCCTTAGGTTACATAAATCCTTTCCTCGTACTGTTCATATCCTCTGGGCACAGTTTCTCTAACTGAGGTCTGGAGGAGGGACATAGAGGGAGGAGCCAGTGCACACCCAGAATCCAAAGCTTTCTTAAAGTGCCCTATCTCCTGTGGAGCCCGTCTATTCCCCATGGTCCTTACGGAGTCCCCAGCATCCTTTACGGACTACGAGAAATAGATTTACCGGTAAGTAAAATCCTATTTTTTATAACAGCTTGAACCAGTCTAATGTACATTTCTTAGTGGAGTTTAGACAATAAGACAATACAGAAAGTTCAAATTCTTTAAGAGATGTAAAAAATGGAAACTCACTTCTTGCATGACATATAATACAATGCTACCATCTCACATTGTGAGACCAGCAGCACAGTGGCACAGTAATTAGCTTTGCGGCCTCAGAGCACAGCACTGAGTATGATTCCATCCAAGGTCCCAAAGTGTCTATGTCGAGTTTGCACATTCTCTTCATGCTTGGGTATGTTTCTTCTGGATACACAGGTTCCCTCCCAATCCAAAATCATACTAGGTGAATGACTACATATTCTTTGTAAAGTGCTGTGTAATATGTGTGTACTATATAAATAACTGCTAATAAATAATTAAGCATTGCAAAAAAAAAAATCTTATGTACAGTACCATGGACAGTGCTCGCATTTTAATTTAGATCAGTGGTTGGCAAAATCGGTCCTCAAGGACCCCAAGCAGGTCACGTTTTCCAGGTTTCCTCACAAAATCACAATGTGAAATAATTAGTTCTACCTGTGGATCTTTTAAAATGTGACCTGGAAAACATGAACTGTTGGGGGTCTTTGAGGACAGCGTTTGGGAACCACTGATTTAGAGCGTTGTTTACTCAATTAGTGAGGGCAATGGACTGCGGTACTGATACAGAGGTGAACAGTAATTAGATCTTTTTGTAGTGAGTTGATGTTTTTGAATGTGCGCATGCACAGGGGCCGTACAGCACTGGTGCAGATTTAGGGATGCAATGTCTTTCACGGTGCCCTAAACACTGCAGCATGATTCACATGTTGCTGGAATTTGGGGGCGACACAGAAGTGTTGCAGAAAATGTTGACGCAGTACCGGTACTTGTCAGCTACATTGTATGTGTGCCTGGACCAGGCCGACGGCGGGAGCAGGCAGCAAGGACAATGCAGCGGTACCTGGCAATACGGGCAGCTGCAGCCCCCCTCCTCCATCGAGAGAGGAGCCACTGCGGCCTAAGACACCTCCTTCAGCTTTAGCATAATTTCACACTGCCACTGCGTACAAAGACACACACCTTTTGCTGGAATAGCACCTTAAAATCTATTAGAGTAAGTTCCTACCAGGTTTCCACACTGTGTGGAAGTGATTTTTGCCCATTGTTCCTTGCAGATTTGTTCCAGGCTATTCAGGTTGGTTGGTTGGTTGGTTGGTTGGTTGGTTGGAGGACACTTGTGGACTGAATTTTAAAATAGTTCCACAGTTATTGACTTTGATTTGTCCATTGTAGAACTTTCAAATTTTTATTGTCCAAACACACCAGTGTTGCTCTAGCCTTGTGCTCTAGATCACAGGTTCTCAAACTCAGTCCTCAGGACCCCACACGGTCCATGTTTTGCAGGTCACCTGTAGATTTTTAAAATGTGACAGTTGGTTATACACAGTGCAGCTGCTGGGTGACATGGAAAACGTGAACCGTGTGGGGTCCTGAAGACCGAGTTTGAGAACCACTGCTCTAGATGATCATCCTACTGAAAGGTAATCTTTCTCCGATGCTGTAGTTTCCTAGCAGGCTAAAGCAGGTTATCTTGAAGCATCTTCTTGTGTTGTCACCATCTGTGCTTTAATGTGGTTTTGGTCAGTAGTGGCTTTTATCTAGCCAAACTCCCATACGGGCAATTTGTATGCAGAGTTCTTGATATGTTTGACTGGAATACCTTCACTTCAGTCTCAGCCACCAAACTCTGTATTTCTGCAGTGTTCATGAGTCTGAACATTTACTGGTTCGCAATATATATATATATATTGAGAGAGAGAGATGAAGATGAATCTGATAATTGGCCTATTATTACACTATTACAGTAGCAGAACAATTATGGATGCATTTGAATACAGCGCTCTGCTCTGTAACTGTTTATCATACTGTTAGTCTTCCAATTTTTCTGTAAACACCTAAAACAAATTTGAGCTGATTCTGAAACAGCAGATGCCTAATCATCATTAGTGTTTATGTGATTATTTCCTGTCTTCTGCAAATGTGAAGCTGGCATTTGCATAACCCAGCAATGATAAGTACATAATTTGGAACAGTAATATTTATTTCTCATTGCTTGACAACACAAAGCTCAGCTACTTTTTTATATTGTATTATTTAAAAACATCTAATTAATTACCTCCTAATGTATTTTAAGCCACGCTAGCATTGCTCCTACAGTCACACAAATGCAGCTGGTGTGGTAACTGCACTTTGGTTACCCAATGGGTCCTTTATAACATCTAGCAGTGTGGCTCTCAACTTGGTATGGCCATTGACAGGTGGTCTCCATCGATGGTGCCATCCATACTGTAGGTTACATTGATGACAGGAAATCATCAACAGTATACCATTGATGAGGTACGTTATCAACAGCCATCAGTACAGTTTCAGTAGACTTGACTCAGCAGTGGATTGATCAGGGAAAGTGATGGGGCTTCATGGGTCATGCCACAGGTGTAGCTAAGATCAGTGCCGCCCCCCCCCCCCCTTCCTCCGCCCCCCCCCCAAAAAAAAGGCCAACCATGAGATCTCTGCTATTGATGGCAAATAATTGACCATCGGTGGCAAACTATCGGTAGTTGTTAACCATTAATGACCGATGATCACCCCTACTACCAACCAACAATGGGCAGTTGGTGGTAACACATTGATATTCTGCATCAATGCAGGATTGGCAATAATGGATCATAATATGGAGGCATTAATATCCCACGGAGCAAGCTGTACTCTCAGAATGAATTGTTTTCACCAATCAGGAGCTGCCCTCTGTGGCCAATATGAATGTAATAGCCATCTGATCCCAGTGATGCTAAAAGTAGGCAGAGAGCCGGATCACTGGCGCTTGGAGATGATGTAGGCAGCAACGGCGTGCCGCCCAAGACCCTGAGCTTTGTGTGACCCCCTAGTTATGGCCCTGCTGTATTGTGTATGATTTGTGTACTGTTATTTTAGCATCTTGTGGCATAAAGCAGGCACCTGTACTTCTGTAGTGTCTAGGAGTAAAACAGGTGAACATGCTGATCTGTGAAGTTGTATATACGGCCTACTCTGCATGCTAACCAGTATTTATTTGTGGGGAGAGTTCAGGCCTCATGTGGTCATTTTATTTTCTGCACAAATGCCTTCCAACTCTGCGTTAGGCTTCATGCTGACATTCATATTGCACATTTCACTGTCATTTCCAATATATAGTAGAGACTTTGTAGATGGGTCTATAAATTCAGCAAATTGTTTTTCCTGACCCCATAATGCTTGCGTATTTACCAACGTTGAGGTGCATAGCTCTTGTATTGCATTTTCCAAATGCATTTTGTACAATATATATGTGTTTACTGCTAGTACATGTCTGCCGCCACCTCCAATGACCTCCAAACACAAAACAAATGAACATCAGACATGTTTCCATCTGGCAAAGCATTGAGTGGTATGTGGCAACATTCTAGAAATTAGTGTTACTTTCAAATTGGCTCAACAGGAATGGTAAAAATATAATAATCCGTTCATGAAATAGAACGTTTTTATACTCTTTGGGGAATGGATTCCTACATGTTTCAAACGTTATTTCTTTAAGTGCATGGTATGAATTGTATTATTCCTACTGGACTAGGCTTCTGCCTTGCTTTGCTGTAACCTTGTGGGAATCTCCTGGAATGAATGAGCGCTTTTCCTAGTGGACCTATTTACGTAATGACTCTCTAAGGAGAGCAGCTTTGCATGCACAATGAAGGCTCCAACATAAAGGTCATTAATGTATATATACTTAATTTATAAAAGGATATCATTTGCAGCAATATTATTATTTCCCAACATATCCTCGTATACAGGTGCTAACGTCTTCTAGAACAGTAAACACTATGAAATACACCCCGACTGGTACGTGGTTACTGAATTGCAGTTGTTGTTAAGCTGTTCTCTGAATCATACAGTACAGCTGCAGTCTCCAAGGTATTGTTGCTGCCTGGCAGTCTTGTACTATATTTCGGGGAATTCAGATTGCTCTGTATCCGCAGATCCTTCTGAATACATTAATGAAGACTGGTCTTTAACATGATTAAGTCAGATATGTGACCTAATTTAGAGAAGCAGGGAATAGTGCACCATAGAAAACTGTGGTCTATGCAGAATCACTGTAATGCAATAGCTCATTTTACATTCAAGGGTGTTTTGTGTCTTTTTATCATAACTATTAGCATATAGTGTATTTAATATATAATACAGATACATATACCAAGAACATCATTTTTGTTTTATTGGCTGTCAAATGTGGAAACAGATGAAGAAGCATTTTCATTCACTGCTATTACAAAAGCTATCAATCCCCCATGGTAAAAGATGACACTCGGAATTTATTTTTGTATATATTATTTATTGATAGATTATCTCTTTGTGATACCATTGTTTACGTTGGAAGAAACCCATCACAGCATACAGGCTGAAACATTGTGACAAATCAGTAAACATAGCATCTTATATGGGTATAATAGTAATAGTTATATAACGTTAAGGACAACACAATTAGGAACCTTATTTTGATGAGTGAATTCAACATTTTTTAGACAAGCCTCTACTGCAAGTGCAATCCAACAAAGTACATTGTTCTTCGGATGTTTTTGCTAATAAATATATTAAGTTCATTGCAACACTCTGAAAAGGATGATAATAGGAGAAACTGCACACAGACATAAAGGATGACAATTGGGGCAGCCAATCCATCCAGTTGACATGGTACATTAAACACTGCTAGCTAGGGCTACGAAGACCCCTGGGCAATCACTGCTCTTCAATAAGAGCTTTCATTGCACTGAGAGAACACGGTACCTTGCAATCCTTTTATAGTTCTCTGATAGAAATGAAAGAGTTATTTAACTTATACCTTCTTTATTGGTGTTTTTCAGACGTAAAGGCTTGAACCACAGGAGACTGTTGTGTGTTTGATGAGTAAATACAATCTCCAAGGTCTTAGGATGACTGTAGCACTACACTCAGCAACAATTAAATCTTCATGATGCACTTGTCAGTCTTTGTAAAAAAAAAAATGTTCAGGGGCACTTAGATGCATTTACTATGTACTGTGGGGGTCATTCAGACCTGATAGCACGCTACTTTTTTTGCAGCGCTGCGATCAGGTCAGAACTGCGCATGCGTATGCTCCGCAATATGCAGGTGCGTCGCCCCCCCGGCAACAGGGATCGCCAAACAGCGACAGGTTTAATGAAGAAAGCGATCGCACGGGCGATCGCAAGAAGATTGACAGGAAGAGGCCGTTTGTGGGTGTCAACTGACCGTTTCTAGGGAGTGTCCGGAAAAATGCAGGAATGCCAGACGTTTGGAGGGAGGATTCCTGACGTCAGCTCCTGGCCAGATCATCGCAGCGGCTGAGTAAGTCCTAAGCTGTGCAGAGACTGCACAAACTTTTGTTTATGCAGCTCTCTGCACAAGCGTTCGCACCCCTGCACATCAACTACCCCCTCCCCCTGTAGGCGGCAACTACCTGATCGCAGCACTGCAAAAAACACCTGCATGCGATCAGCTCTGAATCACCCCGTGTTCAGACATTGGCCCTCATTCCGAGTTGTTCGCTCGCTAGCTGCTTTTAGCAGCATTGCACACGCTAAGCCGCCACCTACTGGGAGTGAATCTTAGCTTAGCAGAATTGCGAACGAAAGATTCGCAAAATTGCGAATAGAAATTTCTTTGCAGTTTCCGAGTAGCTCGACACTTACTCTGCCACTGCGATCAGTTCAGTCAGTTTCGTTCCTGGTTTGACGTCACAAACACACCCAGCGTTCGCCCAGACACTCCCCCGTTTCTCCAGCCACTCCCGCGTTTTTCCCAGAAACGGCAGCGTTTTTTCACACACACCCATAAAAAGGCTAGTTTCCGCCCAGAAACACCAACTTCCTGTCAATCACACTCCGATCACCAGAACGAAGAAAATTCCTCCTAATGCCGTGAGTAAAATACCTAAGTTTTGAGTAAAATAACTAAGCGCATGCGCTCTGCGAACATTGCGCATGCGCAGTAAGCGACTAATCGCAATATAGCGAAATTCGTCAACGAGCGAACAACTTGGAATGAGGGCCATTGATAACATAGTAACATAGTATCTGAGGTTGAAAAAAGACAATTGTCCATCGAGTTCAACCTATTTGTGGTCTCCTATGCATGATGATTTGACTAAAATTTCTGACTGATGCTGCTGTCAGCCGTTACATTTTATCCCTATTTATAGTAACTATAATGCATGACTATGCACCATACCCCTGGATATCCTTATCCATTAGGAATTTATCTAACCCATTCTTAAAGGTGTTGACAGATTCCGCCATTACAACTACCTCGGGCAGGGAATTCCAAACATGTAGTGTCCTTACCGTGAAAAAGCCTTTATGCCGTATTGTGCAGAATCTCCTCTCCTCTAACCTGAGCGTCCACGAGTCCTCTGTGTTGATCTAACCAAAAACAGGTCCCGCGCAAGCTCTGTGTATTGTCCCCTTATATATTTGTAGATGTTGATCTCATCATATCCCCTCTTAGTCTCCGCTTTTCCAATGTAAATGTGAGAGGTGCGGTTGGACCTGCGAGTGCGTGTGGTGGTGCCTGCTGCCGTGCAGGTGTAGACTCGGTACTCACCAGGCGCCGCTCGCTCTCACCTTCAGGTACCGGAACCCTCAACGGACCTGGAAATCTTCACTCGGATCCGGACACGGCGATTCCCTCTCGGAGCTGACCGACGACCGAGCTGAGGAGAGAATGGTCTACATTAAAGGGGGTATCGACCCTTCTTCCACTGGAACAGGGGATACCCCAGGGGTGGCTGCGACCTTCACCGGCTGGGTGAATGGTCATCACCGGCACAAAGCCTCAGCTACCCAGCTTTCACACACTCGCGCTTTCGCACGTAGTGTGATGAAAGGGATTCTCACGTCCGTGAGCAATCCTAACTCCGGCGCTCGGGGACAAACAAGGGACAGACGTACACGGATGCTACTCACCGTCACGAGTCTTGCACTCCGATCTTCTCCACTTACAGGTCCCTGTAAGGAGGCAAAGAGAAACAGCCGTGCAGGGCCTAACTCTGACCTAGTGTCACACCCTATACTATCTACAACAGCGGAGCCCTCAAACTAGCTCTGTGGGTGTGGTGCAACACAACTATGCACAACTTACACAACACATACACTTTGCCCTGCACGGTAACATCATATAACACACTATCGGAGTTACAACATAAAACGGTGCTGTCCCTTTATCTACCCGACCCAGAACACCCAGTAGTGGGGACCGCACAGCTCACCCACCTACCGTACTCTCAGGGTGGCCTGAGCCTAGCGCCCAGTACCACCTTTACTCACCTCAGGGAAACACTGCTTCGCTGGGCCTAGCGCCCCCCTAACTGCACACAGGCCGAAGGCCTGACTTCGCCCACGGGCCTAGCGCCCGCCTAACTTGCTGCCCGTTGGGTGACCTGGGCCTTGTGCCCAGGGTCACCTTATCTGTACTTACTGGCCAAAATACGCTAGGGCCTAGCGCCCTCTAATGTCCCAACAGGCCTATTGCCTGAACTGCCCCTCGGGCCTAATGCCCGCCAAACTGTGCCCACAGGCCGGTGGCCTGACTATTCTCATGGGCCTAGTGCCCAACATGTGCCCCCCAGGCCTAGTGCCTGCCTATCTGGTACCGCAGGGGTTGGGTGGCTTGGGCCTAATGCCCAAACCACCTAATCAGACAAATGACCCCCAATCTCCTAACTGCGCCACAGGCCTAGTGCCTGACTTGTGCCCGCGGGCCTAATGCCCGTCCCTGGTGGTCGAGGGAGGAGAAGGGAAGGGGGGGGGGGGGGGAGAAGGATAGCCTCACTGAGGCCTTACCTAACCCGGGGACCTCCACCGTCTTCTGCCGCTGACCCGTCCTGGCCAGCGGCGCCTCCGTCTTTTCCCTGCGTCCAGCCGCCGCTGGACATCTTCTTTCTGGAGCCCGACCGCTGACCTCTTCTTCCTCCGCCAGTCTGGTCTTCTCCTTGCGCCGCTGGGATCTTCTGCGCTCCGGCGCGCCGACCTCCGTCCTCGCTGCTCCCGGCCGTGTCTTCTCTTCTTCGCGCTCTTCTGCGCGCGCCCGGCGTCCCTCTCTTCGCCGCTCTTCGGCGCGGCCTCCTGTCCGAACGGCTCCCGCCCGGCGTCTGACGTCAGACGCCGGGGGCGGGGCCTATGACGCGGCGAGCGCTGATTGGCTCGCCGCGTCTCTTCCTGATTGGCCGCCGCTCCGGGAGCCGCGATTGGCTCCCGGAGGGCGCCAACATTCAAACCCTCCAGCCTGGGGTCCGGTGCAGGGAAAAGGGTAATCCCTGCACCGGACACCCGCCGCCGCCGCCACGCACCCAGCGCTGGGGACAGACAAGCTGCCCCAGCGCTGTCCCCAACTAGGGACAACACAGATGTGCCCACAGGGCACATCCTTACATTTCCCCCCCCTTTTTCCTTTGTAGTCCCTACAAAGTTCCTCACGACGCCCATTGTCCGCGGGTCAGGGAATTCCGAGGTCCCTCCGGCGAGGGTGCATTCGGGGGCCCAGCCTGGACCAGCTGTGACCCCACATCCTTCCTCCTCCAGCTCCGGGTTCCTCTTGCGTCCTGACCTCCATCGGCGGATCCTCTGGGGGAGTGGCATCTCCTCACGGTCGCTTGACGTTGGCCACCAAGGGGAATCTTCTTCCACGGGGACAACAGTCACACACTCTTGGCCTCCGATATCGTCTGTGGCTTCGTCCCTGTCTTCCGGGTGTGTTATCGACCACCACCCAACAGCGGAATCCTCCGGGGCATCCGTTTCCTCCCGGGCAACAGCCACCACATGTCGAATTTCCTCGTGGGGCATCTCCAAAGGTCCTGTGTCTTCCTCTGGAACGGGTCCTCCCACGGCATCACAGTCCTGTCCCCGTACGTCGGTCCATCTCGGCACTCCCGGCAGGTACTCTTGCTCCAGGACTATCTCCTCCTCTTCACGGAGGGCATTCAACTGGGAGCATGACTCCACCCGATCCTGCCAGTCACTCTCGTCGGCGCTTCCGACGCCAGAGTCGTCCTCCATCTGTTCTGGGAGGGATTCGTCGGCGGACAGCTCACCGTAGTCCGAGTCCTCCTCCGATACTTGGACTGGGGTATTACTTTCCTCCTCAGCGTACTTCTTCGCTTCCGCTGGCACCTCTGCTTCCTCAGCGTACTCTTTCGCTTCCGCTGGCATCGTTACTTCCTCAGCGTACTCCTTCGCTTCCGCTGGCATCTCTTGGTACCCAGGACACTCCTGTTCCGCACGTCCTGGTCGTGTACGGTTCCATCGTGGAGAGATTCCAGACGTCTCAGTCACTGGGTCTTCACGCTTTTCTTCGCAGCGTGGTCTCTTCACCTCCCAGTCGTCCACCTCCGCCTCATGCGGGAAAGGATTCTGCCTTACTGGGGTCACTTTCTTGGGACAGAGTAGGTCCGCGGCATCTTCCCAAGGGCACTCACTGGCCGCATGTCCTGGTCGCCGACACTTCCAACAAGGGAGGGCCACTGCCACCTTCTCCAAGACGGGTTCCTGATCCACCTCCTTCACTGGGGAATCTTCACCCGTTGGTTCCGGCTCAGAGGAAATGGGCACCTGCGAACTAACTTCAAGCAAGGCCTTCCGCTCCATTTCCCTGGTTTCCTCCTCCCATCTCTGGGCGCGACCATCCGCAATCATCCGGTCTTCATTCCACGGACAATCGGGAAGCGCATGTCCTCTCGCCTCGCAGAGCGCACACACAGGCTCTGCAGCCACCCGGTCCCAAAGCTGCTGACGAGACTCCGTCATCTTCTTCACCGTGGCCTCGTAGTCCGTCCTGTCTTCAGTCCATGGACATTCCAGGAGCCGATGTCGGGGATCTCCACAGTTTTCACACCAGGAATCAACCTCGTCTTGGCTCAACTCTTCGTCCCAGGGACAACTGTTGTGCTCATGCCCGTAGTTTCCGCAGAGCAAACACCAGGACTCTTTCGCTTGGCCCTTCTGACGTCTTCGGTCCGCTTCCTGGACCACCTTCTTTGGGGACGTCTCTCGCCAAGTACACTCGTCGGCAAAGTGACCTGTTTGCCGACATTTCTTGCAGGGCGTCACAGCGGCCTTCTTGCGCCCCTTCTCCCGGCGCTCTTCTTTTCCACGCTGGACCGACCGCTGCACCATCTTTAGGATGTCTGCCCCAGACACCGTCACCCAGTCGCTCTGGTCCGCACACGTCCGGGGGTGAGTCTTCTCCGGAGCCGTCCGCAGGGAGGTCTTCTTGGTGGCGTTCCACATCGTGTCCGTGATCCGGTCTCTTTGATCCTGCCGACTACGCCAAGTGTGAGAGGTGCGGTGCGGACCTGCGAGTGCGTGTGGTGGTGCCTGCTGCCGTGCAGGTGTAGACTCGGTACTCACCAGGCGCCGCTCGCTCTCACCTTCAGGTACCGGAACCCTCAACGGACCTGGAAATCTTCACTCGGATCCGGACACGGCGATTCCCTCTCGGAGCTGACCGACGACCGAGCTGAGGAGAGAATGGTCTACATTAAAGGGGGTATCGACCCTTCTTCCACTGGAACAGGGGATACCCCAGGGGTGGCTGCGACCTTCACCAGCTGGGTGAATGGTCATCACCGGCACAAAGCCTCAGCTACCCAGCTTTCACACACTCGCGCTTTCGCACGTAGTGTGATGAAAGGGATTCTCACGTCCGTGAGCAATCCTAACTCCGGCGCTCGGGGACAAACAAGGGACAGACGTACACGGATGCTACTCACCGTCACGAGTCTTGCACTCCGATCTTCTCCACTTACAGGTCCCTGTAAGGAGGCAAAGAGAAACAGCCGTGCAGGGCCTAACTCTGACCTAGTGTCACACCCTATACTATCTACAACAGCGGAGCCCTCAAACTAGCTCTGTGGGTGTGGTGCAACACAACTATGCACAACTTACACAACACATACACTTTGCCCTGCACGGTAACAACATATAACACACTATCGGAGTTACAACATAAAACGGTGCTGTCCCTTTATCTACCCGACCCAGAACACCCAGTAGTGGGGACCGCACAGCTCACCCACCTACCGTACTCTCAGGGTGGCCTGAGCCTAGCGCCCAGTACCACCTTTACTCACCTCAGGGAAACACTGCTTCGCTGGGCCTAGCGCCCCCCTAACTGCACACAGGCCGGAGGCCTGACTTCGCCCACGGGCCTAGCGCCCGCCTAACTTGCTGCCCGTTGGGTGACCTGGGCCTTGTGCCCAGGGTCACCTTATCTGTACTTACTGGCCAAAATACGCTAGGGCCTAGCGCCCTCTAATGTCCCAACAGGCCTATTGCCTGAACTGCCCCTCGGGCCTAATGCCCGCCAAACTGTGCCCACAGGCCGGTGGCCTGACTATTCTCATGGGCCTAGTGCCCAACATGTGCCCCCCAGGCCTAGTGCCTGCCTATCTGGTACCGCAGGGGTTGGGTGGCTTGGGCCTAATGCCCAAACCACCTAATCAGACAAATGACCCCCAATCTCCTAACTGCGCCACAGGCCTAGTGCCTGACTTGTGCCCGCGGGCCTAATGCCCGTCCCTGGTGGTCGAGGGAGGAGAAGGGAAGGGGGGGGGGGAAGGATAGCCTCACTGAGGCCTTACCTAACCCGGGGACCTCCACCGTCTTCTGCCGCTGACCCGTCCTGGCCAGCGGTGCCTCCGTCTTTTCCCTGCGTCCAGCCGCCGCTGGACATCTTCTTTCTGGAGCCCGACCGCTGACCTCTTTTTCCTCCGCCAGTCTGGTCTTCTCCTTGCGCCGCTGGGATCTTCTGCGCTCCGGCGCGCCGACCTCCGTCCTCGCTGCTCCCGGCCGTGTCTTCTCTTCTTCGCGCTCTTCTGCGCGCGCCCGGCGTCCCTCTCTTCGCCGCTCTTCGGCGCGGCCTCCTGTCCGAACGGCTCCCGCCCGGCGTCTGACGTCAGACGCCGGGGGCGGGGCCTATGACGCGGCGAGCGCTGATTGGCTCGCCGCGTCTCTTCCTGATTGGCCGCCGCTCCGGGAGCCGCGATTGGCTCCCGGAGGGCGCCAACATTCAAACCCTCCAGCCTGGGGTCCGGTGCAGGGAAAAGGGTAATCCCTGCACCGGACACCCGCCGCCGCCGCCACGCACCCAGCGCTGGGGACAGACAAGCTGCCCCAGCGCTGTCCCCAACTAGGGACAACACAGATGTGCCCACAGGGCACATCCTTACATAAACATGCCTAGTCTTTCAAGCCTTTCCTTGTATTCCATCGTCTCCATGCCCTTAATTAGTTTGGTCGCCCTCCTCTGTACCTTTTCAAGCTCCAGGATATCCTTTTTGTAGTACGGTGCCCAGAATTGTACACAGTATTCAAGGTGTGGCCTCACTAGTGATTTCTATAACGGGAGTATAATGCTCTCGTCCCTAGCATCAATACCCCATTTTATGCATGCTAATATCTTATTAGCCTTCTTTGCTGCAGTCCTACTTTGGGTACTACTGCTTAGCTTGCTATCTATGAGGACACCTAAGTCCTTTTCCAGTACAGAAACCCCTAATTTTACCCCATTTAGTAGGTAGGTGTAATTTATGTTCTTGTTACCACAGTGCATTACCTTACACTTGTCTGTGTTGAAGCGCATTCTCCATTTGGCTGCCCATGCTTCTAATTTAACTAAGTCGTTCTGAAGAGACTCGGCATCCTCCTCTGTATTTATAGCCTTACACAATTTAGTATCATCTGCAAAAATTGACACCATGCTCTCTAGACCTTCTGTTAGGTCGTTAACGAAAATATTGAACAATAGCGGTCCTAATACTGAGCCTTGCGGCACACCACTTAGCACTTCAGTCCAAGTTGAAAAAGATCCATTAACCACAACGCGCTGCTTCCTATTATCTAACCAGTTTTTGACCCAAGTGCATATTGTGCTTCCTAGCCCTGATTCTTGTAGCTTGTAGATAAGTATCATGTGTGGTACAGTATCGAACGCTTTGGCAAAGTCTAAAAAGATTACATCCACGTCTTTACCCTGATCTAGGTTTGCGCTTACTGTTTCATAAAAGCAGCCAAGTAAGTTAGTTTGACAGGATCTGTCCTTCATAAACCCATGTTGATTCCTTTTAATGACCTTATTGGTTTCAAGGAACTTCTGAATACTATCTCTTAGAATACCTTCCAATACTTTCCCCACTATAGATGTAAGACTAACTGGTCTATAATTGATGAGTACATTTATCTGTAAAGTATGAGACCTGGGCATCACTATTGTACTCTAACACATACAGAAACAAGGTAGTGAGATTTGCATTTAACATAAATAACAAAATAGCTGCAGTGTGCTGGAAATTGGTAGCTACAAAAATTTTCAAGGACACGTCGATTATGGTGAATTGACAATTATATCATAATATTTCATTTTGTTCCATTTTTTTTTTTTTTACAGATTTACCCCTCTTTACCCCAAGTGAGGGAGCCACCCCTAGGACCTGAGTAACTCCGCCTTGCCTGTACTGGTAACAGTTCCTTCTCTGGGGCTTGACAATACAGAATTTTAAATAAATACCTTTCCCAAGGCAGTATTATCAAACCATTGTATTAATTACTCTGTTTATGTATACCATGGTATGGAACCCAAAAGAAGAGACCGTTACCAAATGTGACAGAGTGACTGACTCAGGAACTTCAGGAGTCCAAACATGGGAGCCCCATAGTTCCAGCTCTTCATACATTCATATTTAGTGTTGTGACTAGACATTGGTACATACCTTCATCGATGCATCTCCCCCTGTCCAGAGTTAAGACTATGAGCCATGGTTACTGCCAGTGCATACATAATTCATGCTGAATTCTAGCCCAGGATCTATAGTCCTACCACTGTTACCTAATGTCATCTACCCCCACCCCACCCCCCAAAAAAAATTTCCATAAAAAAATAACCTTTAAAAATACTATTACCTAATGTCATTCACCTTACTGCCTGTGGTGGACATGCTTGGCCGGCCAAATCACTGCTCATCTTGAAGATCTGTCCTGCCATTATCAAAGGCAGTGCACCAAACCCAAACCTGTTCCTGTGACATGACGCTATTCCCGTACATCACGACAAGTTGATGATGAGTTTTAGCTGCTGATGTGCTCTTTAGACGCAGGAATCTGATCACACTTCGCACCTCAATGTCTGACCATGTTTCCGCCAGCCCCGCCGTCTTACAGCTGATGTTGGGACAATGACTGATTGTCTAATGGCCGTGAGGGGAATTAGTAGTCTATCTGCTCTTGCCTGGCGGGAAATTAGACTGAAATAGAGAACATTACAACACCGTGAGAGGTCTTACCTTACGTATTGAACCACATTTGTTTGTTCTACACCAAACCATATAACATTAACAGTATTTCTACACATTTGATACTTTTTGAAAAAATATATTGTTTATCTGGGGTTGATGGAAGACATAATTATAATGGAAATCACAGCAAGTAAAGATCTCAATATCTTACAATTTAAAAATAAAAATATTTGAACCAAAGAAAAAAATGACTGAGGATGTGAGTGAGGATTGCAGTAAGGGTGAGATGAGTGTAGGGAACATGGGAATTAGTGTCTTGTGTTGCAGGGACCTACTGTATATCAGCACCAATAGGAACGTTTGGGTGGTCTGTGTAATTCTTCTGAGATCAACAGCCTGTAAGTTAACTCCAAATTTGTCTGAGCCGGACCACTCACGCTGGGAAGACGTAAGGGGTGACTTGCTGGTAAATCCAAACAATACTGTATGCGGACTTTGAGGAACTCTACTGTGTCTTGGTGTATCCTGATACATGTGTCTTTTAGTACATACAGTGGGGTCTATTCATGAAGCAGTGAAAAGAGTAGAGAAGTGAGCCTGTGGAGAAGTTGCTCACGGCAACCAATCAGCTGCTCCGTACAATTGTATAGTATGCAAATTACAAATGTTACTTCAATGCTGATTGGTTGCTATGGGGAACTTCTCCACTGGTTCACTTCTCCACACTTTTCATGAATAGACCCCTCTGAGTCTGTGACTGACTTCACCTTGGGCATCAAGGATGACATATCCAGTATAAAGGAGTTAAATCCTTGGCTGCATTGTTTAGATGTCTTAGCAAGAATACATAAGTTTTAGTTAGAGGGTCTTAAGATGAACAAAAACCACCAAAACCTTGGGTCAATCAGGACTTCACCTACTATGATATCATTTTAGCCACGCCCACCACTTTACAATTCCCCCCATTGCTGGCATTGTAAAGTGGGGGGCAAGGCTACGATGACGTGATTTAATGTGAATCGCGCCATCGCCCCGTCCCCTTCTCCTGTGGCTGGATACTGGCGGGGAGTGGGTGGCGGTTAGCGTGGGGGTGCGGCTGGGGGAAGTGGGAGGCTTGCGCACTTCCCCGGGAGGCCGGGAGTGCCACCAGATTTTCAGGAGCCTCCCGGTCTTTCCGGGAATGTAGACAAGTATGGAGTAACCTGGTGATTGAATTCACACAGAAGATCCAATGCTGCGTCTTCATGCACAGCAGTGGATCAGAAAAGATGGCAAGAGGCTTCTATTTACACTAGACGTCTCCTGTAGCATTAGCATATTATCACACAGCAGCTACATACACACAGAGGCTGTGTGATCTGCATACATCTCTGAATCACTCTTGGTCAGTATTTATTAAACTTGATATTTACCTATATGCGAATGTGACGCTGAGGACCTCTTGTGACTGGAGAGGTGGGTTGGGGGAAGGAAAGGGCATTGTAATGTAAGCAGAGTACAGTAAGGACATGGGTGCACAGTTGTGAATAGATGCAGATTGGCACAGAGCACGTATGAGCCGTATCAAAGGCGAGTGCCTGGGGCCTGGTATGAAGATGACTGCCACCACTACCAAGCCAATGATTGTGAATTAATTTCTGAAGCTAATAGGTTTTTTCTTTGTTGCATTTCCGTGTTTGTTTTTGCATGTTTTATGTACGTGTTTAGCTGTTTCTTATTTTTGTAGAAAAAAAATGGTCACCTTCTTGGGCAGTGTTTTCACACTTCATTTTATCATCAAGTGTACAAGCATTTATTTGTGACTTTTACCACTGATCAATACAGAAGTCTCTGTAATGTCACATAAAAAATACTAATGTTCATTAATTAGAAATAATAATCAATAATCACATAAGATACATTTTGATTGTTGGGATACACTTAAAAGAAATTTAGATCAATCAAGTTTTAATTTTTTTTTTTTTTACACAATACCATCAGTAAGCAGAAGGTTATAATTCAATTTTAAACACTTAAAATTTCCTATTTAGCGCTGGCAAGTTCATAAAAAAGAAATGGAGAGAATATGACACAAATGGGAATATGTCCCACACCGGCCATCCTCCAAAACTGGTAACAAGAGAATAGCTTTAGGGCGCTGTACTGAATGTAGCTCTTGATTAGTATATATCAGCAGCCGGTTGGGAAGAAGAGGTATGCCAGCCTCTAAAAACAAGACCAAAAACAGATAATCCCAATTAGCGCTTAATAATACATGTATACAACCAATATTAAAATGAAAACAATTTTATTCACATAGAATAATTAACATAACCTCCCGGGGGTTTGTGTACAATTAATACAGCAAAGGATTTAGTATAAAATTAAACACAGTCTAAAGCCACACCAGTAGACTATAATTTCAGCAAATCAGACATTGAAACTGGTGTTAATTCTTATACTCACAGAGAAACCTACATTACAATGTATCTTATACAATGTATCTTATTAAAAAGAAAAAATTGTAAGTGATATTATGTTACCAGTTGGATTTTGTCCAAACATCGGAGACTGTCAGTGTTTGCCAAGCCTGTCTCAGCGCTGATGGTAAGTCCTGGTAAATTGATAACGGCCAGAGGACCCCACACTATGAATTGGCTGATAGTCCACAGTGCTCTGACACACTATGTATTTGCCGGTCAAAGTGTGTCTGCCCTGTGCTCAGTAGTATGCTTTTCTATGTAAGGAAATGTCCAGATCACCGGGATCCGCACATGGCTGTGAGTTTGCAGCCGCGGCTTACCGGTGTGTGCTGAAGTCGTTCAGTGCGTTCTGTAATCGCTCTGAGATGAATGCAGACACGTAAGCAGCCATTGTGTTCAGGGCTGTATGTGGAATGTCCAGAGTGCCGGAGCCCACGCCTGGTGAATGGCTGGACTGTGGCTTACCGGCAAGGGTGGTACGGGCTTCGATGTGACAAGGGGAGCCACACTTCACGATGGGTTAATCAGAATGATGTCGGCTATGAGGTGTGAAAGCTTTCAGCTGTATGCCAGTCCATGACCTGTGAGCCAGCGGTAGTAGAGCCCGCACCGATGTGCACACGTGGGGCGATGGTAATGCAGCACCTGGTGCCGCTCAGTGTTTGCCAATTCTGATGGAGTCAGGCTGGACACGCTGAGGAGACTGTAGACATACCTCCCAACATGACCCTCTCCAGGAGGGACAGAATGCTCTGCTTCTGGACTTTTCTCTTAACGTATGATTGTCTGCACCTGTGTTGAACAGGTTAATGGAAAGGAAAGGTGTTTCAGCACAGGTGATGGCAATCATAAATTAAGTGGGAAGTCCAGGAGCAGAGCATTGTGCTCCTCCTGTAGAGGGTCATGTTGGGAGGTATGCTGTAGCTGTGGCAGATGTAGGGGTACTTCAGCTGTACCGGGGTCTCCTGCAAACGTTACTGAGGAAGGTTGTTTTCAGGTATAATGCAGGTGATGGTGAGATGCAAGAAGAGGTTAAACAGACCCTTGTGTCTTCGACGCATTTCCCCGCACTGCAAGGGGCACCTTGCTTCCTGAAAAAGACGCCTTGCAGTGTGGTGAAACGCAGGTGCAGGTTTCTCTGTGAGTATATTAATTAACACCAGTTTTCAATGTCTGATTTGCTGAAATTATAGTCTACTGGTGTGGCTTTAGACTGTGTTTAATTTTATACTAAATCCATTGCTGTATTAATTGTATACAAACCCCGGGAGGTTATTTTAATTATTCTATATGAATAAAATTGTTTTGATTTTAATATTGGTTGTATAAATGTATTATTAAGTGCCAATTGGGATTATCTGTTTTTATCCTCCAAAACTGGGCACCTGTGAAATAAGGGCACTTGTTAAGGAGGCTTATGGCAACTCTGGTAGAGCGGCAGAGATGGGAGAAAAAGTAAGGATTAGGAGTCTGTAATGCATGTGAGGATGACAAAAAAAATACAACTGGCCTAAATTATCCCCTAGAGTAGTAGTTCTCAAAGTCTGTGTTGAATTCTTCTGGATTAACTAAATTAACCATCTTGTTGCTGTTTGGGTTGTTAGGTAAAAGAATGAATTGAAAATGGATTTATAAAAATCAATTATTATTTATACAAAAAGGGCCACGCCCGTATACAGGGGAGAGGTAGCATTCTCTCGTCCTGTGTCAAATCATTTAACAACAACATACACGTATCAACAATGAGTTTTATATAATACACAGTTACGCCCCTTTTGTATATTCCTCCCATATGATTTCATACCTCTGGAATACAATGTTAGGCAATAGAGTTATGCAATATTATTATGCAATATTATTATGCAATATTAGGACCATTGTCAAGAATACTCAAAGATACTCGTGAGCTTCAACTGTGTCCATATTAGGAATTACATCTGTACTCTATGAGCTTTTAGAAAGTGCGTAGTTGGAAACAATACTTAGCCAACAAAGTTGTTTTTCTCTCAGGGTGTGTATAAAGTTCAAGATGAATTTGCTATATCATCTAGCTAGAATCAAAATGGATTCTGTTATGCTTTCATATTATACTAGTGAATATGAGAACCCTTTGCTTATTGGATGTATACATAATATACGTACTATCCCGTAGTGCACACACATAACTGTTAGGCCTTCAGCAGGTTGCCTCAGTCCCAGTATTCGACAGCTCCACCCTTTGATCAGGGACATTATCCATGTGCCCTGTCATCTCAGGAGAATTTCTGGGAACGTATAGTTCGCTAATAATCATTTCATGTTGTATTGCTATTCTGCGTCTGACAGTAGCCTTCTAAATACAACATAGGCCGCACCTGTATGCGGTGAACATCAAATGAATGTCTATAATCACATCGGGGTTACCAAAGAATAAACCTCATCACAGAATACATCATCACATACAATCACATACAATATACTTAAAAAAACCATTTTCCTAATCCTGAAAATTGAATACTAGGATTTAAACATTTATCTTTTCCAGTCCATATCATAATGCCTTGGTTAAAGTTCTTTTATATCATGGACCTCCTTTATATACTTGGCATTACATGTATCAGGATCCGTAATGTCTTTGGTCAAATAAGCACAGCAGTGAGCTCAAAGTGCTGTTTCCGGAAATCAACAATATCCTCCAATTTGTGGTATTAAAAAATGTAGAACAATATGGTATCGTAATAGTTCATGTCCAATGTCCTGGAATCATCACAAATGTCCACAGTTCTGGAATATCCTATCATAAAGTTCAATCATGTTATCAATAATTTACTTGAAATAAAACATCAACTTCCAGTTGATTAATCATACGACTTCATTAGCCATAGGAGAACTTATTAGCCATCTTTACCACTTCGAGGTTTTATTGATACTCTGGTGGCAGGAACATGTTTCCTGATTACTGAGTCAATTACTCTTTTTAGGAATAGTTCATCATGCAAGAAAACTTTTCTCAAGTTAATATATGTTTTTGTATAAAACTGCTAAATCAATCTTCTTAAATAACAAACATTTTTAGAATTAATAGGTAACCAATTATATATATCATATCCTAAAGACATGGTGACAACTACCATTCCCCGTTATGTATGATATCTTCTTTTAACCTTTGAATCTACTACTGGTAAAATACATTTATTAAATCATAAACTTTAATGAACATCCTATGTAACCATTACTATTTATATACCTAACTCATTATATCTAGCACATCTAGAAACCTTAGGTTAGTATATTGTAACAATCATTTCACATTCCCTTAAATCAACCTTTTCTATCTACATAAGATAATTTTTTTTTCGTGTATTATTGACCTATTTTATTTCCACTAACTGAAATACACCCGATATGTGTAGCTAATATTATCACCAGTGGTTCTTTCTTGAGATACTATTGTATCTATACACATGTACCGTGTTTCACTATTATCACGAGTCACGACTCTATAAAGTTTTGGTAATCACATCAAATGTAAATTGCATAGAGAACTTTGGCCTGCTATTATAGTCTTAAATAATGATTAGCAATACAATTTATATAGCTGCAGTACTTAAAATCTTTCCAACAATTAATGGTATTGCTGGACTGGATACTCCTCAGAATAATATCCTAAATTATTTAAATTATCCATGCATTAATCTATACATCTGTCTTCAAGTGGAGTATAATACTCACAACCACGTTTTTCAAAGTGTGTGTTCGTTACACCAGTCATAAATCCCTCTGGATTTCCTGCTTAGAAAAGAAAAGAGGAAGGAAGGGTCTTATTGAAATAATTCCCATCCACAATAATGGATGAGTACTCATACCTACACCACACGTTTGCTCGCTCTCTCTTCAAAGAAAAATAAATAAATTAAGTCCTAATGCTGTTATAAATAACGTCGCTCCCGTATACTTTCAGAAAAGTTAAAAGTTCTGTAGGATATTAGCTTATAAGCACATAGTCTATTATCAATGATCATAATCATCTCTATCTTGATTGAAGGGTTCATTCAAATACAACTCTGTGGTAGTAACAGTAGTAACAGTCTCTGTATTGTATCTCCATACAATAGTTTTTTAGTGTTAGGTTCCTTTAAGCTCTGGTCTCTGACCTTTTCATTTCATTGCAAGCTCATGGATCTAGGTGTCCTTCTTCTGCAGCCTTTGCAACGGCTGTATCAGAGTCAGCGGTACTTGCCCAGGACCATCCTATGCGATCTGTAATGGAACCAAAACATTAGCAACTTCTCATCATAACACCGTCTTCACTCTCTTTAGTGATTGTCCTGTGCCGGACTGTGTGTTTTCGTGTTGGTTAAATATCTTTCCAAGGTTCTTGCAGCTCTTGATATTCTTGTAACTGTTTAAATAATTTGTGTGACACATTTGAATCGTCAAATCATTTTGTAGTTTTGAATCAGTCTTTGGATAATATATCTTTGCTGGATAACATATCTTTGCTGGATTCCAAAAAGAATAACAAAAAAATGATATAGAAGAGAGACAAAGCAGAGGCTTAGGTGTAATTCTACCACTATTGAACCGACGATTGGACCATGCCATGATTCAAATTCGGCCTTTCCTGTCTCTTTTGTAGATTAATAATGCTTAATTCTTTAAACTTTCCTTGTCACATTATGACTTTTTATTCTTAACATTACACATATTAAACACAAAATATTCTTCAAACTCCTATAAACTCTATCTATCAGTAAAGAAACTTTACTGTCTTTGAAACAATAGCTCACACCTCTGGCCTTATTATTCATTTCTCAAATAACCCCTTAACACCTGTTACACATACTATAGTTCCTTTTTTGCATTAAACTATGTTGTATTAAAACAATGTTGTTTTTAATCAACCCAACCATCTGCAGTAAACATGCTATAGCTTTCTTTATCACCATCACGATCCCTCTTATTATCACATAAATTATTTTGGTCCCATGCCAAAACACAATGTACACTTCTCCATTAAACTTCATCCCACTATAGAAAGCTTGTGAATCTATTTCATGACATTTCCCCTTAATGAAAATTGGCAACAACACTTTATTATTAATAATACTAATTCACTAATTCACCATCCCATTATCCCCTATGGATGCTCAAGAAATTATTCTCCTGTTAATCAGTTTTTTTTTTTTTCAATTCCTTTAAATGCAATGTAAAATGCGATGTAATCATTATAATTGTCTTACTCATCCACATTATATTCCTTATACTCCCCACTTTTGGGGGTGAGGAAGACAAGTATGCAGCTGTATCTAAGTTGTGGTGGATCCTGTGAATCATTAGCAGGAAACACTCTGAGCTGGGCATCACTGTGCCACCAGAGGAAACCCTACCAGGATAGGTTCTTGGACAGGGGAATCGGGTGACGAGGGTCAGTGAAGCAAGTAAAAGGACTGATACGCTGAATAAACCATCTGTGGTGGTGCCTAGGCTATTTTCAGCCTCGGACCCATGTTGCTTCTTTAAGCTAGCCCAACGCAATCCCATTATATGGTGAGAGATTTACATCTATCACACGGTCACTTTAACTGGTCCAGATTCACCCATGCACTTTATGTATGTAGTATGTCAGTGAGTTTAGGTGTCCTAATAAACACATTTTTCATGGAACAAATCTTTAGTTACAATTTCCCTGTTGGTTCATATATCCCCTATTGAGTGAAGGGATATATCTTCAAATCTGAAATCCTTCTGTAAGCTACACTATTGCATTTTATATCTAAGTTGTAAACTGTCAGAGGTAAAATGTACACATCATATAAAATCTACTGCTTAACCTCAGTATTAAACCTATATACTCAGTATTAAACATATATGTTCTTGCTTATGCATAAGTGGATGGTTTGGCTCTGACTGTGTATTCATAATGTTTTATTTATGATAAAGTGTAATATTGTATTACCTTCTATAATTTCTTTGGTTATGAACTTGAATGTATGCATATAGCATTTCCCAAAAAAAAAATTACTGTATCTAGAGATTTATCATCTGGTCATACATATCTATCTATCAATAAATGTATACCAAGGCTCCACCCTCTAAGGGTTTTAACTATCTTTGGCCTAGCGCCAAATAATGATCTAGGTAGTTAACTATGTCAGCACACCGTTGACTTTTGTCTTGCGACACCTTGTGGTCTTTTCTGTAAAAAAACACAACTGTTTAGTATCTGACACCAATACTTCAAATAATTTATAGCACAAAGGTATATCATCCACATACTGGTTACATTTCTTTACTTATCTCAACATATCATTCAGACTGGCCAGTCCACACAAACTGTACGTTTCTCATGCACACCCATCACTTCCTGTGCTACCAAGCAAACTTTTCTTGGACTGTGTCCATCCTATGGAATGTTTTGGCACATATACATATTCACTGAAAAATCACTTACAAACTTAACAACGCTCCTGCTCACATTTCTATCTGTATAACTATTCTATACAATCATATCCCCACACTTCCTGGCTACGGAACCTGGTTCATCACTGCATATTGTGCAGTCCACTAAGAACTTTTGCAATGTATTATATCGATGCCTATACAATGAGATGGATTTTAGCAAGCATATTTTTTTACCTCACGAACCCAGGGTAAGTGATATATAAATATGCTATGCATCCAACTTAATCTGTTCCTACTTTATTCTTCCTGGAATCTTTTGAAATACCTAATCCGTGATGTAGTATGATTTTACACTGTAACTTTTACATTAGGTTCCTTCAAATAACTTTGAAGAATTGTCTAAAAGTATGTTAATACTGGAATCGTAGTGATTAATTGCTTGTCGCAATGTTTGATTTACAGCATATAAATTAAAGAAATGCGTATTCCTTTATCTTTCCCTATGATTTTAGCTGCTGCTTCGAAAACTCTTTTTTCCCGTCTAGCCCATCAGAGAGAGGGCGTTGTCTTCTTGACTGTCTGCCAGATGCAAATCTGTTAGCTTTAACGCTGTTAGCGCATCTCTAGCCCATATCTGTTGCTGGGATTTTTTATTTTTATTTTTTTTTCTGATTACAGTTATGCTGTAGAAAGAAATTGGCAGCATTTTCTACAGGTTATCTGGTTAAGATATTAGTTCTTATATTAAACTAGAGTAGATAGTTTGTATAACAAACATTTCTAGAGTATTGCTTATGCAGAGGTTCCCAAACTGTGTGCCGTAGCTACCTGGGGTGCCTCGGACACTTGCAGGGGTGCCCTGGGTTGGTGGTCTAGTACCAATTCAAATTATTCAGTGCTGGTGGCTGCCAGTCACAAAATATGTGGCCAAACAGAAGCAAATATCCCTCACCACACAACTGACTCTAAGGATGGCATATAAACGCCATCTACTTAATGTAATATCTATTTTTACATTTCTCAATAATAAATTTTTTGTCCTAGGGGTGCCGTGAAAAAAATTCTGATATTCTAGGGCCACATGATTAAGAAAAAATTTGGAAACCCCTGACTTATGCTTATTATGATCTATCTTGTTAGATGAAAAAAAATCAAAGCTCACTGAACACTTTTTTTTTCTTTACTGCGTCATGGCTTACACTGCTGCTGGAAAGGAGGGGGCACGTTTCTGCGCTAGCCCCCTAGCTCTCTGTGCTTTTACACAGCATTGGAAACTGAAGGGGTTTTCTTTTCTTTTTTTTTTTCTTTTCTGCTGGCAGACCTTCTCACAATATATTGCATTAAAGAATATTTGCGTATTAAACAATACCATATGGAAACTTCACTTCATAGTTAGATAGTAACATTAGATAAACACATATTTTTTAACTACAGATCTGCCAAAAGCCATTTGAACACGGACATCAACTTTTGTTTCCTCCGTTCACAAATATATATATATATATATATATATATATAAACTTTATTTCAAAACTTGTAACCATGCCAATCACAGACAGAAGGTTTCCATTAGACACAGATCTGAGAATATACTTAACTGAACATTATGTTCCACACACAAAAAACCATAACACAAAAATTTAAATAGTTTGCAAACTTCAATTTCTTGCAGATTTCAACAGTTTTGCCGATTTCAAAATACGCTTAGTATTGGTTGATCAGGCCAATATTATACAGCATGATTGAAATGCAAAACATATACTGTACCCTTTGTCACAGTACTATACAAAATTTGTGCTTCTATGGAATATTTCTTCCATACATGATATGCACACTTAGAGTTAATCCTCCCTGCCCTTCCCATACGCTGGAAAAATTTGCAATCCCTGCAATTTTTCACACACGCGACACGTCTGTCAACTGGGAAGCTGCAGTAGATCCTCTTATCACAGACTACTATCACAAAGCAACATGCCATGTTATGCTTAAAACAACCAGCAGCTCTTAGTAGCTCAGTATTGCAATATATTATTACACTCAATTACATATAATCCCTATAACCTCGGGTTGTTCACTCTATTTATTTAAAGTACCCTTCTTACACGTATGTAGCTGACTAACAAGGGGAGGTGGTCTATGTGCTTTTTACTTTATTTGGCTCTTGGTCCAAAGCACTTATTCACGCAATCATTCATAGAGTGAAAAACACAGGTCACTGTTTCTTTGCTCAAATCTTTGAATTAATTTTGGTATTCTTATTTACATGCAACAGCATCTGTCAATCATCATTTCCGAGTTACTTGGTCCTTCAACCGATTTGGACATAATTTTGGTATTAATTTTACAAACAAGCAACAACAAACAGGTCCCTGAGTTATTTTACTAGTTTTTTGTCAATCTCTCCACTAATTCTCATATTATAAAAAATACAGTCACACAGACAGCTGGCAGGTATAGAAACAGCATGTACTGGAATACAGCACATGCCATGGTATTCCATACTTACCAGTGCTGTAATGATTTGGGATGTTCCTTCCATCATCAGCTGCTGGCTGGCTGGCACACCCCTTTGAGAATTTGATGAAGAGTTCGAGATCTATAGTTCCAACGAGGACGAGCCCCCATCTGTTGAATTCTTCTGGATTAACTAAATTAACCATCTTGTTGCTGTTTGGGTTGTTAGGTAAAAGAATGAATTGAAAATGGATTTATAAAAATCAATTATTATTTATTCAAAGGGCCACGCCCGTATACAGGGGAGAGGTAGCATTCTCTCGTCCTGTGTCAAATCATTTAACAACAACATACACGTATCAACAATGAGTTTTATATAATACACAGTTACGCCCCTTTTGTATATTCCTCCCATATGATTTCATACCTCTGGAATACAATGTTAGGCAATAGAGTTATGCAATATTATTATGCAATATTATTATGCAATATTAGGACCATTGTCAAGAATACTCAAAGATACTCGTGAGCTTCAACTGTGTCCATATTAGGAATTACATCTGTACTCTATGAGCTTTTAGAAAGTGCGTAGTTGGAAACAATACTTAGCCAACAAAGTTGTTTTTCTCTCAGGGTGTGTATAAAGTTCAAGATGAATTTGCTATATCATCTAGCTAGAATCAAAATGGATTCTGTTATGCTTTCATATTATACTAGTGAATATGAGAACCCTTTGCTTATTGGATGTATACATAATATACGTACTATCCCGTAGTGCACACACATAACTGTTAGGCCTTCAGCAGGTTGCCTCAGTCCCAGTATTCGACAGTCTGTCCTCAAGGCACCCTAACAGTCCAGGGGGTATATTTACAAAGATTCGTGTTTTGGCCGTTTTGAAGGGTGTTTGAACTCAAATGGTATCGGGTGCATTTTACTTTTTGAATCCTGATACGATCATTCACTAAGCTGCCGAGTTTTGAACAATCGTTTTTTCCGATGTCGATGTGATTCGTAATATCAGGCAGTGTTTTACGGGAGTGATGAGTAAAACATTGCCTGACAAAACACAAGGAATCCCGGCCGGATCTGTGAGATCCGTGCAGGGCTTCATTGTGTACCTTAAGAAAGTTTTTAAAGTGTTTAAGAATCTGGAAAAAATTGCGTGGGGTCCCCCCTCCTAAGCATAACCAGCCTCGGGCTCTTTGAGCCGGTCCTGGTTGAAAAAATATGGGTAAAAAAATTGACAGGGGTTCCCCCATATTTGATCAACCAGCACCGGGCTCTGCGCCTGGTCCTGGTGCAAAAAATACGGGGGACAAAAAGCGTAGGGGTCCCCCCGTATTTTTTGAACCAGCACCGGGCTCCACTAGTCAGAGAGATAATGCAACAGCCGGGGGACACTTTTATATAAGTCCCTGCGGCCCTGGCATTAAATTACTAACTAGTCACCCCTGGCCGAAGTACCCTGGAGGAGTGGGGACCCCTTAAATCAAGGGGTCACCGCCCTCCAGCCACCCAAGGGCCAGGGGTGAAGCCCGAGGCTGTGTCCCCCCCCCATCCATGGGCTGCGGATGGGGGGCCGATAGCCAAGTGTAAAAAAAAAGAATATTGTTTTTTTGCACAAGAACTACAAGTCCCTGCAAGCCTCCCCCGCAAGCTGGTACTTGGAGAACCACAAGTACCAGCATGCAGGGGTTAAACGGGTCCGCTGGTACCTATAGTTCTTCTGCAAAAAAAATACTCAAATAAAAACAGGACACACACACCTTGAAAGTACAACTTTATTACATACATTCCGACACACACATACTTACCTATGTTCACATGCCGACTCGGCCCACGTCTCGACGGCGATTCTAGGGTACCTGAAAATAAATTTATACTCCTTTTGTAATAATCCACGTACTTGGCAAAACGAAAAAACGGAAACCCGACAACGCACTGAAAGGGGCCCCATGTTTACACATGGGACCCCTTTCCCCGACTGCCAGGACCCCCCCTGACTCCTGTCAAAGACGGTCCCTTCTACCAATCAGGGAGCGCCACGTCGTGGCACTCTCCTGATTGGTGTTAGGGTCTCCTGCCCTGTGCTGCCACGTCGTCATGGCAACCGGGAGACAAGTGCTAGCGGAGTAACCTGAGCGCAGCTGATACTCCGGTTCGGGTCTTTTGCTGTGCAGTGGTTATAGGCTCTGTGCACGGCAGGGGATCCGGTGCTGGTTTTTGTGCTCACAGTCTGTGAGGTCTGAGTGGGGCGTGGACAGCACCTGCTTTATAAGGCCTCTTCTCAGGGTAAGCAGATGCTGCTGAATCTTTGTTGGTTAGTCAGTTCCTGAAAGTTAACCAGTACTGTGTAGCTTTGTATTTGTTTGTTGCTTACTGCAAATAGGCCTGGGGATTTGGTATTACACTCTGCCAATCCAGACCTAGCAGTAAGACTGGAGTCAGTCGTTTAGCTTGCTGGGGTTCTGTTACTACTCTGTGAACTTAGCAAGTTTGCGGCTGTATTCTAAGACTTGCCTGTCTAATCCTGTCTCACTGTGCTAGGTGTCAGGGGTCAGTTTAGTGGCAGTAAGCTGAACCTGTGCACTGCAAGTGAGAATTAGGATTGTGGAGACTCTCCTTGTGTCTATCATTCCATCTCTGACCAAGGAGTTTACTGCCACACCCGTTGGTAACCCTTTAGGGTTTTGCTGTTGCCCTTAGCAACAGCATTTCGGGTTCTCTACGTATTAAAACACAACATCTTGCTTTTCCCATCTGAGCAGTTCTAATACAAGGGAGATACCCAGTTCCTTAGCCTCTGGGCTTCTCTGTTCACTTTGTGTGTATTTTGTTACCCTATCACCTTCTGTGTACGTTATGTCATATTCCCCAGTATGTCTGTGAGTCCATTTGTTTTGCATAACAGTTCAAACACCAGTACTTTCCTGCAGGCACTGGTGTGTGTAACATATTCAGCAGCCTAATACTCCTGTTGAAATTTTGTGGGAATATGGAGCATACCCCTCAAAATACGTTGCAACAGGTGGTCGATCAGGTGCAGGTCCTGACTCGACAATTTAATGATTTGTCCATTAAAATGCACACCTCCCAGGCTGCTGGCGGAGCTCCCGCAGCAGCAGCACCTGTAGGGGTTAAGGAGCCGAAAGTAAATCTCCCGGATCGTTTTTCTGGAGATCGCTCGCAGTTCTTTTGTTTCAAGGAGAGCTGCAAGCTATACTTCCGGCTTAGGCCTCAGTCTTCTGGGTCGGAGATTCAGCGGGTGGGCATAGTGATTTCCTTGCTACAAGGAGACCCACAGGTCTGGGCATATGGGTTGCAGCCTGACTGTCCGTCGCTTAAAAGTGTTGATGCTTTTTTTACGGCACTGGGCATGTTGTATGATGACCCTGACAAGACGGCCTCAGCCGAGGCTCAGATTTCGATCCTTAAGCAAGGGCGAAGGCCAGTTGAGGTTTACTGTACGGAGTTTCGGAGGTTGGCCCATGATACCCAGTGGAATGACCCAGCCCTGAGACACCAGTACCGAAGAGGTCTTTCTAACCAGATAAAGGACCAACTGGTACAATATCCCTTGCCTGATAGCTTGGATCAGCTCATGCAGTTATCCATCCGGGTGGATAGACGGCTGAGAGAGCGTAGGCTTGAAAGGGAGACTGAGATTTCCTTCCTTCCCAAGGGAACCTCAGACTCTGAGGAATTTTCCGAGGAGCCTATGCAGATTGGGGCTACCCGCCTCTCCTCGCGTGAGAAGACGCGGAGGAGACAGCAGGGGTTGTGTTTGTACTGTGGGAATAAAGGTCATGTGGTAGTATCATAGCCAGAAAAGCCGGAAAACTTCAGGGCCTGAGGGTGATGGGAAATATCCTGTCAGGCCAGAAGTCAGAATTTCCCAAGAAGACTTTTATCATTCCGGTGACCTTGAAGATCCTCGGTCAAACTGTCAAGACTGAGGCCTTTGTGGACAGTGGGGCCGACGGGGTTTTTATGGACCGCCAATTCGTTCCCTTAGTACCCTTGGCATCGGAAATTGAGATTTGTGGGTTAAACGGGGAACCATTATCCCAAGGTAAAATTACCTCTTGCACTAGCCAGATTTCTTTGTTTATTGGAGCCACACACTCTGAAAAATTGTCCTTTTATGTGACTGTCTGTACTTTTACCCCATTGGTGTTGGGGTTACCCTGGTTAAGGGCCCACAATCCTCAATTTGACTGGGTCTCTGGGGAGATTCTTAGTTGGGGTACTGATTGTTTCAGGCGTTGCTTGAGCCTTCCAGTCAGGCTCTCGCAGCTAAGTTTGCCAGGATTGCCAGGGTGTTATGCAGATTTTGCGGACATGTTCTCCAAAAAAGTTGCAGAGGTACTACCTCCCCATCGCCCCTATGACTGTGCCATTGATTTGTTGCCAAATGCTAAGCTTCCCAAGAGCAGGTTGTACTCCCTGTCACGTCCTGAGACTCAGGCTATGGCAGAGTACATTCAGGAGAACTTGGCTAAGGGATTTATCAGACCTTCACAGTCTCCAGTTGGGTCGGGGTTCTTCTTCGTGGGTAAAAAGGACGGTTCGTTGCGACCCTGCATCGACTTCAGGGAATTGAACCGTATCACGATTAAAAACTCATACCCACTGCCTCTCATTTCGGTCTTGTTTGACCAGCTTCGTACTGCCACCATTTTTTCTAAGATTGACCTACGCGGTGCGTACAATCTAATCCGAATAAGAGAGGGGGATGAATGGAAGACTGCCTTTAATACCCACTCAGGGCATTATGAATATTTGGTGATGCCTTTTGGGCTCTGTAATGCCCCGGCAGTCTTCCAGGATTTCATGAATGATGTGCTCAGGGAATATTTGGATAGATTCTTAGTTGTATACTTAGATGACATCCTAATCTTCTCCCATTCCCTGGAGGAACATCGGAAGCATGTACGCTTAGTCCTCCAGAAACTCAGAGACCACCGGCTTGGGGCGAAGCTGGAGAAGTGCGAATTTGAAGTTCAGCAAATCGCATTTCTAGGATATATTATCTCCCCAGAAGGTTTCCAAATGGAGGGTTCCAAGGTACAGGCAGTCCTGGATTGGGTGCAGCCCACTAGTTTGAAGGCGCTTCAGCGTTTCCTGGGCTTTGCGAATTTTTATAGACGATTTATCGCTGGATTTTCATCTATAGTGGCGCCCTTGGAGGCACTCACTAAGAAAGGGGCGGATGTTGCTCACTGGTCTTGTGAGGCTAAAGCGGCTTTTGCCCGTCTCAAAAGGGCATTTGTTTCGGCCAAGGTGCTGCGACACCCAGATCCAGAGCGTCCTTTTGTGGTGGAGGTGGATGCCTCTGAGATGGGTATTGGGGCAGTGCTTTCTCAGATGGGAGTGTCTGATAATCGCCTTCATCCCTGTGCTTACTTTTCCCGTAAATTTTCGCCTGCCGAGATGAATTATGACGTGGGTAACCGGGAATTGTTGGCTATTAAGGATGCACTCGAAGAGTGGAGACACTGGCTTGAGGGGGCTAAGTTTGTGGTCTCAATTCTCACTGACCATAAGAATCTGGCATATTTAGAGTCAGCGAAGCGTCTCAATGCCAGGCAGGCACGATGGGCTTTGTTTTTTGCTCGCTTTAATTTTTTGATAACATATCGCCCTGGGTCAAAAAACATCAAGGCTGATGCGCTCTCGCGGAGTTTTGCTCCAATCCAGGAGACCACCGAGGAGCCGTTGCCCATTGTTTCCCCATCATGTATTAAAGTGGGCATTACCCAGGACCTCTTATCATTAGTCCTTAGAGCACAGGAGCAGGCTCCTCCAGACCTTCCGGTAGGCCTTTTGTTTGTGCCTCCTAGGTTAAGACAGCGAGTGTTCCTGGAATTCCATGCCAAGAAGTCGGCAGGTCACCCGGGTATTGCCAGAACTCGGGAGTTGCTATCTAGGGCGGTGTGGTGGCCCTCGGTGGCTAAGGATGTGGATCAGTGGATTCGGGCATGTGACATCTGTGCCCGAAATAAGACTCCTAGAGGGGTTCCTGTTGGCCCATTACATCCACTCTCTATCCCATCTAAGCCATGGACCCACATTTCAATGGATTTTGTGGTGGACTTGCCCAAATCCTCGGGGATGACAGCCATCTGGGTTGTCGTTGACAGGTTTTCGAAGATGGCGCACTTCGTTCCACTGGTTGGGCTGCCATCGGCCAGACGCCTGTCTGAATTATTTATGCTGCATGTTGTGCGTCTCCACGGGTTGCCACTTGATGTGGTCTCTGACCGCGGATCCCAGTTTGTGGCCAAATTCTGGAGGGCATTTTGTTCCGATCTCCAGATTTCTGTCAGCTTGTCGTCAGGCTACCATCCGCAGTCTAATGGGCAGACTGAAAGGGTGAACCAGTCCTTGGAGCAGTTCCTCAGGTGTTATGTCTCCAAGTGTCAGACTGACTGGGTTGCTCATCTGTCCATGGCGGAGTTTGCCTATAACAACGCGGCTCACTCTGCTACAGGGATCTCTCCCTTCCTTTGTGTGTATGGGCATCATCCTAAGGCCAATTCTTTTGACCCCCTGGACTCCACGCCTGGTGGTTCCTCTGTGGTTTCGGTCCTTAGAGGTATTTGGCGGAAAGTGAAGAAAGCCCTTGTGTCTGTGTCATTAGTGACCAAAAGGGTTTTTGATAAGCGGAAAAGACCCTGCAGCTTCAAATTAGGAGACTTCGTCTGGTTGTCTACCAAGAATTTGAAGTTGAGACAGCCATCTCATAAGTTAGGCCCCCGGTTCAACGGCCCTTATAAGATCACCAGGGTTATCAATCCGGTGGCATTTCAGTTAGATCTGCCCCGTTCTTTGGGTATCAATAAAACATTTCATTGTTCCCTTTTAAAACGGGCGATTAGTAATCCTTCCAGTGGAAGACCTTCCCCTCTTCTGATACGTGGCCAGAGGGAGTTTGTTGTTGAAAGGATTCTTGACTCCAAGGTGGTTCGGGGTCGGCTGTCATTTTTGGTGCACTGGAAGGGGTATGGCCCGGAGGAGCGGTCGTGGGTGCGCAGTTGTGATCTTCATGCCCCCAGACTGATACGCTCTTTCTTCTCGCAGTTCCCCGATAAACCCGGTGGTAGGGGTTCTTTGACCCCTCGTCAGAGGGGGGGTACTGTTAGGGTCTCCTGCCCTGTGCTGCCACGTCGTCATGGCAACCGGGAGACAAGTGCTAGCGGAGTAACCTGAGCGCAGCTGATACTCCGGTTCGGATCTTTTGCTGTGCAGTGGTTATAGGCTCTGTGCACGGCAGGGGATCCGGTGCTGGTTTTTGTGCTCACAGTCTGTGAGGTCTGAGTGGGGCGTGGACAGCACCTGCTTTATAAGGCCTCTTCTCAGGGTAAGCAGATGCTGCTGAATCTTTGTTGGTTAGTCAGTTCCTGAAAGTTAACCAGTACTGTGTAGCTTTGTATTTGTTTGTTGCTTACTGCAAATAGGCCTGGGGATTTGGTATTACACTCTGCCAATCCAGACCTAGCAGTAAGACTGGAGTCAGTCGTTTAGCTTGCTGGGGTTCTGTTACTACTCTGTGAACTTAGCAAGTTTGCGGCTGTATTCTAAGACTTGCCTGTCTAATCCTGTCTCACTGTGCTAGGTGTCAGGGGTCAGTTTAGTGGCAGTAAGCTGAACCTGTGCACTGCAAGTGAGAATTAGGATTGTGGAGACTCTCCTTGTGTCTATCATTCCATCTCTGACCAAGGAGTTTACTGCCACACCCGTTGGTAACCCTTTAGGGTTTTGCTGTTGCCCTTAGCAACAGCATTTCGGGTTCTCTACGTATTAAAACACAACATCTTGCTTTTCCCATCTGAGCAGTTCTAATACAAGGGAGATACCCAGTTCCTTAGCCTCTGGGCTTCTCTGTTCACTTAGGGTAACAAAATACACACAATCACCTTCTGTGTACGTTATGTCATATTCCCCAGTCTGTCTGTGAGTCTATTTGTTTTGCATAACAGTTCAAACACCAGTACATTCCTGCAGGCACTGGAGTGCATAACAGTTCTGACACCAGTACTTTCCTGCAGGCACTGGTGTGCGTAACAATTGGCTGTGTGCTCCTGTAGTGTCTGTCAGGCAGCACACGGCACAGATACAATGTAGCGCCTATGCGCTCCATTGTAGCCAATGGTGGGAACTTTGAGGTCAGCGGTGAGGTTACTTTCGGTCAACCGCTGACCGCAAAGTTCCCACCATTGGCTACAATGGAGCGCATAGGCGCTACATTGTATCACTGCCGTGTGCTGCCTGACAGACACTACAGGAGCACACAGCCAATCAGGAGGGTGCCACGACGTGGCGCTCCCTTATTGGCAGAAGGGACCCTCTTTGACAGGAGTCAGGGGGGGTCCTGGCAGTCGGGGAAAGGGGTCCCATCTGTAAACATGGGGCCCCTTTCAGTGCGTGGTCGGGTTTCCGTTTTTTTGTTTTGCCAAGTACGTGGATTATACAAAGAATACAAGATTCCCTGGATTATGTGAGTATAATTTTATTCACAGGTACCCCAAGGATTCTACATGGAGAAGAGGACCGAGCCTCGTGGGAACATAGGTAAGTATGTATGTATGGAGGTGTGCATGTATGTAATAAACTTATACTTTCACGGTGTGTGTGTCCTGTTTTTTTGGGGGTATTTTTTTAGTAGTAGTACTACAGGTACCAGCGGGCCCGGTTTTCCACCGCATGCTGGTACTTGTGGTTCTCCAAGTGCCAGCTTGCGGGGGAGGCTTGCTGGGACTTATAGTACTGCTACTAAAAACAATATTCACATTTTTTCAAAAGGCTATCAGCCCCCCATCCGCCGCCCTTGGATGGGGGGGGACCGCCTCGGACTTCACCCCTGGCCATTGGGTGGCTGGAGGGGGGGACCCCTTGATTTAAGGGGTTCCCACTCCTCCAGGGTACCCCGGCCAGGGGTGACTAGTTGGGCATGTAATGCCAGGGCCGCAGGGACCAGTATAAAAGTTTCCCCCGGCTGTGGCATTATGTACCTGGCTAGTGGAGCCCGGTGCTGGTTTAAAAAATACGGGGGGACCCCTACGCTTTTTGTCCCCCGTATTTTTGGAACCAGGACCAGGCGCAGAGCCCGGTGCTGGTTGATGAAATATGGGGGAACCCCTGTCATTTCCCCCCCCCCATATTTTTTCAACCAGGACCGGCTCAAAGAGCCCGAGGCTGGTTATGCTTAGGAGGGGGGACCCCACGCAATTTTTTATTTCTGTTTTTACACTAAACAGACCCTTTCCCATAGATAACCATGCACAGATCTCACTGATCCGTGCATGGTTATCCAAACTCGACTGGAAAAAGCAGGTCTATTTTTTTGCTGCTTTTTTTTTAACGATTCGGAAAAAAACAGACCCGCACTTGAGCACTCAGAAACTAACACCCAAATACGAATGAATAGTGAATGCCCGTATTGTATGAAATAACAGCCGCGTTTGACCGATGATCTATTCATTCGTATTTCGGAACTTTGCAAATCAAACCATTACGAATAGTCCAAACACTGTCGAGATTTGTGCTTAGTGAATTCCCGGATTGGGACTTAGAAAAAAAAAACACAAATCGGACAAATTCGAATTCTTAGTAAATATTGGCCCAGGTTTTAAGGATATCCATGGCTGAGCACAGATGGTTAAATCTAATTGACTGAGGTACTAATTAAGTTTCCTGTGCCCAAGCATGGTTATCCTTAAAACCTGGACTGTTAGCGTGCCTTAAGGACCAAGGGCCTAATTCAGACCTGATCGCAGCAGCAAATTTGTTAGCTAATGGGCAAAACCATGGGGGTCATTCCGAGTTGATCGCTAGCTGCATTCATTCGCTGTGCAGCGATGAGGCAAAAAAACGGCACTTCTGCGCATGCGTATGTAGTTTCACACAGGGTCTAGCGAAGCTTTTCAGTCACACTGCTGCCCGCAGAGTAATTGACAGGAAGTGGGAGTTTCTGGGTGTCGACTGATGTACCAAGAAAAACGCAGGTGTGGCTGGGCGAACGCACGGCGTGTGTGTGACGTCAAAACAGGAACTGAACAGTCTGAAGTGATCGCAAGCGCTGAGTAGGTCTGAAGCTACTCAGAAACTGCACAAAAAAAATTTGTAGCCGCTCTGCGATCCTTTCATTTGCACTTCTGCTAAGCTAAAATACACTCCCAGCGGGCTGCGGCATAGCGTTTGCACGGCTGCTAAAAACTGCTAGCGAGCAATCAACTCGGAATGACCCCCTATGTGCACTGCAGGGGGGGGGGGGGGGGGGGCAGATATAACATGAGCAGAGAGAGTTAGATTTGTTGGGTTATATTGTTTCTGTGCAGGGTAAATACTGTCTGCTTTATTTTCACACTGCAATTTAGATTTCAGTTTGAACACACCCCACCCAAATCTAAATCTCTCTGCACATGTTATATCTGCCCACCCTGCAGTGCACACGGGGGGTCATTCAATCCCGTTCGCACGCTGTCTTTTTTCGCAGCTATGTGATCAGATCTGAATAGCGCATGCACCGCAATGCGCAGGTGCATCGGCCACCAGCGACAGGGATCGCTGGGCAGCAACAGAACTTACGAAGAAAGCGATCGCAGCGGCGTTTGCAAGAAGATTGACAGGAAGAAGGCATTAGTGGGCGGCAACTCACCGTTTTCAGGGAGTGTCCAGGAAAACGCAGGCGTGCCCGGCTGTTTCCAGGAAGGGTTCCTGACGTCTGCTCCGTCCACATGTTATATCTGCCCCACATGCAGTGCACATGGTTTTGCCCATTAGCTAACAAATTTGCTTCTGCGATCAGGTCTGAATTAGGCCCCAGAGTCTTCCAGAAAGCATGTTGTACAGTCCACCATACCAAGTGAAAGAAGATTCTTTGCTGAGACCAAGAGTAAAGCTTTTGACCTAAAAATAGGGAATATGTTTGGCTTAAGCGTAATGCAGCGCATTATTGGAAGCGCACTATCCCTACCTTGAATTATGGGGGCGAGATTATAATATTATAGAGATACTTCTCAGATTCAGGGACTGGAATACATATCAAAACCGAGAATCAAGTTAATGGAGCAAGAAGTAGACTCTTGGCAGAAAACGTGCCGCAGTCTGAAAGAGATTTAGGACCTGGGCAGACGATCTATATTCCATACTATGAATTATATAAGAGCTGTGGTTTGGATCATAAAGTGCAGAAACCTCTTTATCTTTCTCTAACGTCCTAGTGGATGCTGGGGACTCCGTAAGGACCATGGGGAATAGACGGGCTCCGCAGGAGACGGGGCACTTTAAGAAAGAATTAGGATACTGGTGTGCACTGGCTCCTCCCTCTATGTCCCTCCTCCAGACCTCAGTTTGAATCTGTGCCCGGACGAGCTGGGTGCAACTTAGTGAGCTCTCCCGAGCTTGCTAGAAAGAAAGTATTTTGATTAGGATTTTTTATTTTCAGATAGATCTGCTGGCAACAGACTCTCTGCTACGTGGGGCTGAGGGGAGTGAAGCAGCCCTACTCACTGAAGATAGGTCCTGCTTCTTAGGCTATTGGACACCATTAGCTCCAGAGGGATCGTACACAGGAACGCACCCTTGGTCGTCCGATCCCGGAGCCGCGCCGCCGTCCCCCTCGCAGAGCCAGAAGACAGAAGCCGGCATGAGAAGCAAGAAGACTTCGAAATCGGCGGCAGAAGACTCCAGTCTTCATATGAGGTAGCGCACAACACTGCAGCCGTGCGCCATTGCTCCCACACTAAACCCACACACTCCGGTCACTGTAGGGTGCAGGGCGCAGGGGGGGGCGCCCTGGGCAGCAATTGGGAACCTCTTGGCAAAAAGCAGCATATATACAGTTGGACACTGTATATATGCATGAGCCCCCGCCATTATTTTACACACAAAACGCGGGACAGAAGCCCGCTGCTGAGGGGGCGGGGCTTCTTCCTCAGCATTTGCCAGCGCCATTTTCTCTCCACAGCTCCGCTGAGAGGAAGCTCCCCAGGCTCTCCCCTGCAGAATCACGGTAGAAAGAGGGTAAAAAGAGAGGGGGGGCACATAAATTTGGCGCAAAAACAGTTTATACAGCAGCTACTGGGTTAACACTAAGTTACTGTGTGATTCCTGGGTCATATAGCGCTGGGGTGTGTGCTGGCATACTCTCTCTCTGTCTCTCCATAAGGTCTTGTGGGGGAACTGTCTTCGAATAGAGCATCTCCTGTGTGTGTGGTGTGTCGGTACGCTTGTGTCGGCATGTTTGACGAGGAAGGCTATGTGGAAACAGAGCGGGTACAAATGAATGTGGGGTCGCCGCCGACACCCGATTGGATGGATATGTGGAAGGTTTTAAATGATAATGTTAATTCCTTGCATAAAAGGTTGGATAAAGCTGAAGCCTTGGGACAGTCAGGGTCTCAACCCATGCCTGATCCTACATCGCAGAGGCCGTCAGGGTCTCAGAAGCGCCCACTACCCCAAATTGTTGGCACAGATATCGACACGGATTCTGACTCCAGTGTCGATGGCGATGATGCAAAGTTGCAGCCTAAAATGGCTAAAGCCATCCGCTACATGATTATAGCAATGAAAGATGTGTTGCACATCACAGACGAAACCCCAGTCCCTGACAAGAGGGTTTATATGTATGGGGAGAAAAGGCAAGAGGTGACCTTTCCCCCTTCACATGAGTTAAATGAGTTATGTGAAAAAGCTTGGGAATCTCCAGATAGGAAATTGCAGATTTCCAAACGGATGCTTATGGCGTATCCTTTCCCGCGAACGGACAGGTTACGCTGGGAATCCTCCCCTAGGGTAGACAAAGCTTTAACACGCTTATCCAAGAGGGTAGCCCTACCGTCACAGGATACGGCCACCCTTAAAGATGCTGCGGATAGGAAGCAGGAGGGTATCCTGAAGTCCATTTATACACATTCAGGTACCTTACTACGGCCGGCGATTGCGTCGGCCTGGATGTGTAGTGCTGCAGCAGCATGGACAGATACCTTATCTGAGGAACTTGATACCTTGGACAAGGATTCTATATTACTAACCCTGGGGCATATAAAAGACGCTGTCCTATATATGAGAGATGCTCAAAGAGACATTAGCCTAGTGGGCTCTAGAATAAATGCTATGTCGATTTCTGCCAGAAGGGTCCTGTGGACTCGGCAATGGACAGGTGATTCCGACTCAAAAAGGCACATGGAGGTTTTACCTTACAAGAGTGAGGAATTGTTTGGGGACGGTCTCTTGGACCTGGTCTCCACAGCTACGGCTGGAAAGTCAAATTTTTTGCCATTTGTTCCCTTACAACCTAAGAAAGCACCGTATTACCAAATGCAGTCCTTTCGATCACAAAAAGGCAAGAAAGTCAGAGGTGCGTCCTTTCTTGCCAGAGGCAGGGGTAGAGGAAAGAAGCTGCACAATACAGCTAGTTCCCAGGAACAGAAGTCCTCCCCGACTTCCACTAAATCCACCGCATGACGCTGGGGCTCCACAGGCGGAGCCAGGCCCGGTCGGGGCGCGTCTCAGAAATTTCAGCCACAAGTGGGTTCACTCACAGGTGGATCCCTGGGCTATAGAGATTGTGTCTCAGGGATACAAGCTGGAATTCGAAGTGATGCCCCCCTCACTGTTACCTCAAATCGGCCCTGCCAGCTTCCCCCATAGAGAGGGAAATAGGGTTAGCTGCAATTCACAAATTGTATCTCCAGCAGGTGGTGGTAAAGGTTCCCCACCTTCAACAGGGAAGGGGTTACTATTCGACAATGTTTGTGGTACCGAAACCGGATGGTTCGGTCAGACCCATATTGAATTTGAAATCCCTGAACATATACCTGAAAAGGTTCAAGCTCAAGATGGAATCGCTCAGAGCGGTCATCGCAAGCCTGGAGGAGGGGGATTTTATGGTGTCTCTGGACATAAAGGATGCTTACCTTCATGTCCCCATTTATCCACCTCATCAGGAGTACCTCAGATTTGTGGTACAGGATTGTCATTACCAATTCCAGACGTTGCCGTTTGGTCTCTCCACGGCACCGAGAATATTTACCAAGGTAATGGCAGAAATGATGGTGCTCCTGCGAAAGCAAGGAGTCACAATTATCCCATACTTGGACGATCTCCTCATAAAGGCGAGGTCCAGAGAGCAGTTGCTGATCAGCGTAGCATGCTCTCGGGAGGTGTTACAACAGCACGGCTGGATTCTGAATATTCCAAAGTCGCAGCCGATTCCTACGACGCGTCTGCCCTTTCTGAGCATGATTCTGGACACAGACCAGAAGAAGGTTTTTCTCCCGACGGAGAAGGCTCAGGAACTCATGACACTGGTCAGAGACCTCCTAAAACCAAAACAGGTGTCGGTGCATCATTGCACGCGAGTCCTGGGAAAGATGGTGGCGTCATACGAGGCCATTCCCTTCGGCAGGTTCCATGCGAGGACCTTTCAATGGGATCTGTTGGACAAGTGGTCCGGATCGCATCTACAAATGCATCGGCTGATCACCCTATCCCCCAGGGCCAGGGTGTCTCTTCTGTGGTGGCTGCAGAGTGCTCACCTTCTCGAGGGCCGCAGATTCGGCATTCAGGACTGGATCCTGGTGGCCACGGATGCAAGCCTCCGAGGGTGGGGGGCAGTCACACAGGGAAGAAATTTCCAGGGTCTGTGGTCAAGTCAGGAGACTTGCCTTCACATCAATATCCTGGAACTAAGGGCCATATACAACGCCCTAAGTCAAGCGGTGACCCTGCTTCAAAACCAATCGGTGCTGATTCAATCAGACAACATCACCGCAGTGGCTCATGTAAACCGCCAAGGCGGCACAAGGAGCAGGTTGGCGATGGCGGAAGCCACCAGAATTCTTCGCTGGTCGGAGAATCATGTAAGAGCACTGTCAGCAGTGTTCATTCCGGGAGTGGACAACTGGGAAGCAGATTTCTCAGCAGGCACGACCTCCACCCGGGAGAGTGGGGACTTCATCAAGAAGTCTTCGCGCAGATTGCAGGTCGGTGGGGACTGCCACAGGTGGACATGATGGCATCCCGCCTCAACAAAAAGCTACAGAGGTATTGCGCCAGGTCAAGAGACCCTCAGGCGATAGCTGTAGACGCACTAGTGACACCGTGGGTGTTCCAGTCGGTTTATGTGTTTCCTCCTCTTCCTCTCATACCCAAGGTGCTGAGAATCATAAGAAAAAGAGGAGTGAGAACAATACTCATTGTTCCGGATTGGCCAAGAAGGACTTGGTATCCAGAGCTGCAAGAAATGCTCACAGAGGACCCATGGCCTCTACCTCTAAGACAGGATCTGTTGCAACAGAGGCCCTGTCTGTTCCAAGACTTACCGCGGCTGCGTTTGACGGCATGGCGGTTGAACGCCGGATCCTAGCAGAAAAAGGCATTCCGGATGAGGTTATTCCTACGCTGATAAAGGCTAGGAAGGACGTGACGGCTAAACATTATCACCGTATATGGCGAAAATATGTTGCTTGGTGTGAGGCCAGGAATGCCCCTACAGAGGAATTCCAGCTGGGCCGTTTCCTTCACTTCCTACAGTCGGGAGTGACTTTGGGCCTAAAATTGGGGTCCATTAAGGTCCAGATTTCGGCCCTATCCATTTTCTTTCAAAAAGAACTGGCTTCTCTTCCTGAAGTTCAGACGTTTGTAAAGGGAATGCTGCATATTCAGCCTCCATTTGTGCCTCCAGTGGCACCTTGGGATCTTAACGTGGTGTTGAGTTTCCTGAAATCACACTGGTTTGAACCACTTATAACCGTGGAGTTAAAATTTCTCACGTGGAAGGTGGTCATGCTGTTAGCCTTGGCTTCAGCTAGGCGTGTGTCAGAATTGGCGGCTTTGTCACATAAAAGCCCCTATCTGGTTTTCCATATGGACAGGGCAGAATTGCGGACCCGTCCACAATTTCTGCCAAAAGTGGTGTCATCTTTTCATATGAACCAACCTATTGTGGTGCCTGTGGCTACTCGTGACTTGGAGGATTCCGAGTTGCTGGATGTGGTCAGGGCTTTGAAGGTTTATGTAGCCAGAACGGCTAGAGTCCGGAAAACTGAGTCGCTGTTTATCCTGTATGCATCCAACAAGCTGGGTGCTCCTGCTTCAAAGCAAACTATTGCTCGCTGGATCTGTAACACGATTCAGCAGGCTCATTCTGCGGCTGGATTGCCGTTTCCAAAATCAGTAAAAGCCCACTCCACTAGGAAGGTGGGCTCTTCTTGGGCGGCTGCCCGAGGGGTCTCGGCATTACAGCTTTGCCGAGCTGCTACTTGGTCGGGTTCAAACACTTTTGCAAAGTTCTACAAGTTTGATACCCTGGCTGAGGAGGACCTTGTGTTTGCTCATTCGGTGCTGCAGAGTCATCCGCACTCTCCCGCCCGATTGGATGCTTTGGTATAAACCCCATGGTCCTTACGGAGTCCCCAGCATCCTCTAGGACGTAAGAGAAAATAAGATTTTAAACCTACCGGTAAATCTATTTCCTCTAGTCCGTAGAGGATGCTGGGCGCCCGTCCCAGTGCGGAAACTCTGCAAGACTTGTATATAGTTGTTGCTTACATAAGGCTTATGTTACAGTTGACATCGGTCTTGGACCATTACTGTTGTTTTTGTTCATACTGTTAACTGGTTATGTATGTTCCACGTTACATGGTATGATTGGTGTGGGCTGGTATGAATCTTGCCCTTGGATTGCTAAATCCTGCGTTGTATTGTCCATCTCCTCTGGGCACAGTTCTTTAACTGAGGTCTGGAGGAGGGGCATAGAGGGAGGAGCCAGTGCACACCCATAATCAAAGTTCTTTTTAGGTGCCCTATCTCCTGCGGAGCCCGTCTATACCCCATGGTCCTTACGGAGTCCCCAGCATCCTCTAGGACGTAAGAGAAAATAAGATTTTAAACCGACCGGTAAATCTATTTCTCCTAGTCCGTAGAGGATGCTGGGCGCCCGTCCCAGTGCGGAAACTCTGCAAGACTTGTATATAGTTGTTGCTTACATAAGGGTTATGTTACAGTTGACATCGGTCTTGGACCGTTACTGTTGTTTTTGTTCATACTGTTAACTGGTTATGTATGTTCCAGGTTACATGGTATGATTGGTGTGGGCTGGTATGAATCTTGCCCTTGGATTGCTAAATCCTGCCTTGTATTGTCCATCTCCTCTGGGCACAGTTCTCTAACTGAGGTCTGGAGGAGGGGCATAGAGGGAGGAGCCAGTGCACACCCATAGTCAAAGTTCTTTTTAGGTGCCCTATCTCCTGCGGAGCCCGTCATTCGGTGCTGCAGAGTCATCCGCACTCTCCCGCCCGTTTGGGAGCTTTGGTATAATCCCCATGGTCCTTACGGAGTCCCCAGCATCCACTAGGACGTTAGAGAAAATAAGATTTTACTTACCGGTAAATCTATTTCTCGTAGTCCGTAGTGGATGCTGGGCGCCCGTCCCAAGTGCGGACTTCTTCTGCAATACTTGTATATAGTTATTGCTTAAATAAGGGTTATGTTGGTTGCATCAGGGTTTATCTGATGCTCTGTTGTTGTTCATACTGTTAACTGGGTAGGTTTATCACGAGTTATACGGTGTGATTGATGTGGCTGGTATGAGTCTTACCCTGGATTCCAAAATCCTTTCCTTGTACTGTCAGCTCTTCCGGGCACAGTTTCCTTAACTGAGGTCTGGAGGAGGGACATAGAGGGAGGAGCCAGTGCACACCAGTATCCTAATTCTTTCTTAAAGTGCCCTGTCTCCTGCGGAGCCCGTCTATTCCCCATGGTCCTTACGGAGTCCCCAGCATCCACTACGGACTACGAGAAATAGATTTACCGGTAAGTAAAATCTTATTTTATGTACTGTACATGTAACATCTTTGACTTGCATCCGATAACACTAATGCTATATTCTCACTTCCTCATATGTTTAAGCTGTGCCCATCTTGCAAATAAATGAGATTAATGGCCTGGCTCTGAGTCGCACGCAATCTGCGCGCAATGCCAATGTTCATGTGGTTGAGCGATGTTTTGCAACTGCACATATGCAGAAGGTTCTGAAAACCCTACAGCGCATGCATGGGTCTACACACTGCTGTGATCAGACAGAAAAAGAAATGGGTCTGCAAAGTGATGGGCATTGCTGGGCAGTGACTAGGAGGTGGCCTGAAGTGAACACAAAAAAGTCTGTCTCTAGGGTAGGCTGAAACCAGCATTTGCATATTATAACACCCATGACTCCAGCAACAGATGGGAGAGCCTCTGTATCATCCCTTAATACTTTGACCTTAAAGTTTCTTCTGAATCAACCTTTATGTGAGAGGTGGTCTCCAAGGCAGTTATTTCTCAAGGCTTGGCGAGATATTAAGTGGAGAGATATAAATGCCCTTATTTATCAATGAGTGATACATTTCACTGTGAGTGATAAATTGCACCAGCCAATCAGCTCCTAACTGTCATTTTTCAAACACAGCCTGTGACATGGAAATTAGGAGCTGATGGGCTGGTGCAATTTATCACTCACAGTGAAATTTATCACTCATTGATAAATAAGGGCAGTAGTACTAACTAATCAGCTTATGTCATGTTACAGGCTGTGTTTCAAAAATGACAGGAGCTGGTTGTTTGGTAGTTTATCTCTCTCCACTTACTCTCTCTCCAAGCTTTGATAAATATCTCCCAGTGTCTTAACGATAATGACCTATAATATATAGCAAAACCTACAATGGCGCTTCTTATATTGTATATTGATAAATTAATTTTCTGAAGTGGGCCGGTCTACACCCAGGAGGACTAATCCCATCAAAAATCAGTCAAAAGTTTTTACAATTGCTGCTCACCAATGATCCCAACCCCCCAAATCTAGCAAGAGTAATACTACAGACAAGAACTGGTAACAAGGAAATTGTCCAGATGGACATGAATACTCATGTAATCAATTATTACCTATTTTTTGTTTTGTTTGTATGTAATTAAGAAAAACTTTAAATTCTTTTATTAATTTTTTTGCAGTTGGCTAATCATTGGTAAATTAATTTTTTACTTCGTATTTTAAGCAAAATGTAAAACAAATACCACAGAGGTGTGAATGCAACTTGTGGCCATTCTTTGTATTTGTAAATGTTTTCTTCTTTAATATCTAGATTCTCATTCTTCCCAAATGTCCTGATTTCTGCAGGACAATGCTCATTTGAAAGGAGGTTGGGATTAAGATACAGTCACGCGCAGGCCCGACGACAGGTGGGGTCAATGGGGAAACTTGTGACAGACCCCGTGATTTTGCCTAAGTGTCCAAACCTGACATCAATGACATCTGCTGCAGCAGCATCCTCTTCCCTCAGGGCAGACACCAGTAGTGTGCGTGTGTGTGTGTGTGTGTGTGTGTGTGTTCTGTGTGTGTGTGTATGTGTTTTATGTATGTGTATATGTGTTCTGTGTGTATGACTGTGCTATGTTGGGGGGTGTGTGTGTGTGTGTGTGTGTGTGTGTGTGTGTGTGTGTGTGTGTGTGTGTGTCCTATGTATGTGTATATGTATTCTATATGATGTGTGTGAGTGAGAGTCAGAGGGAGGCTGAGAGACACAGGGTGTTGGGGAGGGGGCTGAGAGACACAAGGTGATGGGGTGACTGAGAGGCATGGAAATCAGTAGATAAAGGGACATGGGAGGCTGAGAGACACAGGGAAAGGGGATGGGGGCTGAGAGGCACGGGGGTTGGAAGGATGGTGCTGGAGGAGGTGAGGATGAGTCTGGAGGACTGGAGTGATACAGGCGAGGAGAGATGCTGAAGAAAGATGGGAGGAAGGATAAGGGATCCCAAAAATATGAGTTTATCGGGCCCCAAGATTTCTGTTGCCGGCCATGGTCACGCCCCCAGCATACCGTAACCATGGCCGCTATGCTGAATCAGAATCTCTCAATGTTGGTACGAGGTACGGTAAAATGTAAGTTCTAACATTTCACCTGGACATTTATTTACAGAAACGGTGGCATTGCCATTTGTTGGCAGAGCATTCCATGTACTGTATATTTGGGAGTTTTAGCATTGTATTCCGGTAATGATTGGGTTCTTTGTTCAGCCCTGCATGCAGTGTCAGCTGTGTGTATAAAGCATTCTTTATTTTCTTGATGTATAATGTTACGGTTATTTGCTTTCATTTGAAAACCCCTCAGTAATAGAGGATCCTATTTCTCTTAAAAGCTTGCATCCTTTCAAGCCAAAGGCATAGATAACATTACTGCTAAGCGTTCCTGTGCCTTTCTTGTAACCTGCCTCCTATTCCCCTGACAAGAGCACTTTCTCAGTGCTCTTTCCATTCTCGTAGCATCTCCATACTACCGTCCACGGGCTTTCTGTTGTACACGTCCTGTCACAAATGACATGTTCATAGTAAATGAAGACGATATATATCCCACATAGGGTACGAGTGCTTTAAAAATGGTTTTACAAATGTATGAGCTACTGTATAACATCAGATACTCATCTTGTCCTTTTGAAAATCTTGGAATTTTAGATGATATTTTAATTGTTTTCTTTTTATTACATCATTTTTACCCCATTATTGCAGCCTGCGTTGCATTTCCACATTGAAGGAATATTCTATCCAAGCTTCTGCCATTATGCGGCAAATATATTTATCTGGGGGTTCATTGAGAATTTTCTATCTCTGTTTTTAGTCTTGTTCAGTGGGCAGGGGACTGACAAAATATAAAAGGTACTTTTTTATTATATTTTTGTTACTTACGCGTTCCTCACACACAACGTGGGCAGTCAAAGAAACATGCCTCAGCACGTCATTAGCTAATTCTTATATGTACAGGGATTACTCGTGAGTACTTCAGTCACTGATTGTTCAAAACGACATGAGAGGTTAACAAAGTTTTGAACTCACAACAGATGTAATAAAATGGTACTTATTGGCTAGATGATGATGATGATGATTATTAAAACGCTGACATATTTCATAGCCCTGAGTGGAACATTCCACAAACAAATTGTATACAATCAGCAGTAGAGAAGGGCTCCCTGCCACATTTTCTTCCCTGAAACACCACCCCCACCATCACCCCCAAACCCTTGACAACATGAGAAGGGGCGGAGCCACTGGTTCAAGTGGCTCTACACTGCAGGCTGCATGCCCAAAGCATCTTTTGGACTATGCTAATTGCTGCAGGCAGGGTCGGTTCTAGCCCTTGTGGGGCCCCGTGCGAAAATAGGGGTGTGGCTTCATAAAGGGGCGTGGCCAGTTATGCCCCCTGTAGAGTTGTGCCCCCGTTTGTGCCCCCAGTAGAGTTATGCCCCCGTTTGTGCCCCCAGTAGAGCTGTGCCGCTTACAAAAAAAAAAAATACTCACCATCCCTGCTCCTAATTCCCGACCGCTGCTGCCCTCCGTCTCCAGCCACCGACGCCGCTCCTCTGCTCTATGGGAGAAACGTCATGACGTCTCTCCCATAGCACCGCATAGACACTAGAGGTCAATCATGACGCCTAGTGTCTATGTGCCGCTCCCACAATGCCGCGCGGTGCACGATGACTTCATCGCGCACCGCACTGCACCGCATCTACCGAGGACCGGGGGCACCAGTAGCAGATTATTGCACCCGGGGCAAAAATGCTGTGTGCCCGTAGCAAGATCCGTTACTGTCTGCAGGGTCTGTGGTACAGCAATGATGCCACACTCATGGCTCTGCACCCTAGCTCCCTACAGCCCTGCATAAAATGACATGAAACAGAAGGCAAAGATGTCCCAGTCCACATGAATGTATAAGCCAGTGGTTCCCAAATTGTGTGCCGTGGCACCCCGGGGTCAATATAATAGTCAAAAACCAGTGCTAGTGGCTGTCAATCATAAAATATGTGGCCAAACAGAAGCAAATCTTATCCCTCACCACACAACTGACCCTAATAATGACATATAAACACAATTTACTTAATTTTATATCTCTTTTCTGAATTTCTCAATAACAAACTTATGGCCTAGGGGTGCCATGAAAAAAATTCTGATACTCTAGGGCGCCGTGATTCAAAAAAGTGTGAGAACCTCTGGTATAACCTATTAGGTGTGATGAATACCTGATACTGGAATGAGAATACTTAAAGCATAAGGTAGTGAAGTAACAGCTGTAGCTGCTGGATTAGGAAAGTGTGTGTTGTTAGTTATCCCGAGGGAGAAGCATTATCAGCCACCAATAATAAAGTAGTTATTGGTGACTGGCATATCTGTTCAGCTACCGGTAGGTAGAACAAGGATGTGGTGACAACAGGAAACATGAACCAGTCACCGTACAAATCATAAAACAGTCACCTGCCGATGACCATAAATATCCTTCACACAGTTATTGCAATTGAACCTCTTTCCTCTTCGGGCTTTAGAGAAGGCTATTATATTCTTCTGCCTAGCTTCTGTAGAGGAATTAATTTATTGTTCTGAATATACTGACAGCAAGAATATGATGTACCTTATAGTTGAAAGTTGCTGCTCCTTTGCGTATTAATTGATAAGAGTTATTGTATTGTATGTGCCCTACTCCCACCCAGGCTCTGTGCGGTATCTCCCCAGGCAAAAGCATCTACTGCATACTGTATATCAGGGGTGTAACTTTGTGGTCTCCATAACAATGTTTTTGAAGAGGCCCCAAAAACTTCTAAAAAGACACATTGTAGTGCCCCCAGTTCACACTATGCCACATTATAGTGCTTCCAGTTCACACTCTGCCACATTGTAGCGCCCCCAGTTCACACTAGGTCACATTGTAGTGCCCCCAGTTCACACTATGCCACATTATAGGCCTCCAGTTCACACTGCCACATTGTAGCACCCCAGTTCACACTCTGCCACATTGTTGTGCTATCAGTTCACACTATGCCACATTATAGTGCCTCCAGTTCACACTCTGCCACATTGTAGCACCCACAGTTCACACTAGGTCACATTGTAGTGCCCCCAGTTCACACTATGCCACATTATAGTGCCTCCAGTTCACACTATGCCACATTGCAAGGCCTCCAGTTCACACTGCCACATTGTAGCACCCCAGTTCACAATCTGCCACATTGTAGTGCCCCAAGTTCACACTCTGCCACATTGTTGTGCTATCAGTTCACACTATGCCACATTATAGTGCCTCCAGTTCCCGCAATGATACATTTTAGTGCCTCCAGTGCACATTATGCCACACTGTAGTGCTCTAAGTTCCCATAATAATACATTATAGTGACTCTAGTGAACACTGGGCCACATTGTAGTGCGTCCAGTTCACACTATGACACATTGTGCTGCCCCCAGTTCACACTATATCACATTGTAGTGCTGTCAGTTCCCACAATTAGTGCCTCCAGTTCACACTATTCAACATTGGAATACCCCAGTTCACACTATGCCACATTATAGTGCCTCCAGTTCCCACAATGATACATTGTAGTGCCTCCAGTGCACACAATGCCACACTGTAGTGCTCTAAGTTCCCATAATGATACATTATAGTGACTCTAGTAAACACTGAACCACATTGTAGTGCCTCCAGTTCACACTATGACACATTGTGCTGCCCCCAGTTCACACTATGGGGCAGATGTATTACCCTGGAGACGGCATAAGGAAGTGATAAACCAGTGATAAGTGCAAGGTGATACACGCACCAGCCAATCACCTCCTAACTGTTAATTTACATATTGGAGCTGATTGGCTGGTGCGCTTATCACCTTGCACATATCACTGGTTTATCACTTCCTTATGCCTTCTTCAGGTTAATACATCTGCCCCTATGTCACATTGTAATGCTGTCAGTTCCCACAATTAGTGCCTCCAGTTCACACTATTCAACATTGGAATACCCCAGTTCACACTATCCCACATTGTAGTGCCTCAAGTTCCCACAATGATACATTGTAGGACCCCAGGTCATACTCTGCCACATTGTAGTACCTCCAGTTCACATTATAGCACATTGTAGTGCCTCCAGTTCACATGATGCCACATTATAGTGCCTCCATTTCACACTTTGCTACATTGTAGTGCCTCCAGTTCACATTTTGCAATGTTGTAGTACTCCCATTTCCCACAGTGACACATTATAGTGCCTCCAGTTCACACTGTGCCACATTGTAGTGCTCCCAGTTCACATTACGTCACATTGCAGTGCATCCATTCTCCACAGAATGTATTTGGCAGGTTCCAGCTTCTAAATCTCTTACATGCTGCAGCTGCATAAGAGAAAGAGACAGTTTACTGGATAATCCCCATGATCTAGTGAATTCAGTATACTTTATTGAATACACTTATATTGTGGTGAGTGGTTGGTAGACCGGCCAATACTTAGTACCTGTTATTTTGTACAATATGTAGTGAGAACCCACTTCCTCATTGTTTCCTATTCTCCCAGTATGTCCAAGAAACTTTTGGTGAATCCTGCATAGGGCCACCAAGATATCAGGCTTGCTCAGTACTGGGCGGCGTAGCTACCAAAAAGGGGGGGGGCTGCTTTGCGGGCTATGTTAACATCATTCTCGCCCTTGCAAAATGGAGGAGCACACAGGGGTGGTTGTGGGTACGTGGTTATGCCTCCCCTGCACTCCCAACACCATAGAGTCCCGGGTCCAACTACCCCACCCCTCTCTATGCCTCTGATCCTCCCCAATTCTCCTATTAAGTTGGCTTCAAGGTGGGATCATGTTGCGATTTGCAATGATTGTCATTCTTATATCCAAGACCATCTGCTGCATTTTGCAACAGGGAACACGGTTGAGATGACTCAAATTGGGTCTCCACAACCCCACTCCTGCCCACTAGATAAGATCCTCCAGGATCTCCTGAAGGCAGCAAGATATAGGTAACTATGGGCTGTCTAGCTGTGCCCAAATTGAAGAGCATTGCAAGGCAAACTGGCATTTGGAGTTCCACAGCAGCTGGTTGAGGCTACACTAACTTATAAATGTAACTAAGTAAAGTAGGGGATATGTCAGAAATGGTAGAAATGCAACGGGTTGTGTTTGGACTTGGAAAAACTAAATCTAAAACATGTTAATCTAAGGTGCTATAACATTGTGCAAATATTTAGCATTTAAATTTAAGTAAGAACTGTGTGATCTTTCATTAACACCTCTTCTGTATACATTAGCAGCTGTATTAAGTAGCTGCTAACTTTCAATAAGATGATCTGCCTAGAGCAGCAGATGTATTTAGAAAATACAGTTTTATATTGGTATACATGACTCCCAGACCAGAGTGCCAGCAACAGACCAGGATTTTCTTAATTATCAGCAATGTTGGCCTGGGGTCTGTGGACAGGGGTGGATTTAGGAGTGAGGGCACACCTAGGCACAATAGCAACAGCCGCCACTCCCTCTCACCCGCCTAATTGTATTATTTTTATTGATTGGTTATAAGCCCTCAGTTGAATTAATAGAATAACAAGAAAAACCATTATGACTTTTTTTATTTTATATACATATTTACTAAGTAGGACAGCTTACAGGGGCAGTATGTGCATGTCCTACCCATTTACACCCCACTGAAGATGGCATATGGTACAGTACAGTGGAAATATTTAGCAGTTACTGGTACTTTTTGGGCTGATAGTACCAACACAAGCATCCAAGTGCTGCCCTCGAACAAGTGCTGCCCCTAGGCACATGCCTTACAGCCTAATGGGAAATTCAGCACTGCCTGCCGGATATGTGCGTGAAAAGAGAGAAAATACAGTATGTTAAGTTATGTGTGGACTGTAAAGTGGAGATGTAATCAGTGGCGGCTCCAGTGGGCAGTCCAAAATTCAAAAAGGGGAGCCACACCAACTGCTACCCCAAACACTGCCAGATATCGCTAGCTGGGACAGTTGCTGCGACTCCCCTATTGGAATTCTGGACTGTGCTGCAGCACCACCTCTGGAGCCCCCGCCGGATGTAATTGGTTAGGATAGCTTATGGAGGTTATGTGAGTGGTTCAGGAATTTGATAAGCTGCCTGAAGAGGTGAGATTTCTGGGACCACATGACTGTTTGGAGGCTAAATAAAAGTCTTACAGTATGTCGCATCCCACAGAGTGGGTACAGCCTCAAAAAAATCCTGTAACCATGAATGGGAGCAGGTAATTCGTGTGGATGAGAGATGCAGATCTACGGTAGAGGAGAACTGTGGAGTAGGAAGATATTTATAGATAAGAGATGTATTTTGGTGTAGTGTTATTTGTGGCATTGCATGTTAGTTTTTCCAGTGCCTTGTATGAGATATGGGCGTATATATTTCTTATACCCCTTTCACATTGCAAAAATAACCCGGTATAGACCCGGCATATTGCCAGGTCGACACAGGTCAGTGGCCCTCATTCCAAGTTGATCACTCGCTAGCTGTTTTTAACAGCCATACAAACGCATAGTAGCCGCCCACGGGGGAGTGTATTTTCGCTTTGCTAGTGTACGATCGCCTGTGCAGCCGAGCTCTGCAAAAACATTTTGTGCAGTTTCAGAGTAGGGCTGAACTTACTCAACCCTTGCGATCACTTCAGTCTTTTTGGTGCCGGAACTGACAAAACACATCCGCCCTCCAAACGCCTGTGTTTTCCCTACCACTCTCAGAAAACGCTCAGTTGACACCCATAAACGCCCTCTTTCTATCAGTCTTCTTGCGATTGGCGGTCCGTATTGATTCTTCGTTAAATCCATAGCTGAGCAACGATCCGCATTGTACCCGTACGACGAGCGTGCGCATTGTGGTGCATGCGCAGTAGAGACCTGATCGCAGTGCAGCGAAAAACGGCAGCGTGCGATCAACTCGGAATAACACCCAGTGTGCGATATGAAAGGGCCCCATGAGAATTCCTGGGTCGCCTGACCCGGTAATTCAACACGGGTAATAAGGGTTATTCCCGGGTTGAATACCGGGTCAGTGGTGGCGTAAACGGATTACCCGGGACCCGTTTATTACATGCGGAGAGGCGGTGTGGAGATGAGCTCATCTTCCAGCGCCACCTCCACCCCCACCCCTGCTGCCAGCTCTGCCCCCCGCCGCTATGGCAAGCCAGCGCAGAGGCTCCAATGCCGGATCCCACCCGGGAAGGACCCGTTTCCAATTCCCAGGTGGGATCCGGCATTGGAGATCTGAAAGGGGTATTACAGATGTGTCCTCATGTGTTGTTGCGACAGACTGAGTCTCTGAATCTGCATACAAAGTGCTATGATGCATCAGCCATGGCTTTTTTCTTTGCTAAGTGTTGCTCCATATACAAACTCAGTGGCACACAGATATACTGGTGTCACATTTCAAATGATTCAGCACAGTCTCCTGGCAACCGCATTTTCACAAAAAAAGATGCCCGACGTTGGTAGATTTGCATGGGACCTGGTGGCTCACTGGCACCAGGCATCTCACGCAGTGTGGCCTATTAAGGCTAAACATATGAGGATACGTCGGAAGATGTAACAAACATGATTTGGATACAGTCTGTTTGGTAACAAAAGTGTAATACCCCACTACTGTTGTAACATCACAGAGGCAAGTTTCTCCCCTAGTTTCTATAAAATGCATCAGGTTGAAGCCAGGTAGGTACACATAAGACAGGTCCAGATCTGGGGGTATATTTTCAGTATAGCCTAACTATGGGTAATAATCACAACTTGTTGTGAGTAGTTTAAACTTTATTTCTCTGACGTCCTAAGTGGATGCTGGGACTCCGTAAGGACCATGGGGAATAGCGGCTCCGCAGGAGACTGGGCACAACTAAAAGAAAGCTTTAGACTAACTGGTGTGCACTGGCTCCTCCCACTATGACCCTTCTCCAGACTTCAGTTAGAATCTTGTGCCCGGCTGAGCTGGATGCATACTAGGGGCTCTCCTGAGCTCCTAGAAAGAAAGTATATTTTAGATTTTTTATTTTACAGTGAGATCTGCTGGCAACAGACTCACTGCAGCGAGGGACTAAGGGGAGAAGACGCGAACCTACCTGACTGGAGATAGTTTGGGCTTCTTAGGCTACTGGACACCATTAGCTCCAGAGGGATCGAACACAGGACCCGACCTCGATCGTTCGGTCCCGGAGCCGCGCCGCCGTCCCCCTTACAGAGCAAGAAGCAAGAAGTGGTCCGGAAAATCGGCGGCAGAAGACCTCGGTCTTCAACAAGGTAGCGCACAGCACTGCAGCTGTGCGCCATTGCTCCTCATGCACACCTCACACTCCGGTCACTGATGGGTGCAGGGCGCTGGGGGGGGGGGGGGGGGCGCCCTGAGCAGCAATACAAACACCTTGGCTGGCAAATCATCACAATATATAGTCCCAGGGCTATATATGTGATAAATTACCCCTGCCAGAATTCCTGAAAAAAGCGGGAGAAAAGTCAGCCGAAAAAAGGGCGGGGCTAACTCCCTCAGCACACTGGCGCCATTTTTCCCTCACAGCTCCGCTGGAAGGATCGCTCCCTGGCTCTCCCCTGCAGTATCAAGCTACAAAGGGTAAAAGAGGGGGGGCACTAAATTTAGGCGCAGTATAACTTATATAGCAGCTATAAGGGGAAATAATTCAGTTAATCCCTGTATTATTATAGCGCTCTGGTGTGTGCTGGCATACTCTCTCTCTGTCTCCCCAAAGGGCTTTGTGGGGTCCTGTCCTCTGTCAGAGCATTCCCTGTGTGTGTGCGGTGTGTCGGTACGGCTGTGTCGACATGTTTGATGAGGAGGCTTACGTGGAGGCGGAGCAGATGCCGATAAATGTGATGTCACCCCCTGTGGGGTCGACACCTGAGTGGATGGTTATGTGGAAGGAATTACGCGACAGTGTCGACTCCTTACATAAAAGGTTTGACGACATACCAAATATGGGACAGCCGGCTTCTCAGCCTGTGCCTGCCCAGGCGTCTCAAAAGCCATCAGGGGCTCTAAAACGCCCGCTCCCTCAGATGGCAGACACAGATGTCGACACGGATACTGACTCCAGTGTCGACGACGATGAGACTAATGTAACTTCCAATAGGGCCACACGTTACATGATTGAGGCAATGAAAAATGTGTTGCATATTTCTGATGTTACCCCAGGTACCACAAAAAAAGGGTATTATGTTTGGAGAGAAAAAACTACCAGTAGTTTTTCCTCCATCTGAGGAATTAAATGAAGTGTGTGAAGAAGCGTGGGCTTCCCCCGATAAGAACTGGTAATTTCTAAAAGGTTACTAATGACGTACCCTTTCCCGCCAGAGGATAGGTCACGTTGGGAAGCATCCCCTAGGGTGGATAAAGCGCTCACACGCTTGTCAAAGAAGGTGGCACTACCGTCTCCGGATACGGCCGCCCTAAAGGAACCTGCTGATAGAAAGCAGGAGGCTATCCTGAAGTCTGTATATACACACACAGGTATTATACTGAGACCAGCTATTGCTTCAGCATGGATGTGCAGTGCTGCAGCTGCGTGGTCAGATTCCCTGTCGGAAAATATTGATACCCTAGACAGGGACACTATATTGCTAACCATAGAGCATATTAAAGACGCAGTCTTATACATGAGAGATGCACAGAGGGATATTTGCCGGCTGGCATCTAAAATAAGTGCAATGTCCATTTCTGCCAGGAGAAGGTTATGGACTCGGCAGTGGACAGGTGATGCAGATTCTAAAAGGCACATGGAAGTTTTGCCTTATAAGGGTGAGGAGTTGTTCGGGGATGGTCTCTCGGACCTCGTTTCCACAGCAACAGCTGGGAAGTCTACATTTTTACCCCATGTTCCCTCACAGCCAAAGAAAGCACCGTATTATCAGGTACAGTCCTTTCGGCCCCATAAGGGCAAGCGGGTTAAAGGCGCGTCCTTTCTGCCCAGAGGCAGAGGTAGAGGGAAAAAGCTGCAGCATACAGCCAGTTCCCAGGAGCAAAAGTCCTCCCCCGCTTCCTCCAAGTCCACCGCATGACGCTGGGGCTCCACAGGCGGAGCCAGGTACGGTGGGGGCCCGTCTCAAATATTTCAGCAATCAGTGGGCTCGCTCATGGGTGGATCCCTGGATCCTTCAAGTAGTATCTCAGGGGTACAAGCTGGAATTCGAGGTGTCTCCCCCCCCGCCATTTCCTCAAATCTGCCTTGCCAACAACTCCCTCAGGCAGGGAGGCAGTGCTAGAGGCAATTCACAAGCTGTATTCCCAGCAGGTGATAGTCAAAGTGCCCCTACTTCAACAAGGACGGGGTTACTATTCCACAATGTTTGTGGTACCGAAACCGTACGGTTCGGTGAGACCCATTTTAAATTTGAAATCCTTAAACACATATATAAAAAAAATTCAAGTTCAAGATGGAATCGCTCAGGGCGGTTATTGCAAGCCTGGACGAGGGGGATTACATGGTATCACTGGACATCAAGGATGCTTACCTGCATGTCCCCATTTACCATCCTCACCAGGAGTACCTCAGATTTGTGGTACAGGATTGTCATTACCAATTCCAGACGTTGCCGTTTGGTCTATCCACGGCTCCGAGGGTATTTACCAAGGTAATGGCCGAAATGATGATACTCCTTCGAAAGAAGGGAGTTTTAATTATCCCGTACTTGGACGATCTCCTGATAAAGGCGAGGTCCAGGGAGCAGTTGTTGGTCGGGGTAGCACTATCTCGGGAGGTGCTACAACAGCACGGCTGGATTCTAAATATTCCAAAGTCACAGCTGGTCCCTACGACACGTCTACTGTTCCTGGGATGGTTCTGGACACAGAACAGAAAAAAGTGTTTCTCCCGGAGGAGAAGGCCAAGGAGCTGTCATCTCTAGTCAGAGGCCTCCTAAAACCAAAACAGGTGTCGGTGCATCACTGCACGCGGATCCTGGGAAAGATGGTAGCTTCCTACGAAGCAATTCCATTCGGCAGGTTCCATGCAAGAACCTTTCAGTGGGACCTGTTGGACAAGTGGTCCGGATCGCATCTTCAGATGCATCGGCTGATAACCCTGTCTCCAAGGACCAGGGTGTCTCTGCTGTGGTGGCTGCAAAGTGCTCATCTTCAAGAGGGCCGCAGATTCGGCATACAGGACTGGGTCCTGGTGACCACGGATGCCAGCCTTCGAGGCTGGGGGGCAGTCACACAGGGAAGAAACTTCCAAGGGCTATGGTCGAGTCAGGAGATTTCCCTACACATAAATATTCTGGAACTGAGGGTCATTTTCAATGCCCTCAGTCAGGCAAAACCCCTGCTTCAAAACCAGCCGGTACTGATCCAGTCAGAAAACATCACGGCAGTCGCCCATGTAAACCGACAGGGCGGCACAAGAAGCAGGACGGCGATGGCAGAAGCCACAAGGATTCTCCGATGGGCGGAAAATCACGTGTTAGCACTGTCAGCAGTGTTCATTCCGGGAGTGGACAACTGGGAAGCAGACTTCCTCAGCAGGCACGACCTCCACCCGGGAGAGTGGGGACTTCATCCGGAAGTCTTCCAACTGATTGTAAACCGTTGGGAAAGGCCACAGGTGGACATGATGGCGTCCCGCCTAAACAAAAAGCTAGAAAGATATTGCGCCAGGTCTGGAGACCCTCAGGCGATAGCTGTGGACGCTCTAGTGACACCGTGGGTGTACCGGTCGGTTTATGTGTTCCCTCCTCTTCCTCTCATACCAAAGGTACTGAGGATAATAAGGAGAAGAGGAGTAAGAACTATACTCATTGTTCCGGATTGGCCAAGAAGAGCTTGGTACCCGGAACTTCAAGAAATGATCTCAAAGGACCCATGGCCTCTGCCGCTCAGACAGGACCTGCTGCAGCAGGGGCCCTGTCTGTTCCAAGACTTACCGCGGCTGCGTTTGACGGCATGGCGGTTGAACGCCGGATCCTGAAGGAAAAGGGCATTCCGGAGGAAGTCATTCCTACGCTGATTAAAGCTAGGAAAGAAGTGACCGCGAACCATTATCACCGCATTTGGCGAAAATATGTTGCGTGGTGTGAGGCCAGGAAGGTCCCAACGGAAGAATTTCAGCTGGGCCGTTTCCTGCACTTCCTACAGTCAGGGGTGACTATGGGCCTAAAATTTGGTTCCATTAAAGTCCAGATTTTCGGCTCTATCGATTTTCTTTTAAAGAGAACTGGCTTCACTGCCTGAAGTTCAGACTTTTGTTAAGGGAGTGCTGCATATTCAGCCCCCTTTTGTGCCTCCAGTGGCACCTTGGGATCTCAACGTGGTGTTGGATTTCCTAAAGTCTCATTGGTTTGAGCCACTTAAAACCGTGGAATTGAAATATCTCACGTGGAAAGTGGTCATGTTGTTGGCCTTGGCTTCGGCCAGGCGTGTATCAGAATTGGCGGCTTTGTCATGTAAAAGCCCTTATCTGATTTTTCATATGGATAGGGCAGAATTGAGGACTCGTCCCCAGTTTCTCCCTAAGGTGGTATCAGCTTTTCATTTGAACCAACCTATTGTGGTGCCTGCGGCTACTAAAGACTTGGAGGCTTCCAAGTTGTTGGACGTAGTCAGGGCCCTGAAAATTTATGTTTCCAGGACAGCTGGCGTCAGAAAGACTGACTCGCTATTTATCCTGCATGCGCCCAACAAGTTGGGTGCACCTGCTTCAAAGCAGACTATTGCTCGCTGGATCTGTAGTACGATTCAGCTTGCACATTCTGCGGCTGGACTGCCGCATCCTAAATCAGTGAAAGCTCATTCCACGAGGAAGGTGGGCTCTTCTTGGGCGGCTGCCCGAGGGGTCTCGGCTTTACAACTTTGCCGAGCAGCTACTTGGTCGGGGTCAAACACATTTGCTAAATTCTACAAGTTTGACACCCTGGCTGAGGAGGACCTAGAGTTTGCCCATTCGGTGCTGCAGAGTCATTCGCACTCTCCCGCCCGTTTGGGAGCTTTGGTATAATCCCCATGGTCCTTACGGAGTCCCAGCATCCACTTAGGACGTCAGAGAAAATAAGAATTTACTCACCGGTAATTCTATTTCTCGTAGTCCGTAGTGGATGCTGGGCGCCCATCCCAAGTGCGGATTGTCTGCAATACTTGTATATAGTTATTGTTTAACTAAAGGGTTATTGTTGAGCCATCTGTTGAGAGGCTCAGTTGTTATCAAACTGTTAACTGGGTATTGTATCACGAGTTATACGGTGTGATTGGTGTGGCTGGTATGAGTCTTACCCGGGATTCAAAATCCTTCCTTATTGTGTCAGCTCTTCCGGGCACAGTATCCTAACTGAAGTCTGGAGGAGGGTCATAGTGGGAGGAGCCAGTGCACACCAGTTAGTCTAAAGCTTTCTTTTAGTTGTGCCCAGTCTCCTGCGGAGCCGCTATTCCCCATGGTCCTTACGGAGTCCCAGCATCCACTACGGACTACGAGAAATAGAATTACCGGTGAGTAAATTCTTATTTTTTTGCAGGAACCAAACAGCAGATGTCTCCATTGGGTTTCTTTCTCCACAAAGCAAAAGGGGTTAAAGCAGGGGTGGGGAACCTTTTTTCTACCAAGGGCCATTTGGATATTTATAAAATCCTTCAGGGGCCATACAAAAATGATCAAATTAAAAATTACCCTGCCCCCCAGTAGTTATGCCCCTTAGCGGTACTGAGTGCGAGCCAAAAAATGGGTGTAGCCAATTAAAATGGGACGTTATACACATATGCCCCCAATAGTGCAGTGCCAGATACACTTATGCCAGTACAGTGCCAGATACAGAAATGCCCCATAGTGCCAGGTACACAAATGCCCCCACAGTGCCAGATACATAAATGCCCCCACAGTGCCAGATACACAAATGCCCCACACATGCCCCCACCCCCCACCCCACTGTGCTGCTCACCGCTTTCAGGGCAAGGAGGAGAGTGCGGCTATGTCAGGCTACGGTGGCGGCGTGTAGGACCTCAAAACAGCCGCCGGTTCGTAAGCCAATCAGAGCTCCCAGACCGGCAGCGGCGGCTCCTGATTGGCTGCTGGTCCGTGAGCTCTGAGTGGCTCACGAACCGGCAGGTGGTTTGAGATCTTACCCGCCGCTGCCGCCGGACATAGCTGCACTCTCCTCCCTGCCCTGACAGCTAAGACTCGCGAGCCTCCGTACTGAGGGGCGGCGTGTCTCGCTGACACACACAGCAGCGGGTGGGCTGGAACAAATGGCTTTGCGGGCCTTATACGGTTTGCGGGCCAGAGGTTCCCCACCCCTGGGTTAAAGCATGCAACACATCGATATAATAACAATTATCATATGCAGTAACAACAAAGTATCTCTTTCTTAATGGTTTTATACTGCAGTATAAAAATGACTTCTGTTCTGCGCAGTGTCCTCAAGGTTCAAACCCAAATGTCAGATCGTTGGTGCACAATCTCTCTGGTGGTTTTGGCAGTAATCTTGTAAGGATAGCTGTCTACTGCAAAAGCAACAAAGCTAAGGTTCTGGTTTTTAGGAAAGTGTGCAGTCGCTCCAGAATCAGGGGGTATTTTACACAAGAGTCTTTTACAAAAGTTATGTTACAATAGGGGTAATTCAGAGCTGATCATAGCAGCAAATTCTCTGTTGCCGCCCGTTTTGAAGCCTCGTCCCCGCAATGCTCTGTCTCCGCCTTGGAAATGGAGCATTGCCGCCCCCCGGGACCGCGACCGTCTCTGCCTGGAGTCCGCCCCGCATGTCAGGCACCCACAGGAAGCCCACCGCCATTTTTGTGATCGCAGCGGCTGCGTGTGACATCATGTAGTGCCCTGACTACACCCCGTTTCTCCATTGCCGCACCCATTTTGAAGCCTCATCCCCGCAACGACCCGTCTCCGCCTTGGAAATGGAGCGTTGCCGCCCTGCGACCATCTCTGCCTCATTGACAAGCAGAGGTGATAGCATTTTCTGCGAGGCACCGCAGAAAATGCGGGCACATGCGCATTCTCTTAGCAATTTTTGCCGTTGGAACTCTTATTGCGATTGCGATCCAACCTGAATCAGGCCCTATGTGTACAATATAAAATATACATCACAATACTAGATGCCACTAAGCAGCAAAACTGCGGGTAAATGGTAGTAATATTTTTTTCCTCATATAATAGTTTTAAATAAGTGAAATCACATTTCCCTTAGGTCAGTCATGTAAAAGACAAGGGCCTCAAACCAGAAATAACCAGTTCTAGCCGGCCTGGCGGGGTGTGTGAGGTCATGCTGTGGATGTCATAATGGCAACTGCCTATATGAGGCTGTGCTGTTGCTGTCTCTTGCATATGCTTTCAGAGGCCTGGCACGGCATAGCACACTGGTAGAAGGTTAGTGACTGGACAAAGATAAGAGCAGCTTAGTTCGAATCGTCGGCAGACTTTTAGCATGACTATTATAATATGTGGCTTATGACCTTGGGGATAGCATAGTATTGGATAAAAACAAAATCTCACACCTACTGGGACAGTGCCGTTAGTTAACATCCCCAAGCGACTACAAATGGGCCATTGGAGATATTTGAAGAGCGGTGTCTAGATGGGCCTATAATGTTCCTAATGAAATCCTTTATGTGCGGCTGCACCTATGACATCTCCTTGGAGTTGTTTGGTGAGCCTATAATGTTACAACTGAAATCCTTTACTCTCTCTCTGCCTGCCTAAATCCCAGAGTGCCAGTGTTGCAGGCTGATCCATTTCTATTAATTTGCAGAGATGTAAGTGAATTATATTGTGCTTTAATCATTACTTTTGTTTTTATCCAATACTATGTACAGATGTAGCCATTCTGATCATGGCTACATCTGAGGTAAATATGCACCCTCGACGCAGCTATGCGCACCTGTGCCTAGCCGTGACGAGCTGCGGCATTTGCCGCTCCCATCCATGCTAATGGGGCACACACACGTCTTAGACGTCCAGGCGTACGCGGTGCGGTCGCGACAAACAAGGCGCAATCGCCGTATGATGTAGCCACGATGAGAATGGCTACATTTGTACAGTTGTAATCCCTGTTAGCGTCAGAAATGAATGCTATGGTGGTTATGACTGTCCCACTCCCTCCCCCCCCCTCATCTCTTGCTCTCTTTTATCACTCTCTCACCATTGACGTATAGGTGCGTTTTTCTCTGGCTGGGTAAATAGGTCAAAATAGCAGATTTGAGGCAACAGAAGGGATGACTGGGTTAGGCAAGGTTAGGTGATGGGTGGGTGGTCTGGGCAAACTCTGCATAGTCTCTTAATGCCTAGAGGGATGGGCAGTCCTTCAGCCATGGGTCCCCAGAGGTTTCCTCCTCAAGGGGGGTTTTCCTCTCCTGAGTTCTGAAGGATGACTCTTCATGAGTCATGAGGCTCCCGCCATCTTGTTCCTCTTATAGGGCAAGTTTGTAAAATTACTGGACCAATCTTTTCCTATTTTAGAATGCAGAGTAAATAATAATAGGATTTTGGTTACCTACCGGTAAATCCTTTTCTCGTAGTCCGTAGAGGATGCTGGGGTCCATATTAGTACCATGGGGAATAGACGGGTCCACCAGGAGCCATTGGCACTTTAAGAGTTTGATAGTGTGGGCTGGCTCCTCCCTCTATGCCCCTCCTACCAGACTCCGTCTAGAAACTTGCTCGGGGAGACAACATACTTCGAGAGAAGGAATTACACAGATAGTGGCGAGATTCATACCAGCTCACACAACAGTAAAACCCGGCTAACATGCCGGAACAACTCCGCAACAGCTGAAACAGTAAATAACACAGAACTTACCTAGGAACCAGGCAGTACTGAACTATAAAACCATAGCAGGAAAACGCAGCGCTGGGCGAGCGCCCAGCATCCTCTACGGACGAGAAAAGGATCTATCGGTAGGTAACCAAAATCCTATTTTCTCTTACGTCCTAGAGGATGCTGGGGTCCATATTAGTACCATGGGGATGTACCAAAGCTCCCAGTACGGGAGGGAGAGCGCGGAGGCTCCTGCAACACTGCTTGACCAAACTTGAGGTCATCAGAGGCCAAAGTGTCGAACTTGTAAAACTTGGCAAACGTGTTCGACCCAGACCAAGTAGCTGCTCGTGGAATAAGCATGCTGGATAGTGAACCTGATCCAGCGCGAAATCGACTGCTTAGAAGCAGGACACCCAATTATCTTGGGATCATAGAGGACAAATAGAGAGTCACTTTTTCTATGACGAGCCGTCCTCTGCACATAAATCTTCAAAGTCCTAACTACATCCAAGGCCTTTGAAGCAATTGAGGAGTCAGTAGCCACTGGCACCACAATAGGTTGGTTGATATGGAAAGCCGATACAACCTTAGGCAGGAACTGTGGACGAGTCCTAAGTTCCGCCCATTCTTCATGGAAGATCAGATAGGGGCTTTTACAAGATAAAGCCCCCAATTCCGACACGCGACGTGCAGAAGCCAAGGCCAACAAAGTGACCGCCTTCCACGTGAGAAACTTGAGATCAACCTCCTGTAGAGGCTCAAACCAAGCAGACTGCAGGAACTGCAACACCACATCAAGATCCCAAGGTTCCGTTGGCGCCACAATGGGAGGTTGGATGTGCAGAACCCCTTTCAAAAAGGTCTGGACCTCAGGGAGGACAGCCAATTGTTTTTGGAAGAAGATGGACAAAGCAGAGATCTGGACCATGATGGAGCCCAATCTCAGTCCCATATCCACTCCTGCTTGCAGGAAAAAGGAGATAACGTCCAAGTTGAAACTCCACCGCAGGAAACTTCTTAGACTCACACCAAGAAACATATTTTTTCCAAATGCGATGGTAATGTTTAGACGTTACCCCCTTCCTAGCCTGCATCAGGGTAGGAATGACATCACTCGGGATACCCTTCCGAGCAAAGATCTGGCATTCAACCACCATGCCGTCAAACGTAGCAGTGGTAAGTCTTGATAAGCGAACGGCCCCTGCAGTAGCAGATCCTCCCGAAGAGGTAACGGCCTTGGATCTTCCAGCAGAAGATCCAGTAGATCCGCGTACCAAGCCCTCCTTGGCCAGTCCGGAGCAATGAGGATTGCCAGAACCTTTGTTCTTCTTACCAGTTGAAGAACTTTTGGTATCAGAGGAAGTGGAGGGAACACATACACTGACGGGAACACCCACGGTGTTACCAGTGCGTCCACCGCCACTACCTGTGGGTCTCTTGACCTGGAACAGTACCTCCGCAGCTTCTTGTTGAGGCGGGAGGCCATCATGTCTATGTGAGGAACCCCCCACTAACCGTTTACCTCCTCGAACACCTCCGGATGGAGGCCCCACTCTCCTGGATGGAGATTGTGTCTGCTGAGGAAGTCTGCTTCCCATTTGTCTACACCCGGAATGAAGATTGCTGACATCGCCACCGCGTGTCTTTCTGCCCAGAGGAGGATATTTGACACCTCTGACATGGCAGCCCTGCTCTTCGTTCCGCCTTGTCGGTTTATGTAAACCACTGTGGTCACATTGTCCGACTGCACCTGAACAGCCCGATCCTGTAGAAGGTGTGCTGCTTGCAGAAGGCCGTTGTACACGGCTCTTAGCTCCAGAATGTTTATCGGGAGAAGGGATTCTTGATCCGACCACCGTCCTTGGAAGGTTTCCCCCTGAGCGACTGCTCCCCAACCTCTTAGACTTGCATCTGTGGTTAGAAGGATCCAGTCCTGAACTCCGAACCTTCGGCCTTCCAGAAGGTGAGGCAGTTGTATCCACCAGAGGAGCGAAATCCTGGCTTTCGGAGACAGACGGATCCTCTGGGGCATGTGTAGGTGAGATCCCGACCACTGGTCCAAGAGATCCAGCTGAAAGGATCGAGCATGAAACCTTCCATATTGTAGAGCCTCGTAGGAGGCAACCATCTTCCCCAGAAGGCGGATGCACTGATGAACCAAAACCCGGGCATCCCGGACCATTGATTGAATCACCAATGCTTTCTCCACCAGCAGAAACACCCTCTGCACTTCCGTGTCTAGGATCATTCCCAGGAAAGACAGCCTCCTTGTCGGCTCCAGGGGAGACTTCGGAAGGTTCAGGATCCATGTGCTCCTTGAGCAGATGTGTCGTGAGAGCAATGGATCGCAACAACTTCTCCCTGGACGACGCCTTGATCAGGAGATCATCCAGATACGGAATTATGTTCACCCCTTGCTTGCGCAGGAGAACCATCATCTCTGCCATCACCTTGGTGAAGACCCTCGGTGCTGTTGAGAGGCCAAACGGCAGCGCCTGAAACTGATAGTGATCTCCAGTAGTGCAAACCGGAGGTATGCCTGATGCGGAGACCAGATGGGAATATGGAGGTACGCATCCTTGATGTCCAGGGACACTAGGAACTCCCCCTCCGTCAGACCTGAGATGACAGCTCTCAGAGACTCCATTTTGAATTTGAATTCCCTGAGGTAGGGGTTCAAAGATTTTAAGTTCAGAATTGGCCGTACCGAACCATCCGGCTTCGGTACCATGAAAAGGTTCGAATAGTAACCTTTGTTCCACTGATGAAGCGGAACTGGAACAATGACCCTGGACACCACCAATTTTTGGATAGCGTCCAGAAGAATTGTTCTGTCTGCCAGCAGAGCTGGCAAGCCTGACCTGAAGAAACGGTGAGGTGGGAGATCTTGAAGCTCCAGCCAGTACCCCCTGGACACAATATCCAGTACCCAGGGGTCCAGGCCCGACGACACCCAGACATGGCTGAACTGCCGGAGTCTTGCCACCACCTGACCTTCCTCCAGGCCTAGCTGTCCACCGTAATGCGGAGGACTTTGGGGTATCACAAGCGGGCTTCTGGTTCTGGGAGCCAGCGGGAGCAGGCTTCTTTCCTTTAGCACGATCACCTCTGAAGGAGGTGTTCGAAGGCTTGTTCTTTCTAGGTCTCGCGGGCCGAAAGGACAGTGACGTGGCTGGTGTAAAAAGCTTCTTCGTAGCTGGTGCAGCTGAGGGGAGAAAAGGAAACTTACCCGCTGTAGCCGTGGCAATCCACGCATCTAGCACCTCCCTAAAGAGAGCCTGACCTGTATAGGGTAGACCCTCCATGCTTTTCATGGATTCTGCGTCCGCAGACCATTGGCGCAGCCAGAGACCTCTGCGAGCCAAGACGGACATGGAGGAGATCCCCGCAGCCATGGAACCCAGGTCTTTCATGGAATCTACCAGGAACTCTGCAGAATCCTGAATATGGCGTAAAAATAAATCAACGTCGCCTTTATCCATCGTAGTCGATTCCTCCTGCAGAGTGATTGACCAACTGGCAATAGCTTTTGCAATCCAAGCACAGGCTATAGTAGGCCGCAGTATGGCCCCTGAAGCCGTGTAAATGGGATTTTAGCGTAGCATCCACCTTGCGATCCGCCGGGTCTTTCAACGCGGTAGATCCAGGGACTGGAAATTCCACCTGTTTGGACAACCTAGAGACAGAGGCATCAACTATCGGCGGAGACTCCCACTTTTTTCTATTTTCTTCTGGGAAGGGAAAAGTAACTAAGACCCTCTTAGGGATCTGGAATTTCTTTTCCGGATTTTCCCATGCTTTTTCAAAGATAGCATTCAATTCTTTGGAAGCCGGGAAGGTGAGGGGGGGCTTTTTACTGTCTGTGAAAAAGGCCTCCCCCACCTGCTCAGGAGCTGTGTCAGCATTGTGTAACACATCCCTTACAGCTTCAATCATCAACTGTACCCCCATAGCAAGCGATGCCGTCCCCCTCGACACATCCCCGTCACCATCTGCAGTGTCAGAATCGGTGTCAGTGTCATCCTGCGTAAGTATGGTAAGTGCACGTTTGTGAGAATGTACCGCAGGGGACCCCAAGGAAGCAGTATCAGACCATACAACCATAGAGAATTACAGAACTTGAGTGGCATGCCCAGTCCTAGCAACCCTATCAGAAATCTGAGAAATAGTCCCCCTCAGAGAGACTAACCATTCTGGCTCTCTAGCTGGGATATGCGCTACAACAATGCAATCCTGATTACATGGTATGGAGTCTTCCTGGGAAGATAAATCCTCTGCAGCATATGAAACAGTGTCAGTAGACATGTCATCACATACACACCAAACACCCCACAAACACGCAGGGTACTGGGTAGACAGAGTTTCCAAGAATGGCAGAGAGACACAGAGATTGGAGCCAACCCACACACACAACGCTACTATAGGTATAGGGAGACCCCAGACCAACGCTGACTGTGTCCCTTAATAGGTGACACACAGCCTTTACACAGCCTCCCCTCCCTTCTACAAAACGGGCGCCCAGCATCCGCTACGGACTAGGAGAAAAGGATTTACCTATTTTCTCTTACGTCCTAGAGGATGCTGGGGACTCCAAAAGGACAATGGGGTCTATACCAAAGCTCCAGAACGGGCGGGAGAGTGCGGACGACTGCAGCACCGATTTAGCAAACATGAGGTCCTCTTCAGCCAGGGTATCAAACTTGTAAAAGTGTTTGAGCCCGACCAAGTAGCTGCTCGGCATCCGCCCAAGAAGAGCCCATCTTTCTATTAGAATGGGTCTCCACCAACAACGGTAACGGCAATCCAGCCGTAGAACTATCACGCCGAATCGAATCACAGATCCAGCGTATAACAGACTACATAGACCCAGGTGCCCCAACCATGCTGGGAGCATACGGACAAACAGAGCCTCTGTTTCCCCAACCTGAGCCAAAAAGGCGACAAATTCGTCAAAGCCCCGACTACATCGAGAGTACTTTAATCAGCCAATGTTTAAGTAACCACAGACATCACAATAGGCTGGTTTCTGCAAAACACAGAACCACCTTCTTTGCTGAACTATTATCCGAGTTCTCAATACCACTCTATCCACATGCAAGATCCAACAGGGCTCTTGTGAGACAAAGCCACTACTTTCAACACCCGCCTTGCGGACGCCAAAGCCAGCAGCATAACCACTCTTCAAGAGAGAATTTTTAACACAACCTTTCAGAAAGGTTCCAAACATTGGCCCTCATTCCGAGTTGATCGCTCGCAAGGCGAATTTAGCAGAGTTGCTCAGGCTAAGCCTACGCCTACTGGGAGTGTATCTTAGCTTCTTAAAATTGCGACCGATGTATTCGCAATATTGCGATTACAAACTACTTAGCAGTTTCAGAGTAGCTTCAGACTTACTCGGCATCTGCGATCAGTTCAGTGCTTGTCGTTCCTGGTTTGACGTCATAAACACACCCAGCGTTCGCCCAGACACTCCCCCGTTTCTCCGGCCACTCCTGCGTTTTTTCCGGAAACGGTAGCGTTTTTATCCACACGCCCCGAAAACGCCGTGTTTCCGCCCAGTAACACCCATTTCCTGTCAATCACACTACGATCGCCGGAGCGAAGAAAAAGCAGTGAGTAAAAATACTATCTTCATTGTAAAATTACTTGGCGCAGTCGCAGTGCGATTATTGCGCATGCGTACTAAGCGGAATTTCACTGCGATGTGATGAAAATTACCGAGCGAACGACTCGGAATGAGGGCCATTGTGACACAAGAAAACGCAACACCACGTCAGGGTCTCACAGTGCCAATGGGGCACAAACGGAGATAGGATGTGCAGTACTCCTTTCACGAAAATCCCAACTTCCCGAAAGCTGGCCAAGTCTTTTAAGAAAATGTATAAGGCCAAGACTGCACTGAAATGGAGCCTAACTTTAGGCCTGCATCCCCAACTTCTTGCAGGGAATGGAGAAGAACGACCCAGCTGAAAATCTTCCGTAGGAGCCTTCTTGGATGCACACCAAGACATAGCTTTACGCCAACTACGGTGGTAAGGCTTTGCCGTTACTTCGTTTCTAGCCAGAAGAAGTGTGGAAACGACTTCACTGGGAATACCCTGTCTGGCTAGGATACGGCATTCAAATGCCACGCCTTCAAACGCAGCCACGGTAAGTTTTAATATACGCCCGGATCTTTGTAACAGTTCCTCACGTAAAAGAAGCGGCCAGGAATCTTCTATGAGTAATCATGAAAACCTGGAAACCAAGCCCTTCTTGGCTAAACCGGAACAACGAGGATCTCCTGAACCATTGTTCTTCTTACAGTTATTACTTTCAGAAAAAGCGAAAAACGGAGGAGACACACAGACCGACTTAAACGCCCAAGGTGTCAACGAGGGCGTCCACTGCCATAGCTTGAGTGTCCCTTGACCTGGAACAATATCCCTGAGGCCTCTCATTGAGGCAAGATGCCAACATGTCCAATTGAGGTACTCCTCAAAGACTTGTAACTTCTGTTGAAACTTCTCGATGACGACTGTATTTCTCCCAGAAGGAGATCTTTTTCTGCAGAGGAAATCTAACTCTCAGTTGTTTACCTCCGGAGCAAAAACCGCTAATATAGCGTTTACCAGTCTTTCCATTCAGCGGCAAACTTTTGCATCCTCTGCCATTGGCGTCTTGCTCCTTGTTCCGCCCTAGCGGCTTACTTACTCCACTGCTGTCAAGTCGTTCGATAGAACTAACACGGGCAGACCACGAATAATATGTTCGTCAAAAATAGTACCTAATTCAAGAAAGCATATTACAGACAAGCTTCCCAGCTTGACCTTTTCCTCCGGAAATACGTCCCTTGCAAGGACTAATCCCCAGCCTCGGAGATCTGCATGCATGAACACCAGGATCTAATCTTGGATCCCGAACTTCGTCCCTCTAGAAGGTGAGAACCGAGCAGACACCACAGGGGCGATGTCTTGGCTATTAGACTCATATTCCGGTGCATGTGCAGGTGAGACCCGGACCACATTTCCAACCAGTCCCTTGAAACCAATCTGGCATTTGACACGCTCACCGAAAAGGCCTCTTAGGCCACACCCATCCGCTTCATAACGGAACATAGTGATGGATTGTCACTGCAAATCTGATCCGACTCCGGACCCTCAGACCTCTTGCCACAGGAAAAACCCAGAACCTCAACCGTGCAGTATCTACTCTGATACCCACCCCCGACATCTGCGTCGTTGGGAACAACAGCTATTCCATGTGTTGAAGAACAGTCCGAGAGAAACATCGCTATGCACCACTTGTTTCTTGACCTTGCCTTAATCAGGAGAGCGTCTCAGTACAGAATAACAATGGCTCTTATTAGTGAAAGAAACCCTCATATTGCCATCACTCCGGTGAATTGGCAAATACAATCCTGGATATCTAGCCAGGTAATCTGAATGCGGACAACAACGCATTAAAACTTCTCCGTTTTTTTGTTTTTTTTTTTAAACAGGGGACAGCAGGACAATGCCCTGAACCTGACGTCCTCTGGTATGGCGTCGCGTACTACCTCCCCTTCCAGAGGGGAAACGGCAAGATCTATTCGAAAACCAGTGAGGGGAAACATCTGTAACTCCAGACTGTCCCCCTCTGGATTGTATAATTAATTCACGGGTCCTGGTCTCTTCCGGGACTAACTGAAAAGTAGTAGACGAGTCCCCACCGGAGTGGGGTCCAGTCAGGTAGACTCAGCACCATGTGGTGGATGTGGTAGAAACAGAAAACGACATCCACTTCTCCGAACCTAACAAGGCTGCAGAACTCTTACCTTTTCACCTTCCATCTGCACAGAAAAGGAAAAAAGAACAGTATCGAACTAGTTAAAGCTACTGCATCCCACCAAGGAATGTGTCACCAACCGTTATGAGGGAATCTAACTCACGAAGGTAGATTTACCAGCAGTATCCGCCGAGATTGACTAAACTAATGCATCCCCAAACAGAGGCACACCGCCCAAGGGAAAAACTCCAGTATCTCTCGGAGTCAGCCTCAACATTCCCCCGGCCACCTCCTGTATACGCACGGCCGCCAGCCGCAATGTATAGAGAAGACACAACATAAGGAACATCCCCTATCTCTGTAGGATACTTCATTGGATGTCCTTCCGAATATAAACACTCCCTCATGTGCATGTAATGCAAATAAGTCCAAAGAATTAGAAATAAAATATCACTTAGCTTCCTGTATCCGATCCCTTGTGACAGGACCCCGTATCGACCAGGAGTTGACGTTCACAGTATTCTCTCCGCCGCGGGAAAAGAATAAACATTCGGACTCCTTGAGAGGATGTGAGACCCACTCGTCACGGCCGACCTAGAGCTTTATCCACAGAGCGACCAGCACATGAGAAGGAATACTATTACTTCAGCATTCATTATAAATCATAAGATGAATATACATATTGTAATACACACATATCCTACCTATATATACATATAACATGCATATAAGCGGATTTTTCGGAGCCTTCGGGACCCTAGTGACATTAATGTTCTGAATGTGTATGACCTTGTACTGAATGCCCCAGTTGTGGATCTACCAGGAAACATTATAGTCGACAGAAAACCTAGTATTCGTCGACAGCTGGGAGTAGTAACCAGGCAAAATAACATTCTTGCGACCCCGAGGGGTCCGAGGGAATTAGAATTTTAATATCACTCCCCCATAAATATTACCATGTCTGTGCTCGAGCTACAGGCTCATGGAACCGAGCCAGACAAATACATATAAATATATATATACAGGCATAAGTTAGTTACAGCATGTCAATTTACACTCTGTAATAACAGTAGGTGCCGACAGGGTCACCCCCATACTTCTGTGTCTCCCATACCGTGTTTACTATTAACAAGCATATCACTACCGACCTGTTGACTCAGTATCTACTGTATCAAGTACCAAACAGGCGTCGGCAATGCCGACAGTGAACCCCAGAGGCATTTGTGACAGAACATTCACACATGTCGACACAAGTGTATATCTGACAGGGAGCACACAGAGAATATACGCAACCATGATTACATGCCCCTTTCCAAATCAAATAGTGTTATACATTCCTCCACATAACACTAACAGTATGTGCCACCCCTTGTTTGTGCTGTACACCTGTTTTGGCGGGGACATTGAGAAAAAATGGCACTGTAACCTGTTGTGAGGGCTAAGCCCCGCCCCTTATCGGCGTGCGGTAGCCCGCTAATAATGTAACCTTTGTATGCAGGCAGGGGACCATATACAGTGGGTACACACTGTATATATTGCCTGGGAGAGTCAAAAACAATGTAAAACTTACTGCCCAGGGCGCCCCCCCCCTGCGCCCTGCACCCGATACCAGCCGTTGGTGTGTAGGAGCAATGGCGGGACCGCTGTGATATGCTGGCGGGGGTAGCGGACACCGAATAACAACTTAAGCCAGCCTAAAAAACCCTCAGTAACTTGCTGGCCAGGGCGCTCCCCCCCCAGCGCCCTGCACCCTGTGAGTGCGTTGGTGTGTGGGAGCATGGAGCGCAGTGCGACCGCTGCGTGTTACCTCCGTTACTGAAGTCTTCTGACGTCACTGAAGTCTTCTGTTCTTCTAATACTCACCCGGCTTCTGTCTTCTGGCTTCTGTGAGGGGGGTGACGGCGCGGCTCCGGGAACAAGCAGCTAGGCGAACCAAGTGATCTAACCCTCTGGAGCTAATGGTGTCCAGTAGCCTAAGAAGCAGAGCCTTTGAACTCAGAAGAGGTAGGTCTGACTTCTCTCCCCTCACTCCCACGATGCAGGGAGCCTGTAGCCAGCAGGTCTCCCTGAAAATAAAAAACCTAACATAAAGTCTTTCCAGAGAAACTCAGTAGAGCTCCCCTAGTGTGTGTCCATTCACTCCTGGGCACAAAGTCTAACTGAGGTCTGGAGGAGGGGCATAGAGGGAGGAGCCAGTTCACACCCAGTTTAAGTCTTTATAGTGTGCCCAGGCTCCTGCGGATCAGTCTATACCCCATGGTCCTTTTGGAGTCCCCAGCATCCTCTAGGACGTAAGAGAAATATTAGGAGAGTTCAGAACCATGCATTGTTTATTCTACACAAGAGAGTACCAAGGGAGGCAGCCATGTTGGGTGCACTACATAGGTTACACCGTGCGATAAGTAAAACATGGCAGTAAGGCATACAAGGGTAAAATGAAAAGCAACTAACAGGACACCTAATTTGCAGCTTACAAAGTAAGGAAAATGGTCTTACTCTATAATTGCTTTTAGATAATTTTCTCCTTTATAACTATTTTAAAGTGAGCTGAGGAGAAAATAACAAAAGAGGGTCCAGTTACATTTTGAAATAATTAAAAAAATATATATATATCTGACCAAAAAATAAAAAATTCAAATGTATAATAATTCTCCAACACTCCGAAGATGGTAAGCTCATATTGTGAATTTCATAAAATATATATAAGAATCACTGTTACACGCTGGTTCTCACTAAGCGGAGGCTGAGACGAGTGGGGTGTCATTCGGCTCCCCAGCTGATGAGTGTATGCAACAGGTAGCAGTGCAGGATCACTGGAAATGTTGTGGATCTCTGATAATCTCAGGTCTCTGAGGAGTTAAGTGAAAAACTACTGTCTCCCATTGTGATGCTCTAAGACATTGACAAGATGGCGCCGCACTTATGTGCAGTATTTAGGTCAGCAGCCATCTTGGTACAGGGAGTGAAGCCTCCTGCTCAGTAGCGCTCTCCCCTTTCAACATTTTACATACAAATAGGATAATAATGATAAAACTCCCACATAGTCATCTAAATGGGATGTAGTCACCATCCCAGCAGTCAGCATACCGTCACCGGGATCCCGGCCACCAGAATGCCGGCAGGGGGCCGAGGACTATTCCCACTAGTTGGTGTCCATGATATCCATAGAGTGGGAATAGAACCTGTGGCGAGCGCAGCAAGCCACAGAGCATGCAGCGTGGAGATCCCGGCCGCTGGTCAACCATACCCATCGCATCTGAATGATTACTTGTGCCTGTTGTAGGATTTTCAAATATGTGTAGTTTACTGTATATAAGGACTTAAAACCTTATAGGAACTGATATCTAAGGTGTATTATATGTAGTTTAAAAACAAAATGTATTTTATGGCAGTAGTTTCCAAACTGGGGGCCGTGACACCCTGGGGTGCCTCGGGAAAGGGGGAGGGGGGCCTTGCAGTGGTGCCGTAGTTTGGTGGTCCACGACCAATTTAAGTTATTTATACTGAATTTAATTGGCAAAACCAGTCCTTCACCACATAACTGAACCTAAGGATGAGATATTATAAACACAATTTACTTCATTATATATTTTTTTCTGAATTTCTCACTAAGAAACTTTGGTCTAGGGGCGCCGTCAAACAAATTCTGATACTCTAGGGCAGGGGTGTTAAACTCTCGGCCCCTACCGCATCCTCTTGCGGCCCACAGGCAGGGGTCCTTTTGCGGCCTGACCACATTGCTTGCAGCGAGGGCAGGAGGGGGCAGCGCGCGCCTCTCAGTCTGGTCTCTGGCAGCGGCGCAGGTATCTTAAATCAGGCGCCGTTTCGTGAGCCAATCAGAGCCCGCAGACCAGCATCCAATCAGGAGCAGTGCCAGAGTCTTTGCTTTCTATGTGCAGCACCATCTTCATGAAGATGGAAGAAGGCGCCACCGGCTACAGAACAGGCATACTGGGGAGGGGTAGCAAACTGAGGGCCCTGCCGAGTTCCTCCAGCAGCCCCTCCAACAATGCACGTCTTTTGACGCTAATGGGGCGTTTTTACAACAACATGGTGATGACACTGTAGCACAGAGATTTTCAACCTTGTACCACTCGCAGCACACTGAACATGATTGAAATATTGCCAAGGCACATTCAAATATAATGGTGATGCATGGTGCAGTTGCGTGTCCTAGGATGTCATGTCGCAGCTTCTCCATAGGTAACGCCTGAGCCACATCTGAGAAAGCCAGAAGAGCCCAACACTGCCCGGGCCCAAAATCAGAACTGGCTCTGCAACCACTAAACCCACCAGTATTGATCGTTCCAGGTCCTCAGTAGCGGCAAAACACTGACGGGCCTGGCTGTGCTTCTATGGCAGCACACCTGGAGACTGCTCAGGATACACTAGTGTGCCACGGCACAGTGGTTGAAAAACACAGCTGTAACATATAAAGAATCAGACCAATCGGATAATGTTTGTGCTTTTCACAGATTTACGCCGATTTTTTCATTGTCTTGTCCTTAAATGAGGTTATCACTGAAACACTGTAACAGTAATAAACAACATAACAACAGTGGAAATTGGATTCACACAAAGCCTTACATAGCCAAAGATAAATAGGGACACCCTACAATAATATCTATACATATAATAAAACTGTAAGGGTTGTGTCTGTACATAGACAATTTTTGTTGTTGTTGAGAATTATACTTCTAGGGACTGTTTATGGACCATCGAGACAAAGACAAAAAGAAAGTGAAATTAAGTCTGTCTGTACGTTCTGGCATCACACAGAAACTACTGTATGAATTTATATCGCATTTTCACTGTTGTATAGCTTAGTGACCTAGAAAAGTACTGAGGTATGTATGGTCTCCATCTAACATCAGGGAGAGGAACAATAAATGAACAACCAGACGCTTGCAGTGTGCAGGCTCAAGTCCAAAAGGGATGCGGTTATGTGACCTGCGGTCACAATACCAGCGCCGGCATCTCGAACACTCACTAGCCCGCCGGTTGACATGCCGAGCAACAGGGACTATTGCCCCCCACCCCCGCTGGCCTTCTGACAGACGGGATCCGGCCACCGGTCACCCAATTCCAACCCGTCCAAAATGACTGTACAGTATGAGTGGAATTATTAAACTCACTTAGTGCAGCTGCACTTCCAGCGTATAGCACTGCACTGACAGTTGGTGTTCCGGTCATGCTTCTGCGGACCTTGACTCTGCCCAGGTTATACAACAGAACCCAACTTAAAGCATACTTACCTACTTGTGAAAAAGCATTTCAGGGAGATGTGAAAGTAACACCTACCAGTGCGGACGTGTACTGCTACATCTGAGAGGCGTGTCATAAAAATGACTTACATCCAAATGTAAATGAGCCCCAAAGTTAGTAAGATCTACTTGTTGAAGAAAAGACTCATATTTTGCAGAATTTGTTTGTGTATTGTGCTTTACAAGAGGATCCATATACTGTAAGTGGCCACGAGAAACTTTATTTAAAATGCATGTAGCCATAGGGATCATTGTGCCTTATAACCAATGCAGGGAAATGGCACTGATGTTCCCATTTGAATGTATGTATCTGTGATTCATTCCCCCCCCCAAGAATGGAACAGCGTCACAATGGGGTTAAGGTGCAATCAGGGAGATTGCTGGACTATTCAGGGAGTCAGGGAGATTGCTTCTATTTCAGGGAGTCTCCTGCAGAATGAGGGAGCGTTGGCAAGTATGTATCTACCACACCTGCAGTGCACATGGGCCCTCATTCCGAGTTGTTCGCTCGCAAGGCGATTTTAGCAGAGTTACACACGCTAAGCCGCCGCCTACTGGGAGTGAATCTTAGCTTCTTAAAATTGCGAACGATGTATTGGCAATATTGAGATTACAAACTACTTAGCAGTTTCTGAGTAGCTTCAACCTTACTCGGCATCTGCAATCAGTTCAGTGCTTGTCGTTCCTGGTTTGACGTCACAAACACACCCAGCTTTCGCCCAGACACTCCTCCGTTTCTCCAGCCACTCCCGCGTTTTTTCCGGAAACGGTAGCGTTTTTATCCACACGCCCATAAAACGCCGTGTTTCCGCCCAGTAACACCCATTTCCTGTCAATCACACTACGATCGCCGGAGCGAAGAAAAAGCCGTGAGTAAAAATACTATCTTCATAGCAAAATTACTTGGCGCAGTCGCAGTGCGAACATTGCGCATGCGTACTAAGCAGAAAAACGCTGCGATGCGAAGAAAAATACAGAGCGAACGACTCGGAATGAGGGCCATGGTTTTGCCCAACTGCTAACAAATTTGCTGCTATGGGGGGTAATTCTGAGTTGATCACAGCAGCAAGTTTGTTAGCAGTTGGGCAAAGCCATGTGCACTGCAGGGGGGGCACCCCACTCAAATCTAACTCTCTATGCACATGTTATATCTGTCCCCCCTGCAGTGCACATGGTTTTGCCCAACTGCTAACAAAGTTCCTGCTGCGATCAACTCAGAATTACCCCCATGATCAGGCCTGAATTACCCCCAATGTACATAGCAAGTTGCCGCCGATCCGCGTGCTTCCTCGGGAAATGGGGCCAAATCCAACAGGTTTTGGCCCCCTTTCCGACAAACTCAATCCGACTTGAAAACATGTCGGATTGAGGTGAGGAGACAGACGGCACTGTGGGCGGCTGGGGGAGCTGAGATCGGCGGCCGGCTGCGGGGGGACATGTCTGCGGCGAGGGTAGGCGCTGCAGGGAGAGAGGTGCCTGGCCGTCCCCCAGCCAGGCACCTCTCTCCCTGCAGCACCTCCCGCCACCGCAGACATGTCCCCCGGCAGCCAGCTCCTCCCGCCGGCTGCCAATCTCTGCTCCCCCCGCCGCCGTCCCGCTCACGCCCGCCGGCGTTAATCCCCATGCCGGCCGCCGCCATCTGTAACCCCTGCCCGTTGCTGTCAGCGCATCCGCTGACAGCAGCGGCTGCACAGGACCATGTGTACGGCCAAATCCGACAGTTGGATTTGGCCGTCCATTGAATAGGGGTTGTATGATCCGACTCTTATTGAATATACCCCCAAGTCGCAAATGCAATTGCAGCAAAGATGCACAGATGGCTCCAACTGCATCCAACTCAGAATCAGGCACTATGAGGAGGGATCCTGCAACCCGCAGACCCAACCCCCCCCCCCCACCCACCCCAACAGACCCTGCCCCCAGTGCTGCTTTTATCAATTTCTCTGGCTGAGTTTCCATCCCTGTGCCCCTGTTATCTAGAGTTTTCACTTAATAGTAGCTTCTTCCAACAGCCCCGCCGCTGAACCACCTGCCCTATCTGTCAGCTATGTCTCCACCTCTGCATGTCCCCGAAGCTAGCTTGTCTCTCAGATGATATTGCTGCCTCAGATATGATTAGTGTCTCCCTAAATCAGGACTGCCTCCGGTCACTGGGATTAGACACCTCGCATTATAATGGAGGGGAGTGCTGGCCAGCCGCAGAGCCTGCTCATTGGTCAGTCCAATGGGGAAAAAACTGTTTAACTGCTGCTGGCTTCCCCTCCTGCCCACACGATGGCAGCAGCATCCAACTGTCTCCTGAGTCTGTGCATAGTCTCCCACTAAGCACAGCTTTTCCCTTGTTGCTGACCTCTGAAGTGGGCTTTTCTTATAGCAAGGGCGTCACAAAAGCACACGTCCCAACATGACCCATTCTAGGAGGGACAAAATGCTCTGCTCCAGGACTCGCCTCTTAATGTATGATTGCCATCGCCTGTGCTGAAACATCTTTCTTATTAATTAGTTCAACACAGGTGAGGGCAACCATAAATTAAGAGGGAAATCGAGGAATAGAGCGGTTTGTCTGGAATAGATCATGTTGGGAGGTGTGCAAAAGCTTTGACAACGTGCTCCTTAGCAAATCTACCCACTGGAGTTTTCAGGCCCTGTGTGATAAGGGCAGAGGTTCTCAATTGCAGTCCTAAAGGCACCCCAATGGTTCAGGTTTTAAGTTTATCCATGCTTGGCCACAGGTGACTTACCTCAGCCAATTTGATTTAACCACCTCTGCTGAGCCATGGATATACCTAAAACCTAGACCGTTGGGCTGCCCTGAGGACTTGTTTGTGAACCGCTGGATTAGGGGCTCCAATTCCAGTCATACTATAACTTAACTGACAATTTTTCACCAAAAACCGCTCAGAACTTGTCAGGATTTTTTATAAGTGAAATAGGTGAAGTATTTGTATCCAAAACGATTTTAGTTTAAAAAATATATATATATATATATTTACTATTATTATGGTTATTTTATATTTGGAAACAAATTTGTTTCCCCCCAAACATTGGAACATCGGTCGGCACCATCGGAACGTTGCGGCCATCGAAAACATTGCGACTTTCTGTTTAACCCCCAGGGCTGCTACCAGGTACAAGGGGGAGGGGGGAGCTTCGGGGTATTAAATAACCCTTCCCCAGCGGCTGCTTTTGTCTGCAGCCACTGGGGGGGGGGCTAGGGGACCTGCCGTGCTGACTGATCAGTAATTATCGGCAGCACGGCAAACACTGGGCAGGGGGAGGGGAGGCAGAGGGACCTTCCAGTCCCTCTGAGAGCAGCAGTGGAGGGAAGTTTCTCTTCCCTGCAGCTGCAAACAGTGTGTATCTGACTGGTCGCATCCTGTGCGACCAGGTCACATAAAGCACTTGCTGGCATGGTCGCATCTGATGCGACCATGCCAGGCAAGTGGTTAAAATATAAAAGGGTTGGAACATTTTTTGGATTTTGGAGATGTTTCAAGGCTTAAAAAATGATACAGTGGAGTTATACAAAGTACCAACCAATACGCTCCTAACTATAAACGCAGCCTGTAAAATAAGAGGAGATGATTGGCTGGCACTGTATCACACTGCAAGGCTTATTACATCTTTTACTCAGTATCTGAGCATCAGACGATTCTCAGTCTCGGGAGGGGGATGTATTATGAAGGCATATGACGTGCCGGTATAACTCTTCCTGCTTCGCCTCTTTACCGCGGCAAAGCAGGAAGCAGTAGCGCTAAGATGTAAGAATGTTTGCTAGAGATGGGGAGTGAAAAGACAGCACAGGGCTTCAGCAGTGACATGCGGTGAGGTGAGAGGCTGGGGTGGCACAAATGGTGGTGGCTTTCAGTGACAGGAGCCTGTCTCACCCTCTACACAATTTAACTCTTACAGTATGTCCCTGCACTACATCCATGCAAACACAGGGAGAACATACATACAGTAATAGCCAGGTCACAGCAGAGGCGTCACCAGGTGTGGTGACACCCGGTGCGCACCCCTGATGTACTGCCGCGATCGCTGCAAAAGGGGGCGTGGCCTTACAGCTAGGGGGCGTGGCTTCGCGGGGATACTGGTATCGTCACTCTGGGGGCGTGCCCAGCATCTCCGGAGATGCTGGGCTTCCCCCAGAGACGGTCTCAGTGTGCTGTCGGCTCCTCTGCTATGACAGGAGCCGGGTGCTGTAGCGGAATTTCACACTGCAGCACCTGGCTCCTGTCACTACGGAGGAGCTGACATTTGGTGTCACCCCCTCCAGGTGTCACACCCGGGTGCGGGCCGCACCCCCCGCACCCGCCTTGTGACGCCACTGGGTCACAGCCATCACCATAGTGAGCAAACTGGTGCATACTAACTTCTGGCTGAGGTGCCCCATTGCCCCCTCACCTGCAGAACACTGCTGGCCTGGTGCAGCAGGTTACACAGGGCAATACAGTCATCTGTGATACAGTCAGCAGCACCTGGGGAGGGAGAGCAGGAACATATACAGTATGTACACTACGTCTCACTACTGTAGCCACACACACACACACACACACACACACACACAGTCCTGTCCCTGCACTCACTACATATTACACACACACAGTCCTGTCCCCACACTCACTACAGATGACACACACACACACACACACACACACACACAGTCCTGTCCCCACACTCACTACAGACGACACACACACAAACACACACACACACACGAGTCCTGTCCCCACACTCACTACAGATGACACACACACACACACACAGTCCTGTCCCCACACTCACTACAGACGACACACACACAAACACACACACACACGAGTCCTGTCCCCACACTCACTACAGATGACACACACACACACACACACGAGTCCTGTCCCCACACTCACTACAGATGACACACACACACACACACAGTCCTGTCCCCACACTCACTACAGATGACACACGCGCACAGTCCTGTCCCCACACTCACTACAGACGACACACACACACACACACACACACACACAGTCCTGTCCCCACAATAACTACAGATGTCAGACACACACACACATACACAGAGTCCTGTCCCCACACTCACTACAGATGACACACACACACACACACACACACACACACACACAGAGTTCAGGTTCTGGCTGTTACACACCCCAGTCACTGTGCACAGGTGGCTGCTGCTGGCACTGCAGGTCCCCATTTCCCTCCTCCGTTGCCATGCTGCTCAGCCCCGCTCTTCCTTGTTTCCTGCACTTCCTGTATTGGTCACATGACCAATCCGAGCTGTCCATCAGAGCTGACGCACGCCCCCACTGTGAGGCATTCCTCACATTTCTCTGTTCTATGCGGTCTGATTGGCCGCTGTGTAGCCCCGCCCATCTGTACAGGCAGTGTCCGACAGTGTGAGAGATGAGGCTGAGCTGCCGCTGCCTCATCTCTATCTCTCCCTGCAGATCCAGGAGCCCTGCAAGTCTGGTAAGTTTTATCTAGAAAGATTATTGAATTAATACAAAGAAGATGTGTATACTGTAAGTTATAAATATCTTCTTTGTGTTATCCCAATCATTTTTATAGTGAGAACTCTGAGTATGATAGGGAGCATGACAGGTGAGGCTCTGCCTCCCCTGCCTCACCTGACTGCACGTCCCTGGGCTTCTGTCTGCATACGCTGCCACTGCAGCGACCAGGTCTGAACTAGCCCTACACTACTGTATTTGCCCCAGCAGTAAGCTTATGTGTTTTGCAATAAAGAAGAGAGCCTGTCAGGTTTTGGACCAGGAAGGGATGTATCCTGTCAGGAGGTGTGTCATCACTGGAGTTTGGGCATGTTGGGTGGACTTGGTGTGGTTTATATGGATTGGGACCAGGATTTGGGATCATTATCAAAATGGTTTTATTTGACCTGTTTATTTTTTTCTAGTAATTAAAAGGTCACCACAACTCCCGTCTTACCTGCCCTTAAATAAAGTCCTTCAGTGCTCTACACTGAAAACAACAAATAGTGGGGGGCATAATTTACCTCCCATCTGTACCCATATTGGAACAATGTACTTGTCAAATCGCCAGTGTCTTGCCTAAATAGGAACAGTTGTGAGTTATGCAAGCTGCTAAGCAGGGGCGTCGGAATGGGGGGGGGCAAGGGGGCAGCTCGCTCCCCCCAAAATATGAGAGAGGCGCCATCCGCATCCACCTGGACCCGCAGCCGCCGCAAGGCAGCTTCAGCGCTGCCCGCGCTGTATTAGCACTGTCGCACACTATGTTGGCTGACTCTGAGTGGCGCTGCATATAGAGGACGCTCTAGACGCGATAGAGGCTGTGTCCCTACTGTATAACTAACTACAGCAGTCACTGATCACAGTGATCAGTGCTGCTGCAGACGCGGCTCTTCCTCCGGTTAATCTTCAGTGCATATGTAATGAGGGTCGGGGCGTCATGACGTCACGCCGCTCATTACAATGGAGGTCATTCCGAGTTGTTCGCTCGGTAAATTTTTTCGCATCGCAGCGATTTTCCGCTTAGTGCGCATGCGCAATGTCCGCACTGCGACTGCGCCAAGTAAATTTGCTATGCAGTTAGGAATTTTACTCACGGTTTTTTCTTCGTTCTGGCGATCGTAATGTGATTGACAGGAAGTGGGTGTTTCTGGGCGGAAACAGGCCGTTTTATGGGTGTGTGGGAAAAAACGCTACAGTTTCTGGGAAAAACGCGGGAGTGGCTGGAGAAACGGAGGAGTGTCTGGGCGAACGCTGGGTGTGTTTGTGACGTCAAACCAGGAACGACAAGCACTGAACTGATCGCAGATGCCGAGTAAGTCTCGAGCTACTCAGAAACTGCACAGAGAAGTATTTTCGCAATAATGCGAATCTTTCGTTCGCAATTTTAAGAAGCTAAGATTAGCGAAGCTTTCGTTAGCAATTCTGCTATGCTAAGATACACTACCAGTAGGCGGCGGCTTAGCGTGTGCAATGCTGCTAAAAGCAGCTTGCGAGCGAACAACTCGGAATGACCCCCACAAAGTTGCTCACAGTGCGCAAAACACACCAGTGTCCATTGTACATTTGTTGCTTTAGTGATGTAAGACACATACAGCATTTTGAGAAATGTTGAACATGTATATTTATGAATATTCCTAGTAACTTTGTTTACACAGTTACTTTTATGTTAAGTTTAGTTTTTTTTAAATGTTCATAAATATTAAAAACTATAACATCAATGACTTTTTTTTATAAATATTTAATTTCTTCTGCTAAAAAGGTAGATTAAATCCTGCATATTGAGAAATCCAATTTATACTGTATCATTGTTCTTGTGCACGACTGAACTGTGTTGTTTACTCTGCATGAAATACAGATGTATGTAGACTGCATCTTTGTGTAGTATCAAAGGTCAAGATAAAATAAGCCACATTCCTGCTGATAATGTACAGATGTGTCCTCATACATCTTTGCTGCAGTCACACTAAACAGCCCTTCTCTGTGTACCAGGTCCCGAGAGACTCTACTAGCACCGGGTGTGTTTTTTGCAGAAAATGTGTGATTGAGGGTACACACTAGATGATACTGCGGCTAATTGATTCCACAGGGGCTATCCAATTAGCACCGATGCCAGCACTTATCAGGGATTTTTTTCCAGGATTTACTGAGGTCTTGAAAAAAATCCACGATAAGTTATCTGTTTAGACGGCAGCGATCATGAAAAATACATAGGTCCGAAAACTTATCCCGAATCCTATGTGGTTTCACCCAATGACAGGTAAATTTTCGGGTGAAAAAATGGGCTTCAGTTGAATGGCCCGAAAAAAAACATTTGGCAATAGATTGCGGTAAAACCCGTGTTTGTCACCTCAACATTTTTCGGGCACAATTTAATTCCCTCGATTAGTTTGAAAAATGAGAGGAGCTGGTTGCCTGGTACTCAGGGCCGGCCCGCCCGTTACGCGGGGTACGCGCACGGGTAAGGCGCCACAGTGTTGAAGGCGCCAGCAGGGGTGGCCAAACAGTCGATCGCGATCAACTGGTCGATCGCGGACATGCGACCAGCCGATCGCGATCCGCTGCCCATCCACAAGAGGCGAGGAGAGCGCAGCGCGCGCCTCTTCTGCCTGCCTTCCTGCCCCTCAGTCTGGTCTCCAGCGGTGACGGCGGAGTGTATAGCTCAAATCAGGTGCCGGTTCATTAGCCGAGCTCGCGGACCGGCGCCTGATTTGAGATTTACACCCTGCCATCACCGCCGGAGACCAGACTGAGGGGCAGGGCGGCAGGCAGGAGAGGCGTGCGCTGCGCTCTTCACACACACACACAGCAGCAAAACGGTGAGCAGCACTATGGGGGCATATGTGGCACTGTGGGGGCATATCTGGCATTGTGGGCATATGTGGCACTGTGGGGGCATAGCTAGCACTGTGGGCACATGGCACTGTGGGGTCATATGTGGCACTGTGGGGTCATATCTGGCACTGTGGGGGCATATCTAGCACTGTGGGGCATATCTGGCACTGTGGGGGCATATGTGGCACTGTGGGGGCATATCTGGCATTGTGGGCACATGGCACTGTGGGGGCATATCTGTATCTGGCACCGTGGGGTCATATGTGGCACTATGGGGGAATATGTGGCACTGTAGGCATATCTGGCACTGTGGGGGCATATCTAGCACATGGCACTGTGGGGGCATATCTGACATTGTGGGCACATGGCACTGTGGGGGCATAGCTAGCACTGTGGGGTCATATGTGGCACTGTGGGGTCATATGTGGCACTGTGGGGGCATATCTAGCACTGTGGGGGCATATCTGGCACATGGCACTGTGGGGGCATATCTGGCACTATGGGCACATGGCACTGTGGGGGCATATCTGTATCTGGCACTGTGGGGTCATATGTGGCACTGTGGGGGCATATCTGTATCTGGCACTGTGGTGGCATATCTGTCACTGTGGGCACATGGCACTGTGGGGGCATATCTGTATCTGGCACTGTGGGGGCATATCTGGCACTGTGGGGGCATATCTGGCACATGGCACTTTGGGGGCATATCTGTATCTGGCACTATGGGGGCATATCTGGCACTGTGGGGGCATAGCTAGCACTGTGGGCACATGGCACTGTGGGGGCATAGCTAGCACTGTGGGCACATGGCACTGTGAAGGCATATCTGGCACTGTGGGCGCATATGTGGCACTGTGGGGGCATAGCTAGCACTGTGGACACATGGCACTGTGGGGGCATATGTGGAACTGTGGGGGCATATCTGGCACTGTGGGGGCATATCTGGCACATGGCACTGTGGGGGCATAGCTAGCACAGTGGGCACATGGCACTGTGGGGTCATATCTGGCACTGTGGGGTCATATCTGGCACTGTGGGGCATATCTGGCACATGGCACTGTGGGGGCATATCTGTATCTGGCACTGTGGGGGCATTTCTGACACTGTGGGGACATATCTGTATCTGGCACAGTGGGGGCATATCTGGCACTGTGGGGGCATATCTGTATCTGGCACTGTGGGGTCATATGTGGCACTGTGGGGGCATATGTAGCATTGTGGGCACATGGCACCCACTATCTCCCTGTCACCCACTATCTCCCTGTCACCCACTATCTCCCTGTGACACCAGCCTCCTCAGTCACCCACTGTCTCCATCACCTCTGCCACCCAGTCACGCACTTTCTCCCTGTCACTGACAATCTCCCTGGACCCCTGGGGGTACTATTGAGTGGCCACGCCCCTTCATTGTGAGACCACACCTCTTTTAAAATTTGATCCCATCAAGGGGCGCTAAATTCTAAATTTGCTTACCAAAAAAATTAAGCTTGGGCCGGCCCTGCTGGTACTTTTCTCTCCACTTAATCTCTCTCTAAGGCGTAGTACATAGGCCCCTTTATTTCTCTCCTCTCTATCTCTCTCTAAGGCTTAGTACATATGTCCCTATGTCCCTCTATGACTGTCTTGATTTTGAATTTCAGCTCTATGAAACCTGACATAGAGAAGGAGCTGAGAGTGCAGCATAGTTTGCAGGCCGGTTAGCATGCTCCTAGAGATGAGCGGGTTCGGTTTCTCTGAATCCGAACCCGCCAGAACTTCATGTTTTTTTTCACGGGTCCGAGCGACTCGGATCTTCCCGCCTTGCTCGGTTAACCCGAGCGCGCCCGAACGTCATCATGACGCTGTCGGATTCTCGCGAGGCTCGGATTCTATCGCGAGACTCGGATTCTATATAAGGAGCCGCGCGTCGCCGCCATTTTCACACGTGCATTGAGATTGATAGGGAGAGGACGTGGCTGGCGTCCTCTCCATTTAGATTATAAGAGACTGAGAGAGATTTACTGGAGCTGACTAGGAGGAGTACTGTTACTGTAGAAGTGTAGAGACTGAGTGGAGAGAGTTTACTAGTGAGGACAGTGCAGTTTACTTTATAATCCGTTCTCTGCCTGAAAAAAGCGATACACAGCACACAGTGACTCAGTCACATACCATATCTGTGTGCACTGCTCAGGCTCAGGCCAGTGTGCTGCATCATCTATTATCTATCTATATATAATATTATATATATCTGTCTGACTGCTCAGCTCACACAGCTTATAATTGTGGGGGAGACTGGGGAGCACTACTGCAGTGCCAGTTATAGGTTATAGCAGGAGCCAGGAGTACATAATATATTATATAGTGAGTGACCACCAGACACACAGTGCAGTTTATTTAATATATCCGTTCTCTGCCTGAAAAAAGCGATACACACAGTGACTCAGTCAGTCACATACCATATCTGTGTGCACTGCTCAGGCTCAGGCCAGTGTGCTGCATCATCTATATATATTATATATCTGTCTGACTGCTCAGCTCACACAGCTTATAATTGTGGGGGAGACTAGGGAGCACTACTGCAGTGCCAGTTATAGGTTATAGCAGGAGCCAGGAGTACATAATATTATATTAAAATTAAACAGTGCACACTTTTGCTGCAGGAGTGCCACTGCCAGTGTGACTAGTGACCAGTGACCTGACCACCAGTATATATAATATTAGTAGTATACTATCTCTTTATCAACCAGTCTATATTAGCAGCAGACACAGTACAGTGCGGTAGTTCACGGCTGTGGCTACCTCTGTGTCGGCACTCGGCAGCCCGTCCATAATTGTATATACCACCTAACCGTGGTTTTTTTTTCTTTCTTTATACATACATACTAGTTACGAGTATACTATCTCTTTATCAACCAGTCTATATATTAGCAGACACAGTACAGTGCGGTAGTTCACGGCTCTGGCTACCTCTGTGTCGGCACTCGGCAGCCCGTCCATAATTGTATATACCACCTAACCGTGGTTTTTTTTTCTTTCTTTATAGTCATACTAGTTACGAGTATACTATCTCTTTATCAACCAGTCTATATTAGCAGCAGACACAGTACAGTGCGGTAGTTCACGGCTGTGGCTACCTCTGTGTCGGCACTCGGCAGCCCGTCCATAATTGTATACTAGTATCCAATCCATCCATCTCCATTGTTTACCTGAGGTGCCTTTTAGTTGTGCCTATTAAAATATGGAGAACAAAAATGTTGAGGTTCCAAAATTAGGGAAAGATCAAGATCCACTTCCACCTCGTGCTGAAGCTGCTGCCACTAGTCATGGCCGAGACGATGAAATGCCAGCAACGTCGTCTGCCAAGGCCGATGCCCAATGTCATAGTACAGAGCATGTCAAATCCAAAACACCAAATATCAGTAAAAAAAGGACTCCAAAACCTAAAATAAAATTGTCGGAGGAGAAGCGTAAACTTGCCAATATGCCATTTACCACACGGAGTGGCAAGGAACGGCTGAGGCCCTGGCCTATGTTCATGGCTAGTGGTTCAGCTTCACATGAGGATGGAAGCACTCAGCCTCTCGCTAGAAAAATGAAAAGACTCAAGCTGGCAAAAGCAGCACAGCAAAGAACTGTGCATTCTTCGAAATCCCAAATCCACAAGGAGAGTCCAATTGTGTCGGTTGCGATGCCTGACCTTCCCAACACTGGACGTGAAGAGCATGCGCCTTCCACCATTTGCACGCCCCCTGCAAGTGCTGGAAGGAGCACCCGCAGTCCAGTTCCTGATAGTCAGATTGAAGATGTCAGTGTTGAAGTACACCAGGATGAGGAGGATATGGGTGTTGCTGGCGCTGGGGAGGAAATTGACCAGGAGGATTCTGATGGTGAGGTGGTTTGTTTAAGTCAGGCACCCGGGGAGACACCTGTTGTCCGTGGGAGGAATATGGCCATTGACATGCCAGGTGAAAATACCAAAAAAATCAGCTCTTCGGTGTGGAGGTATTTCACCAGAAATGCGGACAACAGGTGTCAAGCCGTGTGTTCCCTTTGTCAAGCTGTAATAAGTAGGGGTAAGGACGTTAACCACCTCGGAACATCCTCCCTTATACGTCACCTGCAGCGCATTCATAATAAGTCAGTGACAAGTTCAAAAACTTTGGGTGACAGCGGAAGCAGTCCACTGACCAGTAAATCCCTTCCTCTTGTAACCAAGCTCACGCAAACCACCCCACCAACTCCCTCAGTGTCAATTTCCTCCTTCCCCAGGAATGCCAATAGTCCTGCAGGCCATGTCACTGGCAATTCTGACGAGTCCTCTCCTGCCTGGGATTCCTCCGATGCATCCTTGCGTGTAACGCCTACTGCTGCTGGCGCTGCTGTTGTTGCCGCTGGGAGTCGATGGTCATCCCAGAGGGGAAGTCGTAAGCCCACTTGTACTACTTCCAGTAAGCAATTGACTGTTCAACAGTCCTTTGCGAGGAAGATGAAATATCACAGCAGTCATCCTACTGCAAAGCGGATAACTGAGGCCTTGACAACTATGTTGGTGTTAGACGTGCGTCCGGTATCCGCCGTTAGTTCACAGGGAACTAGACAATTTATTGAGGCAGTGTGCCCCCGTTACCAAATACCATCTAGGTTCCACTTCTCTAGGCAGGCGATACCGAGAATGTACACGGACGTCAGAAAAAGACTCACCAGTGTCCTAAAAAATGCAGTTGTACCCAATGTCCACTTAACCACGGACATGTGGACAAGTGGAGCAGGGCAGGGTCAGGACTATATGACTGTGACAGCCCACTGGGTAGATGTATGGACTCCCGCCGCAAGAACAGCAGCGGCGGCACCAGTAGCAGCATCTCGCAAACGCCAACTCTTTCCTAGGCAGGCTACGCTTTGTATCACCGCTTTCCAGAATACGCACACAGCTGAAAACCTCTTACGGCAACTGAGGAAGATCATCGCGGAATGGCTTACCCCAATTGGACTCTCCTGTGGATTTGTGGCATCGGACAACGCCAGCAATATTGTGTGTGCATTAAATATGGGCAAATTCCAGCACGTCCCATGTTTTGCACATACCTTGAATTTGGTGGTGCAGAATTTTTTAAAAAACGACAGGGGCGTGCAAGAGATGCTGTCGGTGGCCAGAAAAATTGCGGGACACTTTCGGCGTACAGGCACCACGTACAGAAGACTGGAGCACCACCAAAAACTACTGAACCTGCCCTGCCATCATCTGAAGCAAGAAGTGGTAACGAGGTGGAATTCAACCCTCTATATGCTTCAGAGGTTGGAGGAGCAGCAAAAGGCCATTCAAGCCTATACAATTGAGCACGATATAGGAGGTGGAATGCACCTGTCTCAAGTGCAGTGGAGAATGATTTCAACGTTGTGCAAGGTTCTGATGCCCTTTGAACTTGCCACACGTGAAGTCAGTTCAGACACTGCCAGCCTGAGTCAGGTCATTCCCCTCATCAGGCTTTTGCAGAAGAAGCTGGAGGCATTGAAGAAGGAGCTAAAAGGGAGCGATTCCGCTAGGCATGTGGGACTTGTGGATGCAGCCCTTAATTCGCTTAACAAGGATTCACGGGTGGTCAATCTGTTGAAATCAGAGCACTACATTTTGGCCACCGTGCTCGATCCTAGATTTAAAGCCTACCTTGGATCTCTCTTTCCGGCAGACACAAGTCTGCTGGGGTTGAAAGACCTGCTGGTGACAAAATTGTCAAGTCAAGCGGAACGCGACCTGTCAACATCTCCTCCTTCACATTCTCCCGCAACTGGGGGTGCGAGGAAAAGGCTCAGAATTCCGAGCCCACCCGCTGGCGGTGATGCAGGGCAGTCTGGAGCGACTGCTGATGCTGACATCTGGTCCGGACTGAAGGACCTGACAACGATTACGGACATGTCGTCTACTGTCACTGCATATGATTCTCTCAACATTGATAGAATGGTGGAGGATTATATGAGTGACCGCATCCAAGTAGGCACGTCACACAGTCCGTACTTATACTGGCAGGAAAAAGAGGCAATTTGGAGGCCCTTGCACAAACTGGCTTTATTCTACCTAAGTTGCCCTCCCACAAGTGTGTACTCCGAAAGAGTGTTTAGTGCCGCCGCTCACCTTGTCAGCAATCGGCATACGAGGTTACATCCAGAAAATGTGGAGAAGATGATGTTCATTAAAATGAATTATAATCAATTCCTCCGCGGAGACATTGACCAGCAGCAATTGCCTCCACAAAGTACACAGGGAGCTGAGATGGTGGATTCCAGTGGGGACGAATTGATAATCTGTGAGGAGGGGGATGTACACGGTGATATATCGGAGGGTGAAGATGAGGTGGACATCTTGCCTCTGTAGAGCCAGTTTGTGCAAGGAGAGATTAATTGCTTCTTTTTTGGGGGGGGTCCAAACCAACCCGTCATATCAGTCACAGTCGTGTGGCAGACCCTGTCACTGAAATGATGGGTTGGTTAAAGTGTGCATGTCCTGTTTTGTTTATACAACATAAGGGTGGGTGGGAGGGCCCAAGGACAATTCCATCTTGCACCTCTTTTTTCTTTTCTTTTTCTTTGCATCATGTGCTGATTGGGGAGGGTTTTTTGGAAGGGACATCCTGCGTGACACTGCAGTGCCACTCCTAGATGGGCCCGGTGTTTGTGTCGGCCACTAGGGTCGCTAATCTTACTCACACAGTCAGCTACCTCATTGCGCCTCTTTTTTTCTTTGCGTCATGTGCTGTTTGGGGAGGGTTTTTTGGAAGGGACATCCTGCGTGACACTGCAGTGCCACTCCTAGATGGGCCCGGTGTTTGTGTCGGCCACTAGGGTCGCTAATCTTACTCACACAGCTACCTCATTGCGCCTCTTTTTTTCTTTGCGTCATGTGCTGTTTGGGGAGGGTTTTTTGGAAGGGACATCCTGCGTGACACTGCAGTGCCACTCCTAGATGGGCCCGGTGTTTGTGTCGGCCACTAGGGTCGCTAATCTTACTCACACAGCTACCTCATTGCGCCTCTTTTTTTCTTTGCGTCATGTGCTGTTTGGGGAGGGTTTTTTGGAAGGGCCATCCTGCGTGACACTGCAGTGCCACTCCTAGATGGGCCCGGTGTTTGTGTCGGCCACTAGGGTCGCTAATCTTACTCACACAGCTACCTCATTGCGCCTCTTTTTTTCTTTGCGTCATGTGCTGTTTGGGGAGGGTTTTTTGGAAGGGACATCCTGCGTGACACTGCAGTGCCACTCCTAGATGGGCCCGGTGTTTGTGTCGGCCACTAGGGTCGCTTATCTTACTCACACAGCGACCTCGGTGCAAATTTTAGGACTAAAAATAATATTGTGAGGTGTGAGGTATTCAGAATAGACTGAAAATGAGTGTAAATTATGGTTTTTGAGGTTAATAATACTTTGGGATCAAAATGACCCCCAAATTCTATGATTTAAGCTGTTTTTTAGTGTTTTTTGAAAAAAACACCCGAATCCAAAACACACCCGAATCCGACAAAAAAAATTCGGTGAGGTTTTGCCAAAACGCGTTCGAACCCAAAACACGGCCGCGGAACCGAACCCAAAACCAAAACACAAAACCCGAAAAATTTCAGGCGCTCATCTCTACATGCTCCTCCTCCTTTTTAGTTAGCTTAAAGCTATACTGAGGCCAAAATGGCAGAACATTGAAGTTAGCTACATTAAAATGGCTGCAGACGGTGTGTGTGCTGGAGAACCCCAGTCTTTGTGTTTGTGGTTTCTGATTGGTCCTCCTGTCTAGAACACCTCCCTCTCGCAGCATCACACAACCAGGGCTGTGAGACTAGCCAATCCGGTTAATGATGATCATAGCAAGAAGATTTTTCACCCTATGTGGAAGCGCAGCGACAATATTAGCACTGGCGTATTTAGAATGGGTGCAGTGTGTCCGCTCACTCTGCACCCATTTTTTTCATTACCCCTCTGGAGTCCCGCGTTGGCAGCAGCAGCGCTGCAGAAATCACCAGGAAAATAGAGCAACGGCCACAGTAAGAAAATCACTGGGAAAATGTCCGCAGGGCCATTTTCCTGGTGACCTCTAGAACAGCGCATGGGTCCCCTAGTGCCTAGAGTCTACAGTACGGCCGGCTAGAGAGGAGGCAGCCCAGATGGAGTCTGTACAAGGACCTCCTTCTCTCTTGAAGCGCCCCTGAGTATATTAGCCTTCTAGTGGTATAATATTGGGAATGGCATTTTTTTTTATTTATTTTTTTAGTTTTAGGTTTTTTGTTACTATAACATAAATCTGTATAATTTGCTTATTTCTTCTCAAAGCAACGGTTCCATGTCCTCTTTAACATACCACACCCATCGCGGTGGTTATGTTTTGCCCTTTTCAGAATAGCTGTCTACGATCAGGTACAGCAGTAGCTTATTTCCCAGCTGTGCGGTTATTGCCTACAGATACGACTAGTTTAATACTTTCATCTTTATGATTTTCTGATTTGTTCCTAACGCGTAACCAAATGAATGCCGGAATATTCATTAGCTCTTTGATCTCGTTTCAATGCAGAAATGATTCTTTATGATGACTCATGAGACCTGTTTTAAATCCCAGTTAACAATAAAACTTTGAGATTTATGCAAATCTGCATTAAAATGATAATACATTTAAATTCTTTTTGCTGACTCAATATTAATTGAGACGCCTGTGGCTTCCCCCCCCCCCCCCCCCTTTTTTAGGAAAATCTTTGATTAAGAAAATAAAAACTGTAGGACATGCATTTTGAGTTCTGTTACATGAGTAACATCTCAATTAACAAAAAGTTTTTTTTAGCGCTGACACATTTTTATAAAGACAGTATTCTCTTACCAAAGGGGAGATGCATGAAGTCTTGGAGAGAGATAAAGTGGAGCAGTTGCCCAAAGAAACAAATCAGCTAGACGATATTTTAAATGATATCGCTCATTTTCACCCTTCTGACCAATATCGTTTGTAATATCGTCCAATGTGTACGCACAGCATTGTTAACGATGTGTGCTCCTGCGGGTCGTTAACAAGGGCTTCTGTCATCTGTACATGCAGGTCAATTTTGTCTATGTCATTGACAATGCATGTACAGGATGGAGGCAGGATGATGTCACTGAACGATATCGTACAGTGTGTATGCGCTACCTCGTTTGCCCAGGATGTCAAGGGGAAACACTGATGATATCGCTCATGGAGCATATCGCATAGTGTTTACCCAGCTTAACTGTGCTAGATAAATGACAGATGCCGATTGTGTGCTTAGGGAAACTTCTCCACTTTATCTCTCTCCAAGGCTTGATGCATCTCCCCCAAGTCACCTGTGTAATGGTCTGGCGGGCGAATAGATTTAAATATGTTTCATGTTGTGTCACATATGGTTACTGGCCAAACACAAGTTCCCATTACACTCATCCACGATCACCAATTGCTCCGCAGCTTGTTAGTGGAGCCCGTACAGGGGCTGATGCAGGGTTGAAGTCAAGTCAGTTTTGAGATTCTGAAACCAGCACTGTATTGTAAGCATGATCATATAAGAAGGGTGTAAGCACGGGGAATTGTCATATGTATAACACTGCTGTGCATGTAATACATATGGTGGTTAAAGTGACATTATAAGGTTGTGATTATTACAGCACTGTATACCATTTTAACCCTTTCAAATAGTTTACACCGAATGCCATTGTACCTCAGTATGAAATACCTACAATCAAAATCCCGATGGTCAAAATCCCGACAAGGTCAAAATACCGACATTTATAATACAGACAAGGTTAAAATATCGGCATTTAAAATGTTGACAGGTCAAAAAGTCGACACAAGATTTTCATTGTTTTTTTGTGTGTTTGTGGACATAGGTTGACATGGACACTGTATAAGTGTACTGCTGCGCTCGCCATGCTTCGGGCATGGTGCCTCGCTGCGCTCGACACACTATTATATTCCCCCTCCAGGTCCACTGGGATGGTAAAGTGTGAACAAGTCGGTTTCAATAAAAAAAATCATGAAAAACTCATGTCAACGTTTTGACCTGTCGACATTTTAAATGCCGGTATTTTGACCTTGTCAGTATTTTAAATATCGGTATTTTAACCATGTCGGAATTTTTACCTTGTCGGGACTTTGACCGTCAGGATTTTGATTGTAGGTAAATTGTCCGCATCCCCTAGCAAAAAGCTGGGAGAAGGTGATCTGAGCTGATACAGTATTAAAAAGTGTTTCTTGAATAATTTAAGCACTTAGAAGCTATGAATGTTCTTCTCATTGTCATGTTTTTAGGTCAGTCTTCTAATTATTACATGGCTACAGTCTATTCATTATCTGTAAGTCCATCCATCCATTTATCCATCCATCCATCCAGCAATAAGATCATAACCTAAGACAGTACAAAATTGAAATGTCCTGTATCTAGCCTGCAACATTAGACTGAAGATAAAATAATGTTTGGAAAGCAAGGATCGCCATCTAGTGGATAAAGTGATATTATTCATGGCTTGGAATTCTCATTTCTATGTTTTCTCATGGAAAGGGTATTTTCCTAAAATCAGATAACATGTACTTTAAATGGGTCGGATATATAAGATCTACATTGTCTAGACAGACAGCCAATAGGTCAACACCATATGGTCTACATGCATTAGGTCGACAGGGTCAAAAGGTTGACATGAAAATAGTTTTTTTTTTTGGCCACATCTTTTATATTTCATGTTCTGTGACCACCATCAGTGCACATGTAGAAGCTCGCCACACTATGGACAAGGTTACTATTCCTAATCGTAGTCCAGATAAATAGTACATCTTCCCAATCGTAGTACACGTGGGCAGTAAATGCTGGAAAAAATGATTCTGCCTTGCCCACTGAAGTCATTACGTTATCCTCAGCAGGGTGTGTTCCAGATATTTATAGAATAGAAATATAAAAAATAGTTGTTTACAATCAGCAACTGACATTAATAAATATGTTCCTATTAAAGTGCCTCTAACCTTCTGTTCTTCATTTTCCCTTGGCTTCTGTCTAATACGAACACTAAGAAGCACGTTCCCACATACAGTAGGTGCTGGAAAATCGGTGTAAACACATGGGAACTATTGTGCTCTTTAGTGTTGCACTTTTCACGTGTTGTGTTCTTACCAACACAATCTACTGCAAAACCATGTGCAGTGCAGGTGGGGCAAATATAACATGTGCAGAGAGAGTTAGATTTGGGTGGGGTGTGTTCAAACTGAAATCTAAATTGCAGTGTAAAAATAAAGCAGCCAGTATTTTACCCTGTACAGAAACAAAATAACCCACCCAAATCTAACTCTCTCTGCACATGTTACATCTGCCCCCCCATCCCCCCTGCAGTGCACATGGTTTTGCCTGTTAGAGGAAAATGTTGTTTTGCCATCAACCTTTAATTAAACAGGTGTGCTGGCTTCTAACATTTTAATGCAGTATTAATATTTTCATATTAAATGGCGCCATTGACTCCTTCCTACTTGTCAAATTCTTATTGCACATCCTATAGGGGGAATTCAATTGCTATGAGTGTGGCAATAATTAATAGGCACCCAACAGAGCTGTTTAATTATTTTGGACGCCATTAATTATCGCCCTTGTTGTGCCCAAAAGAACTAGATTTAGCCACCTATAGCAGCTAAACCCATCTAATGTCCTGCTTAGAGCACCCAAACTATGGACTTTTTGCAGCTAGCAGAAATGTGGGCACTCGTGCCCAATCGGAGCAACAGTTGAATTGCTCCATCGGGTGTCCATTGCTAACAGGTGCCCAAAATAATAATTGGATCCCCCATATAAATGTGGAAATATATAGGAGTTTATTTACGAAGAGTCGGGTTGTTGCCCGAAATTTAAAAGGGCAATGATTTTACTAAACCATGTTTTGCTACAAAAATCTTTGCCCATTTAAATTTTTGCCCATAAAAATGATCGATCAGAAGCGGCAGGTTGTCTCTATAAATAAGCCCCATAGGCTGAATGTATAATCATAGTATTATGGGAATTATCTAGATGTATCTAGACTCAATGATATGATTGCAAAACAGACAGCTATGTGTGCTGACTGAAGGCACGGCACTCCAAGGATTTAATTCAAAGCTTATTTATAGAAAAATTGAATGGTACAAGCATGATTTATATCATTATTATATGGCTCACAGTCTTTAGTTAGTCCTCATACATGACGACGTTAACGTTTCCGGGCCGCTGCAGACCCCTGTCATCAGGGCAGAGGAGAAGGAGCTTAGTCTCTGTAATTGGCCATTTGCTTGTGCTGTAACCTAAAAAGAAAATGTGCAAAAACAGTGTGTGTGTTTAAGTTACCTATTTATGTACCCTGCGAGTGTGAAGCCATGTCCCGGAGAGCGTGGGCGGAAGGAATGTTAGAGCCGGAAGACGCGGACCTGGTGACGTCATAGAAGTGCGTCCCGATCGTTGTCCTGGCAACCCGCGACGCTGCCTCACGCTCCGGAGGCAGGCTGTGTAAAAACAATGAGTGAATAAGAAAATGCATATACTAAATCCACTAAAAAGGAGGCATGTAATAAATGTTAATAATCCTGAAGCGGCTGTTCTAATACATAAACTACATATGAAGGGGGTAAATTATCTGCTATCTGCATAACCCACCTATATATAATGTAGACTAATTAAACAAAAAAGACCACTTACGTAATTGGAGTGGGCTACAATGTTAATGGTTGCTTCTGCTAGGAACTATACCTATCGTATGGGTTACTACTATAGATAACCCTATAATTGACTATGCCTTTATGGTAATATGTGTTATGATGGTTCAACTATAATAAACAGATGTGGTCTATATTGATGTAATATATCTAAAGTGCATTCCAATTAATCTTCTCATTAGACTCAATGATAGCTATGATAACTGGACTGTTTGCAGAACTCACCATTCAGGATTGGTGTCATTGTTTGTCTTCTTTTCCCTGTAATCAAATTGTCATTTCCCCGAGCTCTAATGTCAATCTTATTGCGGTGTGATCTTCTCGCAATAGCCAAACGATAAAAAGTATAAACAGTTTCAGGATCAGTTACAAATAAATATATATATATATATATATATATATATATATATATATATTGTAGCTGCTGACCCTCTAAAAAACTCTGGGAATGCATGGGACACTGTACATTTTAGAGATGAGCGGGTTCGGTTCCCTGAGAACCGAACCCTACCGGACTTCACTACCCGAGCATGGCTCAGGTTTTCCGGCCTGAATAGGAAACCAGAACGAGGCAAAATGTCATCATCCCGCTGTCGGATTCTCATGGGTTTTGGATACCATATAAGGAGCCGCGCGTCGCCGCCAGTGTAGCGAGAGGACATGTCTCCATCCTCAGTGTCTGTGCGGTAGGGAAAGTGAGGTGGCGATTCCAGTGCTGTCTTGTGCTGCTCAGTCCAGTGTAGTGTCTTAAGCTGTCTTAATCAGTCCAGTTACAGTGGTGGTGTCCTCTGCTGCCATATGTCCAGTGTAGCTGTATAAGTCCAGTGCAGTGGTGCTGTGTTGTCCTGCATCAGTACAGTGGTAGTGTATTGTGCTGCATCAGTCCATTCACAGTGGTGGTGTCCTCTGCTGCCATATGTCCAGTGCTGCTGTATAAGTCCAGTCCGTTGGTGCTGTCTTGTGCTGCATCAGTCCAGTGGTGGTGTCCCTGTGGTACTGCCGTATATGTCCAGTGGTACTGCCATATATGTCCAGTGGTACTGCCGTATATGTCCAGTGATACTGCCGTATATGTCCAGTGATACTGCCGTATATGTCCAGTGATACTGCCGTATAAATCCAGTCCAGTGGTACTGCCGTATATGTCCAGTGATACTGCCATATAAATTCAGTGGTACTGGCATATAAATCCAGTTCAGTGATACTGCCGTATATGTCCAGTGATACTGCCATATAATTCCAGTAATACTGCTGTATATGTCCAGTGGTACTGCCATAAAAATCCAGTGGTACTGGCGTATAAATCCAGTCCAGTGATACTGCCGTATAAGTCCAGTGATACTGCCGTATAAATCCAGTGATACTGCCGTATATGTCCAGTGGTACTGCCATATAATTCCAGTGATACTGCTGTATATGTCCAGTGGTACTGCCATATAATTCCAGTGATACTGCCGTATATATGTCCAGTGGTACTGCCGTATAAATCCAGTGGTACTGGCGTATAAATCCAGTCCAGTGATACTGCCGTAGAATGTCCAGTGATACTGCCGTATAAATCCAGTGACACTGCCGTATATGTCCAGTGGTACTGCCATATAAACCCAGTGCTACTGGCGTATAAATCCAGTCCAGTGATACTGCCATATAAGTCCAGTGATACTGCCGTATAAATCCAGTGATACTGCCGTATATGTCCAGTGGTACTGCCATATAATTCCAGTGATACTGCTGTATATGTCCAGTGGTACTGGCGTATAAATCCAGTCCAGTGATACTGGTGTATAAGTCCAGTGATACTGCCGTATAAATCCAGTGATACTGCTGTATATGTCCAGTCGTACTGCCATATAATTCCAGTGATACTGCTGTATATGTCCAGTGGTACTGCCGTATAAATCCAGTGGTACTGGCGTATAAATCCAGTCCAGTGATACTGCCGTATAAGTCCAGTGATACTGCCATTTAAATCCAGTGATACGGCCGTATATGTCCAGTGGTACTGCCATATAATTCCAGTGATACTGCTGTATATGTCCAGTGGTACTGCCGTATAAGTCCAGTCCAGTGGTGCTGCCATATAAGTGCAGTGGTGCTGTCCTGTGCTGTATATTATTTACTCCAAATAAAGGAGTTATTAATATTTAATCCAAATAATTTTTACAGGGTTTGCCCTGTGTGGTGTAGAGGTATGCTCTCCTTTGCGGCATTTTGTTATATAACTCCATAAAAATAATGGAGAACAAAAATTTGGAGGATAAAATAGGGAAAGATCAAGAACCACTTCCTCAAACTACTGCTGCTGCCGCTGCTGCTGTTGTTGCTGCTGGGAGTCGATCGGCATCCCAGAGGGGAAGTCGGAAGACCACTTGTACTACTTCAACTAAGCAAATGACTGTCCAACAGTCCTTTGCGAGGAAGATGAAATATGACAGCAGTCATCCTGTTGCAAAGCGGATAACTGAGACCTTGACAGCTATGTTGGTGTTAGACGTGCGTCCGGTATCCACCATTAGTGCAGTGGGACTGCAGTGCCAACCCTAGATGGGCCAGGTGTTTGTGCCGCATACTTGTGTCACTTAGCTTAGCCATACAGCTACCTCATTGCACCTCTTTTACTTCTTTGCATAATGTGCTGTTTGGGGAATAGTTTTTTTTAAGTGCCATCCTGTCTGCCACTGCAGTGCCACTCCTAGATGGGCCAGGTGTTTGTGACGCACACTTGTGTCGCTTAGCTTAGTCATACAGCTACCTCATTGCACCTCTTTTTCTTCTTTGCATGATGTGCTGTTTTGGGCCTATTTTTTAAATCTGCCATCCTGTCTGACACTGCAGTGACACTCCTAGATGGGCCAGGTGTTTGTGCCGCACACTTGTGTCTCTTAGCTTAGTCATACATCCACCTCAGGGCAACCTTTTGGCCTAAAAACAATATTGTGAGGTATTCAGAATAGACGAAATGAGTGGAAATGAATGTTATTGAGGTTAATAATACCGTAGGATCAAAATTACCCCCAAATTCTGTGATTTTAGATGTTTTTATGTTTTTTTATTAAATCATCCAGATCCAAAACCAAAACACGAAAGGGTGGTTTTGGCACAACCAATCCAGATCCAAAACACAAGCATGGAACCAGAACCAAAACACAAAACACGAAAAGTGCCCGCCGCACATCTCTAGTACATTTCTGTCTTTATTACAGCACAGTAAAGTCTCATTACTCTGTAGTGGTGACCCGTTGAGTGTTTGTCACCCTCTTTTGTCCTTCAGTTGTATTGACCTATATTTCTCCTAAACGAGTATGGATATGGTATACTTTTGTCCTCTTGCAACTCACTATTCTTATTTTTTCACGTTGTTTAGAGCAGAAGATGGTGAGATCCACCCTGAAATCTGCCGACTTTACATCCAGCTGCAATGTTGCCTGGAAATGTACACGACCGAAATGCTGAAATCCATGTGTCTTCTAGGCTCCCTTCAGAACCAGCGGAAAGGTAATTTATCATCACATTACAGATGCTTTTTTTTTTATAGACAAATTTTATTGGCAAGATGAGAGAAAAGTCAAGAGTGACCTATGCAGAGGTCCAAATACATTGTCCAGTAGAATAATATCAAGAGGCAGGTCAAAACATTACAGCGCTAATATTGGATAGTATGGGAAGAAGCATTCCATAAAAAGAAAGCCATCTCTTTTTTTGCTTATAGAATTATATAGAGAAAATTAGAAGAATAATCAGAAAAGCATTATTAAAAAAAAAGAAGACTTGTAAAAGTGAAAATTGGAAACAAATGGAATAAAAGTAGGAGAAAACGGGATGAAGGGTAAAAGGAGAAGGGTCACCTGACTGGTCACATCCATACTCAAATAGTTAATTAAACCATCAAAAGGGCATGAACATAAAGAGACAGAGATGACAATGTTCACTTAAATAAATGCTGGGGGGGCCTTAAAAAAAGAAGCCCATGGTTCCCAAACTTTTATACATTTTTGGAAGAGACTCTCAAAACACTTGTGATATATTCCATCGAATGGATGTGCCAGATTTGAGCAATTATCTCATCCATCCTAGGAGGCTCAGAAGTCCTCCAATGAGCTGCTATAATGCATCTAGCCGCAGGAACTATGGGGGTCATTCCGAGTTGATCGCTAGCTGCCGTTGTTCGCAGCGCAGCGATCAGGCTAAAAATCTGCATTTCTGCGCATGCGTATGGACCGCAAAGTCCTTTGTTGTTTTGCACATGTTCTAGTGACGTTTTCCTTCGCACTGGCGGCTGCAAGAAGATTGACAGGAAAGGGGCGTTTCTGGGTGTCAACTGACTGTTTTCAGGGAGTGCTTAGAAAAACGCAGGCGTGCCAGGGAAAATGCAGGTGTGGCTGGGCGAACGCTGGGCGGATGTGTGACGTCAAAAGCCAACCCACCAACGTTAGAATCAACGCACACGAAGAGTAAGTACAGGGCTGGTCTTGTTTTGCACAAAATGTTTTTGCAGGCGCTCTGCTGCACAAGCGTTCGCACTTCTGCAAAGTGAAAATACACTCCCCGGTGGGTGGCGACAATGCGTTTGCACGGCTGCTAAAAACTGCTAGCGAGCGAACAACTCGGAATTACCCCCTATGTGCGTAAATAATTTGTTCTGGTGATGAGACGCCTCGGGGATACATGTTGAAAGAAGAAAATACTTGGCAGTAAAAGGAATTTGAAACGATAAAATTGAGCAGGCTAGGGCCCCAATTTCTTTCCATAGGGAAAGTAATATTGGACAGTTCCACCAAATATGGAGAAACGTTCCATCAGCTTTTTTACATCGCCATCATAGAGGGGAAATCTCAGGATGCATTTTATTAAGTCTAGTTTGAACATTATACCATCTATAAAATAGTTTGTAAGCATTTTCTTTCAATCTAACACAAATGGAGCTTGAGGCAATGTTAGCATAAATATCTGACCAGTCATCATTATCCAGTGTTTCTTCCAAATCAGATTCCCAGGCCTTTTCGTGAGGACCTTTAGATTCTAAAAATTGGGGTAAATGTAATGTATGTAAAGTGGAGATAAGCCCTTTAGTGGATGCATTACGAAAAAACAGGTTTTCCACAGAAGAGAGGGACCTGGAACAAATTTGTGATGCAAACAAAGAATAAAAGCCCCATAATCTGTAAATATTGAAAACAAAATTTGTGAGGAATTGAATATTTGGTCTAAATCTCTCCAAATGCTGGGAAGGTAAGGTTTTTTGTTAAATCATTAAGTAATCCGATTCCACTGTTTTGCCAGTAGGCAAATGCAGCGGGAGAACAACCCGGACGAAAGCTAGGGTTGTCGAACAGCGGGACCAGAGGGCTAGGACACAGGGCTAAATTAAACTGCCTATTTGTCGTGTTCCAGACATCTAAAGTATGAGATACCGTTGGATAGTCGGCAACTGCCTTAAGGCAGGCCGGTCTAGGGAGCCATAGCAAGAAGGATATAGAATGCATTTTAAGAGCATTAGACTCTATCATGACCCACACTCTCTCCGAGTTAGGTCTGTTCCATAAGATGCATTTAGGTAAATGTATGAAACAGTGATAAGAGAGGAGAAGTGAGCCAGTGGAGAACTTGCCCATGGCAACCAATCAGCATTGAAGTAACATTTATAATTTGCATACTATAAAATTACAGCGATCAGCTGATTGGTTGCCATGGGCAACTTCTCCACTGGCTCACTTTTCCATTCTTATCACTGCTTCATACATTTAACCTCATTGTGATAGTCTAGAAATTGGGGACACCAAAACCACCATCAGAAGTGTGACTCTGTATTACTGTACGCTTCACTCTAGGTCATTTCATCAAATTAATTTCATTATAATGTGTTGAAGTTGATAGAGGGGGGCACACGGATTGGTACTGTTTCGAATAAAGAGAGTAAACACGGTAATAGATTCATTTTGACGGCATTGATCCGGCCGATCCAAGGGATGTGATAACCTCCTCAGTCTTCAAGGTCCTTTTGAAATTGAGCTAATAATTTAGGAAAATTAGCTTGCTAAAGCTGCCAGTCATGTTTGGTGATAGAGACTCCTAGATAAGATAAATATCGTCTATTCCAATCTTTAACACTTTGTGGAATATAAAAGTCGAGGACTTTAGTTTTTTGCGTGTTAATCTTGTAGCCTGAGAGCGCCCCATATTCCTCGATCTCTCAAAATAAATGAGGAAGGGAGGTGGCTGGGTCAGATATGCATAGAGAGCTATTTTATGTTCACTGGATCCAATTTTGATACCTTTTATGTCCAGGTTAGCATGAATTCGTGCCGCGAGCGGCTCTATTACCAAGGCAAAGATGAGTGGGGATAGGGAGCATCCCGGGAGAAGAAGCGACCCCATTGGCCAACACAGCTGCACTGGGATTATCAGAAAGGGTGGAAACTTCCTTAAGAAAACAATCATCTAATCCTGCAGATTGAAGAGTATGAAACATAAAAGGCCATTAAATCAGATCTAACACTTTTTTCGGCATCCAATCCCATGACCACTGCCAGTGATTTCTTCATATGAATTGCTTGGATCAAATCAATTGTGCATCGAGTGTTGTCAAATGCTTGTCGCCCAGCTATGAAACCATACAGACGCTTTTTTATCCGGTTATGAGAAAGTAAGCAGCGGATGCAGACAGGATTCATATTGCGCATGGCCAGGACAGTGCGTGCGCTAATGTGCCAGTTTGCATTGTTCTGCCACTTACACCCGCTGAGTCTGGATCTGTGGAATAGGATAGGATGGGGGCAATCTAAGCTAGGCCAAGTACGGTACGCCCATCGCCCATGTTCATGCAGTTATGAGCACATCACATATACACCTGGGGATGGGAAAGCCATATTATGTGCAGGTGGTATGGAGCGGGTGCAATTAGTAGATAATGTTGGCTGCCAGTACTAGCAAGCCGCTTGTAGCTAAAGAACTTATTGCACATAAACTGAAGGGTTTACAATATGGGCGCAAGCAGTGGCGGTTGCTTCCATTGGTTGCAACCCACAAATAGCAGGGGTGAGGGTGGTACGTACACCTTTAACTGTACATTTAATCTGGTTTTCAATATCTGCGGATGGCTGCCTGTCCCTGGGATCAGTGCTGTGTATCAATCCGCTGTACCAGGGACACAGCAGTGTGCGTCTCATTCCTGTATCTGTATGCACCCCCAGGACTCCCATTGGCTAGTTGCACAGGAAGAAGACGCTGACTGCTGTGTCCTGAGTGATCCACTGCGCTGATACCCAGGAGCAGGCAGGTATGTGATGCACACATAAGCTGCGGCTGCTGACTGGTACACATCCCGAGCTCTGTACATGGGCTGAATACACCATCTTTATATGTGCCCTTTTAAACAGTCATTTGCCACAATCTGCATCAGCCAGAAAATATTGTTTAGGTGAAACATTTAAACCAATGACGTGTTTCCTGTGACAGTGAGCTATAGTTTTTCATAATGAGGGCTGGTGTCACTGGGTCACAGTCCTTTGATGTACAATGTATGCAATTGGTCTGATGCATTACACTATTTACCAAGCACTAAAAAAACAGAGAAGTCTAAAAATCTCTTACTTACCTTTCCTTCCGCTGCGGTGAGTATTATAGGTCCTGTGAGGGAGCAAATGACTGTTCTTTGCACCTGATTCAGAGGTAGACACAGGAGTGATCGGTGCTGGGTCTGCGGTTGCAGTGGGTGTGAGAAGTTGTGATAATGCAGCAGGGGCATCACTACCGGCTCCTCAGATCTGCTGCCCGGATCATCATCGCAACCATGGCATGAGCCTTCAGCCATCTGCACAAAGTCCGGCTGTTGAGGCCAGTGAAGCTGTTTCCGAGAATGCAGTCCTTTCTTCAGCGCATCCCAGAAATGGAGATGTCACGGCTTGTTTTCTGACACGTGCCCCCTTCCCAAGCTAAACACCAGCAGCCTGTCAGTCAGGCTGCGGCTTCCCCAACACTGCGTCCAGGGTCGTGACAACCATCAGACAGGGCCGAAGCAAATAATCAGAGTCCCGGACAAGCCAGGCCAGTACCAGGCAGAAGTATGCTGTAGCTCCAGCCAGTGTAAATAGCCATTCACTTTATAGCTAGAGTATTTATCAGAAGATATATCACACATATATTCTACAGCGCTTTGCAGAGGATATTTCTGATACTCATATGAGTCCATGCCACAGTGGAGCTTACAGTCTGTATTCCCTATCACATGGACACACATAAACACCGGCGTTCATTTTGTCAGAAGCCAATCTTACCTACCATACAGTCTATGGTGGTCATTCCGAGTTGTTCGCTCGCTAGCAGTTTTTAGCAGCCGTACAAACGCTATGCCGCCTCCCACTGGGAGTGTATTTTAGCTTAGCAGAAGTGTGAACGAAAGGATCGCAGAGCGGCGGCAAAATTTTTTTGTGCAGTTTTAGAGTAGCTCAATACCTACTCAGCACTTGCGATGACTTCAGAATGTTCAGTGCCTGTTTTGATGTCACAAACACGCCCTGCGTTCGCCCAGCCACGCCTGCGTTTTTCCTGGCATGCTTGCGTTTTTTCGAACACTCCCTGAAAACGGTCAGTTGACACCCAGAAACGCCCTTTTCCTGTCAATCGCTCTGCAGCCAGCAGTGCGACTGAAAAGCTTCGCTAGACCCTGTGTGAAACTACATAGTTCGTTGTAATAGTACGTCGCGCGTGCGCATTGCGCCGCATACGCATGCGCAGAAGTGCAGTTTTTTAGCCTCATCGCTGCACAGCGAACGAATGCAGCTAGCGATCAACTTGGAATGACCACCAATATTCCCTATCACATGGACACACATACAGTACACACCGGCGTTCATTTTGTCAGAAGCCATTCTTACCCACCAGTATGGTTTGGAGTGTGGGAGGAAACTGAAGCATAATAAAAAAACATGGTGAGGACATGTAAAGGTGGTGCCTTGGTCAACAATTGAATTCATGACCTCAGGGCTGGGGCAGTAATGCAAACAACCAAACCACCATGATATCACGGACATGTGTCTGAATGTACACTTACACGGGTTGGGTACGAAATCCCGGTAGTTACTATCCCAACGGTCAGGATGCCGACAGATCCCGTTCAGCATTCTAACTCTACCTCTACCCCTAACCCACCTCTCCCGCAGCCTAACCCTAACCCATCCACCCACAGCATAGCCTTCGACATGAGTTTTTCACAATTTTTTTCTTTTTTTTAACCTTTTCATACTTAACGATCCACGTGGACTACGATTGGAACGGTAATCTGTGCCGAGCGAAGCGAAGGCACCATGCCCGAAGCATGGCGAGCGAAGCGAGCCATGCGAGGGGACGCGGTGCACTAATTGGGGTTCCCGGTCACTCTACGAAGAAAACGACACCAAAATAACATTAAAAACTCATGTCGACCTTTTGACCTGTTGACCTAGAACATGTCGACCTAAAGACCCTGTCGACCTAGTTACTGTCGACCAATAGTGGTCGACCTAGACATTGTCGACCTAGTTACTGTCGACTTTCAATACCACACCCGTCTAACCCTAACCCTCCCCTAGTGCCTATTTCTAACCCCAGTACTTTGGGATCCACCGGAATTCTGACCGTTGTGATCCCGCATTCGGTATTCTAAATGCCAGGATCCTGACCACATCCCACTTACACCACACTGGGGGCACCAATTTGGGCATAACTATATAAAAAGCCCTGCTCATGACGATGGGCATAGATTAACAAAGTGACAGAGACCGGGGAAAGATAAGGACAGTGCTGTTATAATACACTATCTGCATTGTTACAGTGGACCTTGGTAGTGCAACTGATGTGATAGACGGAGAGTATATTAAATTTATCAAAAAATATTCCACTATGTGCAGTGCATCGCTACAATATCAATACCTCCTTCTGCCGACACTGATGCTGTATTATTCTTGTGTATTTGCATACCGACCAACTCTCCCAATTTTCGCGGGACAGTCCCATGTTTTGGGCACCGTCTCGCTGTCCGACCCGCGGGCCGCAGTGGGAGGCTCCCTGTCACTCGCAGTTGTGCTTAGTAGAGCAGTGGTGAGTAGACGCACAGCATCTATTCACGGGAGACAGAGGGACTGGGGGCATGGCAGCAGCTCATAGACCGCTGGGCATGCTCTAACAGTAATGAAAAATGGGGGGCATGGCTCGCGATCGTGGCATTCCCGCAAAGCCGTGCTTCCTTTTTGCAGAGGCCGTGCCCCCGTTTTGGAGTTGCTGATCCTAAATGTTAGGAGGTATGTATTTGCCTGTAATAGGCTTTTCTTGTTCCCAATATATTGTGCTTTGTAATATGTTATTGCTCTGATGAATAAAAGAAATGGCAAATAAAATAAAAATGCTACTGTTTCACATGCCTGAGGGGTAGGGGTCGTTGGGTAGACACAACTTAGATCGACAGTCATTAGGTCGACGATGGAAGGTCGACATGCATTAGGTTGACAGGGACAATAGGACGACATGAACTAGGTCGACAGGTCAAAAGGTCAACATGGGTTTCTTGGCGTCGTTTTCTTCGTAAAGTGACGGGGAACCCCAATTAGTGCACTGTGTCCCCTCGCATGGCTCAACTTCGCTCGCCATGCTACGGGCAAGGTGCCTCGCTCCACTACCACTTCGCTCAGCACATGTTACCGTTCCAATCGTAGTCCACGTGGATCGTTAAGTATGAAAAAAATTCAAAAAATATTATTTTTTAAAAAAAACTCATGTCGCCCTTTTGACTATGTCGACATATTGACCATGTCGACCTTCAGTGGTCGACCTAATGACTGTTGATCTAAGCTGTGTCGCATACCTCCCAACTGTCCCGATTTTCGCAGGGACAGTTGGGAGGCTCTGTCTCTCGCTGCCCTGCTTAGCAGCGGTGAATAGACGCTGTGCGCATGCGCACAGCGTCTATTCACTGGATTCAGAGGGAGAGGGGGCATGCCAGCGGCTCACAGAGCGCTGGGCATGCCCCCTCAGTGACGAAAACGGGGCATGGCTCGAGATCGCGGGTCCTCCGCGAAGCCACGCCCCATTTTCTTAGGCCACTCCCCTTTTCGGGAGCGCGCGCGTGTGTCCCTCTTTAGGAAACTGTAAAGTTGGGAGGTATGTGTGTCGGCCTAACGACCGTATCCCGGCCAGCCTAGTCAGCTACTGTACTGTATATGTTGCAAACACCAGAGAGCAGTAAGGCGACATGGAGTACTAGGGGATCTGGTGGACTAAACTCACCAGTCCACATTACACTATGAGCAGAAAGTTTAAAAAAAAGTGCTAAACTTAATAATGACACAGAGAGCGCCATCATCCACTAGCTTGTTGGCAAATGTGCCTGCTGGCACCCCTGCTCACCCATAGTGGCTGCCAAGTGCTGAGTCTACAGTGTATGCAGACAGCTATTATTTAATTAAAGTATGGCAAGTGGCTGAGCCGCCCATTATATCATATTCTAAGAGATGAATGCAGGCAATTCCAAGTCTCTCTCTGCCAGTTAGGAATAATATTTTAGGCAATAAAGATATTAGACATATAAGGGCATATTCAATTAGCCGCAGGGTTACAGTGGGCTGGTTGCCGTTTTAAAGATATGAATTTTAAGAAATGAATTACAAATAGTTTATAAACTGTGTTATTGTTAAAAAAAAAATAATGTTACTTATTTTTTTGGGCAGCACAGATGGTGTAATGGTTAGCATTACTGCTTTACAGTGCTGAAGTCTAGGGTTTGCTTCCCACCACAGCTGTGACTGTGGAGTTTGTATATTCTCCCCGTGCTTGCCTGGGTTTCCTCTGGGTACTCCAGTTTCCTCCCACAATCCAAAAATATACTGGTAGGTTAATAGGCTCCAAACAGAAATGAACACTAGTATGCATATGGTAGGGAATAGAGGGGGTAATTCAGAGTTGATCACTCGCTAGCAACTTTTTGCAGCGCTGTGATCAGGTTAAAACTCTGCAAAATTGTGCGTTGCGTATGCACAGCAATGCGCAGACGCATCGTACGGGTACAAAGAGGATCGGTGCTGGGCGATGGATTTAACGAAGAATCCAGAATCCATTCGCACAGCCGATCGCAAGGTGATTGACAGAAAGAGGGCGTTTATGGGTGTCAACTGACCGTTTTCTGGGAGTGGTTGGAAAAACGCAGGCGTGTCTAAATGTTTGCAGGGCAGGTGTCTGACGTCAATTCCGGGACCAAAAAGTCTGAAGTGATCGCAGCGGCTGAATAAGTCCAGAGCTACTCAGAAACTGCAACAAACTTTTTTGTGCCGTCGGCTGCACAAGCGTTCGCACACTTGCAAAGCGAAAATACACTCCCCCATAGGCGGCGACTATCTGATCCCAGCGCTGCAAAAAGTTGCTAGCAAGCAATCAACTCTGAATGACCCCCATAGGGGGTCATTCAGAGTTGATCGCACCAGCAAATTTGTTAGCAGCTGGGCAAAACCATGTGCACTGCAGGTGTGGCAGATATAAAATTTGCAGAGAGAGTTATAGGCCCTACACACTGGGCGATATGAGTGAAAGATATGAACGATCACGTTCATTAATGAACAAGATACCATTCATATCTTTCAGTGTGGAGGCACCAGCGATGAACGATGCGCGGCCCCGTGCTCGTTCATCGCTGGTGCCCTGTCGCCTGTGCATGCAGGCCAATATGGACAAGATCGTCCATATTTGCCTGCACTGCTATGGAGCCGGGTGACAGGGGAAGTGAAGAAGCTTCACTCCCCCCATCACTGCCACCGCACAGATTTGGGTGGGTTATTTTGTTTCTGTGCAGGGTGAATACTGGCTGCTTTATTTTTACACTGTAATTTAGATTTCAGTTTGAACACACCCCAGCCAAATCTAACTCTCTCTGCACATGTTATATCTGACCCCCCCCCCCCCCCCCTTCCTGCAGTGCACATGGTTTTGCCCAACTGCTAACTAATTTCCTGCTGCGGTCAACTCTGAATTACCCCCATAGATTGTAAGCTCCACTGGGGCAGGAACTGATGTGAATTGGCAATTATTCTCTGTAAAGCTCTGTGGAATATGAGTGCTTGTTTGAGGTGCAATGAATCATGCAATTTGTAACACTGGGCAGCAGTTTAGGGTAACGAGGATGCACTTCATAGCAAATTTTAGCATTAAGACCGTGAACTGCTTAATTCACTGGGGAGCTGGGAGCATTCTAAAGGCTGGAATATGCACTTGAGAGTCGAAGGACAGCTCCCCCAAATCTGTGACTCTTCCAGATACACCTGTGTATTGTCCTGTGATGTTCAAACAGTTTCAGTATTTACCATATTGGCATGTATTGTTACACCACTGGTAGTAAGATAACACTTCTGGGTACATTTCCTAAACAGCATTTTTCAAAGCTACTACTGTACATATTCTGTAGTTTTGGCCACTGTATTTAAAAGGGTGTGTTTTAAAAGTAATATTATTGCCCCTTTAAGTCCAGTTATGGTTTAGAAAAGTGCTGCTTAGTGAATTTACCCCCTAGAGTTTTGCATTTATTTCTGATGTATTTGCTAATAGACTACTATTCTTGTTGTGTGCTCTTATTTTAAAGGAAGAGAGCATTGTGTAGGTCCAAAGATCATAGACTACAAATTGGATGAATGTTCAGAGGTTCCAATCCTAGAAGATACATCATCGTCACCACTTGATTCCCAGCATTGTTGGCAGGTTTCCACAGACATTGAGAACACAGAAAGGTATGTGTAGTGATTAGGAGAAAGGCTAGAGGTATTCGGAGTGCAGTGCTAGAGGAGAGTGTCCAACTTTTTGCCTAGGAACAAAGAAAGGACAGTAAGTGATCCAGGCTCTTCTGCCAGTAAGAAAGAGAAATGACTATGACTATGGAGAAATGACTAGAGTATGTGTGCTTTTATATCAATGAAGTCTGAAAAAAATGTATCATAGCACTATGGTCTTATACAACACAGCATCATATGATATGAATTCAATGCAGTAAATCTTCTGCAGGGAGAGTTATAGGGATATCTATATAATACAGAGAGCATTATAGGGATATCTATACAATACAGAGAGCATTATAGGTCTCGCTATACAATACAGAGAGAATTCTGAGGACCTTTATACAATGCAAAGAGCATTTAGTGATAGATATACAATACTGGGAGCACCTCCATACAATACAGAAAGCATCTTAACAGTGGCGTCACAAGGCGGGTGCGGGGGGTGCGGCCCGCACCCGGGTGTGACGCCTGGAGGAGGGTGACACCAAATGTCAGCTCCTCCGCACTGACAGGAACCAGGTGCTGCAGTGAGAAAGTCTCCTACAGCACCCGGCTCCTGTCACAGAAGAGGAGAGATGAGCGCCTGAAATTTTTCGGGTTTTGTGTTTTGGTTTTGGGTTCGGTTCCGCGGCCGTGTTTTGGGTTCGAACGCGTTTTGGCAAAACCTCACCGAATTTTTTTTGTCGGATTCGGGTGTGTTTTGGATTCGGGTGTTTTTTTCAAAAAACACTAAAAAACAGCTTAAATCATAGAATTTGGGGGTCATTTTGATCCCAAAGTATTATTAACCTCAAAAACCATAATTTACACTCATTTTCAGTCTATTCTGAATACCTCACACCTCACAATATTATTTTTAGTCCTAAAATTTGCACCGAGGTCGCTGTGTGAGTAAGATTAGCGACCCTAGTGGCCGACACAAACACCGGGCCCATCTAGGAGTGGCACTGCAGTGTCACGCAGGATGTCCCTTCCAAAAAACCCTCCCCAAACAGCACATGACGCAAAGAAAAAAAGAGGCGCAATGAGGTAGCTGTGTGAGTAAGATTAGCGACCCTAGTGGCCGACACAAACACCGGGCCCATCTAGGAGTGGCACTGCAGTGTCACGCAGGATGGCCCTTCCAAAAAACCCTCCCCATACAGCACATGACGCAAAGAAAAAAAGAGGCGCAATGAGGTAGCTGTGTGAGTAAGATTAGCGACCCTAGTGGCCGACACAAACACCGGGCCCATCTAGGAGTGGCACTGCAGTGTCACGCAGGATGTCCCTTCCAAAAAACCCTCCCCAAACAGCACATGACGCAAAGAAAAAAAGAGGCGCAATGAGGTAGCTGTGTGAGTAAGATTAGCGACCCTAGTGGCCGACACAAACACCGGGCCCATCTAGGAGTGGCACTGCAGTGTCACGCAGGATGTCCCTTCCAAAAAACCCTCCCCAAACAGCACATGACGCAAAGAAAAAAAGAGGCGCAATGAGGTAGCTGACTGTGTGAGTAAGATTAGCGACCCTAGTGGCCGACACAAACACCGGGCCCATCTAGGAGTGGCACTGCAGTGTCACGCAGGATGTCCCTTCCAAAAAACCCTCCCCAATCAGCACATGATGCAAAGAAAAAGAAAAGAAAAAAGAGGTGCAAGATGGAATTGTCCTTGGGCCCTCCCACCCACCCTTATGTTGTATAAACAAAACAGGACATGCACACTTTAACCAACCCATCATTTCAGTGACAGGGTCTGCCACACGACTGTGACTGATATGACGGGTTGGTTTGGACCCCCCCCAAAAAAGAAGCAATTAATCTCTCCTTGCACAAACTGGCTCTACAGAGGCAAGATGTCCACCTCATCTTCACCCTCCGATATATCACCGTGTACATCCCCCTCCTCACAGATTATCAATTCGTCCCCACTGGAATCCACCATCTCAGCTCCCTGTGTACTTTGTGGAGGCAATTGCTGCTGGTCAATGTCTCCGCGGAGGAATTGATTATAATTCATTTTAATGAACATCATCTTCTCCACATTTTCTGGATGTAACCTCGTACGCCGATTGCTGACAAGGTGAGCGGCGGCACTAAACACTCTTTCGGAGTACACACTTGTGGGAGGGCAACTTAGGTAGAATAAAGCCAGTTTGTGCAAGGGCCTCCAAATTGCCTCTTTTTCCTGCCAGTATAAGTACGGACTGTGTGACGTGCCTACTTGGATGCGGTCACTCATATAATCCTCCACCATTCTATCAATGTTGAGAGAATCATATGCAGTGACAGTAGACGACATGTCCGTAATCGTTGTCAGGTCCTTCAGTCCGGACCAGATGTCAGCATCAGCAGTCGCTCCAGACTGCCCTGCATCACCGCCAGCGGGTGGGCTCGGAATTCTGAGCCTTTTCCTCGCACCCCCAGTTGCGGGAGAATGTGAAGGAGGAGATGTTGACAGGTCGCGTTCCGCTTGACTTGACAATTTTGTCACCAGCAGGTCTTTCAACCCCAGCAGACTTGTGTCTGCCGGAAAGAGAGATCCAAGGTAGGCTTTAAATCTAGGATCGAGCACGGTGGCCAAAATGTAGTGCTCTGATTTCAACAGATTGACCACCCGTGAATCCTTGTTAAGCGAATTAAGGGCTGCATCCACAAGTCCCACATGCCTAGCGGAATCGCTCCCTTTTAGCTCCTTCTTCAATGCCTCCAGCTTCTTCTGCAAAAGCCTGATGAGGGGAATGACCTGACTCAGGCTGGCAGTGTCTGAACTGACTTCACGTGTGGCAAGTTCAAAGGGCATCAGAACCTTGCACAACGTTGAAATCATTCTCCACTGCACTTGAGACAGGTGCATTCCACCTCCTATATCGTGCTCAATTGTATAGGCTTGAATGGCCTTTTGCTGCTCCTCCAACCTCTGAAGCATATAGAGGGTTGAATTCCACCTCGTTACCACTTCTTGCTTCAGATGATGGCAGGGCAGGTTCAGTAGTTTTTGGTGGTGCTCCAGTCTTCTGTACGTGGTGCCTGTACGCCGAAAGTGTCCCGCAATTCTTCTGGCCACCGTCAGCATCTCTTGCACGCCCCTGTCGTTTTTTAAAAAATTCTGCACCACCAAATTCAAGGTATGTGCAAAACATGGGACGTGCTGGAATTTGCCCATATTTAATGCACACACAATATTGCTGGCGTTGTCCGATGCCACAAATCCACAGGAGAGTCCAATTGGGGTAAGCCATTCCGCGATGATCTTCCTCAGTTGCCGTAAGAGGTTTTCAGCTGTGTGCGTATTCTGGAAAGCGGTGATACAAAGCGTAGCCTGCCTAGGAAAGAGTTGGCGTTTGCGAGATGCTGCTACTGGTGCCGCCGCTGCTGTTCTTGCGGCGGGAGTCCATACATCTACCCAGTGGGCTGTCACAGTCATATAGTCCTGACCCTGCCCTGCTCCACTTGTCCACATGTCCGTGGTTAAGTGGACATTGGGTACAACTGCATTTTTTAGGACACTGGTGAGTCTTTTTCTGACGTCCGTGTACATTCTCGGTATCGCCTGCCTAGAGAAGTGGAACCTAGATGGTATTTGGTAACGGGGGCACACTGCCTCAATAAATTGTCTAGTTCCCTGTGAACTAACGGCGGATACCGGACGCACGTCTAACACCAACATAGTTGTGAAGGCCTCAGTTATCCGCTTTGCAGTAGGATGACTGCTGTGATATTTCATCTTCCTCGCAAAGGACTGTTGAACAGTCAATTGCTTACTGGAAGTAGTACAAGTGGGCTTACGACTTCCCCTCTGGGATGACCATCGACTCCCAGCGGCAACAACAGCAGCGCCAGCAGCAGTAGGCGTTACACGCAAGGATGCATCGGAGGAATCCCAGGCAGGAGAGGACTCGTCAGAATTGCCAGTGACATGGCCTGCAGGACTATTGGCATTCCTGGGGAAGGAGGAAATTGACACTGAGGGAGTTGGTGGGGTGGTTTGCGTGAGCTTGGTTACAAGAGGAAGGGATTTACTGGTCAGTGGACTGCTTCCGCTGTCACCCAAAGTTTTTGAACTTGTCACTGACTTATTATGAATGCGCTGCAGGTGACGTATAAGGGAGGATGTTCCGAGGTGGTTAACGTCCTTACCCCTACTTATTACAGCTTGACAAAGGGAACACACGGCTTGACACCTGTTGTCCGCATTTCTGGTGAAATACCTCCACACCGAAGAGCTGATTTTTTTGGTATTTTCACCTGGCATGTCAACGGCCATATTCCTCCCACGGACAACAGGTGTCTCCCCGGGTGCCTGACTTAAACAAACCACCTCACCATCAGAATCCTCCTGGTCAATTTCCTCCCCAGCGCCAGCAACACCCATATCCTCCTCATCCTGGTGTACTTCAACACTGACATCTTCAATCTGACTATCAGGAACTGGACTGCGGGTGCTCCTTCCAGCACTTGCAGGGGGCGTGCAAATGGTGGAAGGCGCATGCTCTTCACGTCCAGTGTTGGGAAGGTCAGGCATCGCAACCGACACAATTGGACTCTCCTTGTGGATTTGGGATTTCGAAGAATGCACAGTTCTTTGCTGTGCTGCTTTTGCCAGCTTGAGTCTTTTCATTTTTCTAGCGAGAGGCTGAGTGCTTCCATACTCATGTGAAGCTGAACCACTAGCCATGAACATAGGCCAGGGCCTCAGCCGTTCCTTGCCACTCCGTGTGGTAAATGGCATATTGGCAAGTTTACGCTTCTCCTCCGACAATTTTATTTTAGGTTTTGGAGTCCTTTTTTTTCTGATATTTGGTGTTTTGGATTTGACATGCTCTGTACTATGACATTGGGCATCGGCCTTGGCAGACGACGTTGCTGGCATTTCATCGTCTCGGCCATGACTAGTGGCAGCAGCTTCAGCACGAGGTGGAAGTGGATCTTGATCTTTCCCTAATTTTGGAACCTCAACATTTTTGTTCTCCATATTTTAATAGGCACAACTAAAAGGCACCTCAGGTAAACAATGGAGATGGATACTAGTATACAATTATGGACTGCCTGCCGACTGCAGACACAGAGGTAGCCACAGCCGTGAACTACCATACTGTACTGTGTCTGCAGCTAATATAGACTGGTTGATAAAGAGAAGATGTCTATGTAACTATGTATGTATAAAGAAGAATGAAAAAAAACCACGGTTAGGTGGTATACAATTATGGACGGACTGCCTGCCGAGTGCAGACACAGAGGTAGCCACAGCCGTGAACTACCGTACTGTACTGTGTCTGCAGCTAATATAGACTGGTTGATAAAGAGAAGATGTCTATGTAACTATGTATGTATAAAGAAGAATGAAAAAAATCCACGGTTAGGTGGTATTACAATTATGGACGGACTGCCTGCCGAGTGCAGAGACACAGAGGTAGCCACAGCCGTGAACTACCGTACTGTGTCTGCTGCGACTGGATGATAAATGATATAAAAAATATATATATATCACTACTGCAGCCGGACAGGTATATATTATATATTATATAATGACGGACCTGCTGGACACTGTCTGTCAGCAGAATGAGTTTTATTTTTATAGAATAAAAAAAAAAAAAACACACAAGTGAAGTCACACGACGAGTGTTTAACTTTTTCAGGCAATCACAATATAAGTATACTACTAACTATACTGGTGGTCAGTGTGGTCAGGTCACTGGTCAGTCACACTGGCAGTGGCACTCCTGCAGCAAAAGTGTGCACTGTTTAATTTTAATATAATATGTACTCCTGGCTCCTGCTATAACCTATAACTGGCACTGCAGTAGTGCTCCCCAGTCTCCCCCACAATTATAAGCTGTGTGAGCTGAGCAGTCAGACAGATATATAATATATATAGATGATGCAGCACACTGGCCTGAGCAGTGCACACAGATATGGTATGTGACTGACTGAGTCACTGTGTGTATCGCTTTTTTCAGGCAGAGAACGGATATATTAAATAAACTGCACTGTGTGTCTGGTGGTCACTCACTATATAATATATTATGTACTCCTGGCTCCTGCTATAACCTATAACTGGCACTGCAGTAGTGCTCCCCAGTCTCCCCCACAATTATAAGCTGTGTGAGCTGAGCAGTCAGACAGATATATATAATATTATATATAGATAATAGATGATGCAGCACACTGGCCTGAGCCTGAGCAGTGCACACAGATATGGTATGTGACTGACTGAGTCACTGTGTGTATCGCTTTTTTCAGGCAGAGAACGGATATATTAAATAAACTGCACTGTGTGTCTGGTGGTCACTCACTATATAATATATTATGTACTCCTGGCTCCTGCTATAACCTATAACTGGCACTGCAGTAGTGCTCCCCAGTCTCCCCCACAATTATAAGCTGTGTGAGCTGAGCAGTCAGACAGATATATATAATATTATATATAGATAATAGATGATGCAGCACACTGGCCTGAGCCTGAGCAGTGCACACAGATATGGTATGTGACTGACTGAGTCACTGTGTGTATCGCTTTTTTCAGGCAGAGAACGGATATATTAAATAAACTGCACTGTGTGTCTGGTGGTCACTCACTATATAATATATTATGTACTCCTGGCTCCTGCTATAACCTATAACTGGCACTGCAGTAGTGCTCCCCAGTCTCCCCCACAATTATAAGCTGTGTGAGCTGAGCAGTCAGACAGATATATATAATATTATATATAGATAATAGATGATGCAGCACACTGGCCTGAGCCTGAGCAGTGCACACAGATATGGTATGTGACTGAGTCACTGTGTGCTGTGTATCGCTTTTTTCAGGCAGAGAACGGATTATAAAGTAAACTGCACTGTCCTCACTAGTAAACTCTCTCCACTCAGTCTCTACACTTATACAGTAACAGTACTCCTCCTAGTCAGCTCCAGTAAATCTCTCTCAGTCTCTTATAATCTAAATGGAGAGGACGCCAGCCACGTCCTCTCCCTATCAATCTCAATGCACGTGTGAAAATGGCGGCGACGCGCGGCTCCTTATATAGAATCCGAGTCTCGCGATAGAATCCGAGCCTCGCGAGAATCCGACAGCGTCATGATGACGTTCGGGCGCGCTCGGGTTAACCGAGCAAGGCGGGAAGATCCGAGTCGCTCGGACCCGTGAAAAAAAACATGAAGTTCTGGCGGGTTCGGATTCAGAGAAACCGAACCCGCTCATCTCTAGCCGACAGCGGACGGAGACTGGCTCTGGGGGAAGCCCAGCATCTCCGGAGATGCTGGGCACGCCCCCTAAGTGCAAGGCCATGCCCCCTTTTTGCCGCGATCGTGGCAGGAGATCAGGGGCGCGCACCGGGTGTCACCACACCCGGTGACGCCTCTGCATCTTAATATAATACACAATATATAGAACTAGTGACCTATATATAATCCAGAAAGAAAGAACTACCTTAGTAAACACTACAATATTCTAGTGACCACTACACAACACATATAGCATCTTAATAAACTATATTCTGTACATACAGAGAACATAAAGACATGAACACATTTTTGGTACCCTTACAGATCATTGCAACAATGAGGGTGATTCCGAGTTGTTCGCTCGCTAGCTGCTTTTAGCAGCATTGCACATGCTAAGCCGCCGCCTACTGGGAGTGTATCTTAGCATAGCAGAATTGCTAACGAAAGCTTCGCTAATTTTCTCGTAACGATTACCCCGCAGTTTATGAGTAGCTTCAGACTTACTCAGCCATTGCGACCAGCTCAGTCCTTTTCGTTCCTGGTTTGACGTCACAAACACACCCAGCGTTTCCCCAACCTTTCCCCCATTTCTCCAGCCACTCCTGCGTTTTGCAACTCGAACGCCTGCGTTTTTTTTGCACACTCCCATAAAACGGCCAGTTTCCGCCCAGAAACACCCACTTCCTGTCAATGACACTACGATCAGCACAGCGTTGAAAAAGCTTTGTTATGCCGTGAGTAAAATACCTAACTTTTGTGTAAAATAACTAAGCGCATGCGCTCTGCGAACCTTGCGCATGCGCAGTAAGCGACTAATCGCAGTATAGCGAAAATCGGCAACGAGCGAACAACTCGGAATGACCCCCAATGCTTCATTCCTCCGGGAAAGTGATGAAATCAAAGGCTATTGTCTCATGTATATCTGCATGCCTTTGCTATTTCATAGACTAAACCGGGCATGGGTCTTCAACCTCGACCCTCCCGCGGCTATGGAACTACACATCCCAGCATGCCCTGCCTCAGTTTTACCCTGCCAATTAGCAAAACTGGCAGGGCATGCTGGGATGTGTAGCTCCACAGCAGCTGGAGGGCCAAGGTTGAAGGTCCATGGACTAAAGCAAATAAATTGTGAAAACAAATACATTTTCTCTAACGTCCTAGTGGATGCTGGGGACTCCGTCAGGACCATGGGGATTAGCGGCTCCGCAGGAGACAGGGCACAAAAATAAAGCTTTAGGATCAGGTGGTGTGCACTGGCTCCTCCCCCTATGACCCTCCTCCAAGCCTCAGTTAGGTTTTTGTGCCCGTCCGAGCAGGGTGCAATCTAGGTGGCTCTCCTAAAGAGCTGCTTAGAAAAAGTTTTTAGTTTTTTTATTTTCAGTGAGTCCTGCTGGCAACAGGCTCACTGCATCGAGGGACTTAGGGGAGAGAAGTGAACTCACCTGCGTGCAGGATGGATTGGCTTCTTAGGCTACTGGACACCATTAGCTCCAGAGGGAGTCGGAACACAGGTCTCACCCTGGGGTTCGTCCCGGAGCCGCGCCGCCGACCCACCTTGCAGATGCCGAAGATGGAAGAGGTCCAGAAGCAGGCGGCAGAAGACTTTTCAGTCTTCCTGAGGTAGCGCACAGCACTGCAGCTGTGCGCCATTGTTGTCAGCACACTTCACACAGCGGTCACGGAGGGTGCAGGGCGCTGGGGGGGCGCCCTGGGCAGCAATGTATAATACCTTTTTATGGCTAAAAATACATCACATATAGCCCTTGAGGCTATATGGATGTATTTAACCCCTGCCAGATCTCACAAACTCCGGAGAAGAGCCCGCCGAAATAGGGGGCGGGGCTTATTCTCCTCAGCACACAGCGCCATTTTCCTGCTCAGCTCCGCTGTGAGGAAGGCTCCCAGGACTCTCCCCTGCACTGCACTACAGAAACAGGGTAAAACAGAGAGGGGGGGCACTTTTTTTGGCGATATTACTATATTTAAGCTGCTATAAGGATACAACACTTATATAGGGTTGTTCCCATATATATTATAGCGCTTGGGTGTGTGCTGGCAAACTCTCCCTCTGTCTCCCCAAAGGGCTAGTGGGGTCCTGTCTTCAATAGAGCATTCCCTGTGTGTCTGCTGTGTGTCGGTACGTGTGTGTCAACATGTATGAGGACGATGTTGGTGTGGAGGCAGAGCAATTGCTGGTAATGGTGATGTCACCCCCTAGGGAGTCGACACCGGAATGGATGGCTTTGTTTATGGAATTACGTGATAATGTCAGCACATTACAAAAATCAGTTGACGACATGAGACGGCTGTCAAACCAGTTAGTACCTGCCCAGGCGTCTCAGACACCGTCAGGGGCTGTAAAACGCCCTTTACCTCAGTCGGTCGATACAGACCCAGATACGGACACTGAATCTAGTGTCGACGGTGAAGAAACAAACGTATTTTCCAGTAGGGCCACACGTTATATGATCACGGCAATGAAGGAGGCTTTGCATATCTCTGATACTACAAGTACCACAAAAAGGGGTATTATGTGGGGGGTGAAAAAACTACCTGTAGTTTTTCCTGAATCAGAGGAATTGAATGATGTATGTGATGAAGCGTGGGTTAACCCAGATAGAAAAGGGCTAATTTCAAAAAAGTTATTGGCATTATACCCTTTCCCGCCAGAGGTTAGGGCGCGCTGGGAAACACCCCCTAAGGTGGATAAGGCGCTCACACGCTTATCAAAACAAGTGGCGTTACCGTCTCCTGATACGGCCGCCCTCAAGGATCCAGCTGATAGGAGGCTGGAAACTACCCTAAAAAGTATATACACACATACTGGTGTTATACTGCGACCAGCCATCGCCTCAGCCTGGATGTGCAGTGCTGGGGTGGTCTGGTCGGATTCCCTGACTGAAAATATTGATACCCTGGATAGGGACAGTATTTTACAGACTTTAGAGCAATTAAAGGATGCTTTTCTTTATATGCGAGATGCTCAGAGGGATATTTGCACTCTGGCATCGAGAGTAAGTGCGATGTCCATATCTGCCAGAAGAAGTTTATGGACACGACAGTGGTCAGGTGATGCGGATTCCAAACGGCATATGGAAGTATTGCCGTATAAAGGGGAGGAATTATTTGGCGTCGGTCTATCGGATCTGGTGGCCACGGCAACGGCCGGGAAATCCACCTTTTTACCTCAGACCCCCTCACAACAGAAAAAGACACCGTCTTTTCAGCCGCAGTCCTTTCGGTCCTATAAGAACAAGCGGGCAAAAGGACAGTCATATCTGCCCCGAGGCAGAGGAAAGGGTAAGAGAGGGCAGCAAGCAGCTCCTTCCCAGGAACAGAAGCCCTCCGCGGGTTCTGCAAAGCCCTCAGCATGACGCTGGGGCTTTACAAGCGGACTCAGGAACGGTGGGGGGTCGACTCAAGAATTTCAGCGCGCAGTGGGCTTGCTCACAGGTGGACCCCTGGATCCTGCAGGTAGTATCTCAGGGTTACAGGTTGGAATTCGAGAAGTCTCCCCCTCGCCGGTTCCTAAAGTCTGCTTTGCCAACGTCTCCCTCAGACAGGGCGACGGTATTGGAAGCCATTCACAAGCTGTTTTCTCAGCAGGTGATAGTCAAGGTACCCCTCCTACAACAGGGAAAGGGGTATTACTCCACGCTATTTGTGGTACCGAAGCCGGACGGCTCGGTAAGACCTATTCTAAATCTGAAATCTTTGAACCTGTACATACAAAAATTCAGTTTCAAGATGGAATCACTCAGAGCAGTGATAGCGAATCTGGAAGAAGGGGACTTTATGGTGTCCCTGGACATAAAAGATGCTTACCTGCATGTCCCAATTTGCCCTTCACATCAAGGGTACCTCAGGTTCGTGGTGCAAAACTGTCATTATCAGTTTCAGACGCTGCCGTTTGGATTGTCCACGGCACCTCGGGTCTTTACCAAGGTAATGGCCGAAATGATGATTCTTCTGCGAAGAAGAGGCGTATTAATTATCCCTTACTTGGACGATCTCCTGATAAGGGCAAGGTCCAGAGAACAGCTGGAGGATGGAGTAGCACTAACCCAAGTAGTGCTGCAACAACACGGGTGGATTCTGAATTTTCCAAAATCTCAGTTGACCCCGACAACACGTCTGCTGTTCCTGGGAATGATTCTGGACACGGTTCAGAAAAAGGTGTTTCTTCCGGAGGAGAAAGCCAAGGAGTTATCCGAACTTGTCAGGAACCTCCTAAAACCAGGAAAAGTGTCTGTGCATCAATGCACAAGAGTCCTGGGAAAGATGGTGGCTTCTTACGAAGCAATCCCATTCGGCAGATTCCACGCACGAACTTTTCAGTGGGATCTGCTGGACAAATGGTCCGGATCGCATCTGCAGATGCATCAGCGGATAACCTTATCGCCACGGACAAGGGTGTCTCTTCTGTGGTGGTTGCAGAGTGCTCATCTGTTAGAAGGCCGCAGATTCGGCATACAGGACTGGGTCCTGGTGACCACGGATGCCAGTCTGAGAGGCTGGGGAGCGGTCACACAGGGAAGAAACTTCCAGGGAGTATGGTCAAGCCTGGAGATGTCTCTTCACATAAATATACTGGAGCTAAGAGCGATTTACAATGCTCTAAGCCTGGCAAAACCCCTGCTTCAGGGTCAGCCGGTGTTGATCCAGTCGGACAACATCACGGCAGTCGCCCACGTAAACAGACAGGGCGGCACAAGAAGCAGGAGAGCAATGGCAGAAGCTGCAAGGATTCTTCGCTGGGCGGAAGATCATGTGATAGCACTGTCAGCAGTGTTCATTCCGGGAGTGGACAACTGGGAAGCAGACACGATCTACACCCGGGAGAGTGGGGACTTCATCCAGAAGTCTTCCACATGATTGTGAACCGTTGGGAAAAACCAAAGGTGGATATGATGGCGTCTCGCCTCAACAAAAAACTGGACAGGTATTGCGCCAGGTCAAGAGACCCTCAGGCAATAGCTGTGGACGCTCTGGTAACACCGTGGGTGTTCCAGTCAGTGTATGTGTTTCCTCCTCTGCCTCTCATACCCAAAGTACTGAGAATTATACGGCAAAGGGGAGTAAGAACGATACTCGTGGCTCCGGATTGGCCAAGAAGAACTTGGTACCCGGAACTTCAGGAGATGCTCACGGAAAATCCGTGGCCTCTACCTCTAAGACGGGACCTGATTCAGCAGGGACCGTGTCTATTCCAAGACTTACCGCGGCTGCGTTTGACGGCGTGGCGGTTGAACGCCGAATTCTAAGGGAAAAAGGCATTCCAGAAGAGGTCATTCCTACACTGGTTAAAGCCAGGAAGGAGGTGACTGCACAACATTATCACCGCATTTGGAGAAAATATGTTGCGTGGTGTGAGGCCAGGAAGGCCCCCACGGAGGAATTTCAATTGGGTCGATTCCTACATTTCCTGCAAACAGGATTGTCTATGGGCCTCAAGTTGGGGTCCATTAAGGTTCAAATTTCGGCCCTGTCGATTTTCTTCCAGAAAGAATTGGCTTCAGTTCCTGAAGTCCAGACTTTTGTAAAAGGAGTACTACATATACAGCCCCCGGTTGTGCCCCCAGTGGCTCCGTGGGACCTTAATGTAGTTTTGGATTTTCTCAAATCCCATTGGTTTGAGCCACTCAAATCGGCGGATTTGAAATATCTTACATGGAAAGTAACCATGCTACTGGCCCTGGCTTCAGCCAGGAGAGTGTCAGAATTGGCGGCTTTATCGTATAAAAGCCCATATCTGATTTTCCATTCGGACAGGGCAGAACTGCGGACGCGTCCTCATTTTCTGCCTAAGGTGGTGTCAGCGTTTCACCTGAACCAGCCTATTGTGGTGCCTGCGGCTACTAGCGATTTGGAGGATTCCAAGTTGCTGGACGTTGTCAGGGCATTGAAAATATATATTTCAAGGACGGCTGGAGTCAGAAAATCTGACTCGCTGTTTATACTGTATGCACCCAACAAGCTGGGTGCTCCTGCTTCTAAGCAGACGATTGCTCGTTGGATTTGTAGCACAATTCAACTTGCACATTCTGTGGCAGGCCTGCCACAGCCTAAATCTGTCAAGGCCCATTCCACAAGGAAGGTGGGCTCATCCTGGGCGGCTGCCCGAGGGGTCTCGGCATTACAACTCTGCCGAGCAGCTACGTGGTCGGGGGAGAACACGTTTGTAAAATTCTACAAATTTGATACCCTGGCTAAAGAGGACCTGGAGTTCTCTCATTCGGTGCTGCAGAGTCATCCGCACTCTCCCGCCCGTTTGGGAGCTTTGGTATAATCCCCATGGTCCTGACGGAGTCCCCAGCATCCACTAGGACGTTAGAGAAAATAAGATTTTACTTACCGATAAATCTATTTCTCGTAGTCCGTAGTGGATGCTGGGTGCCCATCCCAAGTGCGGATTGTCTGCAATACTTGTACATAGTTATTGTTACAAAAAAATCGGGTTGTTCTTGTTGTGAGCCGTCTGTTCAGAGGCTCCTACGTTGTCATACTGTTTACTGGGTTCAGATCACAAGTTGTACGGTGTGATTGGTGTGGCTGGTATGAGTCTTACCCGGGATTCAAAATCCTTCCTTATTGTGTACGCTCGTCCGGGCACAGTATCCTAACTGAGGCTTGGAGGAGGGTCATAGGGGGAGGAGCCAGTGCACACCACCTGATCCTAAAGCTTTATTTTTGTGCCCTGTCTCCTGCGGAGCCGCTAATCCCCATGGTCCTGACGGAGTCCCCAGCATCCACTACGGACTACGAGAAATAGATTTATCGGTAAGTAAAATCTTATTATTAATTAATCTTAAAAGATATTCTAACATGGCCTTTACAGATTTGTTGGTACAATAGATAATAAACAATTCAATTATAGTGATATTTCAAAATAATTGCTTTCTTGAATTAGCATCCAATGTATTCAATCTTCTAATCAGTCATTCAGCCTATTTAAATGGAGAAAAGTAGTCACTCCGCTGTTTTGGTATCATTGTGTGCTCCTCAATGAACATAGGTGGTCACTCCGAGTTGATCGCTAGCTGCATTTGTTCGCAGCGTAGCGATCAGGCTAAAAAATGGCAGTTCTGCGCATGCGGCGCAATGCGCACGCAGGTCATACGGTCACAACGAACGATGCAGTTTTGCACAGAGTCTAGCGATGCATTTCAGTTGCACTGGTTGCCGCAGAGTGATTGACATGAAGTGGGCGTTTCTGGGTGGCAACTGACCGTTTTCAGGGAGTGTTTGGAAAAACACAGGCGTACCAGGGAAAACGCAGGCGTGGCTGGGTGGGTTTGTGACGTCAAATCCGGAACTGAATAGTCTGAAGTGATCGCAAGCGCTGAGTAGGTTTTGAGCTACTCTGAAACTACACAACATTTTTTTGCAGGCGCTCTGCGATAAAAACGTTTGCACTTCTGCTAAGCTAAAATACACTCCCAGTGGGCGGCGGCATAGCGTTTGCACGGCTGCTAAAAACTGTTAGTGGGCGATCAACTCGGAATGACCCCATAGACCAGAGAAAGTAAAGGAGAGAGATGTCTCAGGAGATCAGGAAGAAAATACTGTAGACAAGCACATTAAAGGTAAAGGCTATAAGACTATCTCCAAGCAGCTTGATGTTCCCGTGACTACAGTTGCAAATATTCTTAAGAAGTTTAAAGTCCATGGGACTGTAGCCAACCTCTCTGGATGGAGCTGCAAGAGGAAAATCACTCCCAGATTAAACAGAAGCATAGTGAGAATGGTTAAAAAGAAACAAGGACAACTTCCAAAGATATACAAGCTGAACTACTAGTTCAAGGTATGTCTGTTTCTGATCATACCATCCGACGTTTTTTGGTGTCACATTGGGCTCCATGGAAGAAGACCCAGGAGAAATCCACTTTTGAAAAAACAACATATTAGCTTTATGTTCACAGATGAAAAAAATAAACCTTAAAAGAAAAGAACACCGTACCTACTGTGAAACATGGAGGAGGCTTGGTCATGCTTTGGGGCTGCTTTGCTGCATCTGGCAAGGGGTGCCTAGAATCTGTGCAGGGTACAATGAAATCTCAAGACTATCAAGGCATTCAGGAGTGAAACCTACTGCCCATTGTCAGAATGCTCTGTCTCAGTCGCAGGTTCTAATATACAGCTATAAGCACCCAAGAATGGATAAGAACAGAATATTGGACTGGTCTGAAGTGGCCTCCTATGAGTCCTGATCTAAATTCTATCGAACATCTATGGAAAGAGCTGAAACATGCAGTCTGGAGAAGCTTGCTCGGGAAGAGTGGGCTATACTACTTGTTGATAGGTACAGAAGTCTCACTGAGAGCTACAGAAATCACTCAATAGCAGTGATTGCCTCTACAGGATTTGCAACAAAATATTTGGGTACGGGTCCCATCATTTTTGCCCATGCTGTTTTACTTTGTTTAGTAAAAATATTATGTTTAATCAAAAATCTAATGCAAAGGCTGATTTATATTAAATTAGAGATGAGCGGGTTCTGTTTTACTCGCATTTACTCGGATTTACTCGAATCTCCTTATTGGATCTCGGATGTCACGTGTTTTGGTTAGCCATTAAGAAAAATCTGGAAAATCTGATTTTGCGATAATTCTGGCGTTAAGAACCAAGTAAATCCGAACCCGCTCATCTCTATATTAAATAAATATGGAATAAACAATGCTGAATGCCAATACAGTATTTTAGTGAAAAACATGAGTTCGTCCTTTATCATGGAAGGGAACCAATGAATTTGTCCATGTCTGTATTACTGATCTCTATCAAATTTAGAAATCCATCTCATGACCACTAGTCAAAACACAATACATACTAGTAGCTACTATGGCAATCCTATTTTGGAGGCATCAGAAAAGGAAGAATTTTTGTTAGCTTTATAATGCAACCTCCTCCCAGGCCATTGGTGTATTAATATTCAGTAACTAGGGGGTATATTTACTAAAGTGCAGGTTTATAGAAGTGGAGATGTTGCCAATAGCAACCAATCAGGTTCTTCTAGATAAATAAGTAGAATCTGATTGGTTGCTATCGGCAACATCTCCACTTCTATAAACCTGCACTTTAGTAAATATACCTCTAGATTTATGCTGACTTTTTAACACATACTGTATCTCCGATCTTTGGTGGCTTTATATAGACAAAACACTTCTGAGCTGCCAGCACACAGCACGTGGATTACCAGCTGTCAGTTCCCCCAGCACTGCTTACTTCTCCAGGAGGGGAGTCTATGGGGTGATAGCAATGTACAGGAGTATATCAATGTGCAACTGAATTCAGCATATTGCTACTTATTTCTGCAAGGCATATTGCTCAGCAGGGTAAAATGGTACCTTTTTCATTGCATGGCAACCAATCAGCTGCTACATATAAATGCACTTAATAAATGTTACCTCAACATTGAGTGGTTGCCATGGGCAACTTCTCCACTGGTTCACATCTCCGCTCTTTTCACTGCTTCATGAATAGACCCCATAGTGTCTCTTCCCACACATTGCAGGAGCCATGAGCCGGAGGAGGGGGCGACCTGCCGCCGAGGACAGGTGCGGCTGGTATCGCCCCCAGGCTGTACCACCCAGTGCAGCTGCACCGGCCGCGCCCCGCTTCTCACAACCCTGCGAATAAGACACACATTTTGAATGGGAAAGACACTCTCTATGGCCAAGTGTGTAAGGATACATCTGTATCATTCATTGTCTAAATTCTCATATTTGGATTAAATAATTCTATAGTTAAATAAACTTAAGATACAGTTGTGTCCCTTTATAGTGTTGCTGCGGGAGGCAGATTACTGTCACGCTGCCATGATGCATACGGGTCACGGCAAAGCATGACTTATGCCCATGATGTAGAAGGACACATCTGTAGTTGCACGGATTCAAGAAACTATGGATACTGAGAAACCGGGGATAACGCCAGTAAGTGACATTCTAAACTGTTTTACCTTTCTTTTCAGAGACATGAGGGAAATGAAGAACCTCTTAAGCAAACTCAGGGAGACCATGCCTTTGCCATTAAAAAACCAAGGTCAATCTGTTAATCTTTTTCTTATTTATAGATGTATTAAATATGGCATCCTATTATATTATTATTATATATAATATTATATATTATTACAGGTTGAGTATCCCATATCCAAATATCCGAAATACGGAATATTCCGAAATACGGACTTTTTTGAGTGAGAGTGGGATAGTGAAACTTTAGTTTTTTGATGTCTCAATGTACACAAACTTTGTTTAATACACAAAGTTATTAAAAATATTGTATTAAATGACCTTCAGGCTGTGTGTATAAGGTGTATAAGAAACATAAATGAATTGTGTGAATGTACACACAGTTTGTTTGATGCACAAAGTTATAAAAAAAATTGGCTAAAATGACCTTCAGGCTGTGTGTATAAGGTGTATATGAAACATAAATACATTATGTGCTTAGACTTGGATCCCATCACCATGATATCTCATTATGGTATGCAATTATTCCAAAATACGGAAAAATCCCATATCCAAAATACCTCTGGTCCCAAGCATTTTGGATAAGGGATACTCAACCTGTATATATTATATATTATATTATAATTATATATATATTGCAGTTACACACTGAGAATCTGTAAAAGGTATTGGGGGTCATTCCGAGTTGATCGTAGCTGTGCTAAATTTTCATCTTCCCTGAAATGCGGGGGGGACGCCCAGCACAGGGCTAGTCCGCCCCGCATGTCAGTGCCGCCCCCCCGCACAAATACAAAAGCATCACACAGCGGCGATGCTTTTGTATTTGTGGAGTAACTCCCGGCCAGCGCAGGAACCTTAAAAAAAGATATTAAGAAGAGTAATGAAAACATTAACGCATTAAATATCGGATAGCTGTTATTATATATTTACAGTACAGTTTGTGGTATCACCAGCTGATCTCTCAGCAAAGATACCTCACTCTCACCACAATAGAGGCCAAGGGAGTAAGGTTAATGATAATAATAAGTAGGTCTGTAGGGAATGAGGCAGGGAAGGAATGAATGTGGCTTCTCAGTCACACACACACAATGCCGATACTCACACACATGGTCGGTGTTCTTCAGCTGCATATGCGTCCTGCGGTGTGTGCGTACAGAGGGGTAGTTGCCATTGAGAAGCTCGGTATGAGAAATATATTGGGCGGTGACTGGCAGGTGGCTATCCAGACCCACGAAGATGTAGCCTTTTATGGGAATGTGGTGGGCGCGTCATAGAAGTGTTTGGGTACTCAGACCCTTTGGGGGAGATTTAGCAAAACTTGGAGAGAGATAAAGTACCAGCCAATCAGCTTCTAACTGCCATGTCACGGGATGTGTTTGAAAAATAACAATGTAATGTACTGACACACCCACCGACAGCTTTGCAGATACCAGCCATGGTAACAAGCAGCGGTGGTGGCAGATCCATATGAGAAGCCTCAAGGTTGCACAGAATAGCCACAGGAACTGAGACGCTGGCACCATGTTTCTGCATACAGGATTGTAGTTGTAGGCTGAGACATGCCCCCAAAACAGTTGCAATTCACCTTTGTTATTGCCTCCACTCCCTGTTACCTCCCCCAAACGCTTCCTGACTGTAGTCACTTTGCAAATATATCATCACTGCGAGTGACGCAGCTAAGGTAGCTTGGTGCGTGTGCAGTACGACCGAGACACATGTCGGACGATAATCACTCAACTCCACAAAATATCGGCATTGTGTACATTTCTGATTCAGACCAAAGTGGGCATCTCACAGTCAGATGCACACATGTGCACCAGGGGAAGGGCTTTCACCAGCATTGATATACAGTCACAGAGACACACACGTGCGCCGGGGGAAGGGCTTTTACTAGCATTGGTATAAAGTCATAGGCGCAACTATGACAATAGACACTGAAGCAGGCCCCTATAGGAGCAAGCCGACAAAAATCACTGAATCAGGCCCCTATAGGAGCAAGCCCACAAAAACCACTGAAACAGGCTCCAATAGGAGCAAGCCCACAAAAAAAACACTGAAGCAGGCCCCTATAGGAGCAAGCCCACAAAAGACACTGAAGCAGGCCCCTATAGGAGCAATCCCACAAAAATCACTGACGCAGGCCCCTATAGGAGCAAGCCCACAAAAATCATTGAAGCGGGCCCCTATAGGATCAAGCCCACAAAAGACACTGAAGCAGGCCCCTAGAGGAGCAAGCCTACAAAAGACACTGAAGCAGGCCCCTATAGGAGCAGGCTTACAAAAGACAATGAAGCAGGCCCTATAGGAGCAAGCCCACAAAAGACAATGAAGCAGGCCCCTATAGGAGCAATATACCACAAAAATCACTGAAGCAGGCCCCTATAGGAGCAAGCCCACAAAAATCACTGAAGCAGGCCCCTATAGGATCAAGCCCACAAAAGACAATGAAGCAGGCCCCTATAGGAGCAAGCCCACAAAAGACACTGAAGCAGGCCCCTAGAGGAGCTAGCCCACAAAAGACACTGAAGCAGGCCCCTATAGGAGCAGGCCCACAAAAGACACTGAAGCAGGCCCCTATAGGAGCAAGCCCACAAAAGACACTGAAGCAGGCCCTATAGGAGCAAGACCACAAAAGACAATGAAGCAGGCCCCTATAGGAGCAAGCCCACTTTGGCTAAAACAATAAATGCAATTATACATTTTACTGTGTTTTTTTTTATTTACGTGTGTTGATTATATGAATATGATTATGATCATCTCAGATGTTTAAATACATTATCATTACACCTTAGCTAGTGATTGCAGAAACCATCATAATGATCATTACACCTTAGCAAGTGATTGTGCAAACTGTCATAATTAATCTAATTAATTATTGTTTTATTACAGATGACAGTAGCCTCCTCAATTTATCACCTTATCCCCTCGTCAGAAGAAGAAAGAGAAGGTTCTTTGGATTGTGTTGCCTCATCACCAGTTAAAAGCAAAAAAAAAAAAAGCCATTATTTCTGCAAATTTGTTATAACTTGACCTTTGCTGTCATATATCATATTGAGGTTGGTTAATTCATTATGTATTCAGTGTTGCCTAAACTGCCTTGTTTCAAATCTTCTTCAGTCTGGAGATTAATGCTGTCACTGAACTTTGAACTTGTCAGGAAACAGCGTATGTGGCAAAAACACCAATGATTGGTTGGAAAGGTTCTAACAAACTTTATGAACACGTGTAAAGTTCACGGGCATAAAATAAATATGCAAAATGCTTTGATGTCCAAGTATTGTGCAATAGGAATGTCATTGCATCAGCATCACAATGGAGTTTTGATATGGAGATGGTGACAGCAAATATTACGCGAATATCAATGTATCAATGGCCAATAACTGTATTTTAATTTGTATTCTTTTCTCTTGTCTGAATTACACTTAGTCTTCCACAGTTCATCAGGATTTTGTCCAAGATTTCAGCCAAGTTATCTGTTGACTAGAGGATGAAAAATGAAGTAATTATGTACTTATAGCTTGTAAATATATTGTCATCTCAATGATGATCATCAGTATTTTCCTTTAAACCAGAAAGTGTGGTTTTCACAATCTTGAATCTATTATGTCAACTTCCCCAGCTATATCCTCATGACCTAGTAAGACAATGTATCATACTGTATACTGTTACTGTAGGAAGTTTAAGCATGGTGTCTGCACATTGCCATAGTGGTAAATCTGATAGGGCATGCCAGCGTTAGCTCAAATTTAAATATTCCCTACATTTTACATTGTTAATAAAACTTTTTTAGTTAAACTCTGTTGAATTTCTTTTGCACCTGCATTGTAATGAAGGATTCATTTGTGACTTTGACAGGAGAGTTTTGGTAATACAGTAAGTGGATGTTTGGTCTTGTGCCTAGGTAACATTGCAAATACTTTTGAAGGGAAAGTATGCAATTTTGCAGAGACACAAAGATATGCGACAGGATAGACACACCAGGAGGAGTAAAACAAATGATTGATGATCTAGATAGACTAGAGGAATGGGCAAGAGCATGGCAACTACAGTTTAATGCCAATAAATGCAAAATCATGCACTTGGGTCTCAAAAAACCAGAAGCTGAATATAATATTAATGGCACTATACTGGAAACTACTGAGGAGGAAAGGGATCTAGGAGTCACTATTTCAGGTGACTAAAAGGCAGGTAAGCAATGTAACAAAGCAATGAGGAAGGCAAGTCAGACGCTTGGTTGTATAGGGAGAGGAATCAGCAGCAGAAAGAAAGAAGTAATAATGCCACTGTATAGGTCATTGGTACGCCATCATCTGGAATACTGTGTCCGGTTCTGGAGGCCTTATCTTCAGAAGGATATAAATACATTAGAGAGTGTACAAAGAAGGGCAACCAAAATGGTGCATGGCCTACATCAGAAAACTTACCTGGAAAGAATAGTTCTTAATATGTACTCTATAGTCTGGAGCAGAGAAGGGAAAAGGGAGACATGATAGATACTTTCAAATTTATCAAGGGTTTTAACAAAGTCCAGGAGGGAAACATTCTTCAAATGAAGAGAAGCAATAGGACATGAGGACATGCACTGAGACTGGAGGGAGGCAGGTTTAGGGGAATCTTGAGGAAAAATTACTTCACAGAAAGGGTAGTGGACAAATGGAATAGCCTCCCAGCAGAGGTGTTAGAGGCTAAGGGGTGTATTCAATAAGAGTCGGCTCCATTCCGACATGCATTTGTCGGAATGGATCCGACAACCCCTATTCAATGAACGGCCAAATCCGACTGTCAGATTTGGCCATTCCTGGTGTCCTGTCCTGCTGCTGCGATCAGCGGCTCCCGGGTGTGCTGTCAGCGGCAGCAGGAGGAGCTGGTAGTGGCGCGGGGGTTGATGTGTGCATCGGCGGGGGGAGCTGGAGACGTCGGCGGGTGTTAATCTGTGCGGCGGCGGGGGGAGTTGTCTGCGGCGGAGGGGTGGCGCTGCATGGAGTAAGGAGCCTGGCCAGGGGGACGCCCTGCTCAATCCGACTTTTTTTAAAGTCGGATTGAGATTGTCGGAAAGGGGGCCAAAACCTGTCGGAACCGGCCCCGTTTCAGACAGCAGCAGGTGGATCAACGGGTATCCCGCCGATCCACCTGCTTTCCGACAGCATTCCGACAAGTCGGAAAAAAAGTGCCCATATTGAATAGGTTGGAACTCCTTCCAACCTGTTCCAGGCGGAAACTGCCGTCTTTCCGACAAGACGGCAGTTTCCGACTCTTATTGAATACACCCCTAAAACAGAGCAGCTTAAACATGCATGGGATAGACATAAGGATATCCTTACGAAGAGGGTTTAAGGTTAACATACAGTACGTTTAGAAAAGGGGCAAACTTGATCGGCCAAGTGGTTCTTATCTGCTGTCAAATTCCATGTTTACATAGTACTGAGACTGAGGAGTGATAAATGAATTATAGAACTAATGATAGACATGTTGGTCGTGTAACAGTGGGAGAAGATATGATGAAACAAGTGACAAATAACTGTATATAAGAGAAGTGAGATAATGAGCAACTATAATTGCTGTTAATATTGAAGAGAATACATGTAGACAGCTAAGATGTGCTGCATGAAGCTTTAGCTTATACCATGCTGATTTTCTGTCTGTTCCCTCCAAGAGGCAGCAACCAGGTTGGCTCAACAGGGGGCGTTCTCTCAGAAAAGGGGGCGGTCCGGAGACGTGGAGATGCGATTGCGTCCCCGCTATTCAGTGCCAGCATTACCAGCATTGTAAATGGGGGTAGGGACCGCAAATGACGTGATTCAGCGCAAATTGTTTAATTGCCTCTCCCACTTTTCCTCTGGAAGCGGGCGGCTGTGAGGGTGAGAAGGGGACAGTGTGGGGGGTACAAGCTGGATGCGAGAGGCCTGCGCACATTTCCAGGTGGCTGGGAGTACCACACGATTATCGGGAGCCTCCTGGCCATTCTGAGAGTAGACATGTATGCTGTAGCTTAAATATAGTGCTGGAATTTATATTTTTAATTGTCTCTTTATTATGGAAATAACAGTGCAATAAACTGAGGCAAACATATTCCACTTCTCTATATTCTTCAGATCTGATTACTGAAATTAGTACAGGGCCTTACTCAGAGCCGGATTTAGGGGTCACGCCGCTGAACATCCAAGAACCCCCCTGGTGCCCCTGCTTAATAACTCACCAGCTGTACCTTTGCTCGAGTGCTCGGTGCCTCTACAGCCATTCCTCCCAAACCGCCAGTCCATCCACCCACCATCCACTGCTGCTCTGATGCGGTGGCGGGAGGAGAGAATGCCGTGCTGCGCCACTGCTCTGATGTGGAGGGGGGACGACTGCTGTATACACATTGCGCCAGGTAGAGCCTCTTATACACATTGTGCCAGGTAGAGCTTCTTATACACATTGTGCCAGGTCGAGCCCGTTATACATATTGCGCCAGGTAGAGCTTCTTATACACATTGTGCCAGGTCTAGCCTCTTATACACATTGTGCCAGGTCGAGCTCGGTATACACATTGCACCAGGTAGCCCATTATACACGGTGCACCAGGTAGCCCCTTGTAGCATTACACCAGGTAGCCCATTATACACGTTGCACCAGTTAAGTAGGTAGGTGTGTGTGTTTGTGTTTTGCAGGGATGTGGCTCGGGAAGCTGACGGGATGGGTGCTGCGGACAGCTGAACACTGGCGGAGGGGGCGGGTTTGCGGACAGCGGGGGGGGCAGATTCAGCCAGCAAGAGGCAGCCAGGGTGGGTAACAAACGACACAGTGTTCGCTGCGCTCAGGAAGTGTGCGCTAATGCAGCTGGTGGGGTACCTTCCCGCCGTACTAGCCCCGCCGCACTTACAACCGTCACGAATGCTGTGCTGCCCCCAGCAGGTGCTGCTCCTTGGCACGTGCTTAGTGGGAAATGGGTACTGGCTTTACTATCAGTGTATAATTCAGACTCACCTAGGCTGGGGCAACAACAAAAGCTTTCCCAAGACAACATTGTCCTAAAACAATAAATTAAAATTTGGAAAATCATTAAATGGCGTCTCCAGGATTTTCTGGGAGAGATGAGAGAGATGGTGTTTTTTTGCTATTTTTACTCTACGGTCATAGAACTCCTCATCGACTTTTCATACTCTTAGAAGCTATGCAGTGCATACAGAACACATGTATCCAGAGGCGTAGCTAGGGTTTTCGGAGCCCAGGGCAAGATGGAAAATGGCGCCCCCCCCAAAAAAAACAACAAAAAAACCCAAAAGAAGCATAGGCGCGCGCTGTGGAATAATGGGCGTGGCCACACTCCAGAAGGGGTGTGCCACGCTCCAGAACGGGTGTGGCCACGCTCCAGAAGGGGTGTGGCCACTGAAAATGGCCCACAGTGCCAATTACATTGCCCCACAGTGCCGGATACATGCCCCACAGTGCCAGTTACATGCCCCACAGTGCCAGTTGCATGCCCCACAGTGCTAGATACATGCCCCACAGGGCCAGTTACATTGCTGCACAGTGCCAGTTACATTGCACCACAGTGCCAGATACATGCCCCACAGTGCCAGTTACATTGCCCCACAGTGCCAGTTACATGCCCCACAGTGCCAGATACATGCCCCACAGTGCCAGTTACATTGCCCCACAGTGCCAGTTACATTGCCCCACAGTGCCAGATACATTGCCCCACAGTGCCAGATACATGCCCAACAGTGCCAGTTACATTGCCCCGCAGTGCCAGTTACATGCCCCACAGTTCCAGATACATGCCCCACAGTGCCAGATACATGCCCCACAGTGCCAGTTACATTGCCCCACAGTGCCAGTTACATGCCCCACTCAGTGCCAGATACATGCCCCACCGTGCCAGTTACATGCCCCACTCAGTGCCAGATACATGCCCCACAGTGCCAGTTACATTGCCGGTCCGCAAGCTCTGATTGGCTAACGCCGCCGGAGACTGGACACACGCAGCGCTGCTAGTGCTGGCAGCGGTGGTGAGGGGAGGGAGAGACGCTGCGCTCTCCTCCCCTCACATTTCAGCGTGACGGTGGCGAGTGGGACATGATGCCCTGGCCGCCGCCGGCGCCCCCCTCTCCTGGGCCTGCCAAGGCACCCAGGGCACGTGCCCCACTCGCCCTACCCTTGTTACGCCACTGCATGTATCTGCCCTTGCGATTATGCAGATGGCCATGTATTGAGCCAGCTGCCTGCACAGACCTCTCTAGTTCTGGTAACTAAGAAAAACTTTCTGACAGATACATGCAGGGTTTATCAGAAGTCAATTACATTTTATGCCATTCTGAAGCATCCCATTGAAGGGAATTAAGCCTTTTATTTGTTTTAAATTTTGATTTTGGGAAAGAAAAATCTGGTTATAATGTACACACTGGTGACAGATGCATCAGTGTGGGAGGAGTAGGGGCTTTGTGCACCAGGAGCTGTTGGTGGCACCAGAGGCTATATAGTAATAACACACGGGCACAGATCACCTCTGCTCATCCACATGAACTCTGCTCAACATGCCCTCCAATATCGACAGAAGAGCCGAACACCATCATTTCAACTGCAGCAATCCTACACCCCATCCAATCTGCTTGGCATGGATGGGGTGTCCTCCACCAGAAACCTGTTGGGCATTGAATGGGATGTACTGTAACACCAGCACAGAACTGTATTAGGGCTAAAAACATCCTTTATCAGAGCCTTGCAGAGGATCCTGAGTGAGGTGAGGAAAGTCCATCAAAGCCAGCTGTGCAAAACCTTCAAGTTGGTGCTAGGTGAAAGCACTGGTGTGTGTTGGGTGCACTGCGTGTGTGTGACAGTGAGTGAGGACTGCTGTGTGTGCAGAGAGCCAGAAAGGGTGAGTCCTAGCTCAGATCTAAATTGTAGTGTGAGAATAAAGGTGTCCAGCATTTGTGGGCTACAAGCAAAATAATAAATATATTTGCTCCCCTTGCATTACAACATGAGGGGTAATTCAGACCTGATCACTCGCTGTTTTTTGCAGTCCTGTGTTCACATAGTCGCCGGGGAGTGTATTTTAGCTGTGCAAGTGTGCGATCGCATCTGCAGCTGAGCGGTACATAAAGGTTTGGTACAGTTTCTGAGTAGCCCAGGACTTACTCAGCCAATACGATCACTTCAGCCTGTCCGGGACCGGAATTGATGTCAGACACCCGCCCTGCAAACGCTTGGGAACGCCTGCGTTTTCCAACCACTCCCAGAAAACTGTCAGTTGACACCCACACGTGCCTTCTTCCTGTCAATCACCTTGCGATCATCCATGTGAATGGATCCTTCGCACAAACCCATCGCAGAGCAACGAACCGCTTTGTACCGTGCGACGCACCTGCGCATTGCGATGCATACGCATGTTCAGTTCTGACCTGATCGCAGTGCTGCAAAAAATGCTAGTGTTAGGCGCCGTGGTCCGCGACGTCCTTGCGGCCCGGCGCCTAGCAACTAGTGACGCCAGGCGTGCGAGCCGCCGGGTCCCTAGCAACGCTGGGACGCCGTGCGCGCTTAGCCGCCGGCTCCCTAGTAACACTGAGCCGCCTGGACCCTAGCAACGGGGACGCCACGGGCGGACCGCGCTCCCCGTTACAGGGTCAATCTAATCAGTTAAAACATTCTCACATTTGTCTTTTGCTCGTGCAGCAAGCCAGCTGCACGGCATCTTGTTAATCAGGCTCCAAGCATCTGATTGGAGGACTCCCTGCTAAATACCTGCTCAGTGCTGCACACAGACGCCGGTAATAGCTTCCTGCATGCTGCTTTGGTTTGCTGAACGTCTGTTCCTGTCCTGCTGTATCCGGTCATTCCTGTCCTCAGAAGTTCTGTATCTTGGAGTTGTCATCTCATCCCAAGAAGTCGTTTGGTCCCCTGTTGTCCTCAACGATCACTAGAGAATATCAAGTGGTGTTCGTGAGTTGCGGCTCTGCCGTGTGTTGCGGCTCAGCTGCTTTATCTTTATATTCTGTTTCGGAGCATTTGCGGAGGGTTCCGCTTCCACAAGTCCTCTCCGGAACTCGGCTGTGCCGGGTAGGAGAGTGGACAAGTGGATATTTTGGTTGTCCTTTTCCCTGGCGGTTTTTCCGCACATATTCTAGTTTTTAATTTCTTGTAGCCCCTGGCCTGGTTGTTTAGTCAGAGGGCCCCTTGTTATCACCCTGTCTCGGATTTCCCTTGGTCTCCCATTAAGACCTGAGGGGGCATCGGAGTTGGGCAGACATAATCCGCCCTTCAAACGCGGCTGCCATGGGCTCAAGCAACCATAGTCTCGCAGGAGATTTCTGACAGCACGGGCGAGACAACGGAGTTAGGGAGCCAGGGGCTATTTTCCATTCCCGCTCCCTTCCCCAGCATTACGTTCCAGTGCTCCGGTCCTCGCAATAAGATCTCCTCAGACCAGAGTGCTGGAATCATAACATTATTACCGGCCCTACCAAAAACTAAAATTAAACGGGGTTTAATTTTTTCTCATTCAGTTTTTGTTAGTTTTTTGGCCTCATGAATCCGACAGGTTTAGGGCCAAATCCTGGCCAGCTCTTAGTCAATCAGATTCAAGAACTTACTCAGATGTGTCAAAGTCAGAAAAATATCACGATGGACACTGCCATATTTGCACCTCATACAGGTCCGCGCTGCGCATGCGTGCGCTCTCCCGTGCGTGCGCATACTCGCTGTTGTGGGCACCCGCAGGCGCACGATATGCGCATTTACGGTAGAGTTTCTGTGCGCCCAGCGTGCGACTCAATTGTTATATATTTTCACCATATAATGTATTTTGTAAATCATGGTCCCCTTGATAGATTCTGAAAGTTTAGTTAATATAGCATGTTCATGGACAGAGAGATCCCTCTTCGTTTGATACGAAGGGTCAGACAGGGGTCATATAGTGGTGTTTAGTATCCATCGGAAGAGTATTTAATTAGCAATATTCCGGTGTTGGTTTGAAGCTGATTGATCGCTCGTGCGAATAGTTATGGACATAAGAAGTTTATGTCCATTTACTATTATTTGCACTTACTTATCCATGCGGCGGGAAACCTAGTTTCCCACCCACCTGAGCAGTTGGAAATGGTCTCAGCCCACCTGTATGAATCAACCTATGACCTTTTGTTATAGTGCGAAGACAAATTCCTGTGTCCAATGAACAATGAGATTGTAGGGACCATTGAATTGTATTGTGTGTGGGGCATAAATAGACAAGCCGAGCATATCCAGCTCACTCTCTTCAACGGTTCTCATTGCTGATAATCGGGAGCTGGATATCGAGGCGCATGCGATCGTTCCCCTTGTGCGTAAGTTTTCTCCGCAATCATATTGTCTTTCTTGTTATTCTGAGCCATATCTCTCTCTCTCTTCTCCTCTTTCTCTCTCGTATTCCCTTAAACGTAATAGTATTGTATTGTATTTCCTGTGTAGTTATCTGGTTAGTTAGTCTATGTTATATTGTAGTGTATGACTTGTACTGTATTATTCTTTTTGCAAGTATAACATTCATATAAGGTGTTAGACCCTAAGCCCGGTAGTTGTGTATTTCTTATAGTGTTAAGTATTCTCAGAGCGTCGGTGACGCTCGAACAGCTTTTAAGTTAATAAGGTTACATTGTGTTGCATCTACACCCTATCTCTACACTAAGGTTTTACTGCATATTACATTGTTTATGGTTTAGATATAAAGGTTTAACATTGTGAGCGTCTGCGCCGCTGGTGATCTCCTCGTGGTCCCGAGCGTCCGCTACGCTATAGCGAACCATTACGTTAGTCAGCAGCCAATAGCGTGCCTGCCTGTGATCTCTTGGCCGTGAGCGAACGTGACGCTTGAGCGTCTCGACCACGGCTAAGCGATTGTTACGCAACGTGCGTACCCTTACGGTACTCCATACGTCAATAGCGTACAGTGTTCTTAGACCTCTTAAAGGGTTTTAAATAAGATAAATATTTAGCTTTAACAATTGGCGGCTCGTCCTGTCCTTCACATATCTCTGCTAGGTAATTTCAGCAGACATTATCCATCAGCAAAGGGCGGGAAATCATATTCATCGTAGTGCTGTCTGGATAAGCGTCTGCTTTGCTTAGTAAAGGGTGCTGAGGGAATCCGGAACCGGAGGTAAGAACAACACGCTAGTGTCTTTTAAAACTGTTTATTTCTGTCTTGCGTACGCACACACGCATATCTGCATTTCTTTTTTTTCTTCGTGTATTTTCATATATCACTCTCCTGTTTGCCATTTTATAATTGATAAACGTGCTAAAAGAGATTTGTCGCTATTTCATAGTTAAAGTGTAAAAGTAATATATTAAGGGATAAATTGTAAAGCACACACGCAGCTCTACCTAAAGGTACAAGGAGAGATTGGTGTGGTGCTCGGTAGATGATCGAGGATCATCTACATTGATAAACGTGTTAGTTGTGTTACGGTGGACATTGGCTTTGTGTACACGTGTCTCTAACAAAGGGCTGAGACTCGCGTACGCAAAGGCCGACGCACGTAGCGTAAATTACGCTCCGGGTACGCCCACGTAACTCAAATCACACGCTAGTGTTATATTTTAGCAGGCGAAGAGGTGGCAACGCGATAAATAGCACAAGTCTATTTTTAGTGTCCGAAATTTAGACTAACAGATCCTTCTCCAAATTTACAACACATCTGGTCTAAAGAAAAAAAAATTCTGCGCAGAAATAGAAATAGAAACAAAAGTGTACATGTGGTGAGTGAGTGTTTTACATATAAGTTTATACAATTTTGAGGTTGAACCACAAAGAAGTCGAGTTCTCGTGAGGTACATGCATGTAAGTGACGTACATGGTGGCTAGGGAGGCATCCCTTGGTTAAACATAAAATTTGAGCATTAGAGTGTAGCAGACCAGGAGGTCACACTGTAGCAGCAGACCAGGAGGTCTTATAACAAGACCAGGAGGTCCAGTTACAGCAGACTAAGAAGTCCGCTATAGAGACGAGTAGCACAACACCAGGAAGGGTTGGTGCGGAACCCATATAGGCCATAAAGCTCTGGCTGAAGGAATTCGCAGCCGAAATTTTCGATTCCGCTGGTCGCTCCGTACATAAGATTAGTTGCTTATGTACTGAACGATTGTACCGCACGTAATTGTGTGCATTAGTTAGTCTGACCAGTGCCAGTTGTGTACAAACTGGTCATAAACACTATTTGTACATTCTAACGTGATTTGTGTAAAAAAAATTTATTTTAAGGGAAGTTCGCTGGTCACTCAGGAACTATCCAGCAACCAATAGTTACTGGAAAGAGTAAGTGTTCTGCGGATAACCCTCGCATGTTCCAGTAAATAGAGGTTCAGGTCGCAGGGGCCCTGGGTCGAGTACACCAGCACTAGAGCAGTGTGTAGGTCGTATTGGTCGGCGTGGGCGAGTGAGTGGGGTACTCGGTAAACCGCCACCGTCAGCCTATCTTGAACATTTTGGTTTTGTAAGGGTTCGCTGAAGACCCTGATTGAAGGTCAGAGGTGGTGAAAGCAACGCCTACAGGTATGGGGGCCAATTGTTCAGGTAGGGGGCGATCAACCTCGGTTCGGGTTGATTCAGTGAACCGACCAGTCGGGTCGGCAAGGTACGTAATGTGTGAAAAATACGGTTCACACACAGAGGTTTTATGTGATGAATGGGAGAGAATGACTGTACATGACGGGGAGAAATTCCCAAGAGTAGGTAGCTTTAGCCCAGAAGTGTTACAAAATTTAAGGAGGAGGATATGTCTCATTAAATCAACAAAGAGACGAATCAAACATTATGATTATTTGCAGTTATGGCAACAGGAGGGTGAAATACAGAGAGGATTGGCTCAGGCGGCGGGATCTAACCCTATCAGGAAACTGATAGCCACGGCCCCGCCACCACCTTACATAACGGGAGAGAAATTGGTTGCGGAGAATGACGCACTAGGGTGTAACAAACAAACACTTAGCAACTGTGTAAATGTTAATAAGTTAACCAATGCAAGTATTAACCCGTGCAAGTTGTACCCTGTTTTGAACTTTCCCCAGGAGTGTGATCAAGAGGACGAATCGGCAACAATATCAGCGCTCTCTCTAGCAGCCACCATAGCAGAGACAACAGTAGGCACGGCTCCACCCCCGAGATTAGTAACAAAGGCCCCTAGTGGAGGATAGGTGAGATCGTATCAACGGGTAAGTACGGCACCATACACTATGCTGAAACTGTTTCACCACAGGCTGTAGAATCTACACAGAATGATGTTGTTAGACTTAATCCTGTTAGGGTAATAGCAGTGCCAAATGGGAAAACGGACACTTCAGGAGTCACTCCTGTTAGGAACATTGCCATGTACAGCCCGTTTTCCCGAATGGAATTAAGAACCATAGTGTCTGAATTCCCTGACCCTAGGAAAGATTTAGTTGCTAGCCAAAAATACATCAGAGACCTAGGGAACACTTTAGAGCCAAATAACAAAGACTGGCAGATATTGCTGAGGGCATGTTTACCTTCTAATGTCGACGCAGCTCAATTTTTAGCTGACTGTGGATTAGATCAGGATGTACCTCTTACAGATGTGTACAACAAAGATAATGTAAAAAGAATAAGTTTACAGTTAAAGGAGTATTTCCCAGCTGTAGTTAAATGGAACAAGATATTCTCCATTAAACAAAAGGAGTCAGAAACAGCTGCAGAATATTTTCACAGGGCATTATTAGAGATGGCAAAATACACAGGCATAGAGGACATTAAAACAAACATAAACCATCGAGAAGTAGCAGTATCTGTACTAATGGATGGTTTAAAAGAAGCATTAAAGACAAGGGTACAGACCACGCAACCATGTTGGCGAGGTCTGTCGGTGGCTACTTTGAGAGAGGCTGCTATTGATCACGACCGGAATATCACCAGACACAGGGAACTACAAGGTGATAAATTAATGGCCGTAAGTATACAGGCCCTGACCACAAGGCAGCCTTTGTATAAATCACCAAACCCTGTGGGTAAGTCAAATGTGGTAACTTGTTATTCTTGTCATAGACAGGGACACATGGCACGAGACTGTAGAGTGAAAAATTCACAAAACTCATACCAACCCCCTAGACAACGACACGACACACGACATTGGGATCAGGATCCGCAGAAACGGAGTTATGAGCCACATGCAGGGGAAACAAAAAGATACCCCCCGAACAGAGACTGGCAAGCCTCTGGTAGTTCCCATTTAACCCCTTCACAAGTAGTTGCTGCCAGCGGGATTCAGGGAGGTCACCATACCCAATAGGGGTGTGGCCATACCTGTAATCTGCAGCCAGTAAAATTGATTGCAAGTCTTGGAAGTGAACCCGAAATTGCAATTAATGTAGCTGGTAAATCATTAAACTTTCTTGTAGATACGGGGGCGGCCAAATCAGTGATAAATTCGACAGTGGGCATGAGAACCACTGGTAAGACAATTCCAGCCATGGGAGTAACGGGAGTAGTCCAGCATTACCCTGTTAGCAAACCAGCCGAGATTACAATAGGGCCTTTACATACCAAGCATTCCTTTTTGCTGGCTGCATCGGCACCGACTAATCTCCTGGGAAGAGACTTATTGTGTAAAATGGGGTGCGTCATTTATTGTACTCCTGAAGGTGTATTCTTGGACATACCTGAGAATCACGCTCAGGAAGTGCGAGACATGTTAGACTCCCCATCAAAATTAATGTCACATACCATTATGACAAATAGGACTCCATCCCAAGTAGAAGAAATGACATCCCAGATACCAGAGTCACTTTGGACTAAAGATGGACAGGACACTGGATTAATGGCAAACGTAGCTCCGGTAGTTGTACAAGTAAAAGATGGTAGGATAGCTCCAAAAATCCCACAGTACCCTCTGAAGCCAGAGGTGGAGTTAGGAGTGTATCCCGTAATAGAGCGCTTGCTACAACAGGGCATTCTGGTAAGAACATCCAGCACTGCCAATAGTCCCATCTTCCCTGTGAAAAAGAGTGGGGGGAGGGGTTACCGGCTAGTGCAGGATCTAAGGGGGATTAACAAAATAGTTGAGAGTCAGTTCCCCGTAGTGCCAAATCCAGCTGTCATCCTTATGCAAATTCCTCCCACTGCGAAATTTTTCACTGTTATTGACCTCTGCTCCGCTTTCTTTTCGGTACCTCTACATCCTGACAGTCAATATTTGTTTGCATTTACATACAGAGGAGTCCAATACACCTGGACTCGATTACCACAAGGTTTCATAGATAGTCCAAGTATATTTTCTCAGGCTTTGCATGATTGTTTACAGTCTTTCCAACCAGGGAGTTGATCAATATTGATACAGTACGTGGATGATTTACTACTGTGTTCAGATTCATTGGAAGCATCCCTGAAGGATACGAAACAGCTCCTGTTTCATCTTTCAGACACAGGACACAAGGTTTCCAAAGACAAGTTACAATTATGCCAAACTAAAGTAAAATATTTGGGACACTGTCTAACACAAGGACTGAGACACCTGACCGCTGATAGAATTCAAGCAATTAGAGACATGACTCTGCCACAAACCCAGCAACAGATCAGAACGTTTTTAGGAATGTGTGGGTATTGCCGTAACTGGATCCCAGGATTTTCCATTCTAGCGTTACCTTTGCAGGAGATGGTCTCCTCAAACAAGCCTGATCGGATTTCGCATACAGACGAGTCCGAAATGGCATTTGAGAGACTTAAACAGTGCCTAACGCAGGCACCAGCATTAGGTATGCCAGACTATGGGAAACCCTTTGAGCTGTACGGAACAGAAAGTGCTGGTTGCGCGGCAGGCGTCCTAACCCAAAAGCACGGTGATGCCAGCAGGCCAGTAGCATACTACAGCGCTCAGCTAGACACGGTAGCGCGATCCCTCCCCACATGCTTGCGAAGCGTTGCTGCGATAGCATTGCTAGTAACGAAAAGCGAAGATGTAGTGCTAGGTCACAACCTCACAATTCATACACCACATGCAGTGTCAGCCTTGTTAAATTCTGCCCAAACCAGGCACGTCTCATCAGCGCGGTTTACAAGATGGGAATTGGCACTAATGGCCCCCGTAAACATCACCATAAGGAGATGCAGTGCATTAAATCCTGCAACATATCTCCCAGGTGTGCCTGGACAGGCACAAAGGGTGGAGGATGAGAGTGGTGGGGAAGGAGGATTTAATACAAAGGAGGACACACATGATTGTATGGAATATTTGACCCAAAATTTCACCGCAAGGCCTGATATCAGTGACAACCCACTGGAAGATGTAGATCTAACTTTCTACACGGACGGTAGTTGTCACAGACAGTCAGACTCGGGAGACTTGTGTACTGGATACGCAGTCGTAGATGACCAAGGGACCATAGAAGCTGAACCGCTAGGCCCACCTCACTCAGCCCAGGTTGCTGAACTGGTCGCCCTAACCAGAGCATGTGAATTGGCTAAGGGCAAATCAGCCAATATCTACACCGACTCTAGATACGCATTCGGGGTAGTCCATGATTTCGGAGCCCTATGGTGCCTCAGAAATTTCATGACGGCAGCTGGTACACCGGTAGCGCATGCAGCTCACATTAAAAGGCTTCTAACAGCGATACAGGAACCCGACAGAGTGGCTGTTATCAAGTGTAAAGCACACACATATAGCCAGGACCCAGTATCACTTGGTAACAGCCGAGCAGACGAAGCAGCTAAGTTAGCAGCTGGTACCCCCAGACAGACAGACACCACACAATTGATGGTATTTAATACCATCAACACACAGAAGTTGTGTGAAATGCAAAATTTGTGTTCCACACAGGAAAAGGCAGTCTGGAAGGCAAAGGGATATGGCCAGGAGTCCTCAGGACTCTGGACGGATGGACAAGGTAAACCAGTGGCCCCCAGAGCATATCTTCCATGTTTAGCTGAGGCAGCACACGGGCTGACTCATCTGGGCAAGGAAGGAATGTGCAAGTTGGTAAGAGCATATTGGTGCGCCCCAGGATTTTCATCTCATGCGAGTAAGAGAGCAATGTCATGCCTTACCTGCCTGAGAAAGAATATCGGAAAGGCAATACCAACAGAACCATCTCATATCCCACCTACAGGCGGTCCTTTTCAGGTGATACAGATTGACTTTATTCAATTACCCCCTTGTCGAAATTTGAAATATGTACTTGTTTGTATAGATGTATTCTCAAATTGGGTCGAAGCATTTCCTGCGGCCACAAATACCGCTATGTTTACTGCTAAGAAAATTGTGCAGGAATTTGTATGTAGATATGGTATCCCTAGAATAATCGAAAGTGATAGGGGTACCCATTTTACAGGTGATGTCTTTCAAGGAATGTGTAAGTTGATGGGAATTGATAGCAAGCTGCACACTCCATACCGTCCACAGGCGAGTGCGAAGGTGGAAAGAGTGAACAGCACTATTAAAAATAAACTGAGCAAAGTTATGGCAGAGACAGGATTGACATGGCCAGAAGCTTTACCCATTGTGCTGTACAGCATCAGAACCACTCCCAGGTCCCCTCTTAATCTGTCTCCCTTTGAAATCTTGTTTGGTCGACAACCGCATGTTATGATTAACCCTCAGGATGATTTGAAGTGTAACAATGAAGTGACTGTAAAGTACCTGGTTAACATGAGTAAACAGCTAAGGAATCAAAATGATAATTTGAAGTTGGTGATTCCTGATTTACCAGATAGTAATTGTCATGACATTGAACCTGGGGATTATGTAATGATACGAAATTTTCTACGCTCAGGTTGCCTTATTGACAGATGGGAAGGACCATACCAAGTCTTATTGACTAGCACTACAGCATTGAAGGTTGCCGAGAGAGAGACTTGGGTTCATTCGTCCCACTGTAAAAAGGTTGCTGATCCAGAGAGGTCCCGTGATAAGGAACAGACGGTAGAGGAAGTTGTATCACTGGAGTGTCTGTTCCAAGTGACTGAGGCGGCACCTGAGCATCGGAAAATCATAAGATCAAAAGCAGTTGTCGATTCCCTGTTCCCTTTTATTGTTTTTCTCCACTTCCCATCCCCTCTCCCTCAATTATTTTTTTCCCCTTCTCATTCTTCTCCGTTTCCTCCTATAAGATGGACTTGCCCCAAGAGACTGTGATCCGGATTTTCCTGTTGACCATGATGTTGACCAGAGCAGTCTGTTCCGGCGAGAGTACCATGGAGGTCGAGAGAGGTTCTGGAATGGGTTTTGATGACAAAGATGGAGGCGTAGTTTTCCAAGAACAACTTAATCAACAAGTAAAGGCGAGTATCAGAAAACGATCCGATAGCATTGACAATAGAAGGAATTGTGAAGGATTGTTAGCTGAAGAAAACTGTATCTGTAGGCTCTGTGACAACGTAGTTGAGGATGGGTGCATTAAGAAATGCCAATCCAGTTTTAATATCCACATGGACCGGCATCCATTGAGTGACTATCACTCCTTAGTGGGTAGTGTGTTAAATCAAACAGATTGTTGGGTATGCTCTCAAGTACCTCAAGGTCATAGCAAATCAGGGCTAGTACCATTTCCTTTAACGGTAGGGGAGGTACTTGAGCTAAAGGGTGGGAGACCGGTGGACAGGAGGTTTAATATCTCCAGTCCTCCTAGTTTGAAGCTCCACCAATATCATGTGGATAGATCCCTAATATGTTTTAACATTTCCAATCCCCGAAAGCCGGGAAATTGGGAAGTGTCATGGAGTAACCAAACCATGACCTTTTCATATAGAGCAGATAGAATGCCGACAGATACAGAACTTATACGCCACATAGCTGGTAGTGGAAAATATTTCCGATATAGGTATACCCTAGGAAGTAGGATTATGAGAGTTGGAGAGGTATCACCAGGATACTGTGCACATATCATACAAACTGGTACGTGTACTAGACAGATGGGAGAATTAGGGTTAGGAGATTTCACATGGAAAATGTGTAATATGGTTATGTCCTACTCCGTCCCATATGTTCTCCCCGATGATGCATATTTCATATGCGGGAGGAAGGCGTATAAGTGGCTTGCCCCAAACTCTGAAGGATTGTGTTATATTGGAAAAGTACTGCCTGAGGTAATGACTGTATCACATGCCAAAATGAAAGATATACACCGTGTTGCCCAAGCTCCTTATACTCATTACGAGCACGTAGTTAAACGGCACCTGATAGAAAGAACAGAACATCCGGCCTCTGACATGATCCATGAATCCACCGGGATTCAGTTTCTACTTGCGTTAGACATCACTCGCACCGCCAGAGGAGTGTTGAATTATAAATACATATCTGCGCTTGCAAATTTGTTAGACAATATCACAGAAATGTATGATGACACGTTTAGGTATACTGGAAGAGAACTTCAAGCTTATAAAACAGAACTGGTTCAGCAAGAATGATTCTCAATTATCTCACGGCAGTGACAGGTGGATATTGTGTCACACTGGCAACGCAGTACGGCGTGAAATGCTGCACATATATAACGAATAGTACCGAGGACCCGGTCGAGGTCATAGACCAAAAGATGGACGATATTCTCCAATTAAAGTGGGAATTTCGCAGGAGACACAATCTCACTCTTGCTGCTGTGGGTAATGAGCTGACTGGTTGGGTGTCATGGTTGAACCCGCGAAATTGGTTCTCTGGTTTAGGAGAATGGGCTCAAGGAGTCATAATGGATGTTGGGAAGTTTCTTCTATGTATCTTAGGTGTTGTCATATCCATTGGCTTGATATTTAGATGCGGTCAGGCTTTAATGAAGTGCAAACGTAGTACCAGGGTAATGAGTCTAAGGAGTGAGGATATTGTAATTCCAATGGATTTGATTTATGACCCAACGGTAGAAACAATGATGTGATGAAAATGCGATTATCCGGTCCGTTTCTTTCACCTGTTTTTCCGTTTTCTCCAAGGTAAAAAGACCCACTTGGACGAGGAATTTGATGATCCTGTATACAGACAACGGATGGATTAAAGAAGAAGTTTTGACAACCTTATACACAGATATTTGATGAACTATGCCATAGACCCCCAGTTTCCCTAGAAATTTTAAATTTACGCTAGCCCAACACTTTTGTAAGTCTATGGACATTGACAAAGCTTTTTGCTTGCACCTTTTGGGCAAAAGCACAAAGAAGACGGCATTCAACAGACACCGAACAAGACTTCAACCGACAAATGTTCATTTACCTGACATAGAATACCACTGCATTTACCATAAGTGTTCTTTATCTTCATCTCTACAACCTTCAGGTAATGACACACATAGTCGATAGGGAATACAGGCACAGATATCAGCAATCACATATTTCCCCATTCATGTATCATCCACTAAAATGTGCTCCCCCATTTTTGTTGCAACCAAAATCCGAAAAGAGCTCGGTAAAGTTTGACAGCCCATCCACAGACCCGTACCGCGGGATAAGAAGGAATTCAAATGTATACTTCGCAATACCTCGAAGCTTGATTTACAACACGTACGGCACGATGATACATGACCCCCCAAACATGGATTCATACACACATGCTTCTGCTATCTCACTAGGTCATACCCTTTTCACACCTTCTTCCCTCCTCCCTTACCCAACCATGGAAATGTATTTACACCTGACATATATTTTTCTCTTTTTGAAATGTTTTAGGAAGTGGCAGTTATTGTTGACTGCCAAAGGGTGGACTGTCAAAGTCAGAAAAATATCACGATGCACACTGCCATATTTGCACCTCATACAGGTCCGCGCTGCGCATGCGTGCGCTCTCCCGTGCGTGCGCATACTCGCTGTTGCGGGCACCCGCAGGCACACGGTATGCGCATTTACGGTAGAGTTTCTGTGCGCCCAGCGTGCGACTCAATTGTTATATATTTTCACCATATAATGTATTTTGTAAATCATGGTCCCCTTGATAGATTCTGAAAGTTTAGTTAATATAGCATGTTCATGGACAGAGAGATCCCTCTTCGTTTGATACGAAGGGTCAGACAGGGGTCATATAGTGGTGTTTAGTATCCATCGGAAGAGTATTTAATTAGCAATATTCCGGTGTTGGTTTGAAGCTGATTGATCGCTCGTGCGAATAGTTATGGACATAAGAAGTTTATGTCCATTTACTATTATTTGCACTTACTTATCCATGCGGCGGGAAACCTAGTTTCCCACCCACCTGAGCAGTTGGAAATGGTCTCAGCCCACCTGTATGAATCAACCTATGACCTTTTGTTATAGTGCGAAGACGAATTCCTGTGTCCAATGAACAATGAGATTGTAGGGACCATTGAATTGTATTGTGTGTGGGGCATAAATAGACAAGCCGACCATATCCAGCTCACTCTCTTCAACGGTTCTCATTGCTGATAATCGGGAGCTGGATATCGAGGCGCATGCGATCGTTCCCCTTGTGCGTAAGTTTTCTCCGCAATCATATTGTCTTTCTTGTTATTCTGAGCCATATCTCTCTCTTTCTCTCTCTCTCTCTCTTCTCCTCTTTCTCTCTCGTATTCCCTTAAACGTAATAGTATTGTATTGTATTTCCTGTGTAGTTATCTGGTTAGTTAGTCTATGTTATATTGTAGTGTATGACTTGTACTGTATTATTCTTTTTGCAAGTATAACATTCATATAAGGTGTTAGACCCTAAGCCCGGTAGTTGTGTATTTCTTATAGTGTTAAGTATTCTCAGAGCGTCAGTGACGCTCGAACAGCTTTTAAGTTAATAAGGTTACATTGTGTTGCATCTACACCCTATCTCTACACTAAGGTTTTACTGCATATTACATTGTTTATGGTTTAGATATAAAGGTTTAACATTGTGAGCGTCTGCGCCGCTGGTGATCTCCTCGTGGTCCCGAGCGTCCGCTACGCTATAGCGAACCATTACGTTAGTCAGCAGCCAATAGCGTGCCTGCCTGTGATCTCTTGGCCGTGAGCGAACGTGACGCTTGAGCGTCTCGACCACGGCTAAGCGATTGTTACGCAACGTGCGTTCCCTTACGGTACTCCATACGTCAATAGCGTACAGTGTTCTTAGACCTCTTAAAGGGTTTTAAATAAGATAAATATTTAGCTTTAACAGATGGTTCAGGATCTTTCTCTTCGGGTGAGGTCGCAGGAAGATCTTTTGCGAGCCTCCCCAAAGGTAGTCCCTGAACCAAAGATGCATTTGCCCGACCGTTTTTCTGGTGATAGAAAATAATTTTTTAATTTTAAAGAGTCCTGTAAACTTTATTTTCGTTTAAGACCTACTTCCTCTGGTACTGAATCTCAGCGGGTTGGGATTATTATTTCTTTACTCCAGGGGGATCCTCAGACCTGGGCATTTGGTTTAAGAGCAGAGGATCCTGCGTTGTTGTCAGTAGACGCTATCTTTAAGTCTTTAGGGCTCTTGTATGATGACCCAGATAGAGAGGCGTCCGCTGAAAGTCAGCTGCGCGCTCTCAAACAAGGTAGAAATACTGCAGAGGTTTATTGTACCGAGTTTCGCCGTTGGTCGAACGACTGTGGCTGGAATGACCCAGCCCTGCGCAGTCAGTTTCGCCTCGGTTTATCAGAGTTTATTAAAGACAGTCTCCTCCAGTACCCCGCTCCTGAGACTCTCGATAAACTCATGGAGCTTTCTATTAAGATTGATCGTCGTCTCAGAGAGCGGAGGGCTGAAAGAGGAACATCTGTAAGGTCTAGTCCTTGTGTTTATTCCATTCCTGAGGACGTTGAAGAGCCCATGCAGATGGGTCTCTCCCGGCTGTCTCCTGAGGAAAAAACCAGAAGGCAAAATTCCGGTCTTTGTTTGTACTGTGGTGGTAAGGGACATTTTGCTCGTAATTGTCCGAACAAGTCGGGAAACGCCTTGACCAGGTGAATTGTGAGGGGGTTCACCTAGGTCTGCAGCTTATCTCCTCGAATAACTCTCTTTTAGTTCCAGTTAAGGTATCCTTTGGCAGCCTCAGTTCTTTGGTGTTGGCTTTTGTTGACAGTGGAGCTGCAGGAAACTTTATGGATTTAACTTGGGCTAAAGCCTTAGGCATTCCACAGTTACCATTGGATAGGTGTATCACCATGCACGGCTTAGATGGGAGTCCGCTTTCCAATGGGGTTATTACTCACCTTACACCTCCCGTAGTACTTACAGTAGGAGCCTTACATTCCGAAAATATTGAATTCTACCTAACACATTGCCCAGCAGTTCCAGTTGTTCTGGGTCACCCTTGGCTGGCCTTTCATAATCCCACCATTGATTGGCGGTCCGGGGAGATTTCCCAATGGGGTACATTTTGTGCTAAGGAATGTATTTCATATCCAGTCAGAGTAGCAGCTATCATTCCAGAGCTCATTCCTGTGGAATACCAGGAGTTTGCCGATGTATTCTCCAAAGGCAATGCGGACATTCTGCCTCCCCATCGGCCTTATGATTTTGCTATTGAGCTAGTTCCAGGTGCCGCATTGCCAAAGGGGAAATTATATGCATTGTCCGGGCCAGAAACATCGGCCATGAATGATTATGTTCAGGAAAGCTTAGGGAAAGGATTTATTAGACCATCAAAATCTCCTTTAAGTGCAGGTTTTTTCTTTGTGGAGAAAAAGGATGGCTCGCTTAGACCATGCATTGATTTTAGAGCCCTGAATAAGATCTCAGTAAAAAACACCTATCCTTTGCCGTTAATTTCTGTACTTTTTGATCAGTTACGTTCTGCTGTGATTTTTTCTAAATTGACCTTAGAGGAGCTTACAACCTCATCCGAATTAAATCTGGAGATGAGTGGAAGACGGCTTTCAGCACTCAGTCGGGTCACTACGAATACCTGGTGATGCCGTTCGGCCTGTCTAATGCTCCAGCAGTTTTTCAAGACCTCATTAACGATGTGCTCCGTGACTTCCTAGGGAAATTCGTGGTCGTTTATTTAGACGACATCTTGATTTATTCTGAATCGATGGAACAACATGTTACCCAGGTTCGTCTGGTTCTTCAAAAGTTACGTGAGAATCATTTATATGCCAAGCTGGAGAAGTGTGATTTTCACGTCACGGAAATATCTTTTTTAGGGTACATAATTTCCCCTCAGGGATTTTCCATGGAACCAAAGAAGCTCCAGGCCATCCTTAATTGAGCGCAACCCACCAATTTAAAAGCAATTCAGCGCTTTTTAGGGTTTGCGAATTATTATAGGAGGTTCATTCATTCTTTTTCTGACCTGGTTGCTCCTATAGTAGCTCTGACAAAGAAAGGAGCGGATCCTACCAACTGGTCGCATGAAGCTGAGTTGTCCTTCCGGGCCTTGAAACAAGCCTTTGTCTCGGCTCCAGTCCTCAGACATCCTAATCCGGAGTTGCCCTTTGTTGTGGAGGTTGATGCCTCAGAGGTTGGAGTGGGGGCTGTCCTTTCTCAAAAGGATCCGGAGTCTCTGGAGTTACATCCTTGTGCCTTTATGTCCAGGAAATTCTCCTCCGCTGAATCCAACTATGACGTTGGTAATCGGGAGTTACTGGTGGTAAAGTGGGCTTTCGAGGAGTGGAGGCATTGGCTGGAGGGAGCAAAACATACTATTTCGGTTTTGACTGACCATAAGAACCTGCAATACATTGAATCAGCTAAACGGCTTAATGCCCGGCAGGCACGTTGGGCATTATTTTTTACTCGTTTCAAATTTATAATCACTTTCAGGCCTGGTTCCAAGAATACTAAAGCTGATGCCCTGTCACGTAGCTTTCTTCGGTTCACAATAGCAATCCTGTTGTTACCCCCATACTTCCATCTTCGGTCATCCGGGCAGGCCTCACACAGGATTTATTTACCCAGTTAAACCAGCTTCAACACCAAGCTCCTAGATTTACTCCTGCTGGTCGTCTTTACGTCCCTGAATTTTTGAGAGCCACTGTTTTAACTGAATTTCATGACAACAAAGTTTCAGGGCATCCGGGAATCACTAAGACATTGGAGTTAGTCTCTCGCTCAGTATGTTGGCCTAGTCTTTCTAAAGACGTTAAGGAATTTGTTTATTCATGTCAGGTTTGTGCACAGCATAAGGTTCCCCGTTCCTTGCCTATCGGGCAACTTATGCCGTTTACTGTTCCTCTCAGGCCATGGTCTCATATTTCCATGGATTTTGTGGTTGACCTTCCCCTTTCAGCCGGATTCCGAGTCATATGGGTGGTAGTGGACCGTTTTAGTAAAATGGCTCATTTTATTGCTCTTCCTCGATTGCCTTCTGCTCAAGGGTTGGCAGTTTTGTTCCTCCGCCATGTGTTCAGGCTTCATGGGTTGCCCACTGATATTGTTTCTGATCGGGGTCCACAATTCATCGCACAATTCTGGAAATGTTTTTGTGCCTCATTAAAGATGAAACTGTCGTTGACATCTGGTTACCACCCACAATCCAACGGGCAAACCGAACGAGTCAACCAGTCATTAAAACAATATTTGCGCTTTTATTCAGCCAAACTCCAGAATGATTGGTCCGAGTTTCTCCCTTTGGCTGAATTTGCTTACAATAATTCTTGTCATTCCTCCACTAAAGAGTCTCCATTCTTTTCAGTTTTTGGTTTTCACCCCAGAGTCAATTCTTTTTTTCATCATTCTCCAGTCTCCTCGCTAACCTTAACCTCCCATCTCAGAGCAATTTGGAAAAAAGTGCACCTTGCTCTCAGAAAAGCGGCCTTCCGAGAGAAGAAATTTTCTGACAGGCTCCGACGTCCTTGCACTTTTAAGGTGGGAGATAAGGTGTGGTTGTCAACTCGCAACATCAGGCTTCGACAATCCTCGGCTAGACTGGGACCCAAATTTATTGGACCGTTTCTTATTATTAAGTAGGTCAACACAGTTGCCTTTCGGCTACGTTTACCGAGATCCCTTAAGATTGGAAATACTTTTCACTGTTCCCTGTTGAAACGATTTGTTTCTTCCAGTAGATTTCCTCGGAAAATCTCTCAGGGTGGATCTCCAGTGGATGTGCAGGGACAACAGGAGTTCCTGGTAGAGAAAGTTCTTGATTCAAGAATATCCCGGGGCCGGCTTTTTTTTTTTGTTCATTGGAGAGGCTATGGTCCGGAGGAAAGATCTTGGGTCCTGGACAAGGATCTTCATGCCCCTAGACTCAAGAAAGCATTTTTTCGAGAATTTCCTCAGAAACCTGGCTCTAGGGGTTCGTTGACCCCTCCTCAAGGGGTCTGTTAGGCGCCGTGGTCCGCGACGTCCTTGCGGCCCGGCGCCTAGCAACTAGTGACGCCAGGCGTACGAGCCGCCGGGTCCCTAGCAACGCTGGGACGCCGTGCGCGCTTAGCCGCCGGCTCCCTAGTAACACTGAGCCGCCTGGACCCTAGCAACGGGGACGCTACGGGCGGACCGCGCTCCCCGTTGCAGGGTCAATCTAATCAGTTAAAACATTCACACATTTGTCTTCTGCTCGTGCAGCAAGCCAGCTGCACGGCATCTTGTTAATCAGGCTCCAAGCATCTGATTGGAGGACTCCCTGCTAAATACCTGCTCAGTGCTGCACACAGACGCCGGTAATAGTTTCCTGCATGCTGCTTTGGTTTGCTGAACGTCTGTTCCTGTCCTGCTGTATCCGGTCATTCCTGTCCTCAGAAGTTCTGTATCTTGGAGTTGTCATCTCATCCCAAGAAGTCGTTTGGTCCCCTGTTGTCCTCAACGATCACTAGAGAATATCAAGTGGTGTTCGTGAGTTGCGGCTCTGCCGTGTGTTGCGGCTCAGCTGCTTTATCTTTATATTCTGTTTCGGAGCATTTGCGGAGGGTTCCGCTTCCACAAGTCCTCTCCGGAACTCGGCGGTGCCGGGTAGGAGAGTGGACAAGTGGATATTTTGGTTGTCCTTTTCCCTGGCGGTTTTTCCACACATATTCTAGTTTTTAGTTTCTTGTAGCCCCTGGCCTGGTTGTTTAGTCAGAGGGCCCCTTGTTATCACCCTGTCTCGGATTTCCCTTTGTCTCCCATTAAGACCTGAGGGGGCATCGGAGTTGGGCAGACATAATCCGCCCTTCAAACGCGGCTGCCATGGGCTCAAGCAACCATAGTCTCGCAGGGGATTTCTGACAGCACGGGCGAGACAACGGAGTTAGGGAGCCAGGGGCTATTTTCCATTCCCGCTCCCTTCCCCAGCATTACGTTCCAGTGCTCCGGTCCTCGCAATAAGATCTTCTCAGACCAGAGTGCTGGAATCATAACAGCTAGCGAGTGATCAGGTCTGAATTACCCCCATGGTTTGTTCCAGATACAAAGTTACATTGGTGTTTTTGCTTTGCTCCCACCTCAGAATCAGCCCCATAGTCTTTCATGAGAGAGTTGCAATAAAAGACCAGCTAGATTTAACACCAGCACAAAAACTTGTGATGCTAGACAGCTGTAAGTGTTTCAGAAGCTGAGACTACAGATACTGTACAAGTGATCAGTTACAGAGCAGGAGCTCTATGAGGAGCAACAAAGGAAGACCACCTAAAAGATACAGCGAGGAATCACAGCGAGAAATAACACTTTGTCTACTGTGGACCTCAAACCATGCAAGAAGCAAAGTCAAGCAGCAACTGGGAAGACTGGAAATCGAGAGCTTACAGCTTTGAAAAACAATGACATATGGATCATTATGGATAATCCGATCAACCACAAAACAGTCATAAATAAGTGGGTCTTCTGCAACCTGGTATACACCAATGGAAGTCATGTTTGCTAAAAAGCCCGACTTGACAAGGGTTACACTCAGAAATCAGGCATTGACTACAGAGAGATCATCTCTCCTGTTGCAAGCTACAGTACATTATGTATGGTCATTGCTATATCTACTGTGTGTGATTTGTTGCTGTAACAACTGGACCTTGATTCGGCCTTCTTGAACGTTGAGCTAAAGAAGTAGCAATGTACATTCAGCGTGCAATGTGGCTGCATCACGCCAAGCCAATGCGAAAACTGTACCTACAAGTGGGCGGGTGCCCACATACATACATACATACATACATACATACATACATACATACCAACCCATAGAGAATGCATGGTGTGGCCACCAGGTGCGAATAGTCACACCCTGGCATGCTCTGGTGTGGGGAGGTGGACTCACAATGCGTGCGCACGTGCGGACGCATCGAAGATTAATGAACCTGGCTACATCTGTAGCTGAACTATTTTACAAGTAGCCACCGAAATATTACAATGTTAATGCATTTCCATGTCTGTTAAATTATTATGTCAATTAAAGAAACCATTATATGGGCCCCTGATGTTTCATCAAGTATTTTGCTATAAATTGACTTTGTCAGTTCCAAAACTGATCACTGTTTATATAACAATTGGAAAGAAAAAAGCTAATTCATTGTACTGTAGTTATGAATGTAGATGATTTATTGCTTGAAGGCCAGGAAAGCCAAATAGCTGAATTCAGATTGTTGCTGAGTGGCAGGTTCAGACTCGAAGACCTTGGGCCGGCACACCAAATGCTAGCTCTGAGGCGCACACAAAATGTGTATGCTGGAACTATTACTATTGACCAACAAGGATGTATTAAGGCGATGTTTATCAAATATGACAGATGCCAAACCTGTCAGTACACCAACTGACAAAAGTACAAAAATAGCAAAAGCTGTGTTTCCAACAACAGATGCAGAGACAGAGGAAATGAGAAGAGTTCCTTAATGCATGCAAGTGTTGGTACATGTCCGACATCACAGATACAGTCAATCATGTTAGCCAATTCGTAACAAATCCTGAGATACATTAAGGGTACAAGATCCTTGAAACTAAAATTTGGCATTACAAGTTTTCTATGGTGCAACTGGTCAACAGATGAAGACAATAGTTGTTCCTACACTGTAAATCTGTTTGCTTTAGCAGGCACAGCCATTTGCTGGGCTAGAAGAAAACATCCTACAGTTTGTTTATCCGCTACTGAGGGGGTAGCACGTGGCACTCACAGAAATAGCCAGGAATTGTAGCTGAAGGAGACTTTGTGTGAGTTAGATTTTCTTATTTCAAAAGGCATTGTCAGAATTACATGTGACAACAAAGGTGCAATTGATTTGTCTTCCAACCCCAAACATCATGGCCAGTCTAAGCACATTGGGGGTCATTCCGAGTTGATGGCTCGCTAGCAGTTTTTAGCAGCCATGCAAACGCTATGCCGCCTCCCACTGGGAGTGTATTTTAGCTTAGCAGAAGTGCGAACGAAAGGATCGCAGAGCGGCTACAAAGTTTTTTTTGTGCAGTTTCTGAGTAGCTCAATACCTACTCCTCGCTTGCGATCACTTCAGACTGTTCAGTTCCTGTTTTGACATCGCAAACATGCCCTGCGTTCGCCCAGCCACGCCTGCGTTTTTCCTGGCACGCCTGCGTTTTTTCGAACACTCCCTGAAAACGGTCAGTTGCCACCCAGAAATGCCCACTTCATGTCAATCACTCTGCGGTCAGCACTGCGACTGAAATGCATCGCTAGACCCTGTGTGAAACTACATCGTTCATTGTAATAGTACGTCGCGCGTGCGCAGAAGTGCCTTTTTTTGCCTGATCGATGCGCAGCGAACAAATGCAGCTAGCGATCAACTCGGAATGACCCCCATTGCCTTAAGACATCATTTGATAACAGAATTGGTAGATGGTAAATTGATTATTGTTAATTTGTAACAAGCGAGGAAAACCTTGCTGATATGTTGACCAGAGGTCTGACGTCACGTGTGCTGAATGCTCTTCTGCAGAAATGTGAACTAGAATATATTTGAATGTTGATATTACTTGTATTGTTTTTCATTTATGTACACCCTGTGTTTAATTACAGGTAAAGCACCCAAAATCTAGAATGTTGTGTCATGTAACCAGAGACAGCCTTAAATGAGGGGGGAAGGGGAGAGCTCTGCGCTGTCTCCCTTCTGTTTACATGCCGGACGCTGTCAGATTGGCAACCTTGGACCCGGATCCCTACTGCACCACTGCACATGCACAGCACCAACTCATGTCTTCTCTGTCCTTCCTCCATAGGAAGAGGAGGTGTCCCTGTGCATCTGGCATATACCGGAGACCCTGCCACACTGTAGAGGCTCCACAAACCCCACTATCACCACCGATTACAGTTAGCGGGCCACTGCTATCACAGCGTTTGGGCACATCACCCACGCACACTACCTGCATAAACCCCGGAGCTCCTGGCTGGGTCTATCTCTTACTACTGTAAGTGCATTCCTGCCTTAACCCTGCATCCTGCTATAATCCTGGTTAAAGTTGTTGTCTGCCATTATGGACTAACCTCCATCGCACACCGTTGATACCTATTAAAACCAATGTTTCTGCCAGTATTTAGCAGACATCCAAACTCTGCTGTCTATAGTACTAGCAAACTTTTAAACTGCAGTGGCTGGTGGAAATTAATCCTTTATTCCCTGGCAGTCCTCTGTTTAAGTGATACAGGTAGTGCAGCCGAGAAGGGGGGGGGGGGGGGCTTTACCCGGTGCCGTTGTCCCATCCCTTCCCTAGTGTAGACAACTGGAAGAGAGAGAACAGTGCCCTCTCTCCCTGCGTGACGTGCGGGGGGTGGGGAGCGATCCCCTGCCTGCTTACCCGGCATCCCCCCGCGCCCAGCGTCTGTGGCCACAGAAATAACTATTTAACAAATATTCCTAAAGGAGAGGGGCTGGCCACACCTCCCTGCATTGGCCACATCCCCCTCCGAGTACCTGGGACTGGCTCAGCTGTCAGCGCCGCTAGATACCGGCCACGGAAACCTGAATTGACACTTGATAGTAATATTACACTATAAGATAAATCAGAGATTTTCAACCTTTTACAACTCGCGGCACACTGAACAAGATTTAAATATTGGCAAGACACATTCAAATATAATGGTGATGCATGGTGCAGTTGCGTGTCCTAGGATCTCATGTCACAGCTTCTCCATAGGTAATGCCTGAGCCACATCTGAGAAAGCCAGAAGAGCCCAACACTGCCCGGGCCCAAAATTAGAGCTGGCTCTGCAACCGGTAAACCCACCAGTATTGATCGTTCCAGGGCCTCAGTAGCGGCAAAACACTGACGGGCCTGGCTGTGCTTCTATGGCGGCACACCTGGAGACTGCTCAGGGCACACTAGTGTACCACGGCACAGTGGTTGAAAAACACAGCTGTAACATATGCAGAATCAGACCAATCGGATAATGTTTGTGCATTGTGCATCACTGAAACACTGTAACAGTAATAAACAACATAACAGTGGAAATTGGGTTCACACAAAGCCTTACATAGCCAAAGATAAATAGGGACACCCTACAATAAAAATCTATACATATAATAAAACTGTACATAGACATTTGTTTTTTGGTTGAGAATTATACTTCTAGGGACTTTATGGACCATCGAGACAAAAAAAAAAAAAAAGTGAAATTTAGTCTGTACGTTCTGGCATCACACAAAAACTACTGTATGAATTTATATCACATTTTCACTATTGTATAGCTTAGTGACCTAGAAAAGGACTGAGGTATGTATGTTCGCCATCTAACATCAGGGAGAGGAACAATAAATGAACAACCAGACGCTTGCAGTGTGCAGGCTCCTCAAGTCCAAGGCGGTCACAATACCAGCGCCGGCATCTCAAACACTGACTAGCCGCCGGTTGGCATACGCAGCGAGCCCGCAAGGGGCTTTGTTGCGCTGGCCGACACCACCCTCCGCCGGCCATCTGACAGACGGGATCCCGGCGTCGGTATGGTGACCGCCGATCTCCCAACCACCGGTCACCCAATACCAACCCGTCCAAAATTACTATACAGTATGAGTGGAATTATTAAACTCACTTAGTGCAGCTGGACTTCCAGCGTATAGCACTGCACTGACAGTTGGTGTTCCGGTCATGCTTCTGCGGACCTTGACTCTGCCCAGGTTATACAACAGAACCCGACTTAAAGCATACTTACCTACTTGTGAAAAAGCATTTCAGGGAGATGTGAAAGTAACACCTATCAGTGCGGACGTGTACTGCTACATCTGAGAGGCATGTCATAAAAATGACTTACATCCAAATGTAAATGAGACCCAAAGTTAGTAAGATCTACTTGTTGAAGAAAAGACTCATATTTAGCAGGATTTGTTCATGTATTGTGCTTTACAAGAGGTTCCATATACAGTAAGTAGCCACAAGAAAATGTATTTAAAATGCATGTAGCCATAGGGTCATTGTGTCTTATAACTAATACAGGGAAATGGTACTGATGTTCCCATTAGAATGTATGTATCTTTGACTTATTCCCCCCCCCCCCCCCCCCAAGAATGTAACAGCTGCACAAAGGGGTTAAGGTGCAATCAGGGAGATTGCTGGACTATTCAGGGAGTCAGGGAGATTGCTTCTACTTCAGGGAGTCTCCTGCAGAATGAGGGAGCGTAGGCAAGTATGTCTACACCAACAGAATAATGTGCAAAAAGGCGGCAGACTACTGTTGTAATAGATAGTAAAGCGTACCTGCAGCCTCACGCCTGTCCGGTTGCGGCCTCTCGGGTCATTCACTTCTTGTTGGTCTCGACGTCGGGCGGAATCTGCGTGGAACGGCTGCGGAGGACCTGGGCAGAAGGGATGAGGATACCCCGGGATAGACAACACCCCCCCCTTAAAGGTGAAAGGACCACTACGTTAGAGTACAGTAACACAGGTCTATTATAGTAAGCTGGGATATATCACATTATCAACATAAGCACCCCTCAACATGTCATCACACAGATTAGTGTCAGAAAGTGGATACAATAGTATTCAAACAATATTTATACTATGTAGTCACTAGATGGTGCTGTGGATCCAGCACAATGGAGTCTCAGTCCTCATATACAATCCGGGGAAGTGCAAACGCGCGTTTGTACAGTAATGTCACTGCAGTGATATCCGTTCTTGCATCAAAGGGGAAGCAGGTTAGTGGCTCTTACTCCGTTAAAGTCAGTGTGTCCCTGTGGTCGGGTAGCTGCTGTGCAAGTGGTGACTTAGGCTTAGGGTTCTAGTGACTGAGGCCCAGTGATGGATCAGGGTCTTGCTTTTACACGGTCCTTGTGGCTGCAAAGGACCTACTCATTAAGGGGATTCAACTTCCCGTCATAACAGTGGCACATAAAAGTATCTGAGAGTCTCGGGAGGGAGTATTCTCTGGCCAGCAGTGGACAAATGGGGTGGAATACGGTAAGTGTTTGGTCTACCTGTGAGGTGACGACGTCTCGTCCCTCCAGCTCTTCCCTTCCAGTACTGCTATCCCGTGCTGTGGCTCTTGTCCCCTCTCTGTGCAGTGTGCGCCTACTTGCAGGCAGCGGCAGTGTGTCTCGGCACCAGCGGCACTGATGGTGGGGTTCGCGCCGTCTTCCAGCTCCCGTCCACGGCTCTCCTTACACGCTGGCCGGCGGCTCTCCTCTCTCTCAGCGGGGCTCCGTAGCGCGCTGCTGCTCTCGCGTCACTCCCCTTCCGTCTTGCTCTTCAGTGCAGCTGCCGGGCGTGCTCCGTCTCCTCCGTTCGGCGGTGAGCTCCCCTCCACACTGTTCGTCCGCCTCCTTGCTTTGGCGCCAGTCCCGCCTCTTATTCTCCCGCTTTTTCCGGCTGCCAATCCCCTTGAGCCTCCAGACTCTTCTCCCCTGGGTCCTAGTGTCCTCCAAGTATTTGGGACCCCGTTAGTTGCCTAGCAACCGGATAGTAGCTGCAAAGGCAATTATGAGGAACCGGGGCAAATGCAAGGCATCACATTTTCCCCCTCTGGAAGATTGCGTGTCCTCACGCATTAAGCAACATGCCAAACGTCAATGCCCAAGTCTTTCAAGATGCGAACAATAGTAAATGGGTGAATACAATCAAGTTGGGCACCAACACACCTATACATTTCTGAACAACATATTTACAGGTCAACTATTAGTTTATTCACGGTACCTAGGGGGTGGGACGCCTTTTGTGCTACGGTCCGACCTCCTAATCTCTATACTGGGGACTCTATTTCCACCACAGGTGGTTACGGGATCGGGATGACTTTGACCCTCCGTGGGCTCATTCACCACGGGGTTGTGGGTGTCATGAGTTGCTGAGCTCGATGCGGGTGGACCGCACATAAAGAGTAAGAGCTCCATTGGGTCAAGTAGGGGTATGTCGCCCGGGGACCCCCGCCCTTCTGCCGCAGGTGGGTTTGCCACTCCTGATGATACTTCGGAGGTGTAAGGCTTGAGTTGCTCTCTGGACACAACACTGAGGGGCCCATCTTGACCTCGGCGGATCTTATAGGTGAACCGTTCTCCCTCCGGGATGCTGACGACAACATAGGGTGCGTTTTCCCACATAGTGTCCAACTTACTGATGCGGTGGTTCCGTTTCTTCCAGACAAGGTCGCCCACATACAGAGGCGTAGGACGGATGGTTGCATTGTAATTCTTTTCTTGGCGGTGTCGGACGGTTCCCATCCTCATTTCCACCAGTTCTCTGGCTGCCTCCATTCTCCGCTGATGCTCACGGACCCAGTCGGTTTGTGGAGTGGCAGGCGATGTTAACCTGGGGGCAAGCTCTAGGTCCTGAGGCAGTTTGCCGTGTCGACCGAACATAAGATAGTATGGTGTAAAACCGGTGGAGGAATGTTCCGCATTATTGTAGAGATAGACGAGTTCGGGCAGCAAGGTCGGCCAACGGGCGCGGTCTCCAGCTGGTAGGCTTCTGAGCATTCCAATAAGGGTCTGATTAGCTCTCTCGCACAAACCATTCCCCTGGGGGTGGTAGGCTGTCGTTCTTGCTTTCTGGCAGCCATAATAGGAGCACAGTTCGTAGAATAGCTGCGATTCGAAGGCGGGCCCTTGGTCGGTCAATATGCACTCGGGGTATCCGTAGGGTCGGGCGAAGTGTTTCAGGAATAGTTCGGCCGTAGTCTTAGCAGTCAGGTCTTTCGCAGGGACCGCCACTAGGAGTTTGCTATAGTGGTCGGTCATCGTTAAGGCATAGTTGTGTCCACTGGTGCTGGGCTCTAGTTTCACGTGATCGAGAGCGACTATTTGCAGTGGGCGGTGACTCTTGATGGGGTGCAAAAAGTCTTTCTGGTGTGCATCCGGGTGTCTTTTCAGGTTGCAGGGAATACAGTCCCGACACCATCGTTCTACGTCTTCATGCAGACCTATCCAGAAATACCTGGTACGTAATATGGCTTCTGTTTTTTGGGTACCGAAATGCCCCGACTTGTCGTGGTAGGCGGTAAGTAAGAAATTTGCCTGTTTCCGGGGGACAACCACTTGGTTCACGGTCTGGTGAGTACCGGGGTCAATGCTGGTGCGTACCAAGATGCCCTGTTTCAAGTGAAATTGTCTCCGATGTCGCAATAACTTTACCAGCTCCGGGTCCGCTTCGGCACGTTGTGCTCGGGTCAGTTGATGGTTCCTTCGGAGGAGGGCTGTAAGTTCCTTCAGTACGGGGTTCTGTCGCTGGATCGATTCCCAATCCACAGCAGGGGCTTCGAATAATTCCGACTGTCGTTGGTCTGCGACGGCTAATGGGTCTGAGGTGACCGTCCATCTTTTCTTCGAGGCCTTGAAGACAGGGGTTTCTATTTCTTCCGCAACATCCCTTTCTTCTTCCGCTACATCGGTGGTGGGTAACCGGGACAGAGCGTCGGCGTTGCCGTTGGACTTCCCACTCCTGTAGGACACGGTATACTGGAAGCTGGCGAGCCGTGATACCCATCGCTGTTCAAGGGCGCCGAGTCGGGCTGAGGACAGGTGCGCCAAGGGATTGTTGTCTGTCATGACGACAAACGGCGTCGCGGCGAGATAGTGTTTGAATTTTTCCGTGACAGCCCAGACTAGGGCGAGCAGTTCCAGTTTGAAAGCGCTGTAATTTTCGCAATTCCGTTCTGTCTTGCGTAATCCTCTACTGGCATATGCGATGACCCTCTCACGCCCATTCTGCACCTGAGACAGTACGGCTCCCAGTCCATGATGACTGGCGTCGGTGCAGACTTGGAACGGCTGCTCATAATCTGGGTAAGCCAATAGCGGGGCTTCCGTCAAGGAAGTCTTCAACTGGTGGAAGGCCTTCTGTTGTTCCTCGCCCCACTGCACTGGTGACGATCCCCTCCTTTCACGGCCAGACTGACCCCTCAGCAGTTCATGCAATGGAGCCGCCACCTTGGCAAAGTGTTCCACAAAACGCCTGTAGTAGCCCACGAACCCGAGGTAGCTTCGGACATCTTTCACAGTCTTTGGCACTGGCCAGTCCCGAACCACTCGGACCTTCTCGGGATCGGGCATCACGCCTTCTGCGCTGACGACATGGCCTAAGTACTGAACCTTGGGTTTGAGTAGGTGGCATTTCGTGGGTTTAAGTTTCAGACCACACTTTGTCAGTTGTTGGAACACTTCTTCTAGATGCTGCAAGTGATCTTCATAACTTTTCGAGAAGATTATTACGTCATCGAGGTACAGCAAGGCCATCTCAAAGTTGTGTTGTCCAAGGCAGTGTTCCATAACGCGCTGGAATGTGGCGGGCGCGTTACACAGTCCAAAAGGCATCCTTTCGAATTCGAACAGACCCATTGGTGTTGTGAAGGCTGTCTTTTCTATGTCTTCCGGGGCCATCTGAATCTGCCAGTATCCACTGGTGAGGTCGAGGGTGGAAAAGTAGGCAGCAGTCTTCAGGGCCGTCAGGGACTCTTCAATCCGGGGAAGCGGGTAGGCGTCCTTGTGGGTAACCGCATTGAGCTTGCGGTAATCGACGCAGAAGCGTAGGCTGCCGTCTTTCTTCTTAACGATCACTAGCGGAGCTGCCCATGGACTGTGACTTTCTTTGATAACTCCTGCGTCTTTCATTTCTGCTATCATTTTCCTCACGGGCTGGTACAAGGCTGGAGGAAGGGGTCGGTGTCTTTCTTTAATAGGAGGGGTCGTTCCTGTGGGGATGTGGTGATACACTTTGTCGGCTCTGCCGAAGTCAGAAGGGTGTTGGCTGAAAGCTGCCGCATTCCGCCGTACCACTCGTAACACTCCCGCTTTCTGTTCATTGGGGGTATCAGCGTTGCCGATCTGAATATCCGCCCACCACGGGGGCTCTTGACCAGTCGTTGACGGCCCCTCGGTCGCCGTCTCTTGGGCCGCTGTGATTACCTCTTGGCCTACGATGTCTTGGAAGTCAATTGAGCTTATTTTTGCCACCAGGCAGCGCTTGTGTAGTCTGATAGCATAGGGGTGCGGGTTCAATATGCGTACTGGCACTCTTCCGTGTTTCACCTTTGCTAGCGTTCTCGCCACCGCGAAGGGTTGTTGGCTCTCCGAGTCACAGGGTTCCACCAAGGCTTCATAGTCTCTTCCTCCTGGACCGATTCTTGCTCTACACCAAACTACATGTTCCGAGTTCGGCCTCAAGAGGATGGCCCGTTGGTCGGCGATTCTGGCTTTCCCCACCTCCCCTTGATGGTTGGCGAATTTCTTCTCCTTCTCCAGCAGGTGCACCGTCTGCTGCAAGGCTCTCCGCTCTACTGGGGCGGCTATCTGCATCTCTTGTCGAAGGGCTTCTACTAGCTCGTCCGGGCAGTTTTTCAAGACGTTCATCCCCAGGATGACGGGGGGTAGGTGGGTGTTAGGAGCTGTGGTGATCATATACCCTTGCCGGGGTAACGTCGCGTTTCCAATTTTTGTGTCTGCTTCCCAGTAACCCTGATACGTGATGGGTTGTCCATTGCTTGCCAGCAGATGGAGCCAGGTGGTTGGTGGGGACACAATGGCGGCTTCGTCCCAGCACTGAAGGAACTCGGTGATCCGGATGGTGGAGACTTGTGACCCAGTATCCAACAGAGCTGGAATTTCGATTCCATCGATACAGATCTTCAGGTGTGGGCACTCCCCGACATATCTGGACCATTCTTGGGGCAGTGGCCCACTTACTGGTTCCTCTCCCGAAGGTCGGTCCGCTGCCTCGGGAGTTCCTCGTTTAAAGCATCCACAGGACAGTTCCTTTCGATATGGCCACTTTGCCGACACCTTCTGCATATCGGGCTCCCCTGCGAGTCGAACTGGTCGGTGGGTCTTCGGCCATATTCCTTTACCACATCCCAGCGAGGCCGACTTCGCCCACTTCGTTCCTGCCGCCATTCTTGGCGCCTGTTCCTCCCTTGGTCCCTGTCGATCTCGTCCATCCTTCGGTTCATTCGGGAGAGAGTCGCCGTCACCTCCGCCAGCTTTTGGTTGAGCGTTTCCATAGACTCTGGACTTGGCGAGGCTTGTGCTTGTTGGAGGACCGTTCCTCCTTGGGTTGGTCCATCAGATTTCCTGAGCGGTGTGGCTTCCCTATAGCTATCCTCTTCACTCCACTCCAAAGACGCGTCTTTCTCTACATTATTACTCTGATTCCTCCCCAGGATCTGCAGCATCGTTTCTTTGAATTCGGAGAAGGAGCTTTCTGGTTGTCGTCGTCTCTCCATGCGCATTTGGGAACGAATCGTCTCTCCTCTTGCCCCTTCCACAAACAGGTCTATTAATGTTTTGTCTATCCCTTCAATCTCTCGCTCATCTAGGGCTCGTATAGTCTTTGCAGCTTCTTGTAGGGCCAGCGCAAAATCGCGCAATGATTCATCGGGTCTTTGTTTCCTCGCATAAAGGCGGCTCTTTAATTCCGCTACGGTCTGGCAGTCGAATATGGTGACTAACTTCTTGAAGATGCATTCGACGGTCTTCTTCTCGCTGTCTTCCCATGCCTTCACTTCTCGGAGCGCCGAATCCGTCAGTTGCCCCATCACGATCTCTATTTTCTGTTCCTCAGTTAGCGAGTACAGGCGGAACATGGAGTACATCTTATCCTTAAATTCTTTAAACGTACTTGAACCCGGCACTTGTTTTCCTGCAAACGTTGGTAACCATGGCGCTCCAAAGTAGTATGGCATAGTCAACGGTGATGCCGCCATAGTGGTCGTGTTTCCCTGTGCGGGTGGCGGTGGTAGTATGGGAGCAGCAGGAACCTGTGGATCCGTCATCTTGTTCGTATCCTGTTCGTTGACGCCAAATGTAATAGATAGTAAAGCGTACCTGCAGCCTCACGCCTGTCCGGTTGCGGCCTCTCGGGTCATTCACTTCTTGTTGGTCTCGACGTCGGGCGGAATCTGCGTGGAACGGCTGCGGAGGACCTGGGCAGAAGGGATGAGGATACCCCGGGATAGACAACACCCCCCCCTTAAAGGTGAAAGGACCACTACGTTAGAGTACAGTAACACAGGTTTATTATAGTAAGCTGGGATATATCACATTATCAACATAAGCACCCCTCAACATGTCATCACACAGATTAGTGTCAGAAAGTGGATACAATAGTATTCAAACAATATTTATACTATGTAGTCACTAGATGGTGCTGTGGATCCAGCACAATGGAGTCTCAGTCCTCATATACAATCCGGGGAAGTGCAAACGCGCGTTTGTACAGTAATGTCACTGCAGTGATATCCGTTCTTGCATCAAAGGGGAAGCAGGTTAGTGGCTCTTACTCCGTTAAAGTCAGTGTGTCCCTGTGGTCGGGTAGCTGCTGTGCAAGTGGTGACTTAGGCTTAGGGTTCTAGTGACTGAGGCCCAGTGATGGATCAGGGTCTTGCTTTTACACGGTCCTTGTGGCTGCAAAGGACCTACTCATTAAGGGGATTCAACTTCCCGTCATAACAGTGGCACATAAAAGTATCTGAGAGTCTCGGGAGGGAGTATTCTCTGGCCAGCAGTGGACAAATGGGGTGGAATACGGTAAGTGTTTGGTCTACCTGTGAGGTGACGACGTCTCGTCCCTCCAGCTCTTCCCTTCCAGTACTGCTATCCCGTGCTGTGGCTCTTGTCCCCTCTCTGTGCAGTGTGCGCCTACTTGCAGGCAGCGGCAGTGTGTCTCGGCACCAGCGGCACTGATGGTGGGGTTCGCGCCATCTTCCAGCTCCCGTCCACGGCTCTCCTTACACGCTGGCCGGCGGCTCTCCTCTCTCTCTGCGGGGCTCCGTAGCGCGCTGCTGCTCTCGCGTCACTCCCCTTCCGTCTTGCTCTTCAGTGCAGCTGCCGGGCGTGCTCCGTCTCCTCCGTTCGGCGGTGAGCTCCCCTCCACACTGTTCGTCCGCCTCCTTGCTTTGGCGCCAGTCCCGCCTCTTATTCTCCCGCTTTTTCCGGCTGCCAATCCCCTTGAGCCTCCAGACTCTTCTCCCCTGGGTCCTAGTGTCCTCCAAGTATTTGGGACCCCGTTAGTTGCCTAGCAACCGGATAGTAGCTGCAAAGGCAATTATGAGGAACCGGGGCAAATGCAAGGCATCACACTGTACATGTACAGTAGTTTAATTTGGACCACATGGCCTGCCTGGTAGCGGTGTCACTTCCTATAGCAACAATATTAACACAAGGTCCCAAAGGTCATAGCGAAACAAAAAAACAAAAAACATTACACTGTTCAATACTTATGTCACGCAATTGGTCAGACAGAGATGTACCTCTCTGCCGGTAACCTCAGGGTACCATGTGTAAAACGTGGCACTGGTGCTCCCGAACTGTGCATCTCATGTGGAACGCAAAACTGGATATATGCAGCTAGCTCCTCCTGTGGAATGCAACAACTTCTAATGCAGCTACAAGTCAGTAAGCAACATCAGTGCACATGTGCAGACCAGTAGGGACCATATGGTAGCACTGATCCGAAGTTTTGAATGACCAGCTAAACTACAGGAATAATTCATTATACTCTGAATACCCCAAACAGGAGATAAAGGGAATGTCTCATATCAGCACATACCTAGGCATACAATGCTAGCAAACTCAATGTGATATTAGAATATTACTAGAGATGTGCACAGGACCATTTTTACTGGATTTGGATTTGTCCCTTATTCGTCATCCGGCTTTGGATTTGGTTCTTGCCAAACCGCCGTGACTGGTTTTGGTTTTTTGTTTTCAAAAATTGACAAACAAAACTAAAATCACATAATTTGGGCCCTTTTTTGTTCCATGGGGGTGATACAGACCTGATCGTAGATGTGCTAAATTTAGCACATCTACGATCAGATTTTCTGACATGTGGGGGAACACCCAGCACAGGGCTAGTCCTCCCTGCATGTCAGGCACCCGCAAGAGGCCCGCAGCCATTTTTGTGATCACATCGGCTGCGTGTGATGTCATGCAGCTGCCCGACTACGCCCCCTGTTTCTCTGTTGCCGCTGCAGTTTTGAAGTCTTGTCCCCGCAATGCTCCGTTTCCGCCTTGGAGATGGAGCCTGCCGCCAACCCCCCCCCCCCCCCCCGTGACAATCTCTGCCTGTAGTCCACCTTGCATGTCAGGCACCCGCAGGAGGCCCGCCACCATTTTTGTGATTGCAATGGCTGCGTGTGACGTCACGCAGCCGCCCCGACTACACCCCCTCTTTCTCCGTTGCCACCCCCGTTTTGAAGCCTCGTCCCCATAACAAGCCATCTCTGCCTTGGAAATGGAGCGTTGCCACCCCCCCACCCCGCGACCATCTCTGCCTCATTGACAGGCAGAGGCGATCGCATTTTCTGCGAGGGCATCGCAGAAAATGCGGGCTCATGCGCAGGACGGGCCCTGCACATGAGCGCGCATCCTCTTAGCAATTTTTGCCATTGGATCGCTTATTGCGATTGCGATCCAACCTGAATCAGGCCCTATGTGTACAATATAAGATATACATCACAATATTAGATGCCACTAAGCGAGCAAACCTGCGGCCAAATCATAGTAATAAAAATGTTCTCATGTAATAGTTTTAAATAATAAGTGAAATCACATTTCTCTTAGGTCAGTCATGTAAAAGACAAGGGCCTCAAACCAGAAATAACCAGTCTTAGCCGGTCTGGTGGGGTGTGTGAGGTCATGCTGTGATGTCATAATGGCAACTGCCTGTATCAGGGCTGTGCTGTTGCTGTCTCTTGCATATGCTTTCAGAGGCCTGGCACGGCATAGCACACTGGTAGAAGGTTAGTGACTGGACTAAGGGGTATAGGACTCAAGGTCGACACCAATTAGGTTGACACCCATTGGTTGACAGTGGGTAGGTCGACACTTGTAATAGGTCAACACAGCCATTAGGTCGACATGAACAAGGTCGACATGAAAAAAGGTCGACATGATTTTTATATGTTTTTTTGTATTGTTTTCTCCGTGAAAGTGACTGGGAACCCCAATTAGTGCACCGCGTCCCCTTGCATGGCTCGATTCGCTTGCCATGCTGCGGGCAAGGTGACTTGCTCTGCTACTGCTGCGCTCGGCACAGGTTGCCGTTCCAAATCGTAGTCCACGTGGATCGTAAAGTAAGAAAAAGTGCCCCCAAAAAGTTAAAAACTCATGTCGACCTCTTTGCATGTCGACCTTGTTCATGTCGACCAATTTCTAGTGTCGACCTATCCACTGTCAACCAATGGGTGTCGACCTAATGGGTGTCAACCTAGAGTCCAAAAACTGGACAAAGATAAGAGCAGCTTAGTTCGAATCGTCAGAAGACTTTTAGCATGACTATTATAATATATGACTTATGACCTTGGGGATAGCATAGTATTGGATAAAAACAAAATCTCACACCTACTGGGACAGTGCCATTAGTTAACATCCACAAGCGGCTGCAAATGGGCCATTGGAGATATTTGAAGAGCGCTGTCTAGATGGGCCTATAATGTTCCTAATTAAATCCTTTATGTGCGGCTGCACCTATGACATCACCTTGGAGTTGTTTGGTGAGCCTATAATGTTGTAAATTAAATCCTTTACTCTCTCTCTGCCTGCCTAAATCCCAGAGTGCCAGTTTTGCAGGCTGATCCATTTTTATTAATGTACAGAGATGTAAGAGAATTATATTGTGCTTTAATCATTACTTTTGTTTTTATCCAATACTATATATAGATGTAGCCATGCTGATCATGGCTACATTTGAGGGAAAAGTGCACCCTCGACGCAGCTATGTGCGCCTGTGCCTAGCCGTGCCGAGCTGTGGCATTTGCTGCTCCCATACATGCAAATGTGGCACACACACGTCTTAGACGTCCAGACGTACGCGGTTCGGTTGCGCCTAACAAGGCGCAATCGCCGTAAGATGTAACCACAACGAGAATGGCTACATTTGTACAGTTGTAATCCCTGTCAGCGTCAGTAATTAATGCTATGGTGGTTATGACTGTCCCCCTCCCTCCCCCCCCCCCCCCCCCCCCCCCTCATCTCTTGCTCTCTTTTTTCACTCTCTCACCACTGACGTATAGGTGAGTTTTTCTCCGGACGGGTAAATAGGTCAAAATAGCAGATTTGAGGTGACAGAAGGGATAACTGGGTTAGGCAAGGTTAGTTGGTGCGCGGGTGGTCTGGGTAAACTCTTCATAGTCTCTTAATGCCTAGAGGAACGGGCAGTCCTTCAGCCATCGGTCCCCAGAGGTTTCCTCCACAAGGGGGTTTTTCCTCTTCTGAGTGCTGAAGGGTGACTCTTTATGAGTCATGAGGCTCCCGCCATCTTGTTCCTCTTATAGGACAAGTTTGTAAGATTACTGGACCAATCTTAGTCTAATATTCCCTATTTTAGAATGCAGAGTAAATAATAATATTAATAATTACAAAATAATAATCATCATCATAAGAAGAAGAAAAGACGGGCTCAATTTTGCTTGAAATAAAAATAGACATTATTTTTTAAATATATTTTGCTTGAAGTTGTCTTTATAAATAAATTCTCTCAAAAGGTGAAAAAATTACACATATTTGGGGAGACAAATATATTAGGAGTATAAGAAAAATTGAAGGGAAAGAATTGTGCGCAATCGAGCTGCTGGAAGAAACACACTTTCCTGAAGGATCCCTCTCCCTTCACCGTAAGTGCCATAATAGAATAAAAATGGAAAGCGTAACTTATCCTGCGCTAGTCTTTGTTTCCATCGACAACAATCAGATTTTCACATACTCAATAGAGGTTGTATTAGATCAAATAAAAGAAATTAAAAGAGTGGATATAGGCCCTCATTCCGAGTTGTTCGCTCGGTATTTTTCATCGCATCGCAGTGAAAATCCGCTTAGTACGCATGCGCAATGTTCGCACTGCGACTGCGCCAAGTAACTTTACTATGAAGAAAGTAATTTTACTCACGGCTTTTTCTTCGCTCCGGCGATCGTAATGTGATTGACAGGAAATGGGTGTTACTGGGCGGAAACACGGCGTTTCAGGGGCGTGTGGCTGAAAACGCTACCGTTTCCGGAAAAAACGCAGGAGTGGCCGGGGAAACGGTGGGAGTGCCTGGGCGAACGCTGGGTGTGTTTGTGACGTCAACCAGGAACGACAAGCACTGAAATGATCGCACAGGCAGAGTAAGTCTGAAGCTACTCTGAAACTGCTAAGTAGTTAGTAATCGCAATATTGCGAATACATCGGTCGCAATTTTAAGAAGCTAAGATTCACTCCCAGTAGGCGGCGGCTTAGCGTGTGTAACTCTGCTAAATTCGCCTTGCGACCGATCAACTCGGAATGAGGGCCATAGTGAAGCACAATTTAATATAGATAAAATTCATATAACACACATATAAAATCCATAAACATATATTTATAGCAGCAAAATGTGTTGCACAGAAATCTCCATAGGCAAGAGACTGGTGAATAATAACCAATGTGTTAAGAACTGTAAAAACAGTTCTAAGCCAGGATACAGGTTTTTATTCCAGAGGATCCCGGAAATCCTCTCAAGCCTCGTTTAGCTGGAACAGAATGGCAAGTCCTCCAGTGTAATGTCCCACGGCACCTGTGCGTTCCACCGCCGCGTTTCTACTCCAAACAGGAGTCTTTTTCAAGGTGTAGTGTTCACAGTGCTGCTACTCCAATACTGAAATTTAAATCCTCAATCAACCAATAGGAACGTCACCCCCTCAGCTGGACCCTATACATATTTGATCCTATCAAGTCCCATGGTCCCTTGCGGTTGGTGATGTCCTAATATAATCTCCCATGCCGCGCCGTCCGTCCCTGCCGTCTAGCATCTATCCATTACTGTAGCAACAGTCACTTCCGGTAGTACTTCCGGGTCGCGGTAGCGCTGTATACTTTCCTCCCGCACGTTTCATCAATCTCGGCACGGCAACTAGACATATCACTCCAGAGTCTCATTAACCACATATTTTGTACTTTTACAGTTACTTGAAAACGTCCATACAATCTCATCCCCCGGTGGCCGATATCGCGACATCACTTCCGGTGATATCATCTGTCATAAATAGTAAATGTTGGTAATAGCTTCAGACAAATATAAAAAACAGGTATAAAGAAATAAAGCTATCTTAAACGGAACCTTCACTTTTACGGGTTACAAAAACCATTTAATTTTGAAATCACTATTTAAACCATCAGGTTTTAATGTCCGCAGTTCATAGATAGTTTGCATTTCTGATTGGGCTAACTGTGTGGCAATGTCATTTCGTCTCCAGTTGCCCTTGATATATTTAATACCACAGAATTGTCTGATCGCAGTAACATTACCTTGATGGCTAGTTCTAAAGCAGAGGCGTAGCTATGGTTTTTGGAGCCCAGGGCAAGATCAATAATGGCGCCCCACCCCCCCATAAAAAAAAATTAAAAAATACAAATACAAATAAAAAATAATAATAAAAAAATACAAAAGGAAAGTATGTGCAGACGCCACTGGTGTCACTGTATATAAAGATGTCAGGGTGTGTATGTACAGATGTAGGTGCAATGGTCGAGGTTGATATTTTGAAGGTGGAATGAAAGAGTGTAGATAGCAATTATGCGCGTGCCGAAGGCGCGCGCGCTCCAGAAAAGGGGCGTGGTCACTCAAAAGGGGCGTGTCCTTCAGTGTAGTAGGACCCTTTATACTATCTAGTACTGGTGCCCCTTTCACATTATAGCACACGGTATGAGCCGAAATTCACATTACCCCACACGGTATGAGCCGAAATTCACATTATAGCACACAGTATGAGACGAAATTCACATTACCCCACATGGCATGAGCCGAAATTCACATTATAGCACACGGTATGAGCCGAAATTCACATTACAGCACACGGTATGAGCCGAAATTCACATTACCCCACATGGTATGAGCCGAAATTCACATTACCCCACATGGTATGAGCCGAAATTCACATTACCCCACATGGTATGAGCCGAAATTCACATTACCCCACACAGTATGAGCCAAAAGTCACATTATAGCACACGGTATGAGCCAAAATTCACGTTACAGCACATGGTATGAGCTAAAATTCACATTAGAGTGAGGGGATCCTACCGCCTTAATTAACTAATCCTGCGGGGCACTGTGGTGAGGGGAGCCTACCCCCCTTAATAGACTAATTGCAGAGTTTAGCAGCGGAAGGGCTGCAGCGGTTTCTCACCCCAAGCTGTGGCGCTTCTGCCACCTCCGACACTCCACATCTTCGGCGCCACCCGGGATGCAGAGCACCGCACCGGGGATGCACCCTTTTCAGTGTGGTCTGCTGCGCTCCGAAGGGGTTCTTCTCTCCTGCTGCAGGATCCCGATGTGCGCCGTCCTCCCCGCTGTTACTGCCACGGTAAGCATTAGTATAATTTACCGCAGAGGCCATTTACTGAGGCATATGTGTTAAACCTCGGGTACTGAGATGCCCTTCTCACCATACAGCTGTGTGGCCGAGCTGGGCGGGGGGGACAGCCAGCAGCATGCCGGATTTCAGCAGCCGAGGGTGCGGGCTGTACATACTTGAGGCAGCTGGATATTCAACAGTGCTGAAAGCCTCCGGAGCCCACACCCCCGGCGCTGCAGTGCATCGGCAGAGGACACCCATCCCCCGAACCCTGTGTAGCCCAAAGCCGGAGATCGGCAGCATGTTGAATGCGGAAGCAGAAGCCGCTTGTTGCCGGTCAACATGCTGCCGATCTCCGGCTTTGGGCTCCGCACGTGCCTTACAGTCCGCACCCTCGGCTGCTGATATCCGGCATGCTGCCCTTGCTGCTGACTTTCCACCTGCCCGGCTCGCCCACCCAGCTGGATGGTGAGTGAGAAGGGCATCTCAGTGCCCGTGGTTTAATACATATCCCTCTTCGGTAAATGGCCATTAGTACATCCCGCCCACACACACAGACTGCCCCACCCCCTTACTTACACACACACGCTGTAGATTACACACACACAGACTGGCCACCCCCAAACCCCACACACACCCACTTAGACTACACACACATTCTCATACTTTCCCCTCCCCCACACACACTGGACTGCAAAAATGTACACACACTCACACTGTCCCACACACACACACAATTAACACACACTCATACTGTCCCACACACACACATTTAACACACACGCACACTGTCCCACACACCAGTGGCATGCGGTGAGGTCAGTGGCTGGTGAAGCACTACAGCCATAATGTCCACCGAATCTGCCGATGATCCCTACCGCCACCGAGCCAATGCCCGCCACTGCCTCTGAGCCGATGCCCGCTGCCACCACCAATGGCTTACAAACCCGCCCACCATCAACTGACCCAGCCCTCCGCCACTAATTTGCATCTCAGTCTGTTGCCGCCAATGCCCGCTGCCTGCCTGCTCATCATACTTGTGATATATTGTACATTTTTATAGAAAAAAATAATAATTAGTGTTTGGGACTGGGAAGGGAGTGGGAGGAGGACATGAATGCAATTTTGTTGTCCAGGGCTTCCATTATCTTAACGGAGAATGGTCTGAATGAGTTAAAAACTGTAAAAAAAAATGTGCGAGGTCCCCCTTCCTAAGTATAACCAGCCTCGGGCTCTTTGAGCCGGTCCTGGTTGTTTAAACACTGGGAAAAAATTGGACAGGGGTTCCCCGTATTTAGACAACCAGCACCGGGCTCTTAGTCCGGTCCTGGTTCCAAAAATACGGGGGACAAAAGATGTAGGGGTCCCCCGTATTTTTAAAACCAGCACCGGGCTCCACTAGCCAGGGACATAATGCCACAGCCGGGGGACACATTTCTGTAGGTCCCTGCGGCCGTGGCATTACTCCCCCCCCCCCAACTAGTCACCACTGGCCGGGGTTCCCTGGAGGAGTGGGGTCCCCTTAAATCAGGGGGACAACCCCCCTCCAGGCACCCAAGGGCCAGGGGTGAAGCCCGAGGCTGTCCCCCCCATTCGTGGGCGGTGGAAGGGAGGCTGATAGCCATGTAATAAAAAAAAAAGAATATTGTTTTTTGTTGTGGAACTACAAGGCCCAGCAAGCCTCCCCCGCTTGCTGGTACTTGGAGAACCTCAAGTACCAGCATGCGGGGAAATAACGGGCCCGCTTGTACCTGTAGTTCTACAACAGAAAAAATACCCAAATAAAAACACAACTCACACACCGTGACAGTAAAAATATATTAAAACACACTGACACACTCACACATACTTACCTACATCCCACACCGGTCATGTCCACTTGTCCAGTAGAATCCAATAGGGGCACCTGTAAAAATGAAAATTATACTTACAAACTTCAATCCACAGGAGGAGAGAGAGAGAGAGAGAGGGGGAGGGGGAGAGAGACTAACCTGCTGCTGCTGGGGAGAGTCGGGACACACTGCAGGGCCACGCCGGGAGGACGGAGGAGGAGGAGAGTCACACAACACTGCTCCTGTCAGCGGCGGAGGAGGACGGGGGGGGGGGGGGCGCACACTGCAGACGCCAATCACAGCCGGGACAATTAACACACACTCACACTGTCCCACACACACACAATAAACACACACGCACACTGTCCCACACACACACACACACACACACACACTTAACACACACGCACACTGTCCCACACACACGCACACTGTCCCACACACACACACACACACACACAATTAACACACACTCACACTGTCCCACACACACAATTAACACACTCACACAATTAACACACACTCACACTGTCCCACACACACACACACACACACAATTAACACACACACACTGTCCCGCACCCCCCTCTTCTCCCCTCTCCCCCCCTCTCCCGACAGAAAACTATAAACATCTTTAAAATATGTAAAGCCCGCTCACCTGTTTGACAGCTCACCGCGGCAGCGCACGCACCTCCGAGGTCGCGATCGCGCGCATGCGCGATCGTGCACTGTACAATGTGCAGGGAGGAGGGGGGAGGAGGAGGGGAGGCTCCTGGCTGCCGCTGCGTGTCCAGTGTGACAGGCACAGCAGCCGGGGAGACAGGGAGAGCGCCGGCGGAATCCCTGCCGTATGGGGCGAGCGGGCCGTTCCGGTGGCACCCCCCTCTGTTGGGGCTTCCACGGCGCCCAGGGCACGTGCCCTGCTCGCCCCGTGCTAGATACGCCTCTGTTCTAAAGTGCTCAGAGAGGGTGTGGGTGGTTAGACCCTTTTTAAAATTACGGAGATGCTCTCCTATTCTAACCTTTAGGGGTCGTGAGGTTCGTCCTATGTACCAGAGGCCGCAAGCACATTCCATGCCATACACCACATTTTTACTGTGGCATGTCATGAAATCTGTGATTGCAGCCCTGGTGTACCGTTGATAGTGACCTCCGTAATTTTGCTACCCTTTCCATGTATCCCCTTACATCCTAAGCACAGCCCACAGCGAAAAAAACCTTTTGACTTAATGGTAGTCATTGGTTTTTGGGGGGGCTGTGCACTCTTTATTAATTTGGTTTTAATATTAGGCGCTCTTCTATATATACATTTTGGTTTAATGGGGAGAAGATCTCCTATTAGCGGATCTTTTTGTAAGATCTTCCAATGTCTCTTCAATGACCCTTCCAACCTTTTGTGCTGGCTGCTGAAGGAGGTGATAAACGCCCATTCATAATTATTGTTATTTCGAATTTCACCTCGAATAGTGGGTTTTAACAATTCCTTCCTATCTATTTCTGCCACCTTATTTTTGGAGCTCATTACCTTATCGGTATTGTAGCCTGAGGCTTCAAACTTTTTACTTAATATCTCTGCCTGTTCCTCATATGTGGCATTATTTGTGCAATTTCTTCTAAGGCATTTAAATTGGACTTCTGGTATCGACTCCAGCCAGTTAGGATGATGACAGCTTGAGGACTGAATGTACGCCCCTGAATCGGTTGGTTTGATAACATTTTTTGTATTCAAACTATTATCTTCTATAAAAACAGTAACATCTAAAAAATTAATTGTCTGTTTTTTATTATTATCAAACGTAAAAAAAATATTCAATTAATTGGTATTAAGATATTTAAAAAAAATCTTCCTGACTCTCGACACCCCCTTTCCAAATAAAAAATACATCATCTATATATCTTTTCCAGGACACCAGGTTCGCCCCAAATGGACAGTGGTTCCAAATCTTTTCGTCCTCCCACTGTCCTATGAAAATATTAGCGTAACTCGGGGCGAACCTGGTACCCATGGCTGTGCCGACTTTTTGTAGAAAAAATGTATTATTAAAAGAAAAGTAATTATTTTCTAAAATAAATTGTACCCCTTCCTTAATAAAATCTTGTAGGTTTTGATCCAAAGTGCTGTTAGTGAGGGCTGTGGAAAGTGCTTTTTGGCCATCTTTGTGGTCTATAATGGTGTATAGTGACCTGACGTCAGCTGCCACCATTATGAAACCATCCTCCCACTTAATTTCTTCCAAGACCTGTAGGAAGTCCCTAGTATCCTTAAGATGTGAGGGATACTTCACTACGAGAGGCTGCAGGTAAAAATCAATATACTCAGATAGATTTGATGTTATAGACCCAATGCCGGATACTATCGGCCTGCCTTGGTGGTTTATAAGGATCTTTATGAACCTTAGGCAGTATATAAAGTACCGGAATTGTGGGTTCTTTATTGGAGAGGAAATTTACTTCCCTTTCCTCCAAGGTTCCTAAGTCACTATATTTTCTCAAAAGCACCTCCAATTTCTCTATTATGCCCTTAGTGGGATCTGTACGCAGTTTACTGTAAGTTTGTCTGTCGTCTAATTGTCTTAGGACTTCCGCATCGTAGTCCTCCCTTGACATGATAACAATACCTCCCCCTTTATCTGAGGGCTTTATTACCAAATCCTCGTTCTCTTTCAACCTTTTCAGGGCCTCCCGTTCTTTATATGTCAAGTTCTTTCTCGGTAGGTGCATATCAAATTCTTTAATGTCTTCTGACACCAATTTCAAAAAAAGTTTCTATGAAGTTACCCAGCATGTGGGTCGGGTTGAAAATATATTTAGGTCAAAACGGGGTTCCTTCTATCCTCTCTTCTAGTGGTTTGGGATTATTAATAAAAATCTTTTTGATACTCAGTTTTCTAATGAACTTATTGAGGTCTACAAAAGTCTCGAATTTGTTTAGAAGGAGAGAAGGGGAAAATTTCAGCCCCTTTTCTAATAGGGAAATTTCTTCCTTTTCCAATATTTGCTTACTCAGATTGAAAATTTAAATTTTTCCCTCTGTTGCATTATTTACCTCAACAGTGGGTTTTGAACTTGATTTTATTCTTAATCTTTTTTCTTTTCTTATTTGTTCTACTCTTATTTCTGCTTGTGATCTTTTTCCCTCCTCTTTTCCCTCTCGACCTCACGATACCCCCGTTGTCGTTCCCTGTGAAAAAAAGGGGAGGGGCCCTCACTTGGATGTTCTAATATTTCATACCTATTTCTTCTCATAAAATTATCTTCTCTTTTATTAATTCTTTCCTCTTTTTGTGCATAATTGTCCCCAGAGGTTTTTCTCCCATATTTAGCAAATGTTTCCTGTCTCTGAACCCTTATATTTTCTCTATTTCGATGGGGTCTTTGATATTTCCTCTGTTGTAAGGGTTTCAACTGTGGATCAGTATACTTATGAGATACCGGTGAGTTGTTAGGTGGCCTATCCTGTCCCCGTCTTGAACCTCTATTTCTTTTTTGTGTCCAACTGTTCTGTTTTAAAGGTGTGATGATTTGCACTGGAGAAAAATCATTATCACTGAATGATTCTTCTTCGTCTTCTATCTCGTTATTATGAGGAGCAGGATCGGACTCTAACTTCCTGTCCCTGCTAAACGTTCTTACCTTACGTTCAATGATCATTTTTTCATTTTTCTTTAAGTTACTTTCAATCCTTTTTTCCAGATCTTTAAATTCAGGCAGATCCACAAAAGGATGAATAAGTTCCTTAAAACTTTCTATTTCCGTTTCTAGCTTGACTAATTCCTGCTTTCTATCTAAGACAATAAGATTAGTTAACTCCAAGGCACATGTCTCGAGGATTTTCTCCCACTCTAACTTAAAATCCTCATTGAGTGTAGAAAAAGACGGAGTCTTTTGTATACGTAGCCCTTTCGGTATGATTTTGTGGGAGAGGTACTTTTCTAAAGTCACCATCTCCTACCAAATCTTGTTTTCCTTTAAAAGGACCTTTTCTAATTTTTTCATGGCACTTTCCAGACTTTCGTCCACCAGAGTAGCCACTTCTCCGACCTCTCTAAAGACATAGTTAAATGTAGTTTTACGATTTTCTCTGATTTTGAACATTTTGCAGCATCAAACAAATCCCTTATGAAGGAAAAAAAACTTACAATATAAGAAAAATGTAAGGGAAAGAATTGTGCGCAATCGAGCTGCTGGAAGAAACACACTTTCCTGAAGGATCCCTCTCCCTTCACCGTAAGTGCCACAATAGAATAAAAATGGAAAGCGTAACTTATCCTGCGCTCGTCTTTGTTTCCATCGACAACAATCAGATTTTCACATACTCAATAGAGGTTGTATTAGAGCATATAAAATAAATTAAAAGAGTGGATATAGTGAAGCACAATTTAATATAATTAAAATTCATATAACACACATAAAATCCATAAACATATATTTATAGCAGCAAAATGTATTTGTCTGAAGCTATTACCAACATTTACTATTTATGACAGATGATATCACCGGAAGTGACATCGCGATATCGGCCGCCGGGGGATGAGATTGTATGGACGTTTTCAAGTAACTGTAAAAGTACAAAATATGTGGTTAATGAGACTCTGGAGTGATATGTCTAGTTGCCGTGCCGAGATTGATGAAACTTGCGGGAGGAAAGTATACAGCGCTACCGCGACCCGGAAGTACTACCGGAAGTCACCGTTGCTACAGTAACGGATAGACGCTAGACGGCAGGGACGGACGGCGCGGCATGGGAGATCAAATTAGGACGTCACCAACCGCAAGGGACCATGGTACTTGATAGGATCAAATATGTATAGGGTCCAGCTGAGGGGGTGACGTTCCTATTGGTTAATTGAGGATTTAAATTTCAGTATTGGAGTAGTAGCACTGTGAACACTACACCTTGAAAAAGACTCCTGTTTGGAGTAGAAACGCATCGGTGGAACGCACAGGTGCCGTGGGACATTACACTGGAGGACTTGCGATTCTGTTCCAGCTAAACGAGGCTTGAGAGGATTTCCGGGATCCTCTGGAATAAAAACCTGTATCCTGGCTTAGATCTGTTTTTACAGTTCTTAACACATTGGTAATTATTCACCAGTCTCTTGCCTATGGAGATTTCTGTGCAATACATTTTGCTGCTATAAATATATGTTTATGGATTTTATATGTGTGTTATATGAATTTTAATTATATTAAATTGTGCTTCACTATATCCGCTCTTTTAATTTCTTTTATATGCTCTAATACAACCTCTATTGAGTATGTGAAAATCTGATTGTTGTCGATGGAAACAAAGACTAGCGCAGGATAAGTTACGCTTTCCAAATATATTAGGAGAGTTCAGAACCATGCATTGTTTATTCTACACAAGAGAGTACCAGCGAGGCAGCCATGTTGGGTGCACTACATAGATTACACTATGCAATAAGTAAAACATGGCAGTAAGGCATACAAGGGTAAAATTAAAAGCAACTTACAGGACACCTAGTTTGCAGCTTACACAGTAAGGAAAATGGTCTTACTCTATGTGTTTTTAGATATTTTCTCCTTTATAACTATTTTAAAGTGAGCTGAGGAGAAAATAACAATAGAGAGTCCAGTTACATTTTGAAATAATTAAAAAAAATATATATCTGACCAAAATATAAAAATATATAATAATTCTCCAACCCTTCCAAAGATGGTAAGCTCATATTGTGAATTGCATAAAATATTTATATGAATCCCACTTAATCACTGTTACACACTGGTTCTCACTAAGCAGAGGCTGAGACAAGAGGGGTGTCATTCGGCTCCCCAGGTGATGAGTGTATGCAACAGGTAGCAGTGCAGGATCACTGGAAGTGTTGTGGATCTCTGATAATCTCAGGTCTCAGAGGAGTTAAGTTAAAAACTACTGTCTACCACTGAGATGATCTAAGACATTGACAAGATGGTGCTACACTTATGTGCAGTATTTAGGTCAGCAGCCATCTTGGTACAGGGAGTGAAGCCTTCCTGAAAGAACAAAACAATATACAAAAAAGTGGGCGCTATACGAATTTATACTTTACTATTATATCCGTTTAGAGATAAAAAAAAAAAGGTATTGATTCTCTTGCAGCCCACAAATGGGGGATCTGGAGGTCCACCAATGATATATAAGAACTAAAGATAAAATATTGTGGGCGCACCGAAAAAAATACTTAATTAGCAGCTGCTGGTTTAGTAAAGCACAATTTTATTCACAATATAGTTGAAAGTACAACTATCAATCCTTACACATCATAAAAGACTATATTAAAAATAGACACGTGTCTTAAACTGGAAACTTGCTAATATAGCATAAATTGCTGGTTAGTTTGACATGGAATTGCATGCATGTACCGGGAATTAGTGATCACTGATTAATACTGCACATAGAGCTTGAGCAGGATATTAGTATAGCAAGGCAGTTCTTATCGTTAAAAGCCTGTTTATACTTCACCACCATGAAGCTGATCCTGTGAAGTCCAGTTAGATATAGGAACACATGAGTCCCCTGAGCGGGCAGTGTCCACATCCGTATTACTGACCCATAAACATGTATTAGTGATCCTTTTTACTGATCAGTCCCAGACCTGCCGCAGTGCGGCGGGTCTCCGTTATTTTGTCCTGGTGTTAGGCCGCTATACGTCTCCTGCGGCCACCCGGTGCCGGGGCTGGATAGCAAGCTCGATGCTGCAGGGGACGCACGTTCGCCGCGTTCCGCGACTTCCGCGTTCGGTGCTTCCGGCTTCCGGCTGCGTTCCGCCTGCGTTCCACTGACGTGTGTAGGTCACCTGACGCGTTTCTCCACCTCTGCAGGGGGCGGTTTCATCAGCGGTATGGCTGGGGAGACTCAGTGTCTGTATTTATACCCACTATGGATAAATGATTGATTGCAGCTGTGATGAGTTAATTGTTATCCATTTAGTGAATCAACACCAGCAATTTGTATTATAAAACCAGCAGAAACTAAATAATTACAAATTCCTCCATCTTATGATTTGAAAACCATTAAGAAGAATAGATTTTAAAACGTATCTCTAAACACATTAGTTTCTTATTTGTTATTTTACTAAACATATACTTTATTAACATATATATATATATATATATATATATATATATATATATATACATACAAATATATATATATATATGTATATATATGACCACTGTGAGGTGTCAAACCTATGTAAAAACCTATATAAATCTTCCACATTAGTATGTTAATCAAAAAATTAATAATAATCATAATATGTAAGACAGAGAGGTGTCCAGATGATAGTAATCTATTGGTGGACTAGTAGTTTTAATTCTCAATATACTATGCCTATATACAGCCCACCTAACTTCATCCGATTTAAACAAGAAGAAATACACAAACTATAAACAGAAAAATATAAAAATAAAACGATAAATGTCTATTTCTCGACTGTTAGGACATAATGATGGAATTCCATATCCCACCAACAAAAGGAGGAAAGAGGGCAGAAGAAGGAGAAAAAAAGGGGTGTTATCAATAGTAGTACCACTAACATTAGTACCATTGTTGCTAAACTTACTACTAGTAAACTAGCAAGAGCCATTAGGGGGGCAATGTATGACCTAAAAATTATACTTCATATCATATATTGTTCAGTTCTATATTTTCATTAAGGCCACATGGTTCAAGCGTTTTTAACTTAAAAATCCAGAAGGCCTCCCTCCTACATAATAAGTTAAACGGATCCCCCCCCCCCCTTTCTGTGACTCTTGCCTGTTCTAATGCAAGTACACGAATGTTGGCTATGGCACCCAGTTCACAGGAACTTGTATGTCTAGAAAGACTATGTAAGGGATATTTCTTTAATATATTCCTCCTATGTTCTAAAAATCGCACCTTTAGTTTCCTTATAGTGCGACCTACATACTGGATGCCACAACCACACTCAACCAAATAAACCACATAGGTGGAATTACAGTTCAAAAACTGTTCTATTTCTATTACTTCACCAGTAGTCTTAGATCTACATGACTTCGTTCTTAGATTTACGTTTTTACACGTCAAACATCTTGGTAGGGCACATTTAAAGAAACCACAGGGTTTCAATCTCCGCCAATCGGAAGAGCCAGATACCACAACGTTACTATTCAGAGTCTGTTCCCCACTGAAACTCTTTTCCCTTTTATCTTGGTGATCTTTTCTCTTATTACTACTGATGTTTCGATCTGGATTAAACATGCTTGGCGCTAATTTAGATTTAAGTGTTTCTGATTTTTTGTATACCACTTTTATTTTATCTCCAATTTCTGGTTCTAATAGAGGATTAATTTTAAGTAACGGGGTGTTTTTATGAGTAATTTGCCTAATTTGTGTGGCATATGTGTTGTACTGAGTTACAACCACACATTTACCTCCAAAAGGTTCTGATTCTTCAAACCTCTCCTTACATTTTTTATATTTTTTACCCACTAATAAAGTGGTTCTATCTCTTAAATCTACTTCCTGTAAGGCTTTCTTCAGAACATGCTCAGGGTAGCCCTGTTCTTGAAAAGCTGTATGTACTTTATCTAGTTGGGCTCTATAACTAACTTCTCTAGAACAATTTCTCTTTACCCTAAGAAACTGGCTTTTCGGAATATTATTTCGCCAGACTGGGAGGTGGCTACTACTATACATCAAAAAATTATTGGTATCAACTGCTTTAAAGAAGGTTTCCGTATGGATACAACCATCTAGGGACAGGAGCGCAATATCCAAAAAAGTGATGTGATCTGAATGTGTAGTGTGAGTGAATTTAAGACCATAATCATTAGAATTTAAATGTGTGATTCAAATCTGTCACACTTCGTGTGGACGCACACCTTCAGGGATATGTGATACAGCTGAAATCCTACATCAAGGATACAACCCAGTGTCTTAATATGCTTAAAGACATCAAATGGAAAAGTTCATATCGATTCTCAACTTGTGATGTGGAATCTTTATATTCTAATATTCCCCACAGCAAGGGCTTAGAAGTGGTTGCAAATATCCTTGATGGGGATGACACAGTCGCTGAACATCTAAAAACCTTTTTGGTGGCATCCATTAAGTTTATACTTGAGCACAATTATTTTACTTTTGCGCACCAATATTATTTACAGTCACGAGGTAACGCCATGGGGACCAGGTTCGCTCAGAGTTACGCCAACCTATATATGGGTGCGCTCAAACAAGAGCTCATCTTGGGGGCGGACCTCGGGGCAAGCCTGGTCCTCTATGGTCGATACATAGATGATTTATTTTTTATTTGGGATGGGGATGTGTAATCAGTGCACACTTTTGTCACACATTTAAATTCTAATGATTATGGTCTTAAATTCACTGACACTACACATTCAGATCACATCACTTTTTTGGATATTGCGCTCCTGTCCCTAGATGGTTGTATCCATACGGAAACCTTCTTTAAAGCAGTTGATGCCAATAATTTTTTGATGTATAGTAGTAGCCACCTCCCAGTCTGGTGAAATAATATTCCGAAAAGCCAGTTTCTTAGGGTAAAGAGAAATTGTTCTAGAGAAGTTAGTTATAGAGCCCAACTAGATAAAGTACATACAGCTTTTCAAGAACAGGGCTACCCTGAGCATGTTCTGAAGAAAGCCTTACAGGAAGTAGATTTAAGAGATAGAACCACTTTATTAGTGGGTAAAAAATATAAAAAATGTAAGGAGAGGTTTGAAGAATCAGAACCTTTTGGAGGTAAATGTGTGTTTGTAACTCAGTACAACACACATGCCACACAAATTAGACAAATTACTCATAAAAACACCCCGTTACTTAAAATTGATCCTCTATTAGAACCAGAAATTGGAGATAAAATAAAAGTGGTATACAAAAAATCAGAAACACTTAAATCTAAATTAGCGCCAAGCATGTTTAATCCAGATCGAAACATCAGTAGTAATAAGAGAAAAGATCATCAAGATAAAAGGGGAAAGAGTTTCAGTGGGGAACAGACTCTGAATAGTAACGTTGTGGTATCTGGCTCTTCCGATTGGTGGAGATTGAAACCCTGTGGTTTCTTTAAATGTGCCCTACCAAGATGTTTGACGTGTAAAAACGTAAATCTAAGAACGAAGTCATGTAGATCTAAGACTACTGGTGAAGTAATAGAAATAGAACAGTTTTTGAACTGTAATTCCACCTATGTGGTTTATTTGGTTGAGTGTGGTTGTGGCATCCAGTATGTAGGTCGCACTATAAGGAAACTAGAGGTGCGATTTTTAGAACATAGGAGGAATATATTAAAGAAATGTCCCTTACATAGTCTTTCTAGACATACAAGTTCCTGTGAACTGGGTGCCATAGCCAACATTCGTGTACTTGCATTAGAACAGGCAAGAGTCACAGAAAGGGGGGGGGGGGGGGGGTCAGTTTAACTTATTATGTAGGAGGGAGGCCTTCTGGATTTTTAAGTTAAAAACGCTTGAACCATGTGGCCTTAATGAAAATATAGAACTGAACAATATATGATATGAAGTATAATTTTTTTTAACATCAATAGTTTTTATTGAATTTTATATTGAATGCAAAAAGCAAAAAGGGGATAAAGAAAAAAAAAGGGAGGGGGGGTACAGAAAAAAACCAGGGTGGGGAGGGATGTACACGTCAATAAAATGCAACTGACATATAAAACAGATAGCATAACACTAAGTAGGTATACAGGTATCCTAGACATGTTAACAGTTTGAAATGCGCATAGGTATTTCAATATGGATTCTCTACTCCAACTCTAGAAACCGGTGGGCATCGGTTGATAACATCATAAATGTAGTGTCTAGTAAGAAGGACCAGAGGGGAAAGTATGGGAGAAAGAGCACTCAGGAAGTAGAAGGTTCCTCATTCAGACTGAATTGTATAGGGGACGACTGCCCCGGGTGTGATATGTAGGTGGAGCCCTCCCCCTCCGTGACGAATTCATGCCAATGGAACCATTTCACCATGGGAGAGGAAGCAGAGGAGGAGTAAGGCATACATTCGGTTTCCATAGAATAATGAAAATTAACTTTATGGAACACCTTTAGAACAGGTGGGACCGCCACCTGCTTCCAGGCTTGGGCCAGGGTTGCCCTTGCTGCGATACAGATGTGTCCCAACAAGTACCTCTGAGAGGATGATACCTCCAGGGGATACATATGTAGGAGAGCCAGATCTGGGGATGGGCTTAAAGATAGGCCTAGAACTTTATTTATTAGCGTAAATACTTCGGCCCAGAAAGTTTGGAGAAGGGGACATGACCAGAAAATATGGTATACATGCCCTATCTCTCCGCAATTTCTCCAGCATAGTGGTGAGCAGGAGGGCCAAAAGGTGTGCAGTCTGTCTGGGGTCAGATATAATCTATTCAGTAGTTTAACATGCATTTCCGAATGATTTAAACAGCGAGACATGCGAAATGTTAAACGGTATAATTTCTCCCATTGTGCCTCTGCTATGGGAATACCCAAGTCTCCCTCCCAGCGCCTCTGAGCGTTAGACTTTTGGTATGGGACTAATGAGATGAGTGTGTTGTACCAATAAGTTATATCTTTAGTTGATGAAGATAATACTATGCGGGATCGGATAGACTGAGCCAAAGAGCTGGGGGGGAGTTTGTACTGTAGGTAGGCTTTGAAACCAGTGTCTGATCTGGAAGTAGTGAAACAGTTCAGCACTTGGGAGGGAGAATTTATCGTGCAATTGGGCAAATGTAAGGAGGGTAGATCCGTCCAACAAGTCTCCAAGGGTATGAATATTACAAGCAGTCCACGTAGAGATATGTAAGTTGGGAATTAACTTACTCACTGCTTTAAGTGAAAGGGTTGTGTGGGGGGTTGTAATGCTAGGAAGTTTACTCATCAAATTATCCCATATTCGTAAGGAAGAAGCCGTAGAGGGAAGAACATTCAAACCATTTGGACGGAGGACCTTAGGGGTCCATAGCAAATCTGCTAAGGGGTATCCTATGCACCCGACCTTCTCAATGTGGGCCCAGAGGGGAGCGGGATTGGATATGTTCCAAGATTTCAATTGGGCAAGCACACATGCTTCCTGGTACATACTTAGGTCAGGCAATGCGAGGCCTCCTCTATGTCGGGGAAGAATCATTCTAGCGTGTGCCAGTTTTGGGGGGTGCGATTTCCATAGGTATTTCGTCAGAACTATTTTGCATTTATCGAGGTACGGTTTGGGAAAAGAGTAAGGTATAGTGCGAAATAAATACATGAGTTTGGGTAGTAAGGACATTTTAAAGGCGGATAAACGTCCCAGCCAGGATATCTCATACAGCAACTATGAGGATGTCAGGATCTGGAGAGTGAGTATCAGGGGGGGGAGATTTAAATCAAACACAGCCGAGGAGGTAGGAGGGATATGAATCCCGAGGTATGTAAGTGAGTTGAGTTTCCAATTGTATGGATATTGAGATCGTAAAGTGGCCATGAGTGTATCGGGTAATTGGACCGGCAAGGCTTCGGTTTTTGTTGTATTCAGTTTGTAGTATGATGCCTCACTGAAGTCGTGTAGTATGGAATGTAATTTCGGGAGAGAGGAGGAGGGATGAGATACAAAGAGGAGAACGTCGTCGGCAAAGAGGCACAATTTATGGGAGAGTCCGCCATGGGTCAGGCCTGGGAATGCAGCATCTGCTCTAATTTTAGCTGCCAGGGGTTCAATACCCAGAGCATATATCAACGGTGAGAGAGGGCAGCCCTGGCGGGTACCATTAGTGATTGGGAAGGCGTCCGACAGAAATCCATTACTAAAGACTCTAGCTGACGGTAGGGTATATAATGCTAAGATTGACGCCAGAATCTGGGCCGAGAAACCAAATTTAACCAAAACAGTACGCATATATAGCCAATTCAGTCTGTCGAACGCCTTCTCAGCATCCAATGAGAGTAATAAAAATCCCTCTGTGCCAGGGGCCCTATCTATCAGGTTAAAAACTCTGCGGGTATTGTCAGAGGCCTGTCTGCCAGGCATAAATCCAGCTTGATCGGGGTGGATCAATAGCGGTAGATAAACACTAAGTCGGGATGCTATCAATTTAGCATATATCTTAACATCACTATTAAGTAATGCGATTGGTCTGTAGTTTTGACAGTGGGCAGGGTCTTTCCCAGGCTTGGGGATAGCTACTACCTGGGCCTCCAGCATTTCTTTAGGGAATGTAGCAGTATTAGTTATCTCATTAAACAGAGCGGTCAAAGTGGGGGAGAGGCGGTCTGCAAAGGAAGCGTAGAAGTCGTTAATAAACCCATCGGGGCCTGGGGCTTTATTCTTAGGGAGAGCTTTAATAGTGGATTCGACCTCCGTTACGGTCCAAGGAGCATTTAAGGCGTCTAGTTGGTCATGGGTTAGGGTAGGGAGATTGATAGAAGAAAGGAACGTTTGAATAGTGTCGGGGGTAGGTTGGGATGTAAGGGGGTCAGAATGTAAGTTATACAGTTTAGTATAATAGTCTGCAAATTGGTTAGCAATATCTAATGGGTTAGCAAGCTTAGAGCCTGTAGGGGAAAGGATGAATTTAATTCTGTTACGAGCTTGTTGGGCACGAAGTCTGCGTGCTAGCATTTTACCGGGTCTGTTACCTACTAAATAGAATTTCTGCCGTAGTCTATTGAGAGCTATTTGGGTTCTAAAAACCAAGAGTTTTTGTAATTTGCTGCGGATGTCAGCTAGTTCCTTACGTAAAAGACGAGAGGGGCGTAACTTATTCTTGTCTTCAGCTATTTTAAGTCTTTGTTCCAAGTCTAGTTGGAGTCTTTTGGCTTGCTTTTTAAGCGTTGCTCCAGCCTGAATAGCAGAGCCACGGACAACCGCTTTTAGCGCACACCAGTAATTTGGTAATGATGTGTCCGAAGGGGAATTGGTATCTGTATATAGGGATAGGCTGTCTGAGATAATCTTTTTGGCCAACGCGTCATGCAACAAATGGGGAGATAGTCGCCATGGTCTGGGGGGGGCGGGGGCAGGTCCAATGTGCCACTTCCAAAATAACGGAGCATGGTCGGACCAGGTAATAGGTAGGATATCCACCCCACCAGATTCCTGCAAGGTCCATTTATCGCATAACACGAGGTCAATTCGTGAGTATGAATTGTGAACTGGTGAAAAGAACGTGTAGTCTCTGCCTGAGGGGTTGCTGATTCGCCAAATGTCATATAGGTCAAATTCCGCTATCACATTGCGCAGCGCTAGTGAGGGGCCAGAGCGGGTTTTAGGTGTAGTTGAAGAGGGCTTGGACGATTTATCTAATTTGGGGTCTGGTACTAAGTTAAAGTCTCCTAGGAGGATTAGGGAGCCGACCCGGACCTTCTGGATAAGTAAGCATAGCTTCCGAATAAAGGCCACTTGATTCGAGTTCGGTGCATACAGAGATACTATTGTGATGGGTCTACCCTCCAAAATACCCGTGAGAATTAAGTACCGGCCTGCTTTGTCTGCAATTTGTGAGTGGAGAGTAAAGGGGACACCCTCTCTAAACAACAGAGCTACTCCATTTCTTTTAAAGGGTCCATTAGCGAAGAAACCAGTAGTGAACCTATGATCCTTCAATACAGGGGGGTTATGTGAGGAAAAGTGAGTTTCTTGTAGGGCGACTATATCGGCTTTATACTTATGGAAGGAGGATAAAGCTAATCTACGTTTATTAGGGGAGTTTAAGCCCTTAACGTTCAATGAGAGAATACCAACCATACTTATTCAGTTAAAATATCATGCAAGTGACGGCATCCCATCCGGATGGGGGGGGGGAGAAGGGGGATACAAAAATCAAGGAAACGGGGCGATATGCATAGATATAGGAAAGCAAAAGGGGAAGAAAAGTAAATCGACCCAGTATATCGGGTCTGCATAGCTACTGCAGGGGGAAAATGAATGCAGTAGAAAAACGAGGGGTAGGCGGACTCTTCAATCCGCCCAGAGTCATTAAGAGATCAAACAGCTAATATATAAGGGGAATAACTGCACATCTTCATCTAAACATATGTGGTACGAGGGGTATAACTACATATCAGAAAAACACAAATATAGCACAAGTGTACTGGCGTATCTTGCCAGCGGGAAGACCGCCGTCTGCTACATTTAGCGAATACTAGAAAGATAGGCCAGTAAACAGGTAAACAAGTAAACTGGGGCGAGAGTTGAGCGACCACATTTAAGTAGAAGAGTATGCGCTATATGAATTAGTGGGAACATGGTGTATCTCACCTAGAGGGGTTCGAGAGCCTTAAGGGCTACAATAGACAGAATATAATCTAGACGGTAAGTCTAACGAAATACGACAAGGCATGTTAGAACAATACATTAATTACGTAACGTGGTCACTCAGTGGACCATTCTGAGCGAGGAGGAGGACGTCTCTCATGTGAGGCTGGTAGTTTCACCGAGATGTCCCAGTCTTCAAGCAGCTTTACTCCGGCTTCCAGTTCTGATATAACAAACGTAGAGCTGTCATAGAATACAATCAGCTTCACTGGGAAGCCCCACCGATAACGGATATCTTGGGCTCGGAGGGCGGTGGTAATCGGGGCTAGACTGCGTCTTTTAGAAAGGGTGATTGCGGAAAAACCTGGAAACAGTTGCAAGCCTCCTAGGGTATCAGAGTTCTGTGCATCTCGGGTAGCTTGGAGAATACGTTCCTTAACGGTAAAGAAGTGCACCCGGAGTAGTGTATCTCTAGGTAAGGAGCTGGAGAGAAACCGAGGCTTAGGAAGGCGATGAATTCTGTCAATAAGCAGCTCCGCATCAGATGCTTCAGGTAGTAGTTTACGGAACAGGGCCATCGCGTATTTCGTCAGGTCGGAGTTATCTACAGAATCGGGTATTCCACGTATTTTAATATTGTTCCGTCTGGAACGGTCTTCCATATCTGCCATTTTGTTTTTAACCATGTCCAACTCGTTTTGTTGTTGGTCGTGAGCTGTTATGAGCTCATTATGTGACGTCACCAATTCTTCCAGTTTACGTTCTAGAGTGTCGGTTCTATCACCAATGGCTGTCAGCTCCTCCTTAACTTCCCGTATGGCAGCTGTGAGGTCGCGAGTTAAGTCCGATTTGAAGGCCGACAGGACTTGGCAAAGGGTCTTCACGGTAAGGGGAGCGTCAGAGCTCGGGTCTACTCCCGACATTGAGAGCGAACTGGGCAGTTCGGATGTGTTCGGACTTTTCGTGGAGGGGGCCGACACTCTTCGAGGCGGCGGGGACGCCTGATGCTGTTTCCGAATCGGGAGAGATACCTGAGGAGGTAGCATACCCTTTGCTTTTTTAGGTGCCATAGTGAGATAAAGGGAAAAGGAAAAAAATAATTGAGAAAAATAAGTGTTCTGAGGATAATACAGCAGCTGGGTCCCTCTAGGTTGATGTGTTATAAAGTAGACAGGATGCTGTTTTTCAGACGTATTCCCATGTTAAACGGTAAGACTCTGGGCGGAGGTAGCGCATATTAGGGGTCACATCTTGCCGGGCTGTCTGAGTATAGAGACGAGGGTTGCTTCAAGCTCGGTAATGATGGTAGAAAGTCTCCAGACAGGGCTGAGAGTAGTGACAGATTAGTATGGTAAGGCACAATTAATTTGCAGAGCGTATTGCAGAGGCTGCAATCAGCAGCTTATATATGTCTTCAATAGGTAGAGGTGAATACAGCTATACAGCATGCAGGATAAGTGGGCTCAGAGGATGTCACAGAGCAGCTATGTAGTAACTCTGTGTTGTACTGCCTGTGATCTCAGGAGCTGTTAGGAGAAATCCAAGATGGCCGCCGCCAGAATCATCAGGCCAGAGACTTCACTACCTCTGGCTTTAACGTGCACAGGGAGGGAGCCAACGGTATTTGGAAGGTACCTGAGGGTCTGGGGAGGGTCTCCGCCGCCCAGGCTGGGTGTTGTGAGCCCACAAGAGGTCCGCCGGGTCCCGCCGCGGCCGCGAACGGGTCCCGGAGCTCGACGCCGGGCTGTCTCCAAAATCGAGGCCCCGGCTTCTGGAGGATGTGTAGGCCCCGATCTCGGAACTGCAGAATTCAGCTCCCAGCGTTACCGGAGGTCACTCCGGGCAGCCCCCAGCAGGTAGCAGCTCACTGGGGGGGATCAGGAGCCAGCAGAGGCTAATAAAGGGAGATTTTGGCTGTTTTAGGGATTTATATTCAGAAGCTCCAGCCCAGCGTGACTGTTCAGGCCAGCGTCCAAGCCACGCCCCTCATGAAGTATAATTTTTAGGTCATACATTGCCCCCCTAATGGCTCTTGCTAGTTTACTAGTAGTAAGTTTAGCAACAATGGTACTAATGTTAGTGGTACTACTATTGATAACACCCCTTTTTTTCTCCTTCTCCTGCCCTCTTTCCTCCTTTTGTTGGTGGGATATGGAATTCCATCATTATGTCCTAACAGTCGAGAAATAGACATTTATTTTTATTTTTATATTTTTCTGTTTATAGTTTGTGTATTTCTTCTTGTTTAAATCGGATGAAGTTAGGTGGGCTGTATATAGGCATAGTATATTGAGAATTAAAACTACTAGTCCACCAATAGATTACTATCATCTGGACACCTCTCTGTCTTATATATTATGATTATTATTAATTTTTTGATTAACATACTAATGTGGAAGATTTATATAGGTTTTTACATAGGTTTGACACCTCACAGTGGTCATATATATACACATATATATATATATATATATATATATATATTTGTATGTATATATATATTTTAATAAAGTATATGTTTAGAAAATAACAAATAAGAAACTAATGTGTTTAGAGCTTTTTTTTTAAATCTATTCTTCTTCTTAATGGTTTTCCAATCATAAGATGGAGGAATATGTAATTATTTAGTTTCTGCTGGTTTTATAATACAAATTGCTGGTGTTGATTCACTAAATGGATAACAATTAACTAATCACAGCTGCAATCAATCATTTATCCATAGTGGGTATAAATACAGACACTGAGTCTCCCCAGCCATACCTCTGATGAAACCGCCCCCTGTAGAGGCGGAGAAATGCGTCAGGTGACCTACACACGTCAGTGGAATGCAGGTGGAACGCAGCCGGAAGCCCCGAACCAGGAAGTCGCGGAACGCGGCGAGCGTGCATCCCCTGCAGCATCGAGCTTGCTATCCAGCCCCGGCACCGGGTGGCCGCAGGAGACGTATAGCGGCCTAACACCAGGACAAAATAACGGAGAGCCGCCGCAGTGCGGCAGGTCTGGGACTGGTCAGTAAAAAGGATCGCTAATACATGTTTATGGGTCAGTAATACGGATGTGGACACTGCCCGCTCAGAGGACTCATGTGTTCCTATATCTAACTGGACTTCACAGGATCAGCTTCACGGTGGTGAAGTATAAACAGGCTTTTAACGATAAGAACTGCCTTGCTATACTAATATCCTGCTTGAGCTCTATGTGCAGTATTAATCAGTGATCACTAATTCCCGGTGCGTGCATGCATGCAATTCCATGTCAAACTAACCAGCAATTTATGCTATATTAGCAAGTTTCCAGTTTAAGACACGTGTCTATTTTTAATATAGTCTTTTATGATGTGTAAGGATTGATAGTTGTACTTTCAACTATATTGTGAATAAAATTGTGTTTTACAAAACCAGCAGCTGCTAAATAAGTATTTTTTTCGGTGCGCCCACAATATTTTATCTTTAGTTCCTGAAGGAACAGTATGGAATCTGCGCAGTAGCGCTCTCCCCTTTCAACACTTTTTACATACAAATAGGATAATAATGATAAAACTCCCACATAGTCATCTAAATGGAATGTAGTCACCATCCCGGCGGTCAGCATACCGCCACCGGGATGCCGGCCACCAGAATGCCGACAGGGGGCCGAGGACTATTTCCACTAGTTGGTGTCCATGACACCCGTAGAGTGGGAATAGAACCTGTGGCGAGAGCAGCAAGTCACCGATCCCGCAGCGTGAATCCCGCAGCAAGGGGCTTCTTTTTGCTTGCCCCCCTGCCGGCATTCTAGCGGCCGGGATCCCGACATTGGTATGCTGACTGCCAGGATCCCGGCCACCGGTCAACCATACCCAACGCATCTGAATGATAACTTGTGTCTGGTGTAGGATTTTCAAATATGTGTAGTTTACTGTATAGAAGGATATAAAACCTTATAGGAACTGAGATCTAAGGTGTATTATATGTAGTTAAAAAAAAAAGTTTATTTTATGGCAGTGGTTTCCAAACTGGAGGTCGTAACACCCTGGGGTGCCTCGGAAAGGGAAGGGGGGGGGGGGGTAATAGTTTGGTGGTCCACGACCAATTCAAATTATTTATACTAAATTTAATTGGCAAAACCAGTCCTTCACCACATAACTGAACCTAAAGATGACATATTATAAACACAATTTACTTCATTTTATATATTTTTTCTGAATTTCTCACTAAGAAACTTTGGTCTGGGGGTGCCGTGAAACAAATTCTGATACTCTAGGGCAGGGGTGTCAATCTCACAGCCCTTATCACTTCCTTTTGTGGTCCGCGGCCATGGGTCGGGCAAGGTTCCTTTTGCGGCCTTACCAACTTGCTTGCAGTGAGGGGAAGATGGCACCACTGGCTACAGCACAGGCATACTTGGTAGGGGTAGCAAACTTGGGCCCCTGCCGGACCCCTTCAGCAGCCCCTCCACCAATGCACGTATTTTGGCGTTTTTATAACAACATGGTGATGACACTGTCTATACCAGAGATTTTCAACCTCTTACAACTGGCGGCACACTGAACAAGATTTAAATATTGCCAAGGCACATTCATATATAATGGTGATGCATGGTGCAGTTGCGTGTCCTAGGATGTCATGTCGCAGCTTCTCCATAGGTAATGCCTGAGACACATCTGAGAAAGCCAGAAGAGCCCAACACTGCCCGGGTCCAAAATTAGAACTGGCTCTGCAACCACTAAACCCACCAGTATTGATCGTTCCAGGGCCTCAGTAGCGGCAAAACACTGACGGGCCTGGCTGTGCTTCTATGGCGGCACACCTGGAGACTGCTCAGGGCACACTAGTGTACCACGGCACAGTGGTTGAAAAACACTGAGATAAATGATTCCTTCTATTACACAAATTGAAATTTTAGATTTTTATTGTATGTTGTGATCAACATATCCAGGTGTGTTTTAGCTTCACTGACAGTTACACATGGGAAATTACTATTCATCAAATATAACTATATACAATATTACAGCTATTTTATTATATTATACTATGTTTATATCACTCATGTGTTATATAGATAAAAATGTATCTGCTCCATAATCATAGTCGTCGTATCTGGAATAAATAGCGAACTTCTTAAGATGGCCATACAATGAAAGATTTTTCCAGGCAAACTGACAAACAGTACAAAAGACTGAGGGGTCTATTTACTAAGCCTTGGATGGAGATAAAGTCGACGGAGATAAAGTACCGACCAATGGGCTCCTAACTGACATAGGAGCCACAGGCTGTGTTTGAAAAATGGCAGTAAGGAGCTGATTATCTAGTACTTTATCTCCAACCACTTAATCTCCATCCGAGGCTTAGTAAATAGACCCCTGAGAGCTATAACTGATCCCGAAACTTTGAGAGATTTATCATTAACATGTAAAGTACACTGGTATGATTAACATGAAATCTGCAGAACGATGGTCCGAGAGATCAAAAATGTGTGAAGGAACAAATTAAATGATTACAGTAGTTTCTGGGTGGTTTCTGAGTGTAGGCAGATTATCTTTCATGTACACACACTGGGGTATATTTACTAAGGTCCCGATTTTGACCGAGATGCCGTTTTTTCTTCAAAGTGTCATCTCGGTAATTTACTAAGCAAAAATCACGGCAGTGATGAGGGCATTCGTAATATTTTGGAAGTCCTAGGAAAAAAACACGAATCAATACACCATCGGTCAAATACGCCTGCAATTTGGTAGAAATCGGGAATTTACTAAAAAGTGCAAATCACAAACACTGCCGACAATAGCCAAACACTGCCGTGCAGAAATACAAATCGTAAAAAAGTGCTAAAAAAAACCAGACCTGCTTTTTTATCCCGTGTTTGGATAGGCATGCACGGATCCATGAGATCTGTGCATGTTTATCAGTGGGAAGGGGATGTGAAAGTGTTAATTTTTTGAAAAAAAATTCCGTGGGGTCCCCCCTCCTAAGCCAAACCAGCCTCGGGCTCTTTGAGCCTGCCCTGGTTGCAAAAATATGGGGGAAAAATTGACAGGGGTTCCCCCATATTTAAACAACCAGCACCGGGCTCTGCGCCTGGTCCTGGTTCCAAAAATATGGGGGACAAAAAGCGTAGGGGTCCCCAGTATTTTTTAAACCAGCACCGGGCTCCACTAGCTGGACAGATAATGCCACAGCCGGGGGTCACTTTTATACAGTGCCTTGCGGCCGTGGCATCAAATATCCAACTAGTCACCCCTGGCCGGGGTACCCTGGGGGAGTGGGGACCCCTTCAATCGAGGGGTCCCCCCCCCAGCCACCCAAGGGCCAGGGGTGGAGCCAGAGGCTGTCCCCCCCATCCAATGGGCTGCGGATGGGGGGCTGATAGCCTTTGTTGAAAGTTATGAATATTGTTTTTAGTAGCAGTACTACAAGTCCCAGCAAGCCTCCCCCGCAAGCTGGTACTTGGAGAACCACAAGTACCAGCATGCGGCGGAAAACAGGGCCCGCTGGTACCTGTAGTACTACTACTAAAAAAATACCCCAATAAAGACATTACACACACACCTTGAAAGTATAACTTTAATGCAAACATACACACCACCATATACACATACTTACCTTATGTTCACACGAGGGTCGGTCCTCTTCTCCATGTAGAATCCATGGTGTACCTGTTGAAAAAATTCTACTCACCAAATCCAGTGTAGAGGGCTCCTCGGGTAATCCATTTGTAATCCACGTACTTGTAAAAATAAAAAAACGGACACCCGACCACGAACTGAAAGGGGCCCCATGTTTTCACATGGGACCCCTTTCCCCGAATGCCAGAAACCCCCTCTGACTTATGTCTAAGAGGGTTTCCTCAGCCAATCAGGGAGCGCCACATTGTGGCACCCTCCTGATCGGCTGTGTGCTCCTGTACTGTCTGACAGGCGGCACGCGGCAGTGTTACAATGTAGCGCCTATGCGCTCCATTGTAACCAATGGTGGGAACTTTGTGGTCAGCGGGTGACCGAAAGTAACCTCACCGCTGACCACAAAGTTCCCACCATTGGTTACAATGGAGCGCATAGGCGCTACATTGTAACACTGTCGTGTGCCACCTGTCAGACAGTACAGGAGCACACAGCCGATCAGGAGGGTGCCACAACGTGAGTCAGAGGGGGTTTCTGGCATTCGGGGAAAGGGGTCCCATGTGAAAACATGGGGCCCCTTTCAGTTCGTGGTCGGGTGTCCGTTTTTTTAGTTTTACAAGTACGTGGATTACAAATGGATTATCCGAGGAGCCCTCTACACTGGATTTGGTGAGTAGAATTTTTTCAACAGGTACACCATGGATTCTACATGGAGAAGAGGACCGACCCTCGTGTGAACATAAGGTAAGTATGTGTATATGGTGGTCTGTATGTATGCATTAAAGTTATACTTTCAAGGTGTTTGTAATGTCTTTATTGGGGTATTTTTTTAGTAGTAGTACTACAGGTACCAGCGGGCCCGGTTTTCCGCCGCATGCTGGTACTTGTGGTTCTCCAAGTACCAGTTTGCGGGGGAGGCTTGCTGGGACTTGTAGTACTGCTACTAAAAACAATATTCATAACTTTCAACAAAGGCTATCAGCCCCCCATCCGCAGCCCATTGGATGGGGGGGACAGCCTCGGGCTTCACCCCTGGCCCTTGGGTGGCTGGGGGGGGACCCCTTGATTGAAGAGGTCCCCACTCCCCCAGGGTACCCCGGCCAGGGGTGACTAGTTGGATATTTGATGCCACGGCCGCAAAGCACTGTATAAAAGTGACCCCCGGCTGTGGCATTATCTGTCCAGCTAGTGGAGCCCGGTGCTGGTTTAAAAAATACGGGGGACCCCTATGCTTTTTGTCCCCCGTATTTTTGGAACCAGGCGCAGAGCGCGGTGCTGGTTGTTTAAATATGGGGGAACCCCTGTCAATTTTTTTCCCATATTTTTGCAACCAGGGCCGGCTCAAAGAGCCCGAGGCTGGTTTGGTTTAGGAGGGGGACCCCACGCAATTTGTTTTTTAAGTTTAAACATTTTTTTTTTTTTTTAACAAGGTGCACAATGAAGCCCAGCACGGATCTCTCAGATCCGGCCGAGATTCATTGTATAAAAGTCGGCAGTGTTTTACAAGTCACTCACGTAAAACACTGCCTAAAAAAACGAATTACATCGACATCGGAAAATCCGAAAATGCAGAATACGGCAGCTTAGTAAATTAGTCGTAATCAATTCAAAAAGTTGCATATTTACACTTTCGATGTCATTCGTGATTGAACTTTGACCTCAAACGGAAAATTACGAATGTTAGTAAATTTACCCCACTGAGCAACAATGGTTAATCTGCCAGATTGCCTGAAAATAATAGTTACGGATAGATTTAATACTGGTTTGTTCTCCTGTGATTTTTTTTTTTTCATTTTTATTCGCTCTACTACCGTGTTGGTCTGCTTCCCTGCTATGTGACATTGGTTTTTCTTTTTCTATTTGAAATTATAAATACAATACTTTAGAAAAAAACCTATATAATTAATTCATAAATAAATAAATAATATTTTTAGTTTACCAAATAATTAAATTTAGAGTTCAATCCTGATGACTCCATATACTAACATTAACAGTTAATTTGTATTATAGTTCTATTTTGATGGTTACACTAACCAGATGAAAGAGGTGCTGAACTAATATAAAATGTAGGAATATAGGGGGTCATTCTGACCCGCTCGCTAGCTGCTTTTTAATGCAACAGAGCGAATGGGTCCCTACTGCAAAAGCGTCGGCGCCGTAGTGCACCGGCGCTTGGCAGACGGCCGAAGGCCGCAGCAGGGATGCGATCGCCTCTGCCTGATTGACAGGCAGAGGCGATCGCTGGATTGGAGGGGGCGGAACGGCGGCATTTTGCCGCCGTATCGTGGATGCGGTCCGGCCAACGCAGGCGTGGCCGGACTGAACGGGGGGCGGGCCCCAGCGGCTGCGTGACGTCACGTGCAGCCGCTGCGGGCTGGGGAGCGATGAGTAGCTCCCGGCCAGCACGCTAAAGCTGCGCTGGCCGGGAGCTACTCTTGAAGTGCAAAGGCATCGCCACTGTGCGATGCCTTTGCACTTCTGCAGGGGGGGGGGGCCTGTGCTGGGCGTCCCCCCGCATGTCAGTGTGAATGATCGTAGCTGTGCTAAATTTAGCACAGCGACGATTATCTCGGAATGACCCCCATAAAGCACTACTGCTGCAATACTATGGGTACTACAATACAAATCAGTGGTAGGTTATTTGATCATTTACCATGTTATGGTGGATTAAGAGTAAAACTGTGGCGAATCTTCAATGCATTTCAAACAAAGGTGTTGTTATATATTTGAAACATGTAATCCCTGAATGTATTAGTTCATATTTAGAACAAGAGGGCAAAATAACAGTAACTTAATTTAATGCTAGGCCTAAACTTAAACATTAAGGTGCCAAACACATGCATTGTCATATTTCTCAAGTAAAATGAAGCAACAGTAGCATGTGCATGTTATACCCCTTTCAGATTGACAATAGCTGGGTCGCACCCAGGAATGTGTACACGGGTGCTTCCCAGGTGCGACCCGGCTTGAGACCCCTTCAGACTTGCGGCCCGACCCGGCATATTAACGGGTTGGTGATGTCACCACTGATGCTACCAGAGGCGGTGCTTGGAGATGATCATGTCAAAGCATCACCTCCTCCTATGCAGAGAACGGGTGACGGGTCGCCTTGACCCGGCTTACCCGTTCACACTGCACCGCATCCCGGGTCGATTCCGGATTCAACACAGGTCGAGATATTCTTTCAGGACCCTTTCACACTGAGCAAATTCCCGGGTTGATGCGCGTTCATGTGCAATAACTCGGGAAATATTTGTCAGTGTGAAAGGGGTATTAATGTTTCAGCCTACCAATTGTGCAGAACATGCCCCAGCCCCTGCTGCAGCTGTGTATTTAAAGGGACAGCTTAATCAAATTGTGTTACACTTAAGGCTATATGCCATTAAGAGCCTACGACTACTAAAAGCAGCATTGTTTGTTAAGCTGGGATAGCACCACTCATGTCTTTACTGTGTTTGAGCCAGACTGTGCTAAGTCACTATCTATTGAAAGTTACAGATAATTTCTACAGCAAATATATTGTGTAAAGTACCTATCTACTTGCTCTCTGAGTCCTATGTGCACCAACGTAAGCCTGGCCAGGGAAGATTTCAAGTGACATTATGTGCAACATCATTATTTTTACTGCAAGTTGTTGTATCTACTATCTTGTTGTATATCTGACAATCTTGCCAAATACACAAGGGCAGTAAAGGGCAAACATTGTAATTAATGCTGAATTACAATAATATAATACATATCACATAGCCACATCGTCTTTCAGAGCAGAAAGCTATACCATTTCCATTGTAAAAAGAGCAAAACAGTTTATTAAAATAAGATTAGAACAACAGTAATGATTCAGCTCGAAGAAACACACAGAATTGCAGCATAAACATTGCCAAGCAACCATTTAATATACAATAATGTCTGACATACAATGCAGAGAACATTCTTGTGGCCACAATACAACACAGAATGTTAATTACCACTACGCAAAACAAAAACCCTTGTAGTGATTCCTAGATATCATAGAGTATCCTAGTGACCGACATACAATATCGGGAGCATCCAACTGTCCACTGTACAATACAGAGAGCATCCTAGTTAATACCTTATTATACAGAGCAGAAGAGAGCCCGTGTTATGTTATGTAATGAAAGATGGTATGGCAGCAAATTCTAATGCAGATTTCTCCCCCTTGCTGACATTGCTTGTAGACTGCTCACTCGCGGCAGGGTTAAATCATGATTTCTAGGCGGGGGGGAAGGGGGTGGGATTTAAATGCTAGAATGAGCTATAAAGCAAAATGTAAAAAAAATCCACAATAGTCCAAAGCTATACACTATTAGTAAATATAATATTGTATTTACATTGCTGTGTATTACCCACTCACATGAACGTACAATAACCTCAAGGCTGCTGGCTGTATGTGTTCCAGTGATTGGTCACTGATAGCTACACATTTATCCACCAAGGTTGCCCTCCCCACAGCTGCCCACCCAAACTGCATTTCCCTCTACAGCTGTTTTACTCCCCAGCTCTATCCATTATCCATATTACACTATCAACTTTACTTGGTTGTCCTAAATGTAATTAAACTCGTGCAAAATTGAATTAAGGATAAATAGAATTTGTATCTACTATGTGTATGAATCAGGATCCGCTTTATTGGCCAGGTATACTTGCGTATACTAGGATTTGTCTCCGGTTTGCTATACAACAGCCAAGTAGGTAACATAAGCAAGTGGTGGTGGTGGGGAGGGGGGGGGGGGGGGATGGGGGCAAGAAAAGTCACACAGATAGGCATACCGTAGGGACACAATTGAGTTACATGTCCGTCTAGTCAGTCAATGTTCAGGAGTTCGGCAGGCGGACCGCTTGGGGAAAGAAACTTTGGAGGCATCTGGTGGACCCGACGGGGATGGCCCTGTAACGCCTGCCTGAAGAAAGCAAGTTAAACATGCTGTGGCCGGGGTATAGCTGGTCCTTTACTATTGGGATGACCGGGACGATAGTGGACAATTTGAGGCAGGAAGGGACTTTCTGTAGCTCCAGCGATTTGTTGAAGATCTTGCTGAATATGGGGGCAAGCTGACCCGCACATGCTCTCAGGGCAGATGGTGACACTCCATCAGGACCCGGAGCTTTCCCGGGTTTGGCCCTTTTGAACAGTGCCTCTACCTCTTCTTGGGCGACTTGCAGTGCCTGGAGTTGGCCGTTGGTGTTCGGGGCATCGTAGAGGTGATTGGGTCGCAGGGGACTTCTTTTATGAACCTGCAATAAAAGTGGTTCAGCTCGTCTGCTAGGTCTTGGTGCATGGTGGTGGACTTCGATGTTTTCTTGTAGTTGGTTATGGATTGCATTCCTTTCCATACAGATATATAATATACCAGGGGTGGGCAATTATTTCAGCTGAGGGGCCACTTGACACTTTCCTGTCAGTTTTCGAGGGCCGCACACAAAATATCAGCTCCCCTATGTGCCAAGAATATAGGGACGTGGCTTCATGGGGAAGGGGTGTGGCCAAAATAATACAGATTCATTTTAGGCTGCACAATAGTCTCCATTATTCAAATTACGCCACACAGTAGCGCCACTTACACACATTACTCCAGGTAGAGCCCCTGTCACACATTACGCCAGGTAGAGCTCTCTTTTACACATTACAGCAGGTAGAGCCCCCTTTTACACATTACGGAAGGTAGAGCCCCCTTTTACACATTACGGCAGGTAGAGTCCCCTTTTTACACATTAACATTTTATTTGGGATAATCATTGCACAGCAAGCAAATTATCCAGTGTCTTATGGCCCCTGGGGAAAGGTGTGACACAGAGACAGAACACGGGGGTGGGACATGGTGATGGAACACAGGGTATGACATGGTGACAGAACAAGGGGGGGGTGACACGGTGACAGAATGCGGGGGGTGACACAGTGACAGAACACGGGAGGTGACACAGTGACAGAACACGGGAGGTGACACAGTGACAGAACACGGAAGGTGACACGGTAACAACACAGCGGGGTGACTTAGTGACAGAACACAGGGGGGGGTGACACGGTGACAGAACACGGGCGTGGTGACAGTGACAGAACATGGGGGGGTGACAGTGACAGAACACGGGGGGGTGACAGTGACAGAACACGGGGGGGTGACAGTGACAGAACACGGGGGGTGACAGTGACAGAACATGGGGGGTGACACAGTGACAGAACACGGGGGGTGTGACACAGTGACAGAACACGGGGGGTGTGACACAGTGACAGAACATGGGAGGTGACACGGTAACAACACGGTGGGGTGACTTAGTGACAGAACACAGGGGTGACACAGTGACAGAACACGGGGGGGGGTGACCCCGTGACAGAACATGGGGGGGCTGACTCAGTGGCAGAACACGGGGGTGACACAGTGACAGAACACGGGGGGTGGTGACACAGTGACAGAACATGGGAGGTGACACGGTAACAACACGGTGGGGTGACTTAGTGACAGAACACAGGGGTGACACAGTGACAGAACACGAGGGGGGGGGGATGACACCGTGACAGAACATGGGGGGGGCTGACTCAGTGGCAGAACACGGGGGTGACACAGTAACAGAACGTGGGGGGGGTGTCACGGTGACAGAACACGGGGGTGACAGGACACGGTGACAGAACACGGGAGGTGACACGGTAACAACACGGCGGGGTGACTTAGTGACAGAACACAGGGGGGTGACACGGTGACAGAACACGGGGGGGTGACACGGTGACAGAACACGGGGGTGGTGACAGTGACAGAACACAGGGGTGGTGACAGTGACAGAACACGGGGGGGTGACAGTGACAGAACACGGGGGGTGACACAGTGACAGAACACGGGGGGTGACACAGTGACAGAACACGGGGGGTGTGACACAGTGACAGAACACGGGGTGGTGACAGTGACAGAACACGGGGGGGTGACAGTGACAGAACACACGGGGGCTGACAGTGACAGAACACGGGGGGTGACACAGTGACAGAACACGGGGGTGTGACACAGTGACAGAACACGGGGGTGTGACACAGTGACAGAACACGGGGGGGTGACACAGTGACAGAACATGGGAGGTGACACGGTAACAACACGGTGGGGTGACTTAGTGACAGAACACAGGGGTGACACAGTGACAGAACACGGGGGGGGGATGACACCGTGACAGAACATGGGGGGGCTGACTCAGTGGAGGAACACGGGGGTGACACAGTAACAGAACGTGGGGGGGTGTCACGGTGACAGAACACGGGGGTGACAGGACACGGTGACAGAACACGGGAGGTGACACGGTAACAACACGGGGGGGGGGTGACTTAGTGACAGAACATGGGGGGTGATACGGTGAAAGAATCCAGTGGAGGGGGGGGGTTGGGGGTGGTACAGCAAGCATTAAAGATCTCCCCCCTAACCTAAAAACAGTCTGACGCCACTGCCCGCACACACAAACATATACACACACACACTCTCTCATACACACACACACACACACACACACACACACACACACACACACACACACACACACACACACATACACTTTCTTTCCCTCACTTTTTCCATTAACTTACTGATCTGTGTCTGGCTGGCAGTGGCAGGAAGGATGGATCTCTAGCAGTGGCTTTTGTAGCCCCGCCCCCTAAAGTCCCGCGTAGCCCCGCCCCCTCATCTTCGCATAGCTCCGCCCCCTTTTTGTCTGATCGCTGCCTTTGCCAATGGGGATTCTGGAGGATGTGTGTCAGGCGCCGTGCAGCAGCAGCAGGGGAGGAGACAGGCGCCGGCAGCTTGGAGTACTGCAGAGCAATGACAAGCAGCTCAGTCAGTCGGGCCGCTTGTCATTGCATGCTGGTGGGAAGCAGTGGGCCGGTCAGGATCGGTTTGCGGGCCGCATCCGGCCCGCGGGCCGTATTTTGCCCACCCCTATAATATACAGTAGTGTGCTGTGGACATGGCCTAGACCAGTGATGGGCAACAGGTGGCCCCACCGAGCCTCCATGTGCAGCCCCCATCTCTGCTATGTAGTCATATTTTATGTGTTATAGCGTGTGCTTGTAATGCTCATTTAAAAGGCCTGTTGATGTATTATTACAGATAGGTATCTATTTCAAAGGTAATGTGCACCCTTGTTTGAGGTTAGAGGGCAGAGATAGGCAGCCCATGGAAGTTGTCTGTCACTGGCCTAGACACTGGAGGAAAATACAAGTGTGATATCATTGTGGATATGATAAAATCTAAATTAAAGGGGTAATAAGGCATATATACTTGTCAGCTCTCCCTGAATGTCAGAGGGACTCCCTGAAATAACAGCAATCTCCCTGACTCCCTGAAGAGTCTAGAAATCTCCCCGATTGCCCCGATTTGTAGCTTTTACATACTTGGACAAAAAAGAAGTCATACATATACATACATTCACATGTGAGTAGAGCACAACACATAACCAATCCCTGAAAAGTATCGGTGTTTTTTAGCCAACAAGTAACACTTACTGACTATCAATGCTCAAGCGCAGCAGTACATGTCCACTGTAACACCACATTCATAAGATGTTGCTTACATAGTCTCCCTGAATGCATTTTCAAAAGTAACCAAGTGTACATAAAGCTTTCATTGTACTAGCCCTGGTCTGTGTGAAAGAAATCATGCCTGGTGTCTGTTCTACACAATTTTCTGTATGCTTTGGTTATAAAGAAAATATTTTAAGGGGATTAAAAGTAGAGATGAGCGGGTTCGGTTTCTCTGAATCCGAACCCGCCGAACTTCAGCTTTTTTTACACGGGGCCGAGCAGGCTCGGATCCTCCCGCCTTGCTCGGTTAACCCGAGCGCGCCCGAACGTCATCATCCCGCTGTCGGATTCTCGCGAGGCTCGGATTCTATCGCGAGACTCGGATTCTATATAAGGAGCCGCGCGTCGCCGCCATTTTTCACACGTGCATTGAGATTGATAGGGAGAGGACGTGGCTGGCGTCCTCTCCGTTTAGAGTGACTAATAGTACTAGAGAGAGAGAGACACAAATTTTGGGGAGCATAATATAGGAGGAGTACTACTTGCTGCTGATAGTGTGACCAATGGCAGTGACCAGTGCCACCAGTTTAATGAATCCGTTCTCTGCCTGAAAAAAAACGATACACAGTGTGACACAGTCACATACCATATCTGTGCTCAGCCCAGTGTGCTGCATCATATACTGTATATCATTATCTGACTGCTGAGTGCTCACTGCAGTGCTCACACAGCTTAATTGTGGGGGAGACTGGGGAGCAGTTATAGCAGGAGTACATATTTTAAGTACAGTGCACACTTTTGCTGCCAGAGTGCCACTGCCAGTGTGACTGACCAGTGACCACTGACCACCAGTATTGTGATTGTCTGCTGACCACCAGTATATTGTGATTGTCTGCCTGAAAAAGTTAAACACTCGTCGTGTGGTGTTTTATAAACGCATTCTGCAGACAGTGTCCAGCAGGTCCGTCATTACATAATATATACCTGTCCGGCTGCAGTACTAGTGTGATATATATATATATTTTAATTTTATCTCATTATCATCCAGTCTATATTAGCAGCAGACACAGTACGGTAGTCCACGGCTGTAGCTACCTCTGTGTCGGCAGTCGCTCGTCCATCCATAATTGTATACCACCTACCCGTGGTTTATTTTTTTTTCTATCTTCTTGATACTAGTAGCTTGCTTTAGGAGTCTGCAGTGCTGACAGACAGTGTCCAGCAGGTCCGTCATTACATAATATATACCTGTCCGGCTGCAGTACTAGTGTGATATATATATATATATATTTTTTAATTTTATCTCATTATCATCCAGTCTATATTAGCAGCAGACACAGTACGGTAGTCCACGGCTGTAGCTACCTCTGTGTCGGCAGTCGCTCGTCCATCCATAATTGTATACCACCTACCCGTGGTTTATTTTTTTTTTCTATCTTCTTGATACTAGTAGCTTACTTTAGGAAAGGGGAGGTAGAGGACTGCTGCGCCTCAGAGAGCTGCAGTAGGGATACCAACAGATGATCACTCAATCACCCTGTAACACAATGCACAAGAAAATAAGGGATCCCTTCTGCGCTCATCCAACAACAATAAACAGTAATGCAATAAATGATAGGTTCCCAATGGATAAGTCTATGACTAAATTATAGTCTCTTTTAGTTCTTATACAAAGCGGAAGTGCTGGATGTAGGGAGACTCAATGCATACCGTACTCACAAGGAGTCGTGGTATGTCCCGCATGTAGAGGTGTCTTAAGTCGCTTGGTTCTTCTTTACCTTCTCCGAGGTGGAAAGTTCTTATCCTCGTAGTTGGATGACCTTAAATGCAGAGATCTGACCCATCTTCTCATTCGTTTACTACCCTGCATGCACAGAAGCTCCTTCTTGCAGAGTATAGAATAAGGCTCTGTGCCTGTCCTGTACCGCTGTATGTACATCGGGTGACAGCAGCCCATGTGCCGGGGGGAGAGCATGAAAGGGCACGCTGACAGTAGACCCTGACAGTAGGGAGAGAGCCGAGGCTGGCGGGTGACCTGCTGTCTGTCACCTGGCCGCCCTGTGTGTGCGGTAGCAGCGCCGGCACTGGAGGGAGCGCTGTGACACTGGCAGGAAAATAAGGAATTCCCACACCGGGAGCGGGGCCCGGGCCGACTGGGGGAATTCCCCATTGTGTCGGTTGCGATGCCTGACCTTCCCAACACTGGACGTGAAGAGCATGCGCCTTCCACCATTTGCACGCCCCCTGCAAGTGCTGGAAGGAGCACCCGCAGTCCAGTTCCTGATAGATTGAAGATGTCAGTGTTGAAGTACACCAGGATGAGGAGGATATGGGTGTTGCTGGCGCTGGGGAGGAAATTGACAAGGAGGATTCTGATGGTGAGGTGGTTTGTTTAAGTCAGGCACCCGGGGAGACACCTGTTGTCCGTGGGAGGAATATGGCCGTTGACATGCCTGGTGAAAATACCAAAAAAATCAGCTCTTCGGTGTGGAAGTATTTCAACAGAAATGCGGACAACATTTGTCAAGCCGTGTGTTGCCTTTGTCAAGCTGTAATAAGTAGGGGTAAGGACGTTAACCACCTCGGAACATCCTCCCTTATACGTCACCTGCAGCGCATTCATAATAAGTCAGTGACAAGTTCAAAAACTTTGGGCGACAGCGGAAGCAGTCCACTGACCAGTAAATCCCTTCCTCTTGTAACCAAGCTCACGCAAACCACCCCACCAACTCCCTCAGTGTCAATTTCCTCCTTCCCCAGGAATGCCAATAGTCCTGCAGGCCATGCCACTGGCAATTCTGACGAGTCCTCTCCTGCCTGGGATTCCTCCGATGCATCCTTGCGTGTAACGCCTACTGCTGCTGGCGCTGCTGTTGTTGCTGCTGGGAGTCGATGGTCATCCCAGAGGGGAAGTCGTAAGCCCACTTTTACTACTTCCACCAAGCAATTGACTGTCCAACAGTCCTTTGCGAGGAAGATGAAATATCACAGCAGTCATCCTGTTGCAAAGCGGATAACTGAGGCCTTGACAACTATGTTGGTGTTAGACGTGCGTCCGGTATCCGCCGTTAGTTCACAGGGAACTAGACAATTTCTTGAGGTAGTGTGCCCCCGTTACCAAATACCATCTAGGTGCCACTTCTCTAGGCAGGCGATACCGAGAATGTACACGGACGTCAGAAAAAGACTCACCAGTGTCCTAAAAAATGCAGTTGTACCCAATGTCCACTTAACCACGGACATGTGGACAAGTGGAGCAGGGCAGGGTCAGGACTATATGACTGTGACAGCCCACTGGGTAGATGTATGGACTCCCGCCGCAAGAACAGCAGCGGCGGCACCAGTAGCAGCATCTCGCAAACGCCAACTCTTTCCTAGGCAGGCTACGCTTTGTATCACCGGTTTCCAGAATACGCACACAGCTGAAAACCTCTTACGGCAACTGAGGAAGATCATCGCGGAATGGCTTACCCCAATTGGACTCTCCTGTGGATTTGTGGCATCGGACAACGCCAGCAATATTGTGTGTGCATTAAATATGGGCAAATTCCAGCACGTCCCATGTTTTGCACATACCTTGAATTTGGTGGTGCAGAATTTTTTAAAAAACGACAGGGGCGTGCAAGAGATGCTGTCGGTGGCCAGAAGAATTGCGGGACACTTTCGGCGTACAGGCACCACGTACAGAAGACTGGAGCAACACCAAAAACGCCTGAACCTGCCCTGCCATCATCTGAAGCAAGAAGTGGTAACGAGGTGGAATTCAACCCTATATATGCTTCAGAGGTTGGAGGAGCAGCAAAAGGCCATTCAAGCCTATACAATTCAGCACGATATAGGAGGTGGAATGCACCTGTCTCAAGCGCAGTGGAGAATGATTTCAACGTTGTGCAAGGTTCTGCTGCCCTTTGAACTTGCCACACTTGAAGTCAGTTCAGACACTGCCAGCCTGATTCAGGTCATTCCACTCATCAGGCTTTTGCAGAAGAAGCTGGAGACATTGAAGGAGGAGCTAACACGGAGCGATTCCGCTAGGCATGTGGGACTTGTGGATGGAGCCCTTAATTCGCTTAACAAGGATTCACGGGTGGTCAATCTGTTGAAATCAGATCACTACATTTTGGCCACCGTGCTCGATCCTAGATTTAAAACCTACCTTGGATCTCTCTTTCCGGCAGACACAAGTCTGCTGGGGTTCAAAGACCTGCTGGTGAGAAAATTGTCAAGTCAAGCGGAACGCGACCTGTCAACATCTCCTCCTTCACATTCTCCCGCAACTGGGGGTGCGAGGAAAAGGCTCAGAATTCCGAGCCCACCCGCTGGCGGTGATGCAGGGCAGTCTGGAGTGACTGCTGATGCTGACATCTGGTCCGGACTGAAGGACCTGACAACGATTACGGACATGTCGTCTACTGTCACTGCATATGATTCTCTCCCCATTGAAAGAATGGTGGAGGATTATATGAGTGACCGCATCCAAGTAGGCACGTCAGACAGTCCGTACTTATACTGGCAGGAAAAAGAGGCAATTTGGAGGCCCTTGCACAAACTGGCTTTATTCTACCTAAGTTGCCCTCCCACAAGTGTGTACTCCGAAAGAGTATTTAGTGCCGCCGCTCACCTTGTCAGCAATCGGCGTACGAGGTTACTTCCAGAAAATGTGGAGAAGATGATGTTCATTAAAATGAATTATAATCACTTCCTCCGTGGAGACATTGACCAGCAGCAATTGCCTCCACAAAGTACACAGGGAGCTGAGATGGTGGATTCCAGTGGGGACCAATTGATAATCTGTGAGGAGGGGGATGTACACGGTGATATATCGGAGGATGATGATGAGGTGGACATCTTGCCTCTGTAGAGCCAGTTTGTGCAAGGAGAGATTAAATGCTTCTTTTTTGGTGGGGGTCCAAACCAACCCGTCATTTCAGTCACAGTCGTGTGGCAGACCCTGTCACTGAAATGATGGGTTGGTTAAAGTGTGCATGTCCTGTTTATACAACATAAGGGTGGGTGGGAGGGCCCAAGGACAATTCCATCTTGCACCTCTTTTTTCTTTCATTTTTCTTTGCGTCATGTGCTGTTTGGGGAGTGTTTTTTGGAAGGGCCATCCTGCGTGACACTGCAGTGCCACTCCTAGATGGGCCAGGTGTTTGTGTCAGCCACTAGGGTCGCTTAGCTTACTCACACAGCTACCTCATTGCGCCTCTTTTTTTCTTTGCGTCATGTGCTGTTTGGGGAGTGTTTTTTGGAAGGGCCATCCTGCGTGACACTGCAGTGCCACTCCTAGATGGGCCAGGTGTTTGTGTCGGCCACTAGGGTCGCTTATCTTACTCACACAGCTACCTCATTGCGCCTCTTTTTTTCTTTGCGTCATGTGCTGTTTGGGGAGTGTTTTTTGGAAGGGCCATCCTGCGTGACACTGCAGTGCCACTCCTAGATGGGCCAGGTGTTTGTGTCGGCCACTAGGGTCGCTTAGCTTACTCACACAGCTACCTCATTGCGCCTCTTTTTTTCTTTGCGTCATGTGCTGTTTGGGGAGTGTTTTTTGGAAGGGCCATCCTGCGTGACACTGCAGTGCCACTCCTAGATGGGCCAGGTGTTTGTGTCGGCCACTAGGGTCGCTTAGCTTACTCACACAGCTACCTCATTGCGCCTCTTTTTTTCTTTGCGTCATGTGCTGTTTGGGGAGTGTTTTTTGGAAGGGCCATCCTGCGTGACACTGCAGTGCCACTCCTAGATGGGCCAGGTGTTTGTGTCGGCCACTAGGGTCGCTTAGCTTACTCACACAGCTACCTCATTGCGCCTCTTTTTTTCTTTGCGTCATGTGCTGTTTGGGGAGTATTTTTTGGAAGGGCCATCCTGCGTGACACTGCAGTGCCACTCCTAGATGGGCCAGGTGTTTGTGTCGGCCACTAGGGTCGCTTAGCTTACTCACACAGCTACCTCATTGCGCCTCTTTTTTTCTTTGCGTCATGTGCTGTTTGGGGAGTGTTTTTTGGAAGGGCCATCCTGCGTGACACTGCAGTGCCACTCCTAGATGGGCCAGGTGTTTGTGTCGGCCACTAGGGTCGCTTAGCTTACTCACACAGCTACCTCATTGCGCCTCTTTTTTTCTTTGCGTCATGTGCTGTTTGGGGAGTGTTTTTTGGAAGGGCCATCCTGCGTGACACTGCAGTGCCACTCCTAGATGGGCCAGGTGTTTGTGTCGGCCACTAGGGTCGCTTAGCTTAGTCATCCAGCGACCTCGGTGCAAATTTTAGGACTAAAAATAATATTGTGAGGTGTGAGGTATTCAGAATAGACTGAAAATGAGTGGAAATTATGGTTTTTGAGGTTAATAATACTTTGGGATCAAAATGACCCCCAAATTCTATGATTTAAGCTGTTTTTTAGGGTTTTTTGAAAAAAACACCCGAATCCAAAACACACCCGAATCCAACAAAAAAAATTCGGTGAGGTTTTGCCAAAACGCGGTCGAACCCAAAACACGGCCGCGGAACCGAACCCAAAACCAAAACCCAAAACCTGAAAAATTTCAAGTGCACATCTCTAAAGGCCGGTCTGAAGGAAAGAGCAGCACATTTCTACTCTTTCCTCCATATCTGCTCCAAAAGGTGCTTTGGGCATCTGACCATTGGAGAAGGTGTTATTACCATACAGTGGATTGCGTTCCAAGCCAGTGTCATTACAGATTTGAATACCTCCCACCTGTCCCAATTTCGGTTACAGACCCCTTTTTCGGACACACTCTTATGATACAATGATTTTAATTTCAAATTGAAAAACTTGATTTAAAAAAAAAATATGTATCTATTGTACTTATGGTTTTGACCACAAGATGGCATGATAGCACTCTTCTTAAATTACAGAGAGATAACATGTATGGTGAGGCTTTTGTAGCAGTCTCTAGTTTACTACAGTGTGGTGATATGAAAGTGAAAAATTAATGTCATTTTATATGATGTGATATTAATTAGATTCAAAACCTGATCATGTAAAAGATAAGTGCTGAACTGCAGGGCCGGCGACAGGGGGGGGGGGGGGGTCAAAGGGGACACCTGTACCGGGCCCCAAGACTAAGAGGGGCCCGAAGGATACACCACTTAGTAGCCGGCAGTGATGGAAGTCGTCAAATAGGGTAGCAAGCTGTAGGCGGAGTGACAGGACAATGTCACACACAGTGACTGTGCGGCACGAGTGTGCACCCGCTTTTCCCAGCCCAGCTCAGTTATGGGACATAGCAGCTCCCCTGGCCAGGATTACCGTGCCCTGCGCCGGCCTCTTCTGGTGGGGTGTGAGGGCTGCATGGTACCTGCTGTGCGGTGTGAGGGTTTAGGTACTGGGGAGTGCAGCGCAGATTAGTCTTTCCCCATGTTTAGAGTGGGTTATATATAATCTGAGGGGTGCCAGAGATATCACTGTACTGGGCCCCAAGATTTCTGTTGCTGACCCTACTGAGCTGCCAGGATTAGGGATGGGAATCGAATGATGAAATATTGAAATAATCAATGTTTTGGTCCTAATGCTTGAACGTTTTACCATCAATGGTGAGTTTGCTATCTTTGCATACCAGCGATGGCCATGTTCCAATGCTCTGTGACTGTCTGCTGATTGGCTCATCTCACCACACTCACTGCTTATTGTCAAGTCAGGAAGTTGCGAACAATAAGATGTATCAAGACTTGGAGAGAGAAAAAGTGCAGCTTCCAACTGTCATTTCAAAGACCATACTAAATAAATTACAGATTCTGATGGGTGCTTTGCGCAGCCTCTCTAGTCTATCTATCTCCAAAGCTTGATATGATATATCTTGATATGGGTTTAAGCAATCCTATATCTGTATGCCATAATTCTATACTGTTAAAGCTTCAGAGCAGCATTAACATCATCATTAATACCCCTTTCACACTAGCAAAAATTTCCCCGGTTATTGCATGTGAACGCGCATCAACCCGGGATTTTGCCTAGTCTGAAAGGGTCCTAAAGAAATATCCTGGGTCAAGCGTTCCGGCATTTCATCCCAGGTCGAACGGGTAAGCTGGGTCAAGGTGAAAGGGTAAGCTGGCTCAAGACGACACGGCACTTGTTCTCTGTATAGGAGGAGGCGGCGCTTGGAGATGATCATCTCCAAGTGCCGTCTCCTGTAGCGTCAGCGGTGACGTCACCAACCCGGCAATATCCTGGGTCGGGCCGCACGTCTGAAAGAGGTCTCAAGCCAGGTTGCACCTGGGAAGCACGAACACTACCGATGGTTTCAGTGGCAAACACGGACATTTTTCACCCAATAATTCATTGCCAGCGATATCGATGATCCACTGTTTAAAACGTCAGTAACACCAATGTCGGCTTTCCAAGTCCCATTCCTAGCCAGGAGATTCTCTGGGCGCCCTCTGCTGGAGCTGAGGGAGTCACCCGGGAGAGCTGGCCCTGAATACCATCTGTAAGCATTATTCAGTGACGCCCCACATATCTTGCTATCGGTAATTGTGCCCGGGCTTTTGGCGCCTTTCATTCTGTGCTATATTCATTCATTTTTGTATGAGTACATGATACAAAAGCATGTGCCGGCATCATACACAATCTGCTGCATGGGGGTGAGTTGAGGAAGGAGAGGATTCTTTGTCACCTTCAATATGATATTTATGAACATAATTTCATGGGACATGGGTATGAATTTTTCAATTTCAGAAAATGATGAGTCTAGATTAGTGGTTCCCATTCTGGGTGCTGTGGCACCCTGAGGTGCCTCGGTGCACTTGCAAGGGTTGGTGGTCCATGATCAAATCAAATTTATTCTGGTCATTGTGCTAGTTGCTGACAATCATAAAATATGCTGACAAACAGAAGCGTAATCTACTCCTGTCTACCGCAAAGCTGAACATAAGGATGACAGGTACAGTATTATTTTATTTATTTATTATTTATTTATTAACAGTGTCTACAGTAAAGCTGCCCATACACTTGTGCGATGCCCCGTGACGCAACATCGCGGGGCATCGCACCTGAATTGCCAAAGTGATTACCATGCGATCATGCGAGCGGCCTCTGGCGGGTGCCCATCGCACTGCGATACATCTCATGTGGGTTTAAAACCACATGCGATCACACTGCGATGCGAGAAATATTAAGTGCAGCACATAACATCTTGAGACGCGATATTCGACCGGCGTGCCAGCGCATCGCGTCTCAAGGTACCTAAAATGTGCATACAATCCTTCGATTTATCTCACAGATGTGGTCGAAATTGAAGGATAGCACCGATTATCTCATAAGTGTATGGGCACCATAAAGGTGTGTACACACGGTGAGATAAATCTGTAAGATTTTGACTATATAGTCAAAATTTAAGGAAAGTTAGTGCAAATCTCAAGGTGTTAGGCAGCTTGCGATACCGATTTGATCCCGATGTGTGCTCCCGTGGGGTCGGTATCGTAAGGCTAGATAGTCAATCTTGACTATCTAGTGTACTATTTAGTACAAAGTATAGTCAAAATTGGCACTTAGTCAAAATCGTACATAGACAAAATCGAAAGTACAGATCAGATAGTCAAAATCTGTACAATCTGTGCTATCTGGGCTCTGGGGGAGTTCAAGGGAAATCACATAGTCAAAATCGGGCATAGCAAGAATCTCACCGTGTGTAAAGTAAACACCTTAAGAACAATTTCCTTAATGCATTTTTGTTGAATTTCTCAATAAGAAACTTTTGGCATAAGGGTGTAGTGAAACAATTATGATACTCTAGTAGGGCACCATGATTCAGGAAAGTTTGGAAACCCCTGGTCTAGATAATAAATATGACATTGAATGCAAAATAGATCAGCTTGTCTATGTGAAGGGGTGAAAGATCTCCTGTAAGTTAGTAAAACAAACAATACTGTGTGTCACACGCCATAGGCGGCGTTCACCGCGCTTACCTCTGCGTGCCTGCTGGTCTGTGTTGCGGCCTCCGCCTTCGATGGTCCACGGGCTCCGGCGCCTGGCTGGCGCGGCTCCCGGCGGTTCCCCGGGGCAGGGGCGCCACCATGACACCCGGCATCACGTGGGGGAGCAGGTGATGTTATCGGACTGTTCCGCCAATCCAGCGGAGGCGGGAGATTCAAAGGCAGACGCCGGGCAGCGCCTCGGCGCCTGAGTATCGTCTTTTCCCCTGAAGTGGATGCCAGTGCTCTTGTTCCCGGCGGATCTCTCTGCAGTCGTACCCTAGTGTCTCCGGCGCTTCCAGGTGCCAGTTGCTGCACAGTTCCAGCGTATACAGCTGCTGGTGTGTTCCTCTGCAATCCTGTCACCAGTGCTTCTTGGAGTCAGCTTGGGCTGCGGGCTAAACGTCGCTCTCAAGTTCTACAAGTCTTCAGTGTCTTTAAACACCGCTCTCAAGTTCTGCAAGTCATCTGTGTCTTTAAACACCGCTCTCAAGTTCTACAAGTCACCTGTGTCTTTAAACACCGCTCTTAAGTTCTACAAGTCATGTGTCTTTAAACACCGTTCTCAAATTCTACAAGTCATCTGTGTCTTTAAACACCGTTCTCAAATTCTACAAGTCATCAGTGTCTTTAACCACCGTTCTCAAAGTTCTACAGTGTATTTAATCACCGCTCTCAAATCATACAAATCACCAGTGTCTTTAACCACCGCTCACAAGTTCTATAAATCATCAGTATCTTTAGTCACCGTTCTAAAGTCATACAAATCATCAGCAACCATCGCTCACAAGTGTTTCAAATTATCAGAGTCTTTAACCACCGTTCACCAGTTCTTCAAATCATCAGTATCTTTAAAACCATCACTCACAAGTTCTTCAGTCACCATTATCTTGTACCAACACTCACAAGTACTTCTTTTCCTGGAATCTTTAACATTGCTCACAAGTTCTCCTATAGTCCTGGACATTCCCTCCATACGTTCCTTCTCTGCTATGTGACATTGTGTTGCTCCCTTCCTGCAATAAAGTTCTTTAATATTTTCACCAAGCTTTACTGTCAGAGTCCTGTATGAGGAAGACCTATATCAAGCTATCCCTGTTCCGACCCAACTGTGGTTCCTCTCCCCTACCATCGGGAGAACCCCCGAGTTCACAACATCCCCAACCTAGGTCAGTGACACTGCAAGTTATTACTGCAAAGGGTCACGGTTTAAAAGACTAATGGGCAGATTTATCAAGTCTTGGAGAGTGGTAAATTGCACAGTGATAAAGTACCAACCAATCAGCTCCTAACTGTAATTTTTCAAACAAAGCCTGTAACATGGCAGTTAGGAGCTGATTGGTTGGTACTTTACAACCATGCAATTTATCACTCTAAGGGGGACATTTACTAAGCAGTGATAAGAGCGGATAAGTGAGCCAGTGGAGAAGTTGGCAAGAGCAACCAATCAGCACTGAAGTAACATCTATAATTTGCATACTATAAAATGATACAGAGCTGCTGATTGGTTGATGGGGCAATTTCTCCACTGGCTCACTTCTCCGCTCTTATCACTGCTTAGTAAATGTCCCCCTAAGGCTTGAAAAAAAAAATCTGTGCAAAAATATAGAGCTCTGAAGATCAGCTGGCTCCGGAACAGGATTTCTGGTCCCAGAAAATGTTTGACTACGATTACTGTCTATATGGCATCCATACTATGCACAGGAGGCTACAGCTAACAGCAGATGGCACTAACAAGCTAGTTGTGAGATTCAGTCAGATAGTCCTGAAAGTATATAAAGCTATAATGACTGTGAGACTTACACAGTGGATTCAGAGGAAGAAAAGGTAGCAGGAACCTGAGAAGCCAGCTGCACCCGACACTGGGAGACAACACTGGAAGCATCTGTAATCTCAGTATGACAAGGAACCTGCCTGACATTTGTGAAAGCTACCGCACTTCCAATAACACATTTGTGGATGGCTTTGGGTGCCCGCGGAAAGAAGACACTATAGACTTGATATACTGCTGCGGATTTGTGGACTTAAAATATTGCTGCAGTGAACCAGGAAACTACTTTCCCTATAAACATGATTACATGTTGTCTCTTAGGTAAGATAATGACCTTATTATTAAGAATTAAAAGTTGTTGTCTTCAGTTATGTGGAATCACTGACAGATAGGTGAGATCACCTTTAAAGCACAATGAATGGGATACTTCATGAATAGAGTAACAAGTGATATTCACTATCATTTAGTAAGATTGAGCTACGGGAGAATCAACTGTACTTTTGTCAAGAAATAAAAACAAATGTTTGTTCAAATCTTTTCTAGTAATAAGCCATAAATGAGCACATACTGTATATTTAACTCTAAATGACTAATGTACTAATTAAGCCACCTGAGCTGAAGCATGGATATCCTTGAAACCTGTACTGTTAGGTGCCCAGAGAAACATTGGGAATAGTAATGATAACTTTTTGCTAGTGTCCATAAGTTATCTACACTATGACACAATATATGTGTGTGTGTGTGTGTGTGTGTGTGTGTGTGTGTGTGTGTGTGTGTGTGTGTGTGTGTGTGTGTGTATATATACACATACAGTATATGTGTGTGTGTGTGTGTGTGTGTGTGTGTGTGTGCGTGTGTGTATATATATATATATATATATATATATATATACACATACAGTATATGTGTGTGTGTATATATATATGCACATGAAGTGTGTTTGACTTCACTAACTCACTTCTGCTTTTCACCATGGAATGTTTGGAGGCTGTGATATCACAATGTATGTGAGTGTACCCTATTTCCTCAGTTTATGTGGGTATTGATGGTTCCAGAGAGCACAAAGGGGGTAATTCCAAGTTGATCGCAGCAGGATATTTTTTAGCAGTTGGGCAAAACCATGCGCACTGCAGTGGAGGCAGATATAACATGTGCAGAGAGAGTTAGATTTGGGTGGGTTATTTTGTTTCTGTGCAGGGTAAATACTGGCTGCTTTATTTTTACACTGCAAATTAGATTGCAGATTGAACTCACCACACCCAAATCTTTCTCTCTCTGCACATGTTATATCTGTCTCCCCTGCAAACACATGGTTTTGTCCAACTGCTAAAAAATTTCCTGCTGCGATCAACTTGGAATTACCCCCAATATGTGTAATTTATTATTTATTGCTTTACGCTTTGCTGTAAGCTTGTATGTTGTGATCAAAATATGAACAAATTCCTCAATCTGTCACATGAAGATACGTTTGCAGTTTTGTTAACCATTTATTATCTACATTATTTCACACTTTTTATTATATTTATTATAGTGATGAGCGGGTTCGGTTCCTCGGAATCCGAACCCGCCCGAACTTCAGCTTTTTTTACACGGATCCGAGCGACTCGGATCTTCCCGCCTTGCTCGGTTAACCCGAGCGCGCCCGAACGTCATCATGACGCTGTCGGATTCTCGCGAGGCTCGGATTCTATCGCAAGACTCGGATTCTATATAAGGAGCCGCGCGTCGCCGCCATTTTACACGTGCATTGAGATTGATAGTGAGAGGACGTGGCTGGCGTCCTCTCCGTTTAGAGAAGAAATAGATAGGAGAGTGAGAGTGAGACAGTGACACTTCATTTACTGGAGCTTAGGAGGAGTACTCAGACAGAGAGTGCAGAATTTTGCTGATAGTATTAGTTAGTTATACTAGTGACAGAGTGAGACAGTGACACTTCATTTACTGGAGCTTAGGAGGAGTACTCAGACAGAGAGTGCAGAATTTTGCTGATAGTATTAGTTAGTTATACTAGTGACTGACCAGTGACCACCAGTGCAGTTTTATATTATTTAATATAATCTGTTCTCTGCCTGAAAAAACGATACACAGTGACTCAGTCACATACCATATCTGTGCTCAGCCCAGTGTGCTGCTGCATCATCTATGTATAATATCTGACTGTGCTCACACAGCTTAATTGTGGGGGAGACTGGGGAGCAGTTAGGTTATAGCAGGAGCCAGGAGTACATATTAAAATTAAACAGTGCACACTTTTTTTCTGCAGGAGTGCCACTGCCAGTGTGACTGACCAGTGACCTGACCACCAGTATATAGTATACTATATTGTATTGTGAATGTCTGCCTGTAAAAGTTAAACACACGTCGTGTGACTTGTGTGGTGTTTTTTTATTCTATAAAATAAAAAACTCATTCTGCTGACAGTGTCCAGCAGGTCCGTCATTATATAATATATACCTGTCCGGCTGCAGTAGTGATATATATATATTTTTTATATCATTATTTATCATCCAGTCGCAGCAGACACAGTACGGTAGTTCACGGCTGTAGCTACCTCTGTGTCGGCACTCGGCAGTCCATCCATAATTGTATACCACCTACCCGTGGTTTTTTTTTTCTTTCTTCTTTATACAAACTACATCTCATTATCATCCAGTCTATATTAGCAGCAGACACAGTACAGTACGGTAGTCCACGGCTGTAGCTACCTCTGTGTCGGCACTCGGCAGTCCGTCCATAATTGTATACCACCTACCCGTGGTTTTTTTTTTCTTAATTCTTTATACATACTACATCTCATTATCAACCAGTCTATATTAGCAGCAGACACAGTACGGTAGTCCACGGCTGTAGCTACCTCTGTGTCGGCACTCGGCAGTCCATCCATAATTGTATACCACCTACCCGTGTTTTTTTTTTCTTTCTTCTTTATACATACTACATCTCATTATCATCCAGTCTATATTAGCAGCAGACACAGTACAGTACGGTAGTCCACGGCTGTAGCTACCTCTGTGTCGGCACTCGGCAGTCCATCCATAATTGTATACCACCTACCCGTGGTTTTTTTTTCTTTCTTCTTTATACATACATACTACATCTCTTTATCAACCAGTCTATATTAGCAGCAGACACAGTACGGTAGTCCACGGCTGTAGCTACCTCTGTGTCGGCACTCGGCAGTCCATCCATAATTGTATACCACCTACCCGTGGTTTTTTTTTTCTTTCTTCTTTATACATACATACTACATCTCTTTATCAACCAGTCTATATTAGCAGCAGACACAGTACGGTAGTCCACGGCTGTAGCTACCTCTGTGTCGGCACTCGGCAGTCCGTCCATAATTGTATACCACCTACCCGTGGTTTTTTTTTCTTTCTTCTTTATACATACATACTACATCTCTTTATCAACCAGTCTATATTAGCAGCAGACACAGTACGGTAGTCCACGGCTGTAGCTACCTCTGTGTCGGCACTCGGCAGTCCATCCATAATTGTATACCACCTACCCGTGGTTTTTTTTTTCTTTCTTCTTTATACATACTACATCTCATTATCATCCAGTCTATATTAGCAGCAGACACAGTACAGTACGGTAGTCCACGGCTGTAGCTACCTCTGTGTCGGCACTCGGCAGTCCATCCATAATTGTATACCACCTACCCGTGGTTTTTTTTTCTTTCTTCTTTATACATACATACTACATCTCTTTATCAACCAGTCTATATTAGCAACAGACACAGTACGGTAGTCCACGGCTGTAGCTACCTCTGTGTCGGCACTCGGCAGTCCGTCCATAATTGTATACCACCTACCCGTGGTTTTTTTTTTCTTTCTTCTTTATACATACATACTACATCTCTTTATCAACCAGTCTATATTAGCAGCAGACACAGTACGGTAGTCCACGGCTGTAGCTACCTCTGTGTTGGCACTCGGCAGTCCATCCATAATTGTATACCACCTACCCGTGGTTTTTTTTTTCTTTCTTCTTTATACATACTACATCTCATTATCATCCAGTCTATATTAGCAGCAGACACAGTACAGTACGGTAGTCCACGGCTGTAGCTACCTCTGTGTCGGCACTCGGCAGTCCATCCATAATTGTATACTAGTATCCATCCATCTCCATTGTTTACCTGAGGTGCCTTTTAGTTGTGCCTATTAAAATATGGAGAACAAAAATGTTGAGGTTCCAAAATTAGGGAAAGATCAAGATCCACTTCCACCTCGTGCTGAAGCTGCTGCCACTAGTCATGGCCCAGACGATGAAATGCCAGCAACGTCGTCTGCCAAGGCCGATGCCCAATGGCATAGTACAGAGCATGTCAAATCCAAAACACCAAATATCAGTAAAAAAAGGACTCCAAAACCTAAAATAAAATTGTCGGAGGAGAAGCGTAAACTTGCCAATATGCCATTTACCACACGGAGTGGCAAGGAACGGCTGAGGCCCTGGCCTATGTTCATGGCCAGTGGTTCAGCTTCACATGAGGATGGAGGCACTCAGCCTCTCGCTAGAAAAATGAAAAGACTCAAGCTGGCAAAAGCAGTAGCACCGCAAAGAACTGTGCGTTCTTCGAAATCCCAAATCCACAAGGAGAGTCCAATTGTGTCGGTTGCGATGCCTGACCTTCCCAACACTGGACGTGAAGAGCATGCGCCTTCCACCATTTGCACGCCCCCTGCAAGTGCTGGAAGGAGCACCCGCAGTCCAGTTCCTGATAGTCAGATTGAAGATGTCAGTGTTGAAGTACACCAGGATGAGGAGGATATGGGTGTTGCTGGCGCTGGGGAGGAAATTGACCAGGAGGATTCTGATGGTGAGGTGGTTTGTTTAAGTCAGGCACCCGGGGAGACACCTGTTGTCCGTGGGAGGAATATGGCCGTTGACATGCCTGGTGAAAATACCAAAAAAATTAGCTCTTCGGTGTGGAAGTATTTCACCAGAAATGCGGACAACATTTGTCAAGCCGTGTGTTCCCTTTGTCAAGCTGTAATAAGTAGGGGTAAGGACGTTAACCACCTCGGAACATCCTCCCTTATACGTCACCTGCAGCGCATTCATAATAAGTCAGTGACAAGTTCAAAAACTTTGGCCGACAGCGGAAGCAGTCCACTGACCAGTAAATCCCTTCCTCTTGTAACCAAGCTCACGCAAACCACCCCACCAACTCCCTCAGTGTCAATTTCCTCCTTCCCCAGGAATGCCAATAGTCCTGCAGGCCATGTCACTGGCAATTCTGACGAGTCCTCTCCTGCCTGGGATTCCTCCGATGCATCCTTGCGTGTAACGCCTACTGCTGCTGGCGCTGCTGTTGTTGCTGCTGGGAGTCGATGGTCATCCCAGAGGGGAAGTCGTAAGCCCACTTGTACTACTTCCAGTAAGCAATTGACTGTCCAACAGTCCTTTGCGAGGAAGATGAAATATCACAGCAGTCATCCTGCTGCAAAGCGGATAACTGAGGTCTTGACAACTATGTTGGTGTTAGACGTGCGTCCGGTATCCGCCGTTAGTTCACAGGGAACTAGACAATTTATTGAGGCAGTGTGCCCCCGTTACCAAATACCATCTAGGTTCCACTTCTCTAGGCAGGCGATACCGAGAATGTACACGGACGTCAGAAAAAGACTCACCAGTGTCCTAAAAAATGCAGTTGTACCCAATGTCCACTTAACCACGCACATGTGGACAAGTGGAGCAGGGCAGGGTCAGGACTATATGACTGTGACAGCCCACTGGGTAGATGTATGGACTCCCGCCGCAAGAACAGCAGCGGCGGCACCAGTAGCAGCATCTCGCAAACGCCAACTCTTTCCTAGGCAGGCTACGCTTTGTATCACCGCTTTCCAGAATACGCACACAGCTGAAAACCTCTTACGGCAACTGAGGAAGATCATTGCGGAATGGCTTACCCCAATTGGACTCTCCTGTGGATTTGTGGCATCGGACAACGCCAGCAATATTGTGTGTGCATTAAATATGGGCAAATTCCAGCACGTCCCATGTTTTGCACATACCTTGAATTTGGTGGTGCAGAATTTTTTAAAAAACGACAGGGGCGTGCAAGAGATGCTGTCGGTGGCCAGAAGAATTGCGGGACACTTTCGGCGTACAGGCACCACGTACAGAAGACTGGAGCACCACCAAAAACTACTGAACCTGCCCTGCCATCATCTGAAGCAAGAAGTGGTAACGAGGTGGAATTCAACCCTCTATATGCTTCAGAGGTTGGAGGAGCAGCAAAAGGCCATTCAAGCCTATACAATTGAGCACGATATAGGAGGTGGAATGCACCTGTCTCAAGTGCAGTGGAGAATGATTTCAACGTTGTGCAAGGTTCTGATGCCCTTTGAACTTGCCACACGTGAAGTCAGTTCAGACACTGCCAGCCTGAGTCAGGTCATTCCCCTCATCAGGCTTTTGCAGAAGAAGCTGGAGACATTGAAGGAGGAGCTAACACGGAGCGATTCCGCTAGGCATGTGGGACTTGTGGATGGAGCCCTTAATTCGCTTAACAAGGATTCACGGGTGGTCAATCTGTTGAAATCAGAGCACTACATTTTGGCCACCGTGCTCGATCCTAGATTTAAAACCTACCTTGGATCTCTCTTTCCGGCAGACACAAGTCTGCTGGGGTTGAAAGACCTGCTGGTGAGAAAATTGTCAAGTCAAGCGGAACGCGACCTGTCAAAATCTCCTCCTTCACATTCTCCCGCAACTGGGGGTGCGAGGAAAAGGCTCAGAATTCCGAGCCCACCCGCTGGCGGTGATGCAGGGCAGTCTGGAGCGACTGCTGATGCTGACATCTGGTCCGGACTGAAGGACCTGACAACGATTACGGACATGTCGTCTACTGTCACTGCATATGATTCTCTCAACATTGAAAGAATGGTGGAGGATTATATGAGTGACCGCATCCAAGTAGGCACGTCACACAGTCCGTACTTATACTGGCAGGAAAAAGAGGCAATTTGGAGGCCCTTGCACAAACTGGCTTTATTCTACCTAAGTTGCCCTCCCACAAGTGTGTACTCCGAAAGAGTGTTTAGTGCCGCCGCTCACCTTGTCAGCAATCGGCGTACGAGGTTACTTCCAGAAAATGTGGAGAAGATGATGTTCATTAAAATGAATTATAATCAATTCCTCCGCGGAGACATTGACCAGCAGCAATTGCCTCCACAAAGTACACAGGGAGCTGAGATGGTGGATTCCAGTGGGGACGAATTGATAATCTGTGAGGAGGGGGATGTACACGGTGATATATCGGAGGATGATGATGAGGTGGACATCTTGCCTCTGTAGAGCCAGTTTGTGCAAGGAGAGATTAATTGCTTCTTTTTTGGGGGGGGTCCAAACCAACCCGTCATATCAGTCACAGTCGTGTGGCAGACCCTGTCACTGAAATGATGGGTTGGTTAAAGTGTGCATGTCCTGTTTATACAACATAAGGGTGGGTGGGAGGGCCCAAGGACAATTCCATCTTGCACCTCTTTTTTCTTTTATTTTTCTTTGCGTCATGTGCTGTTTGGGGAGGGTTTTTTGGAAGGGCCATCCTGCGTGACACTGCAGTGCCACTCCTAGATGGGCCCGGTGTTTGTGTCGGCCACTAGGGTCGCTTATCTTACTCACACAGTCAGCTACCTCATTGCGCCTCTTTTTTTCTTTGCGTCATGTGCTGTTTGGGGAGGGTTTTTTGGAAGGGACATCCTGCGTGACACTGCAGTGCCACTCCTAGATGGGCCCGGTGTTTGTGTCGGCCACTAGGGTCGCTTATCTTACTCACACAGTCAGCTACCTCATTGCGCCTCTTTTTTTCTTTGCGTCATGTGCTGTTTGGGGAGGGTTTTTTGGAAGGGACATCCTGCGTGACACTGCAGTGCCACTCCTAGATGGGCCCGGTGTTTGTGTCGGCCACTAGGGTCGCTTATCTTACTCACACAGTCAGCTACCTCATTGCGCCTCTTTTTTTCTTTGCGTCATGTGCTGTTTGGGGAGGGTTTTTTGGAAGGGACATCCTGCGTGACACTGCAGTGCCACTCCTAGATGGGCCCGGTGTTTGTGTCGGCCACTAGGGTCGCTTATCTTACTCACACAGTCAGCTACCTCATTGCGCCTCTTTTTTTCTTTGCGTCATGTGCTGTTTGGGGAGGGTTTTTTGGAAGGGACATCCTGCGTGACACTGCAGTGCCACTCCTAGATGGGCCCGGTGTTTGTGTCGGCCACTAGGGTCGCTTATCTTACTCACACAGTCAGCTACCTCATTGCGCCTCTTTTTTTCTTTGCGTCATGTGCTGTTTGGGGAGGGTTTTTTGGAAGGGCCATCCTGCGTGACACTGCAGTGCCACTCCTAGATGGGCCCGATGTTTGTGTCGGCCACTAGGGTCGCTTATCTTACTCACACAGTCAGCTACCTCATTGCGCCTCTTTTTTTCTTTGCGTCATGTGCTGTTTGGGGAGGGTTTTTTGGAAGGGACATCCTGCGTGACACTGCAGTGCCACTCCTAGATGGGCCCGGTGTTTGTGTCGGCCACTAGGGTCGCTTATCTTACTCACACAGCGACCTCGGTGCAAATTTTAGGACTAAAAATAATATTGTGAGGTGTGAGGTATTCAGAATAGACTGAAAATGAGTGTAAATTATGGTTTTTGAGGTTAATAATACTTTGGGATCAAAATGACCCCCAAATTCTATGATTTAAGCTGTTTTTTAGGGTTTTTTGAAAAAAACACCCGAATCCAAAACACACCCGAATCCGACAAAAAAAATTCGGTGAGGTTTTGCCAAAACGCGGTCGAACCCAAAACACGGCCGCGGAACCGAACCCAAAACCAAAACACAAAACCCGAAAAATTTCCGGCGCTCATCTCTAAAATCTGTCTTTGCCACCTCTTGCCAGAGGTTTTGGTTATCAACTCTAGTAATGTGTGTGTGTGCTGCGCTGCTGCGGAACCTCATGCCGGAAGTTCTGGTATCACTTCTCAGTTACACCATTTATAGCAAGGGTGTAGCTACCATAGGTGCAGGCAGTGCAGCTGCTATGGGGCCCAGAGCTGAGAGGGACCCACCTTCCCTGTCACAGTTACTAGTTGTGTTATATACATTTTTCGCCATTGGGTGGTACGTAGGGGTCCTTTCAAACTTTTTCCTTAGGGCCTGCAATATATCTAGGTATGTTCCTGGACCTGTTCATTGTAGTGTGGTATAAAATGAACTGAAGGGCATTTTAATGTTATATAATATGAACAGGGCACAATAATGAGGCACAATATGAACGGGGAGCACTATATATCATAATGTGAAATTGGGGTACTGTGCGGCATAACATGTACTGGCAGCTCTGAAATGTGACATAGGGTGAACTTAAGCACCACTGCCAGGCCCGGCGCTACCCGCTCAGCGAAGGGATGCAGTGCAGGGAGGCGCTGGGACGGAGAGGCGCTTCCCCTGCTCTGCATCCCTTCCCTGCTGCTGCGCCGTCCTGTTGCCAGCTGCTGTGCCTGTCACTGTATGACAGGCAGCGGCGCTGGCAAAATGAAAAGCCTTCTCCCTCCCCTCCCCTCACCTGTGTGTCAGCGGCTGTATGGATCAGAGGAGGGGGCGTGGCTACACGGGATGGAAGGGGTGGAGCTAAATGGGATGGAAGGGGCGGAGCTAAACAGACCAGGCTGCTGTAGAGAGAGGGACAGTAATTACAGTGGCGGCCAGCCAGGTAATTGGAGGGTGAGAAAGAAATGTATGTATGTGTGTGTGTATGGTGGGGGTGTGTGTGTATGGTGTGTGTGTGTGTGTGTGTGTGTGTGTGTGTGTGTGTGTGTGTGTGTGTGTGTGTGTATATATGTGTGAATTGTGTGTATGAGGTATGTCTGTGTGCGCAAGCATTATGGGCGCTACTACTGGGAGGCCATTACATGTAAGGACGCTACTACTACTGGGGAAGGGGGGGCATTACGTATAATGATGCTACTACTACAGGGGGGGCATTACATGTAAGGATGCTACTACTACAGGGGGGGCATTACATGTAAGGATGCTACTACTACAGGGGGGGCGTTACATGTAAGGATGCTACTACTACAGGGGGGCATTATGTATAACGACGCTAGTACTGGGGGGGGGGCATTACATGTAAGTACGCTATTACTACTGGGGGGGCATTACGTATAATGATGCTACTACTGGGGGAGGGGGCATTATGTATAAGGACGCTACTACTGGGGGGCATTACGTATAAGGATGCTACTATTACTGGGGGGGGCATTACATATAACGATACTACTACTACTTGGGGGCATTACGTATAAGGAAGCTACTACTACTGGGGAGGGCATTACGTCTAAGGACGCTACTACTACTGGGGGTGCACTAAGTATAAGGACGCTGCTGCTACTACTACTGTGGGTGCATTATGTATAAGGATGCTACTACTACTGGGGTGCATTACATATAAGGACGCTACTACTACGGGTGGGGCATTACGTATAAGATGAATAAGATTGCACTACTGTGTGGCGTAATTTTAAATGGGGGTACTATTGTGTGGCCATATCCCTTACTTGTGAGACCACACCCCTTTTACCGGCGCGCACCAAAGGCGCGTGCTGACCCTTTGTTGAATATGGGAGGGTGCAAATTTATAGTTTGCAGGGGGGCGCCGAACACCCTAGCACCGGCCCTGACTACTGCGATTCATAAAAGGACCTAGGGTACTACTATGGGGCATAACATTAAATAAGGCTCTACTATGGTTCAGAAAATTAACTAGAGCACTATTATAGGGCATAAAATTAACAACTGCTGCAGAGAAGTCTCTCTAGAAGCATTGGGATGGGGGCCCCTTCAAAATGTTGCAATGGGGCCCACAAAGTTCTGGCTACGCCCCTGATTAATATTGACCCTTGAATGTGGTTCTATCTGCATTGGCTGGTTGTTAGACCATATTTGTGTCTCACTTATCCTTTAGGATTGTATTAACCATTAATAAGCCATTGCTAAGTAAGTACCTGCAGTTTGTAAGTACCAGTAAGCATATTAGGCCTAATTCTGAGTTGATCGCAGCAGCAAATTTGTTAGCAGTTGGGCAAAACCATGTGCACTGCAGGTGAGGCAGATGTAACATGTGCAGAGAGAGTTAGATTTGGATGGGGTGTATTCAAACTGAAATCAAAATTGCAGTGTAAACATAAAGCAGCCAATATTTACCCTGCACAGAAACTAAATAACCCACCCAAATCTAACTCTCTCTGCACATGTTATATCTGCCCCCCTGCAGTGCACATGGGGGGGTCATTCCGAGTTGTTCGCTCGTTATTTTTTTCTCGCAATGGAGCGATTAGTCGCTAATGCGCATGCGCAATGTCCGCACTGCGACTGCGCCAAGTAAATTTGCTATGCAGTTAGGTATTTTACTCACGTTTTTTTCTTCGTTCTGTTGATCGTAATGTGATTGACAGGAAGTGGGTGTTTCTGGGCGGAAACTGGCCGTTTTATGGGTGTGTGCGAAAAAACGATTCCGTTTCTGGGAAAAACGCGGGAGTGGCTGAAGAAACGGAGCAGTGTCTGGGCGAACGCTGGGTGTGTTTGTGACGTCAAACCAGGAACGACAAGCACTGAACTGATCGCAGATGCCGAGTAAGTCTGGAGCTACTCAGAAACTGCTAAGAGGTGTGTGGTCGCAATTTTGAGAATCTTTCGTTCGCAATTTTAAGAAGCTAAGATTCACTGCCAGTAGGCGGCGGCTTAGCGTGTGCAAAGCTGCTAAAAGCAGCTAGCGAGCGAACAACTCGGAATGAGGGCCATGGTTTTGCCCAATTGCTAACAAACTTGCTGCTGCGATCAACTCAGAATTACCCCCTTTGTTCTAAGACTTATCATAAGGTTATCAGTGTGATTCATACCACCCCGCAGCACAAGATCCATCCCTATTATTACCATTATGCCCCTTCAGCCGCAATTGGACGTTACTGTAGTGCATACAACTCAGCATCACCTATAGTTGCTTTCATTTGGCTACGAAGCAGGAATCACACGAGATCTGTCCACAAAACTGACTTTCTTTCAACTCGGTGTCAGCCCCAGGAGGAGATGTATCAAGCCTTGAGGGGAGATGTAATTAGACTTTGGAGAAAGATAAAGTAGAGAAGTGCCAAAGTAACAGCTTTTGTCATTTTATAGACTGTGCTAAATAATTGAAAGGGACTGGTTTGCTGCTGTGGGCAACTTCATCCACTTTATTTCTATCCATGGCTTGATACATCTCCCTGTAGGAGAGTGATAAAGTGGAGAAGTTGCCCAAAGCAAGACCCTGTGTAGTGTGACCGCATCCCTTCTTGGCATTGTCCTTGTTTGATATTTTCAGGGGCAAAGAGTGCTTAGTCTTAAATGTGCTGAAGTCACGGGCAAAAGTTGTGGGGGGATGGTATCGGGGTCCCGGCACTTGGGATGCTGACGGTTAGAATAGCGACAGCAGCATCCTGATGCTCAGAATCCCAACACCTGCTAGTTGAGCAATCGTCTAGCCCTCCCCCGCTATGCCGCCTAACCCTACCCCCCCCCCCCCCCCCCCCCACACACACACACACACACACACACACACACACACCTTGGAGGCCCAGACGGAGTCTGCACATGGGCCTTATCCTCTCTATATGCGCCCTTGTGGAGCTGCGCATACTCCATACTAGTTCCTCTAGACAGACTTCAATCCTTTACCATAATGAGAACCTGTAGTTCTGCCATCGTGTCACTGTTAGTCTTCCACTTAGCTCCACAGATACCCTGCGAAACTATCCATCCACCAATTAGAGATGCTGTTACTACTGCTACCCATATACAGTCAGCGGCTGATGACCTGCATATTCCACTACATGCAACAAGTCTGTGTATGCATAACTATGATTACAGCTGTAGAGTCACGTTGCTACTAAACAAACCACCTCCTTGGTTAAGCACTGGGCTGTTCATTGTCTTAGGGCATCCGCTGGTTTATACCCAGGGCCGGTTCTAGACCTTGAGGCGCCCAGAGCGAAAGTTCCTTTGGTACTCCCCCCCCCCCCACCATTCAAAACAAGGTTAGTGCACACAAAAGGCGTCAAAAAATAGGTATGTGGCTTCATAAGGAAGTGGCCACAGAACAGTACTAATTCACATTACATCGCACAGTAGTGCCCGTCAGTCACATTACACCACACAGTAGTACCCCTTATACACATTACGCCAGGTAGAACCCCTCAGAGGCGTCACTAGGGTTGGTGTCACCCGGTATGGTAACTCATGGTGTCACTCCCCTATGGACCATACGGCGTGTGCTCACAAAGTAAGATGCAATCGCATCCAGCTTATGCGAACACCTCTGCCTGATTTGACAGGCAGAGGAGTTCACAGGATGGCGATGCGGCGTTGTGGGGTTATCAACTCGGCATTACGGGGGAATGCCCTCATAAATGGAGATGAGTTTGGGGCGGCCGTGTGACATCACACGCGGATGCTGCGATTGGAAACATGGCGGCGTGTTACCCTAAATCATCGATGCAATCACAATTGTATTGTGATTGCATAACTGGCCGCCAATAGCACACGGAATGAGCCAAAATTCACATTATGCCACATGGAATAAGCCAAAATTCACACGGAATGAGCCAAAATTCACATTATGCCACATGGAATGAGCCAAAGTTCACACGAAATGAGCCAAAATTCACATTATGTCACATGGTATGAGCCCAAATTTACATTATGCCACATGGAATGAGCCAAAATTCACATGGAATGAGACAAAATTCACATTATGCCACACAGTATGAGATGAAATTCACATTTTTCCACACAGTATGAATCAAAATTCACACGGAATGAGCCAAATTCACATTGTACCACATGGAATGAGACAAAATTTACATTATGCCACACGAAATGAGCCAAAATTCACATTATGCCACACAGTATGAGGCCGCAATTCAGGGACAGGGAGAGTGACAGAGGGACATAGGGACAGGGAGAGTGACAGCAGGGACATAGGAACAGGGAGCGTGAGAGGGACATATGGACAGGGAGACCAACAGCAGGGACATAGGGACAGGGAGATTGACAGCAGGGACAAAGGGACAGGGAGAGTGACAGCAGGGACATAGGAACAGGGAGAGTGACAGCAGGGACATAGGGACAGGGAGAGTGACAGCAGGGACATAGGGACAGGGAGAGCAACAGCAGGGACATAGGGACAGGGAGAGTGACAGAGAGAGGGACAGCAACGACATACAGAAGGGAGAGAGAAAGACAGCAGTGTAAGATTACCTTATCAGCAGCGGCGGTGTGGAGGAGGCTGTGATTGGCGGCGTAGCAATTGTTACTTTTAACAAATTACAAAATACACTGGTACTTTATGGCCTTTTTTTTCTCACAGAGGGACGGGGTAAAAACGGGAGGACTAGCATGGCTTCCAGGGAAGTGGGAGGCTAAAGTAAAAAAACAGGAGCGTCCCACTAAATGCAGGAGGGTAGGCAAGTCTGGTATAAACATGTTAAAAAAGTCACATATGGAAAAAAAGATAGAGTAGAATACACATACCTATTAATACTACACACCAAATGAAACAAACAAAATAGTTCAGGCAAAATCCCTGCTCTCATTCTGAAGTACTGTTTTACTAGACATTCAGCACTGGAATTTTGCACCTGTGTATACCAATGTAAATAACCAGCAATTGAAGTATATATGTGCACACACAGAGTCTCCCTCCCCCCACCCTGCTTATAACCGAGTCACTCTCCATGAGACCATGTACTCTTTCTCTTCAGCCTACTCCTTCTAGTTTCCAGCAGTCCAAACTCAATCTTTCCACGCCAAGTCACTTCCCACCTCACTCCCCCTCCCAACAGCAAGCAGCTCCCAATGTGCTGGGGGACAGGGGGAGGGATCTGTTGCTGCTGCTGCCGCCGCGCCCACAGTGCACTAGTATCAGCTCTGCTCAGTGCAGCAACGATGCCCGCGGTGCGAGGCCGGCAATCAAGCTCCGCCCCTCATTGCGTCCGAAGTCGGCGGGGGTGAGGGGGCTTGGTGCCGGGAGGAAGTGTGGATGCTGCCGCTGCGGATATGGATGGGGCGGGGGTGCAGCCCTTTTTGGTGTCACCCCATTGAAGGGTGACACTTGGGTGTGGGCCGCACCCCCTGCACCCCCCTCATGACGCCACTGGAACCCCTTATACAACACAGGAAGAAAAAAAACCTGATTAATGCCCATTACATTATTTGTCATTTTTCCTCCTTATAGTAATGCCCCTTACACATTATGCCACACACCGTAATGCCCATTACACATTATGCCACACACCATACTCCCCATTACATATTATGCCACACACCATACTGCCTATAACACATTATGCCACACACTGTGATGCCCATTACACCACAAACCATAATGCCCATTTCATATTATGGCACATACCATAATGCCCATTACACATTATGCTACATACAGTTATGCACCGACACCATTTTATGCTCCACACCCAATAATGTCCCTTACAAATTATGCCCCACAGTAAGGCTTCTAATTTCTTTCACATAAATTACCTGCTTGTTGCAAGAGGTCTCATGCTCGTTGCCAGGGGTCTCATGCTCATTGCCAGGGGTTTCCTGTACTTGGTTCCATGCTCATTTGCAGGGTTCTAATGCCCGTTGCAAGGGGTCTCATGCTCGTTGCCAGGGGTCTCATGCTCATTGCCAGCGGTTTCCTGTACTTGGTTCCATGCTCATTTGCAGGGTTCTAATGCCCATTGCCAGGGGTCTCATGCTCGTTGCCAAGGTTTTCCTGCTCTGGGTTCCATGCTCGTTGCCAGTGGTTTTCTGATCATTGCCATGGGTTTCCTACACTTGGCTCCATGCTTATTGCCAGAGTTCTAATGCCCGTTGACAAGGGTTTCCTGCTCTGGGTTCCATGCTCGTTGCCAGGGGTTTCATGCTCTGGGTTCCATGCTCATTGCCAGGGTTCTCATACTTGTTGCCAAGGGTTCCATGCTCTTTGTCAGGTGTTTCCTGCACTTGGTTCCATTCTCATTGCCAGGTGTCTAATGCCCGTTGCCAGGGGTCTCATGCTCATTGCCAAGGGTTTCCTGCTCTGTGTTCCATGCTCATTGCCAGGAGTTTTCTGATCGTTGCCAGGGGTTTCATGCTCTGGGTTCCATGCTCATTGCCAGGTGTCTCATGCTTGTTGCCAGGGGTCTCATACTTGTTGTCAGGGGTTTCCTGCACTTGGTTCCATGCTCATTGCCAGGGGTCTAATGCCCATTGCCGTGGGTGCCTGCTGCAGCCGACACCATTGGGGGAGACAGTCAGACGCTAGAGGTCCCACTTGACCTCTAGTGTCTGTCCCCCTGCTCTCCTCCAGATGCTGGAGGTCAAGTGAGACCTCTAGCGCCTAACTGTCTCCCTCAATGGTGTTGGCTGCAGCGGGGGTGCGGGCAAGCGGCGGGCGTCTGCTTGCCCATAGCTAAAATTGCTCCTGTGTGTACCTACACTCTGCCATACCACCGCCACCTATATACACCTATTCCAACAAGAAAGGCCTTATACTGTATGCTATAGACCAAATAGACAGCAACCAAAACAACATTAGGAAACCTTTTGAAAGCAACACAGAAAATAAATATACCCATGCACGGTTTTACCCATATAGACAATTGCTGTTGGCGCTTGTCCCCACCGCTAGAAATATACGTGTACACAGGAAGGTGAAGGGATGACATATGTTCATTTTATATCTTGCAAAACTGGTACCTTTTGATGCATATTGAATAGTAAAAATTCCCCACTAGAATTAACTTAATAAAATAGTAAGCTTTCAATGTTGGGTATAATCAGAGTCTTAGCAAATAAGTTAACCTCTTAATTTAAAACTTCAGAATCTGCACAGAAAAACAATGTTGCTGGGGAACTCTGGGGACATGAAAGAATTGACTGTTTTATAACTTGCCTATTAATAGAAAACTCCATAGACAAATCTATTTTCAGTTGTTTCAATATACGCAATTATTATACAGTAGGTGATTCATTGCGCCCTACGGGCACTCTTTACACCGTCGTAAGGGGCTACGCCCCCTTAACCCTTGCACGCCCTTGTGGCATACAATATTTGTATTATATGGAGTATTACCTCCAATCATAATTGTGTGAGTGGTTAAATATTAAACGGACAAAGGGCGTGCAATGGTTTAGGGGTCATAGCCCCTTGCAACGGCGTGAACAACGCACGCAGGGCCTGATGACTCACCTAGTAGGTGCTGTGGTTGGGCAGAGTGGCGGGTGCGGGGGAGACGCGGATGGGGTCCGGGGATGCTGCGGGTGGGGGAGGGGTGGTGACAGGGGTGCTGCGGGTGGGGGAGGGGCTGGTGCGGTGGTGCCACGGGTGGGGGAGGGTGAATGGGTGCCGCGGGTGGGGGTCGGGAGCTACTGCGGGTAGGGGAGGAGCGGTTGCGGGGGTGGGACGGGTGGGTGCTGCAGGCAGGGGAGGGGGTCCGGAGCCACCGCTGGTGGTGGAGGAGGGGTGTGGGGGTGCCGCGGATTGGGCCCGGAGGTACTGCGAGTAGGGGAGGGGCGAGTAATGCTTCTCCTCCTGGAGGCAGCTGAGCTGCTGTCCTCCCTTTGGCAGTGGCTCTCCCGGAGACTCGCACAGCAGCCAAGCAGCCAGTCACTATTGTTAGCGCCAGTGTCCCAACGCGCCGCATTACAGGGAAGAAGATGCACTCAATAAACTACAGCTCCCAGCAGCCCTTTGCGCCAGAATGCTTCGGCGCTAAGGGCTGCTGGAGCTGTAGTTTATTTAGTGCATCTACTTCCATGTAATGCGGTGCGTTGGGACACCGGCACTAACAATTGTGACTGGCTAGCAGAAGTGACTGACTCGCTGAATCAATGTAAAAGGTGAGAGTGCTGTGCAGTGACACTGCACACCCACTGCACTGCACTGTCACCTTTTACATTGATTCAGCGTCCAGACATTACCCTCCGTGATATCACCTACTCTATCCGTTACATTAGCCATCTCGAGGCTTCCAGGCCGGCAGCCCAGGTGCTGTGTTGCGGAGTCAGGGCCTCTAGGGATCTGGGCGCGGCTGTGGCGGGGAGGCACTTCTGTGACATCATGCGCAGAGGAGGCTCCGGTGCTCAGAGAGTATGCAGCGCAGGGAGGGCTATGAAAGCCTTCCACTGCACCGCTTTCATACACATCTATGCCGGCGGCCGCACCAGCTTTTGTTCCACCTGTGCCGCAGCTTGGGAGTGGATATTGTTGATGCCGGAGGGGGCAGGCAGACTCAAAGCAGGACATATGGGGTCATTCTGACCTGATCGCTAGCAGGCTACTTTTAGCACTGCTGCGATCAGGTAGTCGCCGCCTACATGGGAGGAGGGAATCGCTGTGCAGGGCTGCAAACGCTTGTGCAGAGAGCTGCACAAACAAAAGTTTTTGCAGTCTCTGCACAGCTCGGGACTTACTCACCCGCTGCGATCATCCAGGATGGAGCTGACGTCAGGATCCCTCCCTGGAAACGGCTGGGCACGCCTGCGTTCGGACGGACATTCCGTGAAAACGGTCAGTTGATGCCTCCGGACGGCCTCTTCCTGTCAATCTTCTTGTGTTCGCCGCTGCGAATGCTTTCTACGTTATTCTTCGTTATTCTTGTTGCTGCCCAGCGACGGCCTTTGCCAGTCAGTGACGCGCCTGCGCATTGCCGCCCGCGTGCATGCGCAGTTCTGATCCACTCGTATGGCTGCGAAAAAGTGCAGCGTGCGAACGGGTTGGAATGACCCCCATAGGACTGGGTTATGGGAGCAAGGTCAAAACCAGGGCTCCATGTGGGCCTGTTAGCCCCCATCCCCACTTCACTGATTTTGATCACTGTGACAATACAGCCCTCCCCATTACCGCTTTGTCCAACCTGCTCCTGATGGATTTTGTTTTTGGTAGTGACTGATCTGTGTTCCTCATGCCACACAACTGGAACAGGTGATCATTCAGGCCATAAACAGCCATTGCTCTACTTCCCCCTTGTCATTGCAGCAGCTGCACCATTTGCTTCTGTGTTGCTTGAAGTCCAGGCTCATTGTGTTCATGGATTTTTATGCATTTGTGCCTAGGGATGCTTTCTGTTGCCTTAGTATGCCCTTTTATGTTTGATAGATAGGCAAGCCAGTTCACAGGATTGGTTGGCACTGAGGGCATTGGCACCACAGACCTTGCTTTACTTGATTGGGAGCTCTTCCTTTCTCATCTGGGTTGCGCAAGAATATTTTCTCTGCAGTGCCTAATCTTTGCCGCTGCAGTGATCCAGTCTGAATTAGGCCCAATGTTCTCTTTTTCTAACACATACTGTAGGCCCTACTTAGCACTTCTTAATTTCTCAGGCTTCTCAAAGGAGTGCCCTTGGAAGTTAACAGTTATTGTCTCATTGATCTCTGTGTATTGGGCTTTTTGATGGCGACTTTGGACTAGCAAGTCTGTGATCCACTTGAGGTGGCATTGTTCAGGTTTGCTTTTTTTCTGCATTTTTTGGGAATTTTTCAGCTTGGGTTCAGAAAACAGTGGTTCTTTGTCAATTCACCACTCCAAGAAGGACCATTGGGCAGAGGTGTCACAATACCGGCCCCTAAATCCCGCCCACTCACAATCCCGATGGTCGACATGCCATAGAGTGGGAATAGAACCTGTGGCGATCGCATTTGTCTAGCTGGACTTTCTGCTGTGTGCGCTTGCGCCCGTTGCTTGGGGCACAGTGGTTAATGCACTCTGACATTGTGCTGCTCACAAAGTTTCAGTTAGACATGGTGCTAAAGAAGTGTTTACACGTGTTGAGTTTCAGTGCTACTAATTACAGCACGCACCCCACTGCAACTATTCTGGCGTGGGTCTATTGGAAATCTTTGCCTACAAACGCCTATGTGAATTCTGCTGCTGCTGCAGTGTCTCAGGTTGCTTGCTTTTTCTACAAGTGGTAACCCTGGATTTCGGGTCTTTGCCATTGCTTTGGTGGAAGCCTTGAAGGGATTTGCTTCCTAAAGAGGGCCTGATTTGCTGTTAGTACAGTACCTCCTGTTTTTCCCCTGAGTTCCCTGTCTTCAATTCCCCTGCATTTGCTGGGGTTTTTTTTGCATGTGTCTGGGTTGGTGTTGTATTTGCTCATGTTCATGTTTTTTGCTGCCATTGTTAACCTTTAGGTTGTTTGTTTTTGCAGGTTTTATTGATGCCTTGGAAGAAGTGTGGCTTTGTAGTAGAATATTTCATCTTTTTAAATGAATGTCAACTCTCAGCTGATCTGGTCTTCTCTCTACTGGGGTGCAAGCCCATTCATACTCTGGGTTTGGTGATCAGTTGAATTGTTTTGAGATAGTTTGCTGGGCATGGTTGAGTCAGTAGCTAGATGGAGGCCCCTAGGTACTTGGTAATCATTTTGGGAGCAATCAATTGGGGAAATGCTCAGGGCATAAACCTCATCCTTAACATAAAGGCCGATATCCTATTAGCTGCAGTGAGTTACTGCAGAGAAAGGATTCCCTTGGGGCTAATAGGCCCTTAAGCCGGCACTTATCGAGGAATTCTGTTTTGCGTGCCTCAGGCATGTGATGCAGAATCCTCGATAACCAGCCCTTGGAGACCTGTTATCGGACCCGAACACATGGGTCCGAAATGTTATCACGTATCCCATGTGTTAAAAACGGGCTACAACTGGATAGCCCGACAGCATTATCAGGCTAAAAAGCCAGTTATTACCGTGTGGTAACTCACCACACTTATTAGGATATCGGCCAAAGTCTGACCTTGTTTTGATCCAGATTCAGTGGATGGTTGTGCACATTGTTTGGTCTGACATTGTTCTGAGGCTGGTTTGGAGGTGTACACATGGTCTTTCTGTCATCAACAGGCTGCTGAGATAGGTTAATTCCTTGAAGTCTGGGTTTGGTATTTGGATGACTCCGAACCTGTGACAGAGGTACTGGTACTTGGAGCTGTACTGTGACGAAAGCTTTATGGTTTGATATAGCTCTTGCTCATGAGGTCAGAGAGAGACTTGAGGCTAAGGATTCACTAGAACTAGCACCAGGTTGTTGACTGAACCCAGAACAGGGGCACAGAGTTTTTCCCAACGGGTGGTCTTCTCCAGGGAACACTGCAAGGGGATTTGGGTTTCGCTGCACCCGGCAGGCTAGTTGCGTCCCCCTGACTGGGTCATCTGGTCTAGAACTATTAAGAAACACAAGGATGGAGACGATTAGGTAGAACTGGACTGGAGTGCTGACCTAGCTGGAACCGGAATGATGACACTTCTTGCATTAAATGGTACTGAACTGGAGCAGAACTGCACTGGAGTGCTGACTGCGCTGGAACCGGAATGATGACACTTCTTGTATTAACTCGTACAGAACTGAACTGGAGTGCTGACTGGGCTGGAACCTGAATGATGACACTTCTGGATTAGAACCAGACTGGAATGAAACTGGACTAGAATGCTGAGACACAAAGGATAGCAGGTTCTAAGCCAATACCTATGAATACAGAGGAGTACCACAAGGATCATACACTGAGCTTGTGACTATCGAACTGGCAACCTGTACCCTGGAAAGCAGGAATCTTTATACTCCTGGGTTGTTCTGGGCTGACTTGAAGTGTCAGCTGAGCACCAGACTGGATAAGATTGGTCAGTAGAGAGTCAGCAGACTGGAACCAAGATGGTGACGTCCATGACTGGTTTTGGTGGGAATTTTGGTTTAGGCAGAAACACCAGGAAGCGGAGCACTATGGAGGATCACACTTAGGATTATACACAGAATGCTGAGAGTGCTGTGCAAAGGCAGCATTTATAGACTTCACTGACAACCAAGCACAATGAGCAGAGAGACCAGCTGCTCAGAACAGTATCCTGATGATTACTCCCACAGAGGAATTCTCATACAGGTGACTAGTCAAGAGTTTTAGGAGCAAGAAACACAGACTGCAGCTTGTATGCTGAACTGCAGGAGTGATGACAGAAGTAAGATATAAAACATGAGAAATTTAGTCAGGGTTGTGACCAGTGGTGCAAGTGGGCGGGTACGGGTGGGTAAGAATTTAGCCGTGGGTACGCCGTACCCACACCGACGGGCCGCCGCTCCTCTTCCTTCCCTCCCTCCCCTACTCCCCGCCGCACCGCCGCACACGCCGCACCCGCCGCACCCGCCGTCCCCGCCGCACCGCCGCTGATGTGAGGGAAGGAGAGCACTGGTTGTGACACTTGGTGGCTAAGTTTGAAGTTCATCTTGGTGGTGCTGCTATGCATCATCTGCTCATCTGTACTGCTGCTGTGGGTTTGTATAGGTATTATGGCATTCATGTGAGCGATGAAGTTATATGTTGTATTAATTGTTTTCTTTGTAGTAGTATTTTAGGACATTTGGGTGCAGTTCCTTTAGAACTTGGCTATTGGTGGCAATAGTTATAGTTGTAGTATTGTGAGGTACTTCCCTTGTAAGGCAAGGTGTCCTGTTTGTATGAGGGGATCTTGGCTTGTCCATTAGGAACATTTAATCTAGCCCAGTAAGAGGGAAGGGTGGGTTGGGATGTGGTCAACATCCCGCCGGACGGAATCCCGGCGGTCGAAATCCCGACGCCGGAATCCCGACCGGCACAATCCCGACATATTCTCCCTCCATGGGTGTCCACGACACCCATAGAGGGAGAATATAATAGTGTGCCGAGCATAGCGAGGCACCATGCCCGCAGTGTGCCCGCAAGGGGCTGCATTCCGCTCGCCACCCCTGTCGGGATTGTGTGGTCGGGATTCCGGCGTCGGGATTTTGACCGCCGGTATCCCGTCCAGCGGGATTACGTACTGATCCCGGTGGGTTTTCTCACAATCCAGTATATGTTTGGAGTGGAAGTTATGCACCTGTATTTATATCTTACCTTTATGTCTTGCTGATTGTCAGCAATGCTTTTTCAGCCACTCTTTATACTCAATTTGTCATTTTTTAATAAGTCAGTAACCTTTAACCACCAGTTATGCTGTTGGTTGTTATTTTAATATTGAGTTATTAGGTCAGAACTGTTTAGAGCCCATTATCCTATATGCGGTTTAGTCAGTTTTAGGTGAATTTCTTTAACTACTACATTTTCATGCAGTAACTGTTAATTAATGCCGCTCATTATGTACTAAGCCTTTATCTCCGTTTTTTTATCTCTCTTCAAAGCTTGGTACATAGACTCCTAAATGTTACAGCTAAAATCGTTTTTCCATCTCTGAATAACAAATGGAAATCATTTTTTAAGACAATAAAAAAAAATGAATTCAAGCAAAATGACTTTATGTAAATAAAATGAAGTTCTAGAAATGTAATTTGTGGGAAGGCAAGGGGCATTTATACAATAAGGAAAAAAACAGCCTTAATTTAATGTCACTTTTGTTAACACCTCAGCAAGAAAGAACTGATCACAGTTGTAATGTAGGAAATAATATAACAAGCTAGAATTATGTAGAATTAGCTTTCTATGGTTTTACAGAATATTACTGTACATCATGTATTAACTTGCAGCTGCCAAGAAAAAGGTGTGGAAATTACATAGTACGCCAGGCTTTCAATGAAACACTGTTTTTTTTCTGAATTGCGGAATGACGCGTTCATGTATTCAGAAAGTGACAACAGAAAAGTATAAAAACAGTTATTAAAAATTCTTTTGGAAAAAACAATTCTCCACTGCATTAAAAATAAGGCAATAAAATTGGTTAAGTACTGCCGGTTGCAACCTGTGATAATTAACCTGGTACACTTCAAGGGCTGCATTTGGTGGCCCTCTAACCTTTAAAAGGGTCATGCATTCCCTTTAATCTCAGTAAAGGCCCCCATACATCAGCAATCAACTGGGGCAATTTGCAGATGATAGTGCAAATAAATCTACAATGTATGGGGTTCACAGACCGCAGATTGAAACCAAAAATCGATTGGGATTATTAAATCAGATTGTCCAACATGTTGGATTTCACAGATAAATTGAGGCTCTAGATTACTAATGTATGGCCAACAATCAGCAGATTTGCGAGTGTTTCTAGTCAACCGATCAGCCTTTCAAAATAAGCAGATCTGTATTTTCTGAAAATGATCTGCAAATCACTAATAAATGTCTGTAATGTATGAGCGCAGATTGGTGGATTGGGGAATCTTTAAATCTGGGAAAAATCTCAGAATCTGCAAAATATTTTTGTGATTGCTGATGTATGGGGGCCCTAAGACGTTAAATCAATGCATTGAATAAAAGAAAGACACGCCTATCTGTAATGACATATCAGCAGGCATTTTAAACAAGTGTCCGAACGAGCTGGGGCTGCAAGTAAAGGTTCGGTGTGCTGTGTCTGAACACCAAGCACAAAAAAAAATTATATTCCAGAATTTATGTTTTCAAGGATTTACCTCTGTATATACAGTATTAGGTTGCCAGATTACTATAGTAGGCACGCATATAGTAGGAACAGTCTTTAGTTATAAGATGTACAGTATCTTAAGTACAGAGAATGTGCTTTATCAAGGATTTAGCCGGAGAACCAAAGCCAGACTACGTGCTTTCGGAGAGCCAGAGGTCAAAGCCACATTAGCAGTCAGGGGCATGCCACGGACGTGCTAGTGTCAGTGATAGCATCTAAAGAAGCAGTTGCACTGACACCAGCAGCTATGGTTACTTTGACATTCTGCGCCTGCAAGTGTATTGGCCAATGGAGCGCTGATAGTGCATCTTAGTACACACATCAGTAGATTTGCATCACAGTCAGAGGGCATCTCAAGAGGCAATAGCAAAAGGGCACAGTGGCAGCCGCTACTGCAAGTGCGTCCACCTCTGAACCACCCCCAGGATCTGGTGTGCTAGTTCTAGGAGAAAAGCTCAATAAGCAAAAAACACACAAAATATCCACTGTGAAATTTATATGGCAGAAAGTAGCAGAACACATTTCTATAAATAAAATATTCTGTATTTATTCTCCCATAAAATCGTATCTGTAGTGCAATTTGGTTGTTAGAGTGTAATATATCACAACAGGTGTGTACGAGGTAATTAATTCTAGACTTGGATATTAAGTTTTCAGACACAGTCTGAAACAAAAAGAAAAATATACAGGCCTAATGAAAAAATGTAATTAAAAAATTTGTATTATCTTCATATAAACTGTCTGTCATGTTAGTCTTTACTGTGTAAACTGATAAAAATTGTCTACTTTTAGAAAAAGAAAAGGTCATTGAAATAACAGACTTTTCAAATATATCTACGGGATGCAGCTAGCATCTCGGCAGTTGGGATGCCAGCGGTCAAGTGACCAACGCCAGAATCCCTACACCACTCGGAATCCCGTGTCGGAACACCGTGAAGTATCAAGGTGACCCTTAGGGTTAGGGACCGGGGTGGGGGTTAGGCATTAGAGGAGGGAGTAAGCCCTAGCTGCCACCGCCTGAGTCTTAGCCTTAGCTGCCACCCCCAGTGACTTAACCCTATCTGCCATACCCTGAATCTTAGTCCTAGCTGCCCTTTCCCCCCCCCAAAGGAGTTAGGGTAGGGGACAGCAGAGGGGTAAAGTGATTACCCCATCCCCTGTTGGCATTCTCATGGTCAGGATACCGGTGTCGGTCATGTGACCGCCAGCATCCAGACCGCCGGGCATTTGTATCACACCCATATCTACAGTAGCTTGGATAAGATTTTGGATCCAAATGTTTAAGCTCCTCTAACAATATAAATGTCTCTGTACCAAGTTGTTGTAATTGTCCTTATCAGGGCACAGTGTTTTGGATGAAAAAGTGAATTTCACACTTACGGCTCACACACCAGTTCTTAGTATTTCTACCACTATATATGGGTGGGAAATTATGAACAACTACTGCTCTGTTTTATAGGCAGATACAGTTCAGTGTCACTGAGAGGCAACTGGTTGCATTTGACAATGGTGGTCATTCCGAGTTGTTCGCTCGTTGACGTTTTTCGCAACGGAGCGATTAGGTGGAAAATGCGCATGCGCATGGTACGCAGTGCGCATGCATTCAGTAATTTAACACAAAACTTTGGAGATTTGCACAAGCTCGAGCGACGTTTTTTCATCGCTCGAGTGATCGTAGTGTGATTGACAGGAAGTGGGTGTTTCCGGGCGGAAACTGGCCGTTTTCAGGGTGTGTGCTAAAAAACGCAGGCGTTCCAGGTAAGAACGCAGGAGTGGCTGGAGAAACGGGGGAGTGGCTGGCCGAATGCAGGGCGTGTTTGTGACGTCAAACCAGGAACTAAACGGACTGAGGTGATCGCAATCTAGGAGTAGATCTGGAGCTACTCAGAAACTGCAAGGAATTATTTAGTAGCAGTTCTGCTAATCTTTCGTTCGCTATTCTGCTAAGCTAAGATACACTCCCAGAGGGCGGCGGCCTAGCGTTTGCAAAGCTGCTAAAAGCAGCTAGCGAGCGAACAACTCGGAATGACCACCAATGTTCTTTAAGTGCACGGTGCCACATCCACTCTGGGTGTGAACTGCAGTTAATGTTGTACAGACCTCACACTTGCCATCTGGTGTCCGTAACACCTTGATGGAGCTCAGGTCTCTGTTCCATTTGCTAACAAGACTTTGTAGGAGCAGATCAATGATACCACGTTTCAGATGGAGTTCTTAAACTGTAAATCAAATGTGCTGGATGCTGTTGAGTACACCTCTGTGTGCTCCCTCCTCTAACGTGTTTCATCCCATGGGCAAAGTCTTTCTCAAAAAGTTCAATAAACATCAATAGTACCCTACACGTAATTTTACGAAGATCCATAATTTCAAACACGGGTATGAATTATACAAACATGGGTGTAAATGGAGGAAACTCAGACCAAAATAGAAGTTTGAAATAGACCACCTTATGGGCAGCGTGTTTGGAGAAGCATGCACGGATCAGTGAGACCCATGTAGACTTCTTTGTCTGAAGCTGTAAAAAGTTTAAAAACAGGAAGAAAAAACTGCGTGGGGTCCCCTGTCCTAAGCATAACCAGCCCCAGGCTATTTGAGCTGGTCCTTGTTTTCAAAATACAGAGGAAAAATTGACTGAGGTCCCCCTTTACTTAAATGACCAGCCCCGGGTTCTTGGACCAGTCCAGATTCCAAAAATACATGGGAAAAAGGGAGTAGGGGTCCCCCATATTTTTAAAAACAAGGAGGTAATGCCGCAGTCGGGGGACACTTTTATACTGGTCCCTGAGGCCTGTAGCATTACTCCACCCCCCCCCCAATAGTCAGCCCTGACCATGGTTTCCTGGGGAGTTGGGACCCCCTCCAGGTCACCCAAGGGCCAGGGCTGAACAGCGAGGCTATCCCTGGCAGCCCTTGGCTGTGGGTGATGAGTTGATAGTCCGTAAATGCAGTGTAAAAGAAAGATGTAATATTGTGTTGAACTACAGATGCCATCAAACATCCCCACATGCTGGTACTTGGAGAAACAAAAGTACCAGCATGTGGGGCATTAAAGAGCCCGCTGGTACCTGTAGTCCCATCAGTAAATCAAATAGTACAATAAACACAGTAGATAGTATAACTTTACTAAAACACCCTTACACACACACTCACACATATATAAACACACTCACGCATACTTACTTACAATCCCCCGTAGCCCTTCAGTCCTCTTCTCCTGTAGAAATGGATAAGTAACCTGTAAAAAAAAAAACATACCTATTTCCTGTGCAGATCGGTCCTATTCGGCCCATGTAGGCATCCAGGGGTTACAAAAAGAAATCCTGATACCAAAAGGACTTAAGGAGAATCTATGTGTACACACATTGAATCTATTCCCCAAATGCCGAGCCTCCACGTGACATAAGACTATTAAACAACATAAATCTTTTTATTTATCTTTAGCATCTCGCATCAACCTGCATTAATCGATCCCACTAACGAGTACAGGGTTGTTGTTTTTTTAGCTGCACCCGCTCTGTGGAATGCCCTCCCATGCACAATAAGACTCTCCTCTAATCTGCAAACCTTCAAGATTTCCTGAAAACTCACCTTTTCAGATAAGCTTATCAGAATCCAGAACTGCCTACATAACCCTTATATGCTATCCTTCCCAATTACATTCCCTCTATACAGTCACACATATCCTGACCCCAGGCTACCATTGATGTGTGACCATACCATAAAGTCCATCAAAAACATTTGCAATCTAGCAGAACGATTATGCAAAAGATAGCACCTATCCTTGTGTCTCAATGTTTATTTCCCTATATAAATTGTAAGGTTGAGAGCAGGGCCTCAACTCGTTCATATCGTTCAGTGTGTAGGCACCAACGATGAACGATGCGCGGCACCGAGCTCTTTTATTGTTGGTGCCAGGTCGCTTATGCATGCAAGCCAATATGGACAATCTCGTCCATATTAGTTTGCACTGTTATGGAGCCAGGTGACGGCGGAGTGAAGAAACTTCACTCCCCCGTCACCTCCCCCCGCCGCCGAATCGCCCGTCTGCCGTAACTGCCATCGGGCAGCTCGGTGGCGAGTCACCAAAGGTGTAGGGCCTATTACTCCAGCACTATTACTCCAGCACCCTCACTTCAATCTACTCTTCTACCCATAGGCGTTTCTATAATAGGTGCAATGTGTGCGGTGCACACCGGCCCCTGGGTCCAGGGGGGCCCACACCGCACGCATTGCACCAATATTGTTTTAATACTCAGCGTTATGGGAGCTGCAGCCACAGTAGCTGCGGCAAAAAAAATCACATCCAAAATGGCCGCCGCACATGAGCAGTATATAATTGGTCTCTTGACCATGGCGAGCGCCATGTTTCCAGAGACCTGCGCATATGCAGAAGATTCCAGCACAGTGTCGGAGCCTGTGGCACCATGGAGAGGAGGGGACCCACCTGGAGTTGGCACACGGGCTCTCTCCTCTCTTACAATGCCCCTGCTTCTACCATCTCCAGGTATTCTGTTGCTGCCTTCTCCATATTGTTTTTCTGGAGCTCCTACTCCATGGCTGTTCTCAGGCTAGTCATTCTATTTCCTTAATTGCCCAGATCTGTGACTTTGTGACTCATTTGCTAACGCTGGGCGGAGTCACAACACTGGGCGGAGTTAGTCAAATGAGTCACAGATCTGGGCAAATCTATAGGAGGCTAGGAGCAGAAGCAGATGGTATGGGCATGGCACAGGCAGGGGTGCATACCTCCCAGCTTTCTTCAGGCAGAAGGAGGGACACACAGGCAGCGAAAAGGGGTGTGGACAACGAAAAGGGGCGTGGCTTCACGGGAGGGCCCCCGTTTTCATCAGTGAGGGGGCATGCCCAGCGCTCTGTGAGCTGCTGGCATGCCCCCAGGGGCGGATTATGAGTCCGGGGGGCCCAGGGCACTTGAGACGGGGGGCAGAGCCGTCTTAACAGCAGTGTAGGCCCCTGGGCACAGCAATGCACTGGGCCCCCTACCCATGCTCCAGCGGTAGGGGTGGGAGGAGCTATCAGCAGCAGCTTTGATGTCCCGCGGGCAGTAGGGGGTGTTCTATCTTCCGCTCAGCATGTAGGACCTGAAGCAGTGATTTCTGCTAATTACTTCTTTACTGCACAGATGGGGCTAAACTGTAGAAGGGGTCATTGTGCTGAATAAAGAAGCCCTGGTACATGACTTCTAGGGTGGTAGGGGGTGTTTAATACGTAGGGGAGGGGTGGCTAGTGGAGTGGGCTTAATATCATTTTACGGTGGGAGGGCAGCTTGCTTGAGTTGCAGATATCTCAAGGTCCTGAAAATATATTTCTTAGCTTTGAATTGAATAAAATACTAGAGAGTTCCACCTTTCAGAAGGTTCTGGGGACTTGGGGATCAGAGTTCAGGAGCCAGAGCAATCCACCAACGAAAATCTAAAACTGCATATTAGGCATGTGGAGCTGGAGCAGGGACCAGCTGCTTGAAGGCTGATATCTCTGGTTCTGGGCATAGTAGAAACAAGCTGCCAATGTCCACTAAAAGGGGAAAGTCCCGGCTTTTGGCTTATACCCTTAGAAATACTCAAAGTCAGACAGAACCCGAAATATCTGGCTGGGAAGAGCAATTAACAGGCTTGGATGGGGACCACTGCTTTCAAGTCAGATATCTCTGGTTCCCCAGGGCCGATTTTCAAAAATCTGGTACCCCTGGAAAGAGGGGATCCTCAGCTATCAGCCTAGGGCCCTTATTCCATGGGGCCCTTGGGCAAGAGCCCATTGAGCCCATACGAAAAGACGGCCCTGACGGGGGGCCCTATCTCATTGCTGTGACTGCTGGGGGTTTGGGGCGTGGCCTAATCGCGGGATGCATGGCCACGCCCCCTTATGCAAATTCTGGATATATTTTTTTTAATGGGATTTTGGCCCCTCAGCTAGGGGTAAATCCAGTGGGGCTGGTCGCTCCCCCCTACACACCCGCACAGGAAGAAGAAAGCAGGGAGGCTGCTGCCTCCCTGCACCACCACAGACCTGCCAACACGCAGCAGAGTGTGCTGACTAGCACAATGCTGCTGCTGGCAGGACGGGGAGCTTCTGAGCTGGGACAGAGCTACTGCAGCCGGGGGACCCCCTAAAACTGTGGGGCCCACGGTACATACCCCCTGCCCCCCCCCCCTTAATCCGGCTCTGCTGCCGGAACCCCCCCTTAATCCGTACCCCCTGATGCCCCCTCTCCCACTGTCTCCACTAAATAGACGCTGTGCGCATGCGCACATCGTCTATTCACCGCAGCTCTGCTAAGCAGAACAGCGAGTTCAGGAGCTTCCCAACTGCCCCCCCACCGGGGGACACTGCGGCCCACGGGTGGGACAGCGGGATAGACCCAAAAAAATGGGACTGTCAAGCGAAAATCAGGACAGTTGGGAGGTATGGGGGTGTGTGAGGGGGTATGCCATACAGACAGATGGGCACTGGCTCACTATGTGCTTGACCCCCCACATCAGCATACTCAGCAGGGGATCTCTGGCGTGGAGGAGCGTCACTTTCTGGCACACTCCACGCTTCTTAGCTGCAGTTTTGTGGGGCACCTGCCGCTGTGCAGGTTCCGTACTGCCTCTGTTATCTCCAGCCCTGGCAACCCCACCGCTAGCTGCAGCGCTGCCACCCGCAGTGAGGTGCGCCCAGCTCCTTCACACACTTTAGCCGGCGTGTAGCGCTGCAGAAGTCAGCGCTGCTTGCAGGCTCCGACCCCCTCCTCCCTCCAGCCGCAGCGTCTCCTGGGAGCTAACCAGTCACTCCCAGTCTCCCCTTTCCACAGTGCCCGGCAGCCGCGAGGTCCGCGCCGCGTGCATGCTATGACCCCCTCCTCCCTCCAGCCGCAGCGTCTCCTGGGGGCTAACCTGTCACTCCCAGTCTCCCCTTACCATAGTGCCCGGCAGCTGCGCGAGGTCTGCGGTGTGTGACTGAGGAGGGGGGGAGGGATGCGGACGGGCAGAGGAGGCAGTACTCCAGCCTGAGAGAGTCAGCCATGCCAAGTCTCCACCAGCAGCAGATCCCAACAGGTTGGAGTGGAACAGCAGCAGCCAGCAGCAGTGACTCCGGTAAGACACATCTGTCTGTCACCACTGTTCTGTCCCTAATACCAATCTCTCCCGTGCCCTGTGTTCTGTCATGTCCCTGTCACCCCTGGCCTTGCCCTGTCACCTTTATTCTGGCCCTTTCACCCTAATCCTGGCCCTTTCACCCTTATCCTGGCCCTGTCACCCTTATGCTGGCCCTGTTACCCCTATCCTGGCCCTGTCACCCCTGTGCTTGCCCTGTCAACCCTATACTGGCCCTGTCACCCCTGTCCTGGTCCTGCCGCCCCTACCCGGGCCATGTCACCCCTATCATGTCCCTGTCATTTCTGTCCTGGCCCCGTCGCCCCTGTCACCCATGTCCTTGCCCCGTCACCCCTGTTCTGACCCTGTCACTCCTCACCTGGCCCTGTCACCCCTGTCCTGGCCCTGTCACCCCTGTTCTGACCCTGTCACCCCTGTCCTGGCCCTGTTACTGCATACCCTCCAACTACCTTTTTGGCAGGTACAGTACCCGCAGCACCTCCAGACCCCTCCCCAATGCACCACACCTCCATACCTTCCCCTCCACCACATGCGGCACTCCACCCCTCCCCCACACGCTGTGCCTCCAGACCCCCTACATCACCCGCGGCTCCCACTCCCCCGCCCCTCCACCACCTACAGCACCTCCAGGCCCCCTCCACCCCCCATATATGTCTCCCCCCACACCTGCCCCCCCTCCACCTGCAGCATCTGCAGACACCCTCCTCAATCCGTGGTCCCCCCCTCACCCACCCCTCCCCCACCCACGGCACCCCCACACCTGCCCTCCACCACCTGCAGCGCCTCGAGACCCCCTTCCCCATCCGCCGCACCACCTGTACCTGCTACTCCCCCACCCATGGAGCCTCCGGACCCCCTACCCCACCCCCGGCACCCCCACCCCTTCCCATCCCACAACACCTCTGGAACCCTTCACCCATCCGCAACATCCCCGCACCTGCCCCTCTCCCACCCATGGCACCTCTGCCCCTCCCCCACCTGCAGTGCCTCTGGACCCCTCCCCCATATGCAGCCCCCACTCCTCTGCCCCTCCCCCATCCGCAGCACCTCCTGACCCTTCCCCATCAGGGCCCCTCCCGCTTCCGCCCCCCCTCCACCCGCAGCATCTACAGACACCCTCCCCCATCCGCAGTCCTCCCCGCACTTGCTACATTCTGTACATCGTGCCCTGCATGTGCTGATCACGCCGTCGCAAGGGGCTGCGCCTCCTTCACCATCGCACGCCCTTTCATTGTGCCATATTTAACCACTAACAAAGGAATGCAGGTAATACTCCATATAATACAAATATTGAACCCCAGAAAGGCATGCAAGGGTTAAGGGGGCGTAGCCCCTTGCGACGGTGTGAAGAGCGCCCGTAGGGCGCGATGAAGCACCTAGTGTAACAATAAATGAACATTTTAATATTTCATAAAATATGTGTTATAGGGGTCTATTTACTAAGCAGTGGAGAGAAAGTAGAGAGAAGTAAAGTACCAGCCAATCAGCTCCTAACTGCCATGTTACAGGCTGCTAACTGCCATTTTACAGGCTGTTTGAAAAATGACAGTTAGGATCTGATTGGCTGGTACTTTATCTCCGTCCACTTTATCTCTCTCCAAGGCTTAGTACATAGGCCCTCATTCCGAGTCGTTCGCTCGGTATATTTCATCGCATCGCAGTAAAATTCCGCTTAGTACGCATGCGCAATATTCGCACTGCGACTGCGCCAAGTAATTTAACAATGAAGATAGTATTTTTACTCACGGCTTTTTCTTCGCTCCGGCGATCGTAATGTGATTGACAGGAAATGGGTGTTACTGGGCGGAAACACGGCGTTTCAGGGGCGTGTGGTTAAAAACGCTACCGTTTCCGGAAAAAACGCAGGAGTGGCCGGAGAAACGGAGGAGTGTCTGGGCGAACGCTGGGTGTGTTTATGACGTCAAACCAGGAACGACAAGCACTGAACTGATCGCAGATGCCGAGTAAGTCTGAAGCTACTCTGAAACTGCTAAGTAGTTTGTAATCGCAATATTGCGAATTAATCGGTCGCAATTTTAAGAAGCTAAGATTCACTCCCAGTAGGCGGCGGCTTAGCGTGTGTAACTCTGCTAAAATCGCCTTGCGAGCGATCAACTCGGAATGAGGGCCATAGACTCCATAGTTTGAAAACTACATTACATCCTTGTGCAATTTAAAAAAAAGTATATTTTTATATACTTTAAAGATTACGACATTATGTATGAAAATATGCTAGCATTATGCTAAAATTGAAAACGACTGTATTGCCGTAAATTATACATATCAGAAGTTTATGTTGGTTGTTGCCTAACTCAATATTTATTAGAAGAGTAAGGAGCTCCTGTCACAAAGGGTAGACACTGTCTCTGCAATAAAAACTAATTAAAAAAAAGTGACGTTTTACACAAACACCACCCTATGGGCGGGATGTACTAAACACAATGTGATACATCCCACCAGTTATCGGGTACATACTGGCGTTAGTAACGCCAGTATGTACCTAGAAATGTACAAAGGACAGCTCTCCCGATAACAGATGTCCTTTACGATAGGACGACTTTGGGGTTTAGGACAGAGTGATGCGCACCACAGTGGTGGGGGTGGGGTGGGTGGATCCGAGAGGGATCCAGTCTCGGAAGGAACACAAAAAGCACTTCTATTAGGCAATGTCATCTAAAATTGGTGTTACCCATTGGGTCCAAGCTCAGGAATGTTTTTGCATTCCTGAGCTTGGTCCTTATGGGAATGTGGCCATTACTATGAAAACAGGATTTTCAGAGTTGTGGCCGCATTTTCACCTTTAATACATACATGGTATCATCTTTGTATATATAATACACAGACAACTGTTACATACTTATATGTAGACTTATGTTGTTATAAACTTCTCTAGCTTCTGTACCTACTCACCATGCCTCTCAGATCAGTTTGCCATATACCAGATTCAGGGCAGCCATCAAGGGGAAACTGTGGGGACTGGTGTCCTGGGCCCTTACAGAGATGGGGGCCCACCCCTGGCTTCTACCGCCAATATCTGTAGCGCTGCTCCAGTCTGTGAATCAACAGCAGTCTGATGCACAAGGAGGACTTCTTACAACAAGCCTTATCTATGCATCAGCTCTCTGTGAACCGTTCCTGTAGGTCCGCAACACTCCACCTATATGTAACGTCACAATGTATGACATCACATAGGGATGGAGCAGTGTGACAGAATCTTTTTTTTAGGAGGGAGACCCTGTCTATTTTGTCAGTCCCAGGCCCCATAATTTCTGATGGCAGCTCTGACCAGATTGCCTCATTATGAAGGAGTTACAGAGCAGAAGCGCACACAGCAATGCCTTTTAGTGGTTACCTGTCTGCAACTTTATGCAAATGGCCTGCAGACTCCTCCCCTTGTGTACATCCATGCAGCCAAATGTGCAAAGATTGAGATGCCCATTTTTAGTGCCCATGCACGCTGCAGGACTGTTGGTGCATCCACCATCAGTTGCAGCAGTACTATGGCAGGTGCCGTTTCCCCATCAAGTATGGCCTCCCGTATGAGCGGCTGTGTGTCTGTGAATGCTACCACTTGTATTGACACTCCCATAATACACCCACTGACTGACACATTTTTTCCACCTCCAAGTCACCGCCCAAGAACACCCGTCACTTTTCCGTCACCTTTCTGAGTCAATTGCAGCAGCACCTTTGTACATACATTTGCGAGCATGTGCAGTTGCAAATAATTGCTCAACTACATGAACATCACCATTACATGCAGATTGCGTGCAACTCAGAATTAGACGCACAGTCTGAACCTATGAATGGACAGAACTGGGTGAGAATTCTTCATGCCAGAGAAGAAAAAAACCTAAGACGAGGGGAAGCTACAGTAAAGGTGACCTTTGGGCTGATCCAGAGTTGATCTTATACTGGTTGGTGTAGTGTAAAGTCACACTACGCATATTCACAAACAGAAGCAATGTATTTGTGGGAATACAGGGCCTAATTCAGACCCGGTCGCTGCAGCAGCAGCGTACGCAGGCTGAAGCCCAGTGAAGTGTGTGTATGCGCAGCAGCTGCACTGCACGTGCGCACACAGTGAGATGTGACAGCATCTCACTTGTGCGATTGCCTCTGCCTGATTGACAGGCAGAAGCAGTTGCAGGGCGTGTCGGCAGCATTGCAGCAGTGTTTGGGGGGTGCAGCTGGACAACACAGGCGTGTCCGGACCGTTTGCGGGGCGGGCCGCGGCGGCTGTGTGGTGTTACATGCAGCTGCTGCAACCCTAAACATGGCGGTGTCAAAGTCAGAAAAATGTCTCAATGCACGTTGCCATATTTGCACCGCACACTGGTCCGCGCTGCGCGTGCATGCGCTCTCCCGTGGATTCGCATACCCGCAATAACGTGCACTCGCAGGCGCGGTATGCGTATTTACGGTAGAGTTTATGTAGTCGTAGCGTGCGACTCATTCGTTACAAATGTTCACAATTAATGTAGTTTATAGATCATGGTCCCTTTGATAGATTCTGAAAGTTTGGTTAAAATACAATGTCCCAGAGCTGAGGAATCCCTCTTTATATCGTACGAAGGGTCTAACAGGAATCATACAGCAGTGTTTGGTACCCATCGGAAGAGTATTTAATTAGCAATATTCCGGTGTTGGTTTGGAGCGTATTAATCGCTCGTGCGAATAGTTATGGACATAAGAAGTTTATGTCCATTTCTATTAATTACACATACTCAGGTATGCGGCGGGAAACCCAGTTTCCCACCCACCTGAGCTGTTGGAAATCGTCACAGCCCACCTGTATGAATCACCCTATGACCTTTTGTTATGATACAGGGCCGAATTCCTTCGGCCAATGGACAATGGGATTGTAGGACCAGGAGATTGCATTGTGTGTGGGGCATAAATAGGCAGGCCGACCACATCCAGCTCTCACTCTCTCATCAACGGTTATCTGCTGATAGCCGGGAGCTGGATATCGAGGCGCAGGCGATCATACCCTTTGTGCGTAAGTTTCTCTCCGTAATCATTGTCTTTCTGTGAGCCAATTTCTCTCATCTCATCTCTCTCTCTCTCTCTCTCTCTCTCTCTCTCTCTCTGTTCTGTTCTCTCATATCTCCCCTAGACTAGGCTAGTATTGTATTGTATTAGATAGTATTGTATTGTATTTCTTTTAGGTCAGAGTAGTATTGTCCTTTTGTATTTATTGTTTAGTTCTGTGGTTAGGAAGTCTCTGTTATATTGTAGTGTATCATTTGTACTGTTATCCCCTTTTACAAGTATATTAGATATAATACAGTTAATAGGCCTTGGAACCTAAACCAGTATCTGTGTATTTCCTATAGTGTTAAGTGTTCACTTGAGCGTCGGTGACGCTCAAGCAGCTTTGTAGTTAGTCAGGTTACACAAGGTTGCACTTACACCCTGTACTCACATTAAGGTATTCAGTGTATTTCATTGGTATAAGGTTTTATCATAAAGGTATAGTGTTGTAAGCGTCTGCATCGCTGGTGACCTCCTCGTGGTCTCGAGCGTATGCTACGCTACAGCGAATCATTCCCCTAGACATAACCAATAACGTGTCCTGTGATCACTGGGCCGTGAGCGAACGTGACGCTTGAGCGTCTCGCCTACGGCTGAGCGATCGCTACGCAGATAGCGTACCATTACGGTACTTCTTAAGTAAACAGCGTACAGTGTTCTTAGCTTCATAAAGGGTTGTTTATATGACAAAGGAATTTAGCATTGTCAATTGCGGGCTCGTCCTATCCTTCTCATATCTGCACTAGGTAGATCAGCAGACACTATCCCTCCAGCAAAGGGTGGGAGGTTGTCTCACAGTGCTGACGGGATAAGCGTCTGCTTCGCTTAGATAAAGAATGCTGAAGGAATCCGGGAACCGGAAGTAAGAACAAAACGCTTGTGTCTTTTTAAAACTGTTTATTTTTCTTTTGTCTTGCGTACGCATACATACCTGCATTTCTTTTCACTTGTGTATTTCATTTTTTCGTATATCACTATTCCTGTTTGCCAAATTTTATAGTTGATAGAAAGTGCTAAAAAGAGATTTGCTGTTATTTAATAGTAGAGGTAATAATTAAAGTATAGAACAACACACGGTTTGTCTGAGATACAAGGCAGTCAGTGTGGATTGCGGTAGATGATCAGGGATCACCTACATTGATAAATAAATATATTGTGTTACGGTGGATCCTTTGCATTGCGTACACGTGTCGCTAACAAAGACTAGCGTACGCAATCCAAAAGGCAGACGCACGCAGCGTACATTACGCAACGTAGCGTCCGGTTACGCTCACGTAGCTCAAGTCACGAAAAAGTTGAATTAGCGCAAAGCGATAATTAGCGCAAGGCGATAAGTAACGCACAGCGGTAGATAACGCGAAGCGGTAAATAACGCAAATCTATTTTTAGAAAATCTGAAATTTAGTTTAACAGATCCTGCTCCTAATTGGTAACACTCTTGGCCTGAAGACAATTTCTGCGCAGAAATAGATATAGAAACAAAGTGTACATGTGTTGAGTGAGTGTGTTTTGTATACAAAAGTTTATATAACTTTAAGGTGGAACCAAAAGGAAAGCCGGGTACTCGTCAAGGGACATACGTGTAAGTGACATATACGGTGGCTAGGGAGGCATCCCTGGTTAAATAATATTTGAGCATTAGAGTATAGCGGACCATAAGGTAACAAGACCAGGAGGTCATAAGGTAACAAGACCAGGAGGTCATAAGGTAACAAGACCAGGAGGTCATAAGGTAACAAGACCAGGAGGTCGTAAGGTAAAAGGTCCGCTATAAAAGTCCAGTGGCACAACGCCTGGGGTGTTGGTGCAGAACCCATATAGGCCATACAAGCTCTGGCTGAAGGAATCGCAGCCGGAAACATAGATTCCATTGATCTTTCAGTACATGACAAGTAGTGCTCGTGTACTGAACGATTGGACCACACGTTATTGTGTGCAGTAGTTAGTAATCTGACCTAATACCATTAGAGTAAAGTGGTCACAAACGCTATCTGTACATTCTGACGTGATTTGTGTAATTTTTTATTTTTGGAAGGGAAGTTCGCTGGTCACTCAGGAACTATCTAACAACCCCAACTTTACTGGAAAGAGTAAGTGTCCTGCGGGTAACCCTCATATGTTCCAGTAAACTGAAGGTTCCATAGGGGCCCTGTATCGAGTACGCCAGCACCACGTCGGTGAGATCAGGTCGTATTGGTCGAGGTGGGCGAGTGAGTGGGGTACTCGGTAAACCGCCACCGCCGGCCTACTGTGGAGTAATTTGGTTGTCTGTAAAGGCTTGCTGAAAACCTTGATACAGAGATCCAAGGAGGACTAAGCAACACCTGCAGACTATGGGGGCCAGTTGCTCAGGTAGGGGGCGATCAACCCTGGTTCAGGTTGATTCTGTGAACCGACCAGTTGGGTCGGCACGATATGTAATGTGTGAAAAATATGGAATTCACACCGAATCTTTATGTGATGAATGGGAGAGAATGACTGTACAAGACAGGGACAAATTCCCAAGAATAGGTAGCTTTAGTCCAGAAGTGTTACAAAATTTAAGGAGGAGGATATGTCTCGTAAAATCAACAAAGAGACGAATTCAACATCATGATTGTTTACAGTTATGGCACCAGGAAGGTGAGATACAGAGAGGTTTGGCTCTGGCGGCAGGATCTGGGGCAGTCAGGAAGTTGATTGCCACAGCTCCTCCTCCACCATACATTGCAGGAGAGAAGTTGATTGCGGAGAGAAACGCACTGGGTTGTAAAACACAAACTCTTAGTAACCCTGTAAATGTTAATAATGTTAACCAAATAACTCATGCAAGTATTAACCCGTGCAAGATGTACCCTGTTTTGAACCTTCCTCAGGAGTGTGATCAAGAAGACGATTCAGCAACAATTTCAGCTCTCTCTCTTGCAGCCACCATAGCAGAGACCACAGTAGGCACAGCGACACCCACGAGATTAGTAAAAGCCCCTAGCGGAGGGATAGGTGAGGTCGTGTCAACGGGTAAGTACGGCACCATGCACTACACTGAAACAATTGTACCACAACAAGCTGTAGAATCTACACAGGAAGAGGCTGTTAGAATTGCTCCTGTAAGGGTAATAGCAGTCCCCAATGGAAAAACAGATGTGTCTGGAGCCACTCCCATAAGGAACATAGCCATGTACACTCCATTTTCCAGAATGGAATTAAGAACAATAGTGTCCGAATTTCCTGACCCCAGGAAGGATTTAGTTGCTAGCCAAAAATACATCAGGGATCTAGGTAACACTGTAGAACCCAACAACAAGGATTGGCAGATACTGCTAAGAGCTTGTTTACCTTCCAATGTTGACGCAACTCAATTTTTAGCTGATTGTGCATTGGATAAAGATGTACCGCTTACAGACGTGTACAACAAGGATAATGTAAAAAGGATAAATTTACAGCTAAAGGAGTATTTCCCAGCCGTTGTTAAATGGAATAAAATATTTTCCATTAAGCAAAAGGAGTCCGAAACGGCAACAGAATATTTTCACCGGGCACTATTAGAAATGGCAAAGTACACTGGTATAGAAGACATTAAGACCAACCCAAACCATCGAGAAGTAGCAGTATCTGTACTGATGGATGGTTTAAAGGAAACATTAAAGACTAGGGTTCAGACCACGCAACCATGCTGGCGAGGTCTGTCAGTGTCCGGCTTGAGAGAGGCTGCTATTGATCACGACAGAAACATCACTAGGCACAGGGAATCGCAAAGTGATAAGTTGATGTCCGTAAGTATACAGGCGCTGACCACAAGGCAGCCTGCGTATGTACCACCGAATCCTGTGGGTAAGGCAAGTGTAATAACATGTTTTTCTTGTAACAGACCGGGACACTTTGCACGAGAATGTAGAACAAAGAATGTACAAAGATCTTTTCAACCCCCTAGACAACAACACAACACACGACATTGGGAGCAGGGTCCACAGAGGCGGAGTTTTGAGCCACATACAGGGGAAACAAAAAGATATCCCCCGAACAGAGATTGGCATGCCTCTGGTAGTTCCCAGCTAACTCCCCCACAAGTAGTTGCTGCCAATGGGATTCAGGGAGGTCAGCATACCCAATAGGGGTGTGGCCATACCTGTAATCTGCAGCCAGTTAAGTTGATTGCCAGTCTTGGAAGCGAACCAGAAATTGCAATCAATGTAGCTGGTAAAACTTTAAACTTTCTTGTAGACACAGGGGCGGCCAAGTCAGTGATAAATTCGACAGTGGGCATGAGAACCACTGGTAGGACAATTCCAGCCATGGGAGTAACAGGAGTAGTCCAGCACTACCCTGTTAGCAAACCAGCCGAGATTACAATAGGGCCTTTGCATACCAAGCATTCCTTTTTGCTGGCTGCATCTGCACCAACTAATCTCCTGGGGAGAGACTTACTATGTAAAATGGGTTGCGTCATTTATTGTACTCCTGAAGGTGTATTCTTGGACATTCCTGAGAATCACGCTCAGGAAGTACGAGACATGTTAGACTCCCCATCAAAATTAATGTCACATTCCATTATGACAAATAGGAATCCATCCCAAGTAGAAGAGATGACATCTCAGATACCAGAGTCGCTTTGGACAAAAGATGGACAGGACACTGGATTAATGGCAAACGTAGCTCCAGTAGTTGTGCAAGTAAAAGATGGTAGGATAGCTCCAAAAATCCCACAGTATCCTCTGAAGCCAGAGGTGGAGTTAGGAGTTTTTCCCGTAATAGAGCGCTTGCTACAACAGGGCATTCTAGTAAGAACGTCCAGCACCGCAAATAGTCCCATCTTCCCTGTTAAAAAGAGTGGGGGGAGGGGTTACAGGCTAGTGCAGGATCTAAGGGGGATTAACAAAATAGTTGAGAGTCAGTTCCCCGTAGTGCCTAATCCAGCTGTCATCCTAATGCAAATTCCTCCCACTGCCAAATTTTTCACTGTTATTGACCTCTGCTCCGCTTTCTTTTCGGTACCTCTGCACCCTGACAGCCAATATTTGTTTGCATTCACATACAGAGGAGTCCAATACACGTGGACTCGGTTACCCCAAGGTTTCATAGATAGTCCAAGTATATTTTCTCAGGCTTTGCATGATTGTTTACAGTCTTTCCAACCAGACAGTGGATCAGTATTGATACAGTACGTGGATGATCTACTGCTGTGTTCTGATTCATTGGAGGCATCCCTGAAGGATACGAAACAGCTCCTGTTTCATCTTTCAGACACAGGTCACAAGGTCTCCAAAGACAAGTTGCAATTATGCCAAGCTAAGGTAAAATATTTGGGACACTGTCTAACACAAGGACTGAGACACCTGACCGCTGATAGAATCCAAGCCATTAGAGACATGACACTGCCACAAACCCAGCAACAGATCAGGACGTTTTTAGGAATGTGTGGGTATTGCCGTAATTGGATCCCAGGGTTTTCCATATTGGCGCTACCTTTGCAGGAAATGGTCTCCTCAAACAAACCTGATCGGATTTCGCATACAGACGAATCCGAAACAGCATTTGAGAGACTCAAACAGTGCCTAACGCAGGCACCAGCACTAGGTATGCCAGACTATGGGAAACCCTTTGAACTATATGGAACAGAAAGTGCTGGGTGCGCAGCAGGTGTACTAACACAAAAACACGGTGATGCCAGCAGGCCAATTGCATACTACAGCGCTCAGCTAGACACGGTAGCGCGATCCCTCCCCACATGCTTGCGTAGCGTTGCGGCGATAGCATTGCTAGTAACAAAAAGCGAAGATGTCGTGCTAGGCCACAACCTCACAATCCATACACCGCATGCGGTATCTGCCTTATTGAATTCTGCCCAAACCAGACACGTCTCATCAGCAAGGTTTACAAGATGGGAATTGGCATTAATGGCCCCCGTAAACATCACCATAAGGAGATGCAGTGCATTAAACCCTGCAACATTTCTCCCAGGTGTGCCTGGTCAGACACAAAGGGTGGGAGGTGAGAGTGATGGGGAAGGAGGATTTAATGCAAAGGAAGATGCACATGATTGTATGGAATATTTGACCCAAAATTTTACCGCAAGGCCTGACATCAGTGACAATCCACTAGAAGATGCAGAACTCACGTTCTACACGGACGGTAGTTGTCACAGACAGTCAGACTCGGGAGACTTGTGTACTGGATACGCAGTCGTAGATGACCAAGACACCATAGAAGCGGAACCGCTAGGCCCACCTCACTCAGCCCAGGTTGCTGAACTGGTCGCCCTAACCAGAGCATGTGAATTGGCTAAGGGTAAGTCTGCCAATATCTACACCGATTCTAGATACGCGTTCGGGGTAGTACATGATTTCGGAGCGCTATGGCGTCTCAGAAATTTCATGACGGCAGCTGGTACACCGATAGCGCATGCAGCTCACATAAAAAGGCTTCTAACAGCGATACAGGAACCCGACAGAGTGGCTGTTATCAAATGTAAAGCACACACATATAGCCAAGACCCAGTATCCCTTGGTAACAGCCGAGCAGACGAAGCCGCAAAGCTTGCAGCTGCTACCCCCACACGGACAGACACCACACAGTTGATGGTATTTAATACCATCAACACACAGAAGTTGTGTGAGATGCAGAATCTGTGTTCCACACAGGAAAGAGCAGTCTGGAAGGCAAAGGGATATGGCCAGGAGTCCTCAGGGCTCTGGACGGATGGACATGGTAAACCAGTGGCCCCCAGGGCATACCTTCCATGTCTGGCTGAAGCAGCTCACGGGCTGACTCATCTAGGCAAGGAGGGGATGTGCAAATTGGTAAGAGCATACTGGTGCGCCCCAGGATTCTCCTCTCATGCGAGTAAAAGAGCAATGTCATGCCTTACCTGTCTGAGAAAGAATATTGGAAAAGCAATACCTACAGAACCATCCCATATCCCACCTGCCGGCGGCCCTTTCCAGGTAATACAAATTGACTTCATTCAATTACCCCCATGTCGAAATTTGAAATATGTACTTGTTTGTATAGATGTTTTCTCGAATTGGGTCGAGGCTTTTCCAGCAGCTACAAATACCGCTATGTTTACAGCTAAGAAAATTGTGCAGGAATTTGTATGTAGATATGGTATCCCTAGAATCATTGAAAGTGATAGGGGTACCCATTTTACAGGTGATGTCTTTCAAGGAATGTGTAAATTGATGGGTATTGATAGCAAGCTGCACACTCCGTACCGTCCACAGGCGAGTGCGAAGGTCGAAAGAGTGAACAGCACTATTAAAAATAAATTGAGTAAAGTAATGGCAGAGACAGGATTGACGTGGCCAGAAGCTTTACCCATTGTTTTGTATAGCATCAGAACCACTCCCAGGTCCCCTCTTAATCTGTCTCCTTTTGAAATCTTGTTTGGTCGACAACCGCATGTCATGATTAACCCTCAGGATGATTTGAAATGTAACAATGAAGTAACTGTAAAGTACTTGATTAACATGAGTAAACAGTTGAGGAATCAAAATGATAATCTGAAGTTGGTGATTCCTGATTTACCAGATAGTAATTGTCATGACATTGAACCTGGGGATTATGTAATGATACGAAATTTTCTACGCTCAGGTTGTCTTATTGATAGATGGGAAGGACCATACCAGGTCTTATTGACTAGCACCACAGCATTGAAGGTTGCTGAGAGAGAGACTTGGGTCCATTCATCCCACTGCAAAAAGGTTGCTGATCCAGAGAAGTCCCGCGATAAGGAACAGACGGTAGAGGTTGTATCACTGGAGTGTCTGTTCCAGGAGGATTGAGGCGGCACCTGAGCCTTGAAAATCGAAAGCAGCTGTCGACTCCCCTCTCCCTTTTATTGTTTTTCTCCACTTCCCAGCCCCTCTCCCTTAAAATTTCTTTTTTCCCCTCCTCATTCTTCTCTATTTCCTCCTCAAAGATGGACTTGCCCCAAGAGACTGTGATCCGGATTTTGATGTTAACCATGATGTTGACCAGAGCAGTCTGTTCCGGCGAGAGTACCATAGAGGTCGAAAGAGGTTCTGGAATGGGTTCCGATTATGATGATGGAGGCGTAGTTTTCCAAGATCAACCAAACCAACAAGCAAAGGCGAGTATCAGAAAACGATCCGATAGAAGAAATTGTGATGGATTGTTAGCTGAAGAAAATTGTATCTGTAGGCTCTGTGATAATCTGGTTGAAGATGGATGCATAAAGAAATGCCAATCTAGTTTTAATATCCATATAGACCGGCATCCATTGAGTGACTATCACTCCTTAGTGGGTAACGTGTTAAACCAAACAGATTGTTGGGTATGCTCTCAAGTACCTCAGGGTCACAGCAAATCAGGGCTAGTACCATTTCCTTTAACGTTAGGGGAGGTACTTGAGCTAAGTGGTGGGAGACCGGTGGACCGGAGGTTTAATATCTCCAGCCCTCCTAGTTTGAAGCTCCACCAATACCATGTGGATAGGTCCCTCTTATGTTTTAACATCTCCAATCCCAGAAAACCGGGAAATTGGGAAGTGTCGTGGAGCAACCTTACCATGACCTTTTCACACAGAGCAGATAGAATGCCTACAGATACAGAGCTCGTACGCCATATAGCCAGTAGAGGAAAATCTTTCCGGTATCGATATACCTTAGGAAATAGGATTACTAGAGTTGGAGAGGTATCACCAGGATACTGTGCACATATCGTACAAACCGATACGTGCATTAAGCAGATGGAAGAATTAGGGTCAGGAGATTTCACCTGGAAGGTTTGTAACATGGTCATGTCCTTCTCCGTCCCATATGTTCTCCCCGATGATGCATATTTCATATGCGGGAGAAAGGCGTACAAGTGGCTTGCCCCAAACTCTGAAGGATTGTGTTATATTGGAAAAGTATTGCCCGAAGTGATGACTGTTACACATGACAAAATGAAGGACATACACCGTGGTGCCCAAGCTCCTTATACTCACACTCATTACGAACACCGAGTTAAAAGACAACTGTCAGAAAGGTTAGAGCATCCGGCCTCTGATCTTATCCATGAATCCACCGGGATTCAGGTTCTGGTAGCGTTAGATTTCACTCGTACCGCTCGAGGAGTGATGAATTATAGATACATTTCCGCACTCGCCAATTTGTTAGATAATATCACTGAAATGTATGATGACACGTTTAGATACACTGGAAGAGAACTTCAAGCTTACAAAACAGAACTAGTTCAGCATAGGATGGTTCTTAATTATCTTACAGCAGTAACAGGCGGATATTGTGTTACATTGGCAACACAGTACGGCATAAAGTGTTGCACGTATATCACAAATAGCACCGAGGATCCGGTAGAGGTCATAGACCAAAAGATGGACGATATTCTCCAACTAAAGTGGGAATTTCGTCGAAAACACAATCTCACCCTTGCTGCTGTAGGTAATGAGCTGACTGGTTGGGTGTCATGGTTGAACCCGCGAAATTGGTTCTCCGGTTTAGGAGATTGGGCTCAAGGAGTCATAATGGATGTTGGAAAGTTTCTACTATGTATCTTGGGTGTCGTTATATCGATTGGATTGATATTTAGATGCGGGCAGGCTTTAATGAGGTGCAAACAAAGTACAAAAGTGATGAGCTTGAGGAGTGAGGAAACTGTAATTAACCTGGATTTGATTTATGACCCAATGATAGAAACCAGAATGTGATGAAAATGCGATTATACGGTCCGTTCCTTTCACCTGTTTTTCTGCTTTTCTCCCAGATACAAAGACCCCCTTGGACGAGGAAGCTGACGAGACGAGATGTATACAGACAACGGATTGACCAAAGAAGAAGATTTGACAACTTTAAATATGGACACTTGATGAACTTTGCCATGGATCCCCAGTTTCCCTAGTATTTTTAAACTCACGCTAGCCCACCATTTTTGTAAATCTGATGGCACTGACAAAGCTTGTTGCTCATGCCTAAGGAGCAAAACAGCGCAAAGAAGACGACTCTCAACAGATACCGAAAACAACTTCGACGACAGATGTACATTTCCCTGACATAGAATATCATTGCATTTTTCGTAAGTGTTCTTTATCTTCATCTCTACAACCCTCAGGTAACGACACACATAGACGATAGGGAATACAGGCACAGATATCAGCAACCACATACCTCCCCCATTCATGTATCATCAACTAAAATGTGCTCCCCATTTTGTTCAAAATCCGAAATGAGCTCGGTAAAGTTTGACAGCCCATCCACAGACCTGTGCCACAGGATAAGAAGGAATTCAAATGTATACTTCGCAATACCTCGAAGCTTGATTTACAACACGTACGGCACGATGATACATGACCCCCCAAACATGGATTCATACACACATGCTTCTGCTATCTCACTAGGTCATACCCTCTTCACACCTTCTCCTCTCTCCTCCCCTACCCAACCATGGAAATCAATTAACCCCTGACTTACATTTTTCTCCTTAAATGTTTTGTGGCAGTTATTATTGACTGCCAAAGGGTGGACTGTCAAAGTCAGAAAAATGTCTCAATGCACGTTGCCATATTTGCACCGCACACTGGTCCGCGCTGCGCGTGCATGCGCTCTCCCGTGGATTCGCATACCCGCAATAACGTGCACTCGCAGGCGCGGTATGCGTATTTACGGTAGAGTTTATGTAGTCGTAGCGTGCGACTCATTCGTTACAAATGTTCACAATTAATGTAGTTTATAGATCATGGTCCCTTTGATAGATTCTGAAAGTTTGGTTAAAATACAATGTCCCAGAGCTGAGGAATCCCTCTTTATATCGTACGAAGGGTCTAACAGGAATCATACAGCAGTGTTTGGTACCCATCGGAAGAGTATTTAATTAGCAATATTCCGGTGTTGGTTTGGAGCGTATTAATCGCTCGTGCGAATAGTTATGGACATAAGAAGTTTATGTCCATTTCTATTAATTACACATACTCAGGTATGCGGCGGGAAACCCAGTTTCCCACCCACCTGAGCTGTTGGAAATCGTCACAGCCCACCTGTATGAATCACCCTATGACCTTTTGTTATGATACAGGGCCGAATTCCTTCGGCCAATGGACAATGGGATTGTAGGACCAGGAGATTGCATTGTGTGTGGGGCATAAATAGGCAGGCCGACCACATCCAGCTCTCACTCTCTCATCAACGGTTATCTGCTGATAGCCGGGAGCTGGATATCGAGGCGCAGGCGATCATACCCTTTGTGCGTAAGTTTCTCTCCGTAATCATTGTCTTTCTGTGAGCCAATTTCTCTCATCTCATCTCTCTCTCTCTCTCTCTCTCTCTCTCTCTCTCTGTTCTGTTCTCTCATATCTCCCCTAGACTAGGCTAGTATTGTATTGTATTAGATAGTATTGTATTGTATTTCTTTTAGGTCAGAGTAGTATTGTCCTTTTGTATTTATTGTTTAGTTCTGTGGTTAGGAAGTCTCTGTTATATTGTAGTGTATCATTTGTACTGTTATCCCCTTTTACAAGTATATTAGATATAATACAGTTAATAGGCCTTGGAACCTAAACCAGTATCTGTGTATTTCCTATAGTGTTAAGTGTTCACTTGAGCGTCGGTGACGCTCAAGCAGCTTTGTAGTTAGTCAGGTTACACAAGGTTGCACTTACACCCTGTACTCACATTAAGGTATTCAGTGTATTTCATTGGTATAAGGTTTTATCATAAAGGTATAGTGTTGTAAGCGTCTGCATCGCTGGTGACCTCCTCGTGGTCTCGAGCGTATGCTACGCTACAGCGAATCATTCCCCTAGACATAACCAATAACGTGTCCTGTGATCACTGGGCCGTGAGCGAACGTGACGCTTGAGCGTCTCGCCTACGGCTGAGCGATCGCTACGCAGATAGCGTACCATTACGGTACTTCTTAAGTAAACAGCGTACAGTGTTCTTAGCTTCATAAAGGGTTGTTTATATGACAAAGGAATTTAGCATTGTCAATGGGTAGCCTGCCTGCCTTCGTAGTTAGGCTGGGTAGACAGAGAGCTACTTACCAGGTACGAAAGCATCGCTGCTGTGCGATCCTTTCACATGTCTCTGACGGGGGAAAGGGGGTTCAGGACCTGGCATGCGGGGCAGACTTGCCCTGTGCTGGGCATCCCCCCCACCCACGCATGCCAAAGATTTTGATCATAGATGTGCATTTTTTCGCACATTTATGAGCAGGTCTGAATTAGGCCCACAGACTGGCCTGGATCTGACAATTGTAACTTCTTATGTCCGAAGGGACCAAGCGGCTGAGGGTAGGAAGGCAGTACAGTAAGGGCAGGCTCACTCCAATGTTACCAGAAGGTAGACTGCAGAAATACATATGCCCTTGTTGCTTGCCAGTACGCATATCTGCTGTGGGTGTCTAAGGGCTGTGAGGTCTCAACACTACTAATACAAAGCTGTTTTCTCCTGTTCTGAGCAGTCAGAGTGATGGTGCTTAGAATGACAGACAGCAACGTCTTCTTAAAAAAAAAAAAAAAAGGGCTTTCATTCATGTGGTTACAATTATTTAGAAAAATAAACTGAAGAGAAAAGAAGGCTCAGTACAGGTGGGAAAACTCTCAGCTGTGAAGGTATTAATAAAGGGCTTTGTGTGTGTTTATTCCAGTGTCATTTGTTTGTGCATGTGCACTACAGGTGCCAGTGGTCCCTGGATACCAGGGCATGCAGATGCTTGTAGTTCTACAAGTGCCAGCATGTTCTTTTAACCATGGGTATACTGGCACTTGTAGTTCTACAAGCACCAGCATTCCAAAACAGAACAACCTATCCAACCATTAAAACCTTATTGCTTTAAACATGTTTTTCACACAGAACTGCAAGTGCCAGCATGCCCATGACATCCAGGGCCAGTCAGATCCTACAGCAGGGGTGGGGGATCTTTGGCCCTCCAGCTGTTGTTGAACTACACATACCAGCATGCTTTGCTACAGTTTTGCTATTTGGCCATGCTAAAACTATTGCAGGGCATGCTGGGATGCATAGTTCAACAACAGCTGAAGGGCCAAAGGTTCTCCATCCCTGTCCTAGTTAGACACAGTGGACTAAAAGTAAATGAAGACCCAACACTATACAGAAAAAAACATTTTATTAGAGATAACCATTCACCAATTCCCAAATTCCCATCTTTATTACATGCTTAAATATTTAGGGATCTTGTTGTAGTCTTTCCTGAAGTAATCCAAGGGTTAATACAAAAACAAATCTGACTTGTTACTAGCAGAACTATGATGCAAATTAATGAAAATGGGCCTATCTGTGATTAGCCAATCAAAGTAGCTCGTTTTTGATTGGATGGAGCATTAGAAAACTGCTGTGATTGGCTATTCACACAGATCCTATATGAATGAAGCCTGACTGTTGGACATACTGTACATTAAGTCATGTCCTAATTGTCAATCAGTTATTCTGCACAGCCTACTGCATTGTGTTTATTAATCTGAGAGTCTGTCCGCCTGAGGTTGTTTAATAAATAGGATCTACTCACTTGTGACAACATTCCATTTTAAATTATTGTAGCCTACTGGTAAACACATCACTAGCTTAGTTACTACAAAAACATACAGAAATATAAGAAGTAACATTAAATTGTCTCTGTTGCCTCTTATCAGTGGAAACAGACATTCTGAGTGTTACATTCTGAGGTCTGAACAAATAATTTGTAGAATGCAGCCTACCAAGGGGGAGATGTATCAAAACTTGGAAAGAAAAAAAGTTGAGGATTTGCCCAAATCAACCAATCAGCTTCTGTCATTTATCTAGCACAGTCTTTGAAATGGCAGTTACAAGCTGTTTGGTTGCTTTGGGAAACGTCTTCACTTTATTACTCTCCAAGGCTTGAGACATCTTCCCTAACGTCCCTATAATATAATTACATCGCTTGGTATCAATGGCAAGTAGCATTGGGAACCTGCTGTTATTTCTAGCCTGTCGGTACCAAGAAAAAAAGTAAATAACAACACCCATGTATTGTTTAAAAAGAAAGATGCTTGCACTTAACTTGTTAATTTTAATAATAGTTGATGAGTCATTATAAATGATCATAACAGTACCTCTGCTACTAGTCTTATATATAATAGAGCCCCCATAAATAGTTTCAGAAATAAGCGTCCCCCATTAATAGTATTGACCATAACAGTGCTCTCTCTGTACTTTATAAGATCTTTGCCACCTATTGCCTCCTGCAATCATCTGTAGTGGTATCATTCATTACTTATCTACAATCAGCTTCTTGGTCTGACGTAAATGTGTCGGTAAAAATAAAATCTAAAGAAGGGAGATGGACTGTTCCCGTGGAGCTCCTGAAACCGAATGAGTTAATGGCTGGTATTTACACCTATTAAATAGACAGACGGCCAGAAAGGAGACCTCATCAGTGACAGCACCTCATCCTATCTCCATTCTCATCCCCACCTCAGCCTGTCTCCATTCTCATCCCCACCTCATCCTGTCTCCATTCTCATCCCCACCTCAGCCTGGACTCGCACATTTATCTCTGCAGCTTCATGGGGCTGCTAACAAATATTGGTATGAAAGTTCTGCACAGTCTAGACAAAGTCACTAGTAGACCCCATATGGTCACCATGCATTAGGTCGACAGGGTCAAAGGTCAACAGTTAAAAGGTAGACAGTAAGTAAGGTCAACGGGTACAAAAGGTCAACAGGGTTAAAAGTTAACATGACAAATGGGCGACACAAAGAAAAGTTTGACACAAGTTTTGTTTTTGGTTTGTTTGGTTTTTTTTTTTTTGGGGGGGGGGAGTCATTTTGTACGTTGAACCATATCTAAGCGCAATCAGTGGAAACGTTTATGTTTGCCAGGTTTCGGGGCAAGGTAACTCGCTCCACTACTGCTGTATTTGCCACAGGTTACTATTTCCAATCCTAGCCCGCTTGGATAGTAAATCAAGAAAAAATTGGAAAAACATGAAAAACTTTGGTCTGCCATTTGTGTGTCAACCATTGTCATTTTGACGTTTCGTACCTGTCAACCTTAAGCACTGTCTTCCTTTGACCATCTGCACTTGTGTACCTGTCGACCTAATGCATGTCGACCCAGACATTGGAAGCCACAAAAATCAGTGAGTCCAGGACTACTGTAAGTAGTAGCAAAACTGACCCCCATAGCTGCACAATGGGCCTAATTCAGAACTGATAGCTGCTGTGCGTTTTCGCTGAGCAGCCGATCAGGTCTGAACTGCGCCAGCAAGGTAGGGCCAGACATGCGGGGTGGACTAGCCCTGTGCTGGGCGTCCCCCCGTATGTCAGTGACGCTGATCGTAGATGTGCTAAATTCAGCACACCCATGATCAGGTCTGAATTAGGCCCATTTTCTTTACCCTCTGAACCGATGGATAAGTCAGTGACTTCTAGATCACAATGGTTGGGATGGGCACTATTTTTAAAACCACTCATTCATTTCTCAGTGCACATGATATTGCAGTGATCTCCGCTGCTCCCAAATAATCAAATTTCTTCTCTTTTCTTTCCCAGTATAGGAGCTCTGATTGGACTGGCGATTGCAGCCTTGGTGTTATTAGCATTTGTTGTCAGTGTTTGTGTACTGTGCTATTTGTTTCTATATACGAAGCCACAGAGAATAGAAACTGGTTTGAAGTTACAGCATTGTGGATCTTTGTCTTCACATAAAGGTAAGTCCACACTGAAAGTATATAATATTATAGAATTAGAGATGGGCGCTGACTCCTGTGTTTTGGACATGTATTTATTTTTTAATTGATAAAAACAGCGACATTTCATATAATGAAGGCTTTTTTATTGTCCCTATGGTATTATTAACCTCAATAACATTAATTTCCAGTCATTTTCAACCACCTCAGCCCTCACAATATTTTTCACCAATAGAGGCCGAAGGCTGCCCAGCTAAAATAAGCAATAGAGCAGCCGCACAAACACACGGTAGTTACAGTATATCTGTTTAAAAATGTTTTGCAAATTAGTAATGTACAGTATGTAGTATGTACAGTATTGGCAATAACCAATCAAACCAACTCGCAAGTACATTCAATAGAAAACAATCCAACACAGAATCTACCTAAGAATCGTGTGTGGAATATCATTGCTCAAAAGTAGTAGTAGTTAACAAACAAACAGCAAAGAAAAACCAGTAAACCATGTGTAACATAGCAGCGTGGATGCCCCCTACATTAGGCCACAGGCCCCCAGCACATGACTATAAGGCGTCTATTGATTTATGTGATTACCTTTGCATAACCATTAAGCTAGCTTATCTTCTAAAATAAATGACACAGACACAATAAGACATGGACAACAACTGCGTAAGTTTTAAAAGGTCATTAATGTATTTATTAAGTGGAATGACCCTTATGGTAAGGGGTGGCTAGGAAAGTGCTTGATGACCAGCTCTAGCCAATTGATGTTATATAATAATGGCGGCGACTTAAACGCCCCAACTTTATGATATGAGGCAACTAAAACGCCTCATCCGGCCAAAGCATAACCTGTCCTGATAAGGCAAATACTACCCTTTATTATGGCATAGCGTGACCATTTCCTACAAAAATGCCAATCGTCCTCCTGTACGGGCAGAACTCACTAGCCGTCCTTGGAAAGGGTAGTTGCCCCTCAAAGACCATTTATGCGCCATGTGGCTGCTGGTCAAAAGCGCCTTCCCAACACTGCCAGGTTCTAACCCCACTGTTAAATGGCCTAACAGAACCGCAGCACCCAGGTACCCAAAAGGAAGTGCTGCTTCCTGATAGGCTAATAACACCACACACCAAACCCCCCAAGGGGGAGGCTAATCTAACCAGCAAAAGCTCTCTCATTAACCCATCACAAACCAAAGACCCCTTATATCATTTCATGCCTATGCAGCCTTCATTTACTCTTCTCAGTGCCCAATCTGTACCTCACTCCTGGGAGCCCTGGGCCACTGATGACTGGCACTCTGTGCCCATGTAAAGCCCTGATTGATCAGCCTTTTGTTGAGCAGCTCCCCAAAATTTTCCCAACCATAAAAACAGCATTTGGTACCTGCGGGATACAGTTTGGGGTACAGTACGGATACTTTGGGACACAATTAATTATTGAGTGGGTTACAGGGCCCGATTCAGCAACCATTTACACTGACATGTGGGGGGGACAGCCAGCACAGGGCAATTCTGCCCCGCATGCCTGGTCCTCCCACAGCAAAGCACTCGCATGATAAGGGTAGCCCCCGCCTACGCAGCCTAGCTGCATAGGCAGATGGGGGGCCACCATCTTTTAGGTCGCAGCGGCTGCTTGTGGCGATATGCAGCTGCCGCAACCTGCCCCACAAACGGTCTGGACATGCCTGTATTATCTGGACCGCAGGTGCGTCGAGGCTCAAAAAGCGCAGCGTCTACACCCGCCACTGCTTACACACGTAACGCCCCCTGTACCAGTGACGCTCTCACACGTAACGCCACCTGTACCAGTGATGCTTACACACGTAACGCCACCTGTAGCAGTGACGCTCTCACACGTAACACCCCCTGTAGCAGTGATGCTCTCACACGTAACGCCCCCTGTAGCAGTGACGCTTACACACATAACGCCCCCTGTAGCAGTGACGCTTACACACATAACGCCCCCTGTAGCAGTGACGCTCTCACACGTAACACCCCCTGTAGCAGTGACGCTCTCACACGTAACGCTCCCTGTAGCAGTGACGCTTACACACGTAACGCCCGCTGTAGCAGTGACGCTCTCACACGTAACACCCCCTGTAGCAGTGACGCTCTCACACGTAACGCCACCTGTAGCAGTGACGCTCTCACACATAACACCCCCTGTAGCAGTGATGCTCTCACACATAACGCCCCCTGTAGCAGTGACGCTTACACACGTAACACCCCCTGTACCAGTGACGCTTACACACGTAACGCCCCCTGTAGCAGTGACGCTTACACACATAACGCCCCCTGTAGCAGTGACGCTTACACACATAACACCCCCTGTAGCAGTGACGCTCTCACACATAACACCCCCTGTACCAGTGACGCTCTCACACGTAACACCCCCTGTAGCAGTGACGCTCTCACACGTAACGCCACCTGTAGCAGTGACGCTTACACACATAACACCCCCTGTAGCAGTGACGCTCTCACACATAACGCCACCTGTAGCAGTGACGCTTACACACATAACACCCCCTGTAGCAGTGACGCTCTCACACGTAACGCCACCTGTAGCAGTGACGCTTACACACATAACACCCCCTGTAGCAGTGACGCTTACACACATAACACCCCCTGTAGCAGTGACGCTCTCACACGTAACACCCCCTGTAGCAGTGACGCTCTCACACGTAACGCCACCTGTAGCAGTGACGCTCTCACACGTAACGCCCCCTGTAGCAGTGACGCTTACACACATAACACCCCCTGTAGCAGTGACGCTCTCACACGTAACGCCACCTGTAGCAGTGACGCTCTCACACGTAACGCCACCTGTAGCAGTGACGCTCTCACACGTAACGCCCCCTGTAGTAGTGACGCTTACACACATAACACCCCCTGTAGCAGTGACGCTCTCACACGTAACACCCCCTGTAGCAGTGACGCTTACACACGTAACACCCCCTGTAGCAGTGACGCTTACACACATAACACCCCCTGTAGCAGTGACGCTCTCACACATAACACCCCCTGTACCAGTGACGCTCTCACACGTAACGCCACCTGTAGCAGTGACGCTTACACACATAACACCCCCTGTAGCAGTGACGCTCTCACACGTAACGCCACCTGTAGCAGTGACGCTCTCACACGTAACGCCACCTGTAGCAGTGACGCTCTCACACGTAACGCCACCTGTAGCAGTGACGCTTACACACGTAACGCCCGCTGTAGCAGTGACGCTCTCACACATAACACCCCCTGTAGCAGTGACGCTCTCACACATAACACCCCCTGTAGCAGTGACGCTCTCACACGTAACGCCACCTGTAGCAGTGACGCTTACATACGTAACGCCACCTGTAGCAGTGACGCTTACACACATTATACCACACAGTCACACATACATACATACATACATACATACATGCTGTACATACATTACACACATGCACAGTCACACATACATACAAATATAATACATTCTAAAGATGGACACGTGCCTGCACTCTTGTAAATGTAAAATAAAATGTGTCCCTGCATTGTAGGACACTATATATCTCTTTTCTTTTATTTATTATTTTTATTTATTTAATCTATAAATTATGAAGCAAACTGAATTTATTGTGTGTCCATTAACGTGTATTAACGATATGGTGACATACCAATGATTCGAGGCACAGCCAGCCCTTTGTCAAGGTGAACAAAGTACCGTCTGTGCCCCAAAATATTGGTATGTCACCACATTGTTAATACACATTTATTTACTTCAAAGTCTCTGAGTGCCACTGCTTGTTTTGAATTTGGATATATTGTTATGTTCTGGAGGGCACCAGAGCACACTGTACATAAAGGAAAGTGCCAATCATATTCATCGATGGTTTATGTCCGATGTTGAATACTTTTGCCATTGATGGAAGAGAAGCAGATGGTTTCCCTTCATCGATGGTACATCATAAATTAAAAACATTTTTTGTAAGGTGTCGGGACACGGAGCAAAGCCCTGCCCCCAGGCTGTGATTGGCCTATAAGGCCAGTCACTGAAATAACAGGGATGACCATGGATAGGTGAAACATGAACGCAACTCAACCCAGGTTTTTAGTTCAGTGGAAAAGGGTCCCAAAAAAAACCAAAATGGGTCCAGTTACCCGGGAATACAGCCTGCGTAGCTTGCAGGGTTGGACATGGGTAGGAACCGGGTGAAGGGGCAGTGTAAATGGGTTACCTGGGTCATCCAACTCGGGAACCATTTACAGCATGCAGAGAGCCCGAACCACAGTGTCCCGCAGGCATTTGGGAGGGCAGCCCAGTAACTGGCAGAGTGCCGTGCTTGCCCCTAGTGTGACATATGGCAACTGAAGGAGCATGGCCTAACAGGACTGAGGCCACGCCCTTGGGGGAGGGTGTCCTGATTTGCAGGATTTCCCAACACTTGGAGATGACATCATCTCCAATTACTGACCAAAAGAGAGTGTACCCGTGTGCAATATAAAGGCCGCTGTGGAAAAGGGGTTAGTCTTGGGTCTGACACGGCTTGGAACCGTGTTCCTAGTCCCAGGTCAGACCCGGGACTTTGCTGGAAAAGGGGTGTTGAAAGTGAAACCTGTTATAGTGCAGAGCGTTTTATTATGTGTCTGATGATTTAAACACCTCTTTCATAGTTTAAATGGATTTTTCCATCATAATATTGCAAAGCAGTTGATTTCGGAAATACAAGATTTTTCCAACCCCACCTTTCAAGGTTTTTCTTTGAGGTAATCTAGACATGTATGAGGAAAGTAGGAGCTTTTAATGCATTTAAGTAACTCCAGTGAGAAATGATTACTGTGTTTTGACAGGAGACTTTAGCTTATAGGCTGTGCGCATGGCAATTATATGAGTTAGATGGATGTTTGTTGTATAGAGGCACTGAAGGAATACTTTGGAAGAGAAGAGTAGAAACGAACTATGAGATGAATAAAATAAATATTTTTTTTAACAAAATGAATTTTAGATAGTTTCAAGGAGCAGCACGAGGACTTACTGCATTACACAGGAGAGTCAGTAGCAGATCACTGTATTTTGAGAACTATCTTAGATGTTAGTCATTAGCGGGTCTATTTACTAAGTCTCGGAGAGAGAACGTGGAGAGAGATAAAGTACCAACCAACCAGCTCCTAACTGCCATAATTGCAGGATGTGTTTGAAAAATGACAGGAGCTGATTGGCTGGTACTTTATCTCTCTCCAAGGCTTAGTAAACAGACCCCTAAGAAAGAGAAAATCCAGTGACTCTGGACCGCCAAGCTATAACTTTTGCAAATGAAACCGTAACACATTAAAACTATTGCTGTCGGCTGCCAGGAAATGAGTGTTGAGGATATAGCAAATTCTCATAGCTATCAATTTATTATTTATTTTCCATCATCATAATGACCCAAAGGACACATCAAAAGCTACACTGGAGTGGCTTAACAACAACAAGAAAGGTGAATGTCCTGAAGTGGCCTAGCTAAAGCCTAGAGAACAATCAAATTAATCATCCGTAGCAATATTTAGAAATTGCTGTCCAACAATGATCACCATCCAACTGTTACGCAAGCCAAGCAATCCTCTAGTCTCCTGCGGACTAAAGCTTCACCTTTAGCAGCCGTCTTTCCTAGGTGGATTAGGTCCACCCAGTACTCAGATGTTCCCAGGTCTTAATGTGGACAAGGAAACTAATGGAGGCTGGACAAGTGCAAGGAAAATATGTTGGAGTAGGCACCCACCTGGCACGGAGTGGGTTGAGGCTAGACAGACGGGCACACACCGGACAAGGACTAGACAAAACTGGACTGGCAGGTACGGATGAATAATTATAAGTATAAACACACAGTGGAACCAGAACTGGGGGCGGGATGTATTAACATACATCGCTGCCCCTCGACGCCAATCGCAGCGATGTTGATCGCATATGTACTAACATATGCGATCAACATCGCAATGCGGTTACGAAGGCCCCCTGCGATACCTGTAAGGTGGTGTGCGGGGGGTCTCCGTCACCTCCCTGGGCTCTCCTTCTCCTCAGCTGCTGGGAACAAGGCAGCAAGCTTTCCGCTGCGCCTCATCCTCCCCCCTGCACCCGGAAGGGCCTCCGGCTGCGTTGCTAGGGTAAGGAGAAGTTTACCTTCCGGGTCCAGGCTGCCTGGAGGAAGGTATGCCGGGGAGGAAGGGGGTCGGCATCTGCGGCGGGGGGGCGGCGGAGGCGGCGGGTTGTGTGGCCAGCGATAAGAAGCCCATAGGCTTCTATAGGGTATCGCCATCCAGAGATGGCGATACCCTGGGTGGCGAAAAACCGGCGGCCGAGTCTTAGTACATTTGAAAATGCGGTAAAACCCCCGAAAATGGGGATTTTACAGCATTTTTCCCTTAGTACATCCCGCCCTGGATGAGATTAAACTGGACTGGCAGGTACTGGTGAGTAGCATGAGTAGAAACACACAGTGGGACCAGGACTGGATAAGGTAGCATTGACAAGGGTAATAGCACAAAATAAAGGGACGGCTAGTGGAAGCAGGTGAGCAATAACCGAAAGACAGAAAGTTATGCTAGGGAACAAAACACACACACTGGCCAAAACTAGACAAGAATGGAGGGGCAGAGTTTGTACTTAGAGTCCAGTGGCTGTACTTGGGAGATGCTCACTTTCAGATAGACAGCCTGGAACTTGTGAGACACTGTAGGTAGAATTTGCAGCTAGCTGAGATTACAGGCTAACAGATTGAAGCTCCAAATACACTGCTTGGTGGTATTTTGCAGATAGCTTTATAGAGAGAAAGCCCCGGATACTGCAGGTAATGACAGGATTAAACTCAGGACAAGAGCACGGCTGGAGCAGAGTTTATACACAAGGCAGAAACTATAACCAGCATAAGGTTCAGAGCAGGCTGGGTAATATTAGGAGCAATTCTCAATCAGAGCAGCCAGGGAAACCAGGCCCTCTGATAAGGAGACTCAATGCACCTGTTCAGCTACACACACACAGAGAAAACTCCTAATTATACTGCAGCTGAAGCTGAACACACAGGGAACATGCAGGAATCTGAAATGAACTGGGAATGCAGTAAAACATGGCATGCTGATCCAATACAGATCATAGCATCAGAACATGAACAGACAGCAAGCTGCGGTCGCGGCTTGTAACACCAACCTGAGCAATATTGGCAAGAAGAATGGGCTCATAGCCAATTAGCTTTGAGTTAGCTTTCATTAATGCATTCTTTTTTTTTTATTCTTTTTTGTGATTTTCATGAAAACAACAAGTGTACAGACATCACAGATAGGTAACACAGGCAGGATAATGGTACAGCGTACAAATCAGTAATTGCAATGAGAAAGTAGAACAACAAAACCATCAATATTGTATACCATTTCCAGGCAAATATAACAAAATTGACTCTGTGAAGACTTAAGCCCCCTACACATTTGAAGATTTGCCGCCAAGGTGCCAGACGGCCAATACGGCTGACGGCCTTCCCGGTGGAGGGGAGGATGATGGGTTGAGTGAAGTTTCTTTACTCCCTGACGTCACCCGACCCCATAGCCCTGCATGCTACTATGGACAATATTGTCCAGATTTTTTTGCAGGCATAAATGTCCCGGCACCAACGATAAACGATCTCGGGGACACGCATTGTTCATCGTTGGTGCCTATACACAGGGGCTAATTCAGACCCGATCGCTGCTGTGCGTTTTTGCACAGCGGGCGATCAGGTCTGAACTGCGCATGCGCAAGTGCCGACGAATGCCAGAGATACGATTGGCATCTCAGCCAAGCGATCGCCTCTGCCTGATTGACAGGCAGAGGTGTTCGCTGGGTGGGAGGGGGTGGGCCGGCAGCATTGGGCCGTTTTAGGGGCGCAGTCCGGGCAACACAGGCGTGCCTGGACCATGTGGGGGTAGGCCGCGGCGACTGCGTGACGTCACATGCAGCCACTGCGACCCAGAGAGCAACGGGTAGCTCCCTGCCAGCGCGCAGGAGCTGAGCTGGTAGGGAGCTACTCTTCAGGTACAAAAGCATCGCCGCCGTGCAATGCTTTTGTACCTCTGCAGGAATGGGGGGGGGGGGGGGGATGAGGCAGAGCCAGACATGCGGGGCGGACTAGCCCTGTGCTGGGCGTCCCCCCGCATGTCTGTGAAAGTGATCGTAGATGTGCTAAATTTAGCACATCTACGATCAGGTCTGAATTACCCCCACTGAGCGATATGAACAATTTATCGTTCATTACTGAACAAGATTGATCATATCGGCCGCACACATCGGCATTGCAAGTGTGTAGGCCCCATAAGAGGTATGTAATAAGGAGAGGGGGGGGGGGGGGGGGAGGGGTAGCCTAAGGTGATATGTGTCTCTCTCAGTGTGTGACCACTACGACCAAGACATAACAATATCAAGATTTTAAATATGCAAGCAGAATGTATATAATATCTGTATAAGAAATTAAAGATATATTCTCAACCAATCTGTTTTTTCAAATAGCGTAAAGATGTTATATAACATTGTTATATGCGGGCTCCACTTCTTATAGAATTTTATAACACCTTTTTCTATATCAGGTAGGGTAGAGTATCTTTCAATAAACAATATACGTAGAAGCAATTGATGCACAGCAGCTAACGTTGGGGAGTGCCTGGACAGATATTTGTAGTCATCATCTAAGTGCCAAACAGTAAAATCAGCAAATAATAAAGCTCTCGGATCTAAAGTGACATGGATGGGAAGGTTAGTATTAATGAAATAAACTAATTACATTTATTTTATTCCAAAACTGCTTAATAGTGCCGCATTCCCAAAAATGATGGTAAAAAGTAGCAGATGAGTGCTAACATTTCAGGCACTGACCCATTTCCTCAACTACAAAATGTTTTCTCTGGGCCAGTTATATATATGTCCTGTATATCGTTTTAATATGAACCGCTTGTAAAGAGGAAGATTTCAATATTCTCAAGGTTCTATCATACATATGAAACAGGTTCTCAGGCTTAGTGACGTCGGGGGTATGCTGTTTCCAAGCCAATACAGTCTGTGTGTCAAGTTTCCCAATGTTCACATTCAATAAGTCTAAGTAGAAATATCGAGTTTTGTATGGTCTACTCTTCACCAAATGTAATAGTTGAGTCATAGTCATCAGTAGAAGCATTTGGTACTACCGGAGGGAGTGATGCTATATAGTGTTTAGGTAAGCATAAGAATAGAAAGCAGTTAACCCAAATCGTTCTTGCAAAGTAGTAAATGGGAGTACTGAACCACCAGGATCAAATATATCAGCAATTAATTTAATCCCTTTCAATTTTAAACGTTAGAAGACAGCGTTATCCATGCCAAGTGAAAACAAAGGATTAGCCCAAAATGCTATCATATTTGTTCTTTGAGGACTTCTACCCAGTTTTTTGCTGACTGCCCACAACGCTGAGTGAAGATCCTTAAACAGGAGATGTGATATAATATCAGGGCCGTAACTACGTGTGTGCCAGGTGTGCCTGGCACACAGAGCAGTGGCCCTGAGGGCGCAACTGCCCACATTCCCTAAAGTCAGCGGCATTGTAATTAGTCAAATTGACTCATTACAAGCCGCCTATGTGTGCCGGATCGAGGAGAGGAGCAGCTCCTGGGACAGGTGAGAAGGAAGAGGAGGGAGGGGGAGGAGGGAGCTGCAACAGCGCCCTGTAATTGGTGGCGGCACCGCTGCAGCTGTCCCTCTCCTTCCACATAGGCTGGCCGCCGCTGCTGTGAATGCTGGGATGCGCAGAATTAAAATATAAAGGTAAGTCACCCGTGCTTAACAGGGAGTTGAACAGTTACATCAGTGGTGGAGTTACTTTCGGTGGCAGTATTTTATAGTATTCTGAGGAAAGGCCATCCGGACCCGGGGCCTTACCCATCTTAAGACCTGCGATAGCTTTTGCTACTTCTTCCTCAGAAATATCTGCCACCAGGGATTCCGCTTGTGTAGCGGTAATTTGGGGGATAGATAGACCATCCCAGAACTTAGATACAGGTCGGGATGGGGAGTATGAGCCGAATACAAATCAGTATAAAAGGAATGTAATACATTCGCAATCTGGCTGTTTAGGTCATAAGAGTGTTGTCAGGGCATTTCAGTGGATGGACTATCATGGGCGGTCAATGACCTCTTAACAAGTTTGCAAGTAACTTGCCCAATTTGTTACCAAATTTATGAAAATGAACATACTTTTTAAAAGAATGACGAGCTTCCATCTTAGCAAATAAACCATCAAAAGTTAACTTAGCCATGGAATAACTCTCCCTATTAAGAGTGGTGGGGTCATTTTTGTATATTTGAAATGACTCTGTCAATAGTGATTTATAGACCCCCGATGTGTAAGATATAATATCACCTCTAAGTACAGCTTTCGAGGCCTGCCAGAACAGGATTGGGGAAGAAAGTGCGGTTTCCTTGTTAACATCTGAATACGTGACCCAAGCAGCCTCTATTTTGTTTCTAAAGGTAAGGGAGTTAGTCAGCGCAGAGGGAAACAGCCACGAAGGGAAGGGGCCCCTCTCTGTTTCCAATTGCAATTCCATCCACACAACAGTGTGATCGGATAATGCAATTGGTTCAATATCAGCTGCTAAAATTTTGGGTAACGAGGCAGCAGAAAGCAGTAAGTAATCGTTCCATGTGCGGCTGAGAGACATGTAAACTCTCTGTCTATAGGGTGCAATGTCCTCCATATATCAAGCAGTTGGAGAGTTCAAGTAAACCATGGAACACTTAGTTTGGGGGGACTACCACCACCTGTCCGTGGTATTTGTTTGTCTAACTGAAGAAAGGATATAATGTTAAGGTCCCCACCCACTACAAAGGGAATATCATTATACGGAGTAAGTATCGATACAAAGGTTTGAACAAATGCCTTAACATTAGTATTGGGGGCATACAGATTACACAGTAAGTACAACTGTCGGTCTAACAACACATGACAAAGGACATAACAGCCTTCTGGGTCCGCCACAATATGTTTCATCTCTAATGGGACGTGTTGCTTAGCCAATATGGCGAACCCTCGTGCCTTAGAAGTGAAAGGGGCAGAAGCTATCCATTTCCACTTAAGTGTATTAAGTTTAAGTGTGTCAGAGGCAGGGGTGTATCTTCCTATTGGCCAGGATGGCACTTGCCAAGGGCGCTGGCCCATGGGGGGAGGGGCACCGCCCGGCAGTGCCACCAGCGCCAGGGCGTAGAATGACATAGTAGTTCTCACTGAGTACATCCCTTAGCAGTGCTAATCCACTGCCGGACTCTCAGAAGTGTGTTGCGCTCTGACACTCTCTGTGACTACAGTCACAATGATGGTGACTATAGCCAGGGAGCGGGGCACTTCCAGGTATGGGGAGGGGCGAGGCACTTCCTCTTCCACATCCGCTCCCCTTCTCATTGGTCCCACGCGGTCTGTCACCAAACACCATCAACTACAATCAGCACCAGTCAGCAGTGCAGCATGAGCATACCTGTACATTTTCTGCGGTACCGTAGCTGCACTGCATGGTCTATCCTGGCAGTCTGGATCACAGGTTACAAAGAGCTCTGTATGGAGAGGTATCTAGACCAGTGACGTTGTGACTACAAGTCCCAGCACACCTTGTCAACTGGATTTGCTGGGACATGTAGTGCCACCACACCTAGAGAGGGGTTTTTAACTGTGTGTATGTGTGCATATATCCCGCACCATTCCTGTAACTGCCGCCTCAGTGACCCTGCCCATACACTCCTGTAATTCCCTCTGTGTCCCTGTCCACACTCTTCCCATAATTCCCCCTCAGTATCCCTGCCTGCACCCGCCTCGTAATTCCCTCTCAGTGTCTTTACTTGCACCCTAACCGTAATTTCCCCTCAGTGTCCCTGCCCGCACCCTCCCCGTAATTCCCCCTCAGTGTCCCTGCCCGCACCCTCCCCGTAATTCCCTCTCAGTGTCCCTGCCCGCACCCTCCCCATAATTCCCTCTCAGTGTCCCTACCCGCATCCTAACCGTAATTCCCCCTCAGTGTCCCTGCCTGCACACTCCCCGTATTTCCCCCTCATTCTCCCTGCCTGCACCCTCCCCGTAATTCCTCCTCAGTGTCCCTGCCTGCACCCCTCCCTGTAATTCTCCCTCAGTGTTCCTAACCTCAGCCTCCCTGTGACTCCCCCCTCAATGTCCCTGCCCGCACACTCCTGTAATTCCCTATCAGTGTCCCTTCCCGTCTCCTCTCTGTAATTGCACCTCAGTGTCCTTGACCTCAGCCTCCCTGTAGCCCCTCCCTCTCAATTTCCCTACCGGAACCCTCCCTGTAATTCCCCCTCAGTGTCCCTGACCTCAGCCTCCCTGTGACTACCCCCTCAGTGTCCCTGCCCGTACCCTCCCCGTAATTCCGCCTCAGTGTCCCTGCCCGCACACTCCTGTAATTGCCCCTCAGTGTCCCTGACCTCAGCCTAACTGTAAACCCTCCACCTCATTGTCCCTACCACATAGGCAAACGCAGCGGGGGGTTCCGGTTACCCGTAAACCCCTTTCCTCTTGGCAAGTGGCTCAAATTATGAAAACAATAGCAATGGTATATAGGCCCTCATTCCGAGTCGTTCGCTCGTTCTTTTTTTTCGCATCGCAGTGAAAATCAGCTTAGAGCGCATGCGCAATGTTCGCACTGCGACTGCGCTAAGTAATTCTGCTATGAAGAAAGGATTTTTACTCACGGCTTTTTGTTCGCACCGGCGAACGTAGTGTGATTGACAGGAAATGGGTGTTACTGGGCGGAAACACGGCGTTTTATGGGCGTGTGGCTGAAAACGCTACCGTTTCCGGAAAAAACGCAGGAGTGGCCGGAGAAACGGGGGAGTGTCTGGGCGAACGCTGGGAGTGTTTGTGACGTCAAACCAGGAACGACAAGCACTGAACTGATCGCACAGGCAGAGTAAGTCTGGAGCTACTCTAAAACTGCTAAGTTTTTTTTGTTCGCAATATTGCGTAAACTTCGTTCGCACTTTTAAGATGCTAAGATACACTCCCAGTAGGCGTAGACTAAGCGTGTGTAACTCTGCTAAATTCGCCTTGCGACCGATCAACTCGGAATGAGGGCCATAATACGATAACTAGAGCTACCACCACATAATGCAGTTTAAGGGACAGAGCAAAGCTGCTGCACATGCTCAGTGGTAGCATCTTCTTCTACCAAGTTTGCTGTGTGAATCCTCAATCGGTACACTGGACAAGAGAGTAGCTACCAGGAAGAAAAGACAGGAACCTTACCATGAGGTGGGAGAATGTGTGCTTATAAAGTGCAGGACTGGTTCTACTATGTTTGTTTATTTATTTATTATGGTATGTTTAATATTTTTCCTGACCACTTATTTATATTATTTAAATGTGTTATACAGCCTATACTATGGACCATCTCATACTTGCCTACTTTTGAAAACAAGTTTCAGGAAGATTCCAGGTGGTAGCAGAATGGCGCGTCGGTGAGGATCGTGTCATGTGTCGCTCAAAGGATGTGTCCCGCTCCACCTATGGGCATATTTATTGCCACTCAGGTGAAAACTATAGTACTAAAAGCAGCAATAAATAAAAAATAAAAAAGAGTAATAATATAGGTGACACAAGAAAAAAGAAGAAAAGTGACTGATTGCGCTATTTCTCCAGGTGCGTATATGAATAAAAACACGTGTTTTTCACTTCTCTGGTGTTTATTTTAGTACAAACGTTATATCTCATACAACAATATAATAAAAAATTAAGTATGCATACTCATTAGGGGCACATTCTAAAAAATTATTTTATAATAATAAAAATGATGATATTTCTCTGTTTTAGACATCCAGTGCTCAAATCTATCAGAGACAATTAATAGTTACACTCCTGGATTAAAATGCAACATAATTTATGTATCCACAACGTTTAAACTGTGATTTTCCAAGGTGAAAACTCAGTTCTCTGTTTAAAGACACAGTTTCCACAACATTGAATATTGCTTATCTTCGTTGTATTAGAACTCAGTCTTTAGCATAGGACCACAGTTCTCATTCATATAATTGCAAAGTCCATGGACTGACAGTTTCTAAATTGAGCCGCTTACCACCGTGTCCGTGGATGCAGACGTGATGGGGAGATCCTCGCCGTGCACAGCGATGCTGGTTTGCTTGCCTTCTCCCCGTCCGTCCTCCGTGGTGGTAGCGGTGCTGGATGGTTTCTAACCCTCAACGTGAGTGGGGCCGCTTGTATGTGGACAATTTTCAGAATAGACTCTCCACCTTGCTAGCCGCGTCTCCTTTGATTGCAGTTCAGCTGGAGCGGCAGGTGTGTAGGAGGTCTCGTTGGTTGTCCTTAGCTCCCAATCCGGCAGGGTTGATCCCAAACAATGTCGCTGATCACTTGGCAGGGTGAAAGGCAATTCTCTAACGCGTTTCGCACACAGGTGCTTCCTCAAAGAGTAATGTACTTTCAAATTCCAAGGCTTTATATACCTGACCACCCTGATTGATGTTCCTCCCATTGGTCCAGATTGAATCACAGGTGCATTCTATTTCTAATTTTCTGCTATGTGCACTTTGCTCTAATTGCTACAACTGGAGCACTGATCGTTATTATCAATTCTATTAAAAAATGCATACGTTTGATATAGAGAATATATATATGTGTCCATCAAGGAGAGATATTCTTAATTACTCATATACCACATTCCGAATTGACAGATAAATTAAACAAATGGATAAATAAATAAATAAAACAAAATTATAATTAAACATCCACCACTTCTTATCTCATATTTCTAACCCCCCGCAGTATCAAACTCATAACCTCACTAATGGTAAACCAACACCTTACTCATTGAGCTATTAGGTGTTCACAATATCCCACTGGTTATTTCTTATATGATGTATCTTAACTCCATTATTCAACAATCTCTATATAGCGGAGTATCCTTACGTTTGATAAACAGACATTTCTCATTAGTAGAGTAAACATTCTGTAATCAGCATCCCGTATGGCATACAGACCAACCCCACATTTAATCATATGTTTAACTTTGTTCTATAATCATTTTTAGCCCGATTAGCTATCGGACTTTTTTGTCTTAGTGCAGCTTTTAATCTATTCTCATCGAGCTCATCATCCATAAAGACTATGATTTATTAATTTTATATATCATAATAAACATAATAAACACAAAAAAATGTTCAGCTAAAGGATTTTAATTACAAATAGCATTATATAAGGATTTCGACCTTACCCACTCGGCTACAGCGTCCCCTATATTTAATGTAGATTTTTCTTTATTCTATATTTTGTATGATGTTATTTTATATAATGTATAAAACAACTCTTACCAAAAGATTGATCCTTTCTTTTTAAACTACTTTTTTTATACATATATGTGAAAGAAAAATGATAAATGGCACCCACAATTAAATAATTCTTAAATTGTTTACTAGACTTTTCTTTCTCTCTTTTCTCTCACTTGCTCACTTTTCAACCACTTTTCTGTTTCTTCATTATTATAACTAATATTAATATGTCCTAAGTGGTCAGTGAATCCACTAGACAACTGAGACATTTCAGCATGATTATCTAATTTCCAAGCTTACAGGTAGTCTGTCCTTTCCTCTCAAAATGAGGACTATTTTATACATATCCCTCTTCTTCCGAGGGGTTCTATCTATAAAAAATGAATGAACTTCTATATGTCTCCATCTAATCCCTTTACATGAAAGATTCAAAGTCAATATTCTCATTCAATCCATAAGGATGAATGGTTTTTAATTTAAAGATCCAAAAAGCTTCTTTAGAACTCAAAGTTCTGAACCTATCTCCCCCTCTTTTTGTGTTTTTAATATGTTGTACTCCTATCACTGTGAGGCCTTCAATACACCCTCCATGTTCTTCTGTAATGTGTCTAGACACACTGTGAAAAGGGTACTTTTTTAAGATGTTTAGCCGATGTTCTCTAAACCTAGTCTTCAGGCTTCTAGTGGTCCTACCCACGTATTGTAATCCACATTGACACTGTAACACATATATACAGTAAACTGTATTACAGTTGATAAATTCCTCAATTTTAAAAACCTCTTTATTCACATGTGACCTGATTTCTGTGGTTTTATTTCTCATATACCTACACGTGATGCAGTTGGTTTTCCCACATTTATAACACCCTGTGTAATTTATGGTGGACAGCCATGTTGTTTTGGCTTCTGGTTTGTCCATGCTTTTTAGCATACTGGGTGCTAAATGTGACTTTAGATTTCTGTTTTTCTTAAAAATAACTTTCAACTGTGGATGTATGGCTTTTTGTAAAACACGATCTTGTTGTAAGATATCAAAGTTTTTGGTTAGGATCTTTTTAATTTCCCCTGATTTATTATTATATTTTGACAAGAAAAATAGCTGTGAATAATCATCTCCAGAGTTTTTTGTATCCCAGGTTCTTTTCTCTTTTTGTTTAGATTGTAAAAGTATATCTCTATCTAAATTTAAACTTTTATTATACGCAGATTTTAGTATAGGCTTGGGGTAGCCTCTATCTACAAAATCTTCAAACATAATGTTAGCCTGATTTATAAATGTATCCTTATTAGTACAGTTCCTCCGTATACGATTAAATTGACTCTGTGGCACATTTCGTAGCCAGGGATATTGTGAACACCTAATAGCTCAATGAGTAAGGTGTTGGTTTACCATTAGTGAGGTTATGAGTTTGATACTGGGGTGGGTTAGAAATATGAGATAAGAAGTGGTGGATGTTTAATTATAATTTTGTTTTATTTATTTATTTATCCATTTGTTTAATTTATCTGTCAATTCGGAATGTGGTATATGAGTAATTAAGAATATCTCTCCTTGATGGACACATATATATATTCTCTATATCAAACGTATGCATTCTTTAATAGAATTGATAATAACGATCAGTGCTCCAGTTGTAGCAATTAGAGCAAAGTGCACATAGCAGAAAATTAGAAATAGAATGCACCTGTGATTCAATCTGGACCAATGGGAGGAACATCAATCAGGGTGGTCAGGTATATAAAGCCTTGGAATTTGAAAGTACATTACTCTTTGAGGAAGCACCTGTGTGCGAAACGCGTTAGAGAATTGCCTTTCACCCTGCCAAGTGATCAGCGACATTGTTTGGGATCAACCCTGCCGGATTGGGAGCTAAGGACAACCAACGAGACCTCCTACACACCTGCCGCTCCAGCTGAACTGCAATCAAAGGAGACGCGGCTAGCAAGGTGGAGAGTCTATTCTGAAAATTGTCCACATACAAGCGGCCCCACTCACGTTGAGGGTTAGAAACCATCCAGCACCGCTACCACCACGGAGGACGGACGGGGAGAAGGAAAGCAAACCAGCATCGCTGTGCACGGCGAGGATCTCCCCATCACGTCTGCATCCACGGACACGGTGGTAAGCGGCTCAATTTAGAAACTGTCAGTCCATGGACTTTGCAATTATATGAATGAGAACTGTGGTCCTATGCTAAAGACTGAGTTCTAATACAACGAAGATAAGCAATATTCAATGTTGTGAAAACTGTGTCTTTAAACAGAGAACTGAGTTTTCACCTTGGAAAATCACCGTTTAAACGTTGTGGATACATAAATTATGTTGCATTTTAATCCAGGAGTGTAACTATTAATTGTCTCTGATAGATTTGAGCACTGGATGTCTAAAACAGAGAAATATCATCATTTTTATTATTATAAAATAATTTTTTAGAATGTGCCCCTAATGAGTATGCATACTTAATTTTTTATTATATTGTTGTATGAGATATAACGTTTGTACTAAAATAAACACCAGAGAAGTGAAAAACATGTGTTTTTATTCATATACGCACCTGGAGAAATAGCGCAATCAGTCACTTTTCTTCTTTTTTCTTGTGTAGCTTCTTGATCAGTGTTTTGATCAAGTTTTAGCTGTACGTACACAGGTACAGCTGGACAAAGATTGCAGCTCTAAATTTATAAATCTCAAATTAAGAGTAAATAATACAATTAACAAATTAGCGCCTGGATCAGGGTTGTTTTTTCTAATAATATAGGTGCACTATATATTAATAGGGATGTAGTTATGTGACCATGGGTCAGGAGACCGCCAGTCACAGTACCTCCCCGTACATACCGCACCCCTTTAAATCCTGACAGTCTGCATGCAGACTACAAGGGACTATTTCCACTCGTGGGTGTCTATGACATTCATAGAGTGGGAATAGAACCTTTGGTGAGCGCAGAGAGCCCACAAGGGCCTTGTTGCGGTCGCCCGTACCCGCGATCGTTATGCTGACCGCCGAGATCCCATGCGGCGGTAACGCATACCTAGTGCTATTAACGTACCACGTACATTTGTTAGAAGAGACACACAAATAGAAAATCTATATACACTGGTGCGGGATTGTGTGATTTTATACTCAAACACACACACACATATATATATCCACAGAACTGAAGGGGTTAACACTCCTGGCACAGCATCATTTCAAGGGACAATGGGCACTTGGCGGCACTTTTAAAAAGACACTAGCTCTAGGCGCCATTTTTAAATGTATCCTCGGCGTTAAGTTCCGAGAAGGTTGGGGGCGTGGCTATGCTGGGCATGGAGTAGCACGTATTGTGCTGAGCTCTCCTGCCTGAACATCCTCAAAAATACCCTGAAGTCTCCCCCCCGGGGTTAAGAGGTGCCCTGGACCTGCCTTACCGTCTGGTGCACCCATAGGAGTGTTTCTGGCCCGCTCCGTTGTCCTGCTCGTGTGCCTGGCCGGCGGGACGGCTCCGGCCTGGCTGCTATCGCGCCACGTGGGACGCGGTGTCCGTGGTGGCGGGGATCGGCGCGCTGTATCTACACTGCCTGTCGGGCTCCCGGGGAGAGATCTGCGGCGGCGAGCGCTCCCTGCTCTCCTCCTTCCTGCTGCCGCCTGAGCCCGCTGCTGTAAGTGCGGTCTCCCCTGCTCCGGCCGCGGCTGGCCCTGCTACTTCCGGTCGGCGGCTGGGAGACGCGCACGGAGTGCACCGCCTGAGTCTGCTGCAGTCCGCTGGGCTGAGCGTGTCCCCCGCTCCTCCTTGCCTGACGCTCTCTGCCTGTCACTGCTCTCCTGCTCCACAGGATAGGGCACTGTGGGGGAAAATAAAAAATAACAAAAAATAAAAAATAAATAAATAAATAAAACGAGCTCTATCAGAGGCTGCACAGGCACTTCCGGCTGCAGTCTCTGAGAGCCCCTGCTGTGGCTAATATATAACCTTCCAGTGTGGGGCTTGGGAGATGAGGAATTGGGCTCCCACCCATTGTCCTAATAACTGCTCAGTGCCCCCGGATCACGGCCCCCTCTGCTGCTTATTCCCTGTCAGAAATATATTACTGTGACTTTTTCTCTTTTCATTATATATATCCAGCTGGAGGCTGCTGGTCTACCACTGTGTGATTCCTGATTTGTTGATATAGCACTGACTGGAGGCTTGCCTGCTTGGTTTACCATAACTCTCTCATATAGTGCTGCAACTCCCTGTAGGGGTGACTATAACGAATACTATGGGGAAGACTTCTCAGGCTGCGGCCAAGCTTGAAAAATACGCTAGAAATCCTCCAGCGCAAAATAAGAGAATGGGGGGGTCGCAGGATGGTTCCTCTCCCCCCTCTCCGGCTACAAGTGCTGGCTCCGGCCCCCCGGAGGCTTCAGAGGATGCTATCCAAAGGGTACTGGACGCAGTTAATGCCAGCGAAGGCAGGCTGGCCGAAAAGATTACTCAGGTGCAATCAGATCTTTCCTTAATTCATCAGGATCTACAACGAGTTAGAGAGAGAGTGGGGGAGGCGGAAACCCGCATTTCTACTGTCGAGGACTTTGTGGCCCCGCTTGGCCGACGCACCACTGCCCTTGAATCCCAGATGACGGAGGTGCAGAAAAAATTGACCGATATGGAGGGGCGTCTGAGACGGAATAACATTCGGTTTGTGGGCTTGCCGGAAAAGGAGGAGGCTGATGCTCCTGAGCGGTTTTTGGAGAAGTGGCTTACAGATTTCTTTGGGACGGATGCTTTTACGTCACACTACGCGGTGGAACGAGCACATAGAATCCCTATGCTGCCATTACCGCCGGGGGCTCCTCCCCGTACATTTATAGCTAAATTCCTCCACTTCAAGGATCGGGACATGGTACTCACCCTGGCACGCACCAAAGGCCCACTTAAATGGAATGGTACCCGGATCTCTGTGTTTCCCGATTTTGCGGTCGACGTCCAGAAGGAGAGAGCCCAGTTCCTTCCAATTAAGAGACGTCTCCGGGAGCTCAATCTCCCTTATGCTATGCTCTTTCCCTCAAAGTTGCGGGTGGTCGCAGGAGGAGAGACTAAATTCTTTTTGACCCCGCGGGAGGCGGCGACGTGGCTTGACCGGCAGTTCCCGGCGGGGCGTGCTCTGGCAAATGACTGAATGTCGCAGCTGCCCGCTGACTGGGCTGTGATTTATGTCATTAAGTATTTGTGTATACAGCTATTGCATTAATGTTTGTTGACTTTTTCCTACTAGGGGGTCAATACAGCCTTTATTGGTAGTATACTAAATGTTGCACTTGATATTGGGTCCCTGCATGTTCGGGGGTTGGGTGCTTATTTGGCCCTGGGGGGGTTGGGTTATGGCGGGGGAGCAGTGCCTGCTTTTGACCGCTGTATTTTTTGTCCTCTTTACTAGTTATTTAGTTGTTGGGAGGGGTTTTTTTTGGGATTAGGTATGCCACAGTTCGGGCCGGTATACAGGGTGGGGGGTTGTATGGGGGGGAAGGGAGGATTTAATGGGTGGTTGTTTTATAAGCATTGCTGTTGCGACATGTTTAGAGAAATTTTTCGCAGGCGGTTACTTTTCTGTCTCTTTCAAATACCAATGTTGTGGGCACATTTAGCACTTGGTGCTCTTATGTATTATGGCATCACTTAGTCTAAAAATGTTATCCTGGAATGTGCGGGGCCTTAATGATAAAATTAAAAGGGCCCTGGTGCTTCGGCAGATTAGGCAGTACTCCGCAGATGTTGTTTGTCTTATGGAGACGCACCTGGAGGGAGCCAAAGTTCTATCTCTTAAAAAGCCATGGATTGGGTGGCTATACCACTCCACTCATACCTCCCATTCCAGAGGCGTCTCCATCCTGATCCGTAGATCTGTCCCGTTTGTTTTGGACCAGGCCCAGGTGGATCAATGGGGACGATATATTTTTCTTAAATGTCAGATAAATTCCATGTCTTTATTATTGTTAGCTATTTACATTCCTCCACCGTACTCCCCGGAGGTTCTACGCAAGGCTGCTGATTTTATGTCCCTTTACCCCAATATTCCCACTGTCTGCATTGGGGACTTTAATAATGTCATGGATCTTAGAGTGGATAGATTCAGCACCAATGCTACTGTGCCTCGCCCACGTCCGGGTAACTTTGCTCTGTTGGTGGAGGGTATGGGTTTGGTGGACGTCTGGAGGGCGCGGCATCCAGCTGCTCAACAGTTCTCCTGCTTCTCCCCTACTTACTCCTCCTTTTCTAGGATTGAAATGGCCCTGGTCTCCCCCTGTTTAATTCCCAAAATTGTTGATATCCAGTATGCAACTAGAGGTATCTCTGACCACTCACCAGTACTGTTGAATCTGGATACTGGGGGTACCCGGGGACAGTTGTTTTGGAAATTTAACTCATTCTGGCTTTCACAGATGGGTACTGGAGCGGAGCTTGAGCTTGCTTGGCGGGAGTTCTTGGAGCTAAACGGGGGTACTGCTGGACCAGCAATCCTCTGGGACGCATTTAAAGCATTTATACGTGGTTCCCTAATTAGACGGGTTGCTACCTTAAAAAATGGCTACAAACGCCAAGAAATGGAACTTGAAGCGTCCTGCAGGTCCCTAGAAATCCAATATTTGCAAGATGGATTGGTTGCCTCCAAGGACGCATGGTTGCTTGCGCAGTCCAAATGGAGGAACTGTCTGTCTGATAAAGCTAAATACCGTTTGCTGTATGCCCAACACTCTTATTATGCTACAGGCGATAGACCTGGTACTTATCTAGCACATTTAGCGGCGGCAGATAAATTCTCTAATACTGTCCTTGCGATAGGTGGGGATGACGGTGTAACTTATGTAAAAACTCCGGAAATAGCGGACCAATTTGTTGCTTATTATAAAAGTCTGTATAGTACGAGACTATCGGCTGATTTAACCGAAATAGATGATTATCTTGCTGGTATACCATTGCCCTCGCTCTCTAATGTGGCGGTTGAATTCCTGGACTCCCCTTTGTCATTGACGGAGATTGAAACAGCCATCAGGTCATTTTCTGGAGGCAAGGCACCAGGGCTAGATGGAATTCCTATTGAGCTATATAAGAAGCATATTGACTTTTATGGCCCTAGGTTACTTACTCTATTCAATGACTTGTTGGAGTTGGGGTCGCTGCCAGATTCCATGACTGAGGCTTTGATAATAGTGCTATTGAAACCGGATAAGAACCCAGAGCGGGTAGATTCATATAGACCTATCTCGCTACTTACAACTGATGTCAAGGTGTTAGCAAAGATCCTGGCACTTAGACTCAACTCCGTTATTACCCAAATTATACACACAGATCAGACTGGTTTTGTACCGGGGCGGTCCACTCTAACTAACCTTAGGCGCTTGTTCACGCACTTACAGGGCCCTCGCGGGGACGCCGACACTTCTGTTGTAGTGTCTCTCGACGCTGCTAAAGCTTTTGATTCAGTGGAGTGGGCGTTCTTGTGGGGGTCCATGGCCCGCTTCGGTATTGGACCACGCTTTATACGGTGGGTCAAGTTACTTTACTCCGCCCCATCAGCCAGGGTCTCGATAAATGGATTTATTTCCTCTGCATTCCCTCTGGCCAGGGGTACAAGACAGGGCTGCCCGCTATCCCCTATCCTTTTTGCTCTAGCAGTGGAGCCCTTGGCGTGCTTGGTGCGTTCTGACCTGCGGGTGGGGGGGTTCCGGGTGGGCCCCACCACGGACAAGATTGCTCTATACGCGGATGATATTCTGCTGTTTATATCAGACTACTGCAACACCATGCCGCACGTGTTGCGTATTATTGACACCTATGGCGGGTATTCTGGCTTGTCCATAAATTGGGATAAGTCCTGCATATTGCCCTTTCGGGGTGCTTGTCCTGGGGTCCCGCCCGTGGCCCTCCCTCTTCGCTGGGTGGACTCATTCAAGTACTTAGGAATCTGGGTCACAAATAATCCTTCTCAATACTTTTCCCTAAACATAAAACCTCACATGGATTATTTGCACTCCCGTATTGCGGTGTGGGGGACTCTACCTCTAACTATAACGGGTAGAATTAATTTAGTGAAAATGGTGGCCCTGCCTAAGTTGCTGTATGCGTTACAGCACTCCCCTGTTTATCTCCCATTAAAAACCTTTCGGAGAATAGATAGTCTTCTGTCCTCTGTCGTATGGTCTAAACGCCGGGTCAGAATAAAATTAGACACCCTCACGCGCCCACGTGACTCTGGGGGCCTGGGCCTCCCTAAATTCAGATTATATTATCTAGCGGCACAAATGGTACATATTAGTAAGTGGTTACATGATCCTGGTAGAGATGAATTGATTTCCCAAATTCTCTATATAACCGATCGGAATTGCACCCCATTACAACTACTGTTGAGTGACAATGTATCGCTACTTAACCTTCCCATTGTCAAACAAGCAATTATGGTATGGAGACAGACGCATAGATTGCTCCAGGCAGAGGGTTGGGATCCGGAAACGCCTCTAGCCTACGCACATTCTTTTAATGAGCTTACATCGTTGCAGATGAGGGAGGTCTGGAGCAGCCGGGGAGTGCAGTCTCTTGGGCAATTGTATCATATGGGTGTATTTAAGTCTTTCCAACAATTGCAGGAGGATTATAATATTCCTACCTTCTATTTCTATCGATATCTACAACTCCGCCATGCTTGTCAAACTCAATTTGCAAACGCTCCCCTGATGCTCCGGGACACACCAGTTAGGGAACTATTTGTTAAGCTTCAAAATTGTACTATTTCCATATTTTATTCGGCTCTACTACATGCTTATCATTGTGAGACCCTTCTTTCTCTTAAATCTAGATGGGAAAGTGATCTGGGGCCCATATCTAATGATACCTGGGAGGATGCACTGGGTGCCTCTAGACTGGCGACCACAGCGGTCCGTTACCAACAGGTGCATCTTTTTGTTTTACATAGAGTCTATATTACTCCTGAGAGGTTGATGAGATTCGGAGGAAGAGTGGATTCTAAATGTCCCAAGTGTACTCTAGATGGGGGCACCTTTTGGCACATGATTTGGTCCTGTAGGATAGTTAATGCCTTCTGGCAAGATGTACTCAAGATTATGGTTTCCACTGGTATACCTGCTGATGTGCTGACCCCCCCTGTGTGTGTGCTGGCGGTGGTGGATGAGGAGTTGCTGGATGCCCCCTCCAGGCGTTACGTTATCAACCTGTGTGCTCTTGCACAGGTTTCTATAGCCCGGTCGTGGATGGCACCTGATGGCCCAGATATTGACTCATGGATTGCTTTAGTGAATACTACAATGGCGCATGAAAGATTTGTCTATGTATCCAGGAAAGCCATTACTAAATATTATGCGATATGGGATAGATGGTTGTCATCACCATATGTTGGGGGTGCCTGCACTACAATATCTGCGGATGCAAGTTTAGCTTCAACATAATCACCCCGAAGCTACCTGATGAGGCTAGGAAATTGTACTGCTTGCACAATAGTGTTATTTACTATATAGCTCACCCGAGGCACTACTTCCTGTATTTAATATGGTTGTATTCAGCGGTTCTGGAAAGATGTACTTTTCTATTTTTTTTGTGTATGTATTTGTAGGTATGTGTATATATGTGTATATATATGTACATAGGTGTATGTGTGCATATAGATATATATGGGTGAAGTGACGTGTCTGCCGGGTTCAATATCAGATGTCAACCGATTATAACTATATGTCTGTGCGTGATATGCTATATGTTGCCTGATACTATTGTCGACAGCAATGCTTTAGGTTTATGTTGTATTTTTGTTCTGTAATCTGTACAAAAAAAGAAACAAATCTCAATAAAAATTGTTGAATTAAAAAAAAAAAAGTTCCGAGAAGGTTAACATGTTTAAAAATGTATTTTTCAACTGTTGTTGGCAGCGGCAGTGGAGTGTTAACCCCCGGTGCGCCGGAGGAGAAGGGGGTTGCTATGGCTGCACGGCGCAGTGGCATTGTATACAGGGGGTACCGGGATAGCCATCTCCCTGTACGGTGGGAGAGGAACGGACTACCCATAGAAAGCTGCATGCAAAAAGGGGGCATCTTTAGTAACTTAATACCATGTACTGCAAACCATAGAGACTTGTGCAGTATACCCCTCACATAGGGGGTAATTCCAAGTTGATCGCAGCAGGAATTTTGTTAGCAGTTGGGCAAAACCATGTGCACTGCAGGGGAGGCAGATATAACATGTGCAGAAAGAGTTAGATTTGGGTGGGTTATTTTATTTCTGAGCAGGGTAAATACTGGCTGCTTTATTTTTACACTGCAATTTAGATTGCAGATTGAACACACCACACCCAAATCTAACTCTCTCTGCACATGTTAAATCTGCCTCCCCTGCAGTGCACATGGTTTTGCCCAACTGCTAACAAAATTCCTGCTGCGATCAACTTGGAATTACCCCCATAATCAGGATGATAACAAGAGAAAACGGCTGCGCTGAATGTCAGAAGTACAATGAAAAGAGAGCCAACATATGAATAATATAAGAATTTAATATGTAATAAAAAAGATGTTATAATGTAATAGTACCGATATAACAATGAACAATAAAATAACCCACAGAACTTGTCTCAAAGTGTCTGCACAACTGGAGGACTTATAATGTGTTGCAGCTATAGTGTAAAGCTGAAGTCCATGTTCCAAAGCTGCCGATGAACACTGCTATGAGTGCACAAACAATAAACGAAAGGTGCAATGGTAAAACTCCAATAGTAATTATCTTTATGTCGCCAGTTAAAGTTCAGTTGTTAATACCCCTCAGGTGGGCTGGTCCGTGTGCCGGGCGTCCCCGGTCGGATGTCCTGCGCTGCCCACAAAAGCTATGCAGCAGAGAGGGAATAAGTATGACACCTGAGCAAGGTGTGTGGAGGGGCTAGGACCCGCCCCTCCACACACCTTGCTCAGGTGTCATACTTGGGTGCAACTCCAACATACTCAGCCGGACACGTTTTCTACTGCTTTTCTGTCTCCAGCGGCTGTTACCACTCAAGCCGTCCCAGCAAGTTCTACAGTACACAGCACTTTATTCCCTCTCTACTGCATAGCTTTTGTGGGCAACGCAGGACATCCGACCGGGGACGCCCGGCACACGGACCAGCCCACCCGAGAGGTATTAACAACTGAACTTTAACTGGCGACATAAAGATAATTACTATTGGAGTTTTACCATTGCACCTTTCGTTTATTGGCCCTCATTCCGAGTCGTTCGCTCTGTATTTTTCATCGCATCGCAATGAAAATCCGCTTAGTACGCATGCGCAATATTCGCACTGCGACTGCGCCAAGTAATTTAACAATAAAGATAGTATTTTTACTCACGGCTTTTTCATCGCTCCGGCGATCGTAATGTGATTGACAGGAAATGGGTGTTACTGGGCGGAAACACGGCGTTTTATGGGCGTGTGGATGAAAACGCTACCGTTTCCGGAAAAAACGCAGGAGTGGCTGGAGAAACGGGGGAGTGTCTGAGCGAACGCTGGGTGTGTTTGTGACGTCAAACCAGGAACGACAAGCACTGAACTGATCGCACAGGCAGAGTAAGGTTGAAGTTACTCAGAAACTGCAAAGTAGTTTGTAATCGCAATATTGCGATTACATCGGTCGCAATTTTAAGAAGCTAAGATACACTCCCAGTAGGCGTAGGCTTAGCGTGTGTAACTCTGCTAAATTCGCCTTGCGACCGATCAACTCGGAATGAGGGCCATTGTTTGTGCACTCATAGCAGTGTTCATCGGCAGCTTTGGAACATGGACTTCAGCTTTACACTATAGCTGCAACACATTATAAGTCCTCCAGTTGTGCAGACACTTTGAGACAAGTTCTGTGGGTTATTTTATTGTTCATTGTTATATCGGTATTATTACATTATAACATCTTTTTTATTACATATTAAATTCTTATATTATTCATATGTTGGCTCTCTTTTCATTGTACTTCTGACATTCAGCGCAGCCGTTTTCTCTTGTTAGCTTTCTTGTTACACATCGACACATAGATGTTCGGCTAGCGCAGAATCTCACAATTCTGTTTTTAGTACATATTATAAATTATGTGATGCATCCTCTGCTGAGGCGCTTTTTCAGCAGTTAATTTACCTATAATCAGGATGATGTCTGAAGACTGGACACAAGACAGCCAATCAGCACAAGCCCCAGCTACTAATACTAACTTGTTTGTATTTTATTTTTTAAACCTGTAAGGGCAGACAAACAGCTCTTACCCGTAGAAGACCTGTCCTGGATAGATCCTCATAGTTTGGTGTGGAGGGGTGGGGAAATCGCGGGCCACAAAGGGGGCGGGGCCTTGCAAGGGGCGGAGCCTCGGCTGTACGATGACTGCCACTGCTGTACCAGGGAAAAAACTTTTCCCTCTCTGTGAGGTGGGGGTAAGGGAGACCCGGCCAGGGCAATCTGCAGCACTGAAAGACCGTGACACTGCTGTCCTGCAACTGCTGATAGCTGCAGGGCAGGGAGATGGCCTCTCCAATAGGGTGCCTTCATGCACTGCTAACCCTCCCACCTCCCTCCGGCTGTGAAAGGATGCAGTCTCTGCCTGCAGCTCCTGTCCCACAGTGACGCTAGCTGCAGTGATGAGCCTCAGCTCAGACTTTCACTGCAGTACAGCGGCCAGCGCTATCCACAATGACGGCAGTGAGTATCCCGTGCAGGCCCCACCCCCAGCATTTATGGACTCGCACATGCGCAGTACATATTTTCACAGAGGGACCCATAAAAACCGGGAGGCAAAGCAAGGTTTGCGGTAGGCAAGCCTGGACCATCTATAGTGTTAAATATTAATACTGTTTTCCATACAGTATACATTAATGTCCAGGGTCTTTACTAGGTTTTTCTACCACTCCCCCAGACTCCCACACTTGCTCCAAAGTTCCGCAGAGTGGGAGATTGTGTACTGCATTTGGAAACCCCCCTCTAGAAATCCTGCATTTGCCACTGTACCCACACCCTCCCTGTAATTCTCCCTCAGTGTCCCTGACCTCAGCCTATCTGTAACTCCCCCCTCTGTCTCTCTGGGTGGGGGAGGTTGGGGGCGCCAGTTCCTTACTTTGCCAGGGGCGCTCAGACCCGTAGATACACCCCTGGTCAGAGGCAACAAGATGAGTCTCTTGCAAAAACATAACATCCATTTTCAGTTTGTTCATATACATAAGAAGTTTCTTCCTCTTTTGTGGGGAGTTAATTCCCCCCACATTCCAACTATTAAACTAGACATAATAAACATAAGTACAGTACATGGAAATCATAGTGCCAGGTGGCAATATCAGCACTGAGATACATAGAAAAATAGTATGCAACATATATGGAAGCACCAGAGGGGAGGGGAAGGGAGAGACTAAGGAAGGGAATACTCGCAAGAGTAATATAGTCTGAACTGGAAATGTAAAACACCCCACACTATAAGTAGAGGTATTCCAATTCCACAAAAATGCACAAAGTGAAGACAATAACTTCCGGGCATGTTTGTAAAAATATAAAAAAAACAAAGTAAGAGCGTGGCTCGTCGTCAAACTTGGCAGGAAGTGTGAAAAAATTTCAGAAAATTAAGCATCCGAAAAACTGCAGGGGAAAAAAATCCGTAAGTCCATAACAGGTCCAGCAGTTCCATGAGAAGTAATGAAGAGTAATAAGTGCATCCGAACAATCAGAAACGAGTATAAAAGGACGCGCTGCATGAGGCAACTCAGTATGAAATAATTTACAACAAACAAACAGGACTATGGATATAAGGAGAAAGAGAAACCATGAGCCAGTGATCTGACAGCTTATGCGTAGTGTTCAAGGGACCATAACAATCAATTATCCTAGTCATCAGCCTCACGATCAACTCCATCAGCTTCTTCTTTAAGGAAAGCTTCAGCATCAGTTACCAAGAGAAAGTCAGTGAATGAATTACCAGAGTATATGCGCAAGTGAGCAGGATAGAGCAAAGAGAATTTCCTGTTCAATTTAATCAATTGTGAACACAGCGGGTAGAAATCTTTCCTGGCTTTCGAAAGCTCAGCCGAATAATCCTTGATAATGTCGATTTTATCTTTAAACATAAAGCTATACCTTTAAACACACTTTTACCATGGAGCCGCTGCGGCCGCTAGGCTTAATATGCACTCTACGTACCTTTTACGCTATTTGCGTAAATGAGTCCCATACCATGTACGGACTCTGCGTACAAACGCCGCGCTGACGGTACAAAGTACTCGCAGCGCGTACACACCCAATTAATACGCTTTTAAACCTTATACAGTTAGGCAATGCAATACACTTTAAACCTTAGCAGGGAAAAGAGGACACAACACCGATTTGTAGTTAATCACTGGGTTCCGACACCACAGAGTAATATTTCTGAAAGGGGGTTAACAATACAAATTATGCACTACAATACAACAGAGTAAATGGCTACAGTCAATGTACATACGTGAGAATATTCGCGTGCGCTTCCCGGTCCGGTCCTCTTCTATCAGGTTGATAGCGTTGAGAGTCTTGTGCCCGGCCAGGCTGCAACAGGCTTTTTATACAATACTTCCAAAAGCAATACAATGGATACTGTAATCCCTTTGTCCATTGGACACAGGAATGCACTTTTACAGTACAAGAGAGGTCATAGGTCGATTTGTAAAGGTAGGCGATGTCTTTCCCAACTGCTCTTGTGGGTGGTCTCCTCTGGATTCCCGCCACATACATAATATACAGTAAATACAGTTTATATCTATATTCTGCTTCTGCACCTAACTATCCGCAGGAACATGCGATCTTCCGCAAACCAACACCGGAATGTTACCCTTAAAATACCCTACAGCTGGATACCAAACACCACCTTATAACCTTAGTCTGTCCCCTCTTATCCTGTAAAGGTGAATCCCCTTGTTCTGGAATCATTTAAACTGTTGATACTTTCTGATGTGGTGCAGGAGGACTATGTGTACAATGTGCACTATTTGGATTAAATATGTAATATTTTGATAGCTCTCCATGCGCTCACAAACTCCGCCGTAAATACCCATACCACGCGCAGGACCGCAGGAGCGACCATACGCAAATTGCGGATATGTGCACGCACGGCGGAACAAGTGCACGCGCAGTGGGCATGTGTGTGCAGTTTATACGTGCTGTGTGTTCTTCAATATTTTTCGACTTTGACAGTCCACCCTTTGGCAGTCAACAATAACTGCCACTATCTAATCACTAAACAGAAAAATATCAATACAATATCTACAAACGATTGGATGGTCGGAGGAGAGTTGTAGGTGGGAAATGTATGACCTAGTGGGATAGTAAAAAGCATGTATGTATGAATCCATGTCTGAGGGGCATGTATCATCGTGCCATATATGTTCTAGATAAGCTTCGAGGTATTGCGAAGTATACATTAAATCCTTCTTATCCCATATTAAGGGTCTGTAAGTGGGCCAACAAACACTACCAAGCTCTTTTTGGCTTCTTGTTTCAACAAATGGGGTGCACATTTAGTTGATGATACATGGAGGGGGAACATATGTGAGTGCTAGTACATGTGGATATCACCTGTCGACTATGTGTGTCATTAACTGAAGGTTGTAGAGATGAAGATAAGACACATATCTAAAATACATTCACATAACATTTTCATAAACATTCTTGGGTATGGTCGATGTCTTTTCTGGATGGGTGTATCTGGGCAGAGGGGGAGACAAAGGAAAAACGGGTGAAAGAAACAGGCCATGGAATTCATTTGCAATCCTTATCATAACACTGTCTCTATGGATGGGCCGTAAATTAAATCTGCTGCTGTAACAGCGCCCCCGCTCCTTAGACTCATCAATTTTGTACCGTGCTTGCGCCGCGTTAGAATTCGAACACACCTAAATATCAAGCCAATAATTATGACGACTCCCAGGATACAAAGGAGAAACTTCCCTACACTCATAATAACATTTTGAGCCCACTCTCCTAATCCTGAGAACCAATTTCGTGGGTTCAACCATGAGACCCAGCCGGTCAGCTCATTACCCACAGCGGTCAGGGTAAGGTTGTGTCTCCTCCGGAACTTGCACTTCAACTGCAAGATATCGTCCATCTTTTGATCGATAACCTCGGTTGGGTCATCAGTGCTGTTTGTAATATACGTGCAGCACTTCACACCATACTGAGTTGCCAAAGTGACACAGTACCCACCCGTCACGGCTGTGATATAATTGAGGACCATCCTGTGCTGGATCAGTTCTGTCTTATAAGCTTGTAACTCCCTTCCCGTATACCTGAAGGTGTCATCATACATCTCAGTGATATTATCTATCAAGTTCGCTAGCGCATGGATATACCTATAATTTATAATTCCTCTGGCAGTATGGGTGATGTCTAATGCGAGAAAGAATTGAATCCCGGTGGATTCGTGGATCAAATCAGAGGCTACGTGCTCTGTCCTCTCTATGAGGTGTCTCTTGATGATGTGTTCATAGTGAGTATGAGTATAAGGAGCCTGAGCACTGCGGTGAACCTCTTTCATCTTATCATGGGTTATGGTCATGACCTCTGGCAACACTCTTCCGATATAACACAATCCTTCTGAGCTCGGGGCAAGCCACTTGTACGCCTTCCTCCCACATATGAAATAGGCATCATCGGGGAGAACATAGGGGACAGAATATGACATTACCATATTGCAAACTTTCCAAGTGAAAAACCCAATCCCTAGTTCTCCCATCTGCTCAGTACAAGTATCGGGCTGGATGATATGAGCACAGTACCCTGGTGATACTTTTCCAACCCACATGGTCTTGCTTCCTTGAGTGTACCTATACCGAAAATACCTTCCACTGTTGGCTATTTGACGTACAAGTTGCGAGTCTATGGGTATCCTATCAGCTCTGTGTGAAAATGTCATTGTCTGGTTATTCTACGTCACTTCCCAATTTCCCGGTTTTCGGTAATTGGAAATATTGAAACATAATAAGGATCTATCTACATGATACTGGTGGAGCTTCAAGCTAGGGGGCCTAGAAATATTAAATTTCGTCCACCGGTCTCCCACCCCGTAATTCGAGTACCTCATCTATTGCTAAAGGGTACGGTACTAATCCTGACTTGCTCAGACCTTGAGGTACTTGTGAGCACACCCAGCATTCTGTCTGGTTCAAAACCTTACCTACTAGTGAGTGGTAATCACTCAATGGATGACGGTCCATGTTGATATTAAGGCTGGACTGACATCTTTGGATGCCCCCATCCTCGACTATGTTCTCACAATTCCTACAAATGCAATTTTCCTCAGACAATAACCCTTCACAGTGCCTCCGAGCTCCTTGACTACCAGAGCGCTTTCTGATACTCGCCTTTGCTCGATTAGTGTGTTGCTCTTGAGATTCTACAAATCCATCCTCGCCATCAGAACCCATTCCAGATCCTTTCTCGACCTCTCTGGGACCCTCACCGAAACAGACTGTCCTGGTCAACAACAGGATTAACAGGAAAACCCGGAATGCAGTCTCTTGGGGTAAGTCCATCTTGTTAAGGGAAGAGAAGGGAAACAAGAAGGGGGAGAAAGAGAAGGAGAGAAGGAGGGTAGTGGGAGATGGAGAAAATAATAAAAAAAAACTGGTGCGACAACCGCCTCTGGTCTTGTTGTTCTCCGCGCTCAGGTGCCGTCTCAACAGTCCTGCCTCTCAACCTTCCCGGAACAGACACTGCAGTGATACGATGTTCTCTACACTCTGCTCTTTGTCACGAGTTCTCTCCGTGTCAGCGACCTTCTTACAGTGGGACGAGTGGACCCAAGTCTCTCTTTCGGCAACCTTTAATGCTGTCGTGCTGGTTAGCAAGACTTGGTACGGTCCTTCCCACCTGTCAATGAGGCAACCTGAGCGTAGAAAATTTCGAATCATTACGTAATCCCCAGGTTCAATGTCATGACAATTACTGTTCGGTAGGTCAGGAATCACCAGCTTTAGATTTCTATTTTGATTCCTCAGCTGCTGGCTCATCTTAACCAAATATTTTACAGTCACTTCGTTATTGCATTTCAAATCATCCTGGGGGTCTATCATTACATGGGGTTGTCGGCCAAAAATAATCTCAAAGGGTGATAGGTTAAGGGGGGACCTGGGAGTGGTTCTGATGCTGTACAATACTAGTGGCAAAGCATCTGGCCACAACAATCCAGTCTCAGCCATCACTTTGCTCAGCTTGTTCTTAATAGTGCTGTTCACTCTCTCCACCTTCGCACTCGCCTGTGGTCGGTACGGAGTATGCAGCTTGCTATTAATTCCCATCAGTTTGCACATAACCTGAAACACTTCACCTGTAAAATGGGTACCCCTATCGCTTTCAATTATTCTAGGGATACCATATCTACACACAAATTCCTGCACAATTTTCTTTGCAGTGAACGTAGCAGTATTTGTGGCAGCAGGGAACGCTTCTACCCAATTGGAAAACACATCAATACAGACTAACACATATTTTAAATTCCTACAGGTTGGTAACTGTATGAAATCAATTTGCATTACCTGAAAAGGGCCGTCTGTCGGAGGGATATGGGATGGCTCTGTTGGTATTGACTTTCCAATATTCTTCCTCAAGCAAGTAAGACATGTCATTGCTCTCTTACCTGCATGAGAAGAGAATCCTGGCGCACACCAGTAGGCTCTCACCAGCTTACACATACCCTCTTTACCCAGATGAGTCAGACCGTGTGCCGCCTCAGCTAAGCTTGGAAGATATGCTCTGGGGGCCACTGGCTTACCCTGTCCACCTGTCCAGAGTCCTGAGGACTCCTGTCTATACCCCTTTGACCTCCAGACCGCCCTTTCCTGTGGAGAACACAAATTTTGCATTTCAATTAATTTTTGTGTGTTGATTGTGTTGAATGTCATCAGTGATGTGATATTCGTTTGTATGGGGGTGCTGGCTGCTGATTTAGCAGCTTCGTCTGCCCGGCTGTTACCAAGTGAGATTGGGTCTTGGTTGTGTGTGCTTTGCACTTGATAACAGCCACTCTGTCTGGTTCTTGTATCGCTGTTAGAAGCCTTTTTATGTGGGACGCATGTGCTACAGGTGTGCCAGCTGCCGTCATAAAATTTCTGAGGCGCCATAGGGCCCCGAAATCATGCACTACTCCAAAGGCATACCTAGAATCTGTGTATATATTGGCTGACTTACCCTTGGCCAATTCACACGCTCTGGCTAGGGCGACCAGCTCAGCAACTTGTGCTGAGTGCGGTGGGCCCAGGGGCTCAGCTTCTATGATACTTCAGTCGTCTACAACTGCGTACCCAGTGCACAAGTCTCCCGAGTCCGTCTGTCTATGGCAACTACCGTCAGTGTAAAAAGTTAAATCTACGCCTTCCAGTGGGTTGTCACTAATTCAGGTCTTGCAGTGAAAGTCTGGTTCAGGTATTCCATACAATCATGCGTATCAGTGTCTGCACTAAATCCTCCTTCACCATCATTCTCATCCTCCACCCTTTGTGCCTGTCCAGGCACACTTGGCTGATAAGTTGCAGGATTTAGTGCACTGCATCTCTTTATGGTGATGTTTACAGGGGCCATTAGTGCTAATTCCCACTTTGTAAACCGTGCCGATGAGACATGTCTGGTTTGGGCGGAGTTCAGTAAGGCTGATACTGCAGGAGGTGTATGGATTGTCAGGTTGTGTCCTAACACTACGTCTTTGCTTTTACTTACTAGCAAAGCTATCGCTGCAACACTTCGCAAGCATGTGGGGAGAGACCGCGCTACGGTGTCCAACTGTGCACTGTAGTAAGCTACCGGCCTGCTGGCATCACCGTGTCTCTGGGTTAGGACACCTGCCGCACACCCAGCACTTTCCGTACCGTACAATTCAAAGGGTTTCCCATAATCTGGCATTCTTAATGCAGGTGCCTGTAATAGGCACTGTTTGAGTCTCTCAAATGCCAGTTCAGACTCATCTGTGTGCGAGATCCGATCTGGTTTGTTCGAAGAGACCATCTCTTGCAAAGGTAAAGCCAGTATGGAGAACCCTGGGATCCAGTTTCGGCAGTACCCACACATTCCAAGAAAGGTGCGGATCTGTTGCTGGGTTTGTGGCAGAGTCATGTCGCGAATCGCCTGTATTCTATCAACGGTGAGGTGTCTAAGTCCTTGCGTCAGGCAATGTCCCAAATATTTTACCCTGGTCTGGCACAGCTGCAACTTATCCTTCGAAACCTTGTGTCCCGTATTAGAAAGGTGAAACAGAAGCTGTTTCGTGTCTTTCAAGGACGATTCGAGTGAATCAGAACACAGCAATAAGTCATCGACATACTGTATTAATACTGATCCGCTCTCAGGTTGAAAGGATTGTAAACAGTCATGCAAAGCCTGGGAGAAAATACTTGGGCTGTCAATGAAACCTTGGGGTAGGCGAGTCCAGGTGTACTGTACTCCCCTGTATGTGAATGCAAACAGGTATTGGCTGTCAGGGTGCAGAGGGACAGAAAAGAAGACAGAACAGAGGTCAATGACAGTGAAAAATTTAGCAGTAGGGGGAATTTGCATGAGGATGACAGCTGGATTTGGCACTACAGGGAATTGGCTCTCAACTATCTTGTTTATCCCCCTTAGATCCTGCACTAGCCTATAACCCCTCCCCCCACTCTTTTTCACAGGGAAGATGGGACTATTGGCAGTGCTGGATGTCCTGACTAGGATGCCCTGTTGTAGCAACCGCTCTATGACGGGGTACACTCCTAATTCCACCTCTGGCTTCAGAGGATACTGAGGGATTTTTGGAGCTATCCTACCATCTTTTATTTGCACTACTACTGGAGCTACATCCGCCATCAAACCAGTGTTTTGTCCACCTTTGGTCCAAAGGGAACCCGGTATTCGTGAGATCATTTCCTCTACCTTTGATGGACACCTGTCTATAACAGCAGAGTGTGACATTAGCCTTTGTGGGGTGTCTAACATATCCTGCTCTTCCTGAACGTGATTCTCGGGTATATCCAAGAAGACACCCTCAGGAGTACAATATATGACACACCTCATTTTACACAATAAATCTCTCCCAAGTAGATTAGTCGGAGCCGATGCAGCTAGCAAAAAGGAATGCTTGGTCTGCAAAGGCCCTATCGTAATCTCCGCAGGTCTACTCAAAGGGTAGTGTTGCACTATTCCTGTTACTCCCATTGCCGAAATTGTTTTACCCGTGGTTTTCATACCTACCGTCGAATTTAACACTGACCTGGCCGCCCCTGTATCTACAAGAAAAAGTAATGATCTACCAGCTACATCAACTGTGACCTCAGGTTCACTACCAAGGCTAGCAATCAACTTCACTGGCTGCAGACTACAGGTGTGGCCCAACCCCTATTGTATATTGTGACCCTCCCGCAGCGCACTGGCAGCTACAATATGTGAGGGGGGTAAATGAGAATTTTCGGAGGTCTGCCAGTCCCTCCTAGGTGGGTACCTCCTTGTTTCCCCTGCATGTGGCTCATAACTTCTCCTATGCGGTCCCTGATCCCAATTATGTGTATTATAGTGTGGTTCATATCCTGGTCTAGGGGGTCGGTATACATTATGTGTGTCTTTATACCTACAATTCCGTGCAAAATGTCCTTCCTTCTGACAGTTATAGCATACTTCTACACGTGACTTACCATCAGGGGTCTGGGGTTTTGGCTGATGTGGTTTTGTTGTAAGAGCATTTATACTTACTGTCATCAGCTTGTCCCCCTGAGACTCCCTGTGCTTAATGACGTTCTGGTCGTGCTCGAAAGCGGACTCTCTTAATGCAGCAACCGAGATACCTCTCCAGTTAGGTAGAGAGGTTTGTACCCTTGTTCTTAATGCCTCTTTAACTCGTCCATTAATACTGACACAGCTACCTCCCTGTGATGTACATTGTCCTTAATGTCCTCGATCCCAGTGTATCTAGCCATTTCCTGCAGTGCTCGATGGAAATATTCAGATGCCATTTCACCTTCTTTTTGTCTTATGGAAAAGATTTTATTCCATTTGACAACAGTAGGGACATATACTCCTAATTGCAGATTGATTTGTTGTATATTCTCCTGAGTGTACTCATCAGTGAGAGGTACTTCTGCGTTTAATCTACAATCAGTAATGAATTTCGTGGGGTCAATATTGGAAGGTAAACATACTCGTAGCACTGTTCGCCAATCTTTGTTTGTGGGTTCGGTGGCGTTACCTAACTCTTTAATGAACCTCTGGCATGCGACTAGATCCTTTCTGGGATCGGGAAATTCTGACATAATTGACCTCAATTCTGTCCGGGACCAGGGACAATGCATGGCAATGTTCCTGATGGGAGTGACTCCCTGAGCGTCAGTCCTCCCATTGGGGACTGCGATCACCCTGACAGGATTTAATTCAATTACGTCATTCTGAGTTGACTCCACAATGTGAGGTGCTATTGTCTCTGCATAATGTATGGTACCGTACTTACCTGTGGACACGACCTCACTTATCCCTCCGCTAGGGGACCTTACTACTGCTCTTGCTGGTTGGGCCGTGCCCACCTGAGTATTCTGTATGGTGGCTGCTAGAGAGAGTGCCGATATCGTGCTGGGCTCATCTTCTTGCTCGCAGTCCTGAGGAAAATTTAAAATGGGATACAACTGGCAAGGGTTAGCGTTAGTACATTTATCAACTATACTCTTATCGGATACCAATATGCCATTGTCTGTAGCCACTTTCTCCCCCACAATATACGGTGGTGGTGGTGCGGTTGCCATAATTTTCCTGCTAGGTTTGGAACCTGCTGTGTGAGCTAATTCTCTTTGCATATCACCCTCTTGCTGCCATAAATTTAAACAATCTGTGTGCCTGACCCTTTGTTTTCGGGATTTTATCAGACATATCCTAATCCTTAAATTCTGCAATACCTCTGGTTCAAAACTGCCTACCTTAGGGAATGGTTCCCTATCTTCCGCAGTCATATGTTCCCATTCATTGCATAAAACTTCTGTGTGTGGTCCATGCTTCTCACACATTATGAACCTCGCTGACCCCCTGGGCCGCGGCATGTCAACCTGAACCCTGGTTGAGCGTCCCTTACTTGAGCAACTGGCCCCCATAATTTGCAGGTATTGCCCTTTCGGCTAATCCTACAAAAAAACAAAATACTCAATATAAGGCAACGGTGAAAGTTCTCCGAGTGCTTTCACCCACTCACGCCCACGTTGGCCAGTACTACCATACACTGTTGATAGCGAAGGCAATGTACCCAACATAGGGCCCCTATGTAACCTCTATTTACTGGAAGTTTCTAGGAATAACTTACCCTTTCCAGTAAATATAGGCCATTGGAGATTTCCTGAGAGAGGCCAGCGAAAACTCCTTAAACCTTTATTATACACAAATCACGCTTGCGTATGCTATATACAGCGCTAATGATAACGCGATTTTACGCAAAGTTCGTAAAAAGGGTATCACGTTGCGCTAAATATTGCACCCACGAATGCGCGGTCCAATCGCACACCGTATAGGTACTTGTTACTTATCTGCCGTGCGACCACTGGAATCGAATCACAAGCTGCGAAACCTCAGCTGGAGCGTATCAAAAACTAAATGGGTAAACCTCGCTAACCCCCTGGGCCGCCGTACTCTGAACACAATTGCCTACCTTGCTCCTTTGTAAGTCTTCTCGACTGACGTATTAAACCTTATACTAACGTGAGTCAGCCGCCTCACGCCACCAAGTCTCCACTCACTTGATGTACCACTCGACGGGATCCCGAATTCCCGGGGTTCACTACGTTCACTGTTACGTTCGCTCACTCACGTTCGCTCACTCAAATACACTTTGTTTTTTCTGTACAGAAATTATCTTTCATTCAGATAAACAGCTTTACTCCCAGAGGCAATACAGTAAAAAAGGTTTTATTTAAACTAAATCTTGGAAACCGAGCAATTTGTGCTAATGTAGCGTGACTACTGTCCCGCCCCTAAACTAAACGATACTATTGTGTAATTTGTACTTAGCGGTCGTACCCTTACGCACGTTGCGTAAACACGCGACCGTGCGTATGTCTTTACGTTGCGTACGCAGTCCCGTACTTCGTCCGAGACACGTGTACAAAAACCGTACGTCCGCAATAGTACAAATCCCACACTTCTATAAATGTAAGCGATATTACTAATAATCGCTCACTTAACACAACACAGTTTCTTTCTGTATAAACCTTTTTAACTAGGCCAGACTGTGTTTGTGTTTTACGTTTACTTCCTTAATATTTATTCTATATTTTAACTTAATAGCAACAAATTTCTCAGTTTTTTACACAGGTCTAAATGAATATAGTAATCAGTACTTATGGCAACAATGTGAGCGGGTATACAGAGTACAGGTGTACGCTTGTGTTGTGTGCGCATTTGGCGCCAAAATAGAAATTCACAGACTTTTTAAATAGCTTTGCGTATTTACTTTACGGGTCCCACCAGCATCCCTACAAACCATGCAGAGCAGACGCCATCTAATCAGCAATAAAATAGGGTTTCCAGTGTATCCACCGGCCAGAAAAAGGTTTACGTAGGATACCTGTCCGCCCTTTGCTGATAGATAAAGTCTGCTTTAACCTGCTAGGCTGCGGGTATGTGGAAAAACCGGACGATGCCCCCAATTAATAATGTCGATTTTATCTTTAAACATAAAGCTATACCTTTAAACACACTTTTACCATGGAGCCGCTGCGGCCGCTAGACTTAATATGCACTCTACGTACCTTTTACGCTATTTGCGTAAATGAGTCCCGTACCATGTACGGACTCTGCGTACAAACGCCGCGCTGACAGTACAAAGTACTCGCAGCGCGTACACACCCAATTAATACGCTTTTAAACTTTATACAGTTAGGCAATGCAATACACTTTAAACCTTAGCAGGGAAAAGAGGACACAACACTGATTTGTAGTAAATCACTGGGTTCCGACACCACAGAGTAATATTTCTGAAAGGGGGTTAACAATACAAATTATGCACTACAATACAACAGAGTAAATGGCTACAGTCAATGTACATACGTGAGAATATTCGCGTGCACTTCCCGGTCCGGTCCTCCGCTATCAGGTTGATAGCGTTGAGAGTCTTGTGCCCGGCCAGGTTGCAACAGGCTTTTTATACAATACTTCCAAAAGCAATACAATGGATACTGTAATCCCTTTGTCCATTGGACACAGGAATGCACTTTTACAGTACAAGAGAGGTCATAGGTCGATTTGTAAAGGTAGGCAATGTCTTTCCCAACTGCTCTTGTGGGTGGTCTCCTCTGGATTCCCGCCGCATACATAATATACAGTAAATACAGTTTATATCTATATTCTGCTTCTGCACCTAACTATCCGCAGGAACATGCAATCTTCCGCAAACCAACACCGGAATGTTACCCTTAAAATACCCTACAGCTGGATACCAAACACCACCTTATAACCTTAGTCTGTCCCCTCTTATCCTGTAAAGGTGAATCCCCTTGTTCTGGAATCATTTAAACTGTTGATACTTTCTGATGTGGTGCAGGGAGGCTATGTGTACAATGTGCACTATTTGGATTAAATATGTAATATTTTGATAGCTCTCCATGCGCTCACAAACTCCGCCGTAAATACCCATACCACGCGCAGGACTGCGGGAGCGACCATACGCAAATTGCGGATATGTGCACGCACGGCGGAACAAGGGCCGTGTGTGCAGTTTATACGTGCTGTGTGTTCTTCAATATTTTTCGACTTTGACATCCTGTAATATTAATATTTTATGCGATTCCCAAGCTATGTCCCGAGACTTGCGAGAGGCTCTCCAAATTTCCTCTTTATGTAAAAAGTTAAGACATTTAAAGAGGACTACCCGTAGGCGGGCTCCATCATAGGTTTTAGGGGGACCAATTTGGTGTGCACATCCTATAACCAAGTCACGGCATGAATCTTGTATATGCAGTAATTCAGGCAGCATGATACATAGAAAGTGGAATAGTTCAGGGCCTTTAAGCGATTCAGGGAGACCAATTATGTGGAGATTAGATCTGCGAGACCTGTTCTCCAGGTCATTAGTTTATTCCATATCTGGTGATGCATTTTAGTTGCCTGTTTCACCTCTGCTTTGAGCTGTGTAACATCATGGAACAACTCGTCAGTACGCTGCTCAGTCTGCATGAGTCTAGTATTAAGCTGGGCAATTTGTTTATTTATATCAGCAGTTTGGCCTTTAAGCAGTGGGTCCATCACCAAGCGTATGGCTCCTACCATGTCATTATAAGTAACCAGGACTGCAGGGGTAAACAGTACCTGTTCAGCCGGAGGCTGTGTGCCCTGAGAGAGGTCAGTGTCCTGATGTTGTAAGGGAGAGGAGGAGGAAGCCACGGAGTCCCCAGCGTCTGGCGCCATTTTGAGCTCAGTGCGGTGCTTTTCCTTCTCAGTCTTCTTAAGGTCTTTTTTAGGCGGCATGACCGGCGCTAAGTATCGCTCCATACAGTGCGCAGACCGCAGGAACTGCGGGCGTGATAGCGGGAGATGCAGGGAGGCAATATGCATTGTAAAAGGTATTTGCCCGGCAAGTGGCAGCGGAGCGGCTCTCACACACTGCTGTCCATGCAGCAGCTGTAACCGGAAGTCTCATCAATACATTCTATAAAATGATAGGTAGAAGTTGGTTGCTTCTACCTCTCCACTCTTTACACTGCTTGATACATCTCCCCCATAGTTCTTAATATCCCATTGTGTGGTACTTGGCTATGGCCAGCTTTGCACACAACAGCTCTACTTTACATCTAGAGGCCTCATATAAAAAAATTACCCTTATTAAGATGAATTATGTTACTCTGAAATAGTTATTAAATGCGCTACTTACACCTCTGTTACTGATGACGCTTCATGAGGGAATGTGTATTTCTGCTGTGACCGTGACTCGTTTGGGCTCTGCAAAATAACTAGTGATGAGCGGGTTCGGATACTCGGGATCCGAACGCCCCCGAACTTCACCCATTTAACACGGGTCCGAGGCAGACTCGGATCCTCCCGCCTTGCTCGGTTAACCCGAGCGCGCCCGAACGTCATCATCCCGCAGTCGGATTCTCACGTGATTCGTATTCTATAAAAGGAGCCGCGCGTCGCCGCAATTTTTCACTCGTGCATTGGAGATGATCGTGAGAGGACGTGGCTGGCGTCCTCTCAGTTTCTATGTTCAGTGGGCTGCAAATTGTGCTGCAAATATCTGTGCTCAGTGTGCTGCAAATATCTGTGCTCAATGTGCTAATTGCTTTATTGTGGGGACTGGGGACCAGCAGTATTATATAGTAGGAGGACAGTGCAGAGTTTTGCTGACCAGTGACCAGTGACCACCAGTATTATACGTTCTCTGCCTGAAAAACGCTCCATATCTGTGCTGCATTGTAGTATATAGTAGGAGGACAGTGCAGAATTTTGCTAACCACCAGTATAACTATATATATAGCAGTACGGTACAGTAGTCCACTGCTCTACCTACCTCTGTGTCGTCAAGTATATTATCCATCCATACTTGTGGTGCATTTCAGTTTTGCACAGTTTGCTGACCACCAGTATATACTATATAGCAGTACGGTACAGTAGGCCACTGCTCTACCTACCTCTGTGTCATCAAGTATACTAGTATCCATCCATACCTGTGGTGCATTTCAGTTTTGCACAGTTTGCTGTCCACCAGTATATAATATATAGCAGTACGGTACAGTAGGCCACTGCTCTACCTACCTCTGTGTCGTCAAGTATACTATCCATCCATACCTGTGGTGCATTTCAGTTTTGCACAGTTTGCTGTCCACCAGTATATAATATATAGCAGTATGGTACAGTAGGCCACTGCTCTACCTACCTCTGTGTCGTCAAGTATACTATCCATCCATACCTGTGGTGCATTTCAGTTTTGCACAGTTTGCTGTCCACCAGTATATACTATATAGCAGTACGGTACAGCAGGCCACTGCTCTACCTACCTCTGTGTTGTCAAGTATACTATCCATCCATACCTGTGGTGCATTTCAGTTGTGCGCAGTATATATAGTAGTAGGCCATTGCTATTGATATATTACTGGCATATAATTCCACACATTAAAAAATGGAGAACAAAAATGTGGAGGATAAAATAGGGAAAGATCAAGATCCACTTCCATCTCGTGCTGAAGCTGCTGCCACTAGTCATGGCCGAGACGATGAAATGCCATCAACGTCGTCTGCCAAGGCCGATGCCCAATGTCATAGTAGAGAGCATGTAAAATCCCAAAAAATAAAGCTCAGTAAAATGACCCAAAAATCTAAATCAAAATCGTCTGAGGAGAAGCGTAAACTTGCCAATGTGCCATTTACGACACGGAGTGGCAAGGAACGGCTGAGGCCCTGGCCTATGTTCAAGGCTAGTGGTTCAGCTTCACATGAGGATGGAAGCTCTCATCCTCCTGCTAGAAAACTTAAAAGAGTTAAGATGGCAAAAGCACAGCAAAGAACTGTGCGTTCTTCTAAATCACAAATCCCCAAGGAGAGTCCAATTGTGTCGGTTGCGATGCCTGACCTTCCCAACACTGGACGGGAAGAGGTTGCGCCTTCCACCATTTGCACGCCCCCTGCAAGTGCTGGAAGGAGCACCCGCAGTCCAGTTTCTGATAGTCAAATTGAAGATGTCACTGTTGAAGTACACCAGGATGAGGATATGGGTGTTGCTGGCGCTGGGGAGGAAATTGACAAGGAGGATTCTGATGGTGAGGTGGTTTGTTTAAGTCAGGCACCCGGGGAGACACCTGTTGTCCGTGGGACGAATATGGCCATTGACATGCCTGGTCAAAATACAAAAAAAATCACCTCTTCGGTGTGGAATTATTTCAACAGAAATGCGGACAACTGGTGTCAAGCCGTGTGTTGCCTTTGTCAAGCTGTAATAAGTAGGGGTAAGGAAGTTAACCACCTAGGAACATCCTCCCTTATACGTCACCTGGACCGCATTCATCAGAAGTCAGTGACAAGTTCAAAAACTTTGGATGACAGCGGAAGCAGTCCACTGACCACTAAATCCCTTCCTCTTGTAACCAAGCTCCTGCAAACCACACCACCAACTCCCTCAGTGTCAATTTCCTCCTTAGACAGGAAAGCCAATAGTCCTGCAGGCCATGTCACTGTCAAGTCTGACGAGTCCTCTCCTGCCTGGGATTCCTCCGATGCATCCTTGAGTGTAACGCCTACTGCTGCTGGCGCTGCTGTTGTTGCTGCTGGGAGTCGATCGTCATCCCAGAGGGGAAGTCAGAAGACCACTTGTACTACTTCCAGTAAGCAATTGACTGTCCAACAGTCCTTTGCGAGGAAAATGAAATATCACAGCAGTCATCCTGCTGCAAAGCGGATAACTCAGGCCTTGGCAGCCTGGGTGATGAGAAACGTGTTTCCGGTATCCACCGTTAATTCACAGGCAACTAGAGACTTGATTGAGGTACTGTGTCCCCGGTACCAAATACCATCTAGGTTCCATTTCTGTAGGCAGGCGATACCGAAAATGTACACAGACGTCAGAAAAAGAGTCACCAGTGTCCTAAAAAATGCAGTTGTACCCAATGCCCACTTAACCACGGACATGTGGACAAGTGGAGCAGGGCAGACTCAGGACTATATGACTGTGACAGCCCACTGGGTAGATGTATTGCCTCCCGCAGCAAGAACAGCAGCGGCGGCACCAGTAGCAGCATCTCGCAAACGCCAACTCGTTCCTAGGCAGGCTACGCTTTGTATCACCGCTTTCCATAAGAGGCACACAGCTGACAACCTCTTACAGAAACTGAGGAACATCATTGCAGAATGGCTTACCCCAATTGGACTCTCCTGGGGATTTGTGACATCGGACAACGCCACCAATATTGTGCGTGCATTACATCTGGGCAAATTCCAGCACGTCCCATGTTTTGCACATACATTGAATTTGGTGGTGCAGAATTATTTAAAAAACGACAGGGGCGTGCAAGAGATGCTGTCGGTGGCCCGAAGAATTGCGGGCCACTTTCGGCATTCAGCCACCGTGTGCTGAAGACTGGAGCACCAGCAAACAGTCCTGAACCTGCCCTGCCATCATCTGAAGCAAGAGGTGGTAACGAGGTGGAATTCAACCCTCTATATGCTTCAGAGGATGGAGGAGCAGCAAAAGGCCATTCAAGCCTATACATCTGCCTACGATATAGGCAAAGGAGGGGGAATGCACCTGACTCAAGCGCAGTGGAGAATGATTTCAACGTTGTGCAAGGTTCTGCAACCCTTTGAACTTGCTACACGTGAAGTCAGTTCAGACACTGCCAGCCTGAGTCAGGTCATTCCCCTCATCAGGCTTTTTCAGAAGAAGCTGGAGACATTGAAGGAGGAGCTAAAACAGAGCGATTCCGCTAGGCATGTGGGACTTGTGGATGGAGCCCTTAATTCGCTTAACCAGGATTCACGGATGGTCAATCTGTTGAAATCAGAGCACTACATTTTGGCCACCGTGCTCGATCCTAGATTTAAAACCTAGGTTGTATCTCTCTTTCCGGCAGACACAAGTCTGCAGAGGTTCAAAGACCTGCTGGTGAGAAAATTGTCAAGCCAAGCAGAACGTGACCCGTCAACAGCTCCTCCTTCACATTCTCCCGCAACTGGGGCTGCGAGGAAAAGGCTAAGAATTCCGAGCCCACCCGCTGGCGGTGATGCAGGGCAGTCTGGAGCGAGTGCTGACATCTGGTCCGGACTGAAGGACCTGCCAACGATTACTGACATGTCGTCTACTGTCACTGCATATGATTCTGTCACCATTGAAAGAATGGTGGAGGATTATATGAGTGACCACATCCAAGTAGGCACGTCAGACAGTCCGTACGTATACTGGCAGGAAAAAGAGGCAATTTGGAGTCCCTTGCAGAAACTGGCTTTATTTTACCTAAGTTACCCCCCCTCCAGTGTGTACTCCGAAAGAGTGTTTAGTGCAGCCGCTCACCTTGTCAGCAATCGGCGTAAGAGGTTACTTCCAGAAAATTTGGAGAAGATGATGTTCATCAAAATTAATTATGATCAATTCCTCCGTGGAGACATTCACCAGCAATTGCCTCCAGAAAGTACACAGGGACCTGAGATGGTGGATTCCAGTGGGGACGAATTAATAATCTGTGAGGAGGGGGATGTACACTGTGAAAGGGGTGAGGAATCGGACGATGAGGAGGAGGTGGACATCTTGCCTCTGTAGAGCCAGTTTGTGCAAGGAGAGATTGATTGCTTCTTTTTTGGTGGGGGCCCAAACCAACCAGTCATTTCAGTCACAGTCGTGTGGCAGACCCTGTCGCTGAAATGATGGGTTCGTTAAAGTGTGCATGTCCTGTTTATACAACATAAGGGTGGGTGGGAGGGCCCAAGGACAATTCCATCTTGCACCTCTTTTTTCTTTCATTTTTCTTTGCATCATGTGCTGTTTGGGGACTATTTTTTTTGAAGTGCCATCCTGCCTGACACTGCAGTGCCACTCCTAGATGGGCCAGGTGTTTGTGTTGGCCACTTGTGTTGCTTAGCTTAGCCATCCAGCGACCTTGGTGCACCTCTTTTTTTCTTTGCATCATGTGCTGTTTGGGAACTATTTTTTAAATCTGCCATCCTGTTTGACACTGCAGTGCCACTCCTAGATGGGCCAGGTGTTTGTGTCGGCCACTTGTGTCGCTTAGCTTAGCCATCCAGCAACCTTGGTGCACCTCTTTTTTTCTTTGCATCATGTGCTGTTTGGGGACTATTTTTTAAATCTGCCATCCTGTCTGACACTGCAGTACCACTCCTAGATGGGCCAGGTGTTTATGTCGGCCACTTGTGTCGCTTAGCTTAGCCATCCAGCGACCTTGGTGCACCTCTTTTTTTCTTTGCATCATGTGCTGTTTGGGGACTATTTTATAAATCTGCCATCCTGTCTGACACTGCAGTGCCACTCCTAGATGAGCCAGGTGTTTGTGTCGGCTACTTGTGTCGCTTAGCTTAGCCATCCAGCGACCTTGGTGCACCTCTTTTTTTCTTTGCATCATGTGCTGTTTGGGGACTATTTTTTAAATCTGCCATCCTGTCTGACACTGCAGTGCCACTCCTAGATGGGCCAGGTGTTTGTGTCGGCTACTTGTGTCGCTTAGCTTAGCCATCCAGCGACCTTGGTGCACCTCTTTTTTTCTTTGCATCATGTGCTGTTTGGGGACTATTTTTTAAATCTGCCATCCTGTCTGACACTGCAGTGCCACTCCTAGATGGGCCAGGTGTTTGTGTCGGCCACTTGGGTCGCTTAGCTTAGTCATCCAGTGACCTCGGTGCAAATTTTAGGACTAAAAATAATATTGTGAGGTGTGAGGTGTTCAGAATAGACTGGAAATGAGTGGAAATTATGGTTATTGAGGTTACTAATACTATGGGATCAAAATGACCCCCAAATTCTATGAATTAAGCTCTTTTTGAGGGTTTTTTGTAAAAAAACACCCGAATCCAAAACACACCCGAATCCTACAAAAAATTTTCAGGGAGGTTTTGCCAAAACGCGTCCGAATCAAAAACACGGCCGCGGAACCGAATCCAAAACCAAAACACAAAACACGAAAAATGTCCGGTGCACATCACTAAAAATAACACACACTCTGTTTGCAAAAAGGTTTCGATAACTGAGCTTGAATTGGAGTGGTGTATCATCATATACTTCCCGGCTACAGTGATCAGAGGGTTAGATCCTGAGCTGCACTGAGGTAACAAGCAGCTAAAACACTACAGTGGATGTGTGACTGGCTATCTGTATCAAGTATATATGGTATATTGTTATGGCTAAGAAGTACAGTAAATTAACACCACTGCAAATCACAGTGATCGGAGATTTAGATTATGCGCTGTAATTATATTAGAGCAGTCACAACACTGCAGTGGATGAATGCATGGCTATTTGCAACACGAATGTTTGCTTACTTCTGATATTATTAATTAGCATTGAGGACCCATCATTCACTAAGTTGCAAGCAGGGAGCAGTGAGTCCTCCTTCAACTTTACCGCTAGCCGTGGAAATTTCGGGTTGTTTGCAGCGACTGGCGTGCCCATGAAAGTAAGCACTGCATTCACCTCCGCAATCCATGGGATTGCATGGTGCACACATTCTCCTGAATGAGTTGAATGCAGGCGTAAATAATCACACCCGTACTCGCGCAGCGGACAAGCTGATGGAGGACATATCTGTAACTGTAGATGCTGTACCTGGTGTTGCCCCTCCTCCCCCATCTTTCTTCCTCTCTCTGTCTTTGCCCCTCTTTTCCTGTCTCTCTTTCTCTGCTGCCCCCCACCCCCCCACACACATATCTCTCCACATTGTACCAGCCTGAACGCAGACTAAAATACTCATACAATGACTTTGTACCCTACAACTATAAAAATACAGTACTTGTCATTAGCTTCTCACTTCACACAATAATGCCTATGAATAGTTTTATTTTTACACTTTATCTTAAATAACGAACAAGACACTGATGTGCTTTACTGTACAATGGGGGTCATTCCGAGTTTATCGCTCGCTAGCAGCTTTTAGCAGCCGTGCAAACGCATTGTCGCCGCCCACTGGGGAGTGTATTTTCGCTATGGAGAAGTGCGAACACTTGTGCAGCACAGCGCCTGCAAAATCTTTTTGTGCAAAACAAGACCAGCCCTGTAGTTACTCTTCGTGTGCGTTGATACTAACAATGGAGGGACGGCTTTTGACGTCACACACCCGCCCAGCGAACGCCCAGCCATGCCTGCATTTTTTCAGCCACGCCTGCGTTTTGCCAAACACTCCCTGAAAACGGTCAGTTGCCACCCAGAAACGCCCACTTCATGTCAGTCTCCTTGCGATCGGCTGTGTGTTTGGAATCAACACTAGAACCAGTGCAAAACCACAAAGGACTTTGTACCCGTACGACGCGCGTGTGCACTGCGGTGCATGCGCAGATTCGCCTTTTTTTCACTAAACGCTACGCAGCGAAGAACGGCAGCTAGTGAGCAACTCAGAATGACCCCCCAATAATAGAAAATGCAGACAAACGGAATACACATTACATGTCAGTAACTGTAATACTATAAACATCACACCCCTCCCATCCTTGCTGTATCTAACAGGTAGTTGGAAACAGTGGTTTACTCTCTATGAAGCTATGTCCAGTCTTAGTTGAGGTTTAAATACTCTGACTAGTTAGCATTGGTGGATCCCATGAGGTACGCTCTGAGAGCCAACACTTCCAGTTTACAAACAGCTTATCTTTCAAATTTTCTTCCTGTTCACAAGGAACATTCCTAGGGGTATATTTCAAAGCAATGAAAATCAATCTAAATTGATGTTGTGTTTCAGGAGCTATGACACACATGTACTAGCAGATTATTTTGGATATTCATTTTAATATATTAGTACATGTGTGGAAACAATCTCAATTTAGATCGCTTTTCATCAATTTAAAATTGTCTAAAATCGACCTATAGTTTCTAAATATACCTCCCAGATTCTAGAACAGGTTCTGAGGGACAAGACCTCCCATGAGTTTTTCCATCTCTTACGATGCTGCAATTTGTGCAGAAGTTGGTAAGGTTAGTTCCTCTGCACACAAAGTATCTCAGGCTACACTGGCCTCCCTCTTTTTAATGGACTCAATAATTTGGTCAACCTACCACTTCCACAACTCTCCTACTGTATAAACATATATGGAGGACACAGTTTTAGGGCACACCATGCCAGCTTGCCATTTATCTTTCCTATAATAATCATGAATGGGCACTTCTTCTTGACCCACACTGAAATCATGAGCAGATTTATTACAGCTTCGTTTGAACTGTTTGTCATGTATGCGTATTTTAATTTATCACGCTTTAATAAATCCCACTGAGACCTCAAACTCCGGTGCAAAAATAGCATGACTGGTGATTGACCTGTGGTGGAATGCTTGTGTTACGGTATATAAACAAGACAATATCAATATTGTGTTGTATTGACATCCTTCCCTCAGATAAATTGCTTTCAAAGCTCTTTGAAATGTTTGTATAATTCTTTCTGCCATACCATTAGTGACAGAATGGCGTGGAGCCAACCGTGAAATGAATTATACCCTTCGCTTTCGTAAGCTGTTGAAATTCAGCAGACATGAACTGTGGCCCATTGTCACTGAAAACTTAATCTGGTAATCCATTTCTACCTCTATAAATCTCAACATGCATATGGTTTTCTCCACAGTGGTGGACTATATATTGTAATCACTTGGCCTTGTATGGCCTTGGATGGCCTTGTATGTGTCTATGTATCTATAATTACTTCACAGAAAGGGTAGTGGATAAGTGGAATAGTCTCCCATCAGAGGTGGTAGAGGCTAAGACTGTAGAGCAATTTAAACATGCTTGGGATAGGCATATGAATATCCTTACAAAGAATTAAGGTTCAAAAAGGGTTGAGATTGCCTAAAGGATAAAAAAAAAGGGGCAGACTAGATGGGCCAAGTGGTTCTTATCTGCAGTCAAATTCTATGTTTCTATAATTACTTATGGCAATTTATTTTAGAGTGAACATACACTACAATGAAGAACATTCAGCCCACAAATGGCTCTGCAAAACTAATGTGTGCTTTCTGCCAAGCAGGAGGACAGGGCCATTCCCATAGATGTAACTTGGCCACTGGAAGAACATTCTGTGCTATCTGACATACTGAACACCCTGGCCCTTAGTCAAAGAAAATCAAGAGTAAACACGATTTTCCCCCTTGACCAGCCCTTTAAGTTTAAGGCCATTTCCTTAGACTATACTGGATAATTTGGTTGTTGGTCATAGACAATAGATCAACTGTAATAAATAGTTACAAACAAATCATGATAAATCTTAAGATGCTCCTCCTTATCACCCTCCAAAGATTGAGGCAAAATATGATTATTATTATTATTATTATTATTATTATTATTATTACGTTTTATTTATAAGGCGCCCCAAGTGTTTCGCAGCACCGTACAAGGGCCAGTACAGGGAGACAAAATTTAAAATTACAGTAAATAAATAAAAAAAATAGAGTATAGGTAACAAGGAGCACCACAATCTTCAAAACATATTACAGCTTAGATGTAAGTAGCGAGTGAATGATCAGCGCACTACTAGGAGCTGGTGGCCATAGATAGAGATGAGCCTTTACCAGCAGGAGAAAAAGCAGATAAAGATGGTTGCTGAGTAGGAGAGAGCTGTGAGTGAAATGTGTTGAGAAGAGGGTTTAGACAACAAGAGGAAAGAGGGCCCTGCTCTGAGGAGCTAACAATCTAGTAGGAAGGGGCGACAGATGACATGAGGTGCAAGCAGGCGGGAGGTAGCCTGATGGCAGGGTGTAAGCATAGCAGAGATGGTCAAGGCATGAGGCAGGGGGATGGAGGAGCAGCCTTAGGACTAGGTTATGCATTGGAAGGGTACGCTTTGATGAATAGGTGGGTTTTCAGTGCCCGTTTGAAGCTTTGCAAGGTCAGGGAGAGTCTAATGGAGTGTAGGAGCACGTTCCACTGAAGGGGTGCAGCACAGGCAAAATCTTGAACGCGAGCATGGGAAGCAGTGACCAGGGTAGAGGAGAGGCGACAGTCATTGGCCAACCATAGGGGGCGGGAGGGAGTATGAAGGGAGAGGAGGTTGGAGATGTAGGGAGCAGTGGAATTAGAGATGGCCTTGTATGTGAGGGTGAGGAGTTTGAGGAGGATTTTCTAGGGGAGTGGGAGCCAGTGCATATTTTGTCGAAGGGGAGTGGCAGATGTGGAGTGGTGGGAGAGGAAGATAACCCTACCTGCGGAGTTGAGGACAGATTGGAGGGGAGCAAGTGAGGCAAGTGAGGAGAACGTTGCAGTAGTCGAGCCGTGAGATGACCAGTGAGTGGATAAGTTTAGTTGCACTCTGGGAGAGGAATGGCCTGATGCGAGCAATGTTGCATAGCTGGAATTGACAGGATTGTGCCAGAGCTTGGATGTGGGGTGCAAAGGAGATGGAGGAGTCAAGAGTGATGCCCAAGCAGCAGAGTTGGGGAATGGGGGAGATGATGATGTTGTCAACAGTGATAGAGATATTGGTAGGGGGTGTTACTCTGGCTGGGGAAAGATAATGAGTTCAGTTTTGTCCATGCTGAGCTTCAGAGAGTACTCAACCATCCAGGAGGAGATGTCGGAGATGCAGCTGGAAACCTGGGAGAGGACAGAGGGAGACAGATCAGGAAAGGACAGGTAGAGTTGTGTGTCATCATCATAGAGGTGGTATTGAAGGCCAAAGGAGCTAATGAGCACACCCAGGGAAGAGGTGTACAGGGAGAACAGAAGGGGGCCAAGGACAGAACCCTGAGGGACACCAACAGGAAGGATGGAAGGGTGTGAGGTGGCGCCAGAGGCAGACACAGAGAAGGAGCGGTTAGTGAGGTAAGAGGTAAACCAGTCAAGGACATTGCTAGAGAGGCCAATGTTTTGGAGTGTGCAAAGGTGGAGAGGATGATCCACAGTGTCAAAGGCAGCAGAGAGGTCCAGAAGGATAAGCAGAGAGAAGTGGCTCCTGGATTTGACCAAAAGCAGGTCATTGGTGACTTTCACCAGGGCAGTCTCAGTGGAGTGGATGGGAGTGGACGAAAGCCAGATTGTAGTGGAGAAAGGATGGAGTTATAAGAGAGGTAACTTGTGAGACGGCTGTAGACCAGTCATTCAAGTAGTTTGGAGGCGAATGGGAGAAGAGAGATAGCTAGTAGGGTAGCTAGTGGGTGCTAGTGGGTGATGAAGGGTCGAGGTTGTTTTTTTTGAGAATAGGTGAGACCAGAGCATGTTTGAATGGTGAGGAAAAGATGCCGGTAGAGACTGATAAGTTGAAGAGGTGAGCAAGGTGGGAGCAGGCAGTGGGGGAGAGGGAGCAGAGATGACTGGAGGGGAGGGTGTCCAGGGGGCAGGTTGAGGGGGGGAGGATATGATGAGGGAGTAGACTTCCTTGTCTGTAGTGGGGCAGAAGGAGGGCATATGGTGGGATAGATGGAGGGGAAGTATGATGAGGGGAAAGGGGGCAACAGAGGGGTGACGGGAGGAGATATCGTGTTGGATTTCCACAATTTTGGAGATGAAGAAGGAGGCAAAGTCAGTGGCAGTGAGGGAGGATGGGAGAGGAGGAGGAGGGGGGCGAAGGAGAGTGTTGAAAGTTAAAAAGAGATGGCGTGGACTGGAGGACTGAGAAGAGATGAGTGCTTGGAAAAAGGATTGCTTGGTGAGGGACAGAGCAGAGCTGTAGGAGGAGAGAATAAACTTGAAATGGAGGAAGTCCGCCAGAGAGTGAGATTTCCTCCAGAAGTGTTCAGCGGAGCGTGAACATTTTTGTAAGAATCGTGTTACTTTGGTGTGCCAGGGTTGGGGTTTAGAGCGGCAGAGGGGGACAGAGAAGAGGGGTGCCACAGAGTCGAGAGCAGAGGATAGGGAAAGCTTTATTTTTACCCTGCAATTTAGATTTCAGTTTGAACACACCCCACCCAAATCTAAATCTCTTTGCACGTTACATCTGCCCCACCTGTAGTGCAACATGGTTTTTCACAGTTGTGTGCATTTTTGTTTTGCTTACAAACATGAATCAGGCCCTGTGATTGGTTCCTCTAAATTCAGTTTCGTATTGATGCGCCGAAGAATAGGGCCCAACTATCATGTCACTGGGAGTTTGTTGATTTGGGCCAGGACCCCTTGGGCTAGCTGGATGTGCTGGAGTGTACACAGGGCTGGATGACCTGACTATACTATTCCTCATGCAGACCACTGGTAGTAACAGAAACTAAATGATAAGGAACAGATGCTGAGGCTATGTTCAGGTTATAAAGACAGCCTGTGGTGGTAGTACTAGTATATTGGTAAAAATCAGGACGCACAACTGGAACAGACTGTCAGAAATATGGGAACTGGGTACTATAGCACAACAGAAGCAGGTTGCGGGAATAGGTGTCTCTTGCGGTAGGCTGCAGGAGTGTATCAAGGGCCTTATTCAGAGCTGAACGCAGTCACAGCGTATGCATGCACAGCCGCATCCAGAGGGTTTGCGCCTGCGCAGTGGCTACAGTGCGCATGCGCGACCCTTCAATAAGCAATCACATCCATAATGATTGACAGGTGACAGGCGTATGGGAGTGGTGATGCGGCATTGGGGGGTGGGGGGAGAGCAGGAAACGCAGGTGTGTCATGGCCATTTTCAGGGCGACCCAATGACGTCACCTGCGTTTCCTGCTATAGGAAATATGGTGCTGGACTGCCTGCATACGCAGCCATGTTGCATAGGCAGGGGTCAACCTCTGTTTGATCCGATAGCAATTCAACTGCGTTCACATCACGCGGGGGCGCCACACATGCTGGACGGCCTTGTCCTGTGCTGGGCTGCCCCCAGCATGTGATTTCAGTGGTTGCAAATTTTGCTACGATAGCAAAATATGCGACCAACTCTGAATAACCACCCAAGACTGAACTCTCGGAAACAATACCGGTGCAGGTAACTGGAGCAGGTGCAGCTCTGAAGCAAATATTGACCAGGCATCTAGAACAAAATAAAGAAATGCAAAACAGAACCAGGAGCTAATGTGGTCTTCAGGGAGAGAAGTTGTGCTGGCAATGAGCTATCAGCACTGATACTGTAGGCTGGATGAATCGTGAACTGAGTTGCTTGAGACTAGTTTGTCAGAGCAGATCATGTGATACTGCCCATGATGGCTGCACCTGTGAGGCAGAACAGAAGGAACCATCTGGAGTGGGACGTCAGTCATATTTACAGATGAGTGAGCATAGGTTACACACACATAGCATACTACACAGGCACATACAGACGGAGCCCTCCTCATCTATCCCTTTAATAGGATTAACTGAGCTAGAGCAGTCAGACTTAATCCCCTGCTGTATTGTTCTGTCTGTATTGTATTGCAGTTGAGAACAATAGATGAAAGGCTTATGCTAATAAACATTGGTGCACCTAGGCGCAGCAGAGAAGGCTAGATGAGCGAGGCTCCATCTGTAGTATATAGACACAAAAGACACACATAGCATACATCACCCCCACTCCCCAAACAAACATAAGAACAGCGAGTACTTCACCCAGCCAGCACATTAAGTAAGCCCCCAGCAAATGACTGACAGACCACTGCCTGGGAGGAGCTACCCCTGTGTCTCAGTATAATAGGAGCAGGAGGCAGCTGCCAGCAGCCGCACAGGCTGCCTGAGGCTCTGCTTAAAATTACATAAATATCGGTCACGACGGTCAGCTGAGCTGATGGATTGGTGGCCGAAGGGGTTCTAGGTACTCAGAATTCCCCACCTGCGTGCGTGTATGAAGGTGATACAGCTGGACCGGTAATGGAAACCTGTGTGGAAACAATGTTTGAGGCAAGCAATCTTTATGGCTGGTAACCCCTCCTATGAATTAAGGAGAGTTAACAGCAGTTGGTCATCTGTGACCATTGGCGGATCCAGAGGAAAGCAATTGGGGAGATCACCACTCACAGTGTGCCTGCTGCGATCATTTTCTCATATCCCACAAGCAGGGCTTTCACAGGAACCTGAAGATCTTAGATAGATTATAAAGTCTGCCAGTCTGTATGTATTGAGTGCTGAAAGCTCATGAGCCTTATCCCTCCTAATAAGACCATAAGATGTTCTAACGGGATGTTTTTTCTCCAGTTTAGGAACACTTCCAAATCTGCAATATAGTCCAGTAACAAATAAACAAAGGAAAAGTCATAGCGTAGTATATTTCAACTTTCTATCTATCTATCTATCTATCTATCTATCTATCTATCTATCTATCTATGTACTACTGTACTTTCTAAGCTTGATTTTTATATTTCACTCAGCATGTGGATTTCCATTTTACCTTTCAGAGCTAAAATATGTTGTCATTTCTGTAGTAGAAGGTCAGGGATTCTTCTTTCTTTCTGTAATGCATAAATGTTAGATATTAACAATAACCTATTGTTCTCAATACATTTACTCCTACAGCACTTACAGATAATGAAAGGCACGACACACAATCCAGTAACTCTACCTTTGCTTTTAGAGTTGCCACGCAACATGGGATATTGTAACCTAAAGTAGATACACATAGAAACCACTTTCTATGGGACTGCACCATCCTACTTTATAGCATCGGGTAGTGCAGTAAGTGCCAAAGAATTGCTTAGTCTAAATTAAATCAACACAGTCATATGTGGCCGAGGCATCATCCAGGGGTTCTGAATCCTGCATTAAGGATTTTTTAAGATGTTTTCTGCTTGGAGAGCTCCTGGGGAGTATTGTTCCAAAGTCTACGGCCACCTTTTAGGAAAAATGTTTCTCTTAAGCTTTATACGGTCATTTTGGATCAGGTCAAATGAAAAGTGTTTTACACGTTGAAATAACATCTTTAATTTGCAAGATATGTTGCTTTATATTTCTTTGTAACGATAAAAATAAATGGGCGTGGATTAAAAGACCTATAGTATATAGAGAGTCATAGGTCTACATCAGATGATCGGCAGGGTCAAAAGTTTGACAGTAAAATGTTTGACATGGATTTATGTTGACAGGGAAAAAAAGTTTACAGGGTAAAAGGTCAATGTGCAAATTGTTGACACATAAAAGGTCTAGAGATGAGCGCCTGAAATTTTTCGGGTTTTGTGTTTTGGTTTTGGGTTCGGTTCCGCGGCCGTGTTTTGGGTTCGAACGCGTTTTGGCAAAACCTCACCGAATTTTTTTTGTCGGATTCGGGTGTGTTTTGGATTCGGGTGTTTTTTTCAAAAAACACTAAAAAACAGCTTAAATCATAGAATTTGGGGGTCATTTTGATCCCAAAGTATTATTAACCTCAAAAACCATAATTTACACTCATTTTCAGTCTATTCTGAATACCTCACACCTCACAATATTATTTTTAGTCCTAAAATTTGCACCGAGGTCGCTGTGTGAGTAAGATAAGCGACCCTAGTGGCCGACACAAACACCGGGCCCATCTAGGAGTGGTACTGCAGTGTCACGCAGGATGTCCCTTCCAAAAAACCCTCCCCAAACAGCACATGACGCAAAGAAAAAAAGAGGCGCAATGAGGTAGCTGTGTGAGTAAGATTAGCGACCCTAGTGGCCGACACAAACACCGGGCCCATCTAGGAGTGGCACTGCAGTGTCACGCAGGATGGCCCTTCCAAAAAACCCTCCCCAAACAGCACATGACGCAAAGAAAAAAGAGGCGCAATGAGGTAGCTGTGTGAGTAAGATTAGCGACCCTAGTGGCCGACACAAACACCGGGCCCATCTAGGAGTGGCACTGCAGTGTCACGCAGGATGTCCCTTCCAAAAAACCCTCCCCAAACAGCACATGACGCAAAGAAAAAAAGAGGCGCAATGAGGTAGCTGACTGTGTGAGTAAGATTAGCGACCCTAGTGGCCGACACAAACACCGGGCCCATTTAGGAGTGGCACTGCAGTGTCACGCAGGATGTCCCTTCCAAAAAACCCTCCCCAATCAGCACATGATGCAAAGAAAAAGAAAAGAAAAAAGAGGTGCAAGATGGAATTGTCCTTGGGCCCTCCCACCCACCCTTATGTTGTATAAACAAAACAGGACATGCACACTTTAACCAACCCATCATTTCAGTGACAGGGTCTGCCACACGACTGTGACTGATATGACGGGTTGGTTTGGACCCCCCCCAAAAAAGAAGCAATTAATCTCTCCTTGCACAAACTGGCTCTACAGAGGCAAGATGTCCACCTTATCATCACCCTCCGATATATCACCGTGTACATCCCCCTCCTCACAGATTATCAATTCGTCCCCACTGGAATCCACCATCTCAGCTCCCTGTGTACTTTGTGGAGGCAATTGCTGCTGGTCAATGTCTCCGCGGAGGAATTGATTATAATTCATTTTAATGAACATCATCTTCTCCACATTTTCTGGATGTAACCTCGTACGCCGATTGCTGACAAGGTGAGCGGCGGCACTAAACACTCTTTCGGAGTACACACTTGTGGGAGGGCAACTTAGGTAGAATAAAGCCAGTTTGTGCAAGGGCCTCCAAATTGCCTCTTTTTCCTGCCAGTATAAGTACGGACTGTGTGACGTGCCTACTTGGATGCGGTCACTCATATAATCCTCCACCATTCTATCAATGTTGAGAGAATCATATGCAGTGACAGTAGACGACATGTCCGTAATCGTTGTCAGGTCCTTCAGTCCGGACCAGATGTCAGCATCAGCAGTCGCTCCAGACTGCCCTGCATCACCGCCAGCGGGTGGGCTCGGAATTCTGAGCCTTTTCCTCGCACCCCCAGTTGCGGGAGAATGTGAAGGAGGAGATGTTGACAGGTCGCGTTCCGCTTGACTTGACAATTTTGTCACCAGCAGGTCTTTCAACCCCAGCAGACATGTGTCTGCCGGAAAGAGAGATCCAAGGTAGGCTTTAAATCTAGGATCGAGCACGGTGGCCAAAATGTAGTGCTCTGATTTCAACAGATTGACCACCCGTGAATCCTTGTTAAGCGAATTAAGGGCTCCATCCACAAGTCCCACATGCCTAGCGGAATCGCTCCGTGTTAGCTCCTCCTTCAATGTCTCCAGCTTCTTCTGCAAAAGCCTGATGAGGGGAATGACCTGACTCAGGCTGGCAGTGTCTGAACTGACTTCACGTGTGGCAAGTTCAAAGGGCATCAGAACCTTGCACAACGTTGAAATCATTCTCCACTGCGCCTGAGACAGGTGCATTCCACCTACTATATCGTGCTCAATTGTATAGGCTTGAATGGCCTTTTGCTGCTCCTCCAACCTCTGAAGCATATAGAGGGTTGAATTCCACCTCGTTACCACTTCTTGCTTCAGATGATGGCAGGGCAGGTTCAGTAGTTTTTGGTGGTGCTCCAGTCTTCTGTACGTGGTGCCTGTACGCCGAAAGTGTCCCGCAATTCTTCTGGCCACCGACAGCATCTCTTGCACGCCCCTGTCGTTTTTTAAAAAATTCTGCACCACCAAATTCAAGGTATGTGCAAAACATGGGACGTGCTGGAATTTGCCCATATTTAATGCACACACAATATTGCTGGCGTTGTCCGATGCCACAAATCCACAGGAGAGTCCAATTGGGGTAAGCCATTCCGCGATGATCTTCCTCAGTTGCCGTAAGAGGTTTTCAGCTGTGTGCGTATTCTGGAAAGCGGTGATACAAAGCGTAGCCTGCCTAGGAAAGAGTTGGCGTTTGCGAGATGCTGCTACTGGTGCCGCCGCTGCTGTTCTTGCGGCGGGAGTCCATACATCTACCCAGTGGGCTGTCACAGTCATATAGTCCTGACCCTGCCCTGCTCCACTTGTCCACATGTCCGTGGTTAAGTGGACATTGGGTACAACTGCATTTTTTAGGACACTGGTGAGTCTTTTTCTGACGTCCGTGTACATTCTCGGTATCGCCTGCCTAGAGAAGTGGAACCTAGATGGTATTTGGTAACGGGGGCACACTGCCTCAATAAATTGTCTAGTTCCCTGTGAACTAACGGCGGATACCGGACGCACGTCTAACACCAACATAGTTGTCAAGGCCTCAGTTATCCGCTTTGCAGCAGGATGACTGCTGTGATATTTCATCTTCCTCGCAAAGGACTGTTGAACAGTCAATTGCTTACTGGAAGTAGTACAAGTGGGCTTACGACTTCCCCTCTGGGATGACCATCGACTCCCAGCAGCAACAACAGCAGCGCCAGCAGCAGTAGGCGTTACACGCAAGGATGCATCGGAGGAATCCCAGGCAGGAGAGGAATCGTCAGAATTGCCAGTGACATGGCCTGCAGGACTATTGGCATTCCTGGGGAAGGAGGAAATTGACACTGAGGGAGTTGGTGGGGTGGTTTGCGTGAGCTTGGTTACAAGAGGAAGGGATTTACTGGTCAGTGGACTGCTTCCGCTGTCACCCAAAGTTTTTGAACTTGTCACTGACTTATTATGAATGCGCTGCAGGTGACGTATAAGGGAGGATGTTCCGAGGTGGTTAACGTCTTTACCCCTACTTATTACAGCTTGACAAAGGGAACACACGGCTTGACACCTGTTGTCCGCATTTCTGGTGAAATGCCTCCACACCGAAGAGCTGATTTTTTTGGTATTTTCACCTGGCATGTCAACGGCCATATTCCTCCCACGGACAACAGGTGTCTCCCCGGGTGCCTGACTTAAACAAACCACCTCACCATCAGAATCCTCCTGGTCAATTTCCTCCCCAGCGCCAGCAACACCCATATCCTCCTCATCCTGGTGTACTTCAACACTGACATCTTCAATCTGACTATCAGGAACAGGACTGCGGGTGCTCCTTCCAGCACTTGCAGGGGCGTGCAAATGGTGGAAGGTGCATGCTCTTCACGTCCAGTGTTGGGAAGGTCAGGCATCGCAACCGACACAATTGGACTCTCCTTGTGGATTTGGGATTTCGAAGAATGCACAGTTCTTTGCTGTGCTGCTTTTGCCAGCTTGAGTCTTTTCATTTTTCTAGCGAGAGGCTGAGTGCTTCCATCCTCATGTGAAGCTGAACCACTAGCCATGAACATAGGCCAGGGCCTCAGCCGTTCCTTGCCACTCCGTGTCGTAAATGGCATATTGGCAAGTTTACGCTTCTCCTCCGACAATTTTATTTTAGGTTTTGGAGTCCTTTTTTTTCTGATATTTGGTGTTTTGGATTTGACATGCTCTGTACTATGACATTGGGCATCGGCCTTGGCAGACGACGTTGCTGGCATTTCATCGTCTCGGCCATGACTAGTGGCAGCAGCTTCAGCACGAGGTGGAAGTGGATCTTGATCTTTCCCTAATTTTGGAACCTCAACATTTTTGTTCTCCATATTTTAATAGGCACAACTAAAAGGCACCTCAGGTAAACAATGGAGATGGATACTAGTATACAATTATGGACTGCCTGCCGAGTGCAGACACAGAGGTAGCCACAGCCGTGAACTACCGTACTGTACTGTGTCTGCTGCTAATATAGACTAGTTGATAAAGAGATGTCTATGTAACTATGTATGTATAAAGAAGAAAGAAAAAAAAACCACGGTTAGGTGGTATACAATTATGGACGGACTGCCTGCCGAGTGCAGACACAGAGGTAGCCACAGCCGTGAACTACCGTACTGTACTGTGTCTGCTGCTAATATAGACTGGTTGATAAAGAGATGTCTATGTAACTATGTATGTATAAAGAAGAAAGAAAAAAAACCACGGTTAGGTGGTATACAATTATGGACGGACTGCCTGCCGAGTGCAGACACAGAGGTAGCCACAGCCGTGAACTACCGTACTGTACTGTGTCTGCTGCTAATATAGACTGGTTGATAAAGAGATGTCTATGTAACTATGTATGTATAAAGAAGAAAGAAAAAAAAACCACGGTTAGGTGGTATACAATTATGGACGGACTGCCTGCCGAGTGCAGACACAGAGGTAGCCACAGCCGTGAACTACCGTACTGTACTGTGTCTGCTGCTAATATAGACTGGTTGATAAAGAGATGTCGTAGTAGTATGTATGTATAAAGAAGAAAAAAAAACCACGGTTAGGTGGTATATACAATTATGGACGGGCTGCCGAGTGCCGACACAGAGGTAGCCACAGCCGTGAACTACCGCACTGTACTGTGTCTGCTGCTAATATATAGACTGGTTGATAAAGAGATAGTATACTCGTAACTAGTATGTATGTATAAAGAAAGAAAAAAAAACCACGGTTAGGTGGTATATACAATTATGGACGGGCTGCCGAGTGCCGACACAGAGGTAGCCACAGCCGTGAACTACCGCACTGTACTGTGTCTGCTGCTAATATAGACTGGTTGATAAAGAGATAGTATACTCGTAACTAGTATGTATGTATAAAGAAAGAAAAAAAAACCACGGTTAGGTGGTATATACAATTATGGACGGGCTGCCGAGTGCCGACACAGAGGTAGCCACAGCCGTGAACTACCGCACTGTACTGTGTCTGCTGCTAATATATAGACTGGTTGATAAAGAGATAGTATACTCGTAACTAGTATGTATGTATAAAGAAAGAAAAAAAAACCACGGTTAGGTGGTATATACAATTATGGACGGGCTGCCGAGTGCCGACACAGAGGTAGCCACAGCCGTGAACTACCGCACTGTACTGTGTCTGCTGCTAATATATAGACTGGTTGATAAAGAGATAGTATACTCGTAACTAGTATGTATGTATAAAGAAAGAAAAAAAAACCACGGTTAGGTGGTATATACAATTATGGACGGGCTGCCGAGTGCCGACACAGAGGTAGCCACAGCCGTGAACTACCGCACTGTACTGTGTCTGCTGCTAATATAGACTGGTTGATAAAGAGATAGTATACTCGTAACTAGTATGTATGTATAAAGAAAGAAAGAAAAACCACGGTTAGGTGGTATATACAATTATGGACGGGCTGCCGAGTGCCGACACAGAGGTAGCCACAGCCGTGAACTACCGCACTGTACTGTGTCTGCTGCTAATATAGACTGGTTGATAAAGAGATAGTATACTCGTAACTAGTATGACTATAAAGAAAGAAAAAAAAACCACGGTTAGGTGGTATATACAATTATGGACGGGCTGCCGAGTGCCGACACAGAGGTAGCCACAGCCGTGAACTACCGCACTGTACTGTGTCTGCTGCTAATATAGACTGGTTGATAAAGAGATAGTATACTACTAATATTATATATACTGGTGGTCAGGTCACTGGTCACTAGTCACACTGGCAGTGGCACTCCTGCAGCAAAAGTGTGCACTGTTTAATTTTAATATAATATTATGTACTCCTGGCTCCTGCTATAACCTATAACTGGCACTGCAGTGCTCCCCAGTCTCCCCCACAATTATAAGCTGTGTGAGCTGAGCACAGTCAGATATATATATACATTGATGCAGCACACTGGGCTGAGCAGTGCACACAGATATGGTATGTGACTGAGTCACTGTGTGTATCGTTTTTTTCAGGCAGAGAACGGATATATTAAATAAAACAAACAACTGCACTGTCTGGTGGTCACTGTGGTCGTCAGTCACTAAACTCTGCACTCTCTTCTACAGTATCACAGCCTCAGGTCAATCTCTCTCTCTCTCTCTCAACCCTAATCTAAATGGAGAGGACGCCAGCCACGTCCTCTCCCTATCAATCTCAATGCACGTGTGAAAATGGCGGCGACGCGCGGCTCCTTATATAGAATCCGAGTCTCGCGAGAATCCGACAGCGTCATGATGACGTTCGGGCGCGCTCGGGTTAACCGAGCAAGGCGGGAGGATCCGAGTCTGCTCGGACCCGTGAAAAAAACATGAAGTTCGTGCGGGTTCGGATTCAGAGAAACCGAACCCGCTCATCTCTAAAAAGGTCTACACATTTTTGTTATTTTAACCCTAATCTTAACCCTCCCCCTAGTGCCTAACCCTAACTATCCTTTTCCACAGCCTAACTCTTCGCCAACTGTCAAACCATCTCTTCCGGCAGCTAACACTCTCCCAAGTACCGAACCCTAATCCTAATCCTAAAAATCATGAAAAACTATGCGTCGACCATGGGCAGCTCCAGAGGTGGGGCTGCAGCTCACTTTAAAATTCAAATAGGGTAGCCACACCAACTGCCAGTGAGTCAGTTTGAAATGACAGTTGGTGGCAGTTGGTGTGGCTCCCCTATATGAATTTTGAACTGACCTTCAGCCCCACCTCTGGAGCCACCTCTGGTGTTGGCCATTTCAATGTTAACCTTTTGACCCTGCGGACCTTCTGTAACTGTCAACCTATTGACTATATCTATTAACTGTTTGTCTTCCATCCAGATAACAAAATAAATTCCTGGACGCAGGCAACAAGATCACAGTAAATGACTGTATATGTTCCAGTGTTCTTGGCATCGGTCTCTTTGTAGTGGGACCAATAGTCAGATGGCAGTGAAGGTTAGAGAGACTAATCCTACAAATGTCGATGTCTTGCAAAGATTTTTATTACAGAAATGAGGGTACGTAGAGCAGATATCATCTAATAGGTCAATAGAAATTGAGTGAGCGTTTCATGGGTCTCTGCCTGCTTCTTCTGATACAGAAACTTACTCATGATAGTAAATAAGCTTGTGGGTAAGGAGATGACGTGTCTGCTGTACTTTTTGGTCAAAAATGGGATACCTGTTTTTTATCATTCACACAAACCATTTTTTATGATAAGAATGTACCAGTACTCAGATGTGACTGTACTCATCAAAGTGCCAAGTTCATACAAGATTTATAATTACTTCCAGACCCTGGATACGTCTACTTCAGTAATTGCTGAATGGATTACAGTGATTTTTACATTTTTGTGGACCTACAGTATAAGAATTAAAAAAGTTACAAATAAAGGGGATGCAGTTAGCATCCCAACATTTAGGATGCTGGAATCCCAACACCAGTCACTATACAGACACCAGAATCCTGACACCTGATATCCCGAAAGTAAATATTGGGGAGGCTAGGGTTAGGCTGTGGGAGGGGAGGTTAGAGTTAGGCTGCGGGAGGGAAGGTTAGAGTTAGGCTGCGGGGATGGAGGGTTAGGGCTGAAACACACAAGACGGCTTTTGCCGGCCGGGAAAAAGCCGGATGGCTTTTTCCCGTGCCGGTATTGTAATGAGCAGTGTGAGGTGTAGGGTCCTTTCACACTGCACGGCCCCGGCCCGGCTGCCGGGTTACAGCCAGAAATATCCACTGGAAGGTCCAGCTGTCGGGCCGGGGCCGTGCCGTCTTTGCAGCCAGTGGACCGTGTGTGTGAAGGGGAGCTTTCACACACAACAGTGTTTTTCCAAGCCGTGTCGAATGCTGCACATGCGCACAGCATCACACACGGCTCAAAGCCGTTGTGTGTGAAAGACTCTGCCGGATGGCAAAAAGCCGGACGAAGTTTGTCCGGCTTTTTGCCATCCGGGAGAAACCAGCGCGTGTGATACAGCCCTTAGGCTGCGGAAGGGGAGGTTAGGGTTAGGCTGCAGGAGGGGAGGTTAGGGTTAGGCTGCGGGGAGGGAGGGTTAGGCTGTGGGAGGGGAGGTTATGGTTAGGCTGTGGGAGAGAAGGTTAGGGATAGGCTGCGGGAGAGGAGGTTAGGGATAGGCTGCGGGAGAGGAGGTTAGGCTGCAGGAAGGGAGGGTTAGGCTGTGGGAGCGGAGGTTAGGGTTAGGCTGCAGGGAGGGAGGGTTAGGATGTGGGAGGGGAGGTTAGGGTTAGGCTGTGAGGAGGGAGGGTTAGGCTGCGGGAGGGGAGGTTAGAGTTAGGCTGTGGGGAGGGAGGGCTAGGCTGCAGGGGGAGGGTTAGGGTTAGGCTGCGGAAGGGAGGGTTAGAGTAAGGGGGAGGGGGAGGATTAGGATTACGTTTGTTACAAAGTATTGTCGGGATTCTCAGTGTTGGGATGCCGGTGTCAGTATTCTAAGCCCAGGATCCCGTATCACTGTTATACCATCAGAGAGAGAAAAGTAGTGCGTTTAGCAGCAGTTTCTGCCACAGCCTCTTTATCATGTGCAGCTATTACTGGCCACACAAAGGACCTGATTTAGAGGTGGATTCTACTTGTATCAATGCTGTGTCCAAACATGCAGCAGCGATGTGAATATATGCAAATGCCACAGGAGGCGTCGCAGATCCAACTGCTGCAAATGAAGACAAAGCGTTACATCACCATCAGTTGCGATGGTCGTGCACATCATCCATCTAAGCCTAAGCTTACTCAGAATGGCTACACACCTAGAAAATGGGTGAAAGCGGCAGCAGCATGTCAGTCATGCTATGGCGTGGGGGCACTGCGTACGATCTCACACACAGAGATTTGCACATGCCCAGATCTCTCATCATCGGCGCTGTACGGAGTTGCACACAACTCTGCATTAGTACTAATATAAGATCCAATATCTTATTGGCAAATATTTGTTTTTCATCATCTAGTTGTTAATGGTCCCATCTGCACAGAGGATATTGGAGTCAAACTCATTTGACAAACTGATGCTAGTTTTACTCCTCCATAACTATTGTGTCCTAATGTATCACAGTCTGTTACAGCAGCATCTATGCTTTTAGTCTATCCGCTGCTGTTTCTTGTTAGAGCAGTGATATAAGGGCAGACAGTGCCCAATAAACATATGTAAGCAGCAGTGGCGTAAGTTCATCACAGTCGCCCGGAGGCAAGATAAATATTGGTGCCCCCCTATTTCCTATATTAAGATAAATACATGTATGTATGTGTGCGTATATATATATATATATATATATGTATGTATGTATGTGTGTGTGTGTATGGAGTGTTCTGAAAACAATTTATATACTGTATTTATACATTTAATGGTATTTTATTTTAAATCACACATTTTATAGCAGTCATACCCAGGATTAGAACCCATGACCTGTTACACTGACAGCAGGCACTTTACTGATGGAGCTATTTGCTCCTGTAGAGGAAGCATGAGAATTCTAACTATATGAAATTACGTGTAATTGTCAGAGAAGTATCTTCATATAATTCTCATATTTCCTATACAGGAGCAAAACGCTTCATCAGTAAGGTGTCTGCTTCCAGTGTAATAGGTTGTGGTTTCTAATCCTGGGTGTGATACTTGTAAAATGAGTATATTCAGTATAATAAAGAGGGTGTGATTTGTAAAGTGCAGGGACCAGTGAGGAAGTTAGCCACTGAAAAAACAGCGACAGCTATCAATTAACTTAATTCAATGGTGTCACAGAATGGGAGGAGAGGTGCCCCATTTCAGAGCAGGAGCCCGGCGGCAGATGACTCCGTTGCCTCCCAGAGTTCTGCCTCTGGTAAGCAACTTGATTTGTTGAATGGCCAGGTCATCAAGGCCGTTTTGTTGACATCTCCTATTCACAGACAATCCCCCCCCATGTGGGCCTCTTTACTCTCGACAGTGCAGTTCCTGATGAGTCTTTAAGATCAGATATAAACTCTTTGTTACACAGCAAAGATGGGTTCACACTGACTAGGACCAGTGACAACTTTTTAGCAGCTACGTTTCGTTAAGGTTTTTGCAACATGTATCCAGGGTTGGATTAAGGCTTGTGTGGTTCCCAGGCCAAATAAATTGGGGAGCCCCCTTACCCAGACTCAAGCCTGTCCTCTCCATCCACTGCCAGTGATGAGCCCGGTACATAAGCACTACTGCTGCCAGCCTTGGTTATCACACATGCACAGGAGACAGACCAGGGCTGCCATCACTAAGCTCCTGCTCCACCAAGGGAAGGTGCTGTATGCTGTTTATCACCTTGTCCCCAAGTTGGCATGAAGGCGTTCATGGGTCTCTACCCTTGGTCTGGGCTGTTCACTTGGCTGTTGGTCGCAGAGTTGGAGTTGCAACCAAAAGTCTACCCGAAGCTTCAGCTCGGTCTCCATCAAGTTGTACTTTTAGGCAGCTGGGTGGGGAGGGTTGGCTGCTGTACAGTAGCCAGGGATATGAGAGGCTGGGGCTGCCTGACTCTTTGGTGCTCGCAGACAGCACGCAAGCTACTTTCCTTCCGGCACCTGCAGTACCACAAGCCTGGTTATTTTTTTGAAAGACGTTAATAGAAAAGTGTCTATGTTTATGGGGCTGCAAGGGAATACATGGCTTTCCAGTGGCCAATCCGAATGCGGCTCCCTCTTCATGCGGCGGCAGAGTTTGCATGAAATAGGTGTGGCCGCCCTTGGCACACACCCCATTCTGCCTCACAGCAGCAACAGGTGTGGGGGGCGGGGGTGGGGTTTGGGTAGAGCTCTATTTTACTGCCAGGCTGTGGGGACCACCCCACCTATAATCGTGCCCTGCCTGTATCACATCTCCATGATGACAGATAAACAGATTATTAATCTCTTTCCTCAATAGACTGTTTTGTTATTAGATGGTATTTTATGGTAAATCTTCTGCTGTTTTTCCTCGTGCATGTGCATTAACCAGAGGTACAGTAACCTCCTCCTGTGCTTTCTGAATCTGCAGTTTATTCCATTTCTCTTACATTCTAGAGGATACTGGGGTCCATATAGTACCATGGCGTATAGACGGGTCCACTAGGAGCCATGTTTTTTTTAAAGAATTTGATAGTGTGGGCTGGCTCCTCCCTCTATGCCCCTCCTACCAGACTCAGTTTAGAAAATGTGCCCGGAGGAGCCGGTCACGCTGAAGGAAGCTCCTGAAAAGTTTTCTGCATTTATTTTATGTTTTTTTCAGGCAGGGCTGGATGGCACCAGCCTGCCTGCTTCGTGGGACTTAGGGTGGAGTGGCCCAACCTCTTGAAGAGTTAATGGTCCCGTTCCCCGCTGACAGGACACTGAGCGCCTGAGGTAACTATTCACAAGCCCCACCATGGCGAGCGTACATTCCCGCAGCACGCCGTCACCCCTAACAGAGCCTGAAGACTGAAGAGTGGTGAGTATTGAGCCGGCGTCCTATTATTGCAGCATGAGGGTACGGCGACGCACGGCTTCTAAATGGGGCAGAATGCGTCTCCGGACACAGTACACAACTGCTTCCCAGTACACCGTACACAGTACCCATACTGGCACCACAGCCTTAAAACGGTTCTCTCCATTTTAATCACCAGATTCCTCAGCCAGTATTAAAAAAAAAGCAGGAAGAGCGCGCGCCATTGAAGGGGCAGGGCTTCACTATGAAAGGATCCAGCAGCTCACCAGTGCCATTTTCTCTCACGTCCTAGAGGATGCTGGGGCTCTATTTAGTACCATGGGGTATAGACGGGTCCACTAGGAGCCACTGCACTTTAAGAGTTTAATAGTGTGGGCTGGCCTCTCCCACCAGACTCAGTTTAGAAATTGTGCCCGGAGGAGCCAGTCACAGCTAGGGGAGCTCCTAGGAGTTTTCTTAGTTTTATTTTTTTTCTAGAGTTTATTATTTTACAGGAGGCTGTTGGCAACAGTCTGCCTGCTTTGTGGGACTTAGGGGGGAGTAATGAACCAACTTAATAAAGGGTTAATGGTCCATTACTCCGCTGACAGGACACTGAGCTCCTGAGGGAAATGTTCGCAAGCCCACGAGGCGACCGCCCATTCCCGCAGCACGCTGCCAGCCCCTAACAGAGCCAGAAGATAGAAGAGTGGTGAGTACAGCGCCGGCGTCCCGGTTAGCGGGTTGCTGGCGGGTATGGCGGCACAAGGGTGGGAACGCAGTTCTGGGGGCTGCGCTCCAGGAAGGCTCAGCAACATGCTTTGTATGTAGGCGCTGTGAGGGGCATCCTGAGCAAGCGCGATATACCCTACACTGGTCACAGTGCTAACAGGGGCTAATCCCACTTTTAGCAAGTGGGTCTCAAGGCCAGTATAAATAATAAAGTGCGGCAAGCAGCGCGCCATTGCAGGGGGCAGGGCTTCCTCTCAGAGCGGATCCAGCAGCTCACCAGCGCCATTTTCTCCCTGCAGATCTCCAGTACAAGACGCTGACAGGGAAGCGCTGTTCCTCCACATAACTCCAGCACTTCTGCGGTACCAGGGGGTTATAGATTAGGGGAGGGAGTGTACTTAGTATACTAGCTACCCTATTAAGGATAGTTGGTCAGCGCCGGACTGTTATCATAACAGCAGCCTGAAAGGGCGCAGTGTGGCTGGCTCCTCATACTCTATGACTCTCTGTAGGTACTCTGGGGGAAACTGTGTCTGACATTTTCCTGTGTGTGTGTGTTGTGTGCATATATCTCACATCACCATGTCTAAGGACTGTGCCTCCTGTACTGCAGAATGTATATCTTCACCTGAGGAGTCTATACCATGTACTCAGGAGTGTACAAATGTTCAACCTTCTGGGTTCGAACCCGCCTGGGTGGATTCCATAAGGGGGATGATATCCAGTATTTCTACAAAATTGTCACATACTGAGCATTTTTTGAGAAAATCTATGGAGGATATGATGTATTCAACCCCCACTACTGCACCTCTGAACCCCCCCTGCATACCCACAAAAGCGTACACTTGCCCAGAAAATGCAAGCTGACACTGACACAGGGAGCGGTGATGGGGATATGCATGGGGAAAGGGGGGAGGGGGATGCAGCCCATGCAAAAGGGGTGCAACTGATGATTGAAGCCATTAGGGATGTTTTGCATATTACTGAGAATGTACCTGTGCAGGAACTGAAGACTTATTTTACTTTAAATAAGAAATCCTCGCTTACCTTCCCTGCTTCTAAAGAGTTAAACTCCCTGTTTGAAAAGACCTGGGAAAACCCAGTGAAAAAATTCCAAATACCTAAAAGAATACTCCTTTCTTTCCCTGAAGAGGATAGAAAGAAGAGGGAAAACCCACCTATAGTGGACGCTTCTGTATCTAGATTGTCTAAGAAGGTTGTCTTACCTGGCCTGGGCACAGCCTCCCTAAAGGAGCCAGCTGACCACAAGATTGAGACTATGCTCAAACAACCACCTTACTTGATGATTTAGATTCTATGGATAGGGGTGACATTGACTTGTTTTTACATCACATACAGGATTCCGCATGGTGGAAGCCATGAAGGACATTGGCCTGCTTAATGCAATGGCCACAACCATGGCAGTCTCGGCACGCAGAGGACTGTGGCTGCACCAATGGACTGCGGATGCGGAATCCAAGAAAAGTGTGGAGAACCTACCCTTCACAGGTGAGGCCCTGTTTGGGGACGCACTGGGTACGTGGATATCTAAGGAAACTGTGGGTAAGTCGACATTTCTTACTTTTGCAGCTGCACCGGCTAGGAAATCATATCTTACACCCACACAGCAATCCTTTCAGACCGCAAAATAAAAAAAATCCAAGGGTACCACCACCTTCTTTAGAGGAGGTAGGGGAAAATCCAGAAAACCTACACCAACAGGTTCCCAGGAACAGAAGCCTGCTTCCTCAAAATCTTCAGCATGATGGTGGACCTCCCAGCCTGGAGATCGGGCAGGTGGAAGCGAGACTAAAAGATTTCAGTCACATCTGGGCGTCATCATGCCTATACCCCTGGGTAAAAGATATCGTTGCCCAGGGGTACAGACTGGAATTTCAGCAACTCCTACCCCACAGATTCTTCAAATCAGGCTTACCAGCTTCACTGACAGAAAGTACAATCCTGCAGGAAGCTATTCAAAAATTGGTACAAACGACTATCATTGTTCAAGTTCCACCACACCTAAAAAACAGGGGTTACTACTCAAACCTGTTTGTGGTACTGAAACCGGATGGTTCAGTAAAACTGATATTGAACCTAAAGTCATTGAACCCTTACTTGAATTCAAATTCAAGATGGAGTCTGTGAGAGCGGTGAGCTCAGGTCTGGAGGAGGGGGAATTCCTAGTATCCCTGGATATCAAGGATGCTTACCTTCATATTCCAATCTTGCCGCCTCACCAAGCCTACCTAAGGTTTGCACTACAGGACTGTCACTATCCGTTCCAGGCATTGCCATTTGACCTCTCCACAGCACCGAAGGTATTCACCAAGGTCATGGCAGAGATGATGCTCCTCCTCCACAAGCAGGGAGTGAACATAATTCCATATCTGGACGATCTACTGATAAAGGCATCTTCCAGGGAGATTATCAGAAGGGGTATCCAGCGCTCGTGTGTACGGGTATTTTGATTGTCCTTAGGCTGCAACCTGTTGATGAAGTACCTCAAACTTCAGTATAGATATAATGGAATGCAGGTATACAGGTGCGCCAAAGAAAACAACACTCTCAAAAAGATGCTAATAGACTAATAATCATGTAGTTTGCAATTTGCGTTTTTTAATTCAAAATAATGTTGTATCTGCATCAGCTGCATGCATACAGATCTATAAAAATGATAGTGGTTAGAAAGGGGGGATGGGGGAGGGGGGGCAATGAGGGATGGGAGGGATGAAAAAACGTCTATGTACCTAGAGGTACAGTATCAAGTCTGTTTTTATGAAAAATGTAGTCAAAAAACACACTGTGGTGAAAACACTCAGATAGGTGGCGTCCCACCTCTGCAGTGTCTAATGTCCTGCTGTAGTGCTCAGAGCCTCTGGGGAGTGTGTCCGTAATGGTGTCCAATACTAAGTCAGAAAAAGTTCCAAATCGAAGTAGGGGTACCCCTGGAGGGCTGCTTTTGGCACGGAATCCTGATCGTGGCTACTAGTCAGGTAGTTAGGGCTCCGGACATACCGTCCACTCCTGTGCTCCGATAAATCGCGGCGTCTCTCTTGTGAGCGCACCGTGGTTATCCGTGCTGTTTGGGTGGCGGTCACCGTCTTGGAGAGGGAGGGAGACAACTGCTTCTAGCCCTACTGGGCTATCTGCCGTGCCTCCTCCTCTCCTACAGAGTCCCTTACCTTATCCTCGTAGCTCCGTCTGTTCTCCTCTTGCCGGCGGCCTGCTCCGTTCTTCCTCGTCGATGGTGTCCTCCTTCTGCTTCCGGGTCGTTCCGGTCACGTGACCGCGATGTTCTCTCGGTGCAGGGGCTGTTCTTTTTCACCCGTCCTAGTTCTCTCTTCCTTGAGGCTCTGTTGAGATTAGTGGGGATGAGTGTAATGATCTATAGTGATGTGCTTCCAACGCGTATCGGCTCGTTGAGGCCTTCGTCAGGGAATCTCATTACACTCATTACACAGTTTGAGTATCCCTTATCCAAAATGCTTGGGACCAGAGGTATTTTGGATATTGGATTTTTCTGTATTTTGGAATAATTGCATACCATAATGAGATATCATGGCGATGGGACCCAAGTTTAAGCACAGAGTGCATTTATGTTTCATATACACCTTATACACACAGCCTGAAGGTCATTTAAAAAAAAGTTTGTGTACATTGAGTCATCAAAAAACAAAGGTTTCACTATCTCACTCTCGCTCAAAAAAGTCTGTATTTTGGAATATTTGGATATGGGATACTCAAGCTGTATACTAAACCTATTGCAAATGTAAGAGAAGTTTTACAATGTGGCAGGCAGATAACTATTGCACTTAACTGAATCTAGGTCATTCATACAAAACACATTTTCTGTTGCCATAGGGTAAATGACTAAGTAGTATAATACTATGGTACATCCATTACTGCTTAAACTGACAATTTAGGTGGCGGCGCGTTCAGACGCAGCGGCAAGGAGCTCCTCTGCTATGAGGATGATAGTGGCATGTTACTGCCTTTGGATTGCATTGTCCCTCCGGGGTAGCGCTACGAGGCTTACCTACCCCCGAGAGGTCTTGCTTGGTCTGCGGGGCGATGGAGGAGACGGCGTGCATGGAGGTCGGTGTGGTGGTGACGCGGCTCGTGGAGGTGCGGGGAGACTCGGCGGTGTCGGAGCCGGGGCCGGTGCTCTTACGAAAGGTGGCAGTGCGCTCCGATCTGTGAGGGCTGGGCGTGGAGCTGCGGGAGGAGACGCTCTGGACGCTGCGGGCTGTGTGCTCCGGTCCGTGGGCGCTGGTGCTGCGGGAGGTGAAGACGCTGGAGCTGGTGCCGTGGGAGTGCTTCCGGCCGCGGCTTCCTTTGACCCTGCTGCTGCTGCTGACGAGGCTGTGATTCCGGGCACTGCTGCTATGGCTGTGGCGGGGGGACTGCTTTCTATGGAGGGAGAGAACCTGAGCGATCTGGGCTCGTGGCTGCCGGGGCAGGGTGCAAATGGTCAGAGAGGAGATTACCATCATGGGCATCACTCAAATCGCCACCAACAGAGGAGAGCTGGACATGGTTCCGGACGAGATAATCCAGGATGGGACCTAAATCTCGTAGGAGGCTGGAAGCGGTATCCACGCAGGGAAAGACGGCAGAAGCGTGGAAAGAGAGCAGGAGTGAGGGTGAGATTGCAGCTTTGTCCCGTGAAGCCCCCTTTGCCCAGTTTACTTCTGGCAAATGTGCGTTCCCTGATAAATAAATTGGATGACTTTCAAGCAGAAATAGCAAACAAACGGTGCCTGAAGAATGGTTCTTTAATAATTCTTACTGAGACATGGTTGTCTGAGTCTGTTCCTGATTCCGCTTTGGGACTCACGGACAGAATTTTATTTAGAGCTGATAGAACAAATGCATCGGGGAAATGCAGGGGTGGTGGGGTTTGCATTTATGTGAATACGCTATGGTGTTCAAATGCTGTTTTTGTTGAATCTTATTGCTCTGAGGACTTAGAATTTTTAGTGATCAAGTGCAGGCCTTATTACTTGCCCCGAGAATATTCTGTTATCTTGGTTATGGCTGTTTACATTTGCCCGCAAGCTACTGTAGGTTATGCACTTGACACTTTATATGACAGGTTAACTGGCTTACAGTCTAAATATGTGGATGCTGCTTTTATTATTGCTGGAGATTTTAATCAGACTGACTTACAGTCGGTCCTACCCAAATTTTATAAAAATATTCAGGTGCCCACACGTGGCGACAATATTCTCGACCAAGTGTACACAAATATGGATCTTGCTTATGAGACTGTTGTCCTCCTGCATATTGGGAAGTCAGATCATGTTTCCCTGTTCCTGATCCCTAAGTATATACCCCTGGTAAAGCGGGTTAGGCCTAGGAAGAAAACTATTACTGTATGGCCGGAAAACGCTGTAGTAAGGCTCCAGGACTCTTTAGCTTTTACTAACTGGGAGTTGTTAATTGAGGAGTCCATAAGAAATGGGTCTATTGATATTGATTTATTAGCTATTTCGGTGATAGGCTATAAACTGCTGCGTAGAAAGTGTAACATCCAAGCGGTGCTTTAAAGTTTTTGCGAACGAGAAACCCTGGTTAAACTCCGAAGTCCGTTCATTGCTAAAGTCAAGGGACATAGCTTTTAAAATAGGGGATAAGGAAGCATACTCAATTGCTAGAGCGGATTTGAGGAGAGGGATAAAAAAGGCTAAAAGGGAATTTTCAATTAAAATGGAGGACAAGTTAATGCAGTGTAATGACCCTAAGAGTATGTGGCGTAGTCTGCAAGATATTACGGATTATAAACCTAGGAAGGCGGTGTCAAGTGCAGTAAATAGCACTATGGCGGAAGATTTAAATGTCTTTTACTCAAGATTTGATAGACATGATTCAACTAGTGTTGAAGCGGTTGGGATTAGACCTGGCGAGGCCTCGTTAGTCTTGGATGAGCAAGAGGTGCTGAAGTGTCTCAGAGGTGTTAGTACGGTCAAATCTGCTGGCCCAGACGGGATTCAAGGAAATGTTCTCAGAAAATGCTGTAATGAATTAGCTGGGATTTTTACAGTAATATTTAATATCTCTCTGCAGGTCTGTAAAATACCCAAGTGTTTTAAGTACACAGAAATTATCCCTATACCCAAAAAGGGTGTACCAAAGTGTTTAGATGATTATCGGCCCATTGCGCTAACATCATTAGTTATGAAATGCTTCGAACGGCTGATGTTAAAACATATTAGATCCCACTTTCCTGCGAACTTTGATCCTTTTCAATTTGCATATCGGCAGAACAGGTCTACAGAGGACGCAGCCCTGACTGTTTTACATCAGGCACAGACCCACTTAGAGAAGAAAGGGACTTATGTGAGAATTTTATTTGTGGATTTTACCAGTTCCGCGTTTAATACTATTGTACCAGCATCTTTGGTCTCTAAGCTTTTTAACTTAGGCGTAAATGGGTTCACGTGCAATTGGATTTTACATTTTTTGACAGCTAGGCCGCAAGTAGTTAGGCTTGGTAAATTTATGTCTGGTGAGATCTGTATAAGTACGGGGGTCCCACAAGGGTGTGTCCTGAGCCCGCTACTATATTCTCTGTTTACGTATGATTGTTTTTCAACTTTTGATTCCGATAAAGTGGTGAAATTTGCAGACGACACGGCGGTTGTCGGTTTGATAAGTGGTAACGATGAGTCATTTTATAGATCCGAAATTTTACGCTTACTGGAATGGAGTAAAGCAAACTGTTTGGTTTTAAACACGTCTAAAACAAAGGAGATGGTTGTTGATTTTAGGCGGGGTTGTAATAGACCATTATTTTCCGTGTCTTTGGATGGAAAGTCGATTGAGGAGGTGGTCTCTTTTAAGTTTTTGGGCACATATATTACAAATGACTTAACTTGGTCTTTGAATGTCACGAACCGGTCTCTCATCTTTGCGGGTTCTGGGGTTCGTCCGTTGCCAGTGCGGTTGCTCGCGGTGCTGTGCGCCCGTGTGGGGACGCGGCGTGATCAGTGGCACAGGTATGCAGAGTCTGGGAACTGGGAGTGCGGGGACCAAATGGCCTAAGGCACTGCGGTGTGTCTGCTGTATAGGAGGTGGCCATGTTGGAGACCAAATAGGTAATACAGAGCAATTGTGAAAACACCTGTGGGCAGGTGTAAGCCAATCCCGTGCTTGTGCTGCCTTTAAGTAGGCTGGGATTATGTTACTCTGGGCCAGTGCTTTGTTGTATCAACGCTGTGCTCTAGCTCTGAGCTCTCTCCGTGCATTCCTGTGTGATTCCCGTGGTCCAGATATCGCCTCCGTTCCCAGAGGCCCGTCGGCAGCCTTCACTGCTAAAAGATCCACCGGCTCCCCGCTGTGCTGTCAGTTAATCACGCACCTACTGGTAACAATTGGATTCCCAGAGTCTTGCATGAGGAAACCCTGTCTGCCTGCTTTCAACCATACAGAGTTTGGAGGATTCCACTAACTTCAGCTGTTCGTTTGTTCTGCTCTGCATTTAACCCGTTCATCACTTATATCATCTGCTACAGTCTCACAGTGATCTCCGGAACTCGCAAGTAACCCAATTTAGTACTTTTACTTTCTATGTTGCCATTACAAGGATAATTCTTCACAGTCTCTCAGTTACCTCTCAAAACTTCATTGCAAATCCTCACAGTTATTTCTTCATGTCTGCATTACCCAGTTAAACACATTCTACAGTTCAGCATCAAAGCTTGTTTACATTTGGACAATTCAACATTTATTTTCCAGCCTGTTTTAAACGCAATTCCATGAACATTTCTTTTATTTTTTCTTTAAGATATATCCTGCATATTATTTCTATTATTCATGCAATACGTCAGTATACTATGGTGGTTAATAACTTGCCATTTACCACTTTACTGAATTGTTATTTTCAATAAATATATGAAACGGAACTTTCTTCGTCCTCCCTGCTTTCTTCATACCCCAGCACCTATACCTGTGGTTGGTTCCAGGTTAACGGATTCACAAAAACACCCGGACCTGACAGTGAACAGTCTTTTTTTTATTAAAAAGGCGCAGCAACGCCTTTTCTTTTTGAGGAGGATTAGAGCTGTTTGTTTAAGCACAAGCACTTTAGTTAGGTTCTATCATAGTATTGTAGAGAGTTTTTTAACGTACGGGATGATAGTGTGGTTTGGAAATTGCACTGTAGCGGAACGAATAGCTTTCGAGAGGGTGGTTAAAACTGCCAGTAGGATCACTGGGGTGCCTCTGCCAAGTATGAAGGACTTGTATACTAGAAATGTATTAAGGAAAGCTAGGAGTATATTCACTGATGAGAGTCATCCAAGTTGTTTGATCTTCGAAAGATTGCCATCTTTAAAACGGTTTAGGAGTATCCGCGCTCATACAAACCGCATGTCAAACAGCTTTTTTCCAACTGCTGTCTGGCTATTAAATGATCATTAGGTTGTGTGCAAATGTTTTCCAAAATGTGGCACAATGTTACTGTTATCTTATGGCATTGTGAGGCTCTGATTGAATTTTCATTGACATTTCGTTGTTGATTTTGTTAATGACAAATAAAGTATATTATTATTATTATTATTATTATTATTATTAACACACAGAGTTTAAGTACATAATTAGTACATATTAGACTATTCACATAAAGGATTATAAAATGAATACTCCAGAGTAGTGGTTCCCATACTTGTTTAAATCATCGTGCCCTAGAGTATCAGATTTTTTTCCACGACACCTCTAGGCCAAGGGTTTCTTATTGAGAAATTTATTAAGAAATACTACATTAAGTAAATTTTGTTTATACTGTATGTCATCTTTAGGTTCAATTGTGTGATGAGGGAGATATGCTTGTGTTTGTTCACATATTTTATGACTGGCAGCCACCAGCACTGGTTTTGCATATTACATTGACCAAAAATAATTTGAATTGGTCCTGGACCACCAATCCAAGGACACCTGCCAGTGTCCCATGGCACCCCAGGGTGCAACGGGACACAGTTTGAGAACCATTGCTCTAGAACAGTACAGATGTGTTATCATACAGTATACTGCAGCACCAACTAGCCCCACTCTGTACGCCAGGGCCCTGTGACTTGGCAACGCTGATTGTCTTTCTTGCTCAAATTGTGCGCCCTATTTTTATAAATAACACTATACAAGTCATTTTTAAGGCTTCAATTAAAGTGTCACATTTTTAGTATTAAAATTTATGGTACTTTCTCATGTGCATGTTCAGTGTATTTCCGATATCCATTTATATATTTTCTTTATGTTTGTATTCTCTCTGAGATTTCATAAGTTTTTATTGTAAAACTTCTTGCTGATTTTTTTTTTTTTGGTTCTGCAACATTAACAGCTCCAATGAAACTGTAAGGGTTGTGCCTGTACAGGGCAATTATTATTATTTTTTTTGAGAAAAATACTTCTGAACTATGGAGATTAAATCTGTCTGTTCGTCCCGGCACGACGCAAAAACTACTGGATGAATTTGGATAGCGTTTTCACTATTGTATAGCTTAGTGACCCAGAAAGAAGCAGGTATGTATGATCTCGATGTGACATCAGGGAGAGGAGCAATACAAGAAAAACCAGACGCTTGACACTCGGTGCATGCAGTGTGCAGTCTCCTCAAGTCCAAAATGATTATATATATATATATATATATATATACATCATAGGTGTGCGCAGGGGGGGTGCCTGGTGCGCACAGGCACCCCCTAATGTCTGGCACCCCGATCTCACATGCCTGATGCAGCGATCGCCGAGCATGCTGATCACTGTCCCCTCTGCGCTGCACCCTGTCAGCACTGCATTACTGACCGGACGCCTGGGTTAATCAAGGGTGCCACTGCCACCGGCTTTCAAACTCCCGGCTCCACCTCCATGTACAAAACAAAATAGCATGGCCTGATGTGATTACATCACCTGCAACATGACCACCTCTCTCCTTCTATGCTATGCCAACGCCAGCCACTGATGAGGATCAGCATGCAGCCAGCGTTCCTCTTAGGAAGACAAATTCAATACTGGCAGGCGGTCGGCAGCAACATTGACACGTCATTCGTTTTTCCAGCAGCAGCAGTACTAGTCTGCGACTGTCAGTGTCAGTGTTATGCACACCAGTGCCTGCAGGAATGTACTGGTGTTTGAACTGTTAGGGATGCAAAACAAATGAACTCACAGACAGACTGGGGAATATGACATTACGTACACAGAAGGTGATAGGGTAACAAAATAAACACAAAGTGAACAGAGAAGCCCAGAGGCTAAGAAACTGGGTGTCTCCCTAGTATTAGTAATGCTCAGATGGAAAAAGCAAGATGTTGTGTTTTAATACGTAGAGAACCCGAAATGCTGTTGCTAAGGGCAACAGCAAAACCCTAAAGGGTTACCAACGGGTGTGGCAGTAAACTCCTTGGTCAGAGATGGAATGATAGACACAAGGAGAGTCTCCACAATCCTAATCCTCACTTGCAGTGCACAGGTTCAGCTTACTGCCACTAAACTGACACCTGAACACCTTGCACAGTGAGACAGGATTTAGGCAGGCAAGTCTGAGAATACAGCCGCAAACTTGCTAAGTTCACAGAGTAGCAAAAGAACCCCAGCAAGTTAAACGACTGACTCCAGTCTTACTGCTAGGTCTGGATTGGCAGAGTGTAGTACCAAATCCCAAGGCCTATTTGCAGTAAGCAACAACAAATACAAAGCTACACAGTACTGGCTAACTTTCAGGAACTGACTAACCAACAAAGATTCAGCAGCATCTGCTTAACCTGAGAAGAGGCCTTATATAGCAGGTGCTGTCCACGCCCCACTCAGACCTCACAGACTGTGAGCACAAAAACCAGCACCGGATCCCCTGCCGTGCACAGAGCCTGTAACCACTGCACAGCAAAAGACCCGAACCGGAGTATCAGCTGCGCTCAGGTTACTCCGCTAGCACTTGTCTCCCGGTTGCCATGACGACGTGGCAGCACAGGGCAGGAGACCCTAACAGTACCCCCCCTCTAACGAGGGGTCAAAGAACCCCTACCACCGGGTTTATCGGGGAACTGCGAGAAGAAAGAGCGTATCAGTCTGGGGGCATGAAGATCACAACTGCGCACCCACGACCGCTCCTCCGGGCCATACCCCTTCCAGTGCACCAAAAATGACAGCCGACCCCGAACCATCTTGGAGTCAAGAATCCTTTCAACAACAAACTCCCTCTGGCCACGTATCAGAAGAGGGGAAGGTCTTCCACTGGAAGAAGGATTACTAATCGCCCGTTTTAAAAGGGAACAATGAAATGTTTTATTGATACCCAAAGAACGGGGCAGATCTAACTGAAATGCCACCGGATTGATAACCCTGGTGATCTTATAAGGGCCGATGAACCGGGGGCCTAACTTATGAGATGGCTGTCTCAACTTCAAATTCTTGGTAGACAACCAGACGAAGTCTCCTAATTTGAAGCTGCAGGGTCTTTTCCGCTTATCAAAAACCCTTTTGGTCACTAATGACACAGACACAAGGGCTTTCTTCACTTTCCTCCAAATACCTCTAAGGACCGAAACCACAGAGGAACCACCAGGCGTGGAGTCCAGGGGGTCAAAAGAATTGGCCTTAGGATGATGCCCATATACACAAAGGAAGGGAGAGATCCCTGTAGCAGAGTGAGCCGCATTGTTATAGGCAAACTCCGCCATGGACAGATGAGCAACCCAGTCAGTCTGACACTTGGAGACATAACACCTGAGGAACTGCTCCAAGGACTGGTTCACCCTTTCAGTCTGCCCATTAGACTGCGGATGGTAGCCTGACGACAAGCTGACAGAAATCTGGAGATCGGAACAAAATGCCCTCCAGAATTTGGCCACAAACTGGGATCCGCGGTCAGAGACCACATCAAGTGGCAACCCGTGGAGATGCACAACATGCAGCGTAAATAATTCAGACAGGCGTCTGGCCGATGGCAGCCCAACCAGTGGAACGAAGTGCGCCATCTTCGAAAACCTGTCAACGACAACACAGATGGCTGTCATCCCCGAGGATTTGGGCAAGTCCACCACAAAATCCATTGAAATGTGGGTCCATGGCTTAGATGGGATAGAGAGTGGATGTAATGGGCCAACAGGAACCCCTCTAGGAGTCTTATTTCGGGCACAGATGTCACATGCCCGAACCCACTGATCCACATCCTTAGCCACCGAGGGCCACCACACCGCCCTAGATAGCAACTCCCGAGTTCTGGCAATACCCGGGTGACCTGCCGACTTCTTGGCATGGAATTCCAGGAACACTCGCTGTCTTAACCTAGGAGGCACAAACAAAAGACCTACCGGAAGGTCTGGAGGAGCCTGCTCCTGTGCTCTAAGGACTAATGATAAGAGGTCCTGGGTAATGCCCACTTTAATACATGATGGGGACACAATGGGCAACGGCTCCTCGGTGGTCTCCTGGATTGGAGCAAAACTCCGCGAGAGCGCATCAGCCTTGATGTTTTTTGACCCAGGGCGATATGTTATCAAAAAATTAAAGCGAGCAAAAAACAAAGCCCATCGTGCCTGCCTGGCATTGAGACGCTTCGCTGACTCTAAATATGCCAGATTCTTATGGTCGGTGAGAATTGAGACCACAAACTTAGCCCCCTCAAGCCAGTGTCTCCACTCCTCGAGTGCATCCTTAATAGCCAACAATTCCCGGTTACCCACGTCATAATTCATCTCGGCAGGCGAAAATTTACGGGAAAAGTAAGCACAGGGATGAAGGCGATTATCAGACACTCCCATCTGAGAGAGCACTGCCCCAATACCCATCTCAGAGGCATCCACCTCCACCACAAAAGGACGCTCTGGATCTGGGTGTCGCAGCACCTTGGCCGATACAAATGCCCTTTTGAGACGGGCAAAAGCCGCTTTAGCCTCACAAGACCAGTGAGCAACATCCGCCCCTTTCTTAGTGAGTGCCACCAAGGGCGCCACTATAGACGGAAATCCAGCGATAAATCGTCTATAAAAATTCGCAAAGCCCAGGAAACGCTGAAGCGCCTTCAAACTAGTGGGCTGCACCCAATCCAGGACTGCCTGTACCTTGGAACCCTCCATTTGGAAACCTTCTGGGGAGATAATATATCCTAGAAATGCGATTTGCTGAACTTCAAATTCGCACTTCTCCAGCTTCGCCCCAAGCCGGTGGTCTCTGAGTTTCTGGAGGACTAAGCGTACATGCTTCCGATGTTCCTCCAGGGAATGGGAGAAGATTAGGATGTCATCTAAGTATACAACTAAGAATCTATCCAAATATTCCCTGAGTACATCATTCATGAAATCCTGGAAGACTGCCGGGGCATTACAGAGCCCAAAAGGCATCACCAAATATTCATAATGCCCTGAGTGGGTATTAAAGGCAGTCTTCCATTCATCCCCCTCTCTTATTCGGATTAGATTGTACGCACCGCGTAGGTCAATCTTAGAAAAAATGGTGGCAGTACGAAGCTGGTCAAACAAGACCGAAATGAGAGGCAGTGGGTATGAGTTTTTAATCGTGATACGGTTCAATTCCCTGAAGTCGATGCAGGGTCGCAACGACCCGTCCTTTTTACCCATGAAGAAGAACCCCGACCCAACTGGAGACTGTGAAGGTCTGATAAATCCCTTAGCCAAGTTCTCCTGAATGTACTCTGCCATAGCCTGAGTCTCAGGACGTGACAGGGAGTACAACCTGCTCTTGGGAAGCTTAGCATTTGGCAACAAATCAATGGCACAGTCATAGGGGCGATGGGGAGGTAGTACCTCTGCAACTTTTTTGGAGAACACGTCCGCAAAATCTGCATAACACCCTGGCAATCCTGGCAAACTTAGCTGCGAGAGCCTGACTGGAAGGCTCAAGCAACTCCTGAAACAATCAGTACCCCAACTAAGAATCTCCCCAGAGACCCAGTCAAATTGAGGATTGTGGGCCCTTAACCAGGGTAACCCCAACACCAATGGGGCAAAAGTACAGACAGTCACATAAAAGGACAATTTTTCAGAGTGTGTGGCTCCAATAAACAAAGAAATCTGGTTAGTGCAAGAGGTAATTTTACCTTGGGATAATGGTTCCCCGTTTAACCCACAAATCTCAATTTCCGATGCCAAGGGTACTAAGGGAACAGAGTGTTTCAGAGCGAATTGGCGGTCCATAAAAACCCCGTCGGCCCCACTGTCCACAAAGGCCTCAGTCTTGACAGTTTGACCGAGGATCTTCAAGGTCACCGGAATGATAAAAGTCTTCTTGGGAAATTCTGACTTCTGGCCTGACAGGATATTTCCCATCACCCTCAGGCCCTGAAGTTTTCCGGCTTTTCTGGGCATGATACTACCACATGACCTTTATTCCCACAGTACAAACACAACCCCTGCTGTCTCCTCCGCGTCTTCTCACGCGAGGAGAGGCGGGTAGCCCCAATCTGCATAGGCTCCTCGGAAAATTCCTCAGAGTCTGAGGTTCCCTTGGGAAAGAAGGAAACCTCGGTCTCCCTTTCAAGCCTACGCTCTCTCAGCCGTCTATCCACCCGGATGGATAACTGCATGAGCTGATCCAAGCTATCAGGCAAGGGATATTGTATCAGTTGGTCTTTTATCTGGTTAGAAAGACCTCTTCGGTACTGGTGTCTCAGGGCTGGGTCATTCCACTGGGTATCATGGGCCAACCTCCGAAACTCCGTACAGTAAACCTCAACTGGCCTTCGCCCTTGCTTAAGGATCGAAATCTGAGCCTCGGCTGAGGCCGTCTTGTCAGGGTCATCATACAACATGCCCAGTGCCGTAAAAAAAGCATCAACACTTTTAAGCGACGGACAGTCAGGCTGCAACCCATATGCCCAGACCTGTGGGTCTCCTTGTAGCAAGGAAATCACTATGCCCACCCGCTGAATCTCCGACCCAGAAGACTGAGGCCTAAGCCGGAAGTATAGCTTGCAGCTCTCCTTGAAACAAAAGAACTGTGAGCGATCTCCAGAAAAACGATCCGGGAGATTTACTTTCAGCTCCTTAACCCCTGAAGGTGCTGCTGCTGCGGGAGCTCCGCCAGCGGCCTGGGAGGTGTGCATTTTAATGGACAAATCATTAAATTGTCGAGTCAGGACCTGCACCTGATCGACCACCAGTTGCAACGTATTTTGAGGGGTATGCTCCATATTCCCACAAAATTTCAACAGGAGTATTAGGCTGCTGAATATGTTATGCACACCAGTGCCTGCAGGAATGTACTGGTGTTTGAACTGTTAGGGGTGCAAAACAAATGAACTCACAGACAGACTGGGGAATATGACATTACGTACACAGAAGGTGATAGGGTAACAAAATAAACACAAAGTGAACAGAGAAGCCCAGAGGCTAAGAAACTGGGTGTCTCCCTAGTATTAGTAATGCTCAGATGGAAAAAGCAAGATGTTGTGTTTTAATACGTAGAGAACCCGAAATGCTGTTGCTAAGGGCAACAGCAAAACCCTAAAGGGTTACCAACGGGTGTGGCAGTAAACTCCTTGGTCAGAGATGGAATGATAGACACAAGGAGAGTCTCCACAATCCTAATCCTCACTTGCAGTGCACAGGTTCAGCTTACTGCCACTAAACTGACACCTGAACACCTTGCACAGTGAGACAGGATTTAGGCAGGCAAGTCTGAGAATACAGCCGCAAACTTGCTAAGTTCACAGAGTAGCAAAAGAACCCCAGCAAGTTAAACGACTGACTCCAGTCTTACTGCTAGGTCTGGATTGGCAGAGTGTAGTACCAAATCCCAAGACCTATTTGCAGTAAGCAACAACAAATACAAAGCTACACAGTACTGGCTAACTTTCAGGAACTGACTAACCAACAAAGATTCAGCAGCATCTGCTTAACCTGAGAAGAGGCCTTATATAGCAGGTGCTGTCCACGCCCCACTCAGACCTCACAGACTGTGAGCACAAAACCCAGCACCGGATCCCCTGCCATGCACAGAGCCTGTAACCACTGCACAGCAAAAGACCCGAACCGGAGTATCAGCTGCGCTCAGGTTACTCCGCTAGCACTTGTCTCCCGGTTGCCATGACGACGTGGCAGCACAGGGCAGGAGACCCTAACAGTCAGTGAGTGACTGACTTGTAAGTAAGTTGCTGCAGCTTGCAGGGGAAAGAGTGGGGGAGCCAGACCAGGCTGAGGAGGAGCAGTATAATTGCAGTGGGTGCCATCAGGGGTGTTTGTTTGGTGCACACCACAACATCTGACAATGTATCTGCTTTATTAGGATTAGTACAAGGGTGGATATTTTATATTGCGTTGACTGTCAATAGATGGTGCTAGACATGCCCAAAAGGCAGTGCTAGACACACCCCTCCAACGGTGCACCCCCTAATAAAATGTGCTGCGCACGCCTATGATATACATACATATACGGTGTAAAGCCCGGCACTCCTCTGGTAGTTGATGTGCCCCGGTTCCTTCAGTGAAATTGACAGTTAACTTGAAAAAAAGGCTGCGGCACTCAGGGTCTTGAAGTTGAACAATGTGTATTACGAAATCACAGCATAGATCATCAACGTTTTGGGGTGATAAAGGGGTTAGTCACCCCGAAATGTTGATGATCTATGCTGTGATTTCGTAAATACACATTGTTCAGCTTCAAGACCCTGAGTGCCGCAGACTTTTTTTCAAGTTAACTATATATATATATATATATATATATATTAGTGATGAGCGGGTTCGGTTCCTCGAGATCCGAACCCCCCCGAACTTCACCCATTTTACACGGTTCCTAGGCAGACTCGGATCTTCCCGCCTTGCTCGGTTAACCCGAGCGCGCCCGAACGTCATCATCTCGCTGTCGGATTCTCGCGAGATTCGTATTCTATATAAGGAGCCGCGCGTCGCCGCCATTTTCACTCATGCATTGGAGATGATAGCGAGAGGACGTGCAGCGTTCTTTCAGTTTCTGTGTTCAGTGTGCTGCAAATATCTGTGCTCAGTGTGCTGCAAATATCTGTGCTCAGTGTGCTGAAAATATCTACGTTCTCTGCCTGAAAAACGATCCATATCTGTACTGCATTGTAGTATATAGTAGGAGGACAATGCAGAATTTTGCTGACCACCAGTATTATATAGCAGTACGGTACAGTAGTCCACTGCTCTACCTACCTCTGTGTCGTCAAGTATATTATCCATCCATACCTGTGCTGCATTTTAGTTGTGCGCAGTATATATAGTAGGAGGACAGTGCAGAATTTTGCTGACCACCAGTATATATATAGCAGTACGGTACAGTAGTCCACTGCTCTACCTACCTCTGTGTCGTCAAGTATACTATCCATCCATACCTGTGCTGCATTTTAGTTGTGCGCAGTATATATAGTAGGATAACAGTGCAGAATTTTGCTTACCACCAGTACATATATAGCAGTACGGTACAGTAGTCCACTACTCTACCTACCTCTGTGTCGTCAAGTATACTATCCATCCATACCTGTGCTGCATTTTAGTTGTGCGCAGTATATATAGTAGGAGGACAGTGCAGAATTTTGCTGACCACCAGTATACATATAGCAGTACGGTACAGTAGGCCATTGCTATTGATATATTACTGGCATATAATTCCACACATTAAAAAATGGAGAACAAAAATGTGGAGGGTAAAATAGGGAAAGATCAAGATCCACTTCCACCTCGTGCTGAAGCTGCTGCCACTAGTCATGGCCGAGACGATGAAATGCCATCAACGTCGTCTGCCAAGGCCGATGCCCAATGTTATAGTAGAGAGCATGTAAAATCCAAAAAACAAAAGTTCAGTAAAATGACCCAAAAATCAAAATTAAAAGCGTCTGAGAAGAAGCGTAAACTTGCCAATATGCCATTTATGATACGGAGTGGCAAGGAATGGCTGAAGCCCTGGCCTATGTTCATGGCTAGTGGTTCAGATTCACATGAGGATGGAAGCACTCATCCTCTTGCTAGAAAAATGAAAAGACTTAAGCTGGCAAAAGCACAGCAAAGAACTGTGCGTTCTTCTAAATCACAAATCCCCAAGGAGAGTCCAATTGTGTCGGTTGCGATGCCTGACCTTCCCAACACTGGACGGGAAGAGGTGGCACCTTACACCATTTGCACATCCCCTGCAAGTGCTGGAAGGAGCACCCGGAGTCCAGTTCCTGATAGTCAAATTGAAGATGTCACTGTTGAAGTACACCAGGATGAGGATATGGGTGTTGCTGGCGCTAAGGAGGAAATTGACAAGGAGGATTCTGATGGTGAGGTGGTTTGTTTAAGTCAGGCACCCGGGGAGACACCTGTTGTCCGTGGGACGAATATAGCCATTGACATGCCTGGTCAAATTACAAAAAAAATCACCTCTTCGGTGTTTAATTATTTTAACAGAAATGCGGAAAACAGGTGTCAAGCCGTGTGTTGCCTTTGTCAAGCTGTAATAAGTAGGGGTAAGGACGTTAACCACCTAGGAACATCCTCCCTTATACGTCACCTGGAGCGCATTCATTAGAAGTCACTGCCAAGTTCAAAAACTTTGGGTGACAGCGGAAGCATTCCACTGACAACTAAATCCCTTCCTCTTGTAACCAAGCTCCTGCAAACCACACCACCAACTCCCTCAGTGTTAATTTCCTCCTTAGACAGGAAAGCCAATAGTCCTGCAGGCCATGTCACTGTCAAGTCTGACGAGTCCTCTCCTGCCTGGGATTCCTCCGATGCATCCTTGAGTGTAACGCCTACTGCTGCTGGCGCTGCTGTTGTTGCTGCTGGTAGTCGATCGTCATCCCAGAGGGGAAGTCGGAAGACCACTTGTACTACTTCCAGTAAGCAATTGACTGTCCAACAGTCCTTTGCGAGGAAGATGAAATATCACAGCAGTCATCTTGCTGCAAAGCAGATAACTCAGGCCTTGGCAGTCTGGGTGGTGTTAAACGTGTGTCCGGTATCCACCGTTAATTCACAGGGAATTAGAGAATTTATTGAGTTAGTGTGTCCCCGGTACCAAATACCATCTAGGTTCCACGTCTTTAGGCAGGCGATACCGAGAATGTACACAGACCTCAGAAAGAGAGTCCTAAAAAATGCAGTTGTACCCAATGTCCACTTAACCACGGACATGTGGACAAGTGGAGCAGGGCAGACTCAGGACTATGTGACAGCCCACTGGGTAGATGTATTGCCTACCGCAGCAAGAACAGCAGCAGCGGCACCAGTAGCAGCATCTCGCAAACGCCAACTCGTTTCTAGGCAGGCTATGCTTTGTATCACCGCTTTCCATAAGAGGCACACAGCTGACAACCTCTTACGGAAACTGAGGAACATCATCGCAGAATGGCTTACCCCAATTGGACTCTCCTGGGGATTTGTGACATCGGACAACGCCACCCATATTGTGCGTGTGGGCAAATTCCAGCACGTCCCATGTTTTGCACATACATTGAATTTGGTGGTGCAGAATTATTTAAAAAACGACAGGGGCGTGCAAGAGATGCTGTTGGTGGCCCGAAAGAATTGCGGGCCACTTTCGGCATTCAGCCACCGCATTCCAAAGACTGGAGCACCAGCAAACACTCCTGAACCTGCCCCTCCATCATCTGAAGCAAGAGGTGGTAACGAGGTGGAATTCAACCCTCTATATGCTTCAGAGGATGGAGGAGCAGCAAAAGGCCATTCAAGCCTATACAGCTACCTACGATATAGGCAAAGGAGGGGGAATGCACCTGACTCAAACGCAGTGTAGAATGATTTCAACGTTGTGCAAGGTTCTGCAACCCTTTGAACTTGCCACACGTGAAGTCAGTTCAGACACTGCCAGCCTGAGTCTGGTCATTCCCCTCATCAGGCTTTTGCAGAAGAAGCTGGAGAGATTGAAGGAGGAGCTAAAACAGAGCGATTCTGCTAGGCATGTGGGACTTGTGGATGGAGCCCTTAATTCGCTTAACCAGGATTCACGGGTGGTCAATCTGTTGAAATCAGAGCACTACATTTTGGCCACCGTGCTCGATCCTAGATTTAAGACCTACGTTGTATCTCTCTTTCCGGCAGACACAAGTCTGCAGAGGTTCAAAGACCTGCTGGTGAGAAAATTGTCAAGTCATGCGGAACGTGACCCGTCAACAGCTCCTCCTTCACATTCTACCGCAACTGGGGCTGCGAGGAAAAGGCTAAGAATTCCGAGCCCACCCGCTGGCGGTGATGCAGGGCAGTCTGGAGCGAGTGCTGACATCTGGTCCGGACTGAAGGACCTGCCAACAATTACTGACATGTCATCTACTGTCACTGCATATGATTCTGTCACCATTGAAAGAATGGTGGAGGATTATATGAGTGACTGCATCCAAGTAGGCACGTCAGACAGTCCGTACGTATACTGGCAGGAAAAAGAGGCAATTTGGAGGCCCTTGCAGAAACTGGCTTTATTTTACCTAAGTGGCCCCCCCTCCAGTGTGTACTCCGAAAGAGTGTTTAGTGCAGCCGCTCACCTTGTCAGCAATCGGCATATGAGGTTACTTCCAGAAAATGTGGAGAAGATGATGTTCATCAAAATGAATTATAATCAATTCCTCCGTGGAGACATTCACCAGCAATTGCCTCCAGAAAGTACACAGGGACCTGAGATGGTGGATTTCAGTGGGGACAAATTAATAATCTGTGAGGAGGGGGATGTACACAGTGAAAGGGGTGAGGAATCGGACGATGAGGAGGAGGTGGACATCTTGCCTCTGTAGAGCCAGTTTGTGCAAGGAGAGATTGATTGCTTCTTTTTTGGTGGGGGCCCAAACCAACCAGTCATTTCAGTCACAGTCGTGTGGCAGACCCTGTCGCTGAAATGATGGGTTTGTTAAAGTGTGCATGTCCTGTTTATACAACATAAGGGTGGGTGGGAGGGCCCAAGGACAATTCCATCTTGCACCTCTTTTTTCTTTCATTTTTCTTTGCATCATGTGCTGTTTGGGGACTATTTTTTGAAGTGCTATCCTGTCTGACACTGCAGTGCCACTCCTAGATGGGCCAGGTGTTTGTGTCGGCCACTTGGGTTGCTTAGCTTAGTCACACAGCTACCTCATTGCACCTCTTTTTTTCTTTGCATCATGTGCTGTTTGGGGACTATTTTTTAAATCTGCCATCCTGTTTGACACTGCAGTGCCACTCATAGATGGGCCAGGTGTTTGTGTCGGCCACTTGTGTCGCTTAGATTAGTCATCCAGCGACCTCGGTGCAAATTTTAGGACTTTAAATAATATTGTGAGGTGAGAGGTGTTCAGAATAGACTGGAAATGAGTGGAAATTATGGTTATTGAGGTTAATAATACTATGGGATCAAAATGACCCCCAAATTCTATGATTTAAGCTGTTTTGGGGGGTTTTTGTAAAAAAAAAAACCCGAATCCAAAACACACCCGAATCCGACAAAAAAATTTCAAGGAGGTTTTGCCAAAACGCGTCCGAATCCAAAACACGGCCGCGGAACCAAATCCAAAACACAAAACCCGAAAAATTTCCGGTGCACATCACTAATATATATATATAAATATGCGCACATACACATACATACATACATACATACATACATACATACATACAGTACACACACAAGATCTATTTCACATGAAATCTAACAGGCAGGTTATCTTGACTCAGAAAGTTTCAGTTTACATGTCAATCCAGTAGATGGTGCACAAAGGGGAATAATAGACTATGGTTACGCACAATGAGAGTTGCTGATTCTAACAAAAAAATTTCAAGGAGGTTTTGCCAAAACGCGTCCGAATCCAAACCACGGCCGCGGAACCAAATCCAAAACACGAAACCCGAAAAATTTCCGGTGCACATCACTAATATATATATATATATATATATATATATATATATATAAATATGCGCACATACACATACATACATACATACATACATACATACATACATACATACATACAGTACACACACAAGATCTATTTCACATGAAATCTAACAGGCAGGTTATCTTGACTCAGAAAGTTTCAGTTTACATGTCAATCCAGTAGATGGTGCACAAAGGGGAATAATAGACTATGGTTACGCACAATGAGAGTTGCTGATTCTAACAAGTTGTGGCGCAGTTGAGACTGTGTTTATACCACATATACCCCTTATCCCAAACAATTATCTTTTCCAATTAAAGCGCCTGAAGTTTCCTGTAGGAGTTCAGTATGATTTACCGATGGTTGGGATGCCGGCCGTCAGTATACCGGCAGCGGGGTGAGTCCCCTTGCTGGCTCGCTGCTCTGCGGGCTCACTGCACTCGCCACAGGTTCTATTCTCACCCTGTGGGTGTCATGTACACCCACAAGTGAGAATAGCCCCTGTGAGCTGGGATTCTGGCTGTCAGTTTTGTCAGCAGTTGGGATTCCGGTGTTGGTATCCTGACCGCCGAGATCCCAACTGCCGGCAAATTAACTGGGTGGAATTCAAATGTTTGAAAAGTCGGTTGGGTGTCTGTTTTTTCCTGTCTAATAGACAGGGAAAAACAGACTCCCAACTGACTTTTCAGACATTTGAATCTCCCCCACTGAATCCCTCCTGTAAGCGTCTGCTTCGCTATGACGTTCAACAAGTAGCGGGGCAAACGATCAGAGCTGCAGTTGTAGATCTCAGGACCAGCTGCTTCTCCCATGGGCAGCTTTATGTGGCTTATTCCTGAGTTAGTAGCCCCAAATATATTTTTGTATTAATCCCTGAAAGAAATAATATTGTTTACAAAGAAATTTTGAGATCAACGTGTACAATATAAAATATACATCAAAATATTAGATGGTACTTCTAGCTTTGTTAAATTTGTTCTGCTAAGCAATAACAGACATCCACGAAGGCATGGAACTCACCCTGCTATCACTCATTAAAACCCCCACACAGTCACACACTCACCCGGCCAGCACTCAAACCACCCCTTCCCCCACACACACACAGACCCTGCCAGCACACAATATATCCGTACATTCGCCCTGCTAGTGCTCATTAACCCCCACACACACACACTCACCGTTAGCACTCATTAAATCAACCCACACACACCCTGTCAGCACTTAATAAATCCACCCACCCGAATACACACTCACTCTGCCAACACTGAGACCCCCAACACACACACACCCTGCCAGCACTCAATAAATTTACCACACACGCTCACCTTACCAACACTCATTAAACCCCCCCCGCACATACACAGAATAGAAGCAAGGCGAGCCCAGCCAGCCCGCAACCCACTGTTATCCGCTGTATTTATCCCACCACTAATTGCCATCAAAACACCCTGTGGCACGGAAACCTTTTTCCTGCACCCAAAAATTAGGATTCACACGTGGAAAACTACTGATTCCGTGCTGCGTAAACAGTGTGTTTTAGTCCCATGTGCAACCGTTTGTTTTTTTTACGCAGACTTTTCCTTGCTGCTCATTCAGCCTGATAAAGCTGAATATTTATCGTATATAAAACACTTTAAGAGGTCTAAGAACACTATACGCTATCTACGTAAGAAGTACCGTAAGGGTACGCAAGTTGTGTAGCGATCGCTCAACCGTAGTCGAGACGCTCAAGCGTCACGTTCGCTTACGGCCCAGTGATCACAGGGACGCTATTGGCTGCCGACTAACGTGATGATTCGCTATAGCGTAGCGTATGCTCGGGACCACGAGGAGATCACCAGCGGTGCAGACGCTTACAACGTTAAACCTTTATATCTATACCTTTAACAGTGAGATACACAGTATACCTTAGTGTAGAGACAGAGTGTAAGTGCAACCTGGTGTAACCTGATTAACTACAAAGCTGCTTGAGCGTCACCGACGCTCAGAGAATACTTAACACTACAAAGAATACACAGATACCTGGGCTTAGGGTCCGAAACCTATTATATGTATTATGACTATTATACTTGCAAAAAGAATCACAGTACAAAGCATACACTACAATATAACATAAACCAACTAACCAGATAAACTACACAGGAAATACAATACAATACAATTAGGAAAATACGAGAGAAAAAGTAGAGAGAGAGAGAGAGATGGCTCACAGTAAGACAATATGATTACGGAGAAAACTTACGCACAAGGGGAACGATCGCATGCGCCTCGATATCCAGCTCCCGATTATCAGCAATGAGAACCGTTGAAGAGAGAGAGCTGGATACGGTCGGCCTGCCTATTTATGCCCCACACACAATACAATTCAATGGTCCCTACAATCTCATTGTTCATTGGACATAGGAATTCGGCTTCGCATTATAACAAAAGGTCATAGGTTGATTCATACAGGTGGGCTGTGACTATTTCCAACTGCTCAGGTGGGAGGGAAACTGGGTTTCCCGCCGCATGGGTAATAAAGTGCAAATAAAGTAAATGTTCAGAAACTTCTTATGTCCATAACTATTCGCACGAGCGATTGATCTGCTTCAAACCAACACCGGAATATTTCTAATTAAATATTCTTCCGATGGATACTAAACACCACTGTATTACTCCTGTCTGACCCTTCGTATCAAACAAAGAGGGATTCCTCTGTTCATAAACATTCTATATTAACCAAACTTTCAGAATCTATCAAAGGGACCATGATCTACAAATTACATTATTAGTGAAAATATGTAATGATTGAGTCGCACGCTACGATCGTATAAACTCTACCGTAAATACGCATACCATGCGCCTGCGGGTGCCCGCGACTGTGAGTATGCGCACGTACGGGAGAGCGTACGCACGCGCAGCACGGACCTGTGTGAGGTGCAAATATGGTAGTGTGCATAGAGATATTTTTCTGACTTTGACAGTCCACCCTTTGGCAGTCAATAATAACTGCCACTTCCTGAAAACATTTCAAAAGGAGAAAAATATATGTTAGGGGTTAATTCATTTCCATGGTTGGGTAAGGGAGGAGAGAGGAGTAGGTGTGAAGAGGGTATGACCTAGTGAGATAGCAGAAGCATGTGTGTATGAATCCGTGTTTGGGGGGTCATGTATCATCGTGCCGTACGTGTTGTAAATCAAGCTTCGAGGTATTGCGAAGTATACATTTGAATTCCTTCTTATCCCGTGGTACGGGTCTGTGGATGGGCTGTCAAACTTTACCGAGCTCTTTTCGGATTTTGAACAAAATGGGGAGCACATTTTAGTTGATGATACATGAATGGGGGAATATGTGATTGCTGATATCTGTGCCTGTATTCCCTATACTATGTGTGTCATTACCTGAGGGTTGTAGAAATGAAGAAAAGACATAATTACGGTAAATGCGGTGGTATTCTATGTCAGGTTAATGTACATCTGTCGGTTGAAGTTTTGTTCGGTATCAGTTGAAAGTCGTCTTCTTTGCGCTGTGTTGCCCATTAGGTGTGAGCAAAAAGCTTTGTCAATGCCATTAGATTTACAAAAAATGTTGGGCTAGCGTAAGTTTAAGAATTCTAGGGAAACTGGGGATCCATGGCAAAGTTCATCAAGTGTCCATATCTCAAGTGGTCAAAACTTCTTCTTTGGTCTATCCGTTGTCTGTATAGCGTCTCGTCGACTTCCTCGTCCAAGGGGGTCTTTTTATCTTGGAGAAAAGCAGAAAAACAGGTGCACATCATTGTTTCTATCATTGGGTCATAAATCAAATCCAGGTTAGCTGCAGGAAATGCTTCGACCCAATTTGAGAAAACATCTATACAAACAAGTACATATTTCAAATTCCGACAAGGGGGTAATTGTATAAAGTCAATTTGTATTACCTGGAAAGGGCCGCCGGCAGGTGGGATATGGGATGGTTCTGTAGGTATTGCCTTTCCAATATTCTTTCTCAAACAGGTAAGGCATGACATTGCTCTTTTACTCGCATGAGAGGAGAATCCTGGGGCGCACCAGTATGCTCTCACCAATTTGCACATTCCCTCCTTGCCTAGATGAGTCAGCCCGTGAGCTGCTTCAGCCAGACATGGAAGATATGCTCTGGGGGCCACTGGTTTACCATGTCCATCCGTCCAGAGTCCTGAGGACTCCTGGCCACATCCCTTTGCCTTCCAGACTGCCTTTTCCTGTGTGGAACACAAATTTTGCATTTCACACAACTTCTGTGTGTTAATGGTATTAAATACCATTAATTGTGTGGTGTCTGTCTGTATGGGGGTAGCAGCTGCTAACTTAGCAGCTTCGTCTGCTCGGCTGTTACCAAGTGATACCGGGTCTTGGCTATATGTGTGTGCTTTACATTTGATAACAGCCACTCTGTCGGGTTCCTGTATCGCTGTTAGAAGCCTTTTTATGTGAGCTGCATGCGCTACCGGTGTACCAGCGGCCGTCATGAAATTTCTGAGGCGCCATAGGGCTCCGAAATCATGGACTACCCCGAATGCGTATCTAGAATCGGTGTAGATATTGGCTGACTTACCCTTAGCCAATTCACATGCTCTGGTTAGGGCGACCAGTTCAGCAACCTGGGCTGAGTGAGGTGGGCCTAGCGGTTCCGCTTCTATGGTGTCTTGGTCATCTACGACTGCGTATCCAGTACACAAGTCTCCCGAGTCTGACTGTCTATGACAACTACCGTCCGTGTAGAACGTGAGTTCTGCATCTTCCAGTGGGTTGTCACTGATGTCAGGCCTTGCGGTAAAATTTTGGGTCAAATATTCCATACAATCATGTGTATCTTCCTTTGTGTTAAATCCTCCTTCCCCATCACTCTCACCTTCCACCCTTTGTGCCTGACCAGGCACACCTGGGAGATACGTTGCAGGATTTAATGCACTGCATCTCCTTATGGTGATGTTTACGGGGGCCATTAGTGCCAATTCCCATCTTGTAAATCTCGCTGATGAGACGTGTCTGGTTTGGGCAGAATTCAATAAGGCTGATACTGCATGTGGCGTATGGATTGTGAGGTTGTGGCCTAGCACGACATCTTCGCTTTTTGTCACTAGCAATGCTATCGCAGCAACGCTTCGCAAGCATGTGGGGAGGGATCGCGCTACCGTGTCTAGCTGAGCGCTGTAGTATGCAACTGGCCTACTGGCATCACCGTGTTTTTGGGTTAGTACACCTGCCGCGCAACCAGCACTTTCTGTTCCGTATAGTTCAAAGGGTTTCCCATAGTCTGGCATACCTAGTGCTGGTGCCTGCGTTAGGCACTGTTTGAGTCTCTCAAATGCTGTTTCGGACTCGTCTGTATGCGAAATCCTATCAGGTTTGTTTGAGGAGACCATTTCCTGCAAAGGTAACGCCAAAATGGAAAACCCTGGGATCCAATTACGGCAATACCCACACATTCCTAAAAACGTTCTGATCTGTTGCTGGGTTTGTGGCAGAGTCATGTCTCTAATTGCTTGGATTCTATCAGCGGTCAGGTGTCTCAGTCCTTGTGTTAGACAGTGTCCCAAATATTTTACCCTAGTTTGGCATAATTGTAACTTGTCTTTGGACACCTTGTGTCCTGTGTCTGAAAGATGAAACAGGAGCTGTTTCGTATCCTTCAGAGATGCTTCCAGTGAATCTGAACACAGTAATAAATCGTCCACATACTGTATCAATACTGATCCACTGTCTGGTTGGAAAGACTGTAAACAATCATGCAAAGCCTGAGAAAATATACTTGGACTATCTATGAAACCTTGGGGTAATCGAGTCCACGTGTATTGGACTCCTCTGTATGTAAATGCAAACAAATATTGGCTGTCAGGGTGCAGAGGTACCGAAAAGAAAGCGGAGCAGAGGTCAATAACAGTGAAAAATTTGGCAGTGGGAGGGATTTGCATTAGGATGACAGCTGGATTTGGCACTACGGGGAACTGACTCTCAACTATTTTGTTAATCCCCCTTAGATCCTGCACTAGTCTGTAACCCCTCCCCCCACTCTTTTTCACAGGGAAGATGGGACTATTAGCAGTGCTGGACGTTCTTACCAGAATGCCCTGTTGTAGCAAGCGCTCTATTACTGGGTAAACTCCTAACTCCACCTCTGGCTTCAGAGGGTACTGTGGGATTTTTGGAGCTATCCTACCATCTTTTACTTGTACAACTACTGGAGCTACGTTTGCCATTAATCCAGTGTCTTGTCCGTCTTTTGTCCAAAGTGACTCTGGTATCTGAGATGTCATCTCTTCTATTTGGGATGGATTCCTATTTGTCATAATGGTATGTGACATTAATTTTGATGGGGAGTCTAACATGTCTCGCACTTCCTGAGCGTGTTTCTCAGGTATGTCCAAGAATACACCTTCAGGAGTACAATAAATGACGCACCCCATTTTACACAGTAAGTCTCTTCCCAGGAGATTGGTTGGTGCCGATGCAGCCAGCAAAAAGGAATGCTTGGTATGCAAAGGCCCTATTGTAATCTCGGCTGGTTTGCTAACAGGGTAGTGCTGGACTACTCCTGTTACTCCCATGGCTGGAATTGTCCTACCAGTGGTTCTCATGCCCACTGTCGAATTTATAACTGACTTGGCCGCCCCTGTGTCTACAAGAAAGTTTAAAGTTTTACCAGCTACATTAATTGCGATCTCGGGTTCACTTCCAAGATTGGCAATTAATTTTACTGGCTGCAGATTACAGGTATGGCCACACCCCTATTGGGTATGGTGACCTCCCTGAATCCCGCTGGCAGCAACTACTTGTGAGGGAGATAGTTGGGAACTACCAGAGGCATGCCAGTCTCTGTTTGGGGGATATCTTTTTGTTTCCCCTGTATGTGGCTCATAACTCCGTTTCTGCGGACCTTGCTCCCAATGTCGTGTGTCGTGTCATTGTCTAGGGGGTTGGTATGAGTTTCGTGGATTCTTTACTCTACAATCTCGTGCCATGTGTCCCTGTTTGTGACAAGAATAACAAGTAACCATACTTGACTTACCCACAGGATTTGGTGATACAAACAAAGGCTGCCTTGTGGTCAGAGCCTGTATACTTACTGACATTAATTTGTCACCTTGTTGTTCCCTGTGTCTGGTGATGTTTCTGTCGTGATCAATAGCAGCCTCTCTCAAAGTAGCCACAGACAGACCTCGCCAACATGGTTGCGTGGTCTGTACCCTAGTCTTCAATTACTCTTTTAAACCATCCATCAGTACCGATACTGCTACTTCCCGATGGTTTGTGTCTGTTTTAATGTCCTCTATGCCTGTGTATTTTGCCATTTCTAATAATGCTCTGTGAAAATACTCTGCAGCTGTCTCTGACTCCTTCTGTTTAATGGAGAATATCTTATTCCATTTAGCTACTGCTGGGAAATACTCTTTTAGCTGCAAGTTTATTCTTTTCACATTATCTTGGTTGTACACATCTGTAAGAGGTACATCATGATCTAGTCCGCAATCAGCTAAAAATTGAGTTGCGTCGACATTTGAGGGTAAACATGCTCTCAGCAATATCTGCCAGTCTTTATTGTTGGGCTCTACAGTGTTACCTAAGTCTCTGATGTATTTTTGACTGGCAACTAAGTCTTTTCTAGGGTCAGGAAATTCAGACACTATGGTCCTTAATTCCATTCAGGAAAATGGGGTGTACATGGCAATGTTCCTAATGGGAGTGGCTCCTGATGCGTCTGTTTTCCCATTTGGCACTGCTATTACTCTAACAGGTGTAATTCTAACAACCTCATTCTGTGTAGATTCTACAGGCTGTGGTGAAATAGTTTCAGCATAATGCATGGTGCCGTACTTACCAGTTGATACGACCTCACCTATCCCTCCGCTAGGGGCCTTTACTAATCTCGTGGGTGGAGCTGTGCCTACTGTGGTCTCTGCTATGGTGGCTGCTAGAGAGAGCGCTGAAATCGTTGCCGATTCGTCCTCTTGATCACACTCCTGAGGAAAGTTCAAAACAGGGTACAACTTGCACGGGTTAATACTTGCATGGGTTAATGGGTTAACATTATCATTAACATTTACACAGTTACTAAGTGATTTTGTGTTACACCTTAGTGCGTCTTTCTCCGCAATCAACTTCTCTCCTGATATGTATGGTGGCGGCGGGGCCGTGGCAATCAGTTTTCTGTTAGAGCCAGATCCCGCCGCCTGAGCCAAACCTCTCTGTATCTCACCTTCCTGTTGCCACAACTGTAAATAATCATAATGCTGGATTCGTCTCTTTGTTGATTTTATGAGACATATCCTCCTCCTTAAATTTTGTAACACTTCTGAGCTGAAGCTCCCTATTCTTGGGAATTTCTCCCCGTCATGTACAGTCATTCTCTCCCATTCATCACATAAAGTTTCTGTGTGACTTCCATATTTCTCACACATTATATACCTGGCCGACCCAATTGGTCGGACCACTGAATCAACCCGAACCGAGGTTGATCGCCCCCTACCTGAACAAGTGGCCCCCATAGTTCGAAAGTGTTGCTTTATTTAGCCAACCCTTTACGCAAAACCAAATGCCAACAATAGGCTGACGGTGGCAGTTTACCGAGTACCCCACTCACTCGCCCACGCCGACCAATACGACCTGATCACACCGATATGGTGCTGGCGTACTCGACCTAGGGCCCCTGCGACCTGAACCTCTATTTACTGGAACCTGCGAGGGTTATCCGAAGAACACTTACTCTTTCCAGTAACTATTGGTTGCTGGATAGTTCCTGAGTGAGCAGCGAACTTCCCTTAAAATAAAAAAATTACACAAATCACGTTAGAGTGTACAGATAGCGTTTGTGACCCCTTTACTCTAATGGTATTAGGTTAGATTACTAACTACTGCACACACTTACGTGCGGTCCAGTCGTTCAGTACACAAACAACTAAGCTTATGTACGGAAAGACCAATGGAATCGAAACTTACGACTGCGAATTCCTTCAGCCAGAGCTTATATGGCCTATATGGGTGTTGCACCAACCCTTTTCGGTGTTGTGCCTGTGAACTGTATAGCGGACTTCCTTGTCGGCTGTACCTGGACCTCCTGGTCTGTTATGACCTCCTGGTCTTGTTACAGTATGACCTCCTGGTCTGCTATACTCTAATGCTCAAAATTGTATATTTAACCAGAGATGCCTCCCTAGCCACCGTGCACGTCACTTACACGCATGTACCTCACGAGTACTCGACTTTTCTTGTGGTTCAACCTTTAAAAATTGTAAAAACACTCACTCATCACATGTACACTTTTGTTTCTATTTCTGCGCAGAAATTTTTCTTCAGATCAGGTGTGTTACCAATTAGGAGCAGGATCTGTTAATTAAATTTCGGACACCCAAAAATAGACTTGCGTTATTTCTCGCCTCGCGTTATTTATCGCTTTGCGTTATTTATCGCTTTGCGTTAAAAATCAACTTATCGTGACTTGAGCTACGTGGGCGTAACCGGACGCTCCGTTGCGTAACGTACGCTGCGTGCGTCGGCCTTTGGATTGCGTACGCAAGTCTTTGTTAGAGACACGTATACGCAAAGCAAAGATCCACCGTAACACAAATTTATACTTTTATCAATGTAGATGATCCTTGATCATCTACCACACAAACACACTGACTTCGCCTTATCTCCCAGGCGAAACTGTGTGTTTGTCTATCTTTTAACTATATTACCTTTACTCTTAAACTATGAAATAACGGCAAATCTTTTTTTAGCACTTCTATCAACTATAAAAACTGGCAGACAGGAGAGTGATATACGAAAATGAAAAAGAAAAAGAAATGCAGATATATATATGTGTGCGTGCGTGTGTACGCAAGACAGAAAAATAAACAGTTCTAAAAGACACTAGCGTTTTGTTCTTACCTCCGGTTCCCGGATTCCTTCAGCACTCTTTACTTAAGCGAAGCAGACGCTTATCCTGTCAGCACTACGAGGGATACAACCTCCCGCCCTTTGCTGAGGGATAATGTCTGCTGATCTACCTAGTGCAGATATGTGAAGGACGGGCGAGCCGCCAATTGATAAAGCTGAATATTTATCGTATATAAAACACTTTAAGAGGTCTAAGAACACTATACGCTATCTACGTAAGAAGTACCGTAAGGGTACGCAAGTTGTGTAGCGATCGCTCAACCGTAGTCGAGACGCTCAAGCGTCACGTTCGCTTACGGCCCAGTGATCACAGGCAGGGACGCTATTGGCTGCCGACTAACGTGATGATTCGCTATAGCGTAGCGTACGCTCGGGACCACGAGGAGATCACCAGCGGTGCAGACGCTTACAACGTTAAACCTTTATATCTATACCTTTAACAGTGAGATACACAGTATACCTTAGTGTAGAGACAGAGTGTAAGTGCAACCTGGTGTAACCTGATTAACTACAAAGCTGCTTGAGCGTCACCGACGCTCAGAGAATACTTAACACTACAAAGAATACACAGATACCTGGGCTTAGGGTCCGAAACCTATTATATGTATTATGACTATTATACTTGCAAAAAGAATCACAGTACAAAGCATACACTACAATATAACATAAACCAACTAACCAGATAAACTACACAGGAAATACAATACAATACAATTAGGAAAATACGAGAGAAAAAGTAGAGAGAGAGAGAGAGAGAGATGGCTCACAGTAAGACAATATGATTACGGAGAAAACTTACGCACAAGGGGAACGATCGCATGCGCCTCGATATCCAGCTCCCGATTATCAGCAATGAGAACCGTTGAAGAGAGAGAGCTGGATACGGTCGGCCTGCCTATTTATGCCCCACACACAATACAATTCAATGGTCTCTACAATCTCATTGTTCATTGGACATAGGAATTCGGCTTCGCATTATAACAAAAGGTCATAGGTTGATTCATACAGGTGGGCTGTGACTATTTCCAACTGCTCAGGTGGGAGGGAAACTGGGTTTCCCGCCGCATGGGTAATAAAGTGCAAATAAAGTAAATGTTCATAAACTTCTTATGTCCATAACTATTCGCACGAGCGATTGATCTGCTTCAAACCAACACCGGAATATTTCTAATTAAATATTCTTCCGATGGATACTAAACACCACTGTATTACTCCTGTCTGACCCTTCGTATCAAACAAAGAGGGATTCCTCTGTTCATAAACATTCTATATTAACCAAACTTTCAGAATCTATCAAAGGGACCATGATCTACAAATTACATTATTAGTGAAAATATGTAATGATTGAGTCGCACGCTACGATCGCATAAACTCTACCGTAAATACGCATACCATGCGCCTGCGGGTGCCCGCGACTGTGAGTATGCGCACGTACGGGAGAGCGTACGCACGCGCAGCACGGACCTGTGTGAGGTGCAAATATGGTAGTGTGCATAGAGATATTTTTCTGACTTTGACAAGCCCATCCCCAGGGACTCGCACGCAGATAAACTCTGCCAGGTCTGGTACATTAATTCGTTTACCCCATGGCTAATTGAATTCCCCCAATAAGTCATAATAATGTAAATTGTCCCACATTGGCGCAGTAACACAGTCTCAGTCTGAAACTTCACTCAAATTTAATTTAACAAATGTATAAATAATAGGCGGCTCTCACTTCTCGTAAACCAATTTTCTGTATAGTACAAACAATCCAAAATCCTTATTTGTAATTTCAGGCTTAACTGCAATACCTTTTTTGTCCTATTGTATATTGATCCTCTGGATCACTCCCAATGAGAAATAAACTTATCTCAAAGGCAAATAGAAGACAGGGAAAATAGTGCAATACTGCCAGATAAAAGCATAAGGTTTATTAGTACATCACACTCACATGATAAACAATGATAAAAGCATGTAGCCACATTCAGTGGGCATGGGGGTCACTCTGTCTCTGCCAAGTATCCTCCCAGATGAAACAGGGTATGAGCTCCTAAGTTCCGGAAACATATTGGACAACGCAGAAGAAATAATTAAAGGAGTTTATTGTAATCTGCAGGAAAATGTAAAAAAGGAGGAATTATTTTTCCAAGTGATTACTCTACCAGCCACCAACTGTAAGGCATTCCTCCCAACATCGAGGAAGGTAGACCCGAAGACAGGTCTGCGCCCGAAATGGCGGAATGGCCTAATGGGAACGGGGGCCTTAGTGGGGATTACGCATCCGCAAGCAACGCCTCTTGATTTTGCCACTTAGGGGGCATGCCCAGTGCTCTTTGAGCTTCTGGCATGCCCCCAGCCCCTCTGTCTACCGTGAATAGACTGTGAGCGATTGCTCAGAGCAGAGTGACAGGAGCATCTCAGCTGCCCTCACCCCTTCCACCCCACATCACGAGACACTGTGGCCTGAGGGTGGCACCGCCGGACAGTCCCGCGAAAATCAGAACAGTTGGGTAGTATGTTTAAGGCCATGAACCCACCTGAATGATCTCGGCCCAACTGTGTGCTCCCGCGGATCATACACAATACTTCTGGTTTGCCTGGGCCAAGGTAACTGCCCATGCTAACTGCAAGAGATCCACCTGGTACAGGCTACTGTTCTCCGTATGCACAACTCTAGAATAGCCCGAAACTCTTAAGGGGGGTACACACGGAGCGATGTTCAGTTAATTTCTAAGCAATATGACTAGATTGCTTAGAAATTAGCTGAACATCGCTCCATGTGTAGGGGTGCCGGAGACAGCGATGTACGGTCCTGCGCATCGCTATCGCCAGTGCTAGATTGACCTGCATGCAGGCACAATCTAGCAGGTCGCTCATTTCACCGCTGCGTGAAATGAGCGCCCCCCCGTGTGTCCCCCCCCCCCCCCCCCTCGCTCAGCACATCGCGCTGTCCTGAGTGGGGGGAGAGATGTGCGCTGAGCGGTCTGTGCTAGACTGCTCAGCACACATCTCTGGGGAAATCTCCCCGTCAGTACGGCCCTTCACTGCACACCGACAACACACCAATGACACGCCCATAAGGCAGAACAGTTCTGTGCAATTGCATTGCTACCGCCCAGTTCCCGATCCAAAACACTTATTTTGCACAAAGAGAGATACAGCAAATATCTGTCCTACTTAGAAATGGCTGGAGATACGCAAAAATGTGTAAATTAACTCGGGTTAATTTTTTTTTGTCCAAAGCCAATTAATCAACCAGCATGTTTTTGGATTGTGGGAGGAAATGGGAAAACCCGGAGGAAACCCATGAAAACAAGAGGAGAACATACAAACTCCACACAATTAGTGCCTTGGTCAAGAACTGAAGTCCTGACCTCACCACTGTGAGGCAATAGTGCTGACCACTACACTTTCTATCCAGCCTTACGTTCTGCAGTTGGAATTCAGGGGACATAAACCTCGTCTTCTAGTGTCTGGGGCACTGTCCGCTATTTGCACCCGTGAAAAGGGATGCGTCCAACTCAGGCCCTATATGTTTGTAAAGTGCCACTTTATATAAATAAGAAAAATAAACATTAAATTAGAAACCCTATGCAAAATCTGAAGCACCAATTTAAGTTACTTATTTTATTTTTCAGAATAAAGAACCAGAACAGAGGTTAACATAATTAACTTGATTCGATTTGTCACTAGCTGCATTTAGAACAGACAATTGTACTGATCATAATTAGCACTCAAGAAAATAATAAGTCTTGTTGAGGTAATGTGTTTCTGTCTATAACCCTCATTATTAATACTGAAACGTGCATTTAATCCATTGTTGTTGTTGTTTTTGTTCTTATTATTATTATACTCTAAATATAATGAAGCTATGCTGTTCTATATTGAGATTGGAATAATTATTACTCAATGTCTTTGTTTTTCCTATGGAAACATTTTCAATTTTAAATTGGCACATTTACCTATTCATTAACACATGTCCAAAACAGTAGTGATAAGTGGTTTGTCTGAATTAGTGACATGTTTATAAATTGCACATACTATACAAATTAGATTTGAATAGCCGTCACAAGGGGGAATTCATTATCATGGGGCACTGTAATGCAGCCGGCTGTGAGCTCAGCTGATACAAAGATTTTGGCAGACTGGTTTAATTACAGAATTCAGCAATGTACTGAGTGGAAAAAAACAAAAACATTTTAATAGCATGGGACAATACATAACCCAGAATACTGATAAACAAATACAAAAAAAAAAAGAAACAGATACTGTAAGTAGAATTTAGTAATAGAGGTGAATCAATATCGAATTGCTACTCTCAAGAGAGACAGGGCTTTCTATTTTTGGCAAGATCCTTGTGTTCCATTAGCCACCAGATATCAGCAAATCGATTATTTTCCATTTTACCATTTGTGAGTGGTTTCTTCACTGTATTTTAATTTATACGGCGCACACATGTTCCTCAGCAGCGATGCAGTCAATATACCGGCTGTCGGGATGGCAGCGTTCAGGAGACCGAGGCAGCACCTTACAGAGAATATTCTAGTCATCAGTCGCTGCCTCAGTGGAGTTTACAATCTATGGGGGTTATACAGAGTTGTTAGCAAACCAAAAAAGCACAGGAGGACAAAACCATGTTGCACTGCAGGCGGGACAGATGTAACATGTGCAGAGAGAGTTAAGGTGGGTACGCACTGGTAGATATATCTACCGATCAATTGATCTATGGACGGATCAGGCAGTGTGTTGAGCATACACACTGCCCGATCCGTCGGGGACTGACGTCATGAACTGGGCGGGTACGTACACACGCCCGCCGAGTTCAGCTGTCAATCACCGCTGGCCGCCGCAGCATGTGTACACACACAGCAAAGCGCCAATATATCGGTAGATATATTGGCTGTTGGCTGTGCAGCGGGGCCGACGCGATACGTCTGTGAACGACAGAGTTCACAGACGTATCGGCCATACACACTGACCGACGGACCCGCGATATATCGGCCGTTCAAGAGAACGGCCGATATATCGGCCAGTGTGTACCCATCTTTACAGTAGATCTGGGTGTGGTGTCAAACTGAAATCTAAATTGCAGTGTAAAAATAAAGCAGCCAGTATTTACCCTGCACAGAAACAATATAACCCACCCAAATCTAAAGGGCCCTACACATTTAACGATCCGCCGCCGAGCTGCCCGATGGCGGATATGGCCGACCCGGCGGGGGGGGGGGGGGGGAGTGAAGTTTCTCCACTACCCCCGTCACACGGCTCCATAGAAGTGCAGGCAAATATGGACGAGATCATCCATATTGGCCTGCATGCACAGCCGACGGGGCACCAGCGATGAACGAGCGCAGGGCAGTGCATCGTTCATCACTGGTGCCTCCACACTCAAAGATATGGACGGTATCTCGTTCATTAATGAACGAGATCGTACATATCTTTGAGTGATATCGCCCAGTGTGTAGGGCCTTTTACTCTCTCTGCACATGTTATATCTGTCCCCCCTGCAGTGCAACATGGTTTTGTCCAATTGCTAACTTCTTTTGGTTTGCTAACAACTCTGAATGACCCCCTATATTCCCGAACTTCAAATGGATACACATACACACTAGGGTTCATTTCTTGTCCGAAGCCAATTAACCCGCCAGTATGTTTTTGAATTGTGGGAGGAAATTGGAGCACTGGAGGAAACCCATGATAACAAGGGGAGAACATAAAACTCCACATATTATTATTATCATTATCTTGTATTTATATGGCACCACAAGGGTACTGCAGTGCCTAACAAAGTACATAAACAATGAGCAAGACAAGAAAACAATGACTTACTTTACAAGACAATCTAGGACAAAGTACATGGTATATAAACATTGCTACATTTAGGGACAGGACACGGAAATAATCCTCATGTTGGCAGAAACTGAGGGTTTGGTGCCGCTGTAAGGAGTATGGAATTAAAAATAGTCTAAAAAGAGGGGAAGTACATGAGGGAAGAGGGCTCTGCTTGGGATAGCTTACATTATTACGGGGAGGGGCAGACAGACAGAAGTGACACAGATCAGTGGCAAACGCAGGATTTCTAGAGGTAGGTTTTCAAATGCAATCAATAATCTCCCACTCTGCGGAGCAAGTGCAGGAGTCTGGGGGAGAGGTAGAAGAACCTAGTAACGACCCTGAACATTGATACTTTTTATACATTGGATACTGTATGGAATACAGTAAAAGGGGTATATTTAATTGGTGTCGAATCCCGCAGCGGATTCGACAGTTTGCCGATCCGACAGCATTCAACTGTCGAATCCCTCCTTCCCGGTCACTGAATTCGGCATATTCAATTTGAAATGGATTCGACACACCTCCGGTCGGAAAGGGACCAATGGTCGGATTGTGGGCGGCCTGGATTCGACTTCCCGCGCTCCTCGACAGCTTAAAAAGGCTTGTTTGCTGCATGCTCAGCAGCCATTTTGGGAACCTGTAGAGCGGAGTGAGGAGCTGCAGAGTGAACAATTTGGCTTTCCTTGCTGTGGTATCGTGCACTTTTGTGAACCTACACCCAGCAGACTTTCATCCAGGACGGACAGAAGACCTTCAGCCAGCGCGGAGGAGAGTCGTTTCTGGTCCGGATTCGAAATTTTTAGGTAAGTACCACATGTGGTATGGTACTGCATGTAGGTGCTTGTGTAGTGTATGGGTGCTGTTTTGAATATTTGGCTACTGTTTTGTATGAGGTTTGAGTGCAGCATGTAATGTTTGGGTGGGGTGCTATGAGGTGTATATGTGGTTCTGCTTGGGTATGTTTGGGATAATGTTTAACATGTGTACAGGTGTTTTATTTTATGCTTAGGTCCTGTTTTATTGCAGCATGTTTGTTTTTTTTGGGGGGGGGTGTAGGGGTGTCTTAAGTGGACTTTTGGGGTGTTTGGGTGTGGTTTGTTGTTTTTGAAATCTGCTAATGTTTTTTTATTTTGTCATGCGGTTTTACTGGGTTTTTTAAAATGTGCTAATGCAGTGGTGGCCAGACTTTTGGTGTTGGTGATCTACTTTGAAAGCTGAAAAACTTTCGTTATCTACTTATCTGGGGCAAAAGTGCACGCCACAGACGCATGCCCAAAAAGGGGGCAAGGCATAACAAAACAAAAAGGGGGCATCACCTCCCCGCTGCACAGGGTGTAGGGCTTGTCTCACCCGAAATCACAAATTGGTCCCCCACAAGTAAAAACCTCAAACACATTGGCCCACACACCGTAGTAAAAATAAATTGCCCCCACACAGTAGTAAAATGTCCCCATATAAGTAAGAAAAAATTGTTTCCCACAAAAAAATAAAACATATATTAAATTGTCTCAGACCCCGCTCCTCCTCTCTCCCCCCTTCCCCATATAAAACTTCCATAACACCGCCAAACAGTACCTACTGAGCAGGCAGCCAGGCGGAACAGCAGCTCCCTATGACATCACGCCATGACAGGCATGCCAGGCGGTCAAAGGAAGAGAAGCAGCGGCGGTGGGCTCCTCTCCGTGTCCGGATGCGTGCCGCACTAATGGGAGCTGGTTAAGTTTAGTTAAGTTGGTCCCGATCTACCGGCGAGTGCTCTGCGATCTACCTTTTGGCCACCACTGTGCTAATGTTTTTTTGTCATGCTTGACCACTGGTTTAATTACAGCATGCCATGTTGGGGTGCAGGGTTAGCTTTAGTGGACTTTGGGTGTGGTTTTACTGTTTTTTTAAATGTGCTAATATGTTTTTTTTTTTGTCATGCTTGACCACTTGTTTAATTGCAGCATGCCGTTGGGGTGCAGGAGTGGCTTTAGTGGACTTTTGGGGTGTTTGGGTGGGGTTTAATTTAATGTGTGCTGGTGTGTTTTTAATTTCTACTGGAATTTTTGTAGCATGCAAGGTGTACTTGGGTGTTTAGCTGCTGTTTTTCTATTTTTTAAATGTGTCGAGTTTTTTTGTATTTAAATTTGAGGTGCCTGGTGGGTTCTGTGTTATATTTTTGTGGTGTTTGGTTGTGTTTTGGTATGCATATGTTTAATTTTATTTTTTATTTTTGTTAGGTTTATTTAAAACAGGAATGTCCAGGGAAAAGCACCCCCACGCCCCCCCTTCCCCCCCACTCCTCAGAAGACTCGCTGGACAGAGACATGGAGTGGGCCCTGACCCAGGAGGAGGAGATGGCTGACCAGCCAAGGTCATCCAGCGAGCATCCGAGGTCATCAAGGGACCAAGGCCGTAGGAGGAAAAAGAAAAGGCAAAGAAAGGTAATTATAAGTTACTTATTGCGCCTGCAGCCACACTAGCATACACCTTGACACACCCACGGGCAACTTTGCGCACTGCCAGGGACACTGACACACTCTGAGGCACACCTACAGGTCATTGATATTGTATTAATTGCATGTAATTTATTTTCCTAAAACCCAACAAGCCAGCCAGAGGATCAGTCAGACGAGGAAGCTTCTGGAGAAGAAACAGGACGGAAGATTCCGTGTGGAACCCGGTACACCAAGGCAGAAAACTGTGTCCTAGTGGACGGCGTCGACCGGTCTTATGACGTTCTGTATGGACCAAAGGCACAGACAACAGCAGCAAAGGCAAAGAGGAAGATCTGGGAGGCCATCGCGAATCAAGTCACTGCAGTATCTGGAAACCGTCGAGACACCAGAAACTGCATGAAGTGTTACAGTGATTGCCGTAGACAGACCAAGAAAAAGATGGGGATTCAGCGCTGACACGAGACAACAACCGGAGGTAGTCCGGCTTTGAATTTAGAGTGGCTGCCCTGAGAGGAAGTCATTAAAAGGCGCATGAACCCTGTCATGGTCCAAGGAGTTCCAGGCAGTGTGGACCCCACCCGCCCTGCTGGCTTTCCCAAGGAGGAAGAACCACCCAAAAGACGGAAGACGGCGGAAGCCCAGCAGTCCAAAAGTAGGCGTGATGGTAAGAATTCATTCAAATGTGCTGTGTTAAACCATTATTCATTTTCGTTGCTAAAGTGTGTTTCTCCTTTCCCCTAGACATGCCTGCCCAGAGGACATCATCAGCGCACAGACCATCACCAGTACGTAGACCAACACCTGCGTGCCGGACATCACCAGCGCCCAGACCATCACCTGTGTGCCAAACATCAGCAGTACGCAGAACTTCACCTGCGCGCAGGGCATCACCAGCTCAGGACCACTCCTCCAGGAGCTCAGAGACTGTGACACAAGAACCTCAAGAATCAGAAAGCGTGACCCTTTATACTGTGGACTCATCACTCGACCTGTTTGAGTCCTCAGGATTCACGGATGAGACTTTTCAAGGGTTCGATGCCAGCCGTGCTGACGCGTCAATCCCAAGCCAATAAATGTCTCAAGATTCGAGGCCCGGAGAAGCTCCTGGAGCATCGGAACCACAGGATGCAGAAGGTTAATATATGAATCCATTGTGAGCTTTTCCATATTTTCTAATATTATTAACTTTTTTTTTTTAAATACTTTTGTAAACAGAGGCGCCACAGACCAGCAGCGGATTTGCTTCAGGGATTAGTCCCTACTTCAGGCTGGATCTGTTACAGGAAGAGTCGGACGAGGAGGAGTATGTGCAGCAGCCTGCAGTTTCTACATCCCTGTGTAAGTAATTAGATAAATATACCTTTTTTAAGAAACTGAAAAGTTTGTGATCCTTAAAACAAATGTGGGAATGGACTTTAATTGTTTTTTTTACATTTTGTTCAGCTGCACAAGTGCAATTGGTGAGAGACATACAGTAAGGGCAAGATCCCTCAAGAATTCAGAGGGTAAACAACCTGGCATCAGAGATGCAGCAGCTCCAGGACAGTTTCCGGGATGTCGTCAACACCAGACTGGAGGCCACTGAGAAGTCAATGGAGAAGATGGTTGCAATGCAAAAGACCATGGCCAACAATATGGCTGAAAAGACAAAGACCAGGCACGAAGAACACAGGGCGATTATGGACGTTCTCCACATTCTGGCGACATCCATCAACAAGCTGGCGGAGAACACAGCATATGAGTCACAAAGCTTCCAGAACACGTTGGAGAGCCAGCAACAGACAGCTTCCAACTCACAGTTGTCAACGGTTCTCCAGTTGATCTACGACAACTCCCAGGGACAGGTCAACAACATGTCATTCAACCACCACCTCCGCCACCACCAGCCACACTGACGCATCCTGCCCTTGCTCTACCACAACCCTGGTACGGACAGTCACAGCAGTACCAAGGGTATGCAGTCTGCCAGATGCCTCCACCACCAACGCATACACCGGCCTCAACAGCTACACCAGCACGCCCACCAAGGCCAACGCAATGCCCTCTACAGCCACCAAGGACACTGTCGCCACGTCCGGAGGAATTGGATCAGGACAGCCCCCACACACGATAGCGCAGTCATATTATTTCATTATTTAAAATGTTATTTTTCTGTGCTTCCCTTTTTCTCCCTCCCATTAATTTGTTTTTTTCTTTGTATTGTTTTTATTTAATATGTATTCCCCCTTCCCGAGTGGGTACTACCAAGGAGCTATGTGTAGCCATACATGCACGGGCATGTATGAATGTGGTAAAGGATGAAAGCTCCTTGTGGTTACATATATGATGGGCCAAAGAGCATAACTGATACCACATTTATTTTTATTTTTTAAGAAATACACCTCTGTAAAAAAGTTGTGTAACTTGAGCATTCACATATTTTTAAACTTCTTCAGGGATGGTCGGCAAAGAGGCATGGACAGCGTTGTTCGAGGTGACTTTACAATGGTGAGTAATGGCATGTTTCACTTTACACACACTTACACAAACCCTGACCCGTCTGCACTTGTGGAGCCACACAGTCCAGCCATGGGTTTTGGCTGGGCTGTGTGGTTCCACAAGCGCAGGCGGGTCAAAGTACATACCACTGACACCACAACTCCTCCACCTTGACCTGCCTACACTTGTGGAGCCACACAGTCCAGCAATGGGTTTTGGCTGGGCTGTGTGGTTCCACAAATGTTCTTGGGAAATATGCAAAGTGAATGTGACATCATTACAGTGCCCTTTACTTAAGTCTGATTCTTTATTTTTTTTAAAATATACACAAGAACAAGGAATGTATGAAGAAGAACAAACACTTTTTTTTTAGAAAAATTTATTTTTTTATGAACAATAAAAAAAAACACTGTTTATTTTTCTTCAATAAAATTTTAAATTGATATGTTTTGTGTTTTTCTTAAAAAATTGTACAAGTGGGCTTTAAGGGGTGTGGGGTATTGAAGGTCTTGAGGTACTGTAGGCCGCCAAGGTAGTGGGGGTGAGGGTCTTAGCTCCACTGTCCACTTTGGTGTTCAAGGTCATGGAGGTACATTCCAGGGAAAACCTGTGGTAGAGAAAAATAGTCTTATTTACAAGGTGCTTCAAATAGGGATACGGTCGTTAGGTTGACACAGCTTAGGTAGACAGTCATTAGGTCGACCACTGAAGGTCGACATGCATTAGGTCGACATGGTCATTAGGTCGACAAGTACTAGGTCCACATGTCAAAAGGTCGACATGAGTTTTTCACATTTTTTAAATTTATTTTTATTTTTTCATACTTTACGATCCACGTGGACTACGATTGGAACGGTAACCTAGCCCGAAACATGGCGAGCGAGGCGAGCCATGCAAGGGGACATGGTGCACTAATTGGGGTTCCCCGTCACTTTACGAAGGAAACGACGCCAAGAAAAGTAAAAAAAAAACCATGTCAACCTTTTGACCTGTCGACCTACTACAAGTCAACCTAATGACCATGGTGACCTATTGTTCCTGTTGACCTAATGCATGTCGACCTTCTATGGTCGACCTAATGACTGTTGACCTAAGTTGTGTCTACCCAATGACCCATACCCCTTCAAAAAGTGACATCCCTCCCGAAAAAGAAGCGCAGCACGTGCAAGCAACAACACACAGGTTAACACTGACATCAGGGAGGTTGGGTTCCAGTATCTCACCTGGAGGGTATCTTTGGTAACATCGCAGTGGAGGAAGGTCCACATCACAAGTAGGCCGTCATGGTAGAAGGCCACTTTACACAGAACAGGATTTAAAAAACAGGTAAACACACCCAACTGGTAACTGGCAAACACTTCGTCAACGGGTCGCCTTCAACTTGACGTAACTTTGGGATAAACAGGATGCTGGCTGTCAACAGGACAGAACTCTGGAATTTAAAAAAATATTTTTTTTATATAAATTAACACTGATTTACAAAAAAATAAAAACAATTGTACTCACAGGATGAGGAAAAGAATGTCCGGATTAGATGGCTTCTTGCTTCATCTCATTAATCCGTACCCACAGGTGGAGTAGAAGAATGATTCCCGTTGCGGAAAATCCTGCAACGAATAGTCACCGGCAAACGGTATGCGACACAAATGTTGTGTAGGATACAACATGCATTAATTATGCTGCAAACCTTCGCCAGGGAGTATAAAAGAGCACCGCCGGAAGAGTCTAAACTTCTAAACCGGCTTTTAAGTACACCGAAGGCTTGCTCAATTTACTCCCCGTGATGTAATGTGTGTCTCTTGGTACCGTTCTTGGACTTCACCTACATGATTAGACAATGGGGTCAAGAGCCAAGGTTTGTTAGGGTTACCCGCATTGCCTATGAAAAAAAAATGGTGGTTAATATAAAAAAATACTTACCTAACAGCCAGCCATCCGGCATTTCTCCTGTCTTAAATTCATGAAACAGCGATGACTGGTTTGGGATGAAGGAGTCGTGAGATGACCCAGGAAATAATCCCACAAAAATATTTGTAAAAATCGTTTTTGCATCACAGACTGCCTGAACATTCATGGAATGGAACCATTTTCGGTTCCGAAAACATTCTTCCGAACTCCTGGGTGGTCTGAATTGCACATGCGTACAGTCAATCGCGGCCAGAACATTGGGGAATTTAAATTAATTGTAAAAGCCAATTTTACTCTCATGCCATCCGCTGTCCATATCTGGGAATTTATTGAACTGGGTCGTTAATTTGCGGAACGCCTTAATGACCTGGGTTAAACAGCGCAACAGTGTCAGCTGTGAAACACCGCATGTTTGAGACAAAGTAGGATGGAATGTGCCTGACGCCCAAAAATTAAACGTAGCCAGCAGTTTATGGAAACCACTGACTGCGTGATTTGTCCGTGCCCAAGGTTCCAGGTCATGCTCCATCAGATCGTGCAGCGAATATATTTTACGAGCCGATAAGCGATAATTTTGTATCACCTCGAACTCGAAGAGATCCTCCAGTGCACGCCTAGTGCGATACTGGCGTGGACGTGGAAATTATGCACGCACTGTCTCACTCAATGCAGACATTTGATGACCACGATACTGATCTTAAAGATCATGTTCCTCCTCCACACTTGCCTGGATCATGAACATCACAATCTGGTCAGAAAAAGGCTCCATTATTGTAGTCAGTGAAAAATAAGTTACAAAAATCAAGTACAAAAAATTTCTTGTCAACTCATGATAGAAAAACTTGTCAGAGTGAAATTGTCGAAAGTCACATCGAAAACCACTGACACCGATTCGACAATCTTCAATTGAATATAGTTTTCTTGAAAGCCCGTTTTTTTAACATTATGGACACTCAAATGTCGAAAAATCAAATGTCGGAACGGATCCGACAGTAATTTCGTCAAAGAGTGGCTTCTTGAATTGTCAAATGCAATAAGACAGGTTTTTTTTGTCGGAAATGGGCCGTTTTCTGACAAAATAAGGGATTCGACACCAATTGAATATACCCCTTAATATCTAACACTTGTCGAAGTCAAAAAAATATTACATAAAGAGAACATACAAACTACACACACATAAGTCTCTATACTTGCAAATACGCGCAGCGAGCACAGCAATATAGGGTAACACGCATTTACATGGACATGCCACAGAGATGGATTCGACACTTATTTCATGCAGTACATAATTGTGGTGGTATCAAGCGCCAGACATCATGATGATTTAAAATTATGTAATGAAGTAATGTCATGTATGTGTATTATTTGAACGAAGCAAGATAGACCTGTCATATTTACTATTAAAACAACCAGCTTAATGTGTAGATTAATTTGATACTTGTTATTAAGTTGTAGGGCATTGTGACAGATAGTTATGATTAAATGTATAAAAGCTAAAATCACTTTTGTTAGAATAATGGATGTTCCGAATAGGACAGTAGACAGGAAGCTCAGGCCAGCCCCTTTGGACGTCCCCAGGGCTGAGCCTGTTCAGCATATACAAAGGGACTGGTGACTCATCGTGAATCCCTCCCCCAGAAACTAGATAACACACTGATCACACAGGAAGGTAGTTCCTGTGTTTGGTCTCAGAGTTGCTGTAAGGTCTGAGACGATGATTGAGTTATTGCCAGCGTAGTTCCTGTTTTGGTCTCAGAGTTGCTGTAAGGTCTCAGAGGAAGATGGAGTCCCAGCATTACATTACAGAGAGAGAGAGTGATATGGAAAGACGAATTTACATAACTTAAGGATAATGGTATTGTATCGCTGGCATGTAACTGTAACTGTATGTAATTGTATGTTTTAACTGCTTACTGGGTGAGTTGTAATCATGTAACTATAGGTATACTCTACTTTGTAATATATATTGAATCAATATCCTTTTAAATAACAAATATATACATCAATGAGCTTTGGAATTCAGATAATGTGTGGGTGTATTGTTTTCTCTTATGGGATACAGTGTTTTGCGATGTACAGCACACTTTTATCGTATATGGTAATAAGGTGCGCCTGGCGTCTGCAATATATATTAGAGCGGGCATTATAAATATTTGTGAGAAATAAATTTGGCATTCTTAGATTGGGGCTCTTACGGGATATCACGTTATTAATGATGCACTCAGCTTGTAATGGACGCATCCTAAAAGCTGAGAAAATCATATCCGTGTGTATTGTTGTGTTATTAGTAAGACGCTGATATGAAATTCAAGGGACAATGCGTTTCTCATAATATTTAAGATGCTAAAATGTATTTTTATTGTTGCAAAACAAGGTTCAAATAAGTCATATTGTGTTTGATTCAGATTGGATTGTTTATCTGTTTAAGTAGGTTTAAAAGTATATTTAAAAGTTGCTGCATAGCCTTGATATCGTTTTTTTTAACTCAGGCCTAAAATAACATCTGGTGCTTGTATGGTGTGTGATTTCTTTGTGACAAAGGAAGCCGCATGGTCTGTCCTCCATTTTGGACTAGCCACATGGCCTGTCCACCATTTTGTGTAACCCTCATGGATGTGGAAGGGGGAGGAGCAGCGGCCATTTTGGGAAGGTCATTTTCTAAATGGCTGATTTTCACTGCTCAGAATAATCAGCTTTCCTTGGTCACATCAAACACCATTTATGAGTTACCAATGCATTTATTTAACCCATGCCATAGTCAATTACAAATAGTTTCAGCTGGGCCTAGTGAGAGTTAATGGATGAATACTTGATGTAAGAATTACACACAAATATAAACAAAGGGTTTTTTTTCTTTTTCCTCCAGGATTTAGTTAAATCTGCTTGCTAGTTTAGGATAGCCATTGAAATGTTAATTAACCTGTCCCACTACCCTCTTGAACAGGCATATGAACCTCTGTTGATATGCAAATTTGAGACTTTGAAGAAAATGCATTCATTCAGTAGGTGTGTACTGTGTGGGGGTTCTATGAAAGTCAAGTGGTATATATATTATATAAATATATATTATATATAATATTATTATAATTATGTGTGTGTTTATATCAGTGTATGTTCTGCAAGATAGCTATCCAATCTGAATCATATCATTTAAATTATTGATTATTGCTAGATTCATTATAGATCTATGTGAAATAGGACACATTTGTTGCTATATAGTTAAAACTGAAATAACAGTATTTTAAGGAAGTAAGCGTAAAGACACAAACGCAGGTCTGCATAAAAGTTTATACAGAACAAGTTGTGTCTAGTGGGCAATAGTAATTAGTATTGTTCACATTTATACTTAGAGCTATGTGATTTGTTTTATTGCGTACGCACATTGGTACACGTGGTACAGAATGTAAGGACAGTGTACAAAAACGTGCACGTGGTTCAAGGCCACACACGTGGCATAGAGGTACGCACGGTTGCGTAATTACGCAAGCTTGCATAGGGTTGTGTGCGCATAATAAAACCACACAATAGTTCGTTTAGTTTAAAGGTGGGACAGTAGCCACAATACAATAGCACATAACTATCAGATTTCAAAAGCAGGTTACTCTAAATTTAGTTTAAAAACTGTATTGCCTCTGGGGTAAAGCTGCCTATCTGAATGAATCCAAATTTTCTGTACAGAAAAGACAAAGTGTACTTGAGCGAGCGAACGTAGGAGTGAGTGGAACTGAACCCCGGAAGTCGGGTCCCGTGGTACATCAAGTAAGAGGAGGCTTGGTGGCGTGAAGTGGCTGACTCACGTTAATATAGATTGAAATACGCAAATCGTGAGGTGATTTGCAGAGGAGCGTGATAGTGCATAGTATTGCGATTGAAGTTAAAAGGTTTTTGTATTATGCTCCGGGCTGAGGGTCGCAGTTTGTACATTGACCCGTGGTCGTACGGCAGATAGGTAACAAGTACCTATACGCTGTGCGATTGGACCGCGCATTTGTAGGTGCGATATATATAGCGCAACTGGATACCCCTTTACGAGCTTTTGCGTAAAATCGCTGTATCATTAGCGCTGTATAGAGCATACGCAAGTGTGATTTGTGTATAGGTGTATAGGGAGTTTTCACTAATCTCTCTCAGGAAATTCTCCAGCGGCAGATATTCACTGGAAAAGGTAAGTCACTCCTAAACACTTCCAGTGAATAGAAACCAGTTAGGGCCTCGCTGGGTATGCGGTGGTCACTATTGGAGTGAGTCATGGTACTCAGTGGAGAAAGAGCGAGTGAAAGCGCTAGGTGTCTTTCACCGTCTATCTGCGGTGTGCATTGGGGATTGCGTTTATTGGCAAAGTGTCCGCGATGGGATCCAATTGCACAAGCAGTGGGCCTTTGGTAACTAGGGTTCAGGTTGAGGTGCCGCGGCCCAGGGGGTCAGCGAGGTTTGTTATGTGTGAAAAGTATGGGTCACACACGGAGGCTTTTTGCAATGAATGGGTATGTATGACTGACAAAGATAGGGTACCATTCCCTAAAGTGGGCAGCTTTAAACCAGAGGTATCGCAGAACTTAAGGATAAGAATATGTCTAATAAAATCCCCAAAACAAAGGATCAGACATACAAATTGTTTAAACCTGTGACAGCAAGAGGGGTTGGTGAGTTCCTAAGGTATTGCAGGTGGTATGTTTAACCAAAGTCATATAAGACAAGAATGGAAATATAAGAACTGTTTGAATTTGTAGCAACAATAAACAAGTAGAGAGAAAAAAAGAGAATGCAAGTACACCGCCTTATGTAGATGTGGAAGCAGTTACGGCCAGCATACAAACTATAGAAAATAATAAAAATATGACTGTAACCTATATATGTACTTATGAATGTTGAAGTTTTATTTAGGAGGAGAAGGTGACCTGATTGTTGTCAGCCATTTCTCATGCACCCAGAGGAGTATCCAACCGGTACAAGAAGAGCAGTAGCCTGTGGGGGAAGTGGCTAAGACCAGTGGAACAGGTAAGTATGGTATCATTCGTGTACATATATAGGAACAAAAAAAAATCAAGAAAGTAACGTCAGAAATGGAAAAAAAAACCTGTCCGCACATTAGTATTTGCCAGTAGGAAAGCGGACAGAGACAAGGTAACCCCAGGGTATTTCTTTCAGTTACCATATAAGAAGTATTCATTCCTAGTAATGCCCCTAGTAAAGATGAGCTTGGAAATGTGTGTTGGACCACGTACAGACCCTTAATACAGGATGAGAAGGATTGAATGAAATACTTCGCATGACCTAGAAGCTTGTTAAACTTTTTTTTTGTTTTTGTCTCTTGCAGAAATAGAAAACTCTCCATCTGGATAAGATCACTGGTAAACACTAATTCGGCAAATGGGAGGTAGCTGTCTCTGTGCAAATGGACGGGCTCAATAAGGCATTGAGTGTCAGGGTGCAGACTTCTTTGCAAAATTGGAAAGGTCACAGTAGCTAATCTTAGATAGTGTGCTATTGAACATCACAAGAATAGTGCTAGGCGCAGAGAACAACAGGTGGAGAGGTTGAGGATGGTAAGTATACTGGCACATACAGGAAAGACCCATCAGTCCAAACCCCAGATCCCTAATGGTCAATAATATGTTACACTTGTAGGAAGGAAGGGCATTTTGCCAGAGATTGGAGGAGTAGTAGGACACATAGTCAATATAGATCCCCTAGACAGAAAACACAAGCCACATTGAGTTATGCTCATGGTACTCTACACTGCAAACACACGATAGTTAAATTAAGATACAAAAAAATTGTGTTCCCTGCAGGAAGAGGCAGTCTGGAGGACAATGGGGTATGGCCAGGAGTCCTCAGGACTGTGGGCAGGTGGACACGGTAAGCCAGTAGCCCCCAGAGCATACCTTCCAAGTCTAGCTGAGGTGGCACACGGTCTGACTCATCTAGGCAAAGAGGGTAGGTGCAGGCTGATGAGAGCCTACTGGTGTGCGCCAGGATTCTATTCTCATGCAGGTAAGAGAGCAATGACCTGTCTTACTTGCTTGAGGAAGAATATTGGTAAAGCAATATCAACAGAGCCATCCCATATCCCTCCTGCAGACGGATCTTTTCAGGAAATACAAATAGACTTCGTACAGTTAACACCCTTTAGGAATTATTGTTATGTATTGGTGTGCACTGATGTTTTCTCAAACTGGGTAGAGGCATTTCCTGCTGCCACGGATGCTGCTGTGTTTACCACAAAGAAAAATTGCGCAGAAATTTGTGTGTAGATAATGGTACCCCTAGAAGTAGGAGCAAAGCTTGAAATTGTACTATTGTGATCATAGATACTGCCACTAGTATTATGTAGCTTCGGAACCACTCCCAGATCTTCACTCGACGAATCACCCTCTTCGAAATTTGTTTTTGTTTTGGTATTTGTGTCTTTTTGGGTTGTTTTTGGAAGACAACCTCATGTCATGATTGATCTGCACAATGATCAGAAATACACCAATGAGGTGACAGTACCTTATTGAGATGAGCCAGCATTTGAGAACTTGACAAAAGAACTTGAAACTGTTGATTGCTGGTATGCCAAATGCTAACTGTCTTGATTGTGAACCAAGAGACTGTGTGATTGTTCTTACGCTCAGGTTGCCTAATAGACAGGTGGGAAGGACCATACCAAGATTTGTTGACAGCACTAAAGGTCGCCGAAAGAAAGACTTGGGTCCACGCGTCCCACTGCAAGAAGGTCGCTGACCCGGAGAGAACTCGTGACAAAGTAGTTTATTGCTCACATTCATCGAGTTTGTGTGTTCAAAGAGCAAGGTTGGAGAGCAAAGTGAACAGTGTGTTCCAAGTGAACTGTGTGTCCAAAGAGCAAGGCAAAGAGAACCTCGTATCACCAGAGACTCTGTTCCGTGAAGACTGAGAGGCGGCACTGTTGGACACTACCTGAGCGTACTAAAGGACTGCAGAAAGACCAGTCATTGTAATTGATTTGTTATGAACAAGAGTTGTTTGTTCTATTTCCCTTTTCTCTCTTTCCCGCTGACAAACATTTTCTTTCAGGATATTCTATTTTTGCAAGTTTTTTTTTTTTTATGAGGAGTCGAGTGTGGGACTGGAACTGGTTCTGTAGGAAGGAGTGATTTCCTTATAGGATCCCAGGATTAGCCGATCAGTTTGTTAAAGTCAGAGAAAAAAATCAAAGGTCTAGTAGTTATGGAGTTCAGAGGTAATCAGGAACAGTCAGACAATGGCTATTCACACATTGCAGATAAAGAGCTCACTAATATATGTGGAAGAAAGGTTTATGAGTGGCTCTCCCCAAACTCCGAAGGTTTATGTTATTTAGGAAGGACACTACTTATAACCCTTCTCCTATATAATAGCCCAGATCTGTGATTTTGTGATTCATTTGCTAACGCTGGGCGGAGTCACAGCAGTGGGCGGAGTTAGTCAAATGAGTCACAGATCTGGCCAAATCTATAGGACACTAGGAGCAGCTGCAGAAGCAGATAGTATGGACATGGCACAGGCAGGGTGCATACCTCCCAGCTTCTTCAGGAGCAGGAGACACACACACACACACAGCGAAAAGGGGGCGTGGCTTCACGGGAGGGCCCCGTTTTCGTCAGTGAGGGGGCATGCCCAGCGCTCTGTGAGCTGCTGACATGCCCCCAGGGGCTGATTATGAGTCCGGGGGGCACAGGGTACTTGAGAAAGGGGAGCCCTATCTCATTGCTGTGCCTGCTGTGGGGTTGGGGGCGTAGCCTAATCGCGGCCCGCGAGGCCACGCACCCTTATGCAAATTCCGGGATTTTTTTTTTTTTATGGGATTATAGCCCCTCAGCTAGGGCTAAATGCAGAAGAGGTGGTCGCTCCCCCCTACACACCCGCACAGGCAGAAGAAAGCAGGGAGACTGCTGCCTCCCTGCAACACCACAGACCTGCCAATACGCAGCAGCGTGTGCCGACTGTAGCACAATGTTGTTGCTGGCAGGGCGGGGAGCTTCTGAGCTGGGACAGAGCTACTCCAGTCGGGGGGCCCCCTAAAACTGTGGGGCCAATGGTACGTACCGCCTGCCCCCCCCCCTTAATCCGGCTCTGCTGCTGGAACCCCCCCTTAATCCGTACCCCCTGATGCCCCCTCTCCCTCTGTCTCCACTATTCACCGCTGCTCTGCTAAGCAGAACAGCGAGTACAGGAGCTTTCCAACTGCCCCCCCCCCCCCACCGTGGGACACTGCGACCCGCGGGTGGAACAGCGGGACAGACCCCAAAAAATGGGACTGTCCCGCGAAAATTGGGACATTTGGGAGGTATGGGGGTGTGTGAGGGGGTATGCCATACTTGACCCCACATCAGCATACTCAGCAGGGTCTCTCTGGCGCGGAGGAGCATCACTTTCTGGTACACTCCACGCTTCTTAGCTGTAGTTTTGTGGGTCACCAGCCGCTGTGCACTTTCCGTACTGCCTCTGTTATCTCCAGCCCCGGCAACCCCACCGCTAGCTGCAGCGCTGCCACCTGCAGTGAGGTGCGCCCAGCTCCTTCACACACTTTAGCCGGCGGGTAGCACTGCAGAAGTCCGCGCTGCTTGCAGGCTCTGACCCCCTCCTCCCTCCAGCAGCAGCATCTCCTGGGAGCTAACCAGTCACTCCCAGTCTCCCCTTACCACAGTGCCTGGCAGGTGCGCGAGGTCTGCGGTGTGTGACTGAGGAGGGGGGGAGTGATGCGGACGGGCAGAGGAAGCAGGACTACAGCCTAAGAGAGTCAGCCATGCCAAGTCTCCACCAGCAGCAGATCCCAACAGGTTGGAGTGGAACAGCAGCAGCCAGCAGCAGTGACACCGGTAACACACATCTGTCTGTCACCACTGTTCTGTCCCTAATACCAATCTCTCCCATGCCCTGTGTTCTGTCATGTCCCTGTCACCCCTGGCCTTGACCTGCCACCCTTATCCTGGCCCTTTCACCCTTATCCTGGCCCTTTCACCCTTATCCTGGCCCTGTCACCCTTATGCTGGCCCTGCTACCCCTATCCTGGCCCTGTCACCCCTGTGCTTGCCCTATCAACCCTATACTGGCCCTGTCACCCCTGTCCTGGTCCTGCTGCCCCTACACTGACCCAGTCACCCCTATCCTGTCCCTGTCATTTCTGTCCTGGCCCCGTCGCCCGTGTCCTGGCCCCGTCACCCCTGTCCTGGCCCCGTCACCCCTGTCCTGGCCCCGTCACCCCTGTTCTGACCCTGTCACCCCTGTTCTGACCCTGTCACCCCTGTCCTGGCCCAGTCAACCCTGTTCTGACCCTGTCACCCCTGCCCTGGCCCTGTTACTGCATACCCTCCAACTACCTTTTTGGCAGGTACAGTACCCGCAGCACCTCCAGACCTCTCCCCAATGCACCACACCTCCGCACCTTCCCCTCCACCACATGCGGCACTCCACCCCTCCCCCACATGCTGTGCCTCCAGACCCCCTACACCACCCGCGGCTCCCACTCCTCCGCCCCTTCACCACCCCCAGCAATCTCCAGGCCCCCTCCACCATTCACCCCCCTTATATGTCTGCCCCACACCTGCCCCCCTCCACCCGCAGCATCTGCAGACACCCTCCTCCATCCGCGGTCCCCCCCTCACCCACCCCTCCCCCACCAATGGCACCCCCACACCTGCCCCTCCACCACCTGCAGCACCTCCGGACCTCCTTCCCCATCCGCCGCAACACCCGTACCTGCCCCTCCCCTACCCATGGCGCCTGCGGACCCCTACCCCACCAGCGGCACTCCCGCCCCTTCCCATCCCACAGCACCTCCGGAACCCTTCACCCATCTGCAACATCCCCACACCTGCCCCTCCCCCACCCATGGCACCCCTGCCCCTCCCCCACCTGCAGTGCCTCCGGACCCCTCCCCCATCTGCATCCCCCACTCCTCTGCCCCTCCCCCACCCGCAGCACCTCCCAACCCTTCCCCATCCGGGCCCCACCCCCTCTTCCGCCCCCCCTCCATCCGCAGCATCTACAGACACCATCCGCAGTACTCCCCGCACCCGCTACATTCTGTACATTGTGGCCTGCAGGTGCTGTTCACGCCGTCGCAAGGGGCTGCGCCTCCTTCACCATCGCACACCCTTTCATTGTGCAATATTTAACCACTAACAAAGGAATGCAGGTGATACTCCATATAACACAAATATTGAACCCCAGAAAGGCATGCAAGGGTTAAGGGGGCGTAGCCCCTTGCGACGGTGTGAAGAGCGCCCGTAGGGCGCGATGAAGCACCTAGTGTTCAATGATTAAACAGACCTAGCATACGTTCCAGAAATGGAAACAATGTTCAGAAAATGATAGGAATATGTAGATCATGAAAATTTTATATGTCACTGTCACGATTTGTTTGTGTTTTCTTCACCTACCCAGTAGAACCTCAATTGAATCCAAACATCAGTGTACAAAGACGTAGGTACATGTATGTGTGAAATGTTCATCACAAATCAGACATTATAGGCCAAAGCACTGTCCCAGCATACTCTATAGGTTGAATGTTGTCCCACACCCAACTAGTGGTCCCGTGACCGCCGAGTGCATATAGAGGATGTCTCGTCCTCCTCCCTGTCTTCCCCAAATATAGTCAAGCGTCTGATTTGCGAAATGCATACATACTTGTGTCTAGGTCACCGATTATGGTATGAAATATTTTTTTCTTATGTTAATAATTGATGGCAGTTATTGTTTACTGCCAAATTGTGGACTGTCGAAGTCAAAAAAATATTACATAAAGAGAACATACAAACTGCACACACATAAGTCGCTATACTTGCAAATACGCGCAGCGAGCACAGCAATATATGGTAACACACGCATTTACACGGACATGCCACAGAGATGGATTCGACACTTATTTCATGCAGTACATAATTGTGGTGGTATCAAGCGCCAGACATCATGATGATTTAAAATTATGTAATGAAGTAATGTCATGTATGTGTATTATTTGAATGAAGCAAGATAGACCTTTCATATTTACTATTAAAACAACCAGCTTAATGTGTAGATTAATTTGATACTTGTTATTAAGTTGTAGGACATTGTGACAGATAGTTATGATTAAATGTATAAAAGCTAAAATCACTTTTGTTAGAACAATGGATGTTCCGAATAGGACAGTGGACAGGAAGTTCAGCCAGCCCCTTTGGACGTCCCCAGGGCTGAGCCTTTTCAGCATATACAAAGGGACTGGTGACTCATCGTGAATCCCTCCCCCAAAAACTAGATAACACACTGATCACACAGGAAGGTAGTTCCTGTTTTTGGTCTCAGAGTTGCTGTAAGGTGTGAGACGATGATGGAGTTATTGCCAGCGTAGTTCCTGTTTTGCTCTCAGAGTTGCTGTAAGGTCTCAGAGGAAGATGGAGTCCCAGCATTACATTACAGAGAGAGAGAGTGATATGGAAAGACGAATTTACATAACTTAAGGATAATGGTATTGTATCGCTGGCATGTAACTAACTGTATGTAATTGTATGTTTTAACTGCTTACTGTGTGAGTTGTAATCATGTAACTATAGATATACTGTACTTTGTAATATATATTGAATCCATATCCTTTTTAATAACAAATATATACATCAATGAGCTTTGGAACTCAGATAATGTGTGGGTGTATTGTTTTCTCTTATGGGATACAGTGCTTTGCGATGTACAGCGCACTTTTATCATATATGGTAATAAGATGCGCCTGACGTCTGCAATATATATTAGAGCGGGCATTTTAAATATTTGTAAGAAATCTAATTTGGCATGCTTACACTATAGATCAGGGGTGGGAAACCTTTTTTCTACCAAGGGACCTTTGGATATTTATAAAATCCTTCAGGGGCCATACAAAAATTATCAACTTAAAAATGCCCCTGCCCCCCACTAGTTATGCCCCTTAGAGGTACTGAGTGTGTGCGCCAAAAAATGGGTGTGGCCAATTAAAATGGGATACACCTATGCCCCCAATAGTGCAGTGCCAGTACACATATGCCAGTGCAGTGCCAGATACACAAATGCCCCCCCACCCCATTGTGCTGCTGCTCCATCTGGCGGCGGCATGTCTCAGCTGTCAGGGGTCAGAGCGCAGCTATGTCGGGTGGTGGCGGTGTGTAGGACCTCAAACCAGCCGCCGGTTCGTGAGCCAATCAGAGCTCGCGGACTGGCAGCGGCGGCTCCTGATTGGTTGCCGGTCTGCGAGCTCTGATTGGCTTACAAACCGGCGGCTGGTTTGAGATCCTACCCGACGCTTTCGCTGGACATAGCTACGTTCTCCTCCCTACCCTGACAGCTGAGACACGCCGCCTCCGGACTGAGCGGCGGCGTGTCTCGCTGACACACAAGCGGGTGGGCCAGAACAAACGGCTTTGCGGGCCTTATACGGCCTGCGGGCCAGAGGTTCCCCACCCCTGCTATAGATTGTCTATAGCATAGGCAGTATTAAACATATTTAAACAATATAAATTAGATAAGTGGTCAGGAAAAGGTTAAACATACCATAATAAATAAATACACAAACATAATAGAACCAGTAGTAGACACACACATTTTCCCACCTTATGGAAAGGCTTCTGTCTTTTCTTCTTGGCAACTACCTTCATATTATATACCATTGCTATTGTTATAATTTAAGCCACTTACCAAGAGGAGGGGAGTTTCCAGGCAACAAGACCCCTCCCCCCTGCTTTTGCCTATGCAGATGAGGTAGAAGTAAGCATGTGACAGAGGGTTAGGATGAGAGATAGGTGGGTTTGATGAAGAAGTGGGTCTTGAGAGACCATTTAAAGTTTTGTAAAGAGGTTACGAATCTGATAGGGAGAGGTAGAGAATTCTAGAGGTAGGGAGCACCACGGCCAAAATCTTGGAGGCAGGAATGAGAGGAAGTAATTAGATGTCAGGAGAGGTGGCATGTATTTGTGAAGTGAAGAGGGCGGATAGCAGTGTAAAGGGAGATGTAAATGGGAGAGGGATGGGTGAGGGCTTTATAAGTGAGTGTAAGAAGCTTGAATTGTATTCAGAAGGGGATGGGGAGCCAGTAAAGGGCTTGTAAGAGAGGGGAGGTGGGCATAGTACGCTTGCAGAGGAAGATTAGCCGGGCAGCAGCATTGAGGATAGATTGAAGTGCAAACAATCATTTTCCAGGGAGGCAAGATAGGAGATTACAGTAGTCCAATCTGGAGATGACCAGTGAGTGGATGAGTCTTAGTAGCATCCTGGGTGAGAAAAGGTCTGATCCTGGAAATATTTTTGAGATGAAAATGGCAGCACTGTGAGAGGTGCTGAATGTGTGGTTTGAAGGAGAGGGAGGAGTCAAGGATAACTCCAAGACAGCATACTTGGGGGCTACTACAGGAGATAGTTGTGAGTGTGACATCAATAGAAAGTGAAATTGTAGAAGAATGTTTATCTTAATACTTAATTCAAGTTTGCATCTTTAACAGCAAAACTGTTTTTCCTAGTGGCTCCAGTTTTTCCAGTACAGATGAGGATATAGCACATAGAGACATAGCGTCACTTTGGTCATGGGTGCTGTGATCATTTAGAATATGAATAAAACTGTTCTTAACATCTCCTTCTTTAAACTACTATATCTTATACGCATTTGGCAAAATGCTGCTTGATTCCTCAGGAAAGTGGTGTTGTTATAGCCACATCTGACTCTTTTACAGAACCACTTTCCAATAATTAGTCAACTTTCACTTCTACTATACATGTCATTTTAGCAAATGTTTTTTATGATTTTGATGATATCGACATTTGAAAAAAAAAACCAAACATTTAATTAAATCATAGCTCCAGGTGTGAGAAGGAGCTCCAACAGGGGCGATGAGAGGGGTGGAGAAATCTAACATTTCTGCTGCGGGGTACACTGGGCTCCACAAGGAATGGACAATGGGGTGTAGAGTAGGATCTTAATCCGAGGCACCAACAGGCTCAAAGCTTTGACTGTTCCCAGAATGCATAGCGCTGCCTCCTATATCACCCCGCCTCCCTGCACAGGATCTCAGTTTTGTAGTTGGTGCTGCAGTAGCAGGCACTTAACAGAGGGGCTGCTCCAGGCAGCCCTAAGAAGAGGTTTTTTTCTGAGGAAAAAAGTGAAGACTTCAAGGGCAGCAGCAGTGTTACATGTCAGTGGACATTCACGGCTGTAGCTCCGGCTCTCCCCAGCAGCGGTGTACAGTCCCGAGCCCTGGTTGCCGGGTAACTATAGCAGGAGGCTCCGGTTAACTTCTTGTCAGGCACACACGACGGGGGCTCTCCGGGATCGCGTGGCCGCGCTTCGGGAGGTGGTAAGTGGGTCCCGCTTGCGGGACCCAGTCTTTATCGCAATCTGGTGCGGTCAGTGGGAGGCATGCCGCGCGCGCTGGCGGTGGACACTGTGGCAGTACAGGCAATCCCACTAGATCACCAGGGCATGGGACAGGTCAGGTTTTCTCTATAAACCGTTTTATTAGAACCCGCAGTACCCGGTGGTTTTACCAGCAGGGGGATAGCGCTTGGACCTGAAGCCCCTCCCCCAGCTCCAGGGCGCCATTTTCTGCAAATGTTCCCGCCCTGGAGCTGCATATCTGTCTCTCCCTCACTCCCTGGCAGTGTCTGCGGCGCCATTTTCCCTCAGCTCACTGTTCCTGGGATTGCTTGGGCAAATCCTCCTATGTAAAGCCGCCTGGTTGTCAGTGCTGTGACTTTACAAGACACTTCACATGAATATACTTTTTTTGGGGACTAGCCCCGTAGAGAATTCCTTTTTGGAGCACTCTTTTGAATAAATTTAGAAAAAATATTATGTAAAGATATGATGTGTATGATTAAAACGTAACCTTTATTTCCTATCAGTATAATATAGATAAGGAAGAAAAAAAGTTATTTGTTATAATACAGAGATACTGTATATATTTTTTTCTTCCTTTTTAGGGTCAAATACTTTCAGAGATTATAAATCCTAACAACACATAAATAAAATATCCTCCCTAAAAAGGGGGGACAAAAAGAACTAGTGGCTTGGTGTTTGATGGAATTCACATAAACATAGATGTTGGTGGTCGCTGCTTATGATGATTGTTATAATCGATATTATCAAATTCTTCCTTGTTTCATATGAATAAGTCCTACAATTAGAACAAATACAATAGGGAATGTCAGACAGTCACATTCTCTTATCCCTGAAGTGCTCCTTCAAAGCTGTTACATTTAGCATGAATTTTCCTTTGTAACAGTATGTAGTGACATTGTTACATTTATGATTATATCTCTATATGGCAACATTATTGGTAAGTATTTAACCATAACCCATATATTAAATTATCGTTTCATTGGTAATTGATAACCCACACATAAAACCTCTTGTTAGGTATGGATTCAGCTGTTGCCTTTATCTAATCATGCATCAATTAATTTTAAGTCCTGCATCGTTAAAAAGATAATCTTTTTATAGCCCTTAGATCGATTCTAAACAGTTACAAGAGTATACAAATGTGTCTATGCTACAATGAAATGAATCTGCATCCTCTAAAAAAAGCATCAATTTTTTCCACAAAAGCATACAATATATCAATTCCATATCCACAGTGAAACATATCTTATTCATAGAGTCTGTGCACAAACATTATTAGCATCAATGTTTCCATTATTTATAAATGACATACAGTTTGACATCAATAACAGTACATACAAGAATTTGTCTCAAACTATAAATGGACCTTTATTAAAGTTATAATTAATAAAGCCTATTGGTCAAGGGAGTGTGTGGAAAAACATTAAAAGAGAATCATGATAATTAGTACAGCATGTATGGCAGATATTCCCATCTGCTGCCCTCCCTCATCATATGAGCGGAAGAAGAGTGAGAGTGGGAATACTGCTATGCTGATAGAAAAACAGACCCCAGTATCCCCCGTATCTCCGTATTCGGTGTTAGAGAGGCCCTGTTACCAGGTGCATTGCAAGGCTTCAATGCAACGCGGAGACCGGAGGGACACTTGTGAAAAAAAGAGAAGAAAAAAGAAGAATGTAGTATATTGCCAGATCTTCGATCACAGCTGTTGTAATATAATAATGAAGTTCAAATTCTCTTCAATTTAAGTCGTTATGCTGGTGCAAATACATTAAATGCCAAGACACACTCTCTTAAAGAACAGTGATAATAAAAAATGAAGAGGTAGATGAGCAGATTCTCTTTAGCTGCACTTATAGTTTTAAGCAAAAAAAGCTGCTGCGTAAAGGGGGAACAGGAGGGAAATATGGGAGAGAAAAAGAGAGAGAAGGGGAAAACAAAAGGGACGTTTAATACCAGACCGCCGACCGCGGCTGTGCTGTCAGGTGCGTCCTCCCAGCTCTCATCACGATCCCATATCTGGCAGCTACGTCCTCCTGATACCCAGAGAATATAATGGTCACAGAAGCATTGCTGGTCCAAGAGTCAGGTGTAGATTCACCGGCCCGAAAATACAGCGTCCTTCTGCAGAAAGGAGCTGTATGGAAATTTGGAGCAACTCAACTAGCAGCTGGACGTACGTTTCACCTACTGGGCTTGATCACCAGCACCTCCAGCTTAAATAAATCATATATAGGATTTCCTTCCAGGATTCTTTCTAGCTGGTTCTTATTTGATATTTTCAGTATTCATTAGTCTGGTGCAGGAATCAACCTTAGCTTTAGAAACTTTACAAGACACTTAAGTATTCTACCTGCCTTTTTTAGTCAGTGTTAGTTAAGAAAGAGTGCACTTAGTCAGGGTTTCCTAGTACAATTACCCTGTGATATACATCCAGTTCTTACTGTGTACTGTTATATCTATTGTTATATAGCTGTGTAAGCTAGTCCAGTGCAGTATTATTGTTAGTAATAACCTCTGCATTGTACAGACTGTGACTATTTGTGTGTGCATTTGATAGCTGAGTGGTGTCCATTTTGTGTCTTTCACTCAACCTGCTATCCCTATATTCTATAACCTGAGAGGGCTTGGTGCGTCAGGTTTTATCTAATATAGGATTTTCACAAAGATATACTGTATTGCGTATTTTTCTCTGTGATTTAGTCACCATATCTCTCCTTTATCTCTGCTGGTGCTGACTACACTGCGCAGGGGTTTGGGCTAGAGGTATTGTGCTGCTGACAAATTGTACTGTGTTACCTGATACTGCAAGTTATATCATGTCTGCTTCTAAGGGTTACGGTTCTGGGGCTGAACACACTGCCGGTGTTGCTGAAGCCGCAGATACCTATGAGGAGAATATAGCAGCTTTGGGCTCTGGTTCTGGGGGCTCCATGCCCCCCACTGGGACGGTGGCAACGGGGGCAAATAATGACCTGCCGTGGACCGCTTTTTCCATGCTTCTGCATACGCTAGTTCATAAACTAACACCCCCTATGGGACACCCAATGCCGGTGCAACTGTTTGTGGTCCCTGCAGCTAACCCGCTGTGGGCGGACGATTTATCTGCTCAAATGAAGTTGAACCAGTCCCTGACTACTAAAAAAAATCTGACCGTCGCTCGCCTATGTCCAAGGGGTCCTCTAAGCGAGCGCTTGTCTCCTCACAATCCACTGCTGTCACTGACACCTCGTTGGATGAAGACGGCACTTACACTGACCCCACAGGTTCTGACTCAGATACGGCTGATGGGGAGGGTGGTTCACATGTGGATGTTCCTGATCTTTTGGAGGCTATTAAGTTAATTTTACAGATTACGGGTGATCCCGAGCCATCCGTTCCTCCTAAGAAACCAGATAGGTTCAAGCGTCAGAAGGTGATTAAACAAGTTTTACCTCACTCTGACCACCTAATTGATATACGTCAGGAACCCTGGGAAAACCCGGGTACGAAGTTTGTGCCTCAAAAGAAGATGCTGGCTCGCTATCGCGCCAGAGCTGTCTAAGAATTGGGAAACGCCTCCTCCAGTGGACTCACATGTGGCTAGGATGGTGGTTTCCTCAGCTCTACCGGTCACGTCTCTAAAAGAGCCTAAAGATAAACGTGTGGAGGGTTGTCTGAAAGTGATTTACACCCTCACAGGTGCTGCACAAAGGCCCACTATTGCAGCTACTTGGGCTGCAGAGGCTATTGAAGCATGGGCCTTGGAGTTAGATGCTGAAATCTCCTCTGACCATGCTAGACAATGCTTGTCTTATATTGTCACAGCTTCTCGTTATATTAAAGAGGTGGCTTCTGATGCCGGTATCCTGGTAGCCAAGGCCTCTACTACGTCAGTCCTGGCTCGCCGGATATTGTGGCTGAGATCCTGGTCTGTGGATCTGGACTCTAGAAAAACCCTGGAGGTACTCCCTTTTAAGGGAGATATTCTGTTTGGGGAGGATTTAAATAAGATTGTGGCTGACTGGACTACTGCCAAAACTGCCTGTCTACCAAGTACTGCTCCTTCTGTGTCGAAGGCTAAAGGTACTTCCTTTCGCCCCTTTCGTCCTCCAGGTAAAGCAAAAGGTCAGGCGTACAACAAGCAGGCCCGCACTTCCAAACCTGGTAAGCCTAAGCCCAAAAGAGCCTGGGCGGCCCGTCAGCCAGCTTCCAAGACAGATAAGCCTGCCGCATGACGGGGCGGGCCACCCTCTGGGGGATCCCAGGGTGGGGGGTCGGCTTCTAGGGTATACCCAGGAATGGTTGAAGACCACTTCAGATGCCTGGGTACGGGAAGTCGTCACTCGAGGCTACGCCATAGCCTTCAAAAACCGACCCCCTCATCGATTTTGCCAGACAGATGTCCCGTTGGACAAGACAAAGGCAAACACTCTACATTCGGTGGAACAGACCTTCCTGGATACAGGAGTCGTAGTACAGGTGCCTCTTGCGCAGAGTGGCCGGGGGTACTATTCTCCGCTGTTTCTAGTCCCGAAACCGAATGGGTCCTCCCGGCCCATTCTCAACCTCAAGGCATTGAACAGGTTTGTGAAGGTTTCCAAGTTCCGGATGGAAACCCTTCGCTCTATAGTTCGGCCTTGGAACCTGGGGACTTCATGGTCTCCCTGGATATACAGGATACTTACCTGCATATTCCTATAGCAGTGTCTCATCAGCAATACCTGAGATTTGCGATTGGCAACTGCCATTACCAGTTTCGGGCGTTACCTTTTGGTTTAGCAATGGCTCCGTGAGTCTTTACAAAAGTCATGGCGGTGATGACGGTGGTACTCCGCCATCAAGGGGTCAGGATACTGCCGTATTTGGACGACTTGTTAATCCTGGAAAATTCCCCAGAACTTCTCCTGCGTCATCTAGATGTGACGGTCCAGTATCTGCAAGCCCACGGGTGGCTCATCAACTGAAAGAAGTCATCCCTGATCCCTGCTCAGAGCATGGTGCATCTGGGAGCACTATTGGACACTCACAACCAGCGTTTGTTCCTGTCTTAGGAGAAAGTCCTGAAACTTCAGGACAGGATTCGTTGCTTCCTATCTCGTCCGCAAGTGTCGATACATTCGGTTATGCAGGTGCTGGGCCTCATGGTGTCAGCATTCGACATGGTGGAGTACACTCAATTTCACTCTCGCCCTCTCCAGAGGCTGATTCTAGCCAAATGGGACGGCCTGCCTCGCCGGATCAGGTCTCAAATGATCTCATTGACTCCGGAGGTCCGTCTGTCGCTGCTCTGGTGGCTCTGGGACCAACAACTATGCAGGGGCCGTCCATTCTGGATATCCGACTGGGTCCTGTTGACGACAGATGCCAGTCTAAGAGGTTGGGGTGCGGTGCTGGAGCAACACTCCCTTCAGGGGCGGTGGACCAAGGAGGAGTCCCTCCTCTCGATCAATATTCTGGAGTTGCGGGCGGTCTTCAATGCCTTGAACCTAGCCCAGCATTTAATTCAGAAACGTCCTGTTCAAGTACAGTCGGACAACGCCACCACAGTGGCTTACATAAATCATCAAGGCGGCACTCAAAGCCTCCTAGCAATGAAGGAAGTCTCGCGGATTCTACAGTGGGCAGAACGCCATCTACCGGCCATATCGGCAATATTCATTCCGGGAGTCCTGAATTGGGAAGCGGACTTTCTCAGTCGTCAGGACGTGCATGCCGGCAAGTGGGGCCTCCATCCAGAAGTGTTTCAACTCCTAGTGGAAAGGTGGGGCCTTCCAGACGTAGATCTGATGGCGTCTCGACACAATCACAAGGTTCCGATCTTCGGAGCAAGGACAAGGGATCCTCAAGCAGCATTCGTGGATGCGCTGGCGGTACCGTGGAGGTTTCGGCTGCCGTACGTGTTCCCTCCGGTGTCACTCCTGCCCAGGGTAATTCGGAAGTTCAAGCAAGAAAAAGGAATTCTGCTTCTCATAGCTCCAGCGTGGCCCAGACGGCACTGGTTCTCAGACCTGCAAGGCCTATCGTCAGAGCGTCCAGTTCTACTTCCACAACGCCCAGACCTCCTCGTTCAGGGCCCCTGTGTCTACCAGGACCTAGCCCGGCTGTCTTTGACGGCGTGGCTCTTGAAGCTTCCATCTAAAGGGCTAAAGGGTTTTCTAAAGCGGTCATTCAAACTATGTTGCGGGCCTGGAAACCGGCTTCTGCTCGGATTTACTATAGGGTCTCGCATTCTTACTTTGGTGCGCATCTAACGATTATGACGCTTCCAAGTTTAGTATAGCCAAGTTGTTGGCCTTTCTTCAGCAGGGCCTGGACTTAGGCCTGCGTCTGGCCTCCCTCAAGGTTCAAATATCTGCCTTGTCGGTGTGGTTTCAGAGAAAAATTGCGACCTTAATTGATGTGCATACCTTTACTCAGTGCGTGTTGCGTATCCAACCTCCCTATGTCCCGCCTGTGGCTCCTTGGGACTTGTCGGTGGTTTGGAGGCATTACAAGAGTCTCCGTTTGAACCTCTTGGTTCAGCTGACCTTAAGTGGCTTTCCCTTAAGGTGGTGTTTCTGCTGGCTATTGCTCCAGCTAGAAGAGTGTCGGATTTGGGTTCCTTATCCTGTAGTTCCCCATATCTGATATTTCACCGTGACCGGGTGGTTCTTAGGACTCGTCCCGGCTATCTACCTAAGGTGGTTTCTTAGTTCCACCTTAATCAGGAGATTGTAGTTCCGGCACTTGTTTCTCCTGATCTGTCTCCCAAAGAGCGGTCTTTGGATGTGGTACGGGCTCTCCGTATCTATGTGAAGAGAACTGCTCCTATTAGGAAATCTGATTCTCTTTTTGTTGTGTTTGGGTTTCACAAACGGGGCTGGCCTGCTCACAACCAAACTCTGGACAGATGGATTAGAATGGTGATTGCGCACATGCTTATGTGAAGGCTGGTCTCTCTGCTCCTGATCACATTAAGGCCCATTCTACTCGGTCTGTTGGACCTTCTTGGGCGGCCCAACGTGGTGCGACCCTTGAACAATTGTGCAAGGCGGCTACGTGGTCCTCTGTGAACACGTTCATAAGGTTCTATGCCTTTGATACTGCCGCTTCCCAGGATGCTTCCTTTGGACGCCGGGTTCGTATGCCCGCTACAGTGCGTCCCCTCCCTGCTTTAGGACATCCCCATTGTCTATTCCTTGTGGAGCCCAGTGTACCCCGCAGCAGAAAACGAGTTTTATGGTAAGAACTTACCTTTGTTAAAACTCTTTCTGCGAGGTACACTGGGCTCCACAAGGCGCCCACCCTGACGCACTTTGCTTCTTTGGGTTGGTATGGCATTAGCCGTTGACACGTCTCCCGTCGTGAGAATGCGGTGTTGTGGCTACTAACCGTTGTCGTCTCTTTTCCTGCTACTGCATTGGACTGGTTAACTAAAAACTGAGATCCTGTGCAGGGAGGCGGGGTGATATAGGAGGCGGCGCTATGCATTCTGGGAACAGTCAAAGCTTTGAGCCTGTTGGTGCCTCGGATCAAGATCCTACTCTACACCCCATTGTCCATTGCTTGTGAAGCCCAGTGTACCTCGCAGAAAGTTTTAACAAAGGTAAGTTCTTACCATAAAACTCGTTTTCTTAAATATACTTACTCCTGTTCTGTCTCTGCCAAAGGAGAAGCAAGTCAACAATATGCGTGAAGATATATAGGGTTATGAACATGCATTCTTGGAATGTAAATCTTATGCTAAAAAAACAAAACAGTAGTTTACTGTTCAACTCATAGGGATCTATTCGTGAAGCAGTGAAAAAAGTGGAGAAGTGAGCCTGTGGAGAAGTTGCTCATGGCAACCAATCAGGTGCTTCGTACAATTGTATAGTATGCAAATGATGTTACTTCAATGCTGATTGGTTGCCATGGGCAACTTCTCCACTGGCTCACTTCTCACTGCTTCATGAATAGACACCTAAATAAGCTGCAAAAAAAGGTGTACACAGGGTTATGGTGCTCTGTGGACAACTAATGGCACTAAAATTAATTGCAACAATATTGGTTCAGACAACAAAATTGCTGTACATGTTATGGATGCAGGGGCGGATCCAGAAGAAAATGAAAGGGGGGGCACCATGATAGGGGAATAATAGTTATATTTACATGCAACTAAGACACGCGTGCTCCCAGATAAGGGGTGTTGTATCACAGGGGGCGTAGCCCCACAGAATACGCCATCAGGTAATGATTGGCTGTAGGAGCGCATCCTGGTTTATTGACAGTGTTTCACCCCGATGAAAAGGCAGATTGGGTCTTGAAATGTTGGTCACCTGTTCCATTAGTTATTAGTTGGTGGTGGCAGGTGCAGCATACCTTGTTTTGGGCACTGCACTGAGACTCAGACTGCAGGACACGAACTGCCCATCTTTAATTAGCAGAAGCAGCCAGCTGGCTCTCCTACAAGCAGCATAAGACATCTGCAGGACCGTCTTCTCAAAGCTGAGGCTGAGTTTGACTGCACCTAGCATGGTGGTAAAGGAAGTGGAGGAGGAAGCACTGGGATACTGTGCAGTGCGAGCTAATGAAGCCTTCTGAGCCGTCATAAGTAAGAGTCTTACTCGATGCTGACATTTGAACCCCGCGCCTGGGCTGGACTCTGGCCGGCTGGCAGTGGGGGAGGTAGGTTGCGGTGTGAGCAGGGGGAGGCTGGAGTTGCAGCTCCAGCCTCCCCATTGGTTACCACATGGACTTGCTGTTAGAGCCGCAACGGGTCCTAGTGCCTGCCGACTCTTTTATCAAATCTAACTGACGAAAATAGCAGTAGTGCTGCTGCTGTTCTCCCTTTGAAAAACAAAAGAAGTCAGAAACGACAGGGGGGGGGGCACGGGCCAGAGTGCCCCCTTCCTGGATCTGCCTATGTATGGATGGATTGTTAGGCATCCCCGACCATAATTTTAAAAAACTGTGCTGAGCAATTAACATGACTTTTGTAAAATGTATCCTGTAAAAAAGAATAAGCAAGTTGTTTTCATTTCTTCAGACGTTACTTTAATTGCATGAAAATATTGTTTCATATTTTTCAGGTAAGCTGAAGAGAAAGACAAAATCTGGTTACTGCGCTACTACTGTGAATTCTACCAATGACATACTCTGCGAACTGGATGGCACCATCCAAGAAAAACTGACGGAAGTTACACAAATTGTTACTAAACTTTAACCTGCTGGAAATAAACATGGTTTTTTTTTTAGTTTTATAAACTCTACATGCAAATAAATATTAAATAAATGTTTATTGTAAGTAATACGCATGGATCCTATTGGAGAAAAGTGCTATATAATCAGTTATTATTATTATTTCATAAAAATTAAAAAGTTTAGGTGATGTTTATCTTAGAACTAAATCAATGCAGAACTCATATCGAAAATCACTTTTTCAGTGATCTATGGCTTAAGAAGTGTGTTCCCCAAAGACCCCATAGCTATTTAAACAGAATTATGGAGAAGGGTGTGTATGTACAGGAAATGCAGGCTATAGGTTGTGACATGCTTTAACATACATGCCATGCACCTACAGCATGTAGTGACAGTGATGGAACTAGTGAGCGGTGGGCCCTGGTGCAACAATATCCTATAGGCCCGCCCCCCCCCATCCCCCAACATGTCACTGCATGCACCCCCCATCCTAGAGGAGAGCAGTCATCCTTTACTTACAGACAGTATCACCATATAATACACAGTGATTCAAAAGTCGCAGTACACCCTTTTGTTTCAAAAACTGTGCAGGAAATGGGAAAACTGAATACTCCAGTAAGGTATGGGTGAGGTGGGCTATCTTTTAGGGTATGTACTGAACATGGGCGCCATTTTGAAATCGGCCATCTTGAATTTAAGTCAGTTTTTTCAAATGGAAAGGGGGTTGTGTAACATGTCAAACAACATCAGAATTTGCTGAAAAGTTTATTGCTGCAAACAGATTTGAAATAGCAGTTATGGTTCAAAAGTGACAACAGTTTTGTTGCAGGTAACTGAAGATGACTTTGACAAAAGAGGAGAGAATTGAGGTCATTTTGATGTCTGGAGAACGAACGTCGTGTGCTGCGTTGCGGGCTCTTCATGAAGGATGCCAAAACCATTGTTGAGGTTGTCTCGTCAGTAGCACTTTTTGGACAACCATTCCGTGACTTGTCAGCCACAGTCCCAGTTTCTCGGAATTTGGAAATTTAGGCACCTGACAGTGTTATATGAAATTGGAGGTCTTTCTGGGTGCCGGTTGTTAAAATCTGCAGCTATGACATGGAAACTTTGTTCTCCAGACATCAAAATGACCTCAATTCTCTCCTCTTTTGTCAAAGTCATCTTCAATTACCTGCAACAATTTTTTTTTTACTTTTGAACCATAACTGCTATTTCAAATCTGTTTGCAGCAATAAACTTTTCAGCAAATTCTGATGTTGTCTGACATGTTACACGACCCACTTTCCATTTGAAAAAACGGAATTAGATCCAAGATGGACAATTTCAAGAGGGCGCCCCTGTTCGGTACATACCCTAAAAGATAGCCCACCTCACCCATATCTTATTGGAGTATTCAGTTTTCCCATTTCCTGCACAGTTTTCGAAACAAAAGGATGTATTGCGACTTTTGAATCACCCTGTACAATGATCGCAATATCACGGCGCTGCACAGTAACTCCAACAGAAAAGACTACCCCACTACCCTTGTTAATAGATGATGTGGGCGGCGCTAGTGTCACTGACAAGCTGCAGCTACCTCCTCCTTCCTCAGGTCCTGGCAGCTCCAGGGTCCTCTGCTTGTGGCCTCCTGGTACTCACATAAGCTGTGTCTGTAGGAGGCGATCATCACCTCCTCAGTTCCCAGTGGCTTCCTTTTCTGGCACGACGTATGTGATGTCATGCAATCACTGTTGCTGAAGTGAAGAGCCACGAAGAGGAGCAGGATCTGTGCAGGCCGAATACAAGGTGAGAGTGGGCTTGAGGGACAGAGAGAGGCAGAAAATCTGCTGGAGGAACACGGGCAGTGAGCTGCTGGAGTTACAGAAGCAGAGATGTGTATAAGAGGCACTATTACTGTAAGCATTACGTGTAAGGGGCTCTACTACTGTGGACATTGTGTATAAGGGACACTACTGAGTGACGTAACATGAATAAGGGGCACTAATGTTTGATGTAATGTGACTAAGGGCACTACTGTGTGTTGTAACCTGAATAAGAGGCACTACTGTGTGATGTAACGGGAATAAGGGGCACTACTACAGGTATGTGGTGTAATATGAATCAGGGGCACTACGTGCGGTGTAATGTGAAGATTGTTCTACAGTGTGGCATAATTTGAACTGGGGATACTATTATGTGACCACACTCATCCTTGTGAGACCACACCCCTTTTTTTTGCAAATAGGGGGTGCCTAAACCCTAGCACTGGACCTGGCTCCGCCTAGTGGGAGGGGAGGTGGGTGGTGGGGGAAATGAGTACCACTACCTCTCTAGGACCACTTTAAGCACTGGTACCTCAGTCAGTTGGATTATACCATCTGTGCACAAGGATGGATATCTTTAAAGCCTGGGCTGTTACGGGTGCCTTGAGGACCGCATTTGGGAACCACTGAACAGAAAAAGAAAAAAGTGGCATACAAACTGTTAAACGTCCATGAAGGAGTCTTGGATGTGCCTCAAACCACTTTTCATAGTGAGCATTTGGCCAGGAATGTTCACAACCCATAAAATATACAGCATGTACACAAACACATCATCATTAATGGAATGTATAGCTCATCAGCCACGATGTCCTCCCTTCCCTGCTAGTATTTAATGTGTCACTAGTCACCCTAAAGCACATAGAATATCATCAGCCCAATTCACATGGGGTTTTAATAGGAAACAAGGGGGGTAATTCGGACATGATCATAGCAGCAAATTTGTTAGCAGTTGGGCAAAACCTTGGGGGTCATTCTGACCCGTTCGCTCACTGCGTTTTAATGCAGCAGAGTGAACGGGTCCCTGCTGCGCATGCCAGATGGCCGAAGGCCGTAGCAGGGATGCGATCGCTTCTGCCTGATTCACAGGCAGAGGCGATCGCTGGGCGGGAGGGGGCGGAACGGCGGCATTTGGCCGCTGTTTTGTGGGTTTGGTCCGGCCAACGCAGGACCGAACTAGGGGCGGGCCGCAGCGGCTGCATGATGTCACACGCAGCCGCTTCGGGTCGGGGAGCGATGAGTAGCTCCCGGCCAGCACGCTAAAGCTGCGCTGGCCGAGAGCTGCTATTGAAATGCAAAGGCATCGCCGCTGTGCGATGCCTTTGCACTTTTGCGAGGGGGGGGGCCGGACTAACATGCGGGGCGGACTAGCCCTGTGCTGGGCATTCCCCCGCATGTCTGGGAAGAAGATCGTAGCTGTGCTAAATTTAGCACAGCTACAATCAACTCGAATGACCCCCCATGTGCACTGCAGTTGGGGCAGATATAACATTTGCAGAGAGAGTTAGATTTGGGTGGGTTATTTTGTTTCTGTGCAGAGTAAAATAGGATTTTAATTACCTACCAGTAAATCCTTTTCTCGTAGTCCGTAGAAGATACTGGGGTCCATTTAGTACCATGGGGTATAGACGGGTCCACTAGGAGCCATGGGCACTTTAAGAATTTGATAGTGTGGGCTGGCTCCTCCCTCTATGCCCCTCCTACCAGACTCAGTCTAGGAAACTGTGCCCAAGGAGACGGACATACTTCGAGAGAAGGATAGATAAGGATAGTGATGAGATTTCGAACCAGCACACAGAGGAAAGCCAAGCTAACCAAACTTGAAACAGGAACAGCAACGGCTGAACCAACATTACTTAACCAAGTAACAGTGCAGGAAGAACGAAGCACTGGGCGGGCGCCCAGTATCCTCTACGGACTACGAGATAAGGATTTACCGGTAGGTAATTAAAATCCTTTTTTCTCTTACGTCCTAGAGGATACTGAGGTCCATTTAGTACCATGGGGAAGTACCAAAGCTCCCAAACAGGGTGGGAGAGTGCTGATGTTCCTGCAGAACTGATTGACCAAACTGAAGGTCCTCAGAGGCCAAAGTATCGAACTTGTAGAACTTTGCAAACGTGTTCGAACCTGACCAAGAAGCTGCTCGGCAGAGCTGCAAAGCCGAGACACCCCGGGCAGCCGCCCATGAAGAACCCACCGACTTAGTAGATTGGGCCTGTACAGATTTTGGACATGGCAACCTTGCCGTGGAATAAGCATGCTGGATAGTAAGTCTGATCCAGCGTGCAATTGTCTGCTTTGAAGCAGGACACCCAATCTTATTGGGATCATAAAGAACAAACAGCGAGTTTGTCTTTCTGTGACGAGCTGTTCTTTTCACAGACACCTTCAAAGCCTTCACGACATCCAAAGACTTTGAAGTAGCAGAGGTGTCGGTGACAACCGAAACCACAATAGGTTGGTTGATGCGAAAAGTGGACACCACCTTAGGAAGAAATTGCTGACGAGTTCTGAGTTCAGCTCTGTCCTCATGGAAAATTAAATAGGGACTTTTGTGAGACAAAGCCCCCACCTCCGACACATGTCTTGCTGAAGCCAAGGCAAACAGTGTGATGGTCTTCCATGTAAGATTTTTTACGACCACCTCCTGTAATGGCTCAAACCAGTCCAATTGAAGGAAATGCAGCACCACATTGAGATCCCAAGGTGCCGTGGGAGGCACAAAGGGAGGTTGGATGTGCAGGACACCTTTCAAAAACGTCTGGACCTCAGGGAGAGAAGCCAATTGTTTCTGAAAGAAAATGGATAAGGCCGAAATCTGGACTTTTATGAAGCCCAGACGTAGGCCCACATCTACTCCAGCTTGTAGAAAAAGCAGGAAATGTCCTAGATGGAATTCCAGCGCAGAAAATTTTCTGCTCTCACACCAAGAAACGTATTTCTTCCAAATACGATGGTAATGCTTAGACGTTACCCACTTGCTGGCTTGGATCATAGTCGGGATAACCTTGTTAGGGATCCCTCTCCTGGTTAGAATCAGCCGTTCAACTTCCATGCTGTCAAATGTAGCCGCGGTAAGTCCTGATATATGAACGGGCCCTGTTGCAGAAGATCCTCGCAAAGATGAAGAGGCCACGGATCTTCGAGGAGCATCTCCAGAAGGTCCGTGTACCAGGCCCTTCTTGGCCAGTCTGGAGCAATTAGAATTGCTTGATCTTTTCCCTTTTTATTCTCTTTAGAATTCTTGGGATCAGAGGAAGCGGAGGAAACCTGTAGGTCTCTCCACCATGAACAATACCGCTTGAGCTTCTTGTTGAGACGAGAGGCCATCATGTCGATCTGTGGATATCTCCATTGACTTGTCAAGCACCTGAACAGTTCTGGGTGAAGGCCCCACTCCCCCGGGTGCAGGTCGTGTCTGCTGAGGAAGTCTGCTTCCCAGTTGTCTACTCCCGGAATGAAGACCGCTGACAATGCCACAGCATTTCTCTCTGCCCAGAGGAGAATTCTTGACACCTCTGCTTTTCATTCCGCCCTGTCGGTTTATGTACGTTACTGCCGTCACATTGTCCGACTACACCTGAATGGCCTGATCTTGAAGAAGATGTGAGGCCTGCAGAAGGGCATTGTACATGGCCCTGAGTTAAAGAATGTTGATTGGAAGGATGACTTCCTGACTGGACCATCTTCCTTGAAACTACACCTCCTAAGTGACTGCTCCCCAACCTCTGAGGCTTGCGTCTGTGGTTAACAGAATCCAATTCTGAACCTCTGACCCTCGACGAGGTGAGAAGTTTGTAGCCACCACAGAAGGGAGATCCTGGCTTTTGGTGACAGACGGATCCTCTGGTGCATGTGAAGATGCGATCCGGACCGTTTGTCCAACAGATCGAGCTGGAAAGGTCTTGTGTGAAACCTTCTGTATTGAAGAGCCTCATAAGAGGCCACCATTTTCCCCAGAAAGCGAATGCACAGATGCACTGATATCCGGGTTTGTTTCAGGACATCTCGAACCATTGACTGGATCACTAATGCCTTTTCCAACGGAAGGAACACCTTCTGCAACTCCGTATCCAGTATCATTCCCAGGAATGGAAGCTTCAGTGTTAGCTCTAGGTGAGATTTCGGAAGGTTCAAAATCCACCCATGATCCTGGAAAAGTTTGGTTGAGAGAGCAATGCTGTCCAGCAACCTTTCCCTGGACGGTGCTTTTATCAGGAGATCTCCCAGGTACGGAATTATGTTCACTCCATCTTTGTGGAGTAGGAACATCATCTCTGCCATCACCTTGGTGAACACCCTCGGTGCCATGGAGAGACCAAATGGCAGGGCCTGGAACTGGTAGTGACAGTCCTACAGTGCAAACCGTAGGTAAGCCTGATGAGGCGGCCAGATTGGAATTTGAAGGTACGCATCCTTGATATCCAGAGACAATAGGAATTCCCCCTCCTCTAGACCAGAGATCACCGCTCTCAGAGACTCCATATGAATTTGAACACTCGTAAGTACGGGGTCAACGACTTGAGGTTCAAAATTGGTCTTACCGAACCGTCCGGTTTCGGTACTACAAACAAGTTGGAATAGTACCCCTTGTTTAGCAGATGAGGTGGAACTAGAACAATGACATGAGTCTGTATCAGTTTTTGGATGGCATGTTGTAACGTTATACTTGCCTCTTGTGAGACTGGCAAGCCTGATTTGAAGAATCTGTGAGGTGGGAGCTCTTTGGAACTCCAGTCTGTAGCCCTGGGAAATAAGATTTATGACCCAGGGATCCTGGCACGAATTTGACCAGATTTGACTGAAGAATTGTAGGCGAGCTCCCACCTGACAACCTTCCAGGCATTGTGGTCCACCGTCATGCTGAAGGCTTTGAGGAAGCAGTGCCTGAGCTCTGTTCCTGAGCACCTGCTGTTTCTGGTTTGCGTGGTTTACATCTTGCGACGCTGGAAGACGTAGAAGCACCTCTGGATTTGCCCTTGAACTTGGCTGTCCGAATGGACTGTAACTTAGAAGCTGAATAAGTCTTCTTGGTTGGGGGGGCTGCGGAAGGAAGATATGTAGACTTACCCGCAGTAGCTGTGGATATCCATTTGTCTAATTCTTCTCCGAACAAGGCCTCTCCTGTGAATGGTAGGCCTTCCACGCCTTTCCTGGAATACGCGTCAGCAGTCCACTGGCGTAGCAACAAGCCTCTGCATGCCGCCACTGCCATCACAGTGGTGCGTGCGTTAAGCACGCCTATTTCCTTTATGGCTTCCACCATAAAGTTCACAGAGTCTTGTATATGCTGCAGGAGTAAGACAACGCCCCCCCAGATAAGGAATCTAACCCCTCAATTAGGTTACCTGACCATTTTGCAATCTCTTTAGTGATCCACGCACATGCAATAGTGGGTCTTTGGGCCACCCCAGCAGCTGTGTACAATGATTTGAGTGTAGCCTCAATTTTATGATCAGCCGTGTCTTTCAGGGAGGCTGCACCAGGAACAGGCAATATGATTTTACGTGACAGCCTAGAGTCTGATGCGTCCACTGTCGGTGGAGTCTCCCATTTTTTCCTATCCTCCAAAGGAAAGGGAACAGATGAGAGCAACCTTTTAGGGATCTGAAACTTCTTATCAGGATTAACCCATGGTTCTTCAAACAGGGTATTCAATTCCTTTGACGCAGGAAAAGTGTCTGAGGACTTCTTTTTTACATTAAAATAAGATTCCTCACACTCCTCTGACACCTTATCAGGAATATGCAGAACATCTCTGATAGCCTCTATAAGAGCCTCTATTCCCTGTGACAGAGCTGCATCCCCCCTTCTGAGTCCACCTCCCCCTCCTCCATGTCTGACCTGTCAGAGTCAGACTGCAGGATATGGGCCAGAGATCGCTTTTGCGGACAAATGGGAGGAGATTGAGATGCTGTCTTGGGGACTGAGTCTTTGTTCATAAACTCATCCACAGTCTGTTTTAAGTATTGCGTCTCTTTCTCATTGCGGGACAATTTTGTAGAAAGAGTTGAGATCATTCCCTTAAGAGAATTAACCCATTCCAGTTCAGCCCCGCTAGTCTGTGAATCCCGACTACCCAGTAGTGAGCCCCCTGGTGAAGAGGAACACTCTGCGGTACAAGACACACACTCTTTGCAAATACACAGAGGAAAGGTTAAGCACAATTAACCCACAAAGAGCCCTTCAGGGAGACACAGAGATGTTTGGAACCAGCACCCACCGCGCCCTTATCACTAATGCCAAGCTTATCCGGGTCGCAGACTAAGTACCATGATAGGGAACTTCGTACATTAAGAATTGCTTCCCCCTTGCTATGACCCCCTGGTACTGCTGAGGTAATGTGGAGTCACACTGGAGGAGCTCCGCATCCCTGTCCTGTCAGCGTCTGTGTCCACTGCAGAGGGAAAATAGGATTTTAATACCTACCGGTAAATCCTTTTCTCCTAGTCCGTAGAGGATGCTGGGGACTCCAAAAGGACCATGGGGTATAGACGGGATCCGCAGGAGACATGGGCACACTAAAAGACTTTGACTGGGTGTGAACTCGCTCCTCCCTCTATGCCCCTCTTCCAGACCTCTGTTATAGGAACTGTGCCCAGGGGAGACTGACATTTCGAGGAAAGGATTTTTGTTAAACTAAGGCGAGAGCATACCAGCCCACACCACAAACACACCGTACAACTGGATTAGCAGGAATACCAGATAACAGTATGAACTAACAACAGCAACAAGCTGAACACAACTGATACACAACCTTTGTGCAACCGAAAACAACAAGTATCAATACAAACTGCAAGAAACAATCCGCGCTGGGATGGGCGCCCAGCATCCTCTACGGACTAGGAGAAAAGGATTTACCGGTATGTATTAAAATCCTATTTTCTCTTACGTCATAGAGGATGCTGGGGACTCCAAAAGGACCATGGGGTCTATACCAAAGCTCCAGACCGGGCGGGAGAGTGCAGACGACTCTGCAGCACCGATTGAGCAAACATGAGGTCCTCATCAGCCAGGGTATCAAACTTGTAGAACTTAGCAAAAGTGTTTGAACCCGACCACGTAGCTGCTCGGCAAAGTTGAAGTGCCGAGACCCTTCGGGCAGCTGCCCAAGATGAGCCCACCTTCCTGGTAGAATGGGCCTTTACTGACTTCGGCAACGGCAACCCAGCTGAAGAATGAGCATGCTGAATCGTATTACAAATCCAGCGGCCAATGGTCTGCTTGGAAGCAGGATTTCCAATCTTGTTGGAGGCATACAGGACAAACAGTGTTTCCGTTTTCCTAACAAGAGTCGTCCTGGTGACATAAATTTTCAAAGCTCTTACGACATCAAGAGATTTGGGGACTGCCACAGCCTCCATAGCCACAGGTACCGCAATAGGTTCATTTATGTGAAACGAAGATACCACCTTCGGCAGAAATTGCTGACGAGTCCTCAATTCTGCTCTATCTACATGCAAAATCAAATACGGGCTCTTGTGAGACAAAGCTGCCAATTCTGACACTCGTCTGGCAGAGGCCAAAGCCAAAAGCATGACCACTTTCCAAGTGAGAAACTTTAACTCAACCTTTCTCAAAGGTTCAAACCAGTGAGACATAACAAACTGTAACACCACTTCAAGATCCCACGGTGCCACAAACGGATGATGGATATGCAACACTCTCTTCACGAAAGTCTGAACCTCAGGAAGGACGGACAATTCTTTTTGAAAGAAAATAGATAAAGCCGAAATTTGCACTTTGATGGAACCCAATTTCAGGCCTGCATCGACGCCTGCCTGCAAAAAATGGAGGAAACGACCCAAATGAAACTCCTCCGCAGCAGCCGCTTTGGTTTCACACCACAACATCTATTTTCTCCAAATACGGTGATAATGTTTCGCCGTGACCTCCTTTCTAGCCTAAAGGAGAGTGGGGATGACCTCCCCGGGAATACCTTTCCGCGCTAGGACCTGGCGTTCAACCTCCACGCCGTCAAACGCAGCCGCGGTAAGTCCGGAAACACGCAGGGCCCCTGCAGTAACAGGTCCTCTCGAAGAGGAAGGGGCCAAGGATCTTCTACTAGTAACTCCTGAAGATCCGAATACGAGGCCCTCCGTGGCCAATCGGGAACTACGAGTATTGCCTGAACCCTTGTTCATCTTATAATCTTCAACACTCTTGGAATGAGAGGAAGAGGAGGGAACACATACACCGACTGAAACACCCACGGAGTTACCAGGGCGTCCACTGCACTGGCTTGGGGGTCCCTTGACCTGGAACAATACTTCGGAAACTTCTTGTTGAGGCGAGACGCCATCATGTCTATTTGAGGAATTCCCCAATTCCTTGTTACTTCTGCAAATACCTCTTGATGAAGAGCCCACTCTCCTGGATGGAGATCATGTCTGCTGAGGAAGTCTGCCTCCCAGTTGTCCACGCCTGGAAGAAAGACTGCTGACAGAGCGCTCACGTGCTGTTCCACCCAGCGGAGAACTCTTGTGGCCTTCGCCATCGCCGCCCTGCTCCTTGTGCCGCCTTGGCGGTTTACGTACGCCACAGCTGTTATATTGTCCGACTGGATCAGGACAGGGAGACCCTGAAGAAGGTTCTTCGCCTGCAGGAGGCCGTTGTAAATGGCTCTTAACTCGAGAACATTCATGTGGAGACAAGATTCCTGGCTTGACCATTTTCCCTGCAAACTTCTTCCTTGTGTGACTGCACCCCAGCCTCGGAGATTTGCATCTGTGGTCAGCAGGACCCAGTCCTGGATTCCGAAACGGCGTCCCTCTAGAAGGTGAGAAGCGTGCAGCCACCACAGGAGAGAAATCCTGGTCCTGGAAGATAGACTTATTTTTCGGTGCATGTGCAGGTGAGACCCGGACCATTTGCTCAGCAGATCTCACTGAAACACCCGGGCATGAAACCTGCCAAACGGAATGGCTTCGTAAGACGCAACCATCTTCCCTAGCACTCGAGTGCATTGATGAATCGACACTCTTGCCGGTCTCAGAAGGTCCTTGACCATGGTCTGGATTTCCAGAGCTTTGTCAGCCGGAAGAAACACTCTCTGTAGTTCCGTGTCTAGGATCATGCCCAAGAAGGGCAGCCGATTTGTCGGGATCAACTGAGACTTCGGCAAATTTAGAATCCAACCGTGACGTCGCAGAACCGACAGGGAGAGTTCCACATTTCTTAGTAACTTTTCCTTTGATCTCGCCTTTATCAGGAGATCGTCCAAGTACGGGATAATTGTGACCCCTTGCTTGCGAAGGAGTACCATCATTTCCGCCATAACCTTGGTGAAAACTCTCGGGCCGTGGAAAGCCCAAACGGCAACGTCTGAAATTGGTAATGACAATCCTGCACCGCAAATCTTAGGAAGGCCTGATGAGGAGGATATATCGGGACGTGTAAGTAGGCATCCTTTATGTCGACTGACGCCATAAAATCCCCCCCTTCTAGGCTGGAGATCACAGCTCGAAGAGATTCCATCTTGAACTTGAAAGTTTTCAAGTATGGATTGAGGGATTTTAGGTTCAGAATCGGTCTGACCGAGCCGTCCGGCTTCGGCACTACAAAGAGGCTCGAATAGAACCCTTCCCCAGGTTGGGACGGGGGAACCGGTATAATGACCCTCTTTTGACACAGCTTTTGTATTGCAGCATTCACTACTTCCCTTTCTGGAAGAGAAACTGGCAAGGCCGACTTAAAAAAGCGGCGGGGGGGGGGGGGTATCTCCTTGGGAGACTATGTCTAAGACCCAAGGATCCAGGGCCGAATGAACCCAAACCTGACTGAAGAATCGGAGATGGCCCCCCACCGGCACGGACTCCCGCAGAGGAGCCCCAGCGTCATGCGGTGGACTTGGTAGAGGCGGGGGAGGACTTTTGGTCCTGGGTACCAGACACGGCAGGTGACCTCTTTCTTCTTCCTCTACCCTTTGAAGCGAGGAAGGACGAGCACTTTCCTTTTTTGTATTAACTAGGCCGAAAGGACTGCATCTGATAATGGGGCACCTTTCTCTGTTGTGTAGGAACATAAGGAAGAAAAGAGGACTTACCCGCAGTAGCGGTAGACACCAGGTCAGCAAGGCCATCCCCAAACAAGACACTACCTTTAAAAGGAAGAGCTTCCATAGCTTTCTTGGAGTCGGCATCAGCATTCCATTGATGAATCCACAGCGCCCTCCTGGCCGAGACCGCCATGGCATTGGCTCTTGATCCCAAGAGGCCAATATCCCTCGCCGCATCCTTTAGGTAATCTGCAGCGTCCGTGATATAACCAAGAGTCAAAAGAATGTTATCCTTATCAAGGGTATCCATATCAGAAGCTAAATTATTAGTCCACTTGGCAATAGCACTACTCACCCACGCCGACGCCACAGCAGGTCTGCGCAATGCACCAGTAGTAACGAAAATGGCCTTCAATGTCGTCTCCTGCTTGCGATCTGCCGGATCCTTGAGTGCAGCCGTGTCATGAGACGGAAGCGCCACCTTTTTGGACAATCGTAATAGAGCCTTGTCCACGTTGGGTGATGACTCCCATTTCTCCCTGTCGTCACAGGGGAAAGGATATGCCCATGAAAATTCTCTTGGGAATCTGCCACCTTTTGTCAGGCTACTCCCAAGCCTTTTCACAAAGAGCGTTCAGTTCATGAGATGGGGGAAACGTCAGGCTTTTTTCCTTTATACAAACAAACCCTCTTATCTGGAACAGGGGGCTCTTCAGAAATATGCAAAACATCTTTAATAGCCACTATCATGTACTGAATACTCTTAACTACCTTTGGATGTAAAGTAGCCTCATTGAAATCGACACTGGAATCAGAGTCTGTGTCGGTATCAGTATCTGCCATCTGGGTAATTGAACGTTTATGTGACCCTGAGGGGGGCTGTACCTGAGACAAAGCGTCCTCCATGTTTGCGTCTGAGAATCAGATTTATCCAGCCTCTTAGACAATAAAGCCACATTTGTATTCAGTGTACTCAACATATTCACCCAATCAGCAGTCTGCTGTGCCGACAGAGTCATTCCCAAATCCTTTTCTGCTCCCCCAGCAACTTCCTCCAGGGAGGAACACTCAGCCTCAGACATGTTGACACGCAGTACCGACACACCCACACTCACACCGGCCAAATAAAGGATACAGACCCACAGGGAAGCCTGTAGAGAGAGCACAGAGGGAGTATGCCAGCTCACACCCCAGCGCCCATATACAACAACAAATAATATATGGTGTTTGCGCTGTAATATATATATAGAAAGCACCAAATTGCATGTGCCCCCCGTTTTGCTCCCTTGTTACTTGTAAGGAGCTTGGAGGTCCGGGCCATCGTCTCTGCAGCGGCTGTGGAGAGAGAAAATGGCGCTGGTAAACTGTGCGGCTAAGCCCCGCCCCTTCCCGGTGCGCTGTAGTCCCGCTCAAATTGGAAATCTTTATACTGGCGGGGGTATTGTATACGGTGCCCGGGCACCGAATATGCCTTGCCAGTGTAAAAAAGCCTTCAGTAACTGCTGCCCAGGGCGCTCCCCCCCCAGCGCCCTACACCCTGTGAGTGCCGTTGGTGAAGTTTGTGGGAGCAGGGAGAGCAGCGTGACCGCCGCGCTGTACCGCACTTAACCTCCGTCACTGAAGTCTTCTGCCGTCTGAAGCCTTCTGTTCTTCTAATACTCACCCGGCTTCTCTCTTCTGGCTTCTGTGAGGGGGGTGACGGCGCGGCTCCGGGAACAAGCAGCTAGGCGCACCAAGTGATCGAACCCTCTGGAGCTAATGGTGTCCAGTAGCCTAAAAAGCAGAGCCCTTGAACTAAGAAGAAGTAGGTCTGACTTCTCTCCCCTCAGTCCCACGATGCAGGGAGCCTGTAGCCAGCAGGTCTCCCTATAAATAAAAAACCTAACAAAAGTCTTTCCTGAGAAACTCAGTAGAGCTCCCCTAGTGTGTGTCCAGTCACTCCTGGGCACAGAATCTAACTGAGGTCTGGAGGAGGGGCATAGAGGGAGGAGCCAGTTCACACCCAGTCACAGTCTTTTAGTGTGCCCATGTCTCCTGCGGATCCCGTCTATACCCCATGGTCCTATTGGAGTCCCCAGCATCCTCTAGGACGCAAGAGAAAATGGCGCTGGTGAGCTGCTGGATCCTCTCATAGTGAAGCCCCACCCCTTCAATGGCACGCGGTCTTCCCGCTTTTTTTATACTGGCTGAGGAATCTGGTGCTTAAAATGGAGAAAACTGTTTTAAGGCTGTTGTGCCAGTATGGGTACTGTGTACAGTGTATGGGGATGCAGTTGTGTACTGTGTCCGGAGACGCATTCCACCCCGTTTAGTAGCCGTGCGTCTCTGTACCCTCATGCTGCCATAATGGCCGGTGCCCCGCTAACCGGGACGCCGGCTCAGTACTCACCACTCTCCATTCTTCTGGCTCTGTTAGGAGTGGCAGCGTGCTGCGGGATTGTATGCTCGCCGTGATGGGCTTGCGAATAGCTCCCTCAGGAACTCAGTGTCCTGTCAGCGGGGAATGGGACAATTAACCATTCAAGAGGTTGGGCCGTTTTCCCCCCCTAAGTCCCACGAAGCATGCAGGCTGGTGCCATCCAGCCCTGCCTGAAAATAACAAACATATAAAATAAATGCAGAAAACTCTACAGGAGATTCCTTCAGCATCACCGGTTCCTCCGGGCACATTTTCTAAACTGAGTCTGGTAGGAGGGGCATAGAGAGAGGAGCCAGCCCACACTATCAAATTATTAAAGTGCCCATGGCTCCTAGTGGACCCGTCTATACCCCATGGTACTAAATGGACCCCAGTATCCTCTAGGACATAAGAGAAATACTGGCTGCTTTATTTTTACACTGCAATCTAGATTTCAGTTTGAACACACCCCACCCAAAATGTAACTCTCTCTGCACATGTTATATTTGCCCGCCCTCCCTCTATGCCCCTCCTCCAGACCTCAGTTATAGGAACTGTGCCCAGGGAGACGGACATTTCGAGGAAAGGATTTACTTTTATACTAATGGTGAGATTCATACCAGCTTGCACCTCAACCATGCCGCACAACATGGCATTCAACATAACACACGCCAACAGGCATGAACCATTTACAGCAACATGCTGAAAACAAATGAAACACAACTTGTGTAACTATAAAGAACAAACTGCAGGTAAAGTACGCACTGGGTCGGGTGCCCAGCATCCTCTACGGACTAGGAGAAAAGGATTTACCGGTAGGCATTAAAATTAGTGATAAGCGGGTTCGGTTCCTCGAGATCTGAACCCCCCCGAACTTCACCCATTTTACACGGTTCCGAGGCAGACTCGGATCTTCCCACCTTGCTCGGTTAACCCGAGCGTGCCCGAACGTCATCATCCCGCTGTCGGATTCTCGCGAGATTCGTATTCTATATAAGGAGCCGCACGTCGCCGCCAATTTCACTTGTGCATTGGAGATGATAGCGAGAGGACATGCAGCGTTCTCTCAGTTTCTGTGTTCAGTGTGCTGCAAATATCTGTGCTCAGTGTGCTTGCAAATATCTGTGCTCAGTGTGCTGAAAATATCTACGTTCTCTGCCTGAAAAACGCTCCATATCTGTGCTGCATGGTAGTATATAGTAGGAGGACAGTGCAGAGTTTTGCTGACCACCAGTATATATATATATATATATATATATATATATATAGCAGAGGGAAAAGGGCCCTAATTTGCACACCTTAATTAGGTAGTGAGGTGCTACTCTGCTTGAGACTTAGTAAAGTGTACAAAGGGAAAAGGTAGCAGGTGCACTATCTCATACTAGCTCAACCTGTAGTAACCAGAGGCACTTAGCATATTCCTGGCCAGGGCTATGAGCTTACCCACCGCATCAATGTAGCCTCTCATTGGGTAAGTCCCTAACACTAACTATAGGGGGTCAGGTCCGGGGGGCAGGACACCCCAGAGCCACCCAGCCAGACAGCCCCAGGGCATCGCAGGAGTGATAAAAATATAGGGTTAAAGAGGTAGGAGCAGCTGTTGCTGCATGTGTGAATAATGTGAGGAGTAAAAGAAAATTATGTGAAGGTGTTACATATATATGAAACAAACTATAAGTGCCATGGAGTGATGAAATAGTGTTAAATTGCGATGCCCCAGGGACACCCAGCCACGGCACACACAGGGAGCCCCGCACCCCAGAGAATTCCCCCCATTATGGACTGCCATATTAAACAAAATGTAGGAGTCTTACCACAGTGTGCTCATACCAAATGTAAAGGCTAGAGTGTTGGACTATTTGAAATCAGAGAGGTGGGTGGGGCAGGGTGCTAAATTAGGGTGAAGGTGTCTCCTACCTTCAAAAATGTATGAATACATCAGTTACAGAGGGAAAAGGGCCCTAATTTGCACACCTTAATTAGGTAGTGAGGTGCTACTCTGCTTGAGACTTAGTAAAGTGTACAAAGGGAAAAGGTAGCAGGTGCACTATCTCATACTAGCTCAACCTGTAGTAACTAGAGGCACTTAGCATATTCCTGGCCAGGGCTATGAGCTTACCCACCGCATCAATGTAGCCTCTCATTGGGTAAGTCCCTAACACTAACTATAGGGGGTCAGGTCCGGGGGGCAGGACACCCCAGAGCCACCCAGCCAGACAGCCCCAGGGCATCGCAGGAGTGATAAAAATATAGGGTTAAAGAGGTAGGAGCAGCTGTTGCTGCATGTGTGAATAATGTGAGGAGTAAAAGAAAATTATGTGAAGGTGTTACAGATATATAAAACAAACTATAAGTGCCATGGAGTGATGAAATAGTGTTAAATTGCGATGCCCCAGGGACACCCAGCCACGGCAGGCACAGGGAGCCCCGCACCCCAGAGAATTCCCCCCATTATGCACTGCCATATTAAACAAAATGTAGGAATCTTACCACAGTGTGCTCATTCCAAATGTAAAGGCTAGAGTGTTGGACTATTTAAAATCAGAGGGGTGGGTGGGGCAGGGTGCTAAATTAGGGTGAAGGTGTCTCCTACCTTCAAAAATGTATGAATACATCAGTTAAAGAGGGAAAAGGGCCCTAATTTGCACACCTTAATTAGGTAGTGAGGTGCTACTCTGCTTGAGACTTAGTAAAGTGTACAAAGGGAAAAGGTAGCAGGTGAACTATCTCACACTAGCTCAACCTGTAGTAACCAGAGGCACTTAGCATATTCCTGGCCAGGGCTATGAGCTTACCCACCGCATCAAGGTAGCCTCTCATTGGGTAAGTCCATAACACTAACTATAGGGGGTCAGGTTCGGGGGGCAGGACACCCCAGAGCCACCCAGCCAGACAACCCCAGGGCATCGCAGGAGTGATAAAAATATAGGGTTAAAGAGGTAGGAGCAGCTGTTGCTGCATGTGTGAATAATGTGAGGAGTAAAAGAAAATTATGTGAAGCTGTTACATATATATATAAAACAAACTATAAGTGCCATGGAGTGATGAAATAGTGTTAAATTGCGATGCCCCAGGGACACCCAGCCACAGCAGGCACAGGGAGCCCCGCACCCCAGAGAATTCCCCCCATTACGGACTGCCATATTAAACAGAATGATTTTAAATAGTCCAACACTCTAGCCTTTACATTTGGAATGAGCACACTGTGGTAAGACTCCTACATTTTGTTTAATATGGCAGTCCATAATGGGGGGAATTCTCTGGGGTGCGGGGCTCCCTGTGCCTGCCGTGGCTGGGTGTCCCTGGGGCATCGCAATTTAACACTATTTCATCACTCCATGGCACTTATAGTTTGTTTTATATATCTGTAACACATACACATAATTTTCTTTTACTCCTCACATTATTCACACATGCAGCAACAGCTGCTCCTACCTCTTTAACCCTATATTTTTATCACTCCTGCGATGCCCTGGGGCTGTCTGGCTGGGTGGCTCTGGGGTGTCCTGCCCCCCGGACCTGACTCCCTATAGTTAGTGTTAGGGACTTACCCAATGAGAGGCTACCTTGATGCGGTGGGTAAGCTCATAGCCCTGGCCAGGAATATGCTAAGTGCCTCTGGTTACTACAGGTTGAGCTAGTGTGAGATAGTGCACCTGCTACCTTTTCCCTTTGTACACTATATATATAGCAGTATGGCACAGTAGTCCACTGCTCTACCTACCTCTGTGTCGTCAAGTATACTATCCATCCATAACTGTGCTGCATTTTAGTTGTGCGCAGTATATATAGTAGGAGGACAGTGCAGAATTTTGCTGACCACCAGTATATATATATAGCAGTACGGTACAGTAGTCCACTGCTCTACCTGCCTCTGTATCGTTAAGTATACTATCCATCCATATCTATGCTGCATTTTAGTTGTGCGCAGTATATATAGTAGGAGGACAGTGCAGAATTTTGCTGACCACCAGTATATATATAGCAGTACGGTACAGTAGTCCACTGCTCTACCTACCTCTGTGTCGTCAAGTATACTATCCATCCATACCTGTGCTGCATTTTAGTTGTGCGCAGTATATATAGTAGGAGGACAGTGCAGAATTTTGCTGACCACCAGTATATATATATAGCAGTACGGTACAGTAGTCCACTGCTCTACCTACCTCTGTGTCGTCAAGTATACTATCCATCCATACCTGTGCTGCATTTTAGTTGTGCGCAGTATATATAGTAGGACAGTGCAGAATTTTGCTGACCACCAGTATATATATAGCAGTACAGTACAGAAGTCCACTGCTCTACCTACCTCTGTGTCGTCAAGTATACTATCCATCCATACCTGTGCTGCATTTTTGTTGTGCGCAGTATATATAGTAGGAGGACAGTGCAGACTGTTGCTAACCACCAGTATATATATAGCAGTACGGTACAGTAGGCCATTGCTATTGATATATTACTGGCATATAATTCCACACATTAAAAAATGGAGAACAAAAATGTGGAGGGTAAAATAGGAAAAGATCAAGATCCACTTCCACCTCGTGCTGAAGCTGCTGCCACTAGTCACGGCCGAGACAATGAAATGCCATCAACATCGTCTGCCAAGGCCGATGCCCAATGTCATAGTAGAGAGCATGTAAAATCCAAAAAACAAAAGTTCAGTAAAATGACCCAAAAATCAAAATTAAAAGCGTCTGATGAGAAGCGTAAACTTGCCAATATGCCATTTATGACACGGAGTGGCAAGGAACGGCTGAGGCCCTGGCCTATGTTCATGGCTAGTGGTTCAGATTCACATGAGGATGAAAGCACTCATCCTCTCGCTAGAAAAATGAAAAGCTGGCAAAAGCACAGCAAAGAACTGTGCGTTCTTCTAAATCACAAATCCCCAAGGAGAGTCCAATTGTGTCGGTTGCGATGCCTGACCTTCCTAACACTGGACGGGAAGAGGTGGCGCCTTCCACCATTTGCACGCCCCCTGCAAGTGCTGGAAGGAGCACCCGCAGTCCAGTTCCTGATAGTCAAATTGAAGATGTCACTGTTGAAGTACACCAGGATGAGGAAATGGGTGTTGCTAGCGCTGAGGAGGAAATTGACAAGGAGGATTCTGATGGTGAGGTGGTTTGTTTAAGTCAGGCACCCGGGGAGACACCTGTTGTCCGTGGGACGAATATGGCCATTGACATGCCTGGTCAAATTACAAAAAAAATCACCTCGTCGGTGTGGAAATATTTTAACAGAAATGCGGACAACATTTGTCAAGCCGTGTGTTGACTTTGTCAAGCTGTAATAAGTAGGAGTAAGGATGTTAACCGGGATGCGGTCAAGATGCCGTCGGCCGGAATCCCGGCGGTAGAAGTACAGACGCCGGAATCCCGACCGCCACAATCCCGACATATTCTCCCTCCGTGGGTGTCCACGACACCCATAGAGGGAGAATATAATAGTGTGCCAAGCGTAGCGAGGCACCGTGCCCGCAGCGTGGCGAGCGTAGCGAGCCCGCAAGGGGCTGCGTTCCGCTCGCCACCACTGTCGGGATTGTGTGGTCGGGATTCCGGCGTCGGCAATTTCAACCGCCGGGATTCCGGCCGGCGGCATTTAGTACTGAGCCCCGTTAACCACCTAGGAACATCCTCCCTTATACGTCACCTGGAGCGCATTCATCAGAAGTCATTGACAAGTTCAAAAACTTTGGGTGACAGTGGAAGCAGTCCACTGACAACTTAATCCCTTCCTTTTGTAACCAAGCTCCTGCAAACCACACCACCAACTCCCTCAGTGTTAATTTCCTCCTTAGACAGGAAAGCCAATAGTCCTACAGGCCATGTCACTGTCAAGTCTGACGAGTCCTCTCCTGCCTGGGATTCCTCCGATGCATCCTTGAGTGTAACGCCTACTGCTGCTGGCGCTGCTGTTGTTGCTGCTGGGAGTCGATCGTCATCCCAGAGGGGAAGTCGGAAGACCACTTGTACTACTTCCAGTAAGCAATTGACTGTCCAACAGTCCTTTGCGAGGAAAATGAAATATCACAGCAGTCATCCTGCTGCAAAGCAGATAACTCAGGCCTTGTCAGCCTGGGTGGTGTTAAACGTGTGTCCGGTATCCACCGTTAATTCACTGGGAATTAAAGAATTTATTGAGTTAGTGTGTCCCCGGTACCAAATACCATCTAGGTTCCACTTCTCTAGGCAGGCGATACCGAGAATGTACACAGACCTCAGAAAAAGAGTCACCAGTGTCCTAAAAAATGCAGTTGTACCCAATGTCCACTTAACCATGGACATGTGGACAAGTGGAGCAGGGCAGACTCAGGACTATATGACTGTGACAGCCCACTGGGTAGATGTATTGCCTCCCGCAGCAAGAACAGCAGCAGCACCAGTAGCAGCATCTCGCAAACGCCAACTCGTTCCTAGGCAGGCTACGCTTTGTATCACCGCTTTCCATAAGAGGCACACAGCTGACAACCTCTTACGGAAACTGAGGAACATCATCGCAGAATGGCTTACCCCAATTGGACTCTCCTGGGGATTTGTGACATCGGACAACGCCACCAAAATTGTGCGTGCATTACATGTGGGCAAATTCCAGCACGTCCCATGTTTTGCACATACATTGAATTTGGTGGTGCAGAATTATTTAAAAAACGACAGGGGCGTGCAAGAGATGCTGTTGGTGGCCCGAAGAATTGCGGGCCACTTTCGGCATTCAACCACCGCGTGCCGAAGACTGGAGCACCAGCAAACACTCCTGAACCTGCCCCGCCATCATCTGAAGCAAGAGGTGGTAACGAGATGGAATTCAACCCTCTATATGCTTCAGAGGATGGAGGAGCAGCAAAAGGCCATTCAAGCCTATACAGCTACCTACGATATAGGCAAAGGAGGGGGAATGCACCTGACTCAAGCGCAGTGGAGAATGATTTCAACGTTGTGCAAGGTTCTGCAACCCTTTGAACTTGCCACACGTGAAGTCAGTTCAGACACTGCCAGCCTGAGTCAGGTCATTCCCCTCATCAGGCTTTTGCAGGGGAAGCTGGAGAGATTGAAGGAGGAGCTAAAACAGCGATTCCGCTAGGCATGTAGGACTTGTGGATGGAGCCCTTAATTCGCTTAACCAGGATTCACGGGTGGTCAATCTGTTGAAATCAGAGCACTACATTTTGGCCACCGTGCTCGATCCTAGATTTAAAACCTACATTGTATCTCTCTTTCCGGCAGACACAAGTCTGCAGACTTTCAGAGACCTGCTGGTGAACACTTGTCAAGTCAAACGGAACGTGACCCGTCAACAGCTCCTCCTTCACATTCTCCCGCAACTGGGGCTGCGAGGAAATGGCTAAGAATTCCAAGCCCACCCGCTGGTGGTGATGCAGGGCAGTCTGGAGCGAGTGCTGACATCTGGTCCGGACTGACGGACCTGCCAACGATTACTGACATGTCGTCTACTGTCACTGCATATGATTCTGTCACCATTGAAAGAATGGTGGATTATATGAGTGACCGCATCCAAGTAGGCACGTCAGACAGTCCGTACGTATACTGGCAGGAAAAAGAGGCAATTTGGAGGCCCTTGCAGAAACTGGCTTTATTTTACCTAAGTTGCCCCCCCTCCAGTGTGTACTCCGAAAGAGTGTTTAGTGCAGCCGCTCACCTTGTCAGCAATCGGCGTACGAGGTTACTTACAGAAAATGTGGAGAAGATGATCATCAAAATGAATTATAATCAATTCCTCCGTGGAGACATTCACCAGTAATTGCCCCCAGAAAGTACACAGGGACCCGAGATGGTGGATTCCAGTGGGGACGAATTAATAATCTGTGAGGAGGGGGATGTACACAGTGAAAGGGGTGAGGAATCGGACGATGAGTAGGAGGTGGACATCTTACCTCTGTAGAGCCAGTTTGTGCAAGGAGAGATTGATTGCTTCTTTTTTGGTGGGGGCCCAAACCAACCAGTCATTTCAGTCACAGTCGTGTGGCAGACCCTGTCGCTGAAATAATGGGTTTGTTAAAGTGTGCATGTCCTGTTTATACAACATAAGGGTGGTGGGTGGGTGGGAGGGCCCAAGGACAATTCCATCTTGCACCTCTTTTTTCTTTCATTTATCTTTGCATCATGTGCTGTTTGGGGACTAATTTTTGAAGTGCCATCCTGTCTGACACTGCAGTGCCACTCCTAGATGGTCCAGGTGTTTGTGTCGGCCACTTGGGTTGCTTAGCTTAGCCATCCAGCGACCTTGGTGCACCTCTTTTTTTCTTTGCATCATGTGCTGTTTGGGGACTATTTTTTGAAGTGCCATTCTGTCTGACACTGCAGTGCCACTCCTAGATGGGCCAGGTGTTTGTATCGGCCACTTGGGTTGCTTAGCTTAGCCATCCAGCGACCTTGGTGCACCTCTTTTTTTCTTTGCATCATGTGCTGTTTGGGGACTATTTTTTAAATCTGCCATCCTGTCTGACACTGCAGTGCCACTCCTAGATGGGCCAGGTGTTTGTGTTGGCCAATTGGGTCGCTTAGCTTAGTCATCCAGCGACCTCGGTGCAAATTTTAGGACTAAAAATAATATTGTGAGGTGTGAGGTGTTCAGAATAGACTGGAAATTATGGTTATTGAGGTTAATAATACTATGGGATCAAAATGACCCCCAAATTCTATGATTTAAGCTGCTTTTGAGAGTTTTTATAAAAAAAACACCCGATTCCAAAACACACCCGAATCCGACAATTTTCAGGGAGGTTTTGCCAAAACGCGTCCGAATCCAAAACACGGCCGCGGAACCGAATCCAAAACCAAAACACAAAACCCGAAAAATTTCTGGTGCACATCACTAATTAAAATACTATTTTCTCATACATCCTAGAGGATGCTGGGGTCCACTTCAGTACCATGGGGTTATACCAAAGCTCCAGTACGGGCGGGAGAGTGCGGATGACCCTGCAGTACCGACTGACCGAACTTGAGGTCCTCATCGGCCAAGCTGTCAAACTTATAAAATTTAGCAAATGTGTTTGACCCTGACCAAGTAGCTGCTCGGCAAAGTTGTAAAGCCGAGACGCCCCGGGCAGCCGCCCCATGATGAGTCCACTTTCCTAGTACAATGGGCCTTCACCGACTTCGGTACCGGCAAGCCTGCCGTAGAATCAGCGTGCTGAATTGTCCCTCTCATCCAGTGCGCAATAGTCTGCTTAGAAGCAGGACACCCATCTTGCTGGGAGAATACAGGACAAACAGAGCCTCTGTATTCCGTAATCGAGCTGTTCTTGCGACATAAATCTTCAAAGCTCTAACCACATCTAGAGACTATGATTCAGTGAAAGTGTCAGTAGCTACTGGCACCACAATAGGTTGGTTTATGTGGAAGGACGAAACCACCTTTGGAAGAAATTGTTGACGAGTTCTTAACTCTGCCCTATCTTCATGGAAGAACTCAGACACCCGCCTTTCGGATGCCAAGGCCAAAAGCATCACCACTTTCCAAGTGAGAAACTTCAATTCTATCTCCTGCAGAGGTTCAAACCAATCTGATTGAAGGAACTGCAACACCACATTAAGGTCCCATGGTGCCACTAGAGGCACAAATGGAGCCTGGGTGTGCAGAACCCCTTTCACGAACGTCTGAACTTCTGGAAAGGAGGCCAATTGTTTTTGAAAGAAAACTGATAAGGCTGAAATCTGGACCTTGATTGACCACAATCTAAGGCCCGCATCCACACCAGCCTGCAGAAAATGGAGAAAACGTCCCAACTCAAACTCTTCCGTAGGAGCCTTCTTGGATTTACACCAAGACACATATTTTCTCCAAATACGGTGGTAATGTTTAGACGTTACTCCTTTACTGGCCTGAATAAGAGTGGGATGACTTCCTTGGGAATACCCTTTCGGGCTAGGATCCGACGCTCAACAGCCATGCCGTCAAACATAGTTGCGGTAAGTCTTGATACACACACAGCCCCTGCTGTAGTAGGTCCTCTCGAGGAGGAAGAGGCCGAGGATCTTCTATGAACAACTCCTGAAGATCTGGATACCAAGCCCTCCTTGGCCAGTCTGGGGCAATGAAGATTGCTCAACCTCTTGTTCTTATTATTATTTTGAGAACTTTTGGAATCAGCGGAAGTGGAGGGAAAACATATACCAACTGAAACACCCACTGGGTCACCAGTGCATCCACTGCTATTGCTTGAGGGTCTCTCGACCTGGAACAATATCTCTTAAGCTTCTTGTTTAGACGAGATGCCATCATGTCTACTTGAGGAACTCCCCCTTGTCACCTCTGCGAAGACTTCTTGGTGGAGGCCCCACTCTCCTGGATGGAGATCGTGTCTGCTGAGGAAGTCTGCTTCCCAGTTGTCCACTCCCAGAATGAAAATTGCTGACAGAGCTCTAACATCTTTCTGCCCAGAGGAGAATCCTTGGAAGCTTTCCCCCTGTGTGACAGCTCCCCAGCCTCGGAGACTTGCATCCGTGGTTATTAGGACCCAGTCGTGAATCCCAAACCTGCGTCCCTCTAGTAGGTGAGAACTGTGTAGCCACCACAGGAGCGAAATCCTGGCTTTGGGGGGACAAAATTATTTTCTGGTGCATGTGTAGGTGGGATCCGGACCTCTTGTCCAACAGGTCCCACTGGAATACTCTGGCATGAAATTGGCCAAACTGTATGGCCTCGTAGGCCGCTACCATTTTCCCCAACAACCGAATGCATTGATAGATCGACGCGCTTGTTGGTTTCAATATTTGTTTGACCCTTTTCTGGATTTCCAGAGCCTTTTCCACTGGAAGAAATATTCTCCGTACTTCTGTGTCCAGAATCATCCCTAAAAAGGACAATCTTGTCGTCGGTTCCAACTGCGACTTTGGAAAATTCATGATCCAACCGTGTTGTTGGAGTATTGACAAGGAGAGTGCGATGTTCTGCACCAACTGTTCCCTGGATCTCGCTTTTATCAGGAGATCGTCCAGATAAGGGATTATATTGACTCCTTTTTAACGAAGGAGGACCATCATCTCCGCCATCACCTTGGTGAATACCCTCAGTGCCGTGGAGAGTCCGAACGGCAACGTCTGAAACTGGTAATGGCAATCCTGTACTGCGAATCTCAGATAAGCTTGGTGAGGAGGATAAATGGGAACATGCAAGTAAGCATCTTTTATGTCTACTGACACCATGAAGACACCGACACCTCCTCCAGACTGGAAATCACTACCCTCAGGGATTCCATCTTGAACTTGAACCTTTTCATGTAGAGATTCAGATTTTTCAGGTTTAAAATCGGTCTGACCGAGCCGTCCGGATTCGGAACTACGAAGAGGCTTGAATAAACAGCCTTCTCCTTACTGTGCCAAGGGTACCAGGACAATGACCTGATCCTGACATAATTTTTGAATTGCTGTTGTTACTGCCTCTCTTCCCGGAAGAGAAGCTGGCAAAGTCTATTTGAAAAATCGGCATGGGGGGACGTTTTGAAACTCTAGTTTGTACCCATGGGACTTGTAAGACCCATTGGTCCAGGCCAGATTGAATCCAGATTTAGCTAAAAAGTTTCAGACGTGCTCCCACCCGAGCGGACTCCCGCAAGGGAGACCCAGCGTTATGCTGCAGATTTGGCAGAAGCAGGGGTGGACTTCTGCTCCTGCGATCCGGGAGACGCTGCAGATTTCATTCCTTTTCCCCTTCCCCTACCTGCAAAAAAGGGGGAACCTTTGGCCTTTTTGTATTTGTTGGGCCGAAAGGACTGTATGTGAGAGTGATGTGTCTTTTTCGCCGGTGTAGGAGCATAAGGCAAGAATGTCGACTTACCTGCGGTAGCCGCCGAGACTAACGCATCCAGCCCATCACCAAAGCCTCACCTTTATACGGGAATGCCTCCATCTTTCTTTTGGAATCTGCATCAGCATTCCACTGGTGAATCCACAACGCCCTCCGAGCCGATACTGCCATGGTAGCGGTTCTTGATTCCAAGAAACCAATATATTTCATAGTTTCTAGTACGTACGCAGCAGCGTCTTTGATATGACCTAACGTTAGGAGTATCTCAGGGACGTGCAGTCAGGGGAGGCAGTGCCTCCCCTGTCCCTAATGATTAAAATAATACAAAGAAGATACATAAGACACATATTCTGTGTCATATGTACCCTCTTTGTATTATTATAATCATTGTAGTCCATTGTAATACGTTTGGGAGGCACTGACAACTAGTGCCTCCCGTAACCAGTGGGAACGGCACAAAGCGGGGGGCGGGGCCATGTGCTGGGCTGTAAAAGCCCATCACAAAAAGAGTGGAAAGCGGCACTTATACAAGTGCCTCGCTAGCAGGGAAAGCACGCCCCTGCTAGCGAGGCACCTGTGATTGGACAGCGGATCCAGTGCTGGATCCGCTGGTCCAATCACATAGACGCAGCTGGGAGAAGCGGCGGCGGGACACGTCAGGCACTGCTCCAGCTGCAGCACGCCGGGATGCCCAGGAGACAGAGTGCATGCGGCGCTGACTTCATTATGAGAGGCTTTCCCCTCCCTGCCTCCTTACTCACAGCACTGTCCTTGCTGTTGCTGTCGCTGCCAGTCCGGCGCCTGTCACACACAGAGCCAGAAGACACAGTGCAGCAGCAGCGGTACATGGAGGAGGGGGGGAGAGCGGAAGACAGCACACCGCGAGAGCCAAGTGCAGAGAAGCTGGGAGTGCTTTATGCAGCGGGCGGCGCTAACTCCCTTCCTCCACTGCTCTCTCCCAGGGAGCAGCACTGACACCTCTGCGGAAGACACATATGCCGAGGACCCAGGTGAGGGGGGGTGAGTGAATGAAAGTAACGTGGGAAGGGGGGCAGCTCACACCCGCAGATCACCAGAGACTCCCCCGGGTGACAGGGCTGCAGGGAGCAGTGGTGCGTTAAGGGGGGAGGGGGGGAGCACTGTACACCAGCTAGTGTTGGGCTGGCTCCGGAGCCTGCTGCTTGATGGTGAGGGGTTATTTTTATAAAAAGGGGCGTGGTCACATATCCGTGACTAAGCCACGCCCACGATTATGCCAAGTTTCCTGATCTGACTGCTGCTTTGCCTACTTTGCTGACACTGGCTCCTGCAGTGTGAGCTGGAGTCTCCAGCCTGAAGGTAGCTACTGTGGTAATGTGTGTGTGCCTCGGTATTAATGTGTGCCTCAGTGTGTCTGTGTGTCTCAGTAAAAGTGTGAGTGCCTCAGTGTGAGTGACAGTGTGTGTGTCTCAGTATGAGTGTGTGTGCCTCAGTGTAAGTGTCAGTGTGCGTGTCTCAGTATGAGTGTGTGCGCCTCAGTGTGAGTGTCAGTGTGCGTGTCTCAGTATGAGTCTGTGTCTCAGTATGAGTGTGTGTGCCTCAGTACAGTGTGAGTGCTTGTCAGTGTGACATTGTGGACAGAAAAACATAAATTGAATGTCTGCAACAGGATCCCCACCCTGAGCATCTGAGAATGTCTCAAACAGATGCAAATGGATGGGAAATATCATGAAGTACTGATACAAAGCCAACAACCTAATTTATAAGCCCTACAGAGCAAATGTATAATACGGGTTGGCGGTGCTCCCCAGAGCCAAATAAACAGAGAAAATACACTTAGAAAAAAGAATGCTCTTTTTTGGGGGGCACGCTTGAAAATGTCCGCAGGGTTGTAAATGCACACTTAGAAAAAATTAAAACATGACTTTTATTATTCCATCTTAAAAAGAGTACAGTTCCCCAAAATACTTAGACATACCAAACATTTAATTCATTCAAACGTAAAAGTGACCTTTAATGTATACACAATTTGTTGATCACATAATCCTATAATCACTATTCTAGTCATAAATGACAATACCAATTAATGTTATACACCAAAAAGATCTGAAATGTTTACAAATGACTGAAATTGCACATGTAATATAGGAGCAATTCCAACGGCGGACCTCATTCATTATCCGCATAACACTCGGTCAAAAGCATAAATACAAAAAACAAGTTAATTGGCATTAATGATCCTTAATCATATTGCTCCCTAACCGCCAATTATTGTGATATTTGAAAAAGATCACATAAATATAAAAAAATTTAAAGTTAGAGTAACCCAATATGGAAAAGACACAATTGTCACCTCAATTACTAAAGTATCGAGGTCCTTAAGAATAACAGTATAGGCTTGTATTAGAGAGAACAGTATTCACCTCAATTGATCAAGAATGAGGGTCCCAGGAGCAACAATATACTGTAAGCTTGTGATAAAGATAACAGAAACACTGATGTGTTCTAATTGCTAAAACGTTTGTTGCTTTAGAACAAGTTCAAAAGTGGCAACTGAATATTTTGTTGCTATAAAACAAGTTTATATTCACCAACTAATGTAAGTGGTAGCAACACTGTTATTGTATGATTGCCACATTGTTAGAATTTTTTGTTAAAGAAAGCGATTGATACAATTTGATTCAGCAGATTGTGCAGTAACATAGTTATTTGCACAGGTATTTCCAGTTAAAACAGGAATACATAATTGTGTACCTGCACTGTATAATGTACTGTAAATAAAAAAAATAAGACAGAAAGGACACTTCTGCTGTTGGTGTTAGATGCTGATCGTAACCCTGATGCCAAAGGCCAGTGCAGGGAGACTACAACAAATTCGCCAATGAGAGAGTGCTGAAAAATAGGAAAAAATACTGAGCTAATATGTGAGGTAAATTACAGAGAGTGTAGTACAGTATATAGTAATAGAGGGTCCCTTCTGCTGTCTGCGTTAGGGGGAACGGGTCACCCTGATACTAAAAAGCATTGCCGTGTGCCCTCCACGATCGCTGATAAGAGCGGGACCAGAAAAAAATGTGTGCATTTACATCCCTGTGGAAATTTTCAAGCGTGCCCCCCAAAAAGAGCCTTCTTATTTCTAAGTGTATTTTAAGTGTGACATTGTATAAGCTCACTCGTGCTGTTACACGGACCCCGGGCTGCACTGTTTATGTTGAATTGTATATTGTGCTATACCTAGTGTCACCCTCTCCGTGTAACCCACTGCTGTCATCCTCTCCACAGCATCACCCTCTCCCTGGCACCCACTTCTGTCACCCTCTCCCTGGTGTCACCCTCTCCCTGTCACCCAATGCTGTCAGTGTCACCTTCACTCTGTCACTCACTGCTGTCACCCTCTCCCTGGCGTCACCATCTCCCTGTCTCCCAATGCTGTCAGTGTCACCTTCTCTCTGTCACCCACTGCTGTCACCCTCTCCCTGGCATCACCCTCCCCCCTTAATATTTATTTTTTATTTTACAAAATTTACAATATATTAGCCGCCTGCTCATCACAAGTTTGGCAGTGGCTGCATCGGACTGAGATGCAAATTAGCGGCAGGGGGGCCAGGACCGTTGATAGTGGCGATTTTGTAGTAGATTGGCATTGGCAGCAGCAGCAGTGGGTATTGGCTTGTGGGGCGGTAGCAGACATCAGCTCAGCGGTGGTAGGGGTCATCGGTGGGCCTCAGCGTACATTATGACTGCAGTGCCTCACCAGCCACTGACCTCACTGCACGCCACTGGAGTATCTATTGTGTCAATGTCTAATGACAAGTTTTCTGACCACTTTTCAATAGCACTACTCACCCACTCACAGACAATGGTAGGCCTGAGTAGTGTCCCATTGGCCACATCAATAGATCACCTCACTCACTTGCGGTCTGTCGGCTCCTTAAGTGAAGCCATTCCAGGCACAGGGAGAAACACCTTTTCTCTTTTATGACAGAGCCCTGTCTAAAATGCGGGGTGACTCCCACCTTTTTTGGAAAAAGGTAAGCTGCCTGAGGTGGAGGGAAAATTACAATACTTCTTTACTAAAGTAAACCCTCTCCTTGTGGTAAAAGAGGGGGCTTCGTAACTTCTAACACCTCCTTTATAGCTAAAACATGTTTTGAATGCTTTTTTGCTAACTTAGGACCTATTCCCCCGGAATCACTAGTGTTGACACAGGAATCAGAGTCTGTGTCGGTATCAGTTTGTACTACTTGTGCAAATTTGTATGTGACCCAGAAAGGTCCCTGTGGATGAAAGGCAGAACTATTAAAAATAACATCTTAAACAGATTATTTTCATTCAGGACTGTGCCTCAGCAATTTATGCCCCTTATTTATGCCAGTTTCTATAGGTTTCATGCTGCCCAGGGCGCCCCCCCCCCCCCCGCGCCCTGCAGTGCCTGTGTATGTGTGGGCAACATGGCGCGCTGTGCTCCCGCCAGCCGCTTGGTACCTTTAGCCGTCACTTTCTTGATTGAAGATCTGTTTACTAACATTCACCTGTCTTCTGACTTCTGGCTCTGTGAGGGGGGTGATGGCGTGCTTTGGGAGTGAGCATCTGGGCACCGCTAGCGTTCAGTTCCCTTCAGGAGCTAATGGTGTCCTGTCAGCCAGAAGCAGAGCCATGAAACTCTTGGCATGAAGTTGGTTCCTACTTCTGCCCCCTCAATCCCATGAAGCTTGGAGACTGTTGCCAGCAGTTCTCCCTGAAAATAAAAAACCTAACATAAATCTTTTCAGAGAAACTCAGTAGAGCGCCTCTGGAGTGCATCCAGTCTGCCTGGGCACATTTCTAAAACTAAGGTCTGGAGGAGGGGCATAGAGGGAGGAGTCATTTCACACCCTTGAAAAGTCTTAAAGTGCCCATGGCTCCTGCGGAACTGTCTATACCCCATGGTACTGAAGTAGACCCCAGCATCCACTAGGACGTATGAGAAATAACAATAGTAATAATAATAATTGTATTTGTATAAGGAGATTTATGGTAAGAACTTACCGTTGTTAAATCTCTTTCTGAGAGGTACACTGGACTTTTCTGCAGCGGGGTACACTGGTATTCCACAGGGAATAACATCGAGGATGTCCTAAAGCAGTTCCTCATGGGAGGGGACGCACTGTAGCGGGTAAGGTGGAAAGATGACACCACCTTAGGCAGATAACCAGGGCGCGGTGAAAAATCAATAGCAAAGTAGGCGGGATTTCTACTTCAAAGCGTAATGTAGGTGGAGTTACACCAGTAAAAGGCAGAGCATGCCATATTAGCTGGACCTCAAGTTAAAGAGACTCCCGCACCAGATTATAAATAAATGATCCTATGTAGGGAATATTTATAATATAACATTGTGTTGACCAAACAAATATTTCAACACAAGTGTATTAAAGTGGTGCTGCTTGTTGATATAAATATATAGGTTTGAAGAAGAAAAAAGCAAATCAACTTTTTGTAGCAGCACTCATTCCCTAAATTCTTTTTTAATCAGAAATATGATACATTCAGATAATTTATTATTAATAATGTAAACTACAAGAAAGATTCTCAATACCCACATGTGATATAAGTGCCTTTATTATTACCACATATGATGTATTATATGTCCCCTTATTATAAAGGGGACATGTAGAGTGAAATATTAAAACAATAGAGACAGAATAACGTGTAAGAAAAAATAAATTAAATTTATGTGTATAGAGATGTATTTAAAAGAAAATGCTGGTACGCTGTCTTGATTTAGAAATCAATAAATACCTGTGATTCAAAAAATTATTGAATAATTTGTTTAATTTTTAGAAACAACCACTAACTCCTTTTGCCAGTGATGTTTATACAGGGTTAAGTGTATCAGTGTTGTAACATTCCTGGTGAGTTCTCAATTCTGTAAATCACAATGCAACATTTGTTGCTATATAGTAATGTGATAAGAATGTTGTGAACAACACTGCAAATACCCGGATGACAGTTTATCTGTGTGATTATTTATAAATATGAGGCTCTTATTGCCTTCAATAGCACCGGTATATGATCACATGCTGGCAAATTGTTCTTTAATATTGGGTATTATGGGTTGCCCCTATTGGGGTATATGCTCACTAACCAATACCCCTTAATTGATATCCTGCTATTACAGCAAAATCCTTGATAAAACTGTAAATTCACAGAGTACTAGTTTAAAAATAAGCCTGCTTTAGCACCTCTTTATTAGATTATATAAGAAGGAGACATAGGATTTATATATGGATATTGATACTACTGCAGATAATGCTGTCTTAAGTGTACAGCTAATCCATCCTTACACAACCACTATTTATTGTAATCCCAGTGATGTGTGCTCACAATAAATCAAACATGCCAAATTTTTCAGAGATATAAATGGCTGATTTTGATCTCTCATATATTGATGTAATAATTCCAGGACCTTTTGTTGCCTCAGTATCTGGTTGGTATTACAATGCGGCACAGGCACATATTGATAATTGACACTTTGATGTATATTGTGAAGCTTTTTACAAACAAACTTGATTTATTCATAACCTTCTTAATTGATATCCTTAATAAAAAATGCAAATTTGCACAGTACTAGCTTGTAAGTAAACCTGCTTTAGCACCTTTATTATTGGATTGTATAGGAAGGAGACATAGGATTTATATATGCATATTGATACTACTACAGATAATGCGGTCTTGGATAAACGGTTTGTCCAAACACATATAATTCCCAACATGGTAATTACATCCTTACACAACCACTGTTTGTTATTATCCCAGTGATGTGTGCTCACAATAAATCAAACATGCCACAGTTTGCCGAGGTGTTAATAGGGGTGTGGTTCATCAAATCGACAGTGTCTAGGTCGACAATGTTTAGGTCGACCACTATAGGTCGACAGTCACTAGGTCGACATGGATGGAAGGTTAACAGGGTTTCTAGGTCGACATGTGCTAGGTCGACAGTTCTAAAGGTCGACATGAGGATTATTTTTTTTGTGTCGTTTTCTTCGTAGAGTGACCGGGATCCCAAATTAGTGCACCGCGTCCCCTCGCCATGCTTCGGGCATGGTGCCTTCGCTTCGCTCGGCACACTTTACCGTTCCAATCGTAGTCCACGTGGATCGTTAAGTATGACAAAATTCAAAAAAAGAAAAAAAATGTGAAAAACTCATGTCGACCTTTAGACCTGTCGACCTAGAAACCCTGTCGACCTTCCATCCATGTCGACCTAGTGGCTGTCGACCTATAGTGGTCGACCTAAACATTGTCGACCTAGACACTGTCGATCTTCAGACCGGATCCCGTTAATAGCTGGTTTGAATCTCTCATATATAGATGTAATAATTTAAGCCCCTGTTGCTGCCTAAGTATCTGGCTGGTATTGCCATGCAGCACAGGCACACGTTAACAGTTAACACTTTATGAAATTTATTACAAACAAGCTTTAGTTTATTCACAACCTCAAATAGCTCTCCTTACTCATAAAAGAGCCATCATATTCAATATGTCTCTCATATACATGATGTCTCGCAGGTAGCTAGCACTTGGAGGAGACCCTCCTATCTTTTTGTATGAACTATGCCAGCATGAGTCTTTTGTTCTATGTAGTAACCCTTACTAATAATGTTGATATACACAGGATATTAATACATAATAATGTTGATACTGACAGCGCACAGCAAAGCCGATGCGCATTTCACTTTGTAAAGCTTCGAAGCTTTACAAAGTGAAATGCGCATCGGCTTTGCTGTGCGCTGTCAGTATCAACATTATTATGTATTAATATCCTGTGTATATCAACATTATTAGTAAGGGTTACTACATAGAACAAAAGACTCATGCTGGCATAGTTCATACAAAAAGATAGGAGGGTCTCCTCCAAGTGCTAGCTACCTGCGAGACATCATGTATATGAGAGACATATTGAATATGATGGCTCTTTTATGAGTAAGGAGAGCTATTTGAGGTTGTGAATAAACTAAAGCTTGTTTGTAATAAATTTCATAAAGTGTTAACTGTTAACGTGTGCCTGTGCTGCATGGCAATACCAGCCAGATACTTAGGCAGCAACAGGGGCTTAAATTATTACATCTATATATGAGAGATTCAAACCAGCTATTAACGGGATCCGGTCTGAAGATCGACAGTGTCTAGGTCGACAATGTTTAGGTCAACCACTATAGGTCGACAGTCACTAGGTCGACATGGATGGAAGGTCGACAGGGTTTCTAGGTCGACAGGTCTAAAGGTCGACATGAGTTTTTCACATTTTTTTTCTTTTTTTGAATTTTTTCATACTTAACGATCCACGTGGACTATGATTGGAACGGTAAAGTGTGCCGAGCGAAGCGAAGGCACCATGCCCGAAGCATGGCGAGCGAAGCGAGCCATGCGAGGGGACGCGGTGCACTAATTTGGGATCCCGGTCACTCTACGAAGAAAACGACACAAAAAAAAAAAGCCTCATGTCGACCTTTAGAACGGTCGACCTAGCACATGTCAACCTAGAAACCCTGTCGACCTTCCATCCATGTCGACCTAGTGACTGTCGACCTATAGTGGTCGACCTAAACATTGTCGACCTAGACACTGTCGATTTGATGAACCACACCCCTATTAACACCTCGGCAAACTGTGGCATGTTTGATTTATTGTGAGCACACATCACTGGGATAATAACAAACAGTGGTTGTGTAAGGATGTAATTACCATGTTGGGAATTATATGTGTTTGGACAAACCGTTTATCCAAGACCGCATTATCTGTAGTAGTATCAATATGCATATATAAATCCTATGTCTCCTTCCTATACAATCCAATAATAAAGGTGCTAAAGCAGGTTTACTTACAAGCTAGTACTGTGCGAATTTGCATTTTTTATTAAGGATATCAATTAAGAAGGTTATGAATAAATCAAGTTTGTTTGTAAAAAGCTTCACAATATACATCAAAGTATCAATTATCAATATGTGCCTGTGCCGCATTGTAATACCAACCAGATACTGAGGCAACAAAAGGTCCTGGAATTATTACATCAATATATGAGAGATCAAAATCAGCCATTTATATCTCTGAAAAATTTGGCATGTTTGATTTATTGTGAGCACACATCACTGGGATTACAATAAATAGTGGTTGTGTAAGGATGGATTAGCTGTACACTTAAGACAGCATTATCTGCAGTAGTATCAATATCCATATATAAATCCTATGTCTCCTTCTTATATAATCTAATAAAGAGGTGCCAAAGCAGGCTTATTTTTAAACTAGTACTCTGTGAATTTACAGTTTTATCAAGGATTTTGCTGTAATAGCAGGATATCAATTAAGGGGTATTGGTTAGTGAGCATATACCCCAATAGGGGCAACCCATAATACCCAATATTAAAGAACAATTTGCCAGCATGTGATCATATACCGGTGCTATTGAAGGCAATAAGAGCCTCATATTTATAAATAATCACACAGATACACTGTCATCCGGGTATTTGCAGTGTTGTTCACAACATTCTTATCACATTACTATATAGCAACAAATGTTGCATTGTGATTTACAGAATTGAGAACTCACCAGGAATGTTACAACACTGATACACTTAACCCTGTATAAACATCACTGGCAAAAGGAGTTAGTGGTTGTTTCTAAAAATTAAACAAATTATTCAATAATTTTTTGAATCACAGGTATTTATTGATTTCTAAATCAAGACAGCGTACCAGCATTTTCTTTTAAATACATCTCTATACACATAAATTTAATTTATTTTTTCTTACACGTTATTCTGTCTCTATTGTTTTAATATTTCACTCTACATGTCCCCTTTATAATAAGGGGACATGTAATACATCATATGTGGTAATAATAAAGGCACTTATATCACATGTGGGTATTGAGAATCTTTCTTGTAGTTTACATTATTAATAATAAATTATCTGAATGTATCATATTTCTGATTAAAAAAGAATTTAGGGAATGAGTGCTGCTACAAAAAGTTGATTTGCTTTTTTCTTCTTCAAACATATTAGCTGGACCTAACATATTAAAAAGTTTAGAAAGTATTGTGTTGTAGCAGAAGTACTAAAGAAATTAAAACTGGGGTGACATTTCATTTTCTGCACACTCACTAAATACATTTTAAAGCAATTAAGCTACATGCTTTACTCTATTACAGTGGTTCTCAAGCATAGTCCTCAGGACCGCAAACAGCTCACGTTATCGAGGTTACCTAGCAGGTGCACAGGTGTATTCATTACTCACTACCACATTTCATAAGGTGGAGCTAACTATTTCACTTGTGATTCTGTGAGGAGACCTGAAAAACATGCACCGTTTGAAGTCCTGAGGACTGAGTTTGAGAACCTGTGCTCTATTAAAAACAAGGAATACCATCGCCACTAAAACTTCCCCCCAACCTACCGCCGCTGACATCATCATATTTTGAAGCATAGGTTGAACAAGAGACAAATATTCTTCTTTTTTCAGCACTGTTTTGTTGCATTTTCATGAACACACCCTTACTGTATTCACCGAAAACATATTGGCATCTACCCACCCCTATTCTGCCTCGCTAAGCATAAGTAGCTACGTGCAAGATGAGAACAAATTTGCCTATGGACACAAGTCTTTTTTTTATGTCCTTGTGCAGTACAGAAATTAATTTTACAGAACACACAAATACATTCAACTTACATGAGACCCTATTATATAGATTACAGATTGTAAGCTTGCGAGCAGGGCCTTCCTACCTCTATGACTGTTTGTTATTTCCCAGTTTTGATTTATCAATTATAAAGCACTAAAGAATTTGCTGCGCTACATAAAAAACTGTTAATAAATAAAACCCCCTGACCACCGGACCAGACGCTAGGACTCGCCCCTCAACCCCCAGACCGAATCCTACTGCTACCATCAACTTCCCCCCACCATACCACCCGTAGCTACTGCAGCTGCTACCATCAAAGCCAGGACCTGCCGCAACCGGATCCAACCTACGCCCCTCATTGTCTGTGGTGGGAATCGTGGCCATTGCATGCCGTATTTTGAGTGCCGGGCTCCGGAATACTATTAAATAAATAAATAAATATATATATATATATATATATATATATAATAAATAAGATAGAGAATATGCAAGCGCCACAAATGCTGTAAATACACCAACTAAAAACACTCCCAAAGATTTTGGGCGTCTGCCGTCCCTTAAGTATGCAGTAGTGGTAATTTACTGTAGTGATAGTTTATGAGCAAATGGTTATAAGGGTTCTGGCGACCACCGGTGTGTTAAAAATATGTATCAGTCCATGTATACAATAAAATAAAATATACAAATTTATTTGGTACAGATAAAATACAAATAGAATGATAATAAAAAATCTATAATGCTATAAAAAAAATGTTTTGCTTTAAAAAAAGTAGGAGGAGGGGGTGGATTGTGTTCTAAAAACACATAGACAAGTTTCTAAGACCAAAAGCTATAGAAGTAAATATATAAATATATAAATAAGTAATAGATGTTCAATAACTAGAATAAATAACGGAGAGTCTTAACTTTTAGGTAGAGGGCCACAGAGGGAGAGCCCAACGCGTTTCGTCCTGATGACTTCTTCAAGGGGTACTGGTGTGCTGGGATAGGGTCTCTATATATACCCTCTACAATCAGTCAGTAATTGCTGATGTCACTTCCTGTTTCAGGACAGGTCAATTGTTTGTATCTAGATATATTGTTAAGAATACATGGATGAATATACATTACTCTATGGGGGACCATTCATATCTAGTAATATGCTCAAGATTCATGAAACGATGGGAATAAAGTGTTTAGAAAACGTATAATCAAACCGGAGTGCGGCACTTCCGCCACACTTCCGGTATCGGACATGTCTATAATGCGCATGTGCAGGTTACGTCTATACTTCTATTGCCGGAGTGCGGCATTTCCGCCCCACTTCCGGTATCGGGCTCGTCTGGAATGCGCACGCGTCGTGTGAGATCTTCTTCTCCAGATGCGTCATCGTCCTTATCCCGGAACCGGAAGTCCGCTTACGTCAGGTGTCTGTTGTGTTGTTGACCAGGAAGTCCTCCTGTGAACCGCATATTGGCCCGCACTCAATGTCATTTATGCCGGAAGCGGACGTGCAGTGTACAGATGGCTTCTTAGTCCAGTAAATTCATGGTCCATGCCGAGTTCTGATGCATAGTGGAACGCATCATGCATTCTGATAGAACAGTTCACAGATGCCATTGTGATCCGTAGTACATATGTAGAATGTAAATAAAAACAGTTTCAATTATCATATAATGGTTACTTTTATCAGTATAAGTTAAAGGAAAGAATATGCAAAGAACAATTATATATATATGTATATATATGTCTATTTGTTTATAAACAACATCATATATAAAAGTTAAGACTCTCCGTTATTTATTCTAGTTATTGAACATCTATTACTTATTTATATATTTACTTCTATAGCTTTTGGTCTTAGAAACTTGTCTATGTGTTTTTAGAACACAATCCACCCCCTCCTCCTAGTTTTTTAAAACAAATTTTTTTTTATAGCATTATATTTTTTTATTATCATTCTATTTGTATTTTATCTGTACCAAATAAATTTGTATATTTTATTTTATTATATACATGGACTGATACATATTTTTAACACACCGGTGGTCGCCAGAACCCTTATAACCATTTGCTCATAAACTATCACTACAGTAAATTACCACTACTGCATACTTAAGGGACGGCAGACGCCCAAAATCTTTGGGAGTGTTTTTAGTTGGTGTATTTACAGCATTTGTGGCGCTTGCATATTCTCTATCTTATTTCTTATATGGTTTACTTGTGCAGCAGCAGCCTAGTGTGGTAATACCCCGGATACCTTGACATGTTTAATAATGATCGTAACAACAGAAGGATTGATCTGTGTAAGAAAATATTTAATGAGAACATTAACACCACAGTAGCAGCTCCAGTCTGCGATATAGATGATCTTTTTTGGGGAATGGAGAGATTATTGACCAAAGAACTGAAAGCATGGTGGGTTCACAGGAGGACTTCCTGGTCAACAACACAACAGACACCTGACGTAAGGGGACTTCCGGTTCCGGGATAAGGACGATGACGCATCTGGAGAAGAAGATCTCACACGACGCGTGCGCATTCCAGACGAGCCCGATACCGGAAGTGGGGCGGAAATGCCGCACTCCGGCAATAGAAGTATAGACGTAACCTGCAGATGCGCATTATAGACATGTCCGATACCGGAAGTGTGGCGGAAGTGCCGCACTCCGGTTTGATTATATGTTTTCTAAACACTTTATTCCCATCGTTTCATGAATCTTGAGCATATTACTAGATATGAATGGTCCCCCATAGAGTAATGTATATTCATCCATGTATTTTTAACAATATATCTAGATACAAACAATTGACCTGTCCTGAAACAGGAAGTGACATCAGCAATTACTGACTGATTGTAGAGGGTATATATAGAGACCCTATCCCAGCACACCAGTACCCCTTGAAGAAGTCATCAGGACGAAAACGCATTGGGCTCTCCCTCTGTGACCCTCTACCTAAAAGTTAAGACTCTCCGTTATTTATTCTAGTTATTGAACATCTATTACTTATTTATATATTTATATATTTACTTCTATAGCTTTTGGTCTTAGAAACTTGTCTATGTGTTTTTAGAACACAATCCACCCCCTCCTCCTACTTTTTTAAAACAAAATTTTTTTTTATAGCATTATATATTTTTTATTATCATTCTATTTGTATTTTATCTGTACCAAATAAATTTGTATATTTTATTTTATTATATACATGGACTGATACATATTTTTAACACAACGGTGGTCGCCAGAACCCTTATAACCATTTGCTCATAAACTATCACTACAGTAAATTACCACTACTGCATACTTAAGGGACGGCAGACGCCCAAAATCTTTGGGAGTGTTTTTAGTTGGTATATACTTATTTATATATTTACTTCTATAGCTTTTGGTCTTAGAAACTTGTCTATGTGTTTTTAGAACACAATCCACCCCCTCCTCCTACTTTTTTTAAAACAATTTTTTTTATAGCATTATATATTTTTTATTATCATTCTATTTGTATTTTATCTGTACCAAATAAATTTGTATATTTTATTTTATTATATACATGGACTGATACATATTTTTAACACACCGGTGGTCGCCAGAACCCTTATAACCATTTGCTCATAAACTATCACTACAGTAAATTACCACTACTGCATACTTTGGTCTTAGTTATAACCATTTGCATATATATATATATATGTATATATATATATGAAAAAAGAAATTGGAGGTGTGAGCGCAAACCGGGTTTAAATGGAGAATGTCTGTGGAACTACAAGTCCAAGTCCAGATTGTTAGATCCAAATTGAAACAGATAAAGTATCCAGACAATCTGGCTGCACACTGCTGTTTAGATCAGCTGTCGTCCACCCCGTTCTCCCGTCTCCCAACGGGGAAAGATTTTGTCTAGAGAAGATAGAATAATGGGGGGCGCCAATAGTGCATTAAAAGATGACAATTTATTGACACATCATGAAACACAGGTCTAAAAATGTAAGCGTACCAAAGATGGTGGTATGATCACCACTGAAACATTTGTTTTAAAATCAAAGATACAAGATGGATTCACCACTGCATGTTGCCTTGTTCAGGGTCCATCTATAAGCCACGCCCCTACCAGTTTCGTCACCAGGACTTCATCAGAGGGCTATATATATATATATATATATAACCCACACTGACACATTTTTACACATAACCTTTATCCCCCAACACACCCCAAGGCATATTTTTAAACTCACACACATATAATAGTCCGCATACACACACATTTAATAAAGTATTAGCACCCCACACACACATAGTTGTATGCTCACTTACACATGTATTTTCCTCACACACACAAATACAGACACACTTAGTATACACACACCCAAATGTATGCCACACTGTTAAATTTCTGCACATAACCAACACCCCCCTCTCCCAAGCATTTGTTTACTTGGTGGGTGTAGAAAGCAGGGAGCAGGATGGATGCTGGCCAGGGAAAAGTGAGTTCGAAGGGAGGAGGTCGGGAGACAGGAGAGGAGGGGCGAGCCAGTATAGGAGCTCAGCTCATTGCTGGCTTGTCCCAGGGGAGGGGCCCCAACAATCCCGGACTGCATCTGCATATAGAGAAGGCTGGCTGCGGTGACACTGACCAAACTGCTGCGGCTCTGAAACACCGCATTTGAGGACACAGTGAATGGGTGTCAGAGTTCAGAGCGGCCAGGAGCACACATTGTCCCCCGGCCGCAAGCTATATGAAAGAACAGAGCAGCTGCGGCCCGGGGAGCACAGTGCAGGCTGCGGAACTGAGTGACCTGACCTCTCCTGCTTAATGCTCTCTTCTCCAAGGTGTGTGACGTGCCTGGCGTTGGGGCGCATATACGTCCTTCCTTGTGGACGGGGCCTCTTCATTATAGGAACTGTACTAGCAGATCGGATTGGTGTGCGGGGCCGACTGTCATCCGTAGCCCACCCTAACCCCCCCCCCCCCCCCTTGGCGCGTCACCCAGTCACGGCTTTTGTGCATAACAGGCAGCCAAGGGAGGCTGGCCAACATATGACAGGCGGCCCCCACACACCAATCAGCCCACCGGGGAAACTCCCACTGACTTCTATGGCCAACCCAGGCCTGCTTATTACCCTGGGCAGGAGTGACACCGGAGGGAACATGTACGGCAGCCGAAAGTTCAATAGAATTGCCAGTGCGTCCACGAACGCTGCTTGAGGATCCCTTGTCCTTGCTCCGAAGACCAGAACCTTGTGATTGTGTCGAGACGCCATCAGGTCTACATCTGGGAGACCCCACTTGTCCACTAGGAGTTGAAATACTTCTGGATGGAGGCTCCACTCTCCGGCGTGTACGTCCTGACAACTGAGGAAGTCCGCTTCCCAGTTTAGGACCCCCGGAATGAACACTGCCGATATGGCTGGCAGATGGCGTTCCGCCCATTGAAAAATCCTTGATACTTCCCTCATTGCCATGCAGCTTCGAGTGCCGCCTTGATGATTTTTCTACGCCACCATGGTGGCGTTGTCCGACTGTACTTGAATAGGCCTGTTCTGTACCAGAGGCAGGGCCAGTTTCAAAGCATTGAACACTGCTCGCAACTCCAGAATGTTTATCGGGAGGAGGGATTCCTCCCTGGTCCATCGACCCTGAAGAGAGTGTTGCTCGAACACCGCGCCCCAACCCCGCAGACTGGCATCTGTAGTTAGAAGGACCCAGTTGGGGATCCAGAAGGGACGACCCCTGCTTAATTGCTGGTCCTGTAGCCACCAGGTCAGTGACAGGCGAAACTCCGGAGTCAAGGAGATCATGGGAGACCTGATCCGTTGTGGTAGACCATACCATTTGGAAAGGATTAACCTCTGCAGAGGGCGGGAATGAAATTGAGCATACTCCACAATGTCGAAAGCCGACACTTTGAGGCCTAGAATTTGCATTACCGAGTGTATTGACACATGCGGGCGAGACAGGAAGCATCTTATCTTGTCCTGAAGTTTCAGGACTTTCTCTGGAGACAAGAACAACCGCTGGTTGTGGGTGTCCAGTAATGCCCCCAGGTGCACCATGCTCTGAGCAGGGACCAGTGAGGATTTCTTCCAGTGGATGAGCCACCCGTGGTCTTGCAGGAATTGGACCGTCAGTTCCAGATGACAGAGGAGAACCTCTGGAGAGTTTGCCAGGATCAACAAGTCGTCCAGATACAGCAGGATCCTGATACCCTGACGGCGTAGCGTAGCCGTCATGACCGCCATGACCTTGGTGAAGATTCTCAGAGCCGTGGTCAGACCAAAAGGTAAGGCCTGGAATTGAAAATGTAGGTTGCCAATAGCAAACTGCAGGTATTGCTGATGCGACACAGCAATAGGAATACGCAGGTAAGCATCCTTTATTGTTCTGGGATACCATATAGTCCATGGGCTCCAAAGCCAGAGCAATAGAGCGAAGAGTTTCCATACGGAATTTGGATACCTTCACAAATTTGTTCAAAGACTTGAGGTTGAGAATGAGCTGGGAAGACTCATTCGGTTTCGGAACTAGGAACAACGTTGAATAGCACCCCCTGCCTCTCTGAGTCAGAGGCACCGGCACTATCACTCCTGTGTCTAGGAGGGATTGTACCACCAAAGGGAGAGTTTTTGCTTTCACCAGATCCAAAGGGATGTTTGTTGAGCAAAACTGGCGAGGGGGACGTTTCTTGAAAGAGATGACGTATCCGTGACGACTTCCTGAACCCAGGCATCTGAAGTGGTCTGTAACCACACCTGAGCAAACCACAGAAGTCGGCCTCCCACCCTGGGATCCCCCAGGAGGAGGCCCACCCCATCATGCAGCAGGCTTATCTGTTTTGGAAGCAGGCTGACGGGCAGCCTAGGAACGTTTAGGTTTGGGCTTAGTGGATTTGGAAGTGCGAGCCTGTTTCGGATACGCCTGACCCTTTGCTTTACTTGGACGTCGAAAGGAACAAAAGGAAGTACTTTTAGCCTTCAGAGCTGAAGGGTTAGTACTAGGCAGACAGGCAGTCTTAGCGAAAGTTAAGTCAGCAACAATCATGCTGAGATCCTCCACAAAAAGGATGTTTCCCTTAAAAGGGATCACCTCCAAGGACTTTTTAGAGTCTAGATCTACAGACCAGGACCGTAACCAGAGAATCTTGCGAGCCAGAATGGACGCAGTAGACGCTTTGGCTGCCAGGACACCAGCATCAGATGCCACCTCTTGAATATAATGAGAGGCTGTAATAATATATGAAAGACACTGTCTAGCATTATCAGGAAAATCAGACGGTAGTTCCGCTTCAACTTCCTGAACCCAGGCTTCGATAGCTTTTGCAGCCCAAGAAGCCGCAATAGTGGGCCTATGCACAGCTCCTGCAAGAGTGTAAATAGACTTCAAGCAACCCTCCACACGCTTATCTGTCGGTTCCTTCAGAGAGGTGACGGTAGTGACAGGCAGAGCAGATGACACCACCAGATGGCGACCTGTGAGTCCACCGGCGGCGGTGTTTCCCAATTTTTACTTAACTCTGCAGCGAGGGGATAACGAGCTAACATCTTCTTAGACAGAGAGAATTTCTTTAATGGATACTCCCAGGATTCCTGACGTATGTCAACCAAATGGTCAGAATGGGGTAAAACTAATTTAGTAACCTTCTGACGCTTGAATATATCAGGTTTCTTAGAGGTATCTGGAGGCTCTGCTTCATCATCAATTTGAAGGATCAGTCTGATAGCCTCCAAGAGGTCAGGAACATCCACCTGTGTAATAGATTCCCCATCAGAAGAGTCTGCATCAGTGTTTGAGAGGTCAGTATATGCACCATCTTCATCGGATGAAGTATCTGAAACGTGTGGATTGTGAGGAAGTAATGGCCCGCTTAGAGGACCCCTTGGTCTTAGGCGGGAGAGGGTTAGGTTTTTGTTTTGCCAAAGACTGATTTAATTGCTGTAACCGAGAGGACAGATTATCTGCCCATGGCGGATTAACTGCAGGGACAATACTGTATGTGGCTGTAATGGCACAGTAGGTCCCACAGGGGGTGCAAGTCTAGGTACTAGCGTAGTCAGTAAATTAGAAAAGGCAGCCCAAGGTGGGTCTTGGTGTGACCCCGGTGCTGCAGACTGACTGAGGGGTATAGAACCCCCAGTACCTGAACCCTCAGCTGCAATGTTTTCCTCTGAACAATCTGTCAGCACTGCACGGTGCAGGATCAGCAATGGATCTACCACCCAGCAGAGCACAAACAGAGAATTTAAGAGGTATACGGTGACTGAAACACACAGAGAAAAATACCATAGTATATCCTGTGAGACACTATGGGGGTCATTCAGAGTTCATCGCTTGCTACGGATTTTCACAGCGCAACGATTATGGCAGAACAGGGCTAATCTGGGCATGCGTATGCATCGCAGTGCACAGGCGCATCATACAAGTACAAAGAGCTTTGTGGTTTTGCACAAGTTCTAGCGACGCTTCTAGTCGCACTGGAAGACGCAAGGAGATTGACAGGAAGTGGGAGTTTCTGGGTGTCAACTGACCGTTTTCTGGGAGTGTTTGGAAAAACGCAGGCGTAGCCGGGCGGGTATCTGACGTCAATACCGGGACCTTCATCGCAGCAATCATCGCACAGAATAAGTAACTACTGGGCTGGTCTTGTCCTGCACAAAATGTGTTTGCTGCCGCTCGGCTGCACCGGCGTTCGCACTCCTGCAAAGCGAAAAGACACTCCCCCGTTGGCGGAGACTATGCGTTTGCACGGCGGCGACTATGCGTTTGCACGGCTGCTAAAAGTAGCTAGCGAGCGATCAACTCGGAATGAGGGCCTATATCAAATGAGAACCCTGATGCACTTAGCCCCCTTTAGGGTACAGAATATAGGGATAGCAATATGTGTGAGATACACGGAATATAGACCACACAGCAGCTATTGGCACACACAGTCACATGTACAATGCAGAAATTATTATTAACAGTAAAACTGCACTGGACTAGCAATACTAAGTAACTGGACTACTAAGTAAAGCTACGTATACATATAGAGATATAACAATGCACAGTAAAGACTGGATGTATATCACAGGGTACTTGTACTAAATAACCCTGAAGTAATGCACTTGTTCTTAACTAACACTGTCTAAATTACATGTAGAATACTTAAGTGTCCTGTAAGTGCACAGCGCTGATGATGCAGGCGGCTTTACAGAGGAGACATTGCCCAGCAGTCCCAGAATCAGCTCACCTTGTGTGTAATGGCGCCCAAACGCTGACCGGGAGTGAGGGAGAGAGAGATATGCAGCTCCAGAGCAGGAACATTTGCAGTAAATGGCACCTGGGGCTGGGGGAGGGGCTACAGGTCAGAGCCTTATCCCCTTGCTGGACTTCACCACCGGGTACTGCGGGGCCTATTTGAAACGGATTTTAATAAATCCAACTTGTGCCCCGTGGTCTAGAGGGGTCCCTGTATGGCCACAGTGTCCACGACAGTGCGCGCGGTCTGTCGCCTGGAGACCGCGCCGGATCACGATTTCAGCGAGTCCCGCCTGGGGGACCCTCATACCTCCTCCCTGTAGATGCGGCGAGTGTGTGCCTGATGAGACCGGAGCCCTCCGCTGTAAGTACCCGGCAACCAGGGTGCGGGAGTATACAGCGCCGCTGGAGAAGGTGAGTCTTCTTTCTCCAAAAAGCTCTTTTCAGGGCAACCTAGCGCAGCCCTTCCTGTTACCTGCCTGCACTGCAGGCACCAGCTTACAAACTGAGGTCCAGTGCCTGGAGGCGGGGTTATAGAGGAGGCGGCGCTATGCATCCTGGGAGCAGTCAAAGCTTTTAGCCTGTTGGTGACTCGGATCAAGATCCAACTCTACACCCCGATGTTATTCCCTGTGGAATACCAGTGTACCCCGCTGCAGAAAGAGCCCTTCTCTAAATAGGACTAAGGGTGCTTTACAGAAAGCATGAACATTATGCAGTACAGAAACTATGAACATGGTAACGAGGTAGCGCTGTGCATGAAACACAGAGGCCATGAAGATTATACAAAGGGCGGTGCTGTGATTTTGTGTCATCAGTTGTAAGACTTGATCATCATACCCATGAAGGATCCATGTCAGGAAGCCATTTTAAGTACACTTTATAGGATTTCACTAGGTAGAATAAGCAATGCCTGGAACTAATGACACACAATGGAAGACCTAAAAAAAATACTATGGCCAAATCACTGCAAGTTCCCCAGAACCATGTATTGTTCATTCTGCACAGAGCACCAGACAAGGCAGTCATGTTGTGCACACTACATTGGCTACAAAATACAATACGAATAAGCAGTACATGGAAGATAAGACATACATGGATAAAATAATACAGTCAACAAACAAGATACTCACTGCATGAATGATTCAATGGGTTGTTCATCCTGTCTTGATGGTACCAGGCATGGCAGCGAAGGGGGTGACCCTGGCACCAACCTCCGAATCAGGTAAGGCAGATTGGCGTGAAAGAGTACCCTCTGTGACCTGGGGGGCTAGCTTCCGATGACTACTGGACCTAGAGCTGGCTGTGATGTACTTCAAAACTCAGTTGGTTGGTAAAAACTGGGCTTTTTTTTGGGCGAGTCCGAGGGACTCGCCCAGCCAGCAATAGCTGTGACCGGATGACCTCGCTCTACCAGCGGATCACAAATATTTGACTTGGAATATTAGGGATTCTCTCTTACCGTCATAACCTGCTTGTTACTGATTCCACCCACTGCTCAGTGGGCAGGTAACCCGTTGCCACCACCAACCTCCTACATCGGCACTTGGAACCACTTACTTCCACCCAGGCTCCTACCACTGGTACCAGAACTGCCTACTTCTGAGTATGAATGGGCACGCGGTTAAAAAACCACCTGGTTGGTGTTGGCTAATTCCCACTGGTCCTTCTCAATGGATCAGTTTCTGCATGGTAGCTATGGTAGGGCTATTTACACTCTAAGGCCCTCGGGAGACATACATTTTCCCAACTTAAAAATATTTAATGAAGTAGGTAACATGATATTCAGCAGTAACTGGATACATATGTTAACCTTGAATTGGAACAAAATTTGTCCCTTTTCTCCATATGCACAAACAAAAAAATCCTGTTGACCTAGTTGACAACCCCATGCTAATGACAGCTTGGCATATTATATGCAACAAACACAGATTAACCAAGCTCATATTTTCCCCAAATCCTAAATCATATGGAAGGCAGGGCTAATTCTTTCTATAATATTAGGTTATAACCATGTCATGTACACAATATACTGCTCTAGGTAAAGGTCTCTCAGACCCATTAGCCTGCTGCCATCTATGAGGATCAGTCAATTAATTAGTGTACAATAACAATCATATTCTTAGGTTTCCCTAAGGGGTCAAAAGTTTCCTTAAAATGTATTTAAAAACTATGCCTTTTTTTGTTCAGTTTTTTAGTTTATGTAACAACATGATGTACTGTATATGGGATGTAGTCATGTTACCGGCGGTCGGGATCCCGGCGGTCAGCATACCGATGCGGGATCCCGACCGCCAGAATGCTGGCAGGGGGCCCAGGGCTATTCCCACTCGTGGGTGTCCACGACACCTATAGAGTAAGAATAGAACCTGTGGCGAACGCAGCGAGCCCACAAGGGTCTTCATTGCGCTTGCCCCCCTGTCGGCATTTTGGCGGCCGGGATCCCGGCATCGGTTTGCTAACCGATGAGATCGCAACCGCTGATCACCCAAACCCGACCCATGTATATATTACGTTTTCATAATGCATAAGGCCTCAATAAACACTTAAAAGCATCTTCATAGACTAGAGTTCTAGAGACATATGAACAGACTAAGGGGTATATTCAATTGGTGACGAATCCCTCGTTTTGTCGGAAAATGGGGCTTTTTCAACAAAAAAACCCCAGTCAAATTGCATTCGACAATTCAATACGCTACTTTTCGACAAAAAACCTGTTGGCACATAGTAACATAGTATCTAGGACGTATGAGAAAAGACAATTGTCCATCGAGTTCAACCTATTTGTGGTCTCCTATGCAGGATTATTTGGTAAAAATGTTGACTCTTTTTTAGAATAACTATAGTGCGTCATGCACCATAACCCTGGATATCCTTATCCATTAGGAATTTATCTAATCCGTTCTTAAAGGTGTTGACTGAGTCCGTCATTACAACTCCCTCAGGTAGGGAATTCCAAACACGTATCGTCCTTACCGTGAAAAAGCCTTTACGCCGAATTGTGCGGAATCTCCTCTCCTCTAACCTGAGCGAGTGTCCACGAGTTCTCTGTGTTGATCTAACCAAAAACAGGTCCTGTGCAAGATCTGTGTATTGTCCCCTTATATATTTGTAGATGTTGATCATGTCCCCTCTTAGTCTCCTCTTTTCCAATGTAAACATGCCTAGCCTTGCAAGCCTTTCCTCGTATTCCAGCGTCTCCATGCCCTTAATTTGTTTGGTCGCCCGCCTCTGAACCTTTTCTAGCTCCAGGATATCCTTTTTGTAGTATGGTGCCCAGAATTGTACACAGTATTCAAGGTGTGGCCTCACTAGTGATTTATACAATGGGAGTATAACACTCTCGTCCCTAGCATTCAATTCCCCGTTTTATGCATGCTAATATCTTATTAGCCTTATTTGCTGCAACCCTACTTTGGGTACTACTGCTTAGTTTGCTATCTATGAGGACACCTAAGTCCTTTTCCAGTACATAATCCCCTAATTTTACCCTATTTAGTATGTAGGTGTTATTTTTGTTCGTTACAACAGTGCATTACCTTACACTTGTCTGTATTGAAGCGCCTTCTCCATTTCACTGCCCATGCTTCTAATTTAACTAAGTCATTCTGAAGCGACTCAGCATCCCCCTCCGTATTTATAACTTTACACAATTTGGTATCATCTGCAAAAAATGACACCATGCTCTCTAGACCTTCTGTTAGGCCGTTAATGAAAATATTGAACAATAGCAGTCCTAATACTGAGCCTTGTGGCACACCACTTAGCACTTCAGTCCAATTTGAAAAAGATCCATTAACCACAACGCGCTCCTCCCTATTATCTAACCAATTTTTGATCCAAGTGCATATTGTGCTTCCTAGCCCTATTTCTTGTAGCTTGTAGATAAGTCTCATGTGTGGTACAGTGTCGAAAGCATTCGCAAAGTCGAAAAAGATTACATCCACCTCTTTACCCTGATCTTAGTTTGCACTTACTGTTTCATAAGAGCCAAGTAAGTTGGTTTGACAGGATCTGACCTTCACAAATCCATGTTGATTCCTTTTAAATGACCTTATTGACTTCAAGGAACTTCTGAATACTATCTCTTAGAATACCTTCCAATACTTTCCCCACTATAGCTGTAAGACTAACTGGTCTATAATTACCTGGTTCAGCTTTACTTCCCTTTTTGAATACAGGCACTACTTCCGCTATACGCCAGTCTTTGGGAACCATACCGGATATTACTGAATCCTTAAAGATCAAAAATAGCGGATTTGCAAGTTCAGAGTGAAGCTCCATTAGAACCCTTGGGTGAATTCCATCAGGCCCCGGTGACTTATTAATCTTTAAATGTTTTAATCGGTCACAGACTACCTCCTCACTTAAATAAGTACCTATGAGTGGGATATTCTCATTATTGAGATTATGTGTTAGTCCCTTAATAGGGTCCTCTCTAGTAAATACTGTTGCAAAAAAAAAAAAAAAAAAACTCATTTAGTGTGTCCGCTATGTCATTATCATTTTTGCTTAAGACTCCCAACTTGTCTTTTAAAGGGCCCATACTCTCCTTCTTTAATCTCTTGCTATTAATGTATTGAAAGAAGTTTTTGGGATTCGCTTTGCTTTCCTTTGCTACTAGTTTTTCAGTTTCTACTTTAGCCGCTCTTATTTCCATTTTGCATATTTTGTTACAGTCCTTAAAGTGCTGAAATGACTCAGCTTCCCCGTCAGATCTGTATTTTTTAAATGCTCGCCTTTTCTTGCCCATAAGTTCCTTTATCTTTTTGTTAAGCCACATCGGTTTATGATTTTTATTCCTTTTTTTGCTGCTTGTAGGAAAAAATTTAAGTATTTTTAGCTAGCAGGAATTTTAGTACATCCCATTTCTCCGTAGTATTTTTTCCTAGAAACAAACCTTCCCATTCAATACCCCATAAAAATACCCTCATCTTTTCAAAATTCGCTTTGCTAAAGTTTAGAGTCCTAGTCGAGCCAGTATAGGACTGTTTATGAAAACTGATATTGAATGTGACCATACTGTGGTCGCTGTTTCCTATGGGTTCCTCTACTATAATACCTGATACTAAATCCCCATTGTTTGTTAATACCAGGTCTAAGATTGAGGAACCTACCAGGTACAATGCAATTAGTTGAACTAAGTAGTTATCATTTAGTGTTTAAAAACAGGATTTTGATACCTACCGGTAAATCCTTTTCTCCTAGTCCGTAGAGGATGCTGGGGTCCATTTTAGTACCATGGGGTACAGACGGTTCCGCAGGAGCCTTCGGCACTTTAAGACTTTTCAACTAGTGTGACCTGGCTCCTCCCTCTATGCCCATTCTCCAGATCTCAGTATAGGAACTGTGCCCAAGGAGACGGACAACTTCGAGAGAAGGATTTACATTAACTAGGGTGAGATTCACACCAGCCCACACTCTACAGACATGCCTCCTAACATGGCCATAACATAACCCATGCTAACGTGTATGTACAACAAAACAGACAACCTCTGTAAAAAACAAACACAACACTTGTGTAAGAACTGTTATCAAAATTCTGCAGGCAAATTGAGCACTGGGCGGGCGCCCAGCATCCTCTACGGACTAGGAGAAAAGGATTTACCGGTAGGTATCAAAATCCTGTTTTCTCTTACGTCCTAGAGGATGCTTGCGTCCATTTAAGTACCATGGGGATGTACCAAAGCTCCCAGTACGGTCGGGAAAGTGCTAATGTTCCTGCAACACTGACTGACCAAACTGATGGTCTTCAGCCGCCAAGGTGTCAAACTTGTAGAACTTAGCAAACGTGTTTGCACCTGACCAAGTAGCTGTTCGGCCAATTTGTAATGCCGTGACACCCCGGGCAGCCACCCAGGATGAACCCACTTTCCTCGTGGAGTGGGCCTTTACCAAAGTCGGTATCGGCAATCCTGCCTTAGAATGAGCGTGCTGAATTGTACCCCGGACCAGCGAGCAATAGTCTGTTTAGAAGCAGGACACCCAATTTTCTTGGGGTCATAAAGGACAAACAAGGCCTATGTTTTCCGTAATCTAGCCATTCTTGACACATAAATCTCCAGAGCCCTGACGACATCCAAAGACTTGGGAACGGCTGAGGTGTCTGAAGCTACTGGCACCACCACAGGTTGGTTAATATGGAATGAAGACACAACCTTAGGAAGAAAATGCTGACGCGTCCGCAGTTCAGCTCTATCATTGTGAAAAATCAAATAAGGACTCTTATGAGAAAGAGCTCCTAATTCAGACACTCGTATGCCTGATGCCAAGGCCAACTGCATGATCACTTTCCAAGTGAGAAACTTTAACTCTACCTCCTGTAGGGGTTCAAACCAGTCTGATTTTAGAAACTGCAACACCACATTTAGATCCCATGGTGGCACAAAAGGAGCTTGCATGCGCAAAACACCTTTAACGAATGTCTGAACCTCAGGAAGAGAAGCCAATTGTTTCTGGAAGAGAATGGACAAAGCTGAAATTTGGACCTTGATGGACCCTAGTTGCAAACCAGCATCCACCCCTGCCTGCAGAAAAAGGAGAAGCTGTCCCAATTAAAAATCCACCACAGGAGATTTCCTGGATTCACACCAGGAGATATATTTTCTCCATATACGATGGTAATGTTTGGACGTTACCCCCTTTCTAGCCAGAATAAGGGTGGGGATGACTGCCTTAGGAATACCCTTACGAGCTAGGATCTGGCGTTCAACAGCCATGCCGTCAAACGTAGCCGCGGTAAGTCTTGATAAACTAACGGGCCTTGCTGAAGTAGATCCTCGCGAAGAGGAAGGGCCCAAGGGTCCTCCAAGAGCAAATCCTGAAGAACTGGATACCAAGCCCTCCTTGGCCAGTCTGGCGCAATGAGAATCACCCAAACCTTCGTTATTCTGATCACCTTGAGAACCCTTGGTATTAGAGGAAGTGGAGGGAACAGATACACTGACCGGCAACACACTGGGTTACCAGAGCATCCGCCGCCACTGCCTGTGGGTCTCTCGACCTGGAAGAGTATGTCGTAAGTTTCTTGTTGAGACGAGAAGCCATCATGTCCACTTGAGGGACGCCCCAACGTCTTGACAGTTCTGCAAAGACCTCTTGGTGCAGGCCCCATTCTCCTGGACGGAGATCATGTCTGCTGAGGAAGTCTGCTTCCCAGTTATCCACTCCTGGAATGAAGATTGCTGACAGAGCTCTTGCATGTCTTTCTGCCCAGAGAAGTATCTTTGTCAGCTCCGCCATCGCAGCTCTGTTTTTTGTTCCTCCTTGACGGTTGATGTGAGCCACTGCTGTCACATTGTCCGACTGGATCTGTATGGGTAGATCGTGGAGAAGATGCGTTGCTTGTTGAAGGCAGTTGTACATTGCCCTTAACTCCAGAATGTTTATATGAAGAAGCGTCTCCTGACTTGACCACCTTCCTTGGAAGCTTTTTCCTCTCGTGACTGCTCCCCAACCGCAGAGGCTTCCATCCGTGGTCACTAGGACCCAATCTTGAATCCAGAACCTGCGGCCCTCCAATAGGTGACACGATTGCAGCCACCACAGGAGTGAAATCCTGGTTCTTGTTGACAGAATTATCTTCTGATGCATCTGAAGGTGTGATCCGGACCACTGGTCTAAGAGATCCCACTAGAAAATCCTGGCATGGAATCGGCCAAATTGTAGGGCCTCGTAGGCCGCTACCATCTTTCCCAGTAGGCGAATGCATTGGTGAACAGACACTTGTGCAGGTTTCAAAATTAGTTTTACCATTTCCTGGTTTTGTAGAGCTTTCTCCATTGGAAGGAAAACTCTCTGCACCTCGGTGTCCAGTATCATTCCCAGAAATTATAGTCTTGTTGTCGGTTCCAACTGAGATTTTGGAAAATTCAGGTTCCATCCATGTTGTTGAAGCACCGACAGAGATAGAGTAATGTCTTGTACTAGCTTCTCCCTGGACCTCACTTTTATGAGGAGATCATCCAGGTAAGGAATTATGTTGACTCCTTTCTTGCGAAGAAGTACTATGATCTCCGCCATCACCTTGGTGAATACCCTTGGGGCCGTGGAGAGACCGAAAGGTAACGTTTGGAATTGGTAATGACAGTCCTGTACCGCAAACCTCAGGTATGCCTGATGTGGAGGGTAGATGGGAACATGTAGATAAGCATCCTTGATGTCCACTGACACCATAAATTCCTTCTCCTCCAAGCTGGAAATCACCGCTCTCAGGGACTCCATCTTGAACTTGAATCATTTTAGAAATTGATTCAGAGTTGGTCTGACCACGCCGTCCGGCTTCGGGACCACAAAGAGGCTTGAATAAAACCCTTTTTTCTGTTGTAATTCGGGAACCAAGGAAATTACCTTGTCTTGACAATTTTTGTATTGCGTCCAATACCTTTGTTCTGTCAATCATGCAATTTCTACCCAGAACGTCTCGACAGTGTCTACAGTCCCCTCCTGAATATCTTCCCGTATATCAGGTTTTAAAAACGGCTTTACGTAAAGACACACCCCTCCACCCTTTTTATTTAGTCTGTCTCTCCAAAACAGTGTATAGACCTCTAGATTGACTGTCCAATCATAAGACTCGTCCCACCAAGTTTCAGTAATGCCTATAATATCATACTGTTTGCTTGCTGCAAGTATTTCTAGTTCGCCCTTTTTACCAGTAATGCTTCTAGCGTTCACATACATACAACTAAGATAAGTATTTCCCCTTGCGTTAGGGACATCTTTCACCGTATGTAGCAACGATGACCTGTAATCGTCATTGGTTAGTGCTTTGATAAGATCTCTTTTAGTACCCATGTTAGTAACCGTACCGGCTGCTCTTACCCTCCCCCCAACTTCTCCACCATTTCGTTTACTACCGCCATCCCCACTATTCTCAATGCATGACCCGTAGTTTCTAGCTAAACCCTCCCCCCAGGCTCCTAGTTTAAAATCTCCTCCAAGCTTCTAACCATCCTTCCCCCCAGCACCGCTGCCCCCTCCTCATTCAGGTGCAATCCATCACGACAAAAGAGATGGCGCCTGACTGAGAAGTCCGCCCAGTGTTCCAGGAACACAAACCCCTCTTTCCTGCACCAATCCCTAAGCCACACATTTACAGTACCTCCCTAGTCTCCCTCTGCCTCCCTGGACTAGCGCGTGGCACGGGTAATATTTTGGAGAATATTACCTTAGATGTACTTGCCATAAGTTTCTTTCCTAAGTCCCTATAGTCTTTCTTAAGGACATCCCACCTTCCGTTAACTTTGTCATTGGTGTCAACGTGCACCAAGACCGCCGGGTCTTTCCCAGCCCCTCCCAACAATCTATCTACCCGGTCTGCGATGTGCCGTACCCGAGCACCCGGGAGACAACAGACTGTATGGCGATCACGGTACCGGTAGCAGATTGCCCTAGCTGCCTTCCTGATGATAGAATCCCCTTCTACCACAATCTGACTAGGTACCTCACTATCTTTTATCCCAGCTGCGCCAGAGGGACTGCTCCTCTGGATGCTAGAGGGATCAGTCTCCTCCGGCACCGTCATTTTCTCACTATCATCCTCCGATTCCTCGTCCAGTCGGGCAAAATTGTTCGGGTTTGATAGTTCGGAGATGTCGAGCCTCCCCCTCTTTTTCTTCCTTCTTTGTGACCCAGCTAGCTACCTGATCATCCTCTTCTACCAGTGACACCTCCCGCAACTCCTCCACCGTTCTATCTAAACCTCGCTCGAGATTGTGAATCTCCCTCAGTCGCATAACAGTTTGCTCTAGATCAGTTACCTGGGCTTCCAGGGCAACCGTTCGCACACACCTCGTGCAGATGTAATCACACTGGCCCGGTAGCTCCAGGTGTGCATACATCATGCACGACATGCAATGAGTGAGGTCCCCAATCACAGCCCCACCCATAGTGTTTGTAAGGTCTAACTCCCTGTTACTCTCAAAGAAAAAGAAGCAAAAAAGAAAAAGTAGAAGCAAAACAATCTGGGCAAAACACTCACTTATACAATAATTAAGTTGGCTTATACTTATCTGTCTTTGTGCGGTCCTTGATCCTTCGCTTTTATGCAGCCGTAGTCCCCGGTTCCTCCAGTGGCAGCAGCTGTAATGGCAACAGTCTCCGTCCCCTTCTGTCCTCTCCTCTGATGACTGCAGCAGCCGACTTCCTCGTCCCCTTGTGCAGCTCAGTAGAGGGTTGTGACCCCACAGGCGGGTGGTGAAGAAAACAATATGCAGTAGAGTCCCTGGAGTTTCCTTGGAGATTCCTAGTACACACACACACAAACAAAACCAAAATACCAAAAACAAACAGGCACCCTACACACCCGAAAACTCTGCCCCTCACACACACTCCAAACTCAGCCCCTTGCTCGCAAACTAGTCCCCAACCCCACACACACAGTAATCTCAGCTCCTCTCTCACACACACAATTATCAGCTTTTCAGTCACACCCTACTCTCTGCGCCTCACTCACTCAAAAAGCCTTTAATACACTTTTTTTAAATTCCTTTTTACACTCTTTTTTTTTTCACTGAGAGCGGCAGCAGCAGCTGTTTCACCTGCTGCGCTCTGCTCCGACTCCCTCTCTATCTCCGCTCTCACCGGGTTGGGCCGATCCGCCACCCCCCTCTCACGGCAGCCCCTCCTGCCAATCCGGCACCCCCCTCTCAAGGCCGCTCCACTCACTCACTCCGCACTCACACGCGTGCTGTCACTTCCGGATCCGGTTCTCCTCGTCCGAATCCGTTTCGACTTTTCGACAGTCGAGTAATGTTAAAAATCCAGCTTTTCGACAAAAGTATATTCAATTGATGATTGTCGAATCGGTATCATTGGTTTTGACGTCACTTTCGACAATTTCATTGGGACTAGTTTTTCTGTCGTGAGCTGACAAGAAATTTTTTTTTTCAAAAATGTTTTTATTTTCCATTTTCCTTGTATATATTTTCGTTACAATGTCAATAAAACAGTAATTGGGATAATAAGTAATTAAACAATATGGGAGAACATGACTGAAATACAAATGTTCTATCCAAGTTATAGAATCCATAAAGTATCAAAACAGTATCTAATCAATCCGGAAGAAAGTGATCTTCCAAGGAGAAAGAATAAAGAGAGGAAAGAAAGGAAGAAGATATAGAAGAGCAGAACAGGGAGAAAGAAAGAATTTATGATGTAAAGAGAAGAGAAGAGGGAGGGGATCACCTGTAGCCCCGCAAGGGGGGGGGGAGGAGGGGGGGAGGATGTTAATCCAATCGAATGGGGGGTTCAGAGAGAAATACTGCAGTTTCATACCATAGCGTTGTACGAAAACAATTATGGATCTGAGTCTTTGTTGAAATGTTTAAAGTATCAATAAAGGATTCCCAGACCTCAAAAAATTTCTCAATGCGTTGTTCTTTATATAATGAAGTCTCCATCCAATCCATTTTAAATACGTGAAAAAGTTTATCTTTAAACATTTGTAAGGAAGGAGGAGATGAATGTATCCATTGCTGCAAGATACATTCTTTAGCCACCGCTGATATTATTAACAATAGCTTGCGACAGCCCGGAGATACTTTAGAAGTGGTTGTTAGTATGCCAAAAATGGCCCATTCAGGGGGCAGAGGTAGAAAATTAACTAAATCTGAAATGGCGAATTGTTTTATTTGAAGCCAGAATTTTTTAATATGAGTACAGTCCCACAAACAGTGACTCAGGTCGAGTGCACTTTGAGCATGTCGAACCGGAAGGCAACCCCATCAACTGACAGCGAGAAGGTGATAGGTATCCCCTGTAAAAAGTTTTGAAAAACATTTCCTGGTACATAATGGCTGGGAGGGTATGATTGGAATAGAAAAGCGCTTTTAGAATGGTTGCTTCATTAAGATCAGGAAAGTGTCTCTGCCATCTAGTAATGCCTGTGTCATAGTGGCCTTCATAATACGGTGTTCGTAATATTTTATAAAACCCGGAAATAGCTCCTCTAGCATTGAATAATGATTGAAAGGCAATATCCAATTGGTTCATCCAATCCACAGGAGAAAGATAAGAAGCTATTTTGGAGACATAATGTTGTGCTTGCATAAAGGCACAACATTTTATGGGCCCATAAAGTAAAGGGAGCAGAAGCCAAACCGTGTCGAAAGTTCACATTACCAAGCCAAGGAAGAAACAAAGAGTATGAGGCGTTAAGTCTCCATTTATTGCGGATCGTATGCCAAACTGACCATGCTGACATTAAGAGAGGATTGTCTAATATTTCTGTTGGGATGTCAGATTTATGAAAATGTAAAAAACAGACTAAATCTATATTGGGTAGGAAGGACTGTTCCACTAAATAATTGGAATATAATTCAGTATGTGAAATCCAATCCTTAATATGTCTACATATAGCAGCGTAATTGTAGATTTCCATATTTGGAAAATTAATACCTCCTTCCGATTTAGTTCTTTGTAACAATCTAAGACTGAGGCGGGGTTTTGTTTTTTTCCAAATAAATTGTCGGAAAGCCGCATCAATTCGTTTAAGATCCGTCTTAGTAAACACAAGTGGCAGAACCTGAATAGGATACAGCAGCTTCGGGAAGGTAATCATTTTTATAAGGTTGGCTCTCCCCAGATAAGATAATCGTAAATGTTGCCAACCGTCTAACTCCTTAAGGACTGTATCAATAGTACTTTTTATATTAATGGTATATAAATCATGGATATTTCTAGGAAGGCGAATCCCTAAGTAAGAGATATAATTATCTGCCCATTTCAGATTACCAACCTGTAATGTATTTTTACGAAAAGAAGCGCATAGGGCCATAATGGTAGATTTAGAGTGATTTATGGTAAACCCTGATATCGTACCAAAGTCTTCCAATTTAGAAAGAAGGGGCATTAAACATTCGTGTGGGTTAGAAATAAAAAGTAGAAGATCGTCAGCAAAGGCTGCTACCTTAATTTCTGTATTACCATAGGATATTCCCTGGAAAAGGGGCCAGGATTGGAGAACTCTTAACAAGGGATCTAATGCGAGATTGAAAAGTAAGGGGGATAAAGGGCATCCCTGTCGAGTTCCCCTGTACATTTGAATAGGATTACCTAAAAGACCATTGATTAAAATTTCGTCCTGGGGGAGTTATATAGATATTTAATTAAATTAATAAAGGAATAGTCAAATCCTCTTTGTTGTAATATAGCATATAAATGAGGCCATAAAACTTTATCGAATGCCTTTTCGGCATCCAAACTTAACAATATTTTATTGGAATGCTCTTGGACCGTTGAGGAATATAAAGCCGCTAACGCCAAACGAACGTTGCGAACCATGTTCCTGCCATGAGTAAAACCAGCTTGGTGGGATGTCAGGAGAGAAGGAAGGATTGTTTGTAAGCGGGTAGCTAGGATTTTAGAAAGAATTTTGTAATCCTGATTCAGGAGGGTAATGGGTCTATAAGAGGCTACTAAATCAGGATTTTTATTGGGTTTCAATAATAATATAGTATAAGATTCATTAAATGTAGGATATGTAATACTTCCCTCCTGAATCCGTTTGAAAACGTGAGTCAGAGAGGGAATGACATCATCCCTTAGTATCTTATAGTAGTTCCCATTAAATCCGTCAGGACCCGGTGACTTATTAAGATGTAGGCTATCAATGGCTAACCCAATATCTTCCTCAGTTATATCACTTGAAAGGAATTCTTTCTGTTGAGCTGTTAGATATGGTAAATTAGCTTCTTTAAGAAAGGAGTCTGATAAAAGGGGGTCAACTGAAGACTCCTCGTAAAGAGAAGCAAAATATGAATGGAATATTCTATTAATGTCAGCAGGTTCAGCAGCCATTAGATTAGAATTTGGATCCAGGATTTTCATGATAAATTGTTTCTTCCGTTGTCGGCTTGCCATGTAAGCCAAAACCTTCCCCGATTTGCCCCCCCCCCAGCGGTAATAAGTGTTTTTAGAGTAGTTCAATTTGGTTTGAGCCTCTTTCATAAGGAAAGATTCCAAAAATTTTTTTGATGTAAATAATTTGATTTATTATCCGCTGTTGAAAATCGCAAATAATGGCGGTATGCTTCTTTCAGTCTGTTTTTTAATGAAAGCAATGTCTCCTTGTGAGTACGATTGCGTTTAGCTATGTAAGAGATCACATGTCCTCTCATCACTGCCTTTGAGGCCTCCCAAAACAAAACAGGATCATCCCATTGTTCTAAGTTATCGTCTACATATTCCCTCCATTTAGTCTTCAAATATAATTGAAAATCGTCATTCTGGGAAAGGAAAGAAGGGAAGCGCCAAAGGCGTGAGGATTGCCAAGGGGTAGGCCTAGTTAAGTCAAAAAGTATAGGGGCATGATCCGATATAATGATAGGGTCTATTATTGTATTGCAGACTCGTTGGAATAACGTATCCGCCACCAAAATATAATCTATTCTGGTAAATACATCATGAACCTTGGAATGAAACGTGAAATCCTTGCAAGAAGGGTTATGCAATCTCCATTGATCAACCACATCATGGTTGGAACAGAGAAAATCAATCCCGTTCACACGGTTTGAAGAATTAGGGGAGGGAGAGGCTGAGTGATCTAATAGGGGATTATGTAAGCAATTAAAGTCTCCGCGAATTATCAGATTAGGGGTATCATGCTTCATAAGATTTGATAGTTTTTTATAAAAGGCCAAACTAGGTGTGTTAGGAGCATAGATATTTAAAATAGTAAATTTCTCACCATGAACTGAAAGATGTACCAACAAAAATCGCCCCTCTTTGTCAACCACTACATTATCAATAGTATATTGAAGATGTTTACTAAGTAAAATTGCCACACCACGTTTCTTTTTATCAAGGGAGGCTGAGACACACTCCTGAATCCATGTCGCTTTAAGGGTTGCATGGGGACCACGCAACCAGTGCGTCTCCTGCAATAAAATAATATCAGGGGCTAATCGTTTGAGATGAGACAATACCCGTCGACGCTTGCATGCGGAATTTAATCCGGCTACATTCCATGACAAAACTCGGATAGAATTTGACGTCAGTTGGGGGGCTAAATTAGAGGGATCAGCATGGGCTGTCATCCAATTCCACACTTACCAATGGAGATCGCAGATAGTATATCCTTGAATAGAGTGCCCGTCACATCCCAGCGAGTGAGACCGGCGTTCCGAGTACCAATTAGGTATGGTAGCTGCAAGGGGAGAATGAAGAAGGGCCACAGGCGATCCAGGAGAAAAGAAGAAAGAGGAAAAAAAGAGAAAAAGAGTAAGGAGCACCAAAAATAACACAAACAAATTGCAGTACATCACAACAATAATAAACATGTAATTATTGTAATAATTCTAACAGTTTATCTATGAGAGGTCAACCTCTCCTTCACAAGAGAGGCAGGAAACTATTATTTTTATTATAGAAACTAAGATAAGTGTAAATATCCAAGATGGTAAGCCATCAACTCATCCATTTGGAGGTGGATTTTTAGAGGAACCTTGCAACGGAATCTTTAAGTGATCTCTAGCTTGGTCAGGAGTATCAAAGGTAAGGGTCTTCCCATCAGTAAAGACCCGCAGTTTAGCTGGATACAGTAGGGCAAATTTAACGTTCTCAGTGAATAGGTGGCTGCATATTGGAGTGAATTCTTTCCTCCTCTGAGCTACAGAGGCCGAAAAGTCCTGGAATATCAGCACTTTAAAGTTCCGCACTTCAAGAGTGCGCCTTTTCCTGTATGCCATGAGTATGTTCTCTTTATCTCTAAAATTAAGAAATTTGGCAATCACAGGACGTGGACGTGTTTGGGATGAGGGAGGGCCTCTATCGGGGCCAATACGATGCGCCCTTTCAATAAGTACTGTTCCCGAGGTAATGGGGACATTGAGGGTTGAAATTATATCAACACTTAAGAAATCAAAAAGATCTGAACCTGATATTGATTCTGGGATGCCTATAAATCTAAGATTACTTCGCTTATCCCTATTTTCAAGGTCATCAATCTTTGAGGTCAAGAAAGCTATTTGTTGAAAGTGGGAATCATCAGAATTTTGCAGATACAATATCATCTTCTGCCGTACTAACACGTTGTTCCACTTCCACTAATCGTTTGGTATGTGATTCTAAATGGGATAAGACCGTGTTCAAAGTAGTTTGGATTGCATCCAACTTTTTCTCTAGAGTTGGGTTTAAAGGTAAGGAGCTTTCCACTGAAAGAGAAGGTATGACAGGTGAGGAGGAAAGTTCTTGAGACACTGAGGGAGGTGAGCGGTTGGGCTGAGATGTATTTATCTTTTCCCTAGCCGAAGGGGTTTTGGATTGAGATTTCCCGTTCCTGACCATATTATCAGTTGGATATTTATCTACAAATTTGTCCATACTATGGGACAATAACCAGGTTAGCTAGAGATTCTATACCACCTATGGATGAGAACCTTTAAGGCAGTTACATAACTAGAAAGTATGAATTATCAAGGGTAAGTTTAGTCACCAAATCTGGTAAGATTAGGGTGCCTTCATTGAGTTAGGTATAGATTACCAGGATCCAAAAAAAAAAAAAAAAGGGGGGGGGGGGGGGAGGGTAGAAGGGTGAGAAAGGAGTGATAAATAAACCACTAGAACAGTATTCAATGGGACCCACTCAAATATGTGATTGATATTGCACACAGTATATAGAGGGTTAGGTTTAGGAGAGTATCGTATTATACAGTTGGTAAACCCTATAAAATCGTTATTTGTAAATTATTACAAAGTAATGGGGAGGATGTATACAGGACTGGGTACCACCGTAATGTCTACCTAGCAGATTCACGTTAGTTAAGGTGATCACAGTTATTAAATATTATAATATATGAATATGTAGAACAGCGGCCGTATAGAGTAAATAAAAGCCACCCAATATGTTTAGTAACTTCTAAAAGGATCAGACCAACACAAACTGCAGATATATATAGATGCAATAGGTATAGAATTACAGTCAAATAAGCTTGTCACCACTTTATCCTCTGCTGTGATAAAACCTTAGGAAACAACACCCCTACACTGGACACTGCGAGATGACAGCTGTCCCCACTTGAATATTTGCAGCAGTTTGAATGTTATTCCCAGCCTCTTCACAGTCCCATTAAGCCATAAGTTCCTTTTGTAAAATCAGGCTGTGTGGAAGTTCTGGCCTGAAATATATGGTGGAAACAAGCATATGGGGCAGAGATAGAGGAGGGTAAAAAGGAAGAGGGCTAGAAACATGTATAAAATTTGAATAAGAGAGGGGTGATTAGTACCAGAGTATCCTATATGCAGTTAATAGAGGCAATGTCCTCTCCATCTGTCATAGATATTGGTATTAAAGACGCTGGTGAGGGTTTTCTGGATCTGCTCACGCAGAGAAGATTAAGGAGAGGTTCCGCAGCAAAGGCTTGGTCTGACTACTCGACTAAATCCCTGACCACTGGGACAGGAGATCCTCTCATGCGAACATGGACCCACCAATGTCAGGCATAGACCGTAAGTATACAATCCATCGTGTCATCTGCCGGGTCCTCGGCCGCAGGAATCCACTCGGGGCTGGGTAAGCGGCAGTTCGAACAGATCTAATCAATGCAGTCAGCCCCTTATCGTAAAGTATCCCCGCGGTAGTTCAAACAGTATTCCTGAGCAGGCTTTAATGAATCAGCAGGGCAGGGCTGTGTCCCTGGGGGGTATGCCTGTTCCTGCCGGAGCGTCGCCATCACATAGGGGGGCACAGGGGATTCATCAGAGGGCTCCTCTAGAATCACAGGCAGAGGCAAGTGATCTTCCGTCTCCCCCTCCCCGTCAAGACGGGCAGCACAGCAGCCGCTACAAGTCTAGGGACTGGGCGCCGCAAACAGCCGCTCCGGACGTCGCCCGTCAGTCCACGCAAACCAACAAGGTCCCGGTCACTGCTCACCCTTTGCCGGTCTCGCTATCAGACGGGAGGCAAACTGGAGGGTTCCGCCACAAGGTAAGATCGAGGTGCTCTATAGGCAGCGCTGAATAGGAATCAGAGCGGACACTGCTTGCTCTCCCCGCCACGAGGTACAGAGGCCTAGGCTTTGCGGGCTGGATTCCGGTGAAAATAATTCTCCGTTGCCCTCGATATGCAGCTTGTTACTTACAGCTAGCCTTCCCATAGAACGCAGTATGATTTATTTCTGCTAGTCAGCCGTTTCAAGGGGGGATGGTGGAGGATTCTGCATAGGGGAGACGGAGTGAAGACTAAAATGCGGCCATCGCGATGCTCCGCCCACCGGAAGTCTGTAGCTGACAAGAAATTTTAAATACTTACATTTTATTTGAAGTTTTTTGATTTCTACTAGCATATCTATTTATATTTTAAGTAATTATAAAATTGTTTTTTGTATTTATGAGCCACATTATTATATTTAGATTTTTTCCCAAATATTTTTTTCGTTACTGGGCTGAGGGAAGGAATGTACCCATGATTCAACATTTTTTACCCAGGTTACACTTCACCAAAGCAACTCCTATGCTTGAGACTTCAGGGAGAAGAGCAGCCATTACACAGTCAGCTGTCTTGTGGAATCAGTTTTTTTAGGGCAATCTGCGTTTTTAACATATATATATCATATTTTTTACACGGACTACAATAATGGAGCCTTTTTATGACCAGATTGTGATGTTCATGAAGTCGAATCCCGGCCACCCACAATCCGAGCATGGGTCACTTTCCGACCAGAGGCATGTCGAATCGATTTCAAATTGAATATGTCAAATTCAGTGCCCGGGAAGGAGGGTATCGATAGTCAAATGCTGTCGAATCGGAAAACTTTCAAATCTACTGTGGGATTCGACACCAAATGAATATACCCCCTAAAAGGAAAAAGCTTTATTTACACTAGAAAAATTAAAGTGCTTAGTTACAAAAATAATGAAAAAGGTTTCAATAATAATTGACAATAAATATAGCAAAAAGGGCGTGTGTCTTCACTGCACGGGGTGTGAGGACTGTTGCCACATTTACAAATTGGTCTCTAAAACAACAAAACAAAAAACACTGCCCAACACAAAAGAAAACAAAAAACATACAATAAATTGCCCCAGCCCCCCACATAAAGAGAGGAGCTACCAGTCTTTTCATGCCCTCAGCATGGCAGTCCAGCAGCAGTTTCAGATGTATCTTCATACATCTAACCTAAATACGCCGTGCAGTCATATGCCCGTTGCGAGTGAGCCAGCAGGTCCGGTGCATTCTGCTAGCACTGGGCATTAATTTGATATGCGACACTTGTACTGTACTGTATATTGGGGGTCATTCCGAGTTGATCGTAGCCCTGCATGTCAGTGCCGGGCACCCCCGCAGAAGGGCAATAGCATCCCACAGCGGAGATGCGTTTGCACTTTAGGAGTAGCTCCCAGCTAGCGCAGCTTTAGCGTGCTGGGAGCTACTCGCCCCCCTAATGGTCCGGCCACGCCTAAAAACTGCCGTCCAGGCCCCTCCCACCCAGCGGCCACCTCAGAGGTGATCGCTAGGCAACAACGGCCTTCGGCCGTCTGGCATGCGCCAGCGCACTGCGGCGCCAGCGCAGTACCGACCCGATCGCTGCGATAAACTGCAGCGATCGATCGGGTCAGAATGACCCCCATGGTGTTTGACCGAGTCTTTGGGCCTAATTCAGAGCTGATCGCAGCAGCAAATTTGTTAGCTAATGGGCAAAACCATGGGCCTCATTCAGACCCGTTCGCATGCTGCAGTTTTTTGCAGCCGTGGGTCTGTATTGCACATGCACATGGGCCGCAATGCGCAGGCGCGTCGCTGGCCGGCAACTAAACGAATGAAGAAAGCACTCGCACCGGCGATCGCAAAAAGATTGACAGGCAGAAGGAGTGTCCGGAGAAACGGAGGCGTGCCAGGCCGTTTTCAGGGAGGGTTCCTGACGTCATCAACATCCCGGATCGTCGCAGCGGGTGAGTAAATCCTGAGCTGTGCAGAGACTGCACAAACTTTTGTTTGAGCAGCTCTCTGCACAAGCGTTTGCAGCCCTGCACAGCGAATCCCCCCTCCCCTGTAAGCGGCGATTACCTGGTCGCAGCAGTGCAAAAAATAGCCTGAGTGCGACCAGGTCTGAATTAGGCGCCATGTGCACTGCAGGTGCAGCAGATTAGACGTAGTGGCCGCTTTGGAGGCCATGATGCCCCCCTCAGAGGACGCCTCCTGAATATATTGGGAGGCGGTGGTAATGTGAGACAGACACTGTCTGACAATGTCAGAAATATCTGAAGGTAGCTCATCTTCCAATACCTGGAGCCATGCTTCAATACCTTTTGCAGCCCAGGAGGCCGCAATAGTAGGCCTATGTATTGCCCCATTCAGGGAATAAATACACTTCAGGCATTCCTCCACACGCTTATCTGTCGGTTCCTTCAAGGAGTTGACAGTGGTGACAGGCAGAGAAGAGGACACCACAATCCAGGTGACACGAGAGAGTCTACCAGGGGTGGAGTTTCCCACTTGTTACTCAACTCCGCAGGGATAGGATAGCAAGCTAACATCTTCTTAGAGAGGGAGAATTTCTTTCCTGGTGAAACCCATGCCTCCTGACGTATGTCAATTAAACTGTCAGAGTGAGGGAAAACAACTTTAACCACCTTCTGACGCTTGAATTTATCAGGCTTTTTTGACACAGTGTATAAATATCAATAAAAGTAGAGGAATTACTTAACTAGCGCTCTCTGATGTTCTGTTCTTTGCTGAACTTCAACAATTATTTCCTCATTACGAAGTAGTCGAAGCAGATATGTAAAATGAAAAAGGTTCGTATAGTGTAATACAGTTTAATACATATATAACATAATAAATATAAATAGATTAAAATGACAGTTCTAAATGAATTAGTGCAGTAGCCCCTTTAAGAATGGGCAATTGGTCAGATGTCCAATCAGGAGAACAATTACCGGAGATGTTGGAACTGTAAACAGTTCAATATCAGCATGAGAGTCCGTGGGAAAAAAGATTCCCGGGATAGTCCCCACAGGCAAGCAGCTGTCCAGGTAATCGTCACCGTTTTCGGATATGCTGAAAGTGTCAGGTGTCCACCAATGCGTTTCTACCCTTGGCTAGGGTCTTTTTCAAGGTGCAAGTAACAACTGACACTCATCCAGTAGCTATTTAAATGCATTTTGTCCAATCGCTGCGCTCCGCCCTCAGCTGAACCCTATACACAAATTTACTACAAGTCCCATGGTTCTGCTGGCGGCGGGCATGTCGCCGTCATTGCACGTCAAGTGCCAGGTGTGTAGTCATGGAAACCGCGACTCCCCCTTGGTTTTACGTCTCGCTGGTAACCATGGAAACCCGTACTTCCTCCTCTTCCGTCCGTCACTTCCTGTCCGTCCTCGATCTCCGCATATGAAACAGAAAAGTTCCTTAAAATACTAAATCACAGTGGGGTCAGTATCTCACTAGCGCTCCTAACATCTAATAAAAACAAGGATGAATTGGGATAGGAACATAGAATCGAGTATCAATCCTCTAGTTCAAAACGTCACCACACCCGAATAAACAACATCTAATCCTGTAGTAAAACAGATACAATGAAGTATAAAGTGCAAACAAGGAATAATATATTGTACCTTTTAGGATATATTTATATATGGTTAAATACAATAAAATATACAATGCAAACAAGAAATCTTATAACCTTTAGAATGCATTTGTATATATTTAGACATTTATAGGAACCATTTGACTTCAAAATCTGCGTTCAAGCCATCTGGTTTAAGGGTACCCAACTCATATATGGCTTTCATTTCCGCTATTGCTAATTGTTTATCTAGATCTTTCCTTCTCCACGATCCTTTTATATGTCTTAGTCCATAGAAACACTTGATGCCCGATGTACAGCTATTATGTTGAACCCGAAAGTGCTCAGAAAGTGCATGAGTGGTCAATCCTTTCCTTATATTTCGTAGGTGCTCGCCAATTCTTATTTTTAGCGATCTAGACGTACGACCTACGTACCACATTCCGCAGGTGCATTCCAGCGCATACACCACATTGGAAGTGTTACATGTGATGAAATCATTTATTTTAAAACACTTTTTATTAATTTTTACTTCCAGGGTTTTGCTTCCTTCTCCTTTTATACCCCTACATCCTAAGCATAACCCACACCTGAAAAAACCTTTCGACTTAATTGTACCCATAGGTCTTTTTGGAGGTTGTGAGCTTTTCACTAAGCGTGTTTTAATAGTGGGCGCTCTTCTGAAGATACATCTGGGTTTTTTTGGTAATAATGTCCCTATGACCGGGTCTTTTTTTAAGATTCCCCAGTGTTTTTTTAGGGTTTTTTCAACAACCTTATACTGGCTGTTGAACGTGGTCACGAATGCCCAATCATAATTTGAGGAGGATTGCTTATCATTCTTTTTCTTTGGTTCTAAAAGTGCTTTTCTATCTATACCTGCTACCCGATTTCTTGTGTGTTCTAGTTTTTCGGTAGCATACCCAGAGGCTTCGAATTTGGATTTGAGTTCTTCTGCCTGTACCTGATAAAGTTCCAAATTTGTACAGTTACGTTTCAAACGCCTGAATTGTCCGTCTGGGATTGAACCTAGCCAATCTGGGTGATGACAGCTTGATGCTTGAATAAAAGCCCCAGAATCTGTCGGTTTATTAAAATTCATAGTTTGTAGCTGTCCCTGGTCTATAAATACCATGACATCTAAAAAATTCATCTTTTCTTTACTAATATCAAAAGTAAAACTAATATTAAGATCATTACTGTTTAGATAGCTACAAAATTCATTAAGACTCTCTTCACCTACTTTCCAGATAAAAAACACGTCGTCTATATATCTTCTCCAGGACACCAGGCTCGCTCCGAAGGGACAGTGGTTCCAGATAGCGATATCTTCCCACTGTCCCATAAAAATGTTAGCATAACTCGGAGCGAACCTGGTGCCCATGGCTGTACCAACCTCTTGCTGATAAAAAGTTCCATTAAAAGAAAAATAATTATGTTCTAAAATAAAATGGACTCCTTTTTTAATAAAATCTTGTAGAGAGGAGAGGCGGAGCTAACCGGCATCTAGGAACGCTGTGTTTCAGTGGAGCTCCAGGCTTAACCCTCTAATAAAGGTGCCCTGGCCTAACCTAAATAAGCCTTGCCGGCACATACTACTGTACCCAGACCTGCTTGCCCGTCTGACATCGGGAGCCGAGTGCTGCGGAGTCGGGGGGGCCCTGCTTTGCCCCCTGCAGATTGCGGCCTACCTCCGGTGGTGGAGCCGGGGCCTCGATTTCTGTGGCGGGCCGCCGAAGCGACCCGTCTGCTGGACCCGGGCTGACCCGCCTCCCACCGCGGATTACCTACCCTGCTCACCTGCTACCCGCCGCAGAGGAGGCCATCGTCGCACTGCCCGTGGGCTCAGCTTGGAGCCGAAGACGACGGGGACCACCCGAGGTGAGGGCTGCTACGAGCGGCGGCGGCCATCTTGCGGTTGGCGCCGCCGAGCTCACCGACGCTGCTGCGGTTGCTGGGGCACTTCTCTGGGGTCCCCGAGCCTGCCTCCACACTCCCAGTGCTCCCCCTGTGCTGACCCTGAGCTCCGGTGGCCGCGGACATAGTGGGGACCCGCGAAACAGAACACCTCCGGCGGCCATCTTGGGACTGGCGCCACCTAATAATCTGATCCCCGGCCTATGCCTCCCAAAGCGCGCAGACCGCGGAGCAGGGTAAATCAATAGGCCTCTCTGCAAGTTACGGCCTGCGTCCCCTGCACTACCCGAAGGCCAGATTCCTCGTCGAGGCCCGCTGGTTCGCCTTGACCTGCCCGTGACCAGGTGGCCCACGAACTATTCTTCCCCCGCGCTCACCATCAGTGGAGCCGGGCGCCGCCCGCGGCTACCTCACACCTCCCCACCCCACCGCCAATTCGGAGGCTTCCAGCGGGGATTGACGCAGACTCGCCAGCCCCGGTCCAAGAAACCGGGCAACTGCTGCTGCTACTACACTCCTGCACCCGGTCCCCACCGTGGTGGCTCTTGGACACTAAGCGGACCACCCCTTCGGTCCAAATCTCCCAATACGAACAAAATCGCCGCACTCTCCAGCATCGTACCTATCTCCCTCATTGTCGCACCTACTTATCTACAATACGCGACCACACGACAACGGAGCGCTACCTTTGATCTACCAACGGTCACCCACAGCTGCGACTGGGGCGTCCGGCCCTCGGACCTCCTCTGCCGTGGTGACTAGCATACTCAAAAACGGCACCGACTGGGCACACCTCAACTCTCTAAGGCGCCCACCAATTCTCATGTTCCACTGATCACATCATAACTCAGCCCTCCAGTGGTTCCCTCTCTGGCACTTAATTAGTCCCCCTCTGCCCTCCTACCCCAACGCTTTGCGTGGTCCCTTTCTATCCAAACTCAATCACCAAGGTGCAAACATGTCCAAACCCAACCCGAACACAAGAAGACGTGCGGGTACAGACATTTCCCAACATTTCACCAAAACCGATAAGAGCGACAAACCCTCCCTACCCTCTGGCCCTCCCTCTCCGAGCCTATCTTTTCCAGGTGGAGACGACCCGCTACCCTCACCCGCCCCATCGACCAAAGAGGATATCATGGCTCTGAAGTCGCTCATAATGGACTTTAAAGAATCACTTGAAACCAAGCTCGACAGAGCAGTTACCTCTATTAGGTCAGATATCTCATCCTTATCCTCCAGAACCTCTAAACTGGAAGCCAGGCAAGACGTTCTACAAAAAGACCACATAGAAACGGTCAGGGATATAGACCATCTCATCCAAAATATAACAGAGCTCCGATCCAAGAACGAGGACTTGGAAAATCGCGAAAGAAGAAATAACCTCAGAATTCGCAACATTCCGGAGTCCATTCTCCCGGCAGCCCTCGAAACATACCTCCAAAGGCTGTTCTCCACCCTCTTGCCAAGTGCGGCCTCTCGGGAGCTGCCTCTGGAGAGAGCTCACAGAGCCCTCCGCCCTAGACCCCGAGACGGCGAGCCCCCGAGAGACGTCATCATGCGCTTCCTTAACTTCAAGGATAAAGAGATGGTCCTTCTCCCGACCCGGGGCAAACCGCACATAATGTTCGAGGATGTCAAGTTGCAATTCTTCCAGGACTTAGCCCCCTCCACTATACTTAAAAGGAGAGAGCTCAGGGATCTAACATCAGCTCTTCGCACACGAAGTATCCGCTACCGCTGGGGTTTCCCCTTCAAACTCCTGGTCGAATATAATGGAAAAACAATCGTCATCAAAGACCCGAGAGAAGGAAACGACTTCCTTTCACACCTGGAGGACTCTGACCCACTTGTTGACCAAAGCTCTGACCATCACCCACCCTGATTGCCTCCACACTTGCCAACACAAAGACACTCCGGTCATTATATTGTTCTAGTACCCATGTTGCATACTTTACCTGTCTTAGATCCACATCTTGATCGTTCCATGTACCTAATGTATATTGTCTGCCCTTACTCCTCTCCAGCCCACCTTGTTAAACCCGCTACGTGGAGCCCCGCGGTTAAAGCTACTCCCTTGGGCCTGCCCACATACGTGCTACACGCAGCATACTGATAATCAACACACACTTTCCACCCCTATATAGGAACCAAGATGTTTAGTTCGTAAATCTAACTACTTTTTAGTTTTGTTGGTATTATTGTTGTATTGCTATTACCGCACTTGTTGTTTGACCATTGCTTGTCACCCCTTACCCACACACCACTTACACAAAGACTTATTCGCCTCTCAGCTACTATTGCCTGTCTCACACAGACCACCACTGGAGGGACGCGTTCCTTCAATCCCTGTACTAGCCACACAAGCCCACATTGTTGTTCTCAAACATCTAGACCTACCCCCCCACCTCTTCCCCTCCGTGGAGGGAGTACGATCGCTCCCCGACGCTCCTCCACTTTGGATTCCTTGATCCCACTCTCTGTGCCCGTTCCTTCTCGCTGGTCGTAAGGAACTCCTACACAGGCTTGACTACCTCTCCCCCCTTTTTTTTCTCCCCCCCCCCTTTTTTGTTTTCTTTTTTTTTCCTTCTTTTCTTCTCACTACTGTTTTATTTTCTCTTCCTCCTCTCCTTCTACGCCTTTCTCTTTCTCCCCCACTTCTCCCTTACGCACCCTCCCAACACCTTCAAAGATGCCCCTACTCCTGGCGTCTTTAAACACCAAGGGTCTCAATACCCCCCAGAAGCGCTCATCCCTGTTCCGCTCTCTCCAAACCCTAAAAGCGGGAATTGTGCTCATTCAGGAAACTCACTTCAAATCCCGATTGCACCCTTCCCTAACCACTAAACGCTACCCAACGGTCTTTTATTCCTCAAGCCAATCGAAACACAATGGGGTGGCCGTCCTGATCCACTCCAAAATCCCATTCACACTCCACTCAACCCATACAGACTCGGATGGCCGGTATATCATTCTGACGGGCACACTCGGACACCTGGAATGCACGATCGCCACTGTCTACGCTCCCAACTCCGGGCAATCCTCTTTCTGTAATACCTTTTTCTCGGATCTAAACAAAGTCAGGAAAGGTTACTTAATACTAGGAGGGGACTTCAACACTGTCCCAGACACCGACCTAGATAAATCCTATGGCCAATCCCGCCCCCACCGAGACTCTCCCTCACGTTCTTTAAATAAACACATCCGTGAATCAGGCCTCTTCGACGTTTGGCGAGCTCTCAACCCCACAGCCAGAGACTATACCTTCTTCTCGACCCCGCACCAATCATACTCTCGAATCGATCTCTTTTACTGCGGCACATTGCTCTCTCAACACGTACTAGACTCATCTATCCTCACTAACCCTTGGTCAGACCACTCCATTATCACCGCCTCCTTCGACTTCCTCGACACCCCAACATCTCGCCCTAATTGGAGACTAAACGAAACGCTCCTGAAAATCCCCCAATCTCAGGAAAAAATCAAGCTAGCTCTAGCCGACTATTTCTCCTTAAACATGACTGACTATTTGCACCCCACTAATCTGGGAAGCTCACAAAGCCGTAATCAGGGGACACATCATTAACTACGCGTCACATAGGAACAAGGATCGTAAACAAAAAATATCATCCCTCACAGTTGAGGTCCACAACTTAGAAACACTCCATAAACAACGACCCTCGCAACTTCTTTACTCAAAGCTCACATCTACCAGGGCCACTTTGAACGCTATGCTAGCCGAAAAAACCGAGCACTCACTCCGCTGGCTGAAGCAAAAATTCTACGAAAAAAGTAATAAAGCCGATTCGCTACTGGCCGGCAGATTGAGGGCTCGGAAAGCGCACACTGCTATCCCGGCTATCAAAGATGAACATGACACCCTCCAACACAACCCAAAGACTATTAACTCCCTCTTTCGGACGTATTATGAGCAGCTCTACAATCTGCCAGACACTTCTTCCTCCATAGACCCGAGCCACCCGACGGTTGCAGACTACTTAGCCTCCGCAGATTTGCCTCGCATCGACGCCAACACCTCCACGGCCCTTAACTCTCCCATCACCCCCGAGGAATTAACCCTTGCCATCGGTAGTCAGAAACCATCTAAGGCCCCGGGCCCGGATGGCTACCCAATGTCATACTATAAAACTTTTCAACCAGCACTACTCCCCCACCTCACATCACTATTCAACCTTATCTTAGATGGGTCTTTCTTCCACCCCCACACTACTAAGGCCGTCATTACCGTGATCCCAAAACCCAATAAAGACCCCCAACTCATTTCTAACTATAGACCCATATCGCTTCTAAACTCAGATCTGAAAATCTTCGCCAAAGTACTAGCTAATAGACTTAATCCTATTCTCCCCTCGCTCATACACCCCGACCAAGTGGGCTTCGTTCAATCCAGGCAGGCACTCGACAACACTAGACGTGTCGTGGATATCATCGACCACATCAATCTTCACAAGATCCCGTCCCTGACCCTTGCCCTAGACGCAGAGAAGGCCTTTGACAGAGTTTCTTGGCCCTTCATGCGACAGACGCTACAACGCTTTGGCCTTCAAGGTAAATTTCTCCAAGCAATACAAGCCCTATATCAAAACCCCTCGGCGTCGGTTCTTTCCAACGGCCTACTATCGGACCCCCTCGAAATCTCAAATGGAACACGACAGGGATGCCCACTATCTCCCCTTATTTTCGCACTTATCATTGAACCCCTTGCAAGCCACATCCGGACTAATCCTGACATCACAGGAGTCCTAGTCAATCATACTCAATACACCATCTCCCTCTTTGCCGACGACATCCTTCTGACCCTGACAAACCCAACTATCTCACTCCCGAACCTTTTCCAAGAATTAACCACGTATGGCACTCTCTCGGGTTATAAAATTAATCAGACTAAATCCGAAGCCCTCTCTTTGCACATCCCCAAACAAACTAAGTTACAACTACAAAACAATTTTAATTTTTCCTGGCGTAGACGCTCTCTCAAATATCTCGGAATCTCCATCACCAAATCTTACAGCTCTCTCTACAAGGCTAACTACCCCCCTCTCATCACGTCAATTCTCACTGATATCCAACAATGGGAATCCTACTTTCTCTCTTGGGTGGGACGAATCAACGCTATAAAAATGAATATCCTTCCCAAACTTCTCTACTTGTTTCAGACGCTCCCAATATCCGTGCCTTCCCAGACTCTTAACAAACTCCAATCCTCCCTCTGTAAATTTATATGGAACCACAAAAAGCCTAGAATTCGGCGAGATATCTTGGCTAAACACTCACAGAACGGGGGTCTAGGCCTTCCCATTCTTCAACGCTATTATGACTCGACCAGACTAAGCCAAATGGTTGCCTGGCATGCCCCAAAACACACTAAACGATGGGTCGATCTAGAGAGCGATCTGTCGGAACTCCCATATATCTCCCACTTGCCTTGGCTCTCTAGCAAAACACGCACCCCACCCCACCGCACCTCCCCCACAATAGAATTGACACTCACACATTGGCGAAACCTGAACAAAAAATTAAAACTATCAAGCCACCTCTCCCCCCTGACTCCCATCTGGAGCAACCCAGCATTTACCCCGGGACTCTCTCGAGATATGGCCCGCCCTTGGATCTCAGCAGGAGTTACCAGAATACACCACTTCACAGGGACGCACTCTATTAAATCATTTGCTGACCTACAAACTGCGCACAACCTACCTAACTCTCTGTTCTATCAATATCTACAAATTCGCCACTTCCTTTCCTCTCTACAGTTAACGTTTCCTCTATCAACCCCCACACCTTTTGAGAGGCTCTGTATTTACAATCCCACCAGTAGAGGCATCATCTCCCTCCTCTACAAAAATATCCTCAGCCCTACACCCCCACCTCTTGAACCACATGAGATAGCATGGGAGACGGACATGGGGTGCCACCTAGAGGACGAGGGTTGGGATGTTATCCGCACCGCGATCTCACAATGCTCCATCAGCGTGGCCATACGTGAAAACTCATACAAAATATATACCAGATGGTACCTGGTACCGGACCGACTGCATAGGATCTACCCCGACACCTCCAACCTTTGCTGGAGAAACTGCGGCCATGTAGGCACATTCTACCATATCTGGTGGACCTGCCCGGTGATTGTTCAATACTGGGCAAAGGTCCGTAAGCTTATCTCACGATTAATCGACTTGCCAGTGCCCCTAACGCCCGCGAACCTTCTCCTCTGCTCTCCGCCCGACCACATCTCTAAGGACTCTAAAAACCTGGTTCTCTTTATATCTTGCGCAGCGAAATATCAAATAGCAAGTAAATGGAAGAACCCCGAATCCCCCAGCAGCCAGGCACTCACAAATAGAATCTGGTTTGTGGCAAACATGGAATACATCACTAGCCTTCGCCATAACACAGTTAAAAAGTTCCATTCCACCTGGCTCCCTTGGTACAGGCTCCAAGATCGCCCCCTCCCAGGACTTAACTAGTTAATGAACCCAGCCCGCAACTACAACCTCCCCTTCTTTATCCCCCCCCCTTTTTTTTTTCTCTCTCTTCTTCTTTTCCTCCTCCCTCCCATCTCTTTTCTATCTTTCCTCCTATCTTCTAGACCCACGTCCCACTAACGACACCGTTCTATTCCCTCGCACTCACCCTCCCTATATAGCTCTAGATTTTTTCGGCTTCCAATTCTCCTCTCTCTGTCAACCGCACCACACTTTTACACCGCTCTCATAAGGAAGTTTATCTACCTATTTTGTTTCTATAACGACCATTCTGTTTTTACAACTCTCTGTTTATTGCTTGTATTTTGACAGTTGACTTATATGTTTCTGACATAAAATAAAAAATTATATGATGAAAAAAAATCTTGTAGAGAGTTCTCCAGTCCACTTAGAGACAACGCTTTCGATATTGCCTGTAGACCATCTTGATGTGAAATGATGGTATACAGGGAGCGGACATCTGCCGCTACCATAATATATCCTTCTTCCCAGCTAATTTTTTCAATCACGTTAAGGAAGTCCCTGGTATCCTTCAAGTGCGAGGCGTAGATGGTAACTAAAGGTTGTAGATAGTGGTCGATAAACTCGGATAGATTTGATGTTACCGACCCAATCCCAGATACTATAGGTCTGCCCGGTGGATTCACCGGATCCTTATGGATTTTGGGCAGAATATAGAGAACTGGAATTACTGGTTCCTTATTAGACAAAAACTTAACTTCCCTTTCTTCCAAGGTTCCATTCTGTTCGTATTCACTCAACAAGATGCCTAGCTGGTCAACTATTCTGTTGGTGGGATCCGCCCTTAATTTCTTATAGGTCCTTCCATCGTTTAATTGGCGCATTACCTCTGTGTCATAGGCTTCCTTGGACATGATAACTATTCCTCCCCCTTTATCTGTCGGTTTTATGACTAACTCTTCATTCCCTTGCAGATTTTTTAATGCCCTCCTCTCCTTAAAGGTTAGATTGTTATTTGGTACTTTAGTATTTATTTCTCGCAAGTCATCTGAAACCAATTTGAGGAATGTTTCTAGAAAATTTCCCCTCATTTGAGTAGGGTTAAAAATTGACTTGGGCCTGAAAGGGGTTATTTCCACTTCCTTTGGTTCTGTGCGGTCCTTATTTAAGAAGAATTTCTTCAAACTTAATTTTCTTATAAATTTTTGAAGGTCCACAAATGTACTGAATTGCTTCAATGCGACCGAGGGGGCAAATTTCAGCCCTTTTTCCAAGAGGGAGATCTCCTCTTTTTCTAATAAGTGGCTGGTAAGATTAAATATCTTAATTTTCCCCTTATTTTCATCCCTATTCTGTACTGGGGATTCCGATGTGGGGGGAAACAGATCTTTTTTCTTTTTCCTATCTACCTTTTTCTTTCTTTTTTTATTGGGTTTTCCCCCTCTACAGCCCCTTCTTACCTTATGAAACCTCGTCTCCTCTCCCTGAATAAAAAAGGGGATGGTTCTCGGTCATCCCTAATTGCCTCAAATCTATTTTTCATCCTGAAGTCTTTATATAGTTTCCCTTCTTCTCTCATCTGATAATGGGGTTGATAGTTTCTTCTTTCCCTCTGACCATATCTACCCTCATTGTGTTCCTTTTTTCTCCACTCTTTATTAACATTTCTTTGCTGGTACCCATTATCTCTTCGATTATATGATAATGGCCTATAGTAGGGATCTATGTGTCTGTCTCTACTGGTGCTCCTTCCTCGCCTTTGTCATACATATTCCCTACTACTCCTTCTTCTACGGAAGTTCTGAGCTTTCTGTTGGGTTTTAAATTCAACTGGACTAAAATCAGCTGATGGTATATAATCTTCATCTATCTTGTCATTCTCCTCCCCATTCTCCTCTTCAATTTCTATCTCTACTTCCTCCCCTTTTTCTCCTTTCTTATCCCTATTGAATTTTCTTACTTTTCTCTCTATTAACAGTTTCTCATTTTTCTTTAAACTTATTTCTATCCGTTTTTCAAAGTCTTTAAACTCTTGTAGCTCTTTAAATGGGTGGATGAGTGTTTTGAAGATGGTTATTTCCGACTCCAATCTAATCAATTCCTGTTTTCTATCATGAATTATTAGTTCCATTAGGGATGTTGAACACGTATTTAAAATTCTGCCCCATTCTGATTTGAATTCTTCACTAGCAGTGGAAAAGGAGGGGATCTTCTGAATAAGTAAACCCTTAGGAACCATCTGGTGCGAAAGATATTTCTCTAAGGTTACCATTTCCCACCAGATCCGGTTTTCTCTTAATAACACTGCTTCCAATTTTTTCATCAGGCTTTCTAAATTTTCATCTACAAGAACTGTAGAATCTCCCTCCTCCCTAAACACATATTCAAACTTTGATTTTCGGTTTTCCCTCAGTTTGAACATGTTTGCGGCACAGTATCAACACTTAAAGGAAATAGAAACAATACCAATGCAAAGATAGTGGTGAGTTCCGTGCGCACTTAAGAGCTGCTTATCAGTATTACCTCTTTTGAAGGTTTCCTTCACCCAAGTGTATAAATATCAATAAAAGTAGAGGAATTACTTAACTAGCGCTCTCTGATGTTCTGTTCTTTGCTGAACTTCAACAATTATTTCCTCATTATGAAGTAGTCGAACCAGATATGCAAAATGAAAAAGGTTCGTATAGTGTAATACAGTTTAATACATATATAACATAATAAATATAAATAGATTAAAATGACAGTTCTAAATGAATTAGTGCAGTAGCCCCTTTAAGAATGGGCAATTGGTCAGATGTCCAATCAGGAGAACAATTACCGGAGATGTTGGAACTGTAAACAGTTCAATATCAGCATGAGAGTCCGTGGGAAAAAAGATTCCCTGGATAGTCCCCACAGACAAGTAGCTGTCCAGGTAATCGTCACCGTTTTCGGATATGCTGAAAGTGTCAGGTGTCCACAAACGCGTTTCTACCCTTGGCTAGGGTCTTTTTCAAGGTGCAAGTAACAACTGACACTCATCCAGTAGCTATTTAAATGCATTTTGTCCAATCGCCCTCAGCTGAACCCTATACACAAATTTACTACAAGTCCCATGGTTCTGCTGGCGGCGGGCGTGTCGCCGTCATTGCACGTCAAGTGCCAGGTGTGTAGTCATGGAAACCGCGACTCCCCCTTGGTTTTACGTCTCGCTGGTAACCATGGAAACCTGTACTTCCTCCTCTTCCGTCCGTCACTTCCATTCTTAAAGGGGCTACTGCACTAATTCATTTAGAACTGTCATTTTAATCTATTTATATTTATTATGTTATATATGTATTAAACTGTATTACACTATACGAACCTTTTTCATTTTGCATATCTGGTTCGACTACTTCGTAATGAGGAAATAATTGTTGAAGTTCAGCAAAGAACAGAACATCAGAGAGCGCTAGTTAAGTAATTCCTCTACTTTTATTGATATTTATACACTTGGGTGAAGGGTGAAGGAAACCTTCAAAAGTGGTAATACTGATAAGCAGCTCTTAAGTGCGCACGGAACTCACCACTATCTTTGCATTGGTATTGTTTTTTGACACAGTAGTGGGATCTATTTCATCACCAATCTGGAGAACTATTTTGATAGCCTCCACTAAGTCAGGGACATCAATCTGAGTTGCAGGCTCCCCGTCAGAGGCCACTGAATCAGAGTCAGTCGGATCAGTATAAGCCCCATCCTCATCCGGAGAAGTATCCGAAATATGTGTGGACTGAGAGGAGGAAACTACACGCTTGAAGGGCCCCCTTAGCCCCAGAGGGCTGAGGTGTAGACTTCTGTTTACTCAAGAATTTATTTAAATTTTGAATCTGAGTAGACAGGGTGTCCGCCCAAGGCGGATTCGCTACAGGGACAATTTGTGGCTGTAATGGCACAGGGGGCGTAAGACGTGTCACACGTGTATTCAGCATACTGGAGAAGACAGCTCAGGGTGGCTCTTGATTGACCACAGGAGCTACAGGCTAACTGGGAGAGGTATGGGACCCAGCACCCACGTCCCCCAGTTGCAGTCCCCCCCCTGGTAAATCCGTGGGAACAGCACTGCCTGAGGCAGGAGCGTCCGTGGAATTCCCGCTCTTCGTGGCAGACATTATGAGGAATGTAGCCATGGGGCACAATAGTATAATATAGCCAGACAACATAATACCGTGGATAACCCCCTGGTTTATGCGCTATAAAAGGTAGGACACAAACAGAGAATCAAAATCGGTATGGGGTGACTGAAATACACAGTAAAATAAACAGAGCTGTATATGCTGTGTAGCACTAATAACACATTATATCTATCTATTATATATATATATATATATAAGAAAAATGTGCGCTCGTTCACTTAGATTTGATAAATGAATTAAATCCACATTTGTGGCCACAATAGGTATACAGTATTTTCACCGAATACACTGATCACTAAAATGGCCACTTTAAATTTCTTGGACTTCAGCTCCTCTCGTAATGTGTCCCCGGAACTCCTCGGAAAGATATGAAGAGGGGGCGCTTCATAGTGTAAAAACGTTTTAATCAAATACTCTCAGACAAACACAGCACTTTGAGACATCAAGACTCGTACCGCAAATAAACCAGTGTGGGCTGGTTACCACATGATACAATCAGTATTCCTCCCGGCAATTACCCGAACCTCGTCTCGTGGCTCCCTGGACTCCTACCTCCCGCATCTGGCCGCCAACAGTGGTAACCGCGGGTCGGATCACTGGACCACTTGCTTCGGGACGGAGATAGCCGGAGGGAGATGACGTCAGAACAGCTCCGCCCTAACGCGTTTCGTCACATACTTCGTCAGAGGGCGGTGCCGTTCCGACGTAGTAGCTAGACATTTATTTGCTCTCTTGGCACATAATTAACTACATAGCTCAATGAATACAATGAGACAATTCAATACACATACTCAGCTACAAGTGTTATCCATACTCAGCTACAGGTGTTCTTCAACTGAATAGCCCGAGCAGCCATACTATATTATATAGTGATTTCCGAGCCTCCTCTTAAATAATGCCCATATGCATACTGCTACTTAATACCCTACTTATATTAATTACATGCCATATGTGTATAATAATCTGTCCCATTGTTTACAAAATACATACATACAACAAAAGGAAAAACATATTTATACATAAAACTATGCATTTACTAAATTTGTTTAAAAACATATATTATTTAAAAAGAATTTCTTACATTCCATAAAAAGAGGATTCAATTGTTGAAAACTGGATACTACTTGAATAGCTTATACATATAACATTAAATTCATCTTAAAATACCCTTTTTGCTTTCACCCCATATATCTGAACTTTGTGAAATAATAGTCTGTAGGTTTTTTTTTTCCTTTACTTTGTCTGTAGTTTGTTCTTTTCTTTTTTTGTGGGTTTGAGGCTCTCCAGTGATTATAAAACAATATTAGATATGTAATCATGAAAGCAAAAAACAGTAGATTAAAACTTTTTTTTTAAAAAAAAGGGTATCTTAAGATGAATTTAATGTTTATTATATTTTTTATTATGTCTCGGCACCGGGTATATTAAGGTGCTGAGGAGCTTTATATTATATATATATATATATATATATATATATATATATATATATAAATGTATGTATGTATAAGCTATTCAAGTATCCAGTTTTTAACAATTGAATCCTCTTTTTATTGAATGTAAGAAGTTCTTTATAAATAATATGTTTTTAAACAAACTTAGTAAATGCATAGTTTTATGTATAAATATTTTTTTCCTTTTGTTGTATGTTTTTTTTTCCCAATAAATGTTTATTGATTTGCAGAATAGTAACAGAATATAGAAGACAGCATACGTAGTTCAACTGATTATACAGGAAAACTCAATCCGACAGATATAAGCAGTAACAGTAAACATAGTTATTATGGCCAGTTGTATATAAACTCCGTGTCCAAGTCAATACCTTTAATTCGAGGTCAAATCCGGCCTCTCTGGGTTGAAGCTGTCTAGGCATAACGTTTCTTAACACTAAGACAGATAAAAAAGAGAGGGACAGAAAAGAGTACAGGGTGGAAAAAAAAGGAGATTCAAGAAAGGGGAGGGGAAAGACAGTGTGGACTTTCCAGGTCCGGTCAGATCAGGAAGCTGACCTAACAACATCTATCTCCAATTAACAATAATATAACAGTTCGGAATCGGAAGTAGAAGACAACGTGAAGGGCCCAAGTTAGAGCATCAATGTCGGGTAAGCTTGTGAGGACTTAAATTCCAACCAAGGGGACCAAGTAGTCGTGAATCTCCGATGGGTCTCTGGTGTCACCCGCAACTCCTCCATAGTCATATACCAGTCTACTCTGGCAACCCATTCCCTCACAGTAGGAGGTTCAATAGATCGCCAGCGAACCGGAATAACCGCTTTGGCTGCACTATTAAGAAACTTTAGTAAAGAGTTTTTGTAGGTCGACAGGGGCCATGTAACCCAGTTGAGAAGCCAGAAGGTAGGCTCAGAGGGAACCTCCGAACCCACTATCAATTTTGACGTTGCAATGACTTTGTCCCAAAAGGGACGAAGTATGGAGCAATCCCACCAGATATGCATCGGGGAGCCCGTTTGAGTATTACATCTCCAACACGTGTCTGGTATATTAGGGAACATTTTAGCTAGTGTTTGGGGACATCTGTACCACCGAGATAAAACTTTGAAATGCGTTTCAAGAACCGAATAACTTGGAAACTCTTCTCCCAGTCCTCCTCTGACAAATCTGTCTGTATATCATGGCCCCAGTCCCTGGCATATTTAGGGAGATCTGGGAATTTGTTCACAATCAAAAATCTATAACATTTTGAGAGGAAGTGCAGTGGACGGGATGGTTCTGAGCATAAATTCTCAAAAATCGTTAATGGTCTAGTCAGGCTTGGGTGGACATTACTCCCCAGGGCAAAGTGTTTCAGTTGAAGGTACTTCCAAATCTCCGAAGGCGAGAGATTCCACTTAGATTGCATCAAGGGGATTATCTCTCCACGCTCCACCAGCTGGCCAACACTCGTCACCCCCACCAGTCTCCATGAATCAAATCCCCGACCTGAGACAGCCGGCGGGAAATCTGGGTTATAAAACAGCGGGGTCAGAGGAGAGTATTTAGAGGAAATATACGGGAGAATCCTAAGTCTACCCCAGCGTGCAAGTGTAGGACCAATAGTAGGGTGATCTATGGGGGTAATTCCAAGTTGATCGCAGCAGGATATTTTTTAGCAGTTGGGCAAAACCCTGTGCACTGCAGGGGGGGCAGATATAACATTTGCAGAGAGAGTTAGATTTGGGTGGGTTATTTTGTTTCTGTGCAGGGTAAATACTGGCTGCTTTATTTTTACACTGCAATTTAGATTACAGATTGAACTCACCACACCCAAATCTATCTCTCTCTACACATCTCTCAACACAGGAATGAAGTGGATTGGCGAGTAGTATTCCTAACAACACAGGAATGTGTTGTTAGGAATAGAGCGAGATCTATACTAAAGCTGAGCTGGCTATTGTGAAACCTCATGACACTGATGGAGCTCACAAGCTTTCCTGCACTGAGAGGATTATTTAGAAACATAGAATTTGATGGCAGATAAGAACCACTTGGCCCATCTAGTCTGCCCCTTTTTTATTTTATCCTTTAAGCAATCTCAACCCTTTTTTAACCTTAATTCTTTGTAAGGATATTCATATGCCTGTCCCAAGCATGTTTAAATTGCCCTACAGTCTTAGCCTCTACCACCTCTGATGGGAGGCTATTCCACTTTTCCACTACCCTTTCTGTGAAGTAATTTTTCCTTAAATTTCCCCTGAACCTCCCCCCCTCCAGTCTCAATGTATGCCCTCGAGTTCTAATACTTCTTTTCCTTTGAAGAATGTTTCCCTCCTGAACTTTGTTAAGACCCTTGATATATTTTATATATTTAACCACATATGACTCAGCAAGCTGCATGTACTAGCAACATTGTAGCAAGACTAAGATACACTGCTTAATGTAGCAGCTGAGACATCTCTACAGCACTGTTTGTTACTTTACAAGTATAGAACAATTATCTAGCAATGTTTATGTGCTACTCAGGTTAAATGCTGTTTATTTGATATATAGGTTTCCATCACACAGCTGATAATTACAAAACAGCTAGTTAGGATATACTGCTATTAACAGCTGATTGAGTATTGCACTAATGCCGTACACTGGAACACTCCAACAGCTCACTAAACCCTGTGCCTTACAGCTATGATCTATATTCCACTATAATAGTAGTGAATATTGTGGAAAACTGTCAGTTTATATGCATTCTTGGACATTACAGTGTCTCTCATTAACAATATCACTAATGAACATTGTGATTACTCACTTAAAGTGATATTGACTTTATTAATTACCTGCTGTAAATCGACTGAGAACAGCTAATTATACTGAGATCACTAGTGAGGAGAAGCACTGATCTATAGCTGTATAAGCATATAAGTGAACATCAATTATCATTCACTTAAAGTGACACTGACTTCAGTTATTATCTGCTGTAAATTGATTAAGAACAGCCAATTACACTGAGATCACTAGTGAGGAGAAACACGGATTCATAGCTGTATAAGCATATGAATGCATATAAGTGAGGGGTCATAGCGCCCAAACAGATTATTCACTTAAAGTGATACTGACTTCAGATATTACTTGCTGTAAATTGATTGAGAACAGCTAATTGCATTGAGATCACTAGTGAGGATAAACACTGACTCATAGCTGTACAAGCATATGATTGAACATAAGTGAGGGGTCACAGCGCCCAAACTGAAGGGGAGCTTTCTATTGGAATATTGCACTTTACAGTACCCTCAGGAAGCCTATCTAGTACAACAGATCAGTGACTTCAAAGCGCCATTGGGCACTCAGCCTAACAACACATATAATTTGATTCAAGGGTCATAGTACCTATAATATATTATATATGTGTAGCACTACACAGTTAGCACAGTGTGTGGTTTTATTCACACATCACACTTTGTTTTGTCAATTTATATGTTTTTGGTTTTAATATTTCACAGCTACAGGTCTTTTTAACAAATTTACTCTAATAAAAGTTATAATTTATGTATCAATTTAATGTTTAAGTGCGCCACTTCAAGTCCAATCCTTCTCTGTTTCTTTTTGTGCATAACTATATATTGGCAACAATATATTCAGTGGCAGCACCCCCTATATAATTCAAATATCTGATATAGAATATAACTAGGGGTTTCCTTTGTTCTAATTTGGAACTTTTCTATAATATGCTAGTGCAGTAGTATCCCTTTCCCTTTCCCTGCTAACGTACAAATTGCAATCAGCGTAGGAATGACCTCATCCGGAATACCCTTTTCCGCTAGGATCCGGCGTTCAACCGCCATGCCGTCAAACGCAGCCGCGGTAAGTCTTGGAACAGACAGGGTCCCTGTTGCAACAGGTCCTGTCTTAGAGGAAGAGGCCACGGATCTTCTGTGAGCATTTCCTGCAGATCCGGATACCAGGTCCTTCGTGGCCAATCTGAAACAATTAGGATTGTTCTCACTCCTCTTTTTTTTACTATTCTCAACACCTTGGGTATGAGAGGAAGAGGAGAAAATACATAAACCGACCGGAACACCCACGGTGTCACTAGGGCGTCTACCCCTACTGCCTGAGGGTCTCTTGACCTGGCGCAATACCTCTGTAGCTTTTTGTTGAGGCGGGACGCCATCATGTCTATCTGGGACAGTCCCCACCGACTTGTAATCTGTGCGAAGACTTCCTGATGAAGTCCCCACTCTCCTGGATGTAGGACGTGTCTGCTGAGGAAGTCTGCTTCCAGTTGTCCACTCCCGGAATGAACACTGCTGACAGTGCGCCTAAATGATTCTCCGTCCAGCGAAGAATTCTGGTGGCTTCCGCCATCGCCACTCTGCTCCTTGTTCCGCCTTGGCGGTTTATATGAGCTACTGCGGTGACGTTGTCTGACTGGATCAGAACTGGTTGGTCGCGAAGTAAAGTCTCCGCTTGACGTAGGGCGTTGTATATGGCCCTCAGTTCCAGGATGTTGATGTGAAGACAAGTCTCTTGACTTGACCAAAGACCTTGGAAATTTCTTCCCTGTGTGACTGCTCCCCAACCTCGGAGGCTCGCGTCAGTGGTCACCAGGATCCAGTCCTGAATGCCGAACCTGCGGCCCTCTAGAAGGTGAGCACTCTGCAGCCAGCACAGGAGAGATACCCTGGCCCTGGGGGACAGGGTGATCAACTGATGAATCTGTAAATGAGACCCGGACCACTTGTCCAGTAGGTCCCATTGGAAGGTCCTCGCATGGAACCTGCTGAAGGGAATGGCCTCGTATGATGCCACCATCTCTCCCAGGAGTCGAGTGCAGTGATGCACGGACACCTGTTTTTGTTTCAATAGGTTCCTGACCAGAGTCATGAGTTTCTGGGCCTTTTCTATCGGAAGATAAACTCTTTTCTGGTCCGTATCCAGAATCATGCCCAAGAAAGTCAGACGAGTCGTAGGAACCAACTGCGACTTCGGGATATTGAGAATCCAGCCGTGTTGCTGTAACACCTTCAGTGAAAGTGATACGTTGTTCAGCAACTGCTCTCTTGATCTCACTTTTATGAGATCGTCCAAGTACGGGATAATTGTGACACCTTGCTTTCGCAGGAGCACCATCATTTCCGCCATTACCTTGGTGAAAATTCTCGGGGCCGTGGAGAGACCAAACGGCAACGTCTGAAATTGGTAATGACAATACTGTACCGCAAATCTTAGGTACGCCTGATGAGGTGGATAAATGGGAACATGAAGGTATGCATCCTTTATGTCCAGAGATACCATAAAATCCCCCCCTTCCAGGCTGGCGATGACCGCTCTTAGCGATTCCATCTTGAACCTTTTCAAGTATAGGTTCAGGGATTTTAAATTTAATATGGGGGTGACCGAACCGTCCGGTTTCGGGACTACAAACAGGGTCGAGTAATATCCCCTTCCTTGTTGAAGCAGGGGAACCTTGACCACCACCTGTTGAAGATACAATTTGTGAATTGCATTTAACACTATCTCCCTATCCTGGGGAGAAGATGGTAGAGCCGATTTGAAAAACCGGCGAAGAGGCACCTCTTCGAATTGCAGCTTGTAACCCTGAGAAACAATTTCTATTGCCCAGGGATCCACGTGTGAGTGAACCCAGATGTGGCTGAAAATTCGAAGACGTGCCCCCACTGGGGCGGACTCCCTTAGCGGAGCCCCAGCGTCATGCGGTGGATTTTGTAGAGGCCGGTGAGGACTTCTGTTCCTGGGAACTAGCTGTGTTGTGCAGCTTTTTTCCTCTGCCAAGAAAGGACGCACCTCGTACTTTCTTGTTTTTTTGTGATCGAAAGTACTGCATTTGATAATGTGGTGCTTTCTTAGGCTGTGAGGGAATATAAGGCAAAAAATTTGATTTACCAGCTGTAGCTGTGGAGACCAGGTCCGAGAGACCTTCCCCAAACAATTCCTCACCCCTGTAAGGTAAAATCTCCATATGCCTTTGTGAGTCGGCATCACCTGTCCATTGTCGGGTCCATAGGACTCATCTAGCAGAAATCGACATAGCGTTTATTCTAGAACCCAGTAGACTAATGTCTCTTTGAGCATCTCTCATATATAGGACAGCATCTTTTATATGCCCAAGGGTCAATAAAATAGTATCCTTATCTAGGGTTTCAATCTCAGCTGATAAGGTATCTGTCCATGCTGCTACAGCGCTACAAACCCAGGCCGATGTAATTGCCGGTCTGAGTAAGGTACCAGAATGTGTGTAAATGGACTTTAGGGTAACCTCCTGCTTGCGGTCAGCAGGATCCCTGAGGGTAGCCGTATCCTGGGATGGCAGCGCTACCTTCTTGGATAAGCGTGTCAATGCTTTGTTCACCCTAGGGGAGGATTCCCACCGTATCCTGTCCGTTGGCGGGAAAGGATACGCCATAAGAATCCTTTTGGGAATCTGCAGTTTTTTGTCTGGAAATTCCCAAGCTTTTTCACATAATTCGTTCAACTCATGTGAGGGGGGAAAAGTTACCCCAGGTTTCTTTTCCTTATACATGTGTACCCTCGTGTCAGGGACAGGGGGTCCTCTGTGATGTGCAAAACATCTTTTATTGCAATAATCATATATCGAATACATTTAGCCAATTTTGGCTGTAACTTTGCATCATCGTAGTCGACACTGGAGTCAGAATCCGTGTCGGTATCTGTGTCAACTATTTGGGATAGTGGGCGCTTTTGAGACCCCGAAGGTCCCTGCGACATAGGGACAGGCATGGGTTGACTCCCTGACTGTTCCTTAGCTTCAGCTTTGTCTAATCTTTTGTGCAATAAGTTTACATTAGCACTTAAAACATTCCACATATCCATCCAGTCAGGTGTCGGCGTTGTACACCACATTCAGTTTCACATCTTCCTCCTCCTGAAAGCCTTCTACCTCAGACATGTCGACACACGCGTATCGACACACCACATACTCAGGGAATCCTCTTATATGAAGACCGTTCCCCCACAAGGCCCTTTGGAGAGACAGAGAGAGAGTATGCCAGCACACACCCCAGCGCTATATGACCCAGGAAAAAAATAAGATTTTACTTACCGGTAAATCTATTTCTCGTAGTCCATAGTGGATGCTGGGGACTCCGTAAGGACCATGGGGAATAGATGGGCTCCGCAGGAGACATGGGCACTTTAAGAAAGAATTTAGATTCTGGTGTGCTCTGGCTCCTCCCTCTATGTCCCTCCTCCAGACCTCAGTTAGAGAAACTGTGCCCGGAAGAGCTGACAGTACAAGGAAAGGATTTTGGGAATCCAGGGTAAGACTCATACCAGCCACACCATATAACTTGTGATAACTTTACCCAGTTAACAGTATGAACAATCACAGAGCATCAGATAAACTCTGATGCAACTATAACATAACCCATATTTAAGCAATAACTATATACAAGCATTGCAGAAGAAGTCCGCACTTGGGACAGGCGCCCAGCATCCACTACGGACTACGAGAAATAGATTTACCGGTAAGTAAAATCTTATTTTCTCTAACGTCCTAGTGGATGCTGGGGACTCCGTAAGGACCATGGGGATTATACCAAAGCTCCCAAACAGGCGGGAGAGTGCGGATGACTCTGCAGCACCGAATGAGCAAACACAAGGTCCTCTTCAGCCAGGGTATCAAACTTGTAGAACTTTGCAAAGGTGTTTGAACCTGACCAAGTAGCCGCTCGGCAAAGCTGTAATGCCGAGACCCCTTGGGCAGCCGCCCAAGAAGAGCCCACCTTCCTTGAGGAATGGGCCTTAACTGATTTAGGCAGCGACAACCCAGCCGCAGAATGAGCCTGCTGAATCGTGTTACAGATCCAACGAGCAATAGTTTGCTTTGAAGCAGGCGCCCCAAGCTTGTTGGAAGCATACAGGATAAACAAAGATTCTGTTTTCCTGACCTTAGCCGTTCTGGCTACATAAACCTTCAAAGCCCAGACCACATCCAGTAACTCGGAATCCTCCAAGTCAGTAGTAGCCACAGGCACCACAATAGGTTGGTTTATATGAAAGGATGAAACCACTTTCGGCAGAAATTGTGGGCAGGTCTGCAATTCTGCTCTATCCGCATGGAAAACCAGATAAGGGCTTTTATGTGACAAAGCCGCCAATTCTGACACACGCCTAGCCGAAGCCAAGGCTAATAGCATGCCCACCTTCCACGTGAGATATTTTACTTCCACCGTTTTGAGTGGTTCAAACCAGTGTGATTTCAGGAAACTAAACACCACGTTAAGATCCCAAGGCACAAAAGGGGGCTGAATATGCAGCACTCCCTTTACAAACGTCTGAACTTGAGGCAGAGAAGCCAGTTCTTTTTGAAAGAAAATGGATAAGGCCAAAATCTGAAGCTTAATGGAACCCAATTTAAGGACCAAAGTCACTCCCGACTGTAGGAAGTGAAGGAAACGGCCAAGCTGGAATTCCTCCGTAGGGGCATTCCTGGCCTCACACCAAGCCACATATTTTTGCCATATACGGTGATAATGTTGAGCCGTCACATCCTTCCTAGCCTCTATCAGTGTAGGAATGACCTCATCCCGAATGCCTTTTTCTGCTAGGAACCGGCGTTCAACCGCCATGCCATCAAACGCAGCCGCAGTAAGTCTTGGAACAGACAGGGCCCCTGTTGCACAAGTCCTGTCTTAGAGGCAGAGGCCACGGGTCCTCTGTAAGCATTTCTTGCAGATCTGGATACCAAGTCCTTCTTGGCCAATCCGGAACAATAAGTATTGTTCTCACTCCTCTTTTTCTTATGATTCTCAACACCTTGGGTATGAGAGGAAGAGGAGGAAATACATAGACCGGCTGAAACACCCACGGTGTCACCAGTGCGTCCACAGCTGTCGCCTGAGGGTCTCTTGACCTGGCGCAATATCTCTGCAGCTTTTTGTTGAGGCAGGATGCCATCATGTCCACCTACGGCAGTTCCCACCGACTTGCAATCTGCGTGAAGACTTCTTGATGAAGTCCCCACTCTCCCGGGTGGAGGTCGTGCCGTGCTGAGGAAGTCTGCTTCCCAGTTGTCCACTTCCGGAATGAACACTGCTGACAGTGCGCTTACGTGATTCTCCACCCAGCGAAGAATTCTGGTGGCTTCTACCATCGCCACCCTGCTCCTTATGCTGGCTTGGCGGTTTACATGAGCCACTGCGGTGATGTTGTCTGACTGATTCAGAACCGGTTGGTCGCGAAGCAGGGTCTCCGCTTGACGTAGGGCGTTGTATATGGCCCTTAGTTCCAGGATGTTGTTGGAAATTTCTTCCCTGTGTGACTGCCCCCCACCCTCGGAGGCTTGCATCCGTGGTCACCAGGACCCAGTCCTGAATGCCGAATCTGCGACCTTCGAGAAGGTGAGCACTCTGCAGCCACCACAGGAGAGACACCCTGGCCCTGGGGGATAGGGTGATTCATCGATGCATCTGAAGATGTGATCCGGACCACTTGTCCAGTAAGTCCCATTGGAAGGTCCTCGCATGGAACCTGCCGAAGGGAATGGCCTCGTATGAAGCCACCATCCTTCCGAGGACTCGAGTGCAGTGATGCACTGACACCGGTTTTGGTTTTAATAGATTCCTGACCAGTGTAATGAGCTCCTGAGCTCTCTCTATCGGGAGATAAACCCTTTTCTGGTCTGTGTGTAGGATCATGCCTAGGAGAGGCAGATGAGCTGTAGGAACCAACTGCGACTTTGGAATATATAGAATCCAGCCGTGTTGCCGTTACACTTCCAGAGAAAGTGATACGCTGTTCAGCAACTGCTCTCTTGATCTCGCTTTTATGAGGAGATCGTCCAAGTACGTGATAATAGTGACACCTTGCTTCCGCAGGAGCACCATCATTTCCGCCATTACCTTGGTGAATATTCTCGGGGCCGTGGAGAGACCAAACGGCAACGTCTGAAATTGGTAATGACAATCCCGTACTGCAATTCTGAGGTACGCCTGATGAGGTGGATAAATGGGGACATGAAGGTATGCATCCTTTATGCCCAGAGTCACCATAAAATCTCCCCCTTTCAGGCTTGCAATGACCGCTCTTAGCGATTCCATCTTGAACTTGAACCTTTTCAGGTATATGTTCAGGGATTTTAAATTCAATATGGGTCTGACCGAACCGTCCGGTTTCGGGACTACAACATTACAACATGGTTGAATAATAACCCCCTCCTTGTTGAAGGAGGGGAACCTTGACCACCACCTGTTGAAGACACAATTTGTGAATTGCAGTTAACACTGTTTCCCTCTCGTGGGGGGAAGCCGGCAGGGCCGTCGGTGAGGGGGCATCTCCTCAAACTCCAGCTTGTATCCCTGAGACACTATCTATTGCCCAGGGATCTAACAGACTCCCACTTGTGGCTGAACTTACAAAGGCGTGCCCCCACCGGGCCTAGCTCCGCCTGTGGAGCCCCAGCGACATGCGGTGGATTTTGTAGAGGCCGGGGAGGACTTCTGTTCCTGGGAACTAGCTGTGTTGTGCAGCTTCTTTCCTCTGCCTCCGGCAAGAAAGGACGCACCTCGGACTTTCTTGTTTCTTTGTTCGAAAGGCTGCATTTGATAATGTCATGCTTTCCTAGGCTGTGCAGGAATATAAGGCAAAATATCAGAATTACCAGCTATAGCTGTGGAGACCAGGTCCGAGAACCCTTCTCCACACAATCCTCAGCCTTCCATATGCCTCTTAAGTCGGCATCATCTGTCCATTGCATATTCTACAGGACACGTCAAGCAGAAATCGACATAGCTTTGACTCTAGGACCCAGTAGACTCATGTCTCTTTGGGTATGTTTTATACATATATATATCTCTTAAGACAGCATCTTTAATATGTATCTATCTATCTATCTATCTATATCTATATATATATATATATATATATATATATATATATATATATACACACACACATACTAGGGTCTCAATCTCTGCTGATAAGGTACCTGCCCACGCTGCCACAGCGCTATAAACCCATGCCGACACAATCGCCGGTCTGAGTAGTGTACCAGAATGTGCACGCTATCTGCAGGATCCCTGAGAATAGCTGTTACGTCAGGGCTACCTTTTGGGCAAACGTGACACCCTAGGGGAAGATTCCCATCGTATCCTGGCCCCATTTAGGGAAAGGATACTCCCTGAGAATTCTTTTTGGGAAGCTGCAGCTTCTTGTCTGGAGATTCCCGCTCTTTTTCTTCATGAGAGGAGGGAAATTTACCTCAGCTTTCTTCCCCTTAAACATGTGTACCCTTGTGTCAGGGACAGATGAGTCATCAGTGATATGCGAATCATCTTTTATTACAATAATCATATATTGAATACTTTCCTGCCATTTTGGCTGTAACTTTGCATTATCATAGTCGACACTGGAGTCAGACTCCGTGTCGATATCAGTGTCTATTATTTTGGGTAGTGAGCATTGAGAAGGTCTCTGCGACATAGGGACAGACATGGGTAGATTTCCTGTCTGTTCTCTAATCTTTTGTGCAATAAATTCACCTTAGCACTTAATTACACATATCCAAACAGGTGTCGGCGTTGTCGACGGAGACACCCTCTCACACACATATTTGCTCCATCTCCTCCTTAGGGGAGCCTTTAACCGCAGACATGGCGACACACACGTACAGACACCCCACACACTCAGGGAATGCTCATCTGAAGACAATTCCCCCATAAGGCCCTTTGGAGAGACAGAGTATGCCAGCACACACCCCAGCGCTATTAACCCAGGAATAACACAGTAACTTAATGTTAACCCAGTAGCTGCTGTTTATATTGATTTTTGCGCCTAATTATGTGCCCCTCCTCTCTTTTTACCCTCTTCTACCGTGTAACTGCAGGGGAGAGGCTGGGGAGCTTCCTCTCAGCGGTGCTGTGGAGAAAAAACATGGCGCTGGTGAGTGCTGAGGAAGAAGCCCCGCCCCCTCGACGGCGGGCTTCTGTCCCGCTTTCATGTACAATTTTGGCGGGGGCTCATACATATATACAGTGCCCAACTGTATATATGCAAACTTTTGCCAAAGATGTCTCTAATTGCTGCCCAGGGCGCCCCCCCCTGCGCCCTGCACCCTTACAGTGACCGGAGTATGTGGGTGTAGTGTGGGAGCAATGGCGCACATCTGCAGTGCTGTGCGCTACCTCATGTGAAGACTGGAGTCTTCTGACGCCGATTTCGAAGTCTTCTTGCTTCTTTCACCCGGCTTCTGTCTTCCGGCTCTGCGAGGGGGACGGCGGCGCAGCTCCGGGATCGGACGACAAAGGGTGAGATCCTGTGTACAATCCCTCTGGAGCTAATGGTGTCCAGTAGCCTAAGAAGCAGGACCTATCTGCAGAGAGTAGGGCTGCTTCTCTCCCCTCAGTCCCACGATGCAGGGAGTCTGTTGCCAGCAGAGCTCCCTGAAAATAAAAAAACCTAACAAAATACTTTCTTATAGCAAGCTCAGGAGAGCTCACTAAACAGCACCCAGCTCGTCCGGGCACAGATTCAAACTGAGGTCTGGAGGAGGGACATAGAGGGAGAAGCCAGAGCACACCAGAATCTAAATTCTTTCTTAAAGTGCCCATGTCTCCTGCGGCGCCAGTCTATTCCCCATGGTCCTTACGGAGTCCCCAGCATCCACTAGGACGTTAGAGAAACACAATAATTTTATGTTTACCCAGATAGCGCTGTTTTACATATACAATATGCGCCTAATTATGTGCCCCCCCATTTCTTTAAAACCCTCTTTCTACCGTGGTATAAGCAGGGGAGAGTCCGGGGAGTTTCCTCTCAGTGGTGCTGTGGAGAAAATGGCGCTGGTGAGTGCTGAGGGAGAAGCCCCGCCCCCTCGGCGGCGGGCTTCTGTCCCGCTTAAAACAGTAAAAATTGGCGGGGGCTCTTATATATATATATACACACACACACATACAGTGCCCAGCTGTATATATATATTTGTGCCAAAAAGAGGTCTATATGCTGCCCAGGGCGCCCCCCCTGCGCCCTGCACCCTTACAGTGACTGCCGTGTGTGAGGTGTATGGGAGCAATGGCGCACAGCTTTACTGCTGTGCTTTACCTCAGTGAAGATCATGAAGTCTTCTGCCGCCTCTGAAGTCTTCTTTTCTTCTCATACTCACCCGGCTTCTATCTTCCAGCTCTGCGAGGGGGACGGCGGCGCGGCTCTTGGACGGACGGCGAGGGTGAGACCTGCGTACCGATCCCTCTGGAGCTAATGGTGTCCAGTAGCCTAAGAAGCAGAGCCTTTCAACTCACAGAAGTAGGTCTGCTTCTCTCCCCTCAGTCCCTCGATGCAGGGAGCCTGTTGCCAGCAGGCTCCCTGAAAATAAAAAACCTAACAAATATACTTTGTCAGGAAGCTCAGGAGAGCTCCCTGAAAAGCACCCAGTCTCCTCTGGGCACAGTAGTAAACTGAGGTCTGGAGGAGGGGCATAGAGGGAGGAGCCAGTGCACACCCAGATCTAAAGTCTTTCTTAAAGTGCCCATGTCTCCTGCGGAGCCCGTCTATCCGCATGGTCCTTACGGAGTCCCCAGCATCCTCTAGGACGTAAGAGAAAGGTCCCTAAACACCCTTGAGCGTTTCTCCGGGACATTAAGGCCCTTCACATTAAGGGAGACCAATTTTATGGTCGTCGCTTTGGGGTCAACCGCCATCATCTAGAATCCAGGGAGAAATGCTGAGTCCGGCAAGGAGGGCAGAACGATTCTCGAAACAGAGGACCACACATCGGGGGGTGGGAGAGAAAAGAGAGAAAGAATGAAACAGATGCAAAGAATACATAAGGAGGGCAGTTCAAAGAACCTAACCCAAGCAAAAATCAGCAAATGAAATCAGTAACTTAGAAAAAGAACACACTACCGCCTCTCGGGAGCTCAGACGCGTTAGTCGCATCAGAGACCGAGAATACTCGGGCGGTGTAGGGGCGAACTGGGGGTCGGTGCCGGCCCCAGCCCCAACAGGTATATTGATATCACAATCAGAAATATAACTAACAGTTCGATCATACAACTATAGAACATTTTAGAGAAACATCGTATAACCAAAAACAAATACCTCCAACCCAATCAGGTCAGATGGGTACCCGCCGGGTCAAGTACGATCCCGATGCCTCGATCATATCTCCAAAGGGAGTATGAGCCACAGAGCAAAGAAATCCTGTGAATCGGCAAGAAACCCACCAGACCAAACAGGGGCTGCATGCAATTACTAAAGTAAATGTTCCGAATCATGTAGAGACCCTCATGTCGTCATCGACTATGTGAGGGAACGCTTTTCTCTAGGAGGCTTCGGGTTATGGTGGACAAGGTGCCAGTCATTGTCAGGGTGAGACAGTTCTGGGGGAACACCACATGTCAGGGGCTCCTGCCAATCTGGGAGAGAGACCTGCGGTACACCTAGCGCTTGGCAGAAAAGGGGCAAGTCGGAGGGGTCCTTAAAGGAGTACAGTTTCCCATTTTGCGAGACCTGGAGTCCGAAATGAAAGCCCCATCTATACTTAATCCCCAGCTTGCGGAGCTCCGCGGTGAGCGGGTGTAGAGCTCTTCGCTTTTGAAGGGTCGACCACGATAGGTCCTGAAAGATCTGGATTCTATGAGATGCAGTCTCTATCACATCCATGCGACGGGTCTTGCGGAGGATCTCCTCCTTTTCTGCGTAGTAATGTAGGCGGCAGATGATATCTCGGGGGCGGTCAGACGGTGTACCTCTGGGTCTCAAGGCTCGGTGGGCCCTATCGAACTCAATGGTCGAGGCAGGATCGCGGCCCAGGAGTTCGTTGAATACCGTCGTAAGGAAGCCAATAAGACAATCGGGCGCAATGTCCTCCGAGACCCCCCGGAGCCTCAAATTGTTTCTCCTTCCGCGGTTATTTAAATCTTCTACACGGTCTTGGAGCTGTTGAAGGCTTGACGCCTGCTTAAGAACTGTGGCTCTAAGAGCGTTGTGTGCCGCTGCCGTGTCTGAAGAGAAGCCTTCCAGAGAGGACAGGTGGGAACCAATATGCGTTATTTCTGCATGAACCACTGCGATCTCCGAGCGGACAGTGTCTCTGACCCTACCCTCCAATTGTTCAAAGTCTTGCTTCGTTGGGAGGGCCTGAAGAAGGGTCAGAATCTGAGAGAGGCTTCCCGGATCTGTCGCGGTGTGTGTCTCTGCCACTTGGGATCCTCTTTGAGAGGCCGAGTCCGAAGCAGGCGAGAGACGTGGTTTCGAGGGCAAAGAGGCATCTATTGTGGGGGTGGAGCCCTGGGGAAGGAGAAATTGTCTCATACTGGCTGAGGTCGGAGTATCCATTGCACACGGCGGAGTGATCTTTTGCGACTTCCTTCCTCTCCCTTGCAATCCTTTCTTACCTCTCACCATGAGGCACCTTAGTTACGTCAGTAGGACATCAGGACCAGTGTTGTGCGATTAGAACAACATCCTGTCGGGGCCAGCGCCCACACGTCACCCCAGAATCCAGGAAACTAGCCGGACATCAATGCGGAAGTAAACTTGCAGAAAAGAAACAGTAAGCTTGCATAGCCACAGGATGTCGACACAGCAATGCACGTTATGAGCAAACGGTAAAATGACAAACGTCCCAAGAATCCAGGCTCCACCGTTTCACAAGTATGGCAGCAGAGTGGTTCAGTGAGAGCTGGACATGGGGGCAATTTCAAGGTAGGTAAAGGTGGCTGCAGCATTCAGCCCGGACCACAAATCTGGTGAAGCTCAGGAAGGAGAGGTGTATCTTGGCACTGTAGAGGCCCTGCTGGGGGCAGGTTGCTTATATGAGAGCTGTGGGTGAGCAGTGTCAGGGGAGGAAGCTGCGGGGGGCTCTATACACTCCCTTACCAGTGGCTGACCGTCCTGGAGAAGAGTGAGAATGATGCCAGCCACTAGATGGCCGCCACCCCGCCGTCAGATCGGGCCGTTCTGCGGGCTATCCAGTTGTCAGCTGTCACCAGGTAAAGGGAGCCAGCCCAGTGGGGGTGTAAGGGGTGAAGACCGGGGTCCAGGAGCTCTGGGGGGCCGCTCTGTATGTGCAGCAGATCGCGGGTGCCGAGCAGCGCCAACCGCAAGATGGCCGCCGCCCGCCACACGCACCCCGGCCGTTACCTCAATTGGGTCCTGCTGTCTGCAGATTCCGGGAGGGAGCGCAGCACGTCGGGTGGTGTGTCCTGCAGTGGGGAACGGAGCCCAGACAGAGGAGAAAGTCCGCGGTGCAGGCGGGTCCAGCGGCGATCGTCCTCATCGGGCCGCTTCCATAATTGAGGTCCCGGCTCCCGCGACGGGGGTAGGCCGCAATCCGCGGGGGGCAGCGCCGGTCCCCCCGATTCCGCAGCACGAACCTCCGAACGCTGGACAGTTCCACCGGCCCAGGCAAGTATATTTTGGCCAGGGGTCACTTAAATTTCGGGTTAGGGCACCTTTTTAGAGAGATGCAGGCCAGGCCCCGCCCCGCATGTATGTATTTTGAAAACAATAGGACAGATTATTATACACATATGGCATGTAATTAATATAAGTAGGGTATTAAGTAGCAGTATGCATATGGGCATTATTTAAGAGGAGGCTCGGAAATCACTATATAATATAGTATGGCTGCTCGGGCTATTCAGATGAAGAACACCTGTAGCTGAGTATGGATAACACCTGTAGCTGAGTATGTGTATTGAATTGTCCCATTGTATTCATTGAGCTATGTAGTTAATTATGTGCCAAGAGTGCAAATAAAGGTCTAGCTACTACGTCGGAACGGCACCGCCCTCTGACGAAGTCTGTGACGAAACGCGTTAGAGCGGAGCTGTTCTGACGTCATCTCCCTCCAGCTATCTCCGTCCCGAAGCAAGTGGTCCAGTGATCCGACCCGCGGTTACCGCTGTTGGCGGCCAGACGCGGGAGGTAGGAGTCCAGGTTCGGGTAATTGCCGGGAGGAATACTGATTGTATCATGTGGTAACCAGCCCACACTGGTTTATTTGGGGTACGAGTCTTGATGTCTCAAAGTGCTGTGTTTGTCTGAGAGTTTTTGATTAAAACGTTTTTACACTATGAAGCGCCCCCTCTTCATATCTTTCTGCTATATATATATAGATATATATATATATATATATACACACACATATACATACAGTGGGGCAAAAAGGTATTTGGACAGTCACCGATTGTGCAAGTTGACCCACTTAAAAAGAGGAGCGAGGTCTGTAATTTCCGTCATAGGTACACTTCAACTGTGAGAGACTGAATCTGAAACCCCCCCCCCTCCCCCTCCCGGAAATCAGATTGTATGATTTTTAAACAATTTACTTGTATATTCTTGTGGAAAATAAATATCTGGACACCTACCAAGCAGCAAGATTTCTGGCTTTCACAGACCTGTTACTTCTTCTTTAAGAAGCTCTTCTGTCCTCCACTCGTTACCTGTATTAATGGCACCTGTTTGAACTGGTTATCTGTATAAAAGACACCTGTCCACGCCCTCAAACAGTCAGACTGCTACCTCTCCACCATGGCCAAGACCAGATAGCTAAGGACACCAGGGACAAAATTGTAGAGCTGAACAAGGCTGGGATGAGATACTCGACAATAGGCAAGCAGCTTGGTGAGAAGATATCAACTGTTGGCGCAATTATTAAAAAATGAAAGAAATACAAGATCACTGACAATCTCCCTCGACCTGGAGCTCCATGCAAGATCTCACCTCGTGGGGTTTCCAATGATCTTGAGAACGGTGAGGAATCAGCCCAGAACTACACGGGGGGACCTGGTCAATGACCTCAAGAGAGCTGGGACCACAGTCACAAAGGTTACCATTAGTAACACACTACGTCGTCATGGACTGAAATCCTGCAGCGCCCGAAAGTTCCCCCTGCTTAAGCCAGCACATGTCCAGACCCATCTAAAGTTTGCCAGTGACCATCTGGATGATCCAGAGGAGGATTGGGAGAATGTAATGTGGTCAGATGAGAGCAAAATCTAACTTTTTGGTATAAACTCCACTCGCCGTGTTTGGAGGAAGAAGAATGATGAATGGCATCCCAAGAACACCATACCCACTGTGAAGAATGGGGCTGAAAACATCATGCTTTGGGGCTGCTTTTCTGCAAAGGGGACAGGACAACTGATCCGTATTAAGGAGAGGATGAATATGGCCATGTATCGTGAGATTTTGGGCAAAAACCTCATTCCCTCAGTAAAAGCATTGAAGATGGAACGTTGCTGGGTCTTCTAGCATGACAATGACCCCCAAACACACCGCCCGGGCAACTAAGGAGTGGCTCCTTAAGAAGCATTTCAAGGTCCTGGAGTGGCCTAGCCAGTCACCAGACCTCAACCCAATAGAAAATCTGTGGAGGGAGTTGAAAGTCCGTGTTGCCCGGCGACAGCCCCAAAACATGACAGATCTAGAGAAGATCTGCATGGAAGTGTGGGCCAAAATACCCGCTACAGTGTGTGCAAACCTGGTCAAGAACTACAGGAAACGTTTGACCTCTGTAATTGCCAACCGAGGTTATATTACAAAGTATTGAGTTAAACTTTTTGATTGTCCAAATATTTATTTTCCACAAGAATATACAAATAAATTGCTTAAAAATCATACAATGTGATTTCCTGTGTTTTTTTTCAGATCCCGTCTCTCACAGTTGAAGTGTACCTATGATGGAAATTACAGATCTGTCTCATCTTTTTAAGTGGGTCAACCTGCACAATCTGTGTCTGTCCAAATACTTATATATATATATATATATATATATAAAAATGGACCCTGACACACTTATCCTCTTCAGGGCACAGAATATAGTGATAGCAAGGGTGTGATACGCTAAATGAAAAATCACAGCAGCTACAGGCACACTTCAGTCACAAGTACAATGCAGATATAAGGAACAAAACAAATTTACATATAACAACAGATATGTATATGCAGAGAGATATAACAATGCACAGTAGATACTGGATGTATATCATAGAATATTTGTACAACCTATTCTGAAGTAAACACGTATTCTTAACTAACACTGTCATAAATGATATGTAGAATACTTAAGTGTCTGTAATAGCAAGGCGCTGCGACAGGCGGCTTTCCAGAGGAGACAGAACCCAGCAATCCCGTTGAGAGCAGCCCAGCTAAGGATATGGCGCCAGATCTCTTTAGGGAGTGAGGAGAAAGTGAAAGCAGCTCCAGGGCGGGAACAGCTGTTGTAGATGGCGCCCAGAGCTGGGGGAGGGGCTACAGGTCAGCGCCTTATCCCCTCTGCTGGACTTCACCACCGGGTACTATGGAGCCTGTGACAAACGTTTTTTAGTAAAACCGGCCTATGCTCCTTGCCCTGGTGGATATAGTGGAGTCCCTGTACCAAACAGTGTCCACGCCAGCTGCGCAATCTGTCTCCCAAGGATTGTGACGGATCGCGATTTACCCGCCGGGTCCCACCTGGGGGACTCTCTTACCTCCTTCCTGACGTTTTGCAGCCACACGACCCTGGAGAGCAGCAGCTGTGGTGTGCCAATGAACCGGTGGGTCCCCGCTGTAAGTACCCGGGAACCAGGCCACGAGAGTTATACAGCGCCGCAGGAGGGAGGTGATGGAGCTGCAGCACAGCATGTCCTCAGGACATAAGAAGTGCTGCGGCCCTTGAAGTCTTCATAAAAGCTCTTTTCAGGGCTGCCTAGTGCACTACACTGCAGACACCAACTTTAAAACTGAGCTCCAGTGCACGGAGGCAGGGTTATAGAGGAGGCAGTGCGGTGCATCCTGGGAACAGTCAAAGCTTTTAGGCTGTTGGTGCCTCGGATCAAGATCCAACTCTACACCACAATGTTATTCCCTGTGGAATCCCAGTGTACCCCGCTGCAGAAAAGAACTTGTAAAAAAGCTGCGGCTGCTACATTGTAGCACTTCGTATACAGATTGAGAGACTCCGACGCACACAGATAGTGCTGCATATCAAATTAATCAGCACAGTTTCCTAGTGCATTCTATCTGCACTGCGTTCAAACTAATAGGGGTATTCACTAGGCGCAAAAACTGCACTTTTCGCTATTTTTTAGGGCGAATGGTGATTCGTCCTATGCAATAACAGGGCAGTTTTTTCGCCTAGGTGACACATTCCACAGGAGCGAAAAACAAGTGGCTTTTTTCGCCAATGCCTATTCACACGCACACAAAAAAAAAAAAAAAGTGAAAAGGCACTGGCGAAAATACCTTAGAAACGGGTGAAAATGGCCCACAATTGAATACGCAGGGGCGTAAATTGAATAGCTCCCAAAATGTGGGAGCTAATTGAATACCCCCCTAAAGCGCATTTTCAGCAAACAAAAAGTCGCCCCAAAGTTAACAGTCTCACGGGATCTGTTACACCTCGAGGGGCTGTTTGGCGTGACTGCACCAATGATGTATTTGGACATATTTTTGCATGTCCCTCTAACACCTGAATGAGCAATACTGGTCTTAACCCCCACATTGCTTAACAATGACAAAGGGCAGAAGACAATTTATGATTTTTCTTATCTTACCTGTAGCATGAAAAAGTATTCTGCAGATATGGAAACAACCTTGACCATTTCCAGTAACATATTTTTTGTTTTTAGGTTAAATCTTCCTTGATTAATTTTTTTTTTTTTTAACATTATTCACAGTATGTGAATGCGTAATTGATTCAACATCCAACATAATTCCGGTTTCAAAAACAATTCCTAGTAAGAAACAAGGATGTTCCTCGGGAGAGGGGGATAGTCATTTTGAGAGTCATTCATCCACCTAGTAGGCAACAATTGTCAGTATATGGGCAGTGTACCTATGTATCGAAACTTCTTACAAATGCTTAATTACAATTGATGTCACATGCAGCACTGCAGTGGATGTGTCATAATGGCGATACCAAACTGGCTGCATGGAAGATACCATTTTGCTCACGATAATCCTAGAGCTGCACCTGGGAACAATTCTACTAGGACAATAACAATGTTTCTTTCTTATACCACATGAACAGTTCTAAATGTGCGTCCTTTGACCATGCTTAGTTATTGCTGTATATTGTATTATTTGTACAACTGAGTGAAATTGTGCCAATTAATATTCCTGTATTTCCTTGATATGCTTAAATGAAAATTAGAAGAAAATAAAATTGGTTAAATTTATTCAGTTTAAATACAGATGAAAAAAGCAGTGTAATCTATGTGGTAATGTCCAAAAAAAGACACCCACCATTGTTTTACATAACCTGCTCAACATGTAGCCAATAGAAATACCCCTTTGTATAACAAAAGCAGCTCAAGAGGACCATTAAACTGCAGCGTATGAATGGTTGAGAAAGCATGAAAAGCGTTCAAGGTTCACTTATGTATAGAAGTTTTTATATGTATAGGGAAATAAAAAACCCAATTTGTGGCACAGAGCAGCAGAGATGTGCTTGTGCCACTCCACGGATTAAACAATAGAATGAAAACAAAACAATCAGAAAAAAACTCCATCAATGAAATATTAAAGCACTGAAAATGTAGACAAAATGACCTACTCTTTATTGCGTTTTTTGTAGTACAGTAAAACAAAAACATGGATTTTGTATTCATTATGATTATAACGGTGTCACCGTATTGGTCAAGAGTTCCTTACTTTTTTTTTTGCTTACGCCAACCATAAAATGTAATGCTGCAGTGTTTGCTGAAATAATCTAGAGTCTAAGAAAGCCAGAAATCCCAGTTATACAGCTAAAGCTATTTTCATCACCTTCAATAACAGTTGCGATTGTTTTGCATAATGATGGATCCCCCAGACTTGTATGTACATTGTTCTTGGTATTAAATGGAATCCCTTAGTCACTGCTGGATGTTTCTGAACTGCTGGAGGAGGAAGAGGAAGAATGATGCTCCTGCTTCCTTTTTTTCTTGCCTTTCTTGTGTAGTTTTGCTTTTTTGGATTTGCTTTTTACTTTTTTGACGCTTTTCTTTTTCTTCGGTTTTGGACCATCATCGGATTCACTTGATGAATGGGATCTGCAATGAAGTGTACCATGCACTGTAAAACTATTTAGAAGATGATAGCATGAGGTTCTAAAAGTTCTTATAGCATATATTAGAATATTTGCAATAACATTTGTTCATCATACAAAACTGATGAAGCTGGCACCTCTGTCTCATTTCTAAACTTATTTACCTATTGGTTTCAAAGCAAGCGCCCTGTCATTTACCACACTAGGGGAGAGTTTCAGATGGAGAAGCAAGAGAAAAAGACAAACAAAGTGGATTTACAAACTCACCTTATATGTGTGTTCTCAACAACACTACAGGTACTAATTCAAATACTCACATGTACCGACACCAGCTTGAGCTGCGCTTATAAGCACAAAGACGGTAGGCTGGTTTCTGCTTGCAAATCCATAGTCTGCAAGCAAATATCAGCCTTTGACACTTATCCCATAAAGCGACCAGAAGCCTTCCTGGTAACAATTATCTCAGTGGGTGTCTCACATTAGGATAATATTTACACCCGAGGATGCCCGTGTGCAGTGCCCCCCCCCTCCCCCCCCCCTCATCCCCCCCCTCATCCCCCCCTCCCCCCCTCCCCCCCATACCACAATTCATCTTGTGTCGGCATCTTTATATAGTCGATTATTCTATTTAAAAAACAAGGCCAATTTCAGTTTAATTTCCTAATGCTCCATTTAGTAAGAAAAATATAGATTTATACATAACACCTTCTTAAAAAGGGCAATGCTGTCAATAGCTAGGATTCACCAGAATTTCAAAACAGTTTTTAATAATTACCTTTTCCTCAGCTTCTTCTTTGTTTTCTCTCTCTTTTTCTTCAGTTTCTTCTTTCCTACGTCTGCCACATCTGATAAAAAGCAGAGTGGGTATTTAGAAACAAAAACGTACAAACTCTCCCCCCCCAACACTTTTCGCGAAGGATAAACAGCAGATGCATTTAAGCACTACATTATCTCCAAGTGCTGCAAACATATTTTAAAATGAATGAGCTGAATTGAAATTTCAGGTAAAATATTTAAAAACATGAAAAACAAAAACATATAGCAATCAAGACTGGATGTACAGTAGCTAAAATGTATTTTAATAACACCTTCCATCACACACCAGCATTTCATTGGGTGCCTCGTGCCATCTGCTCAATTCTGTAGAGTCCTGGAATTTACATTTAATTGGGACCACTGCATGTTGCCCCATAATGAGCACAAAAGGGACACAGCAAGAGGTGGCAGAGTCTATTCCACTGCTTACAGCACCGGGCAGGATGCTCTAGTCTATACTGTACCTTACAGCTCTACTGCTGTTAGGGCTGAAGAATACAGAGGAGGGAATTCAATTGCCGGCGACTTGTTTGGCCTGCCGAATTCCCATGAAATCCAACTCCACTTTTTGGGGCTGCGGGATCTCACTCACAACTGTTTGCTACCCTATAGGATAGCGACCGCTTTTAAACGAAAGGGGGTACGGATCGGCTGGGCAGTGGGTGCGAATCTGGCTGCCACTGCTGTTGGAATGGTCAGATCACATTCGACCACTGTGTCTCCCAGTTTTTGACGAGGAGATCCGTTTCGCAGATGTGCATAATATAATATTTAAAAAAATACTTTTCAAAACTATATTACATTTTTAAAAAAATCAACTATATGAACGGTTTTAAAGGGAAAAATCTTCAGTTAAGTGGTTAAATGCCACACCAATTCACCAACAATTGAATTCCACCACAAAAATGATGAATATAATGCTGTCTCCCGGGCAGACAGAGTTCTTGAGACACTTATTTATAACTTGTTATATAAGCACTATAGTAAGGTGAAAAAAAGTTTAATCACTGAGCACGGTGGCAGGTCCACTTTAACCCCAGACACATTACATCACCATCACAACCCATTTCTGATTCAGTTGGAGGGAGCCAATAGTATTGGGCAATTCTGCACTATAATGATTCTGATATTTTTTGTTTATAAACACGTCAGTTTTGTGGGACAGGTACAGGGCACCAGCATCCTAATATTTGGTGGGATTTGTGAAAGACACGGTTAAGTTAACCTTATTATATTTATTAATGGCGGCTTCTCTATAAACTACAGTATGACCCAATCCCACAAAACAAAATGCTGACAATGGAGAAAATCTAAAAAAGGATCCGTTGTTACGCACTGCAAAGTGGTCAATGGATTCTGGCCGGCAAATGCAGCAGTCTCATCTCTTGGTCAGGTCTCAGGGCCTATTTCATGTCTGTACGCAAATGTAGTTGCAATTTTCTAGGCTACGAAGCTGTTACTCAGGAATGAAAAGAGATGCCCACCGGAGCCACTGCAAACTCATTGGCATTTGTGTACACATTTGCAGCTATACATAATAAAGGAAACATCAAAGCTAAAGGGCCCTACACACTTGCCGATGTGTGTGGGCTATACGAACGATCTCATTTAGTAATGAACGAGAAATTGTTCATATCGCTCAGTGTGTATGCAGCAACGATAAACGATGTGCAGCCCTACAGTCGTTCATCATTGGTTCTCCGTCGCTTTGCAGGGCAAGTCAATTTGGACGATGATCGATCATCATTCAGATCGATCATCGTCAAGATTGAATGCATTGGCAAGTGTGTAGGGGGCTGGTCTATGGCTATGCAGACTGCACGCGGCAGTAGCGATGCTGGTGCTGAGTTTCTCTACATACATGATCACAGCTGACGGCAGATATCTACGACCCGAAAATGGCAAAGACATGCCTTCCAACCTTTCCCTGTAAACTCCCCGTTAAACACCTCCAAATGGGCACTTCCGGTCCACCACTTTTCCATGAAATCCTCATTGCGAGCAGGATCGCAGCAACACCTTGGCACAAGTGTAGTGCAATCACAGCACATGCACAGTCTGCCGATAATCACTCTGTTGCGTGAGTGTCGGCCATTGCGTACAAACATGAATTAGGCCCTTAGTCATGAGGTCACAACTAAAAGTAATCCCAATAAATCCTACTTTTAGAAAGTAAAGTGATACTTAGTCATACTTATTCTGAATACTGGGTGACTCTCTCCGGCTCCTGGGAAAGTAGGCCAGTTCCCCTACATGCTGGCCATTTGGGAAGCGGGCTGATTAAGCAGTTCAATGATGCAATTCAGGGTGAATTACTTCATAGAGGCTCCGCCCCCTGCTTTACAATGCAAGGAATTCTAGCTTTGTATAGTGGGGGGTGGTAGCATGATGCAATTGTAGCACTACTTCTGCACATCCCATCTGGCTGCTCCCTCCCAGAGAGGTCATCAATTATGGATGTAGGGGTCTATTTACTAAACTGTGGATGGAGATAAAGTACCAGCCAACCAGCTCCTAATTGTCATCTTTCAAACCCAGCCTGTAACATGGCAGTTAGGAGCGGATTGGCTGGTACTTAATCTCCGTCCACTTTCTCTGTCTCTCCAAAGCTTAGTAAATAGACCTCTGAGTGTCTGCAGTCCGTTTCATTGAAATTAATATGCTCTTCATACTGTATATGTACTTGCCGGCGGTAGTTTATTCTTATGGCTAACATACAATGAGGGACATTTAATATGGGAGTGTAAAGAATAAAGACATTTATGGATAAGTGCAATTAAATATATTTAAATACAAGTCTCTGTCCCCCTACACAACCCTTCAATCTGACCATTTATGCCATTAAATCAAGTCCACATTTGAGCTCAGTGAATGAGTAGAGCACATGATAAATATGGGTGTACTATGTTATAACGATGTTTGAGATCCCGGCGCCGGGATCTCAAGCATCGGCATGTCAGCAGCGGAGCAGGTGCAAAAGAGCCCCTTGCGGGCTCGCTACGCTGCGGGCACGGTCCCTCCAGGGGTGTCGTGGAGAGCCCAAGAGGGAGAATAGTTGTCGGAATGCCGGCTGTCGGGATCCCGGCGTCAGTATGCTGAGCGCCGGGATCCCGACAGCCGGCATATCGAAAGCCTCCCGATAAATATCTATATACAAAAGCAGATGTCCATTCAAGTATGGTCAGGATGGGGCGAATACCCAATATACTCTATGGGTTGAATGTCTAAGTCCTGGGAGAGCAGCTGCTTTGCTTCTACCCTAGATTACCTTTTACACTGATCTTAAAGTCAAAACAGATATTGTGGAATACATTCCTAATTGGATGTAATTCATATGAAAATGTATATTTGCCTAACAAAATGCTGTAATGGGAGAGTAACTCAATGTTATGTTTTCCAATGTGTAATTATTAAAAATCGGAGTAAAATATAAAACAGACTGTAGTACTGATTTAAATAAGATTTTACTTACCGGTAAATCTATTTCTCGTAGTCCGTAGTGGATGCTGGGGACTCCGTAAGGACCATGGGGAATAGACTGGCTCCGCAGGAGACATGGGCACTTTAAGAAAGAATTTAGATTCTGGTGTGCTCTGGCTCCTCCCTCTATGTCCCTCCTCCAGACCTCAGTTAGAGAAACTGTGCCCGGAAGAGCTGACAGTACAAGGAAAGGATTTTGGAAATCCAGGGCAAGACTCATACCAGCCACACCAATCACACCGTATAACTTGTGATAAACTTACCCAGTCAACAGTATGAACAACAGAGCATCAGTTCAACCCTGATGCAACAATAACATAGCCCTTATTGCAGCAATATCTATATACAAGTATTGCAGAAAAAGTCCGCACTTGGGACGGGCGCCCAGCATCCACTACGGACTACGAGAAATAGATTTACCGGTAAGTAAAATCTTATTTTCTCTAACGTCCTAGTGGATGCTGGGGACTCCGTAAGGACCATGGGGATTATACCAAAGCTCCCAAACGGGCGGGAGAGTGCGGATGACTCTGCAGCACCGAATGAGCAAACACAAGGTCCTCCTCAGCCAGGGTATCAAACTTGTAGAACTTTGCAAAAGCGTTTGAACCTGACCAAGTAGCCGCTCGGCACAGCTGTAATGCCGAGACCCCTCGGGCAGCCGCCCAAGAAGAGCCCACCTTCCTAGTGGAATGGGCCTTAACTGATTTTGGCAGCGGCAATCCAGCCGCAGAATGAGCCTGCTGAATCGTATTACAGATCCGGCGAGCAATAGTTTGCTTTGAAGCAAAAGCACCAAGCTTGTTGGAAGCATACAGGATAAACAAAGATTCTGTTTTCCTGACCCTAGCCGTTCTGGCTACATAAACCTTCAAAGCCCTGACCACATCAAGTAACTCGGAATCCTCCAAGTCAGTAGTAGCCACAGGCACCACAATAGGTTGGTTTATATGAAAGGATGAAACCACCTTTGGCAGAAATTGTGGACGGGTCCGCAATTCTGCTCTATCCGCATGGAAAACCAGATAGGGGCTTTTATGTGACAAAGCCACTAATTCTGACACAAGCCTAGCCGAAGCCAATGCTAGTAGCATGACCACCTTCCACGTGAGATATTTCAATTCCACCGTTTTGAGTGGTTCAAACCAGTGGGATTTCAGGAAACTCCCACCACGTTAAGAACCCAAGGTGCCACCTGGGGCACAAAAGGGGCTGAATACGCAGCACTCCCTTCACAAACGTCTGAACTTCAGGTAGAGTAGCCAGCTCTTTTTGAAAGAAAATGGATAGGGCCGAAATCTGGACCTTAATGGAACCCAATTTTAGGCCCAAAGTCACTCCTGACTGTAGGAAGTGAAGGAAACGGCCCAGCTGGAATTCCTCCGTAGGGGCATTCCTGGCCTCACACCAAGCAACATATTTTCGCCATACTGTGATAATGTTGAGCGGTCACGTCCTTCCTAGCCTTTATCAGCGTAGGAATGACCTCATCTGGAATGCCTTTTTCCGCTAGGATCCGGTGTTCAACCGCCATGCCGTCAAACGCAGACGCGGTAAGTCTTGGAACAGACAGGGCCCTTGTTGCAACAAGTCCTGTCTTAGAGGAAGATCTGGATACCAAGTCCTTCTTGGCCAATCCGGAACAATGAGTATTGTTCTCACTCCTCTTTTTCTTATGGGTATGAGAGGAAGAGGAGAAAATACATAGACCGACTGGAACACCCACGGTGTCACCAGTGCGTCCACAGCTATCGCCTGAGGGTCTCATGACCTGGAGCAATACCTCTGTAGCTTTTTGTTGAGGCGGGATGCCATCATGTCCACCTGTGGCAGTTCCCACCGACTTGCAATCTGCATGAAGACTTCTTGATGAAGTTCCCACTCCCCCGGGTGGAGATCGTGCCTGCTGAGGAAGTCTGCTTCCCAGTTGTCCACTCCCGGGATGAACACTGCTGACGGTGCGCTTACGTGAGTCTCCGCCCAGCGAAGAATTCTGGTGGTTTCTGACTGAATCAGAACCGGTTGGTCGCGTAGCAGGGTCTCCGCTTGACGTAGGGCGTTGTATACGGCCCTTAGTTCTAGGATGTTGATGTGAAGGCAAGTCTCCTGACTTGACCACAGACCTTGGAAATTTCTTCCCTGTGTGACTGCTCCCCACCCTCGGAGGCTTGCATCCGTGGTCACCAGGACCCAGTCCTGAATGTCCTGAATGCCGAATCTGCGGCCCTCGAGAAGGTGCAGCCACCACAGGATAGACACCCTGGCCCTGGGGAATAGGGTGATTAACCGATGCATCTGAAGATGTGATCCGGACCACTTGTCCAGTAAGTCCCATTGAAAAGTCCTCGCATGGAACCTGCCGAAGGGAATGGCCTCGTATGATGCCACCATCCTTCCCAAGACTCGAGTGCAGTGATGCACTGACACCTGTTTTGGTTTTAATAGGTTCCTGACCAGTGTCATGAGCTCCTGAGCTCTCTCTATCGGGGGATAAACCCTTTTCTGGTCTGTGTCTAGAATCATGCCTAGGAAAGGCAGATGCGTCGTAGGAACCAACTGCGACTTTGGAATATTTAGAATCCAGCAGTGTTGCCGTTACACTTCCAGAGAAAGTGATACGCTGTTCAGTAACTGCTATCTTGATCTCGCTTTTATGAGGAGATCGTCCAAGTACGGGATAATTGTGTCACCTTGCTTCCGCAGGAGCACCATCATTTCCGCCATTACCTTGGTGAAGATTCTCGGGGCCGTGGAGAGACCAAACGGCAACGTCTGAAATTGGTAATGACAATCCTGTACCGCAAATCTGAGGTACGTCTGATGAGGTGGATAAATGGGGACATGGTATGCCTCCTTTATGTCCAGAGACACCATAAAATCTCCCCCTTTCAGGCTTGCGATGACCGCTCTTAGTGATTCCATCTTGAACTTGAACCCTTTCAGGTATATGTTCAGGGATTTTAAATTCAATATGGGTCTGACCGAACCGTCCGGTTTCGGGACTACAACATGGTCGAATAATAACCCCCCTCCTTGTTGAAGGAGGGGAACCTTGACCACCACCTGTTGAAGATACAATTTGTGAATTGCAGTTAACACTATTTCCCTCTCGTGGGGGGAAGCTGGCAGGGCCGTCGGTGAGGGGGCATCTCCTCAAAGTCCAGCTTGTATCCCTGAGACACAATATCTATTGCCCAGGGATCTAACAGGGAGTGAACCCACTTGTGGCTGAAATTACGAAGACGTGCCCCCACTGGGCCTAGCTCTGCCTGTGGAGCCCCAGCGACATGCGGTGGATTTTGTAGAGGCCGGGGAGGACTTCTGTTCCTGGGAACTAGCTGTGTTGTGCAGCTTCTTTTCTCTGCCCCTGCCTCTGGCAAGAAAGGACGCACCTCGGACTTTCTTGTTTCTTTGTGATCGAAAGGCTGCATTTAATAATGTCGTGCTTTCCTAGGCTGTGCAGGAATATAAGGCAAACGATCAGAATTACCAGCTATAGCTGTGGAGACCAGGTCCTAGATCCCTTCTCCACACAATCCTCAGCCTTCCATATGCCTCTTAAGTCGGAATCACCTGTCCATTGCATATTCTACAGGACACGTCAAGCAGAAATCGACATAGCATTGACTCTAGAACCCAGTAGACTAATGTCTCTTTGGGCACGTTTTAGATATATATATCTTAAGACAGCATCTATATATATATATATATATATATATATATATATATATATATATATATATATATATATATATATATATCTTTCTATCTATCTATATATATACTAGGGTCTCAATATCTGCTGATAAGGTACCTGTCCACGCTGCTACAGCGCTATGAACCCATGCCGACACAATCGCCGGTCTGAGTAGTGTACCAGAATGTGCACGCTATCTGCAGGATCCCTGAGGATAGCTGTTAAGTCAGGGCTACCTTTTGGGCAAACGTGACACCCTAGGGGAAGATTCCCATCGTATCCTGGCCCTAGTAGGGAAAGGATACTCCCTGAGAGTTCTTTGTGGGAAACTGCAGTCTCTTGTCTGGAGATTCCCGCTCTTTTTCATCATGAGAGGAAATTTACCTCAGCTTTCTTCCCCTTAAACATGTGTACCCTTGTGTCAGGGACAGATGAGTCATCAGTGATATGCAAATCATCTTTTAGTACAATAATTATATATTGAATACTTTCCTGCAATTCTGGCTGTAACTTTGCATTATCATAGTCGACACTGGAGTCAGACTCCGTGTCGATGTCAGTGTCTATTATTTTGGATAGTGATCACTGAGAGACTCTGAAGGTCTCTGCGACATAGGGACAGACATGGGTAGATTTCCTGTCTGTTCACTAATCTTTTGTGCAATAAATTCACCTTAGCACTTAATTACACATATCCAAACAGGTGTCGGCGTTGTCGACGGAGACACCCTCTCACACACACATTTGCTCCATCTCCTCCTTAGGGGAGCCTTTTACCTCAGACATGTCGACACACACGTACCGACACATCACACACTCAGGGAATGCTCATCTGAAGACAATTCCCCCACAAGGCCCTTTGGAGAGACAGAGAGAGAGTATGCCAGCACACACCCCAGCGCTATTAACCCAGGAATAACACAGTAACTTAATGTTAACCCAGTAGCTGCTGTTTATATTGATTTTTGCGCCTAATTATGTGCCCCCCCTCTCTTTTTACCCTCTTCTACCGTGTACTGCAGGGGAGAGGCTGGGGAGCTTCCCCTCAGCGGTGCTGTGGAGAAAAAACATGGCACTGGTGAGTGCTGAGGAAGAAGCCCCGCCCCCTCGACGGCGGGCTTCTGTCCCGCTTCAATGTACAATTTTTGGCGGGGGCTCATACATATATACAGTGCCCAACTGTATATATGCTAAACTTTTGCCAAAGAGGTCACAATTGCTGCCCAGGGCGCGCCCCCCCCCCCCCTCCGCCTGCACCCTTACAGTGACCGGAGTATGTGAGGTGTGTGTGGGAGCAATGGCGCACACCTGCACTGTTGTGCGCTACCTCAGTGAAGACCGGAGTCTTCTGCCGCCGATTTCGAAGTCTTCTTGCTTTTCATGCTCACCCGGCTTCTGTCTTCCGGCTCTGCGACGGGGACGGCGGCGCGGCTCTGGGATCGGACGTCGAGGGCGAGATCCTGTGTACGATCCCTCTGGAGCTAATGGTGTCCAGTAGCCTAAGAAGCAGGACCTATCTTCAGAGAGTAGGGCTGCTTCTCTCCCCTCAGTCCCACGATGCAGGGAGTCTGTTGCCAGCAGAGCTCCCTGAAAATAAAAAACCTAACAAAATACTTTCTTACAGCAAGCTCAGGAGAGCTCACTGAACAGCACCCAGCTCGTCCGGGCACAGATTCAAACTGAGGTCTGGAGGAGGGACATAGAGGGAGGAGCCAGAGCACACCAGAATCTAAATTCTTTCTTAAAGTACCCATGTCTCCTGCGGAGCCCGTCTATTCCCCATGGTCCTTACGGAGTCCCCAGCATCCACTAGGACGTTAGAGAAATTATATATTTCCTTTTAAGGTTTACAAGTCCGGATTAAAGCAGGGGCTAAAGGGGCTGTTGTCAGAGGGGCCCCCACACACTGTTGTTTGAATCGGAGGTGTCTCTGTTTGGCAGCTCAGCTGTTCATTAACAGTGACAGCCAGGGAGCTCCTCTGTGTATACAAGGGCAGATGTATTAAGCCTGGAGAAGTGATAAAGCAGTGATAAATGCAAGGTGATAACACACTAGGCAATCAGCTCCATTATGTAAATGGATAGTTGGGAGCTGATTGGCTGGTGTGTTATCACCTACCACTTATCACTGCTTTATCACTTCTCCAGGCTTAATACATCTGCCCCACAGAGTCTCGTGGGATAGTGCAGTGACTTCCCATAAGACACTGGGGCTGAGCCGGCCATGTCTCCCGCTGTGGTCCGCCCAGGCTCTGTGATGCACAGGTATGGTTGGTGGATGGGCGGTCGGTGTGTGTGTGTGTTAGGGGTGCGCTCAGGAGTATAGCAGTGGGGGCCTCCACAACTTTGCCGCTCCTGGGCTTCCACCACCCTCAATCCAGCCCTTAAGATTTAAATGCAACATTTAATCATTCAGGTGACGTGTAAATAAGTATCCAGCACTACACATTTATAGCAGCAAAACAAGCAAATGCGAGAAAACAAAACCTTGCAAAATGATCATCTAAATGTTATTTATTAATAACAATACGCTGTTTGAAAACAACATATTATAAACCTACAGTATTTTATTCATTAAGACTTAACTAAATTGCTTTTAATCGGAAGTACAGGAAAAACTGTAGCCCTGAAACAAGACTGTAAAGTCGAAGCATATGAAAAGCCATTATAATGTGTAATCCTGGAATACGGATGAGTAATTGGCATCTTCTTTCTGGCTTTTATATTGAAATAATGTTTTCAGCTCGGCTGTTTTAGGAAGCAGGAGAATACGTAGAAACACACAATAACAGCATTTTACATTAAGTACATAGATGGCGTAAACAAACACATTATAAGCACCAAACGTGTCTGTGGATATAGCACTGCAGTGATGATAACTGTAGGGAACTGGTGCCTCTAAGTGGAATTTTCCGTGAGACACAGGGATACTAAACACTATGGGGGTCATTCCGAGTTGTTCGCTCGCAAGCTGCTTTTAGCAGCTTTGCACACGCTAAGCCGCCGCCTACTGGGAGTGAATCTTAGCTTATCAAAATTGCGAACGAAAGATTAGCAGAATTGCGAATAGACACTTCTTAGCAGTTTCTGAGTAGCTCCAGACTTACTCGGCATCTGCGATCAGTTCAGTCAGTTTCGTTCCTGGTTTGACGTCACAAACACACCCAGCGTTCGCCCAGACACTCCCGCGTTTTTCCCAGAAATGGTAGCGTTTTTTTCGCACACACCCATAAAACGGCCAGTTTCCGCCCAGAAACACCCACTTCCTGTCAATCACATTACGATCATCAGAACGAAGAAAAAACTTTGTAATGCCGTGAGTAAAATTCCTAACTGCATAGCAAATTTACTTGGCGCAGTCGCACTGCGGATATTGCGCATGCGCATTAGCGACTAATCGCTCTGTTGCGAGAAAAAAATAACGAGCGAACAACTCGGAATGACCTCCTATATTCTGACAAAGGTCGGATGTGTAGTTCGCATCACCAATTTTGATCTGACCAGTTTGATGTTTTCAGGATTCTTCAAACCTAATGAACACTTCACAAGCTGTTTCATATGCACTGTACCCCCAATCCCACAGATCATTCCCTTTGCAACCACTACTACTCGTACTCGTAAGAGGATTTGCCCCAAGCTCAGCTAGCAGTCACGTTTAAAATAACATCCTCTTTCTCTTCTTTATTTTCAGTACTATGTTTATAGCTATAGGGCCCGATAGTTTGCATACATCGCTGATGTTAGGCGATCGGCCCAGATCCGATTACGTGATAAAGAATCCGTGGAGTGTGTACGGAGTCACAATCCTTTCAGCAGATACTGGATCGCAAGTTAGAATGTAAAGGTGTGCGCGCACAAACCGGCACTTCAGTTTCCTATAGCACATCCAGATTTTGTATTATCTTATGCTTTATAAACATCTAGCATATTCTGTCACGCTTTAGAATTGGAAACACAGGACTCATGTAAATACGCAAAATCATTTGCAGCAGTGATTTGTATGCAGCGCCTGGGCGAAAATACGCAAATGTCGCAGCTGAGGGCAGTGTCTCTGTCATGCTGCAGGAGTATCTAAGGAAAGGGGGCCCTAGATTGCACATCCTAACTGCCAGTAATGAAGGTGCTACCAGCTGAGACCTGTAGTGCTACACACGGAGAGAGAGAGAGCGAGTGCCGGTGCACTATACAAACATTACTGAATAATAATCCAATTTGCATAACAGTAACCAGTGGAGTTGTAGTTAATGTATTAAGGAATGCATTTAAGCCTGCAGCCCCCGTCACGGGACTCCACTGTACTGCAGGTCCCTAACAATCTCAGGGGTTCAAGTCTTGGGCGCGTGACACCCCCAAAAAAACACCAGCCAGAGCTACTCCAAGGCACCTCACTAGTGAAAGTGCTGCAGGAGTACAAAGATGTAACCATCGGACGCACAATGGACAAACATCAACCATCCGAGTAATCCTATCTATGGTCCTGAAAGTAAGACACCAAAATCATTTGCAACTGCATATGGTATCAAAGTTGCAAACTGTGACACAACTGCGTTAGAGTCACCACTGCCCCATTACCTCCCACCAAAGATCTCTGTCAATCACTTTGCAAATAAATCCTCTCTGCAACTGCAAGACCATCGCGGCACATGTGCGGTGTGACTTATATGCACACAAAAAAAAAAATCATTTCACTACATACCATATCAACATTGTACATCTCTAAGTCAGGCCCACAGAGGAAAAAAACAGAAACAAATACTGGGTGTAAACAGAAAGACAATGAGGTAAGAGGGCAACAGACCGATCACAATTAAGACCTGCTGTAAACGGCAGAGCACATAAAGGACTACATCCATAGTGCCCAGAGGGTCTGTAAGTGATGTAGACATATATGGACCAACTGGTCTATACAGTATATGCTTTCATTACAAAACAAGCTGCGCTAAACGGAATGCCTTCTGCACACATATCATGAAGAGAATTTCCACACTAAAGGAAGACGCCTCAGGTGAGCCAATGTATTAAGGGGGTCATTCCGAGTTGATCGCTCGCTAGCTATTTTTTGCAGCGCTGCGATCAGATAGTCGCCGCCTATGGGGGAGTGTATTTTCGCTTTGCAAGTGTGCGAACGCCTGTGCAGCCGAGCGGTACAAAAACAGATTGTGCAGTTTCTGAGTAGGTCTGAACTTACTCAGCCGCTGCGATCAGTTCAGCCTGACCGGTCCCGGAATTGACGTCAGACACCCGTCCTGCAAACGCTTGGACACGCCTGCGTTTTCCCAACCACTCCCTGAAAACGGTCAGTTGACACCCATAAACGCCTTCTTCCTGTCAATCTTCTTGCGATCGGCTGTACGAATGGATTCTTCGTTAAATCCATCGCCCAGCACCGATCTGCTTTGTACCCGTACGACATGCATGCGCAGTTTTGCAGAGTTTTGGCCTTATCACAGTGCTGTAAAAAATAGCTAGCGTGCGATCAGGTCGGAATGACCCCCTAAACCCGATAAAAGGGTCCTATTCTCAGATCTGTGCATTGTTTTATCATCAAGATGGCAATTTTCTCTCTCTAGAACTGTGCTGTACTCCAACTGGGTACAAACGTGAATGTAAGTTAACTGAGGGAACAATCAATGATTTCCGAGAAAGTCCAAAAATGGTTATAGAGAATTATAGGAGCAGTGGTAGGAGACAGCCGGCAATCTGTCATTCTGAAAAATCTAGTGCTTTATCTTTAACTGTATATGCAGAATTTACATAATAGAGCTGTTAAACTTCAAGAGAGCTTGTTAGCGTTAACAACCTCAGCGCTGCCACGCAGAGATCTGTAATCTCCCAACTCAAGTGATAAAAATGACAAATGTCTTTGTCACGAAGCTCGTCCCAGGGAATTTAATACTTAGATTCTCCGTAATTGTCTAACATGAATACTAGGAAATATTTCAGTATGAAGCTACAAGTTGTATGTAGCATCAAGAAATTGGGAGCGCAGTAGTGATCTCTTGTATTCACTTTGGACAAAAAACACAGCCTGTGGTTTAAAGATGAATCAATCAGATAAAAAAAGAAAAGAAATTACATTGTACACGGTCTTTAGTTAGATAAACATTTAAGTGGATTGGAGCCCAGAAGAGCCTCTGTTGCTGCTTGTTAGTTACCACCCCCCACTTCTTCCCGCAGAACTTGCAACCTTGAAGCTGAATGCATAGATATTGAAGTTATAACCAGTCATATAATTGCCAAAGGGAAAAAAAAATAAAAAAAATTGTGTGACAAATAACAAAAGCTGGCCAAATATAACATTAGCTTGAGAAAAGTACAAGCAGATTTCACAATGGCTTAAAAAAAATATTTATCACATAATCAGACATACGTGGGGAGGCAAAAGAAAGCTCACAGGTAAATGTCATTCAAAATTTTAGGATACAATCTAAAAGTTCATGGAACACAGTTTATTTTCAATAGGATATCCGCCAAGTGATGAAAAACCGAAACCCTTAGAATGTGTGCCTCAATTAGGTTCCTCCGTAGAGTAGTTACTTTAAGTTGGGTTCCTTTGCATAACTTCGGCAGAGTCAAGTTCCACAGAAGCAGGTTTGAAACACCAACTGTCAGTGCAGTGCTATACGCTGGAAGTCCAGCTGCACTAAGTGAGTTTACAAATTCTCAGAGGTAGTTGGCATCATTCTGGTCTACGGGAGGGAATGTAATAGGGTGTGAGAATCAGGAAGTGAGAGATTTAATGAGAGTTTTCCTGTGGTTTTTCTTTTTACGGCAGGAATGATTTAAATGGCAAAACCAAGTTGATTTTGTAAATGATTGCCTCGTAAAAAAAAAACAAAAACCACAACAAACAAACAAAAACAACAACAGGAGAACTCTCAAAATCTCTCACTTCCGGATTTTCATACCACAATTACATTCCCCACCTAGGACTGTGTTTATAGAAGTGTATACCGGAATACATACGTATTTCCGGCAGAAGTGATGCTGGCTGTCAATATCCCGACATCAGCATCCCACCTGCAAGAATGCCGGGGTGAGCGCTAAGAGTCCCCTTGCGGGCTCGCCACATTGCGGACTCAGCTGCTCGCAGCGCTCGCTACAGGTTCTATTCCTGCTCTATGGGTGTCGTGGACACCCTGTAATGGGAAGAGCCCCTGTACGCCGGGATTCCGGCATCTGTTTCCTGACAGCCAGAAAATGAACTGCATCCCATGAATACCACCTATTCTTTTCTCAATGCACACTTTTTGCGATTCCAATCGTTCATCATGTTCAGGCTGACTTTCAGCTAATCACCTTAGTCTATAGCTTAGTGATTAGTCTTCGCTTTTGTCGAAATCTTGGACAGATATGATCTTTTTCAAGACGACATTATTGTACCACCATAATAAACAGCACACATATAACCAATAATCCAGATTTATTTATTTTCTAAACCACAAAATCCAATTCAAGGGGCAATCAATATCACAGTCCAGTAAAGGTGCTCAGCCGTTGTTGATCTACAACAGTCTCCTGCGTCTATTATTGTCTGTGTGGTGTGTTTTAATGTACAGTCACAAGAATGTCGTAGCTTCAGTAAGAGCTGTGAACGAATATTACATTGTTCGTTAAACTTGGCAAGCTCAGTTGCGTTAACATCAACATTGCGTAAAAATCTATATCAGGCCGTCAGTTATTAAACTAGACAAGTATTTTCTTCACATACCACCACTCAACTTTGCTGCCCTTCTCATAGAACTTGTCTACAGATGTCTTCTGGCTCAGGGGAGCTGGGCACATCATACTGTAAATATATTTTCCCAGGTGGCGATCCAGTTATAAGCTATATTTACTGGGGTACTGAGTATCCAGCTGCATTTTAGAGACATGTTCAATTAGCCACGAAGTACGTTGCATGACCTTTTACCACAGGAGAAACCCGCAGTCGTGACATTTTGCTGTTCTATTAGAAGTACGTGTACACACAGGTTTCATTAAGAGTACTCACAGCTTTAAGTTTGCTCATTCAGGCCACAGTAAGTGATCCAGACTTAGAAAAGTCATATTTAAGAACTGGACTGAAACTATCAGGCTGAAGAAAGCTAATATAGGCTTTAGAGGTGTTTAAATGGTAAAACATGACCAATAAAGCAGGCCATCCTTATTTTCTATAAAAAGCAAAAAAAACAAAAAAAAACAAAACAAAAAAAAATGGTGTTACTGGATGCCTTCGCGGCCTCACGGACTCCGTACTGCAATCTCACAGAATGGGTTTGGGGCATACGGGAACTGGCCAATTAGGGGATTCCTGCTTATAGTCAGTAACCGCCTGTTACTCACTCCACCCACTGCGCAGTGGGCGGGTATGATGCTGCTGCCACCAACAGACTCCTTATTCCCATGGCGTCTGGAAACATGGTTCTGCTCAGGCTCCTACCGCTGGCACCTGAATACCGCTTGCTGCTGTGTATTTGTCGACACGCTTTTGCTACCCCTCCTGGTTGGCGTTGTCTGACCCCCACTGGTCATTGACCAGGCCTCTGCATGGTAGCATGGCGGAAGGCGGAACTTGGAGATGTTAAGATCGTACCCTGGACAGCCGGAGTACCACGTTTGGCTCGTTCCTGCTGGTCACAAGATAAAGGTTGTCATGAGGCAAAATGTGGTTTATTGCTCACAGCCTTAAAAAGGACTATTCCCTGTTGCCAGGGGAAACGGCATACAAAAAGATGTTCACAGCATAATAAGTAAGATGGAATACCCTCTGATGCTTTCTGGTCCCTTATATATAGTCAGAAGACCCAATACAGCTCACATTACTCCTGAGGAAGCCGCCGAGTTAAAGGCGGAGAAACGCGTAGAGAGGTTGCACCTTAAACACGGCTGTGACTGTTTGACCATCGGTGGGACATACAACGAACGGACTTGGTGTGGCCAGACCCCGGATCAGCTTTTGCGGCATACAGCATCTTCGGCCGCTGGAGGGGGGATCGTTTCCCGGTGGAGTCTGCAGACACCGATTACGATCAATGCACAGTAAGCCAACCAAGATACCACTGTCCTTACCTACCCGCGCTGACGGGACACATAATAAGTTAAAAAGTGCTTGCTGACTTCTGCATCATTCACAAAATTAATTGTACTATAAGCACTAAATCTGGATTGGATTATATTACATCACGCAAGTTTTGCTTTGGCTTTACAGGAAAGCTTAAATATATTGATGCATGCATCATAAGCTGTGGACATGATTTAATATCTACGTCTAAGTGACTGTTTGCTAATGGTTCAATCTGGACTGTGGTTTCAATTAATAGAAAATCAACGTAATATATCTGTGTTGAATTATCATTGTGCACTGGTTACTTAACTAATGAATAGTCCCAATGGATTGGTGGTTCTAATAATACTAATTATTACTTGAAGCAATTGCTATTTTTTAAATATTTTATACACCGGCCGTGTGTTAAGTGTTTGTTTGTTTATAGGTGTTGTCTATTGGTGAGAATAAATTTTAAAAAATATAATCTGGTTGTATAGCGCTTCAATTATTTTTTGTTCAGCTCACATTACTAACTGGTAATTTACAATTCTCCTTTGATATACTGCATTTATAACAAAATAAGTTTGGTGTTTGACTTCTCAAATGAACAAATGTTTTGCATCCTTTTCCTGCATACTGTATACCATTTAGGATTCGTAAATCAATCTAACCAGCTACATAAAACAATCAATACACATTCCAAACCCAATTTCCTTCTTCCCCTCATACAATATATGTGTACAGGAATACATTTGTTTTCAACTCCATTTGGCACCTTACATATAGGAACAGTACACTGGACCATATCAAAAGCTTTGTCATTCACCAGTCCTCTGTTAGTAAATGGCAATTACCATCCCATCTACTAGACACAAAAGATGGGGAATCCTTGTTCAGTCATGTATAGTAAATGCATTTTTCCCTTCAAAATACATTTAAACACATCTTAGATACAGTATAAATACATGTTAAACATGCAATTCTATAACTGTGCATGGATCACTAAATATATAAGATGTTAAAACACATTATTAAACATACATTTAGTCATGTACAGTGCATGGTGCCTAGAGCCAATTGTTCCTTTTAAAAATGGTGCTGCAGCACAAGGGTTAACCCCTTCAGTGCCGCAGCCGCCACTAAACATGTAGGTCGGGGTGTCTCCTGCCACATGTATGCTGAGGTTTTGTATTGATAGCAAAGGAGGTTTTGAACTGGGAGTTGTAAGTATTTTATTTCAATATTTTACAAACTAGTATGTACACTTAGGGCCTAATTCAGACCTGATCGAAGCAGCAACTTTATTAGCGAATGGGCAAAAATATGTGCACTGCAGGGGGGCAGGTGTAACATGTGCAGAGAGAGTTAGATCTGGGTGGGTTAATTTGTTTCTGTGCAGGGTCAATACTGGCTGCTTTCTTTTTACACTGCAATTTAGATTTCAGTTTGAAAACACTCCACCCAAATCTAACTCTCTCTGCACATGTTACATCTGTCCCCCCTGCAGTGCACATGGTTAGCTAACAAATTTGCTGCTGCGATCAGATCTGAATTAAGCCCTTAATATCACCTCAAAATACTGTAAGCCAGTGGTTATGAATCTTTCTTGAATTATGGCGCCCTAGAGTAACAGCGTTTTTTTTGCGGCACCCTTAGTTTATTTAATAATATTTGGAAAAAAAATATTAAATTAAAGAAAATTGTGCCTACCCTGTCATCCTTAGAAACGCTCCTGTACACCACCGCATAACTGAACATGTTTGCCCCCATGCTTTATCATTGGCAGCAACACGCACTGGTTTTGCCTATCATTTTGACCAAAAATAATTTGATTTGGTCCTTGACCACCAGCCCATGGCACCCCTGCAGGAGCCTCACGGCACCCCAGGGTGCCACGGCACACAGTTTGAAAACCACTGCTCTAAGCACTTTTTTTTACTGGTAATTACTGGCAATCAGTTTATCTAATGTAGTAAAAGTTCTAAGATGAATCATTGGATACCTCTTACAGTAGAAGCTTCCTAGACTTTGGCTAAAGCCACAAGCAGCCTAATACACTGTGCTGATAATTTATGTCCTGCTGTCTAGTTGTCACTTTACGGGGTTCAGGATGATTTCTCCACACTTTGATTCACTACATATAGTTTGCAGATTTACCACGCAGCAACGGGACATTGATCGCAACTTGCGGTTTCTAATTGAATTATGCGAGCTGTAATTTGCGCGTGTGTGAGGGGTGAAGTATCTATTGATCAGCTCGGAAAATCAATGAGTGACTTCACAGCATGGAGCTTGCAGCTAATTGAATCTTCCACTTACTGTACTCTCCCCAATATTTATTTGATTAGTGTGGAATAGATACAGTATATTTACCAACTTTCGCTTTTGTTGTAGTTCTGTTATAAAGCCCTATTGCAGTGTACCGAACAGCAAAACCGTGCTAATATCACCGATATTAGCCCAATATTATTGGGTTGTCCTATTGTAGCCCACTTTTGCTGCACGGTAAAGTACTCGTTATCGGCCATGGGATCCGGGATAAGGTGTGTTCATCACCACAAAAATAGGTCTCCTGGGGCTGCTTATCAGGATTATGCTTCGGGTGCCTGAGGTATGCGAAACATAATCCCAGACAAATGGCAGCATCGGGGCTAATAGGGGAGCCCCTGGAGTACCCAGGGCCAGCAACAGAAATCTAGTGCAACGGAATTTGCTGCACTATAGAAGAAACGGTTAATAAAACAAAGAATAGGATTTAATTACCTACCGGTAAATCCTTTTCTCGCAGTCTGTAGAGGATACTGGGGTTCCATTTCGTACCATGGGGTATAGACGGGTCCTCTAGGAACAACGGGTGCTTTAAAAATTTGATAGTGTGGGCTGGCTCCTCCCTCTATGCCCCTCCTACCAGACTCAGTCTAGAAACTGTGCCCGAGGAGACGGACATACTTTGAGATTAGTATATAAAGGATAGTGGTGAGATTCCGAACCAGCACACACAAACCAGAGGAAAGCTATGCTAACCCAACATTAAACAGGAACAGCAACAGCTGAACCAACAATACTTAAAGTAACAGTGCAGGAAGAACGAAGCACCGGGTGGGTGCCCAGTATCCTCTACGGCAGAGGTTCTCAAACTCGGTCCTCGGGAGCTCACACAGTGCATGTTTTGCAGGTAACCCAGCAGGTGCACAGGTGTATTAATTACTCACTGACACATTTTAAAAGGTCCACAGGTGGAGCTAATTATTTCACTTGCGATTCTGTGAGGAGACCTGCAAAACATGCACTGTGTGGGCCCCCGAGAACAGAGTTTGAGAACCTCTGCTCTACGGACTACAAGAAAAGGATTTACCGGTAGGTAATTAAAATCCTATTTTCTCTTACGTCCTAGAGGATACTGGGGTTCCATTTAGTACCATGGAAATGTACCAAAGCTCCCAAACCAGGTGGGAGAGTGCTGAGGTTCCTGCAGAACTGATTGACCAAACTGAAGGTCCTCAGAGGCCAAAGTATCGAACTTGTAGAACCCATCGACCTAGTAGAGTGGGCCTGTACACATTTTGGAACCGGCAAACCTGCCGTGGAATAAGCATGCTGGATAGTGAGCCTGATCCAGCGTGCAATTGTCTGCTTTGAAGCAGGACACCCAATTTTATTGGAATCATAGAGAACGGATTTCATGTGATGAGCTGCCCTCTTTACGTATACCTTCAAAGCCCTCACCATATCCAAAGACTCTGAAGTAGCAGAAGTGTCGGTGATAGGTTGGTTGATGTGAAACGCTGACACCGCTTTAGGAAGAAATTGCTGACGAGTTCCGAGTTCAGCTCTGTCCTCATGGAAAACAAAATAGGGACTTGTGAGACAAAGCCCCCAAGCTCCGATACACGTCTTGCTGAAGCCAAGACCAACAGTATAACGGTCTTCCACATAAGATATTTTACGTCCACCTCCTGTAACGGTTCAAACCAGTCCGATTGGAGGAACTGCAACACCAAAGTGAGATCCCAAGGTGCCGTGTGAGGCACAAAGGGAGGTTGGAAGTGCAGAATACCTTTTTAGAACGTCTGGACCTCAGGGAGAGGAGCCAATTGTTTTTAAAAGAAAATGGACAAGGCCGAAATCTGGACTTTTAAGGAGCCCAGACGTAGGCCCACATCCACACCTGCCTGCAGAAAAAGCAGGAAATGTCCCAGATGAAATTCCACTGCAGAATAATTTCTGCTCTCACACCAAGAGATGGATTTATTCCAAATACGGTGGTAATGTTTAGACGTTACCCCCTTCCTGGCTTGGATCATAGACGGGATAAATTTGTTAGGGATCCCTTTTCTGGCTAGCATCAGCCGTTCAACTTCCATGCCATCAAATGTAGCCGCGGATAGTCCTGATAGATGAACGGGCCCTGTTGCAGTAGATCCTCGCGAAGAGGTAGAGGCCACGGATCTTCGAGGAGCATCTCCAGAAGGTCCGCGTACCAGGCCCTTCTTGGCCAGTCCGGAGCAATGAGTATTGCTTGAACCTTTTCCCTTTTTATTCTTTTTAGAATTCTTGGGTTCAGAGGAAGTGGAGGAGACACATACACTGTCTGATAGACCCATGGAGTCGTCAGAGCGTCTACCGACACTGTCTGTGGGTCTTTCGACCTGGAACAATACCGATTGAGCTTCTTGTTGAGATGAGAGGCCATCATGTCGATCTGTGGATATCGCCACCGACATGTCAAGCACCTGAATACTTCCGGGTGAAGGCCCCACTCCCCAGGGTGCAGGTCGTGTCTGCTGAGGAAGTCTGCTTCCCAGTTGTCTACTCCCGGAACGAAGACCACTGACAATGCCACAGCGTTTTTTTCTGCCCAGAGGAGAATTCTTGACACCTCTGACATTGCTGCTCTACTTTTCGTTCCGCCCTGTCGGTTTATGTACGTCACTGCCTTCACATTGTCCGATTGGACCTGAATGGCCCGATCGTGAAGAACATATATGAGGCCTGCAGAAGGGCGTTGTATATGGCCCCGAGTTCCAGAATGTTGATTGGAAGGATGATTTCCTGACTTGACCATCTTCCTTGAAACTGCACCCCCTGGGTGACTGCTCCCCAACCTCTGAGGCTTGCGTCCGTGGTTAGCAAGATCCAGTCCTGAATGCCGAACCTCCAACCCTCGACGAGGTGAGAAATCTGTAGCCACCACAGAAGGGAGATCCCGGCTCTTGGCGACAGAAGGGTCCTCTGGTGCATGTGAAGATGCGATCCGGACCATTTGTCCAACAGATCGAGCTGGAAAGGTCTTGCGTGAAACCTTCCGTATTGAAGCGCCTCGTAAGAGGCCTCCATTTTCCCCAAAAGGCGAATGCACAGATGCACCGATATCCGGGTTGGCTTCAGGACATCCCGTACCATCGACTGGATTACCAATGCCTTTTCCAATGGAGGGAGCACTTTCTGCGATTCCATGTCCAGAATAATTCCCAGGAATGGGAGCCTCATTGTTGGCTCTAAGTGAGATTTCAGAAGGTTCAGAATCCAACAGTGATCCTGGAGAAGTTTGGTTGAGAGACCAATGCTATCCAGCAACCTCTCCCTGGACGGCGCCTTTATCAGGAGATCGTCCAGGTACGGAATTATAGTCACTCCCTTGTTGCAGAGAATAAACAATCTCTGCCATCACTTTGATGAATAGCCTCGGTGCCGTGGAGAGACCAAATGGCAGGGCCTAGAACTGGTAGTGACAGTCCTGCAGCACAAACCGTAGATTAGCCTGATGAGGCGGACAGATCGGAATGTGAAGGTACGCATCCTTGATATCCAGAGACACTAGTAATTCTCCCTCCTCCAGACCCGAGAACACCGCTCTCAGAGACTCCATCTTGAATTTGAAGACTCGTAGTACGAGCTCAACGACTTGAGGTTCAGAAGCTGTCATATCAAACTGTCCGGTTTCGGTACTACAAACAAGTTGGAATAGTACCCCTTGTTGTGCAGATGAGGTGGAACTGGAACAATGACTTCAGTCTGTACCAGTTTTTGGATGGCATGCTGTAAAGTTATACTTGCCTCTTGTGAAGCTGGTAAGCCTGATTTGAAGAATCTGCGAAATGGGAGCTCTTGGAACTCCGGTCTGTAGCCCTAGGAAATAAGATCTATGACCCAGGGATCATGGCATGAACTTGACCAGATGTGACTGAAGAATTTTAGTCAGGATCCCACCTGACAGTCCTCCAGGCATCGCGGTCCACCGTCATGCTGAAGGATTTGAGGAAGCAGAGCCTGAGCTCTGTTCCTGAGCACCTGCAGTTGCTGGTTTGCGTGGTTTACCTCTTGTGCCTCTGGAGGCCATAGAAGCACCTCTGGATTTGCCCTTAAACTTGGCCGTCCGAAAGGACTAAATTTGAAGCTGAATAAGCTTTCCTGGCTGGGGGAGCAACGGAAGGAAGATATGTAGACTTACCCGCAGTAGCTTTGGAGATCAATTTGTCTAGTTCGTCTCCACACAATGCATCTCCTGTGAATGATAGGCCTTCCACGCTTTTCCTGGAGTCCGCATCAGCAGTCCACTGGCGTAGCCACAAGCCCCTTCGTGCTGACACTGCTATAGCGGTGGTGCGTGCATTAAGCAAATCTATCTCTTTTATGGCTTCCGCCATAAAGTTCACAGAGTCCTGTATATGCTGCAGGATTAAGACAACATTCCCCTAGACAAGGAATCTAACCCCTCAATTAAGTTACCTGACCATTTAGCAATGGCTTTTGTGATCCACGCACATGCTATAGTGGGTCTCTGGGCTACCCCAGCAGCTGTGTACAATGATTTGAGTGTAGTCTCAATTTTACGATCAGCCGTGTCTTTTAGAGAGGCTGCCCCAGGGACAGGCAATACAATTTTTCTTGACAGCCTAGAGACTGATGCGTCCACTATCGGTGGATTTTCCCATTTTTTCCTATCCTCCAGAGTAAAAGGAAAAGATCACAGCAACCTTTTAGGGATTTGAAATTTCTTATCTGGATTAACCCATGGTTCTTCAAACAGGGTATTCAATTCCTTTGACGCAGGAAAAGTGACTGAGGACTTTTTACATTAAAATAAGATTCCTCACACTCCTCCGACACCTTATCAGGAATTTGCAGTACATCTCCGATAGCCTCTATTCCCTGTTACAGAAAAGTATCTTCCCCCTCCAAATCCACCTCGCCGCCCTCCATGTCTGACCCGTCAGAGTCAGACTGCAGGATATGGGCCAGATACCATTTTTGCGGACAAATTGGAGGGAATTGAGACGCTGGTTTGGGGACAGAGTCTCTATTCATAAACTCATCCACAGTCTGTCTTAAGTATTGCGTCTCTTTCTCATTGCAGGATAATTTTGTAGAAATATTAGAGACCATTCCCTTAATGGAATTAACCTACTCCAGTTCAGCCCCGCTATTCTGGGAAGGTGAACTGCCCTGAGTACCCAGTAGTGAGCCTCCTGGTGAAGAGGAACACTCCGCTGTACAAGAAATACACTCTTTGCTTGACATAATGTAAATGTGACAGCACACGCACACACACGCACACACACACACACACACACACACACACACACACACACACACACACACACACACACACACACACACACACACACACACACAAAAAGGTTAAGCACAATTAACCCATAAAGAGTCCTTCAGGGAGACACAGTTATTTGGAACCAGCCCCCCACCTGTGCCCTTATTGCTAATGCCAAGCTTAGCTGAGTCGCAGACTAAGTACCCTGATAGGGGACTTAGTACACTAATAATTGCTCCCCCCATGCTATGACCCCCTGGTACTGCTGAGGTAATCTGGAGTCTCTCGGGAGGAGCTGCGCACCCTTGTCAGTCAGCGTCTGTGTCCACTGCAGAGGGAAAATGGCGCTGGTGAGCTGCTGGATCCGCTCATAGTGAAGGCCCCGCCCCTTCAATGGCGCGCAGTTTTCCCACCTTTTTATACTGGCTGAGGTAATCTGATGCTTAAAATGGAGAGAAAATCGTTTTAAGGCTGTTTGTGCCAGTGTGGGTACTGTGTACAGGGTATGGAGACGCAGCCGTTTACTGTGTCTGGAGACGCATTCCGTCCCGGTTAGAAGCTGTGCGTCTCTGTACCCTTGTGCCGCCATAATGGCCGGTGCCCCACTAGCTGGGACGCCGGCTTAGTACTCACCACTCTTCATTCTTCTGGCTCTGTTAGGGGAGGTGGCGTGCTGCGGGAATATACGCTCGCCATAGTGGGGCTTGCGAATAGTTCCCTCAGGAGCTTAGTGTCCTGTCAGTGGGGAACGGGACCATTAACCCTTCAAGAGTTTGGGCCGTTCACTCACCTAAGTGCCACGAAGCAGGCAGGCTGGTGCCAACCAGTCCTGCCTGAAAATAACAAACATAAAATAAATGCAGAAAACTCTTCAGGAGCTTCCATAAGCGTGACCAGCTCCTCCGAGCATATTTTCTAAACTGAGTCTGGTAGGAGGGGCATAGAGGAAGGAGCCAGCCCACACTATCAAATTCTTAAAGTGCCCATGGCTCCTAGTCTATACCCCATGGTACTAAATGGAATCCCAGTATCCTCTAGGACGTAAGAGAAAATATGTATAAAATATACATACACATATATATAAAAAAACACTCTTCCACGGCACTCACCTATTCCTAGATTTGGGGCGCAACATGGTTTGTGAACACATTGTTTAAATAAATAATATATATATAAAACTCCTCTTCGTCCCCCATACAGACCACAATCTGTGTCTCCCTCTCTCCTGCATCCCATTCACCCCACAGTCTGTCTCTCCCCAATGACTCCGTGCTGCATACCCAGCTTCCTCACCCCATCCCAAAGCCTTGTATCCCCTCACCAATCCACTCTTACCCCGGGGAGAGACTTCCCAGTATCCAGACCCAAACATTGCACAGCAAACCCCATTAAAAGAGGTCAGCGCAGGGCATGTGAATCCTGGCCAGCAGATCTGCTGCCATGTCCTGTAACTGCCTACAACAGAGCTGGGCCCGGAAGAGCGGGCATACAGTCACTGCATAGTCACTGTGTGTGAGAGGCTCCTGTCACTCTGAGGCTGCGCCCACACCTCCTACAGCTCGCTGCCCTATTTGGACAAGATGGCTCACATCCCTGCTGGGCACTATGTGGTGTATCCTTGGGGCCCAGTACAGGTGTCCCCTTTGACCCCGTGTCGCCCGCCCTGGGGGTACCCCCTATGTCAGATATTGGAATAAAAAAATAATAATAATTCTGCCTGTCAATCCATTATCTTTTCCTGCTGAAACTTTGCAGAATAGGACACTTATTTTTATAGTTTCTGAAATTTTAAATTAACACTCTCCTTCCAAAAATGACCCATTGCGCATCTACTAATACATAAGGGCAGGGTTCGTTAGTTGCGAGGCTCCATCACAATGTGCTACTGTGCACACCTATTATTAAGATAACGAGATTTTTGTTAAGAACTTACCTTTATTAAACCTCTTTCTGCGAGGTACACTGGGCTCCAAAGGGAATGACATTGGGGTGTAGAGTAGGATATTGATCCGAGGCACCAACAGGCTAAAAGCTTTGACTGTTCCAAGAATGCATAGCGCCGCCTCCTCTATAACCCCGCCTCCGTGCACAGGAGCTCAGTTTTTGTTAACCAGTCCAATGCAGTAGCAGGTAAGAGAGACGACAACAGTTAGTAGCCACATACACCACATTCTCATGACAGGAGAAAGTGTTAGCGGCTAATGCTATACCAACCCAAAGAAGCTAAGTGCTTCAGGGTGGGTGCCCTGTGGAGCCCAATGTACCTCGCAGAAAGCGATTTAACAACGGTAAGTTCTTACCATAAATCTCATTTTCTGCTGCAGGGTACACTGGGCTCCACAGGGAATGACATTGGGAATGTCCTAAAGTAGTTCCTCATGGGAGGGAACGCACTGTAGCGGGCACAAGAACCTGGCGTTCAAAGGAAGCATCCTGGGAGGCGGAAGTATCGAAGGCATAGAACCTTATGAACGTGTTCACTGAGGACCACGTAGCTGCCTTGCACAATTGTTCAAGGGTCGCACCACGGCAGGCCGCCCAAGAAGGTCCAACAGACAGAGTAGAATGGGCCTTGATGGTAGCAGGAGCTGGAAGGCCAGCCTGTACATAAGCATGTGCAATCACCATTCTAATCCATCTGGCCAGGGTCTGCTTGTGAGCAGGCCAGCCACGTTTGTGAAAGCCCAACAGTACAAAGAGAGAATCAGACTTCCGAAAGGATGCAGTTCTCTTCACATAGATACGGAGAGACCGCTCTTTGGAAGACAAGCCAGGAGAGGCAAAGGCCGGAACCACAATCTCCTGATTAAGGTGGAAGAAGACACCACCTTCAGTAACTACCCGGGACGTGTTCTAAGAACCAAATCAGATATGGGGACTTACAAGACAAGGCACCCAGATCCGACACCCGTCTAGCAGAGGCAATAGCCAGCAGAAACAATACCTTTAGAGAAAGCCACGTAAGGTCTGCAGATTCAACAGGCTCAAACGGAGACCCTTGCAACGCCTCCAGAACCACCAACAAGCCCCAAGGAGCCACAGGCGGGACATAAGGAGGTTGAATCGGCAACACTCCCTGAGCGAACATATGAACAGCAGGTAAAGTCGCAATTTTTCTCTGAAACGAAACAGACAAGGCAGAAATATGAACCTTGATGGAGGCCAGACGATAGCCCAAGTCCAGGCCTTGTTGTAGAAAAGCCAAAAGTTTGGCCGTACTAAACTTGTAAGAGTCATGATTATTAGTGGCGCACCAAGCAAAGTAAGAATTCCAGACCCTATGATAAATCCGAGCAGAAGCCGGTTTGCAGGCCTTCAACATGGTTTGAATGACTGCCTCAGAAAATCCTTTGGCCCTCAGGATGGAAGCTTCAAGAGTCACGCCGTCAAAGCCAACCGGGCTAAATCCTGATACACACAGGGGCCCTGAACGAGGAAATCCGGGCGCTGTGGAAGTAGAAGGGAACGCTCTATTGAGAGACCCTTAAGGTCTGAGAACCAATGCCGTCTGGGCCACACGGGAGCGATCAGAAGTAGGATTTCTCCTTCTTGCTTGAACTTCCTTATTACTCTGGGCAGGAGTGACACCGGAGGGAACACGTATGGCAGCTGAAAGTTCCATGGAATTGGCAGTGCGTCCAAGAACGCTGCTTGAGGATCCCTTGTCCTTACTCCGAAGACCGGAACCTTGTGATTGTGTCGAGACGCCATCAGGTCCACATCTGGAAGGCCCCACTTGTCCACGAGTAGTTGAAACACTTCTGGATGAAGGCTCCACTCTCCGGCATGTACGTCCTCACAACTGAGAAAGTCCGCTTCCCAGTTTAGGACCCCTGGAAAGAATACTGCCGATATGGCTGGCAGATGGCATTCTGCCCACTGAAGAATCCTTGATACTTACCTCATTGCCATGCGGCTTCGAGTGCCGCCTTGATGATTGATGTACGCCACCATGGTGGCGTTGTCCGACTGTACTTGAACAGGTCTGTTCTGTATTAAATGCTGGGCCAAGTTCAGTGAGTTGCACACCGCCTGCAGTTCCATAATGTTTATTGGGAGTAGAGACTTCTCCCTGGTCCATCGACCCTGAAGGGAGTGTTGCTCCAACACCGCGCCCCAACCCCTCAGACTGCCATCCATCGTCAGAAGGACCCAGTTGGAGATCCAGAAGGGACGACCCCTGCTCAATCGTTGGTCCTGCAGCCACCATCTTAGTGACAGACGGACCTCCGGAGACAAGGAGATCATTTGCAACCTGATCCGGTGAGGCAGGCCGTCCCACCTGGCAAGAATAAGCTTCTGCAGAGGGCGGGAATGGAATTAAGCGTACTCCACCATGTCGAAAGCTGACACCATGAGACCTAGCACTTGCATTGCCGAATGTATCAACACTTGCGGACGAGATAGGAAGCATCGAATCCTGTCCTGAAGCTTTAGGACTTTCTCCTGAGACAAGAAAAATCGCTGGTTGTGAGTGTCCAACAACGCCCCCAGGTGCACCATGCTCTGAGCAGGGACCAGGGAAGATTTCTCCCAGTTGATGAGCCACCCATGGGCATGCAGAAACCGGATAGTCAGATCCAGGTGGCGTAGGAGAATTTCTGGGGAATTCGCCAGGATCAACAAGTCGTCCAGATACGGCAGGATCCTGACCCCTTGACGGCGGAACACAGCCGTCATTACCGCCATGACCTTGGTGAAGACCTGCGGAGCTGTGGTCAAATTAAAAGGTAACGCCGGAAATTGGTAATGGAGGTTGCCATCCGCAAACCTCAGGTACTGCTGATGCGACATTGCAATGGGAATATGCAGGTAAGCATCCTGTATATCCAGGGAGACCATATAATCCCCAGGTTCCAAGGCCAGCACAATAGAGCGAAGAGTTTCCATACGAAACTTGGAGACCCTCACAAATTTGTTCAAGGACTTAAAGGTTAAGAATGGGCCGAGAGGACCCATTCGGTTTCGGGACTAGGAACAGCTGTGAATAGTACCCCTTGCCTCTGTGAGCCAGAGGCACCTGTACTACCACTCCTGTGTCCAGGAGGGACTTTACCACGGAATGAAGAGTGTTTGCCTTCACCTGATCCAAAGGGACATCTGTCAGGTAAAATCGATGAGGGGGACGATTCTTGAAGGATACGGCGTAACCTCGAGTGACTACTTCCCGTACCCAAGCATCTGAAGTGGTCTTTAACCATTCCTAAGTAAACCCTAGAAGTCGGCCTCCCACCCTGGGATCTCCCAGAGGGAGGCCCGCCCCGTCATGCAGCAGGCTAGTCAGTTTTGGAAGCAGGCTGACAGGCAGCCCATGCCCGTTTAGGTTTGTACTCAGTGGTTTTGGAAGTGCGAGTGTGTTTTGGGTATGCCTGACCCTTTGCTTTCCCTGAAGGACGAAAGGAGTGAAAGGAAGTACTCAGCCTTCGGTACCGAAGGAGCAGTACTAGGTAGACAAGCTGTTTTAGCAGAAGCTAAGTCAGCCACTATCTTGTTGAGGTCTTCTCCGATAAGAATGTTTCCCTTAAAAAGGGAGCACCTCCAGGGACCAGGACCGCAACCAGAGAATCCGGCGAGCCAAAATGGACGTACTAGAAGCCTTGGCCGCCAGAATACCGGCATCAGAAGCTGCCTTCTTAATGTAATGAGAAGCTTTGACAATATACGACAAACATTGTCTACGTTGGAAGGCAGCTCCGCTTCCAACTCCTGAGCCCTCGCTTCAATAGTCTTTGCAGTCCAAGTCGCTACAATGATGGGTCGATGCGCAGCACCAGCTAGGGTGTAAATCGCCTTTAAACAACCCTCCACACGCTTATCCATCAGTTCTTTCAGAGACGTGACGGTCGTTACAGGCAGAGCTGAGGATACCACCATCCGCGCCACCTGCGAATCCACTGGCGGGGGTGTCTCCCAATTCTTACTTAGCTCCGTCACGAGGGGATAGCGAGCAAGCATCTTCTTGTGAGGCGTGAATTTCTTTCCCGGATTTTCCCAGGATTCCCGACGTATGTCAACTAAATGGACAGAGTGAGGTAAAACTTGTTTAACCACTTTCTGACGTTTAAATCTGTCCGGTTTCTTAGGGGCAGTATCAGGCTCTGGGTCATCAGTAATCTGAAGGATTAACCTGATAGCCTCCAATAAGTCAGGAACATCCACCTGTGAAACAAATTCCCCATCAGAAGCATCAGAATCAGTGTCTGTGGGGTCAGTATATACGCCATTCTCATCAGACGAGGTGTCTGGGACATTGGTGGATTGTGAGGAAGTAATGGCCCGCTTAGAGGACCCCTTGGTCTTAGGCGGACAAGGGTGATTGGTTCAATTACTGTAACTGAGTGGACAGTTGATCTGACCATGGTGGATTAACCACAGGGACCATAAGCGGTTGTACCGGCAAAGGAGGTCCCATAGGGAACGTAAGTCTAGTTACCAGCGTATTCAATAAAGTGTAGAAAGTAGACCATGGTGGATCTTTTTGAACCCCCCGTTGCTACGGTCCCACTGGGGGATAAGGAAACCCCAGAACCTGATCCCTCTGCTGCTATATTTTCCTCAAACGTGTCTGCAGCGTCACCACCACGATCAGCTCCAGCTCCGTCGCCCCTTGTAGTTGACATATCTAAAAGCTCAATTCAAGGCAGCACAGTACAATATCAACAGCCCAACACCTGACAAGAACCCCCCGTGTAGTGTATTAGCACAAACAGAGCGTTCCAGAGGTATATGGTGACTAAAAATCACAGAGAAAAATACACAATAAGTATATCTTGCGAAACACTTATATTAAATATAACCCTGACGCACTTAGCCCCCTCAGGTTACAGAATATAGGGATAGCAATCTGAGTGAGATACACAAAATGGAGGTCACACAGCAGCTGTATGCACACATACAGTCACATTGTACAATGCAGAAATTATAACATGCTATAAAACTGCACTGGACTAGCAATACAGAGTAATACTAAGTATAGCTATACACTCAATGGATATATCAACACACAGTAAAGACTGGATGTATACCACAGGGTACTTGTACTAAATAACCCTGAGGGACTAAATGCACTGTTTCTTAACTAACACTGTCAGCAGACATGTAGAATACTTAAGTGTCCTGTAAAAAGCACAGCGCTGACATGCAGGCGGCTTTACAGAGGAGGATTTGCTTAAACAGTCCCAGGATCAGCTCAGCTTGTTCCAATGGTGCCCAAACGCTGACAGGGAGTGAGGGAGAGAGACATGCAGCTCCAGGGCGGGAACATTTACTCTAAATGGCGCCCGGGGCTGGGGGAGGGACTACAGGTCAAAGCCTTATCCCCTAGCTGGACTTCACCACCGGGTACTGCGGGCTTTAAAGTAAACGGTTTTTAGTAAAACCTACCTGTGCCCTTGCCCTGGTGGTCTGGTGAGGTCCCTGTACTGCCACAGTGTCCACGCCAGCGCTCGGCCCGCCTCCCATCGACCGCGCCGGAATGCCTGGGGGACCGACTTACCTCCTCCCTGAGTGCAGTCCTTGAAGTCTTCATTTTTCACTTAAAAACGCTCTTCTGAGGGCTGCTGGAGCAGCCCACCTGTTGTATGCCTGCACTGCTTGGCACCAACTACAAAACTGAGCTCCTGTGCACGGAGGCAGGGTTATAGAGGAGGCGGTGCTATGCATTCTGGGAACAGTCAAAGCTTTTAGCCTGTTTAGCCTGTTGGTGCCTCGGATCAAGATCCTACTCTACACCCCAATGTCATTCCCTATGGAGCCCAGTGTACCCCGCAGCAGAAAGGTAATATTTTTTGAAGATTGCTCTGAAACAAGCCATCAACTCTGGGAACTGTGGCTTTGAGAGTAGGGGTGAGCACATAAAGGTGATCCAACACTGCCCACCAGGCTGCCCCCTACTAGGCGGTATAGCTTAAATGTTGACAAGTATGGTTTAACCCCTGCTTATAACCGTGTAATGCTTAGTCACACCTACAATACTGCTGCACATGGGGTTTTGTTTTTTAACCTGCTGACCTGAAGGTCAGCTAAACACCGAACAGAACAATGAATGCGGCCAGTAAATAAACACTTGAGTATCACAATTAATGAAAGAAACCAAAATGGACATATTAATCACACGTTTTAAAGACAAAAAATAAATAAAAATTATGAGACTGGAAAACACACGGTCTTATCATTTACTGATAATAAAATGTTTTTTTTTTTTGGGAACCAATTGAGAAATATCTGAAATAATGAATTTTGGGTATTTTCTGTGAATAGAGCACTGACCTTGAGAAGTCAAGGAGCAATACAGAGATCAGAAAGTACATGCTGTACTGGTGTGTTCTGTGCAGCATATACAGTGGCTTAGGGCAGGATAAACCATTAGAAAAGGATGTGTAACACAATTCTACTGAAGAGCAGATACTGCACAATTCTTAGTATATCACATTAAGGAATACTGCATTGTGTAGGGCAAGATTTCCTTCCTTCCTGTCACATGGAGGGTAAAGCTGGGTACACATCAGGCAAACAACGCAACGTCTTCAACGATTTCCCTTGAACGCCCGGACAAATGATATAGTGCATACACACTGTGCAGTCTTACAAACGGCCTAATGATATATCGTGCATCGGTAATGATATACTGTATATCGGGTAGTGCGTACTCACTGAACGATTTGCTCAAAATTGTTAATGATATCATCAGATTGACCTGCATGTATGACCAACCTGAAGACGCGATGAACGACTCACTGGATGATGTGAACGATTTTAAAATCCCAAACCCTCATAAATCAGGCACTTCGTTAAAAACTAATCATCTGATGTGTAACCAGCTTTATAAAAATTTGTCCAGGATGCAGGCAAAACTTTTTGCCCATTGACAAGCATGACACTTTTTAGAATTATCATTATAAGCAGTTTAACTGGAACTAAAAGGTTAAATGGGATGGTATTGGGACCCTAGCACTTGGGATGCCTGCAGTCACAATACAGACAGTGGTATCACAATGCGTAGAATCTCGACACCTGCTAGGTAAGTATTTTAACACTACCCATCCCTACCTGCAGCGTGACACTAACCCTCTCCTTCACAGCCTTACCCTAAACCACCCCCACGCAGCCTGACACTACCCAGCCCCAACATACTAACGTTTGTGATGCCAATAGTCAGAATCCCGGCGAGAGCATTGTGATCAGTATAGGGATTCCGGTGTTAGCATTCCGACTGCCGTCATCCCGAACGCCAGTATCCTGACTGGATCCCGGTTAAAGGATTGTACAAATATAGATTAGCATGCGGTACTTTGCACTTGTCTTAGGTTACCTCTCTCTCTCTCCATCTTTGTCGATACACACACACACAGAACTGTGCGCACATATGAGACACAAGTATAGTGCAGTACTTATTGGGACAAGAAAATACTGCGCGACAGTGGAAATAGTTACTTCTAGTTGATTTCAGCATAAGATGAACGAGAATGACATAAAACTCTCAGCTGTTGGTTCAGAGATATAGCCTATTTACGATGATGTCGTTTTTTTTTTCTTTTTAAATACTAGGAATTTTGGAGTCTAGAGCATTGGTTCCCAAACTGGGTGCTTCGGGGCACTTGCAGGGGTGCCCTGGATTGGTGATCCAAGACCAATACAAATTATTTATGGTCAATGTAATAGGCAGAACCAGTGCTTGTGGCTTTCACTCATGAAATATGTGGACAAACAGGAGTGAACCCTATTCCTCACCATATAACGGACCCTTACAGTGTTTATATTTTGGGGGGCTCTTTGGTTTACTGGTGACCGCAGCTGGTATATGTGAATGATCAGTTAAATCATGCTGGGGAAGGGGTTTATGAGATTATAAGGAGTTGGCCAGGTAATCTGGTCTCTCATGGTAGTCTCCACCCCCCCCCCCTTTTTTTTCCCCTCTCTCATTCCCCCCCCCCCTTTTTTTTTCCCTAGATACAAAAAATTGATACAATGTGTTAAGGTTAATCAATATACTATATCATATCATCTCTAGCCTTGGTGGCCCCAGTATTTAATGTATTGGAATGTAATGAAAATCGTGCATGTGCTTTTTGTATATTTGATGTCTTTCTTAAGGTGCATACACACAGTGAGATTCGGGCCAACCCCGATTCTCACTATGCGACAGGGGCTAGGTCGGCATCGCAAGCACATAATGACTGTGCTTGCGATACTGACTATGTGCCATTTTGGCTAAAGGCCCATATAGACGAGCCGATGCAGGAGAGATGTGTGCTGAGCGAACCGCTCAGCACACATCTCTCCCGCCGCTCAGCAAAGCGCAATCTGTGCTGAGCGTGCGGGGGGAGACGGGGGGGCGCTCACTTCACCCAGCAGGTGAAGTGAGCGACCCGCTAGATAGGCCTGCATGCAGGCCAATCTAGCAGCAGCGATAGCGATGTGCGGGGCCGCGCATCGCTATCGCTGATGGGGCTACACACGGAGCGATCATGTTGAAATTCTAAGCAATCTAGTCAGATTGCTTAGAATATCGCTCCGTGAGTACCCCCCTTAAGTGTCAATTTTGATTCTTTCCTACGAGATAGTCCAAATTTACTTGCCTGCACAGTCTATCTAGGCTTGCGATGCCGACCGCGCGGAACCGCGCATCGGCATAGCATCGGGATTGCAAAGTGACTTTCACCTTGTGATCTGCACTAACTTTTATTACGATTTGGACTATATAGTCAAAATCGTAAGAAAATATCTCACCATGTTTACACAAGTCTGAATTTCTCAATAAAAAACTTTTGGCCTAGGAGGGTGCAGTGAATAAAATCTGATATTCTAGGGTTTCCCGATTCAAAAAAAGTTTGGCACCCACTGGTCTAGAGTATAGGTTGGCTAACTTGAGTACAGGAATGCAGAGTCGTAGAAGGCCACGTTTTGTTTATTGTCTGCATATAGCTTGCATCAAGTGAAGGTTATGTGATGGTGCTTTCATTTGTTTGGAGTTTTGTGGTTATAATTTATATTTAAAGCCAAGATGCCATGTAAATGTTTTAACTTCTGAGTGATGATTAAGGAAGGAATCTTTTTTAGTCTGCAAATTCGTCAACTTCTTAAGTATGAAAACTTAATCAGAGATCTCATGGTCAATTATTCAGGATTTATGTTTATTTATACATCTTTACCTTTTTCCCCCCATATAGTACTCTGTCCGGAGGATTCACTTGAAAAGGAAGGAGGATTCTAAGTGAAACCAATTGGGACTGCCTCGTATTGGACCCCTTCCAATTATCCTATATTCTAACAGTGGAGCATGGAATTTCCATTTACTTTTTGAGACTATTTCTGTTGCTGGTAAGATAACTCCTGGTGATTTTCCTTTGCTGCTCCATTTCCAGCAGAGAGGACTGTGTATTGTGTGTAATGAGAAAGCGGCTTGGGAAACCGTTAATGGTGTTGTGCGTGGCTTTTTGTTGAGATTGTGAACAACCTTCTAAAACTCATCAATTAGGCTGCAACATGTCACTGAAAATCCACTTTCTCTAGCATCCACAAGGAATATTGGGGACACATTAGTACAATGGGGTATAGACGGGCCCCAAAGGAGCCAGTGCACTTTAAATTTCTTCCACTGGGTGTGCTGGCTCCTCCCCACTGTGCCCCCTCCCACAGGCAGTTTAGAAGAGTGCCCTCAGGAGAGGATGCACACTCTGCTAGCTCCAGAGTTTTTCTTCATTTTAAATTTTAAACTTTTGTTTATTTCGGTATGCTGTTTTGCGCCGTGGGAGTTGGGGGGACAGTTACCTGCCTCGCGAGGTGCAGAGCCACTTCACCGCTGCAGGACCAGCATCCTGAGGGGTTGTTTGTTCAGCGGGGCACTGCGCCTTGGCTGTTGCAACAGCAGCATGCCGCACACCCCTAACACTGGCTGAAGGTGATTGTCGGTGGTGAGTACATACCGGGGACCTCGCTAGGGGGGTCCCCCGGTTCTTGGTGCGGCAGAAACGTGGGTGAGGCATACGGGTACCTTCTGGGGGGGACCCATTATAGCCCCTGCGTGAGACTAACGATGGCTGTACCAAACACTCATGTGAGGCTACAGCATGGTTAGGAGACAGGGCCAGTATAAAATAGGATTTTAAATACCTACTGGTAAATCCTTTTCTCGTAGTCCATAAGGGATATTGGGGACAGATTTAGTACGATGGGGTATAGACGGGTCTAAAGGAGCCAGTGCACTTTAAATTTCTTCAACTGGGTGTGCTGGCTCCTCCCCTCTATGCCCCCTCCCACAGGCAGTTATAGGTAAAACAGTGCCCGTAGGAGAAAGGACACACTTGAGAGAAGGAACATAACAATAAGTGTGGTGAGATTTACACACTAACATAACCTGGCCAGCAATGGCTGGCAACAGAAAACAGCAACAGCTAAACTGTAACACATAACAGAGAACCTGCAGAAAGTCACCGCACAGAGGTGGGCACCCAATATCCCTTATGGACTACGAGAAAAGGAGTTACCGGGGAATACGGTCATTAGGTCGACCGCTATTGGTCAACATGCAGTAGGTCGACAGGGTCACTAGGTCGACAGTTCAAAAGGTCGAAATGAGTTTTTCACATTTTTTTTCTTACATTTTAGGACTGTGTCATACTTTACGATCCATGTGGACTTCGATTAGGAATAGTAACCTGTTCCGAGCGTTGCGGTAGCAGTGCGAGGCACCTTGCCCGAAGCATGGCGAGCTGCGAGGGGACACAGTGCACTAATTGGGGTTCCCTGTTACTTTACGAAGAAAATGACAAGCAAAAAAACACAAAAACCCCCCACCTCATGTCGACCTAATGCATGTTGACCAATAGTGGTCGACCTAATGACTGTAGACCTAAGTTGTGTCGACCCAACGAATCATAGCTTTACCGGTAGATATTTAAAATCCTATTTTCTCTAGCTTCCATAATGGATATTGGGGACAGATTTAGTATGATGGGGATGTCCCAAAGCTTCCAGAACGGGCGGGAACGTGAGGAGACTGCTGTAGTACCGCCTGCCCAAACTGGGTATCCTCTTTGGCCAGGATATCAAATTTGTAGAATTTCACACAAAAAAAAGTGTTCTTCCCCGACAAGGTAGCCGCTCGGCATAGTTGCAAGGCCGAGACTCCACGGGAAGCTGACCAGGAAGAGCCCACTGACCTTGCAGAGTAAGCCTCCAGAGACTGAGGAACACGTAAGGCTGCCAACACATAGGCCTGTTGGATAGTAAGCCTAATCCAACGAGCAATGGTCTGCTTTAAAGCAGGACAACCCTTTTTCTGCGCATCATAAAGCACGAATAAGGAATCAGTCTTTTTGAGCCGAGCTGTGCGCCTGACATAGATCTTCAAAGTACGCACAACATTCAAAGTTGAAGCATCAGAACAGGACGGAACCATAATAGATTGATTCAGGTGGAATGCGGAGACAACCTTCGGCAGGAACTGCTGTCTAGTCCGGAGCTCCACTCTGTCCTCGTAAAGACCAAGTAGGGACTTTTACATGATAAGACCCCCAATTCTGAGACGCGTCTAGCAGAAGCCAGGGCCAATAACATCACTGTCTTCCATGTGAGGTACTTGTCTTCTACTGTAATAAGAGGCTCAAACCAGGACAACTGTAGAAATTTAAACACAACATCCAAAGCCAGTGGCCGTAGGCGGCACAAAGGGAGGTCTGAACTTCTGTCAACACAGCCAATTTCTTCTGAAAGAAAATTGAGAGAGCTGAAATCTGGACCTTCACGGAGCCCAGACGCAAGCCCTTATCCACATCAGCCTGTAGGAAACGTAGGAAAATGTCCCAAGTGAAACTCTGCAGGTGGATACGTGCCTTCCTCGCACCAAGAGACATATTTCCTCCAGATACGATGATAGTGTTTTGAAATCAAAGATTTTCTGGCTTGCACCATAGTGGCAATGACTTTTTTGGAAAGCCCTTTGTGAGCTAGGATGTTCCGCTCAACTTCCATGCAGTCAAACGAAGCCGCCGTAAGTCCAGGTAGGTGAACGGTCCTTGCTGAAGAAGATTCTTTCTTAGCGGCAGAGGTCAAGGGTCTTCTATGGACATGTCCAGTAGAGTCCGTCGGGGCCAATCCGGCGCAATCAGGATTGCTTGGCATCCGTGATACCTGATCCGCTGGAGCACCCTTGCGATCAATGGACTCGGAGGAAATAGGGAGACCAGCGGGTAAGGCCAAGGCGATGTCAGCGCATCCACTGCACTCGCCTGAGGGTCTCTGGTTTGCGAGCAGTAGCAGCGAAGCTTCTTGTTGAGGTGAGACGCCATAATGTCGATCTACGGGTATCCCCACCTGTCGACAATCTGTTGAAACACCTGAGGATGTAATCCCCACTCCCCCGGGTGGAGGTCGATGCGACTTAGGAAGTCCGCTTCTCAGTTGTCCACTCCTGAAATGAAAATTGCGGACTGCGCTCTTGCATTTCTTTCCGCCCAGAGAAGTATATTTTACACTTCTCACATGCATGCCCTGCTTTTTGTCCCTCCCTGTCGATTGATGTATGCCACTGCCGTGGCTTTATCCAACTGAACTTGGATCGCTCGATTCCCTGAGTAGAGGGGTGGCCTGAATCAGAGCATTGTAGATAGCCCGAAGTTCCAGATTGTTGATCAGAAGTAGGGCCTCTTGGGCAGACCACCTGCCCTGGAACTGTGCTCCCTGGGTGAAAGCTCCCCATCCTCTCGGGTTCGCATCCGTCGTGAGGAGGATCCAATCCTGAATCCCGAAACATCGACCTTCCAGCAGGTTGGAAGACTAACCACCACAGGAGGGAAATCCTGGCCTGGGGTGACGGCTGAATCATCCGGTGCATCTGAAGATGTGAACCGGACCACTTGTTCAGGATGTCCAACTGGAAGGGTCTGGCATGGAACCTTCCGAACGGTATCGCCTCGTACGAGGCCACCATTTTTCCCAACAATTTTATGCAAAGATGAATGGAAACTCGAGCAGGTCGGAGAACCATGCGAACGATCTCTTGAAGTGTTCTCACCTTGTCCTCTAGGAGGAACACTCTCTGAGACTACCATATTCAGTATCATACCCAGAAACAGGAGCCTTTGAGACGGTTCCAGTTAAGACTTCTGTAGATTGAGGATCCACCCGTGGTTGGATAGTGCGATCTATATGGAGCAGTAGAAGCTCCCTGGAACTTGCTTTTATCAGGAGATCGTCCAGGTAAGGGACAGTGTTGACCCCCTGGACTCTGAGCTGGAACATCATTTCCGCCATCACTTTCGTGAACACCCTTGGAGCTGGGTGAACTGCAGATAGTCCTGATAAGGGGGCCAATTGGGATATGTAGGTAGGAGTCCTTGATATCCAGAGACATGATGAATTCCTGTTGTTCCAGGCCCGCGATCACCGCTCTCAAAGATTCCATCTTGAATTTGAAAAGCTTCAGGTAAGGATTCAAGGACTTCGGATTCAAAATGGGTCTCACAGACCCATCTGGTTTTGGCACAACGAACAGACTGGAGTAGTAAGCTTGTCACTGCTGATGCAGGGGTACTGGAACGATGACCCGGGACTGGACCAACTTGTCGATGGCCAGTAGTAGCGTAACACGCATATTTTCCAAAACTGGCAAACCGGATTGAAAAATCGTTGGGGAGGAGCACCATCGAACTCCTGCTTGTAACCCTGAGAGATGAGGTCCCTTACCCAGGCATCTTGGCAGGAACCATCCCAGATGTGGCTGTAGTGACGTAACCGAGCTCCCACCACGAGATCCTCCGGTTGGGTGGGTACAGTCATGCCTAAGTCTTTGTGGAAGTTGAACTGGTGCTCTATTCCTGAGAGCCAGCAACGGCTGGCTTCTTAGGCTTACCTATGGAGCCTCTAGCTGCATTGGAGTCACCTTGGTCCCTAGATCGAAATCTGGAGGACCGAAAGGACTGAGTAGACGGTCCCGGGTAGGTACACCTAGCAGGCGGAGCCCCTGAAGGTAGCCCCCCAGCAGTAGCTTTGGAGATCCATGCATCCATTTCACCTCCAAAGAGCCATTCACCTGTGAAGGGAAGAGATTTCACATTACATTTGGAGTCAGCGACTGCAATCCACTGAGGCAACAATATGGCTCTTCATGCAGACACAGCCATAGCAGTGGTTCTGGCATTTATATTGCCAATCTCTTTAAAGGGAGGCACAGAGGACACTTGCCGTGTCCTGAATGTGTTTTAGGAAAGTTGCAGTAAAAACCAAGGTCATATCCCCTGAAAGACCCTCTTCAATACGAGTAGCCCATGTATGAATGGCATGCGTCATCCAGCAACCAGCAATGACCGGCCTCTGAGCTACACCTGCAGTAGTCTAGATAGATTTAGAGTGGTCTCTATTTTCTTATCTCCCGGGTCATTTACCGTAAGAGAGCCCGGATCAGGGAGCACCGCCTTTTTAGAAAGGTGAGAGACTGAGACGTCTACTGCTGGAGATTCTTCCCAGAATTTCCTGCCTGCAGGGGCAAATGGAAAGGTATTTAAAACCCTTTTGGACACCTGATATTTTTTTTCTGGATTTTTCCAGGCTAATTTAAATAAATCATCCAATTCTTTGGAATCAGGAAAGGTGACTGTCAGTTTGTCTTGTGGGAGGAAAAATGTCTGCTCATTAGTAGCATCCTCCAGAAGGAGCTTTAACACATCCCGTATAGCTAATATGAGAGGTATGATACCCTGTGTAGGGGTGGAATCCCCACTAATGGGATCCCCAGCTACCTGTACATCATCATCAGAATCTGATAGGATTGCAGGCAAAGCACGTTTTTGTGCACCTTTAGTAGACAGCGGGGGGTTGGAAGCATAAGCCTTGGCAGTTAGGCTAGCCACTGCTTGTTGCAGTTCTTGTGTTTTATTGGCATTGGCAGTGAGCTGAGATGACATATCAGACATCATGGTTTTTATAGCCCCCAGCCAGGAGGGCTCTGGATTCTCCCCCATGTTGTTATCAGCATTTTGTGATGGCTGATTACACTGGTCACAGGATATGGAGCCCGATGAACTAGGGAAGAATCTGGTATTACATACATTGCATGACTTCTGTTTCACCATAATGAAAGACAGAAACAATACACATACAACACAGACTGAATACAATACAAGCCTGCCCTATTGCATGTGAGAGGAGACACAGAAGAGAGGACACCAGCGCTGTACAGCCCCAGTGAGACTGTCAGCGTTTTATATATTAACATGTAACAGTGATACTGCTGTACAGAGAATTCCCCAGAGGAATGTAAACTGTGCACTGATAGCAGTTCTTCCCCTCTGCACCCACTACCAGTGATCCTGTGACCGTTTTGAGGAGCTGCATGAGGCTGCTGATTGCTTATGCAGAGGAAGGCGCCAAAATGCCGCTTAGCCCGCTTTGATGTAGCTCCGCCCCCCGCTATGGTGCTGGAGCTACTAATAAGTTTTATACTGGCAATGTCTCCACAGGCTGTGTAGCCTCACATAAATGCTTGGTACAACACTCCTCCAGCCAGTCTCATGCAGGAGCACCCGCTGGTCTCCCCCAGGAGGGACCCATACGCCTCACCCACGCTTCAGCCGCACAATGAACCGGGGGGGAGGGGGGGGGCCCCGGTTTGTACTGAACACGATTACCTTCAGGCTCTGTTAGGGGTGTGCGGCAAGCTGCGGCTGCGACAGCAAGGGCGCAGTGCTCCTCTGAACAAACGGCCCCTCAGGACAGCGGAGAAGCGGCTCTGCACCTCATAAGGCCGGTAACCGTCTCCCCCTCTAACTCACACGGCGCAGGTATGCTGTTGCCCAAACAGCATACCGAAATAAGTAAAAGTTTAAATGAAACTGAAGAAAAACTCTGGACCTTGCAGAGTGTGCACCCTCTCCTGAGGACACTTTTTTTCTAAACTGCCTGTGGGAGGGGACAGAGGGGAGGAGCCAGCACACCCAGTTGAAGAAATTTAGCTCCTTTGGACCCGTCTATACCCCATTGTACTAAATCTGTCCCCAATAACTCTTATGGACGCTAGAGAAAATAGGATTTTAATTACCTACCGATAAATCCTTATTCTCGTAGTCCGTAGAGGTCCACATTAGTACCATGGGGCATAGACGGGTCCACTATGAGCCTTGGGCACTTTAAGAAATCAATAGTGTGCACTGGCTCCTCCCTCTATGCCCCTCCTACCAGACTCAGTCTAGAAACTGTGCCCGAGGAGACTGACATATCCTAAGAAAGGCTTTAACATAACAGTGGTGAGATTCGAACCTGCACACGCAAACAAGAGGAAAGCCATGCTAACCAAACTTAAACAGGAACAGCAACAGCTGAACCAACAACATTACTTAACGAAGTAACAGTGCAGGAAACACGAAGCACTGGGCGGACGCCCAGTATCCTCTATGGACTAGAAGAAAAGGATCTGCCGCTAATTGTGCACAGATATTATTCCCCTGAGGGAATTACATTGTATAAGCAGTTATCACTGTTATGTAAAACCATTGACAGCCTCACTGGGGCTCTGCAGCGTTGGGTGTGCTGGGTCCTCTCTTCTTCTGCGTCCTCTCACATGCAATAGGGCAGTCTTGCATTGTAATCAATCTGTGTTGTATGTGTATTGTGTGTTTTCATTATGGTAAAACAAAAGTTATACAGTGTATGTAATGCCAGATTCTCCCCTCTGTTATCCGGTTCCATATCATGTGAGCAGTGTAGTCAGTCAACATACAAAATGCTGAGGACAATGTGAGTCACAAGCCCACCTGGCTATCAAAACTATGATGTCTGATATGTCATCTCAGCTCACTGCAAATGCCAACAAAACACAAGAACTGCAAAAAGTAGTAGTAGATCTAGCTGCCAGGGCTGATGTTCCCCCATCACCCCCTGTCTAATACAGGTGCGCAAAAACGTGCTTTACCTGCACTTCTATCAGATTCTGATGATATACAGGATGATGGGGATGGTGTGGATCTTTCAGGTGGGGATTCCACTCCTACACAGGGTACTGAACCCCTCATTTTAGCTATAAAGTATGTGCTAAAGCTCCCCCAAGAGGATGCTGTAAATCAGCAGTCGTTTTTCCTCATTCAAGACAAACTGACTGTCACATTTCCTGATTCTAAAGAATTAGATGATTTATTTAAGCTAGCCTGGAAGAATCCAGATAAGAAATATCAGGTGTCAAAACGGTTTATGAAAATAAGTTTTATTGGTTTTTATATGAAGAAAAAAACAAAAAAAAAAACAGATGCATAAACTTTAGACAACATTTGTGGATCAACATAGGAGGTGCATAAAATTGAGGCAATAGAAAGACATACTAACAGCACAGGTCGTAGTGATCCTATTCATCAAATAACAAAGAAAGGTAATTGAAACTACAATACAGCTACAAAAAGAGCAAAACGTGAAAGGAGGAAAGAGGAAGTAAGAGCAAGAAATAATAAAGAGGGGAGGGAGGGTGGGAGCGTCGGCCAGACAAAGTTGGTCACCAGATCGAATTCTGCCTCTAATTAGAAAGCGGATCAAATGGTTGTCAATGGCGATTCAGCATTAAAGTGCGTTGTCCATGGCGTCCAAGTGCGTATAAAAGTGACTGATGTGTCATGAAGGGCAGCGGTGATGCGTTCCAGCTTGTATGTGGACCAAATAGCATTAATAGTGGCGGGAAGAGTAGGGGGAGAGGTGGACTTCCAATTTGTTGCTATTTGGCATTGGCCGTATTTAAAATGTGCTTAATAAGTTTTAATAGATGGCTCGACGTGTCTGGAACTGGGCGCAAAAGTAGAGAGTAAAATGGTGTGTCCGGAATAACCACATCGGTGATTTCTAATATTAGTTTATGAATTTGACGCCAGTAGCGGCGGGCAATCCCACAGGACCACCAAACATGCAGCATGGTTCCCTTCTGTCCACAAAGTCTCCAACATCTATCAGAACAGGAAGGGTAAATAGCCTGAAGTCTAGACGGCACAAGGTACCATCGGTAATAAATTGTATAAGAATTTTCTTTGATACGAACCGACAAGGAGCTCTTAGCAATTTCCTGTCTGATGACAGCCCACTCTTCGATAGTCAACGTCTCCCCTATATCTCGTTCCCACGCTATTTCATGAGACTCTTTCGCAGGGGAATTGTGTGAGAGCAAGATTTGGTAAATGGCGGACAACAAACCTTTTGTAGAGCGTTGGCCACAACATAAAGATTCAAACGCAGTTTTGGATATAGGGTGGGCAGTTTTACATCGAGTAGAATAAAAGTGACGAATTTGCAGGAATTGATAGAAAGTTGAGTGGGGAAGAGAGAAGCGTGATTGCGGTCCGCAAACAAGGGAAATGAAGAAAGGGGTGCCAGATCAATCAGGAAAAGGACGTTGTGAGAGGTCCAGTGACTAAAAGCAAGGTGGTTAGTACCTGGGGGGAACATTGTATTGTTCCAGAGAGGAGTCAGCAGCGGGTTGTAGGAGCAAAGACGATAATAGCGGGTGCATTGATCCCAAACCGATAATGCAAAACGCATCGTCGGCAACAAGAGACACGAGGCTGGGCGGGAGCGAGGCACGCACCATAACAGGGTTGAAGGGGATTATACATTTATTACATGAGCTTCCAAAAGTGTCCATAATCTCTGTTCAGGAGGTGAGTGCCAGAGAGCACAGGAGGCCAAGTGCGTAGCACGATAATAGTTAATCAAATCCGGCATACCGAGGCCCCCTGAGTTACGATGTTGCTGGAGTAATCGAATCTTAACTCTGGGTTTCTTTCCAGCCCAGATGAAGATAGATAGATCCCTTTGCAGATTCTTCAAGATTTTAGTCTGTATATGGATAGGGAGGGTCTGCCAAAGATATAGCAATCGCGGAAGTATGTTCATTTTGATAGCAGCTATGCGCCCAAGCCAAGAGATATAGAATTTGTTCCAACCCCCGAGATCGGTACGTATAGAAGCGAATAGACGCGGGAAGTTGGCCGTGTATAGTGACGCGTGCGAATTAGTCAGGTAGATACCTAGATACTAAAGTTTAGTGTTGCCATTTAAATGGGTAAGAAGACTGTAGGAGGCGTAGATTCCGGGGAGTCACGTGTATATCCAGGATTTCTCTAATGTCCTAAGTGGATGCTGGGGACTTCGTAAGGACCATGGGGAATAGCGGCTCCGCAGGAGACTGGGCACATCTAAAGAAAGCTTTAGGACTATCTGGTGTGCACTGGCTCCTCCCCCTATGACCCTCCTCCAAGCCCCAGTTAGATCTCTGTGCCCGAACGAGAAGGGTGCACACTAGGGGCTCTCCTGAGCTTCTTAGTGAAAGTTTTAGATTAGGTTTTTTATTTTCAGTGAGACCTGCTGGCAACAGGCTCACTGCATCGAGGGACTAAGGGGAGAAGAAGCGAACTCACCTGCGTGCAGAGTGGATTGGGCTTCTTAGGCTACTGGACATTAGCTCCAGAGGGACGATCACAGGCCCAGCTTGGATGGGTCCCAGAGCCGCGCCGCCGGCCCCCTTACAGAGCCAGAAGGCAGAAGAGGTCCGGAAAATCGGCGGCAGAAGACGTCCTGTCTTCAACAAGGTAGCGCACAGCACTGCAGCTGTGCGCCATTGCTCTCAGCACACTTCGGTCACTGAGGGTGCAGGGCGCTTGGGAGGGCGCCCTGAGACGCAATAAAAACACCTTGGATGGCAAAAAAATGCATCACATATAGCTCCTGGGCTATATGGATGCATTTAACCCCTGCCAGAATCCATAAAAAAGCAGGTGAAAAGTCCGCGAAAAAGGGGCGGAGCCTATCTCCTCAGCACACTGGCGCCATTTTCCCTCACAGCTCCGTTGGAGGGAAGCTCCCTGTCTCTCCCCTGCAGTCACTACACTACAGAAAGGGTTAAAAAAAAGAGAGGGGGGCACTAATTGGGCGCAGTATTAACTATACAGCAGCTATAAGGGGAAAAAATAAGATTTTACTTACCGATAAATCTATTTCTCGTAGTCCGTAGTGGATGCTGGGACTCCGTAAGGACCATGGGGAATAGCGGCTCCGCAGGAGACAGGGCACAAAATAAAAGCTTAAGGATCAGGTGGTGTGCACTGGCTCCTCCCCCTATGACCCTCCTCCAAGCCTCAGTTAGGATACTGTGCCCGGACGAGCGTACATAATAAGGAAGGATATTGAATCCCGGGTAAGACTCATACCAGCCACACCAATCACACCGTACAACTCGTGATCTGAACCCAGTTAACAGTATGATAAACGCAAAGGAGCCTCTGAAAAGATGGCTCACAACAATAATAACCCGAATTTTTGTAACAATAACTATATACAAGTATTGCAGACAATCCGCACTAGGGATGGGCGCCCAGCATCCACTACGGACTACGAGAAATAGATTTATCGGTAAGTAAAATCTTATTTTCTCTGACGTCCTAGTGGATGCTGGGACTCCGTAAGGACCATGGGGATTATACCAAAGCTCCCAAACGGGCGGGAGAGTGCGGATGACTCTGCAGCACCGAATGAGAGAACTCCAGGTCCTCCTCAGCCAGGGTATCAAATTTGTAGAATTTAGCAAACGTGTTTGCCCCTGACCAAGTAGCTGCTCGGCAAAGTTGTAAAGCCGAGACCCCTCGGGCAGCCGCCCAAGATGAGCCCACTTTCCTTGTGGAATGGGCTTTTACTGATTTTGGTTGTGGCAATCCTGCCACAGAATGTGCAAGCTGAATTGTACTACAAATCCAACGAGCAATCGTCTGCTTTGAAGCAGGAGCACCCAGCTTGTTGGGTGCATACAGGATAAACAGCGAGTCAGATTTTCTGACTCCAGCCGTCCTGGAAACATATATTTTCAAGGCCCTGACAACGTCAAGCAACTTAGAGTCCTCTAAGTCCCTGGTAGCCGCAGGTACCACAATAGGTTGGTTCATGTGAAATGCAGAAACCACCTTAGGTAGAAATTGAGGACGAGTCCTCAATTCCGCCCTGTCAGAATGAAAAATTAAGTAAGGGCTTTTATATGATAAAGCCGCCAATTCTGACACACGCCTGGCTGAAGCCAAGGCTAACAGCATCGACACCTTCCATGTGAGATATTTTAAGTCCACAGTGGAAAGTGGTTCAAACCAATGTGACTTTAGAAAACTCAACACAACATTGAGATCCCAAGGTGCCACTGGAGGCACAAAAGGAGGCTGTATGTGCAGCACCCCTTTTACAAAAGTCTGAACTTCAGGTACTGAAGCCAGTTCTTTCTGGAAGAAAATCGACAGGGCCGAAATTTGAACCTTAATGGACCCCAATTTTAGGCCCATAGACAGTCCTGTTTGCAGGAAATGAAGGAAACGACCCAGTTGAAATTCCTCTGTAGGGGCCTTCTTGGCCTCACACCACGCAACATATTTACGCCAAATGCGGTGATAATGTTTTGCGGTTACGTCCTTCCTGGCCTTGACCAGAGTAGGGATGACTTCTTCTGGAATGCCTTTTTCCCTCAGGATCCGGCGTTCAACCGCCATGCCGTCAAACGCAGCCGCGGTAAGTCTTGGAACAGACAAGGCCCCTGCAGTAGCAGGTCCTTTCTTAGAGGTAGAGGCCACGGTTCGTCCGTGAGCATCTCTTGAAGTTCCGGGTACCAAGTCCTTCTTGGCCAATCCGGAACCACAAGAATAGTTCTTACTCCTCTCCTTCTTATGATTCTCAGTACTTTTGGTATGAGAGGCAGAGGAGGGAACACATACTGACTGGTACACCCACGGCGTTACCAGAGCGTCCACTGCTATTGCCTGAGGGTCCCTTGACCTGGCGCAATATCTGTCCAGTTTTTTGTTTAGACGTGACGCCATCATGTCCACCTTTGGTTTTTCCCAACGGTTTACAATCAGGTGGAAGACTTCTGGGTGAAGTCCCCACTCTCCCGGGTGAAGGTCGTGTCTGCTGAGGAAGTCTGCTTCCCAGTTGTCCACTCCCGGAATGAACACTGCTGACAGTGCTATCACATGATTTTCCGCCCAGCGAAGAATCCTTGCAGCTTCTGCCATTGCCCTCCTGCTTCTCGTGCCGCCCTGTCTGTTTACGTGGGCGACTGACGTGATGTTGTCCGATTGGATCAACACCGCCTGACCCTGAAGCAGAGGTTTTGCTTGACTTAGGGCATTGTAAATGGCCCTTAGTTCCAGAATGTTTATATGAAGAGATGTTTCCATGCTTGACCACAAGCCCTGGAAATTCCTTCCCTGTGTGACTGCTCCCCAGCCTCTCAGGCTGGCATCCGCGGTTACCAGGATCCAATCCTGAATGCCAAATCTGCGGCCCTCTAGTAGATGAGCACTCTGCAGCCACCACAGGAGAGACACCCTTGTCCTTGGCGACAGGGTTATCCGCTGATGCATCTGCAGATGCGATCCGGACCATTTGTCCAGTAGATCCCACTGAAACGTTCTTGCATGGAATCTTCCGAATGGAATCGCTTCGTAAGAAGCCACCATTTTTCCCAGGACCCTCGTGCACTGATGCACTGAGACCTGTCCTGGTTTTAGGAGGTTCCTGACTAGCTCGGATAACTCCCTGGCCTTCTCCTCCGGGAGAAACACCTTCTTCTGGACTGTGTCCAGAATCATTCCTAGGAACAGTAGACGTGTCGTTGGAATCAGCTGCGATTTTGGAATATTTAGAATCCACCCGTGCTGACGTAACACTACCTGAGATAGTGCTACTCCGACTTCTAACTGTTCCCTGGATCTTGCCCTTATCAGGAGATCGTCCAAGTAAGGGATAATTAAAATGCCTTTTCTTCGTAGAAGAATCATCATTTCGGCCATTACCTTGGTAAAGACCAGAGGTGCCGTGGACAATCCAAACGGCAGCGTCTGAAACTGATAATGACAGTTTTGTACTACAAACCTGAGGTACCCTTGGTGAGAAGGGTATATTGGGACGTGGAGATAAGCATCTTTGATGTCCAGAGACACCATATAGTCCCCTTCTTCCAGGTTCGCTATCACTGCTCTGAGTGACTCCATCTTGAATTTGAACCTTTTTATGTAAGTGTTCAAGGATTTCAGATTTAAAATTGGTCTCACCGAGCCGTCCGGCTTCGGTACCACAAACAGCGTGGAATAATACCCCTTTCCGTTGCAGGAGGGGTACCTTGATTATCACCTGCTGGGAATACAGCTTGTGAATGGCTTCCAAAACTGCCTCCCTGTCGGAGGGAGACTTTGGTAAAGCAGACTTCAGGAACCGATGAGGGGGAAACGCCTCGAATTCCAGTTTGTACCCCTGCGATACTACCTGTAGAATCCAGGGATCCACTTGCGAGTGAGCCCACTGCGCGTTGAAATTCTTGAGACGGGCCCCCACCATATCTGAGTCTGCTTGTAAAGCCCCAGCGTCATGCTGAAGACTTGGCAGAAGCAGGGGAGGGCTTCTGCTCCTGGGAAGCGGCTGCATGGTGCAGTCTTTTTCCTCTTCCTCTGCCCCGGGGCAGAAAGGAGTGGCCTTTTGCTCGCTTGTACTTATGGGAACGAAAGGACTGAGTTTGAAAAGACGGTGTCTTTTTCTGCTGATGTGGAGTGACCTGGGGTAAAAAGGTGGATTTTCCAGCCGTTGCCGTGGCCACCAGGTCCGATAGACCAGCCCCAAATAACTCCTCCCCTTTATACGGCAATACTTCCATGTGCCGTTTGGAATCCGCATCCCCTGACCACTGTCGCGTCCATAACGCTCTTCTGGCAGAGATGGACATAGCACTTACTCTTGATGCCAGGGTGCAAATATCCCTCTGTGCATCACGCATATATAGTAATGCATCCTTTAAATGTTCTATAGTTAACAAAATATTGTCCCTATCCAGGGTATCAATATTCTCGGTCAGGGAATCAGACCATGCGACTCCAGCACTGCACATCCAGGCTGAGGCGATTGCTGGTCGCAGTATAACACCAGTATGTGTGTATATACTTTTTAGGATATTTTCCAGCCTTCTATCAGCTGGTTCTTTGAGGGTAGCCGTATCAGGAGACGGTAACGCTACTTGTTTTGATAAACGTGTGAGCGCCTTATCTACCCTAGGGGGTGTTTCCCAACGCGCCCTAACCTCTGGCGGGAAAGGATATAATGCTAATAATTTTTTAGAAATTAGCTGTTTTTTATCGGGGGAAACCCACGCTTTTTCACACACCTCATTTATTTCCTCTGACTCAGGAAAAAATATTGGTAGTTTTTTCTCACCCCACATAATACCCTTCTTTGTGGTACTTGTAGTGTCAGAAAGGTTCAATGCCTCTTTCATTGCCGTGATCATGTAACGTGTGGCCCTACTGGACATTACGTTTGTCTCGTCACCGTCGACACTAGACTCAGTATCTGTGTCAGGGTCTGTGTCGACCCACTGAGGTAACGGGCGTTTCAGCGCCCCTGACGGTGTTTGAGACGCCTGGACAGGCACTAATTGATTTGCCGGCTGTCTCATGTCGTCAACAGTTTTTTGCAAATTGCTGACATTATCACTTAATTGTTTAAATACAATCATCCAGTCAGGTGTCGACTCCCTAGGGGGTGACATCACCAACACAGGCAACTGCTCCGCCTCCACATCATTTTCCTCCTCATACATGTCGACACACGCGTACCGACACACAGCACACACACCGGGAATGCTCTGATAGAGGACAGGACCCCACTTAGCCCTTTGGAGAGACAGAGGGAGAGTCTGCCAGCACACACCCAGCGCTATATATATATATATACAGGGATAACCTTATATAAGTGTTACTCCCTTATAGCTGCTGTTAATATATTTATTTGCTGCCAAACGTGCCCCCCCTTCTCTTTTTTACCGTGATTCTGAAGCAGGACTGCAGGGGAGAGTCAGGGAGCCGTCCTTCCAGCGGAGCTGTGAGGGAAAATGGCGCTTGTGTGCTGAGGAGATAGGCTCCGCCCCTTCACGACGTCCTTATCTCCAGCTTTTTTGTGTAAAATGGCAGGGGATTAAAATACATCCATATAGCCCAGGAGCTATATGTGATGTATTCTGTTTTGCCACCTAAGGTATTCTGTTATATTGCGTCTCAGGGCGCTCCCCCCCCCCAGCGCCCTGCACCCTCAGTGACCGGAGTGTGAAGTGTGCTGAGAGCAATGGCGCACAGCTGCGGTGCTGTGCGCTACCTTAGTCTGAAGACAGGATGTCTTCTGCCGCCGATTTCACCGGACCTCTTCGTCTCTTCTGGCTCTGTAAGGGGGACGGCGGCGCGGCTCCGGTGACCCATCCAGGCTGAACCTGTGATCGTCCCTCTGGAGCTAGTGTCCAGTAGCCTAAGAAACCCGATCCACTCTGCACTCAGGTGAGTCCGTTTCTTCTCCCCTTAGTCCCACGATGCAGTGAGCCTGTTGCCAGCAGGACTCACTGAAAATAAAAAAACCTAACTAAACTTTTATTCTAAGCAGCTCAGGAGAGCCACCTAGATTGCACCCTTCTCGGCCGGGCACAAAAATCTAACTGAGGCTTGGAGGAGGGTCATAGGGGGAGGAGCCAGTGCACACCACCTGATCCTTAAGCTTTTATTTTGTGCCCTGTCTCCTGCGGAGTCGCTATTCCCCATGGTCCTTACGGAGTCCCAGCATCCACTAGGACGTCAGAGAAACACTTATATAAGGTTATCCCTGTATATATATAGCGCTCTGGTGTGTGCTGGCAAACTCTCCCTCTGTCTCCCCAAAGGGCTAGTGGGGTCCTGTCCTCTATCAGAGCATTCCCTGTGTGTGTGCTGTATGTCGGTACTTTTGTGTCGACATGTATGAGGAGAAAAATGATGTGGAGACGGAGCAGATTGCCTGTAATAGTGATGTCACCCCCTAGGGGGTCGACACCTGAGTGGATGAACTGTTGGAAGGAATTACGTGACAGTGTCAGCTCTGTATAAAAGACAGTGGTTGACATGAGACAGCCGGCTACTCAGCTTGTGCCTGTCCAGACGTCTCATAGGCCGTCAGGGGCTCTAAAGCGCCCGTTACCTCAGATGGCAGATATAGACGCCGACACGGATACTGACTCCAGTGTCGACGGTGAAGAGACGAATGTGACTTCCAGTAGGGCCACACGTTACATGATTGAGGCAATGAAAAATGTTTTACACATTTCTGATAATACGAGTACCACCAAAAAAAAAGGGGTATTATGTTCGGTGAGGAAAAACTACCTGTAGTTTTCCTGAATCTGAGAAATTAAATGAGGTGTGTGATGATGCGTGGGTTTCCCCTGATAACAACGGATAATTTCTAAAATGTTATTGGCATTATATCCTTTCCCGCCAGAGGTTAGGGTGCGTTGGGAAACACCCCCTAGGGGGGATAAAGTGCTCACACGCTTGTAAGGGCTCTACCTTCGCCTGAGATGGCCGCCCTTAAGGATCCTGCTGATAGAAAGCAGGAGGGTATCCTAAAAGGTATTTACACACATACTGGTGTTATACTGCGACCGGCAATCGCCTCAGCCTGGATGTGCAGTGCTGGGTTGGCGTGGTCGGATTCCCTGACTGAAAATATTGATACCCTAGATAGGGACAGTATATTTTTGCCTATAGAGCATTTAAAAGATGCATTTTTATATATGCGTGATGCACAGCAGAATATTTGCCGACTGGCATCAAGTCTAAGCGCGTTGTCCATTTCTACCAGTAGAGGGTTATGGACACGTCAGTGGTCAGGTGATGCGTATTCCAAACGGCATTTGGAAGTATTGCTTTATTAAGGGAGGAGTTATTTGGGGTCGGTCTTTCAGACCTGGTGGCCACGGCAACAGCTGGGAATTCCACGTTTGTACCCCAGGTCGCCTCTCAACATGAGAAGACGCCGTATTATCAGGCGCAGTCTTTTCGTGGACAAGCGGGCAAAAGGTTCCTCATTTCTGCCCCGTGACAGAGGGAGAGGAAAAAGGCTGCAGAAATCAGCCAGTTCCCAGGAACAGAAACCCTCTCCCGCCTCTGCCAAGCCCTCAGTATACGCTGGGGCTTTACAAGCAGAATCAGGCACGGTGGGGGGCCCGTCTCAATGAATTTCAGCGCGCAGTGGGCTCACTCGCAAGTAGACCCCTGGATCCTTCAGGTGATATCTCAGGGGTACAAATTAGAATTCGAGACGTCTCCCCCTCGCCGTTTCCTAAAGTCGGCTTTACCGATGTCTCCTTCTGACAGGGAGACAGTTTTGGAAGCCATTCACAAGCTGTATTCCCAGCAGGTGATAATCAAGATACCCCTCCTGCAACAGGGAACGGGGTATTATTCCACACTGTTGTGGTACCGAAGCCGGACGGCTCGGTGAGACCGATTCTAAATCTAAAATCTTTGAACACTTACGTACAGAGGTTCAAATTCAAGATTGAGTCACTCAGAGCAGTGATTGCGAACCTGGAAGAAGGGGACTACATGATGTCTCGGGACATCAAGGATGCTTACCTTCATGTCAAAATTTACCCTTCTCACCAAGGGTACCTCAGGTTTATGGTACAGAACTGTCACTATCAGTTCAGACGCTGCCGTATGGATGGTACACGGCACCCCGGGTCTTTACCAACGTAATGGCCGAAATGATGATATTCCTTCGAAGGAAGTGAATTTTAGTTATCCCTTCCTTGGACAATTCCCTGATAAGGGTAAGATCCAGGGAACAGTTGGAGGTCGGTGTAGCACTCTCTCAGGTAGTGTTGCGGCAGCACGATTGGATTCTCAATATTCCAAAATCGCACCTGGTTCCGACGACGTGTCTTCTGTTCCTAGGGATGATCCTGGACACAGTCCAGAAAAAGGTGTTTCTCCCGGAGGAGAAAGCCAGGGAGTTATCCGAGCTAGTCAGGAACCTCCTAAAACCGAGCCAAGTCTCAGTGCATCAATGCACAAGGGTTCTGGGTAAAATGGTGGCTTCCTACGAAGCAATCCCATTCGGCAGATTCCACGCAAGAACTTTCCAGTGGGACCTGCTGGACAAATGGTCCGGATCGCATCTTCAGATGCATCAGCGGATAACCCTGTCACCAAGGACAAGGGTGTCCCTCCTGTGGTGGTTGCAGAGTGCTCATCTTCTAGAGGGCCGCAGATTAGGCATTCAGGACTGGGTCCTGGTGACCACGGATGCCAGCCTGCGAGGCTGGGGAGCAGTCACACAGGGAAGAAATATCCAGGGCTTATGGTCAAGCCTGGAGACATCACTTCACATAAATATCCTGAAGCTAAGGGACATTTACAATGCTCTAAGCTTAGCAAGACCTCTGCTTCAAGGTCAGCCGGTGTTGATCCAGTCGGACAACATCACGGCAGTCACCCACGTAAACAGACAGGGTGGCACAAGAAGCAGGAGGGCAATGGCAGAAGCTGCAAGGATTCTTCGCTGGGCGGAAAATCATGTGATAGCACTGTCAGCAGTATTCATTCCGGGAGTGGACAACTGGGAAGCAGACTTCCTCAGCACGACCTCCACCCGGGAGAGTGGGGACTTCACCCAGAAGTCTTCCACATGATTAAAAACTCGACAGGTATTGCGCCAGGTCCAGGGACCCTCAGGCAATAAGCTGTAGACGCTCTGGTAACACCGTGGGTGTACCAGTCAGGGTATGTGTTCCCTCCTCTGCCTCTCATACCCAAGGTACTGAGATTGATAAGATGGAGAGGAGTAAGCACTATATTCGTGGTTCCGGATTGGCCAAGAAGGACTTGGTAACCGGAACTTCAAGAGATGCTCACGGAGGATCCGTGGCCTCTACCTCTAAGAAGGGACCTGCTCCAGCAAGGACCCTGTCTGTTCCAAGACTTACCGCGGCTGCGTTTGACGGCATGGCGGTTGAACGCCGGATCCTGAAGGAAAAAAGGCATTCCGGATGAAGTCATCCCTATCCTGATCAAAGCCAGGAAGGATGTAACCGCAAAAACATTATCACCGCAATTGGCGAAAATATGTTGCGTGGTGCGAGGCCAGTAAGGCCCGACGGAGGAAATTCAACTGGGTCGATTCCTACATTTCCTGCAAACAGGAGTGTCTATGGGCCTGAAATTGGGGTCCATTAAGGTTCAAATTTCGGCCCTGTCAATTTTCTTCCAAAAAGAACTAGCTTCAGTCCCTGAAGTTCAGACGTTTGTAAAAGGGGTACTGCATATACAGCCTCCTTTTGTGCCTCCAGTGGCACTTTGGGATCTCAATGTAGTTTTGGGTTCCAAAAGTCACATTGGTTTAAACCACTTAAATCTGTGGAGTTAAAATATCTCACATGGAAAGTGGTCATGTTGTTGGCCCTGGCCTGGGCCAGGCGCGTGTCAAAATTGGCGGCTTTATCCTGAAAAAGCCCTTATCTGATTTTCCATTCGGACAGGGCGGAATTGAGGACTCGTCCTCAGTTTCTCCCCAAGGTGGTTTCAGCGTCTCACCTGAACCAACCTATTGGTGGTGCCTGCGGCTACTAGGGACTTGGAGGCCTCCAAGTTGCTAGACGTTGTCAGTGCCCTGAAAATATATGTTTCCAGGACGGCTGGAGTCAGGAAATCTGACTCGCTGTTTATCCTGTGTGCACCCAACAAGCTGGGTGCTCCTGCTTCTAAGCAGACTATTGCTCGTTGGATTTGTAGTACAATTCAGCTTGCACATTCTGTGGCAGGCCTGCCACAGCCAAAAATCTGTAAATGCCCACTCCACAAGGAAGGTGGGCTCATCTTGGGCGGCTGCCCGAGGGGTCTCGGCTTTACAACTTTGCCGAGCAGCTACTTGGTCAGGAGCAATTACGTTTGTAAAATTCGACAAAATTGATATCCTGGCTGAAGAGGACCTGGAGTTCTCTCATTTGGTGCTGCAGAGTCATCCGCACTCTCCCGCCCGTTTGGGAGCTTTGGTATAATCCCCATGGTCCTTACGGAGTCCCCAGCATCCACTTAGGACGTTAGAGAAAATAGGAATTTACTTACCGATAATTCTATTTCTCATAGTCCGTAGTGGATGCTGGGCGCCCATCCCAAGTGCGGATTGTCTGCAATACTTGTACATAGTTATTGTTACAAAAATCGGGTTATTATTGTTGTGAGCCATCTTTCAGAGGCTCCTCTGTTATCATGCTGTTAACTGGGTTCAGATCACAGGTTATACGGTGTGATTGGTGTGGCTGGTATGAGTCTTACCCGGGATTCAAAATCCTTCCTTATTGTGTACGCTCGTCCGGGCACAGTATCCTAACTGAGGCTTGGAGGAGGGTCATAGGGGGAGGAGCCAGTGCACACCAGATAGTCCTAAAGCTTTGTTTAGATGTGCCCAGTCTCCTGTGGAGCCGCTATTCCCCATTGTCCTTACGGAGTCCCCAGCATCCACTACGGACTATGAGAAATAGAATTATCGGTAAGTAAATTCCTATTTTCTGTTTTATCAGTGTTGAGTTTGTAATTAGACAGACGACTATAAGTTTGAATCTCCTCAAACAGATGTTGTAAAGATATGAGTGGGTCAGTTAAAGTGAGAATGACGTCATCCGCATACAACGCTATCTTGAAGTCGTGGTTCCCCACTGCAATGCCCGAGATGTTAGTATTCAGTCAGATTTTGCCCGCCAAAGGCTCCATCACCAGAGCAAATAGCAGTGGGGAAAGTGGGCAGCCCTGCCGGGTGCTGTTTCTAATAGAAAGTGACCGGGAAGCCAGACCGTTGACGAGAATGGAAGCAGAGGGATTGTGGTAAAGTGAGGTGACGGCATTATAAAAGGCACCATGCATGCCCATGTTTTGCAAGGTTTGTTGAATAAAGGGCCATGCTACCCTATCAAAGGCTTTTTCTGCATCCAAAGCCACCACCAGGGTCGGAAGAGACTCCCGCTGAGAGAGGTGAATAAGGTTGATAAGTCGGCGAGTATTGTCCGCTGCTTGTCGATTAGGAATAAAACCGACTTGATCCGGATGTACTAAGATCGGCAGGAATGGGGCTAATCTATTCGCAAGAATTTTAGCGAACAACTTAAGGTCTGTATTTAACAATGAAATGGGTCTATAATTTTTCATGTCAAGCGGGTCACGGTCGGGTTTGGATATCACGATAATGTTAGCCCTGGTGGTGGCTACATCCAGGGAGCCTAGTTCCAGTAAAGATTTGAATAACGAGTGAAGCATGGGGAGAAGAGATTGCGCAAATTTTTTGTAATAGATGGCAGTATAGCCATCGGGACCTGGGGCGGACGAGCGGCGCAACTGAGTTATTGTGACCAGAATTTCCTCGTCGGAGATAGGGGCGTTAAGCGTTTCTAGGTCTGAAGCAGAAAGTTTTGGTAAGCGACAGGTGGTGAGGTAGTGTTGAATGTTGGGAATGTGAGAAGAATCAATATTAGCAGGCGGAGGTAAGTTGTAGAGTAATTCATAATAATCATGAAATTGCGAAGCCATAATTTTGGGGTCACAAGTAACAGATCCGTCAGAGCATTTCAAGGCGAGTATGCGATTTTGTGTCCTTTTAGCCCGGAGGCGACGAGCTAACAAAGTGTCAGCTCGATCTGATTTTTCATAAAATTTCTGGCGGATCCATAAAAGTGAGTTAACCGTTTTTTTTGTGAGGATTTGTGACAACTGTCCCTTAAGTGAGAGGATCTTAGTTTAAAGTCGCTTTTTCGGGAAACGCTGGTGAAGAAGGGTTAGGGAAGTTAGTTCTGTTTCCAAGTCATGTATACGTTTAGTCTCTATCCTCTTATGAGCTGAGGCAAGATTAATAAGGAGGCCACGTAACGTTGCCTTATGAGCATCCCATAATACTGCAGGGGAGATATCAGGAGAGCTATTTTCAGTACAGTAAGTCTGAATCATGGCATTAATGTCGACAATGTTAGAGGGTTTAAGAAGAAGAGACTCCTGTAGACGCCATGTCCGAGGGGACGAAAGTATATGAGGAACAGTAATGTCCAAGATAAGGGCGTAGTGGTCTGACCAAGTAGTGGGGGATTATTTGTGCCCCGCGGAGGTTCTGAGTGGAGTCATGGTCAACAAAGATGTAGTCGATGCGGGTGTAGTCGTGCGGGTGTAGTCGTGCGGGGGTGAATAGTGCGTGAAGCCTCTGGCGGAAGGATACAAAGTCCTCCAGCTATCATACAAGTTGTGAGAAGAGATACAGTTCCGTAGAAGCTTAGACAACTTTGTGTGAGCGGACGTCCCCGTAACTGGATGAGACCCATCAAAGTGAGGGTCAAGAGTAATGTTACAATCCCCCGCTATTAAAAGTTTGGAGTTCGGGAAATTAGCAAGCTGGTCAGAGAAGGTCCCAAAAAAAGAACCCTGCTGCATGTTTGGGGCATATACGGACGCCAAAGTGATAGGCTGCTGGTTGAGGGTACCCGAGAGAATTACAAATCTACCACTGTCGTCGTGATAAGAATCATGAATGACTATAGGAAGATCCCTGTGAAGCAGTATAGCAGTACCCCTGCGCTTGGCTGACATAGTAGAGTGAAAGGTGTGGGGGTATTTTTTACTGTTTAGGGAAGGGTGGGGGAACTTAAAATGCGTCTCTCGAAGAAAGACTATATCTGGCTTGTGTCTGGCAAAAAAATGGAACGCCATGGAACGCTTTGTCTGGGCCATTGACATTCATAGATAACAATTTCAAGGTCATGGAGGGCAATAATCACCCATGTGCAATATAGTGAACAACCATTGTTGTGGCCAACCGTAGGGCAAGTGAAGAGACAGAGAAGAATAGAAAAGAAGAGGAGCAAGAAGGAACTCCAAGAACAGGCCCATGCCTAGGAGCGGGTAGGGCCTACAAGAAAAAGGGGTAGTGCCACACAGGCAGCCCCTTCAGTGTGGGGGGGTAACGACAATACAAGAGAATAATAATAAGAAAACCAGAACGTGTATAACAAGAACTAAGACATCCTGTGTCAAGCGCGAGGGCTTAGAAATAAACAGGTCATAACCTAAAGCGAGCAAATTGACCTCCTGACTTAATTAGGCAAACACATTACAAAATGGTTACAGCGACAGCAACTAGTTGCGGAGCGGGGAGGGGAAAAAAAAAAGGGGGGGGGGGGGGGACACACCTTTTTTGGGAGAGCAGAGTCACATAATAACATTTAGTGAATGACAGTAGGCGTAACAACGGGAAGCGGGTTAGGAGTAGCAATAAGTAAGCATATAAAGCCTGGGTCGACCCCATGCTATTGAGTTCAATTTTAGCCTTACCAGTTCAAGGCACGGCAAGTCCAATACCCATACGTCCCCTATATCTAACAGTCCATAAAACAACATGAGCAATGTGCGTAAGGTGAAATATAAAAGAAAAGGGAGGGGGGGGGATGGCGGTGGAGGGGGGGGCAACTGTCCCGTAATCAGCAAAACATAGTTACGTATCTGTAAGCATCAGAGTGCCGTGTTATTTAGTAGACCAATCAGGAGTCTGTGCCGCAGGCCTTGATGGAGATGTGGGAGTAAGTTGATGCCAGTATCAAAAATGCCGAGAGTCTTGAGGAGGTCGTAGCCTTGAGCAGGGGTTTTAATGGAGTGATGGGATCCATCTTTGGTTACGTGGAGTTGAAAAGGAAATCCCCATTTATATTTAACAGAATTAGTACGGAGGACTCTAGTAATTACAGCAAGGTCTCGACGTTTTTTTTAAGCGTAGAGGGAGCTAGGTCATGATAAATTTGGAGTTGAGTGCCTGAGTAATCCACAGATTGGAGTTCCCGCGCGGCCGACATGATCTTTTCCTTAGACTTAATAATGGAATCGGAGGAGAACATCTCGGGGTGGTTGTGACGGAGGAGGCCGAGGGCGGAGCGCTCTATGCGCTCTATCTAGAAGGAACAGGTCTTTCGGAGTACCGGGGGGTAAATTCAGAAACAGGCCTTCCAAAAAACCTGGGAGGGCTTCCAGGGTAACGCTCTCAGGGATGTCACGGATCCTGATATTATTTCTCCTGTTTCTCCTGTTCCGGTTGTCCAAATCCTCCAGGTGGTCCTCATGCACGTCGACATCAGTGCGGAGGTCAATGAGGTGTGGTCCTGGCACACCTCATCCATCTTACGTTCCAACAAATCCGTACGGGTGCCCAGGTCGGTCAGATCCTTTCTAAATTCTGCAAGCGCTGACCTCATTTCGGTTTGAATAGTTTTGGTCACAATAGAGACGATGTCTTGGGTGGTGAGGTGAGCTCTTGGCGATGAAGCATCCTCCGAATCGGACATGCGTTCTGCAGCTGATAAGTTATGAGAAGTAGATCAGGCTTTCTCCCATGCACGGAGAATGCTGGGTTTATTAGCAGCATTTGATTTGCGGTTTTTTTGCGACATAATAGAGCGGGAAAGGCACGAAAGTAGGTATCCAAAGTATCAACTCCGCGTAGGAAATCTCAGAAGTATCCGGAAAATTATTTCATGAGAGGCCTCGGCTAGGACATTAGCTGACCCTCTAGCACCAGGTGACCGCAGGATAGGCTAGACTAGGGCAGGCCTCAGGGGTGCCATGAAGCGCTCCGCAGAGCACTGGCCACCATCAGTAGAGAATCACCATCAGTGGAGTGAGGCGCCTCAGTGTCTCGGGGCCCGGGCCGACAAGGAGCCCATGGCAATTATAAAATGGCCGCAGGGAGACGCCAATGGAGGCAAACGCAGGCCAGTCAACGGACCACAGCAGTGGCGGGGAGCCACGTGCAGGGACAAGCCGCGTCTCGTTCGTGCACCCTCGCGGCCGTAAGACAGCAGGCAGGTGGGGAGGGTATTTCTTACCTCCTGCGCCCCCACTGCGGTAAATCGGGTACAAGGCGGGGGTCTGAGCACTCACTGTCACCCTATGAGGGGGGGTCATATAGCTAATACTGCTTTGGGATCACAGCACATCGGACACTGGGGACAAGGGGGGTCACAGATGCCGCGACTGTGCCCTGGTATGAGGGAGAGCTACAAGGAAGCCAGAGTGCTGCAATATGGAGCGGCAGCGCAGCACAGGTGTAATCCCCCAGCTCCAGGACTAACAGCCAGCCCCCGGCCCGTCTTACCAATGACCCGCCGCGGGTGCTCTGACAGCCGGAAGCCGCGGCTGCGAGGGAGAGCGCACCGGCGTCGGGCGCTGAAAGCCGCTCCAGGCCGCTCGTCTCAGGCCCCAGGGAGAGCCGCGGCAAGATGGCGGCCGCACCAGCGCTGATCCTCGCTGCCCGGGGCCACGGACGACGACGTCCCGGGTGTTCACAAGGGCAGCCAGACGGAGGTGGGGATCTAGCAAACCCTGCACAGGGCTCCGGGAGCGTTGGGGAGCAGCTCAAAGTGTCGGCGCGGCTCCGGGAGTTCAGGTCAGGATTCGTGACTACTCCAGGCCCCGGCTTCAATCTGGGGAGAGGGCCGCAACCCGCAGGAGCGCTGAAAAGCACTCCTCGATTCCGTGGTGCTCCCCTAGGGTGATCTAAGCCAACTGGAGGGCAGTGGGGGAGATGATAGGGTGTGGATGGGTGACCACAGGTGTCATATAAAGGGCTTTTTGTAGGGTAATGTGCAGGAGCTCCTGAGCTGCACGTCTGTCTCCTTCAGTAGTTAAGCCACGCCCCCCAGGTGTCAAAACGGTTTTTGCATACATTCCCCTTTGCCCCTGAGGGTAGAAAGTTATGGGAAGAATCACCGGCTGTAGACGTCTGAGTCTCTTACCTTTCTAAGAACGCGGTAGTCCCGGCTCCAGGCTCCTTTACGGTAAAGGACCCAGGGGATAGGAAAATTGAGGCCACACTGAAATCTATCTACATTGCTGCAGGTGTATCTCAAAGACCGGTTATTGCAGGTTGCTGGATGACACATGCAATTCACTCCTGGACTACTCAAATTCAGGAGGGTCTCTCGGGTGACATGACCCTAGTTACTACGGTGACTTTCCTAAAACACATTCGGGACACAGCAAGAGTCCTCTGCTACTCCCTAAAAGAGATTGGCAATATTAATGCTAGAACCACTGCTATGGCTGTGTCTGCACGCAGAGCCATTTGGTTGCGTCAGTGGATTGAAGACGCTGACTCAAAACGCAATGTGGAATCTCTTCCCTTTACAGGTGAATGGCTCTTTGGATGCAAATTGGACGCATGGATCTCCAAAGCTACTGCTGGGAAATCCGCTTTTCTTCCCTCGGGGGCTCCGCCTGCTAGACGTACTTACCCAGGACTGTGTACGCAGTCCTTTCGGTTCTCCAGATTTCGATCTAGGGCCAGAGGTGCATCAAATGCAGCTAGAGGCTCCAGGGGTAAACCTAAGAAACCAGCCGTTGTTGGCTCTCAAGAACAGAGCACCAGTTCAGCTTCCACCAAGACATCAGCATGACTGTGCCCGCACACCCCGGGAGGATCTCGAGGTGGGAGCCCGGTTACGTCACTTCAGCCACATCTGGGAAAGTTCCTGCCAGGACGCCTGGGTAAGGGACCTTATTTCTCAGGGTTACAAGATGGAGTTCGATGATGCTCCTCCCCAACGATTTTCTTAAATCAAGCTTACCAGCTTTGGAAAATATGCGTGTTACGCTACTACAGGCTATCACCAAGTTGGTCCAGTCCCAAGTCATTGTTCCAGTACCCCTGCATCAGCAAGGACAAGGTTACTACGCCAGTCTGTTCGTTGTGCCAAAACCAGACGGGTCTGTGAGGCCAATTTTGAATATGAAATCCTTGAATCCCTACCTAAAAGGTTTTCAAATTCAAGATGGAATCTTTGAGAGCAGTGATTGCAGGCCTGAAACGTCAGGAATTCCTAGTGTCCCTGGATATCAAAGACGCCTACCTCCATATCCCAATTTGACCTCCTCATCAGGCCTATCTGAGGTTCACCCTGCTGAACGTACACTACCAGTTCCAGGCGTTACCCTTTGGCCTGTCTACAGCTCCGAGGATGTTCACGAAGGTGATGGCGGAAATGATGTTCCAGCTCAAGGTCCAAGGGGTCAACGTGGTCCCTTACCTGGACGATCTTCTGATAAAAGAGTTCCAGGGAGCTTCTACTGCTCCATATAGATCACACTATACACCTACTGCCCCACCAGGAGCCATCTGAGTGACTCCTGTTTCTGGGAATGCTACTGGATACTGTAGCGCAGAAAGTGTTCCTCCCAGAGGACAAAGTGAGAACTCTCCAGGAAATGGTTCGCATGGTTCTCCGACTGACTCGAGTCTCCATTCATCTTTTCAGAAGATTGTTGGGAAAGATGGTAGCCTCGTTCAAGGCCATCTAATATGGACGGTTCCATGCCAGACCCTTTCAACTGGACATCCTGAACAAGTTCCCATCTTCAGATGCACCGGATGATTCAACTGTCACCCCGGCCAGGATTTCACTCCTGTGGTGGCTGCAGTCTTCCAATCTCCAGGAAGGTCGACGCTTCAGAATTCAGGATTGGATTCTCCTCACAACGGATGTGAGTCTGAGAGGATGAAGGGCTGTCACCCAAGGGGTGCAGTTCCAGGGCAGGTGGTCTGCCCAAGAGGCCATACTTCCGATCAACATCCTTGAACTTCAGGCTATCTGCAATGCCCTACTTCAGGCCTCCCTTCTGCTCCGGGTTCAAGCAATCCAGGTACAGTTGGACAACGCCACGGCTGTGGCGTACATCAATCGACAAGGAGGGACAAAAAGCAGGGCGTGCATGCGAGAAGTATCAAGAACACTCCTCTGGGCAGAAAGAAATGCACTAGCACTGTCCACAATCTTCATTCCATTAGTGGACAATTGGGAAGCGGACTCCTGAGTCGCCATGAATTCCACCCAGGGGAGTGGGACCTACATCCAGTGTTTCAACAGATCATAAACCGGTGGGGTTACCCCCAGATAAGACACGATGGCGTCTCGCCTCAACAAGAAACTTCGCTCCTATTGCTCGCGAACCAGAGACCCTCAGGTGTGCGCAGCGGATGCACTGACATCGCCTTGGCCTTACCAGCTGGTCTACATATTTCCTCCGATTCTGTTGATCCCAAAGGTGCTCAAGAGGATCCGGCACCAAGGAGTGCAAACAATTCTGCTTGCCCTGGATTGGCCCCAGAGAGCATGGTACGTGGATCTTCTGGACATATCCGTAAAAGACCCTTGGCCTCTACCGCTCAGAAGAGATCTTCAACAAGGACCAATCATCTACCTGGACTTACGATGGCTTTGTTTGACGGCATGGAAGTTGAAGCGGAACATCTTAGCTCACAAGGGACATTCCAAAAAGGTCATTGCCACTATGGTGCAAGCTAGAAAATCTGTGATGTCAAAACACTATTATAATATCTGGCGAAGATACATCGCCTGGTGCGAGGAACGCACATATCCATCTGCCGGTTTTCAATTGGGAAGATTTCTTCGTTTCCTGCAGGCTGGAGTGGATCAAGGCTTACATCTGGGATCCATTAAGGTTCAAATTTTGGCTCCTTCAATCTTTTTCCAAAAGAAGTTGGCTATACTGCCTGAAGTTCAGACTTTCTTGCATTTGTGCCGCCTACGGCTCTCTGGGATTTGGATGTGGTATTACGATATCTACAGTTCTCCTGGTTTGAACCTCTGATGACAGTAGAAGACAAGTACCTCACTTGGAAGACTGCGATGTTACTGGCCCTGGTTTCTGCTAGACGTGTTTCAGAATTGGGGGCCTTATCGTATAAAAGTCCGTATTTGGTCTTTTACGAGGAGAGAGCGGAGCTCAGGACTAGACAGCAGTTCCTGACGAAGGTTGTTTCTGCGTTTCATCTGAATCAAACTATATTGGTTCCGTCCTGTTCTGACGCTTCCACTCCTCCGGAGGCTTTAGATGCCGTGCGTGCCTTGAAGATCTATGTTAAGCGTACAGCTCGGCTCGGAAAGACTGATTCCTTGTACGTGCTCTATGATGCGCAGAAGAAGGGTTGCCCTGCTTCAAAACATTCCATTGCTCATTGGATTCGACATACTATCCAACAAGCCTATGTGCCGGTAGCCTTACATGTTCCTAAGTATCTAGAGGCCCACTCTACTAGATCGGTGGGCTCTTCCTGGGCAGCTGCCCGTGGAGCCTCGGGCCTTGCAACTATGCCGAGAGGCTACCTGGATGGGGAAGAGCACCTTTGTGAAGTTCTACAAGTTTGATGCCCTGGCCAAAGAGGATACCCAGTTTGGGCAGGCGGTGCTGCAGATGTCTCTGCATGTTCCCGCCCATTCTGGAAGCTCTGGGACATCCCCATCATACTAATGTGTCCCCAATAACCCTTATGGGTGCTAGAAAAAAATAGCATTTTTAATACCTACCGGTAAATCCTTTTCTCGTAGTCCATAAGGGATATTGGGCGCCTGCCTCTGTGCGGTTACTTTCTGCAGGTTCTCTCTTAGGTGTTACCTGTTCAGCCGTTGCTGTTTATATTGCCAGATGTTGCTGGCCCAGTTATGTTATGGTGTGCTGGTGTGTAAATCTCACCACACTTCTCGTTGTTATGTTCCTTCTCTCAAGTATGTCATTTCTCCTTCGGGCACTGTTTTACCTATAACTACCTGTGGGAGGGGGCATAGAGGGGAGGAGCCAGCAAACCCAGTTGAAGAAATTTAAAGTGCACTGGCTCCTTTAGACCCGTCTATACCCCATCGTACTAATGTGTCCCCAATATCCCTTATGGACTACGAGAAAAGGATTTACCGGTAGGTATTTAAAATCCTATTTTCTCTACTCTCATCTAGACTCTTTCCTTGATAACTGCACTGCAGTGAGTGGTTCCTCTATGCTTGCTGATTACCGTTGGATGCCCCAGAAGAGGAGTACAAGCAACAAGCAAAGAGAAAGCAATCTTATTATTAGGCCACTATTTGAAATCGCACTTTGGGTTACTCTATGTGGTTTTGTTTTGCGATTGATTGTATCAAAAAAATACCTAATTCTAAAATGCTTTTTACCATGACTATATTATTGAAGTACATACAGTATGGGATCCGGTCTCTAGGTCGACAGTGTCTGGTCGACCACTATTGGTCGACAGTAAGTAGTTCGACATGACAAAAGGTCGACATGAGTTTTTCACTTTTTTTTTTTTACTTTTTCATACTTTACGATCCACGTGGACTACAATTGGGAACGGTAACCTGTGCCGAGCGCAGTGAGTGAAGCGAGCCATGCGAGGGGACACGCTGCACTAATTGGGGTTCGCCGTCGCTCTACGAAGACAACGACACAAACAAAAATGTAAAGAAAGTCATGTAGACTTTTTTCATGTTGACCTAGTACATGTCGACATAGAGTCCCTGTCGACCTAAGTCTATTCTATCTACAATACCACACCCATACAGTATAGTGCAAGTAGTACAGCACAACGGGATACGGTCATTAGGTCGACCACTATTGGTCGACATTCATTAGGTTGACATGGTCACTAGGTCGACATTAAAAAAGGTCGACGTGAGTTCTTAAATTTTTTTTTTTTTTTTTTAACTTTTTCATACTTTACAATCCACGTGGACTACGATTGGGAATAGTAACCAGTGCAGAGCGCAGCGAGCCATCTTGCCCGAAGCATGGCAAGCGAAGCGAGCCATGCCAGGGGACATGGTGCACTAATTGGGGTTCCCCATCATTTTACGAAGAAAACGACACAAAAAAAAAAAACCAACAACTCATGTCGACCTTTTTCCATGTCAACCTAGTGACCATGTCTACCAATAGTGGTCGACCTAATGACCCATACCCCAGCTCAACAATTAGAGTTGATAAAAACATTATAAATATATATCATTAATGAATGAGATAATGTTCATATCGTGCAGTGTGGAGGCAGCAACGATGAATGATGCGCGGCCCCGCGCTCGTTCAGCGCTGGTGCCCCGTCGGCTGTGCATGCAGGCCAATATGGACGATCTCGTCCATATTTGCCTGCAGTTCTATGGAGCCATGTGACGGGGGGAGTGAAGTAACTTCACTCCCCCCGTCACTGCCCTCCCGCCGTCGGGCAGCTCGGCGGCGGATCGGTCAATGTGTAGGGCCCATTAGTCATGTACTAGAACAGCATCAGTGGAGACATGAACAGATAATGTGTGTAGTATTCTCCAAGCGTTTCACATTTCTCTGTGTCTTCATATAGAACCAGCATCTAAGGATTGAGGCAGTCAATTTTCATCCAACTCAGGCTCTCAATTTAATTAGACTTAATGATCTCCAATCAATCAATTGTTGTTTTCACTAATGAATACAGGATCACTGGCAGCCAATTACAGAACTGTAATGTAGAGTATTTATATAAACAAACAAACCATCCAGCAGTACAGTAAAACAGTGGATTTTTTATTCACATCAGCTTAGCAGCCATTACCGCAGGCCACAAACACCATACAAAATGAAGCAGTCACCGTACCAGGTTTGCCACTCTGGCTCACAGACAGCATGCATTAGATTCGTGAACCATCCTGGTTCTGGCACCCTAATGCTAGTAACCACCCCAAACCAACTGCCTGGCCAGCTTATCCGGCATCAGGAGCCCTGTGCTCTGCTACAAACAAAACCTTAAGCCCAGCTCACAGGTGGTGCTGATTGCTTGGTTGTGCACTCCAGCACACAGCACAACCCGGAGTGGCCCTGACTGCCAGCCCAACACCCAGGTAATCAAGTGGTGAGTACTGTCTTGTGGCACCACAATACACACACACATTATATATGTCCTCAAAGCTGCAAGTTTCTTTGTGCTTTAATGCTGAGAAATACATGCAGGTACTTATCCATCATGCAATACCATCAGGGAGGCGCATGATTGGCTCAAAATGTATTCTGCAGCAGGACAATGACCCCAAACATACTGTACATCCAATGTCATTAAGAACTATCTTTAGTATAAAGAAGAACAAGGAGTCCTGGAAGTGATGATATGGCCCCAAAGAACCCTGATCACATCATCATCGAATCTGTCTGGGATTACAGTGCATCGGAAAGTATTCACATCACTTCACTTTTTCCCACATTTTGTTATGTTACAGACTTATTCCCAAATGGAATAAATAATAATTTACTTACCGATAATTCTATTTCTCGGAGTCCGTAGTGGATGCTGGGGTTCCTGAAAGGACCATGGGGAATAGCGGCTCCGCAGGAGACAGGGCACAAAAAGTAAAGCTTTAGGATCAGGTGGTGTGCACTGGCTCCTCCCCCTATGACCCTCCTCCAAGCCTCAGTTAGGATACTGTGCCCGGACGAGCGTACACAATAAGGAAGGATTTTGAATCCCGGGTAAGACTCATACCAGCCACACCAATCACACTGTACAACCTGTGATCTGAACCCAGTTAACAGTATGATAACAGCGGAGCCTCTGAAAAGATGGCTCACAACAATAATAACCCGATTTTTGTAACTATGTACAAGTAATGCAGATAATCCGCACTTGGGATGGGCGCCCAGCATCCACTACGGACTCCGAGAAATAGAATTATCGGTAAGTAAATTCTTATTTTCTCTATCGTCCTAGTGGATGCTGGGGTTCCTGAAAGGACCATGGGGATTATACCAAAGCTCCCAAACGGGCGGGAGAGTGCGGATGACTCTGCAGCACCGAATGAGAGAACTCCAGGTCCTCCTTAGCCAGGGTATCAAATTTGTAGGATTTTACAAACGTGTTTGCCCCTGACTAAATAGCCGCTCGGCAAAGTTGTAAAGCCGAGACCCCTCGGGCAGCCGCCCAAGATGAGCCCACCTTCCTTGTGGAATGGGCATTTACATATTTTGGCTGTGGCAGGCCTGCCACAGAATGTGCAAGCTGAATTGTATTACACATCCAACTAGCAATAGTCTGCTTAGAAGCAAGAGCACCCAGTTTGTTGGGTGCATACAGGATAACAGCAAGTCAGTTTTCCTGACTCCAGCCGTCCTGGAACCTATACTTTCAGGGCCCTGACAACATCCAGCAACTTGGAGTCCTCCAAGTCCCTAGTAGGCGCAAGGCACCACAATAAGCTGGTTCAGGTGAAACACTGACACCACCTTAGGGAGAGAACTGGGGACGAGTCCGCAGCTCTGCCCTGTCCGAATGGACAAACAGATATGGGCTTTTTTGAGAAAAAACCCACCAATTTGACACTCGCCTGGCCCAGGCCAGGGCCAAGAGCATGGTCACTTTTCATGTGAGATGCTTCAAATCCACAGATTTGACTGGTTTTAAACCAATGTGATTTGAGGAATCCCAGAACTACGTTGAGATCCCACAGTGCCACTGGAGGCACAAAAGGGGGTTGTATATGCAATACTCCCTTGACAAACTTCTGGACTTCAGGAACTGAAGCCAATTCTTTCTGGAAGAAAATCGACAGGGCCGAAATTTGAACCTTAATGGGCCCCAATTTGAGGCCCATAGACACTCCTGTTTGCAGGAAATGCAGGAATCGACCGAGTTGAAATTTCTTCGTGGGGCCTTCCTGGCCTCACACCACGCAACATATTTTCGCCACATGTGGTGATAATGTTGTGCGGTCACCTCCTTCCTGGCTTTGACCAGGGTAGGAATGACCTCTTCCGGAATGCCTTTTCCCTTAGGATCCGGCGTTCCACCGCCATGCCGTCAAACGCAGCTGCGGTAAGTCTTGGAACAGACATGGTACTTGCTGAAACAAGTCCCATCTTAGCGGCAGAGGCCATAAGTCCTCTGTGAGCATCTCTTGAAGTTCCGGGTACCAAGTCCTTCTTGGCCAATCCGGAGCCATGAGTATAGTTCTTACTCCTCTACGTCTTATAATTCTCAGTACCTTAGGTATGAGAAGCAGAGGAGGGAACACATACACCGACTGGTACACCCACGGTGTTACCAGAACGTCCACAGCTATTGCCTGAGGGTCTCTTGACCTGGCGCAATACCTGTCCCGTTTTTTGTTCAGACGGGACGCCATCATGTCCACCTTTGGTATTTCCCAACGGTTCACAATCATGTGGAAAAACTTCCCGATGAAGTTTCCACTCTCCCGGGTGGAGGTCGTGCCTGCTGAGGAAGTCTGCTTCCCAGTTTCCACTCCCGGAATGAAACACTGCTGACAGTGCTATCACATGATTTTCCGCCCAGCGAAAAGTCCTTGCAGTTTTTGCCATTGCCCTCCTGCTTCTTGTGCCGCCCTGTCTGTTTACGTGGGCGACTGCCGTGATGTTTTTCCCACTGGATCAATACCGGCTGACCTTGAAGCAGAGGTCTTGCTAAGCTTAGAGCATTATAAATTTACCCTTAGCTCCAGTATATTTATGTGGAGAAAAGTCTCCAGACTTGATCACACTCCCTGGAAATTTTTTTCTTGTGTGACTGCTCCCCAGCCTCTCGGGCTGGCCTCCGTGGTCACCAGCATCCAATCCTGAATGCCGAATCTGCGGCCCTCTAGAAGATGAGCACTCTGTAACCACCACAGGAGAGACACCCTTGTCCTTGGATATAGGGTTATCCGCTGATGCATCTGAAGATGCGATCCGGACCATTTGTCCAGCAGATCCCACTGAAAAGTTCTTGCGTGAAATCTGCCGAATGGAATTGCTTCGTAGGAAGCCGCCATTTTTACCAGGACCCTTGTGCAATGATGCACTGACACTTTTCCTGGTTTTAGGAGGTTCTTGACTAGCTCGGATAACTCCCTGGCTTTCTCTTCCGGGAGAAACACCTTTTTCTGGACTGTGTCCAGAATCATCCCTAGGCACAGCAGACGTGTCGTCAGGATCAGCTGCGATTTTGGAATATTTAGAATCCATCCGTGCTGTTGTAGCAGTATCCGAGATAGTGCTACTCCGACCTCCAACTGTTCCCTGGACTTTGCCCTTATCAGGAGATCGTCCAAGTAAGGGGTAATTAAGACGCCTTTTCTTCGAAGAATAATCATCATTTCGGCCATTACTTTGGTAAAGACCCGGGGTGCCTTGGACAATCCAAACGGCAGCGTCTGAAACGGACAGTGACAGTTCTATACCACGAACCTGAGGTACCCTTAGTGAGAAGGGCAAATTTGGGACATGGAGGTAAGCATCCCTGATGTCCCGGGACACTATATAGTCCCCTTCTTCCTGGTTCGTTATCACTGCTCTGAGTGACTCCATCTTGATTTGAACCTTTGTAAGTGTTCAAATTTTTTTTTTTAGATTTAGAATAGGTCTCACCTAGCCTTCTGGCTTCAGTACCACAATATAGTGTGGAATAATACCCCTTTCCTTGTTGTAGGAGGGGTAATTTGATTATCACCTGCTGGGAATACAGCTTGTGAATTTTTTCCCATACTGCCTCCTTGTCGGAGGGATACCTTGGTAAAGCAGACTTCAGGAGCCTGCGAGGGGGAAACGTTTCGACATTCCAATCTGTACCCCTGGGATACTACTTGTAGGATCCAGGGGTCCTGTACGTTCCCAGCGTCATGCTGAGAGCTTGGCAGAAGCGGTGGAAAGCTTCTGTTCCTGGGAATGGGCTGCCTGCTGCAGTCTTCTTCCCTTTCCTCTATCCCTGGGCAAATATGACTCTTATAGGGACGAAAGGACTGAGGCTGAAAAGACGGTGTCTTTTTCTGCAGAGATGTGACTTAGGGTAAAAACGGTGGATTTTCCAGCAGTTGCCGTGGCCACCAGGTCCGATGGACTGACCCCAAATAACTCCTCTTCCTTTATACGGCAATACACCTTTGTGCCGTCTGGAATCTGCATCACCTGACCACTGTCGTGTCCATAAACATCTTCTGGCAGATATGGACATCGCACTTACTCTTGATGCCAGAGTGCAAATATCCCTCTGTGCATCTCGCATATATAGAAATGCATCCTTTAAATGCTCTATAGTCAATAAAATACTGTCCCTGTCAAGGGTATCAATATTTTTAGTCAGGGAATCCGACCAAGCCATCCCAGCTCTGCACATCCAGGCTGAGGCGATCGCTGGTCGCAGTATAACACCAGTATGTGTGTATATACTTTTATATGATATTTTTTGATAAGCGTGTGAGCGCCTTATCCACCCTAAGGGGTGTTTCCCAACGCGCCCTAACTTCTGGCGGGAAAGGGTATACCGCCAATAATTTTCTATCGGGGGGAACCCACGCATCATCACACACTTCATTTAATTTATCTGATTCAGGAAAAACTACAGGTAGTTTTTTCACATCCCACATAATACCCTCTTTTGTGGTACTTGTAGTATCAGAAATATGTAACACCTCCTTCATTGCCCTTAACGTGTGGCCCTAATAAGGAATACGTTTGTTTATTCACCGTCGACACTGGATTCAGTGTCCGTGTCTGTGTCGACCGACTAAGGTAAACGGGCGTTTTAAAACCCCTGACGGTGTTTTTGAGACGTCTGGACCGGTACTAATTGTTTGTCGGCCGTCTCATGTCGTCAACCGACCTTGCAGCGTGTTGACATTATCACGTAATTCCCTAAATAAGCCATCCATTCCGGTGTCGACTCCCTAGAGAGTGACATCACCATTACAGGCAATTGCTCCGCCTCCTCACCAACATCGTCCTCATACATGTCGACACACACGTACCGACACACAGCACACACACAGGGAATGCTCCGATAGAGGACAGGACCCACTAGCCCTTTGGAGAGACAGAGGGAGAGTTTGCCAGCACACACCAAAAAACGCTATAATTATATAGGGACAACCTTATATAAAGTGTTTTCCCTTATAGCATCTTTTTATATATTTCTAACGCCAAATTAGTGCCCCCCCTCTCTGTTTTAACCCTGTTTCTGTAGTGCAGTGCAGGGGAGAGCCTGGGAGCCTTCCCTCCAGCCTTTCTGTGAGGGAAAATGGCGCTGTGTGCTGAGGAGATAGGCCCCGCCCCTTTTTCGGCGGGCTCGTCTCCCGCTCTTCAACGGATTCTGGCAGGGGTTAAATATCTCCATATAGCCCCCGGAGGCTATATGTGAGGTATTTTTTGCCAAAAAATAGGTTTACATTGCCTCCCAGGGCGCCCCCCTCCCAGCGCCCTGCACCCTCAGTGACTGCCGTGTGAAGTGTGCTGAGAGCAATGGCGCACAGCTGCAGTGCTGTGCGCTACCTTAAGAAGACTGAGGAGTCTTCTGCCGCCGATTCTGGACCTTCTTCTCTTTTCAGCATCTGCAAGGGGGCCGGCGGCGAGGCTCCGGTGACCATCCAGGCTGTACCTGTGATCGTCCCTCTGGAGCTAATGTCCAGTAGCCAAAGAAGCCAATCCATCCTGCACGCAGGTGAGTTCACTTCTTCTCCCCTAAGTCCCTCGTTGCAGTGATCCTGTTGCCAGCAGGACTCACTGTAAAATAAAAAACCTAAGCTAAACTTTTCTAAGCAGCTCTTTAGGAGAGCCACCTAGATTGCACCCTTCTCGGCCGGGCACAAAAATCTAACTGAGGCTTGGAGGAGGGTCATAGGGGGAGGAGCCAGTGCACACCACCTGATCCTAAAGCTTTACTTTTTGTGCCCTGTCTCCTGCGGAGCCGCTATTCCCCATGGTCCTTTCAGGAACCCCAGCATCCACTAGGACGATAGAGAAAATGCATTTTTGGCCTCAAAATTTTACACACAATACCCCATAATGACAACATGAAAAAAGTTTTTTTGATAATTTATTAAAATTAAAAAACTAAGAAATCACATGTACATAAGTATTCACAGCCTTTGCTCAATGCGCAATACTTTGTTGATGCACCTTTGGCAGCAATTACAGCTGCAAGTCTTTTTGAATATGATGCCACAAGCTTGGCACACCTATCTTTGGGCCGCTTCACCCATTCCTCTTGCATCACCACTCAAGCTCCATTAGGTTGGATGGGAAGCGTCGATGCACAGCCATTTTCAGATCTCTCCAGAGAAGTTCAATCGGATTTAAGTCTGGGCTCTGGCTGGGCCACTCAGTGACATTGACAGAATTGTCCTGAAGCCACTCCGTTGATATCTTGGCTGTGTGCTTAGGGTTGTTGTCCTGCTAAAAGATGAACAGTCGCCCCAGGTCAAGAGCGCTCTGGAGCAAGTTTTCATCCAGGATGTCTCTGTACATTGCTGCATTCATCTCTCCCTTTATCCTGACTAGCCTCCCAGTTCCTGCCGCTGAAAAACATCCCCACAGCATGATGCTGCCACAACCACGCTTCACTGTAGGGATGGTATTGGCCGGGTGATGAGCGGTGCCTGGTTTCCTCCAAACATGACACCTGGCATTCACGCCAAAGAGTTCAATCTTTTTTTGTTGAAAGCATTCTTACTTTGCAGTATTTTTTCCACAACTGCCTAAAACTTTTTTTCACAGGCCATGTTTATTTTCTTGCTCTGTGATGCAAGAAATTGCAGATGGCTGCGGTATTTTCTATAGGATTTAAGGCAGCTTTTTTACTTACAGCTTCAAAGCAAGTCCAAAGTCGTGAAAAATGGTTATTTTAAAAAGGTAAAAGTGTTGGGACTTGGTTCAGACTATTACCATTACTACTGTTGAAAGCATTCTTACTTTGCAATATTTTTTCCTGTCTAAAACTTTTTTACAGGCCATGTTTATTTTTTTCCTCTGATGCAATAAATTGCAGATGGCTGCAGTATTTTCTGTTGGATTCAAGGGCAGCTTTTTTTTCTTCTTTTTTTTCCTTACAGCTTCAGAGCAAGGTAAATGTGTCGGGACTTGGGTCAGACCCCTCCCCAAAAAATAAATAAACTAAAAATAAATAATAATTAGCCAATTACAAGATTAACAGTTTAATTTGGGTATTAATTAAATGTCATTAGTGGCGTGAAATTCTGCAAAGTGCAGAATAATGGGCTTAAAGATGTGGGACAGGTATGTGGAGGTTTTATATTGAAGGGTACAGGTGTTTTCAACTGGATCAGTATGGGATAAGACTGGCACCAGAATCCAGAGAGGCGGGATCCCGATGGCGAGCGCAGCGTGTAACCTCGTGTGCTCGCCATGCTTCGGGCCCGGTGGAGAGCTTTGCTCGCCACACTAATTTATTCCCCCTCATGGGGTGGACCACTCCCCAAGTGGGAATTCCGGGCCCCGGTCGGGATTCCGACCCCCGGGATTCCGGCGTCGGTGTCCTGACCGCAGAGATCCCAAAAGCCGGGAAACCAACTGCTTCCCGTTTTTAACATTGTAGGTGAGACTTAAATTACAGTTGTTTAACAATTTTTTAAAAGTGGCTTATAAAGGACTAAAAACCATCAAAAACAGCTTACAGGCATTTTTATACACCCCTTAAAAGGAGTACAGTATTTGCTTAAAAAATGGGTTACTATAATTTTTTTGAACTGCTTCAAAAACGAGATTTATGGTAAGAACTTACAGTTGTGAAATCTCTTTCTGCGAGGTACACTGGGCTCCAGAAGGAAATAACATCGGGGTGTAGAGTAGGATATTGATCCGAGGCACCAACAGGCTCAAAGCTTTAGACTGTTCCCAAGATGCACAGCCTCCGCCTCCTCTATAACCCAGCCTCCATGCTAGGGAGCTCAGTTTAGTTAACCAGCCCAATGCAGTAGCAGGTACCAGAGACGACAAGCGTAGCCAATTACCCCACACACTCACCGCAGGAGAGGGTGTCAACGGCTATGCCAATACCAACCCAAAACAGAAAAGTGCGTCAGGGTGGGCGCCTTGTGGAGCCCAGTGTACCTCGCAGAAAGATTTAACAACGGTGAGTTCTTACCATAAATCTCGTTTTCTGCTGCGGAGTACACTGGGCTCCACAAGGAACAACATTGGGGAGGTCCTAAAGCAGTTCCTTATGGGAGGGGACGCACTGTAGCGGGCACAAGAACCCGGCGTCCAAAGGAAGCATCCTGGGAAGCGGCAGTATCAAAGGCATAGAACCTAATAAACGTGTTCCTCGAGGACCACGTAGCCGCCTTGCACAATTGTTCAAGGGTCGAACCACGGTGGGCCGCCCAAGAAGATCCAACCGACCGAGTAGAATGGGCTTTGATGGTAGCAGGAACCGGACGACCGGCCTGTACATAAGCATGTGCAATCACCATTCTAATCCATCTGGATAATGTCTGCTTAGAAGCAGGCCAGCCACGTTTGTGAAAACCAAACACAAAAAGAGAATCGGATTTCCTAATGGAGGAAGTTCCACATCCAAAAGACCGCTCTTTGGAAGATAACTCAGGAGAATTAAAGGCAGGAACCACAATCTCCTGGTTAAGGTGGAAAGAAGACACGACCTTGGGTAAATAACCTGGGCGTGTCCGAAGAACCGCCCGGTCACGGTGAAAAATCAAATAGGGGGACATAGGATAAGGCACCCAAGTCCCAGACCCTTCTAGCTGAAGCAATAGCCAGCAAAAACACCTTAAGGGAAAGCCACTTAAGGTCAGCAGAGGTAAGAGGCTCAAACGGAGACTCTTGTAAGGCCTCCAAGACCACCGACAGATCCCAAGGGGCCACAGGTGGCACATAAGGAGGCTGAATCCTCAGTACATCCTGATTGAATGTATGGACATCAGGTAGGGTAGCGATCTTTCTCTGAAACCAAACCGACAAGGCCGAGATGTGAACCTTGAGGGAGGTCAGACGCAGGCCTAAATCCAGGCCTTGTTGTAGAAAAGCCAATAGTTTGGCCATACTAAACTCGAAAATGTCATGATTGTGAGACGCACACCAAGTAAAGTAAGCATTCCAGACCCTATGGTATATCCGAGCAGAAGCCGGCTTACGGGCCTTCAACATAGTTTGAACGACTGCCTCAGAAAAATCCTTGGCCCTCAGGACGGAAGCATCAAGAGCCATGCCGTCAAAGCCAGACGGTCCAAATCCTGGTAAACACAAGGGCCCTGAACGAGGAGGTCTGGTCGTTGTGGAAGTAGAAGGGAAAGATCCAACGAGAGACCCTGTAGATCGGAGAACCAATGCTGTCTGGGCCATGCTGGAGCGACTAAAAGTAGGTTTCCTCCTTCTTGCTTGAACTTCCGTATTACTCTGTGTAGGAGGGACACCAGAGGGAACACGTATGGCAGCCGAAAGTTCCACGGGATTGATAGAGCATCCACGAATGCTGCTTGAGGATCCCTTGTCCTTGCTCTGAAGACCGGAACCTTGTGATTGTGTCGAGACGCCATCAGGTCCACATCTGGGAGACCCCACTTGTCCACGAGAAGTTGAAACACCTCTGGATGTAGGCTCCATTCTCCGGCGTGCATCTCCTGACGACTGAGATAGTCCGCCTACCAGTTCAGAACGTCCGGAATGAACACTGCTGATATGGCCGGCAGATGGCGTTCTGCCCACTGAAGAATCCTTGATACTTCCCTCATTGCCATGCAGCTTCGGGTGCCGCCCTAATTGATGTACGCCACTGTGGTGGCGTTGTCCGATTGTACTTGAACAGGTCTGTTCTGTATCAGATGCTGGGCCATTGTCAATGCATTGAACACTGCCCGCAGTTCCAGAATATTTATCGGGAGTAGAGACTCCTCCTCAGTCTACCGACCCTGGAGAGAGTGTTGTTCCAACATCGCGCCCCAACCTCTCAGACTGGCATCTGTCGTCAGCCGGTCCCAGTTGGATATCCAGAGGGGACGGCTCCTGCTCATTCGTTGGTCCTGAAGCCACCAGCTCAGTGACAGATGGACCTCCGGAGATAGCGAGATGATGCGAGATCTTATCCGGTGAGGCAGACCGTCCCACTTGGACAGAATCAACTTCTGCAGAGAGCGAGAATGGAATTGAGCATACTCCACCATGTCGAAAGTCGACACCATGAGACCTAGCACTTGCATCGACGAATGAATCGACACTTGAGGACGAGATAGGAAGCATCGTATCTTGTCCTGAAGCTTCAGGACTTTCTCCTGAGACAGGAACAACCGCTGGTTGTGGGTGTCCAATAACGCTCCCAGGTGTACTATGCTCCGAGCCGGAATCAGGGAGAATTTCTTCCAGTTGATCAGCCATCCGTGGGCTTTCATGCACTGGATTGTCAAATCGAGATGACGCAGGAGAAGTTCTAGGGAACTCGCCAGGATTAACAAATCGTCTACGTATGGTAGTATCCTGACCCCTTGACGGCGTAGCGTGGCCGTCATGACCGCCATAACCTTGGTGAAGACTTGCAAAGCCGTTGTCAAACCAAAAGGTAACGCCCGAAATTGGTAATGAAGGTTGCCCACTGCAAACCGCAGGTACTGCTGATGAGATACCGCAATAGGAATATGTAGGTAGGCATCCTGTATGTCCAGGGAGACCATATAGTCCCCAGGCTCCATGGCCAGAATAATAGAGCGCAGCGTTTCCATATGAAACTTGGAAATCCGTACATGCTTGTTCAAGGACTTCAGATTGAGAATGGTCCGCGAGGACCCGTTCGGTTTCGGGACTAGAAACAGCGGTGAATAGAACCCCCCGCCCCTCTGAGTCAGAGGCACCTGTACCACCACTCCTGTGGATAGGAGGGAATGTACCACCGAGTGCAACGTGTTGGCTTTTGCCGGATCCAGAGGCACATCTGTTAGGCAAAATCGATGAGGGGGCGATTCTTGAAGGGTATGGCGTAACCTCGAGCAACGACTTCCCTCACCCAGGAATCCGAAGTGGTCATCAACCATTCCTGGGCAAAACCTATAAGTCGGCCCCCCACCCTGGGATCCCCCAGAGGGAGGCCCGCCCCGTCATGCGGCAGGATTATCAGTTTTTTAAGATGGCTGACGGGCGGCCCAAGCACGCTTCGGTCTGGGCGTGGCAGGTCTGGAAGCACGGGCTTGCTTTGGGTACGCCTGACCTTTTGCTTTACCTGGAGTACGAAAGGGCCGAGGTAAAGTACTTTTAGCCTTCTGTGTGGGGAAGGAGCCGTACTAGGTAGGCAGGCTGTTTTAGCAGTAGCCAGGTCAGCCACAATCTTATTGAGGTCTTCTCCAAACAGAACGTCTCCCTTGAAAGGAAGAACCCCCAGGGTTTTTCTGGAACCCAAATCCACCGACCAGGATCTCAACCAAAGGATACGCCTGGCCAAAACGGACGCAGTAGCAGCCTTGCCCGCGAGCACCCCGGCACCGGAGGCCGCCTCCTTAAGGTACAGAGAAGCAGTGGCAATATATGAGACATTGTCGAGCATGCTCAGAAGCATCCGAAGGCAGTTCCGCCTCGAGTTCCTGAGCCCAAGCCTGAACAGCTTCAGCAGCCGCAATAGTTGGCCTTTGAACAGCCCCAGACAGGGTATAAATCGCTTTTAAACAGCCCTCTACCCGACGATCCGTCGGTTCCTTCAGAGAGGTGACAGTAGTTACTGGTAGGGCAGAGGAAACAACCATACGCACCACATGAGAATCTACAGGCGGAGGGGTTTCCAATTTTTACACACCTCCACAGAGAGAGGATAGCGAGCCAACAGTCTCTTATTCGGTGTAAACTTTGTCCCCGGATTTTCCCAGGATTCCTGACGTATGTCAATTAGGTGCTTAGAGTAGGGTAGAACCTGCTTAACCACCTTCTTACGCTTAAACCTAACAGGTTTCTTGGCGACAGTCTCCGGCTCAGAATCATCAGCCCCCTGAAGAATGAGCCATATCGCCTCAATCAAATCCGAGACATCCACGGACGATTTCCCCTCCCCATCTTAAACATCAGCGTCAGTGTCCGAGGGATCAGTATAAGCCCCGTCCTCCTCGGAGGACGTGTCAGTTAAGGCCGTGGATCGGGAAGTGGTAATGGCCCTTTTAGAAGACAACTTAGTCTGATGCGGGCGAGAGTGACCCTTAGATTTGGACATGGATCGGTTCAAATGCTGTAACTGAGTGGAAAGCTGATCTGCCCATGGCGGGTTCACAGAGGGGACCATAATCTGTGGCAACGGCACAGGTGGTCCCACAGGGGGCGTCAATTTTGTTACAAGCGTGTTTAACAATGTGGAAAATGTAGCCCAAGGTGGTTCTTGTGATGCCCCAAGTGCTACCGACCCACTTGGAGGCAAGGAAGCCCCTGAACCTGAACTCTCAGCTGCTAAATTATCCTCCATTCCGTCAGTGGCCTCACTATCACGCAGTGTGGGAGAGGCCCCAACGCCGTTGCCATGTGTAGCAGACATAATAATGCGCACAGTAAAGGGCAACTCTGTACAAACAGTAATTATATAATTAGCAGCACTATACCTAGTAAGAACTCTCAGAATAACAGCCACAGCTGGCACAGACCGAGGGTTCAATAGGAATAAAATATATGGTGACTATAATTCACAAGTAAAAAATACTCCAGTAGCATATCTTGTGAGACAAACCTATATTATCTGAGAAAAACCTGAAACACTTGGCCCCCACAGGTATAGTAATCTAGGAATAGCACACTGAGTGAAATACCCTGCAATAAGGCAACCACGCAGCAGCTACATGCACACACACGTATATAGTCACAAACGTATCATGCAGAAATTATGTACCATAAACTGCATTGGACTAGCAATACAAAGTAATACGCAGTATGGCTATATGTGCTAATAATAGATATAACAAACACAGTAAGCACTGGATGTATATCACAGGGTGTTTGTACAACACAACACTGACAGTATGCACTCTTTCTTAACTAGCACAGTCGCAGTGACAAGTAGAATACTCAAGTGTCCTGTAGGAAGCACAGCACTGGCAGTCAGGCGGTTCCACAGAGGAGGATTTGCCCCAAAAGTCCTAGAAACAGCTCAGCTCTATCTGTAATGGCCCCTGATCAGGAGTGAGGGGGAGAGATATGCAGCTCCAGGGCGGGAACATTACAGAGGTGGCGCCCTGGGGCTGGGGGGAGGGGACACAGGTCCGGCCTACTACCCCTGCTGGCATCCCCACCGGGCGTGCGGGTAGTAATAAGAAGCGGGGGGTAATGGTACAAAAGTCCCCCCTGACCTGTGCCCCTGTAAAAACACCCTGGTAGCTAGTGGAACAGCAGCCCAGTAATCTGTGTCCACGCCAGCGCTCGCGCGGCCCACCTCCCACGGCCGCGCGGGATCGCGGTGTACAGCGTTGGCACAGAAGCCCCTTACCTCCCCCTTGACAGCGGCGTGTGTGTGACTCACAGAGGAAGAAAAGCCGGCGCCTCCACTGTAGTGACCCGGCAACCGCGGGAGTATGCAGCGTCCGCTGGGGGTGACGGAGCTGCTGCAGAGACGTCTACTGACACAGCCTGCTGCAGCCCTGGTACAGTTCTCTTCTTTTCGGTTGAAGCTAAAGCTAAGAATTAGGCTGCCTGAGGCAGCCCCGTTAAGTGACCTGCTACTGCAGGCACCAACTACAAACTGAGCTCCCTGGCACGGAGGCGGGGTTATTGAGGCGGTGGCGCTGTGCATCTTGGGAACAGTCTAAAGCTCTGAGCCTGTTGGTGCCTCGGATCAAGATCCTACTCTACACCCCAATGTTATTTCCTTGTGGAGCCCAGTGTACCCCGCAGCAGAAATTTAAAAAAATCTGCCACGTAAAAGCTAATACCCCTTTTCCACTGCCGACTCTGGAAATTGCCAGGTACTGTATGTCAACCCAGGAAATTCCCATGTCTCAGCCCTGGGTAGTGATCAGGGTTGCGGACCTGGGATTTTATCCCAGTCCATTTCCTTTTCCACTAACCTCCTGGGTTTTTGAGTGTTCACATAGAAAACCCTGCGATTTCAAAAAGGCAATAGAAAAGGGGTATTAGAGGTCCAAATATTTTCCTGTGGAACAGTAATAAAGTTAACCAATATTAATTTGCCTGTTTTTTAGGGTATAGGCTGATTACCCCATTTTTTTTATACATCTAGTGGCTGGAGTACCCGGCGTTGCCCAGGATTTTAAGAATGTCTGCTTTAAAAAAATAAATGTATATATTAAACACAGTATAAATAACATTGTAGATAGCTGAATACCTGTGTCTTGCTACGGGATGAGGATAGTAAATGAGAATCATAGATGTTCGTTAATTTACGTTGGTTGGAGATCTAGTATATAGGCCAGTGGTTTCCAAAACTTTTTTGAATCACGGCGCCCTAGAACATCAGAATTTTTTTCATGGCACCCCTAGGCCAAAAAATTTCTTATTGAGAAATTTTGAAAGAAATATTACATTTAAGTAGATTGCGTTTATATGTCATCCTTAGGGTCAGTTGTGTGGTGAGGGACAAGATTTGCTTCGGTTTGGCCACATATTTTATGACTGGCAGCCACCAGCACTGGTTTTGCCTATTATATTGACCATTGATAATTTGAATTGGTCCTCCATTCCCCTCCTCACATCATGTCAGTGCCCCTGTGAAATAATCTATTTTTTTTACAGTTTCTTATATAGCACAGCACATTATGTATCTCCTGATATACACTGTGCTGCTGGGGGACCGTGCTACTTCCACTATATAGCTCTCAGTATGTGGGATTGTGCTACCTGCATTCCCCTCCACACACCATGTCACTGGCCCTGTCACATGCGGCCCTGTCACATGCAGCCCTGTCATCACCGACATATCATGCATATCCTGATATAGTCTGTGCTGCTGGCCCACCCCTAGGGGTGGCTAGTGGTGTGTTACCCCCACAGTGCTTGTTCCCAGAGTGCAAGTCATATGTGCAGCAAGTTTGCTGTAAATTGCTCCAGGCATTCCAGAGTTATGCTGTCTGCTGAAAAACTATGTGCTTCTGCCTCACCCCTAGGGGTGCTAGGGGTGTCTTACCCCCACAGTGTTTGTTCCCAGCTTGTAAGTCATATGTGTACAAAGTTTGTTGTAAATTGGTCCAGGCATTCGGGAGTTATGTGTGCGCTGAAATACTCTGTGCTGCTGCCCCACTCCTAAGGGTGTCTAACCCCCACAGAGTTTGTTTCCAGATTGTAAGTCAGATGTGTACCAAGTTTGGTGTAAATTGCTCCAGGCCTTTCACAGTTTTGCTGTCTGCTTGCATACTCTGTGCTGCTGTCCCACCCCTAGGGGTGCTAGTGGTGTGTTATCGCCACAGTGTTTGTTTGCAGAGTGTAAATCATGTGTACCAAGTTTGCTGTAAACTGCTGCAGGCATTCCAGAGTAATGCTGTCTGCTGAAATACTCAGTGCTGCTGCCTCACCCCTAGGGGTGCTAGGGGTCTCTTACACCCCCACCCCCCCCACCCCACAGTGTTTGTTCTCAGCCTGCAGGTCATATGTTACCAATTTTTGAGCACATTGCTCCAGCAATTTCGGAGTTATGCTGTCTCCTAAAAATACTCTGTGCTGCTGTCCCACCCCTAGGGGTGTCTAACCCCCACAGAGTTTGTTCCCAGAGTGTAAGTCAGATGTGTACCAAGTTTGGTGTAAATGGCTCCAGGCCTTCCACAGTTATGCTGTCTGCTAAAATACTCTGTGCTGCAGTCCGACCCCTAGGGGTGCTAGGGATTTCAAATTGTTTTAGTTGCCTCCGCCGTGTTTTAATACGCTCGTATGTAAAATTGCATGATCTTCGCTTGTAAACTGTAGATTTGTATAGAAAGACTGAAGGACAAATTTTCACTTTTATATAGTAGATTTCCTTAAGGTTTTCGCTGAAAAAATTGCGGCCAAATTTTTTCAGTTGGATATCAGTAGAATCAGGAGCGCACTTACTGTAGCCGCAGTAATTAGAAACAAGGACGTGATAGACCACAGAGGAGGATATTGCAGTAGTCCACATGGGAAATGATAAGGACATAAACAACGGATTTGGCAGCCCTCAGCGTGAGGGTCTGATTCTGGAGATGTTGTTGATGTGAAAAAAGTGTCAGGATTGGGATATAGCATAAATGTGTGGCTTGTGAGAGAGTGACCAGCTACGATGTATGGAGGAAGCCAGAACCATAGCCACACTTCTGAGTCCATCTGTGCTATGTAAAGACTGTAGAGTACAATAAATTATAGGCTCTACCAGGGACGAATCTAGACTTTTCTTTTAGGGGGGGGCGGTTTACTGTTTAATCTTGACTCCACCCCTCTCTAGTCCCAACTCCTCCCATCTGCAATCTGTCGAAGTCAAAAAAATATTACATAGAAAGAACATACAGACTTCCCACATATAAGTCGCTATGCTTGCAAATACGCGCAGCGAGCACAGCAATATATGGTAACACGCATTTACACGGACATGCCACAGAGATGGATTCGACACTTATTTCATACAGCACATAATTATAATAATATCAAGCGCCAGACATCATAATGATTTAAAATTATATAACAGAGTAATGTCATGTATGTGTATTATTGGAACGAAGCAAGATAGACCTGTCATATTTGGTATTAAAGCAACCAGATTAATGTGTAGATTAATTTGATACTTGTTATTAAGTTGTAGGACATTGCAACAAGTAGTTATGATTAAATATATGAAAGCTAAAATCACTCTTATTAGGACAATAGACATTACCAAACAGGTGGTGGACAGGAAACTCAGGCCAGCCCCTTTTGAGGTCTTCAAGGCTGAACTTGTTTAGCATACGAACAGACCAGTGACTCATCATGAATGAGAAAGCTCCCTCCCTTAGACTAGATGTGTGCACTCCCCCAAACTAGATAACACATTACAGAGACACACAGTAGTTAGTTGCTGTTTTGTCCCAGACGATGATGGAGGTGCTGCCAGACCAGTTCCTGTATTTATTGAGAGAGAGAGAGAGAGAGAGAGAGAGAGAGAGAGAGTGTGAGTGAGTGAGTGTGATATGGAGGGAAGACTTTTATATGAGAAAGATATGGTGATGTATTTGCTGGCCTGTAACTGTATGTATTAACTGCTTACTGTATGAATTGTAACCATGTAACTATATGTATACTGTACATTGTGATGTATATTGAATACATATTCTTTTAATAACAAATATATACATCAATGAGCTTTGGAACTCAGATAATGTGTGGGTGTATTGTTTTCTCTTATGGGATGCAGTGTTTTGCGATGTATAGAGCACATTCATGGCACATGGTAATAAGATGTGCAGGCGTCTACAATATATATTAGAGCGGGCATTTTAAATATTTGTTAGAAAGCAATTTGGTATTCACAAATCATAACTCCTCCTCTCTCAATTCCTGAAAAACTGAACTTTTTGAGTGAGACTAAGATAGTGCTTTGTGATTGTTCTATGTACATGTAACTGTGCTGTGGGGTAATTGTATTTATTAGCCCTAGTAACCACACACCTGCAAGTGAGGGGCACATGCTCTGTAACCCTTGCTCTCCTGGCTCCTCCGTGCTGCTGTGGTATAGGCTGCAGCACAGCTTTCTGCCTCAGGCTCTCCCTGGAGGACGCTCTTCAGCTCAAAAGTGGGCGTGGCTATAACTGTGTTGGGGGAGGGGGGGTTGCGCCGCGCCCCCCCCCCCCCTCCCTAAATCCAGCCCTGGGCTCTACCCTGGACAAAAGGGTGAACCTGAGAAATGCACAGTATACAAGGCATCGTAATAAATGCAGCAATAACTAGCTTTCTGGGATTTGGCACAAAATGTCAACATTTTGAATATTGACATGCCATGTAGAATTTCCAGGAACAGTTTCACAGAGGAGAGGGCCCAGTTGTAGACTCTGCACAGTAGATTCTGGCAATGTGCCAGTCTACTGCATATATATCTGCAGGTCTCCAGAAATATGGTGTCTGCCATGTTCCAGTGACTATTCTCTGCTGCGCCATATTCCAGGTGAAATATTTATTAAACACTACATCAAAACTATACACAGTGGAAAACGCAGGATTTCTAGAGGGGGGTTTCCAAATGCAGTCCACAGTCTCCCACTCTACTGAACATTGGAGCAAGTGCGGGAGTTTTGGAAAGCACTAGAAGAACCTAGTAACGACCCTGGATGTTAATGTACACATTGGTCTTTTTATACACTGGATACTGTATGGAATACAGTATTAATATGTAACACTATAGATGGTCTATAGTATGTAGGTTGTATCAAACACTGAAATAATATAAATAAGTGGTCAGGGATATGTTAAACATACCATAATAATAAGATTTTACTCACCGGTAAATCTATTTCTCGTAGTCCGTAGTGGATGCTGGGAACTCCGAAAGGACCATGGGGAATAGCGGCTCCGCAGGAGACTGGGCACAACTAAAGAAAGCTTTTAGGTCACCTGGTGTGCACTGGCTCCTCCCACTATGACCCTCCTCCAAGCCTCAGTTAGGACACTGTGCCCGGACGAGCTGACATAATAAGGAAGGATTTTGAATCCCGGGTAAGACTCCTACCAGCCACACCAATCACACCGTATAACTCGTGATACTATACCCAGTTTAACAGTATGAAAACAACTGAGCCTCTCAACAGATGGCTCAACAATAACCCTTTAGTTAACAATAACTATGTACAAGTATTGCAGACAATCCGCACTTGGGATGGGCGCCCAGCATCCACTACGGACTACGAGAAATAGATTTACCGGTGAGTAAAATCTTATTTTCTCTGACGTCCTAGTGGATGCTGGGAACTCCGAAAGGACCATGGGGATTATACCAAAGCTCCCAAACGGGCGGGAGAGTGTGGATGACTCTGCAGCACCGAATGAGAGAACTCAAGGTCCTCCTCAGCCAGGGTATCAAATTTGTAGAATTTTGCAAACGTGTTTGCCCCTGACCAAGTAGCAGCTCGGCAAAGTTGTAAAGCCGAGACCCCTCGGGCAGCCGCCCAAGATGAGCCCACCTTCCTTGTGGAATGGGCTTTTACTGATTTAGGATGCGGCAGTCCAGCCGCAGAATGCGCCAGCTGAATTGTGCTACAAATCCAGCGAGCAATAGTCTGCTTAGAAGCAGGAGCACCCAGTTTGTTGGGTGCATACAGGATAAATAGCGAGTCAGTTTTCCTGACTCTAACCGTCCTGGAAACATAAATTTTCAAGGCCCTGACTACGTCCAGTAACTTGGAATCCTCCAAGTCCCTAGTAGCCGCAGGCACCACAATAGGTTGGTTCAAGTGAAAAGCTGATACCACCTTAGGGAGAAACTGGGGACGAGTCCTCAATTCCGCCCTATCCATATGGAAAATCAGATAAGGGCTTTTACATGACAAAGCTGCCAATTCTGACACACGCCTGGCTGAAGCCATGGCCAATAACATGACCACTTTCCACGTGAGATATTTTAGATCCACGGTTTTAAGTGGCTCAAACCAATGTGATTTTAAGAAACTCAACACCACGTTGAGATCCCAAGGTGCCACTGGAGGCACAAACGGGGGCTGAATATGCAGCACTCCTTTCACAAACGTCTGAACTTCAGGTAGTGAAGCTAGTTCTTTCTGGAAGAAAATCGACAGAGCCGAGATCTGTACCTTAATGGAGCCTAATTTCAGGCCCATAGTCACTCCTGCTTGTAGGAAATTCAGAAATCGACCTAGTTGAAATTCCTCTGTTGGGGCCTTTTTGGCCTCACACCAATCAACATATTTCCGCCATATGCGGTGATAATGCTTTGCAGTTACATCTTTCCTGGCTTTAATCAGCGTAGGAATGACTTCCTCCGGAATGCCCTTTTCCTTCAGGATCCGGCGTTCAACCGCCATGCCGTCAAACGCAGCCGCGGTAAGTCTTGAAACAGACAGGGCCCCTGCTGCAGCAGGTCCTGTCTGAGCGGCAGAGGCCATGGGTCCTCTGAGATCATCTCTTGAAGTTCCGGGTACCACGCTCGTCTTGGCCAATCCGGAACCACGAGTATTGTTCTTACTCCTCGTTTTCTTATTATTCTCAGTACCCTTGGTATGAGAGGCAGAGGAGGGAACACATAAACTGACTGGTACACCCACGGTGTCACTAGAGCGTCCACAGCTATCGCCTGAGGGTCCCTTGACCTGGCGCAATATCTCTCTAGTTTTTTGTTTAGGCGGGACGCCATCATGTCCACCTGTGGCCGTTCCCATCGATTTACAATCAGCGTGAAGACTTCTGGATGAAGTCCCCACTCTCCCGGGTGAAGGTCGTGCCTGCTGAGAAAGTCTGCTTCCCAGTTGTCCACTCCCGGAATGAACACTGCTGACAGTGCTAGTACGTGATTTTCCGCCCATCGGAGAATCCTTGTGGCTTCTGCCATTGCCATCCTGCTTCTTGTGCCGCCCTGTCGATTTACATGGGCGACTGCCGTGATGTTGTCTGACTGGATCAGTACCGGCTGGTGTAGAAGCAGGGATTTTGCCTGACTTAGGGCATTGTAAATGGCCCTTAGTTCCAGAATATTTATGTGTAGGGGAGTCTCCTGACTCGACCATAGTCCTTGGAAGTTTCTTCCTTGTGTGACTGCCCCCCAGCCTCGAAGGCTGGCATCCGTGGTCACCAGGACCCAGTCCTGTATGCCGAATCTGCGGCCCTCTAGAAGATGAGCACTCTGCAGCCACCACAGCAGAGACACCCTGGTTCTTGGAGACAGGGTTATTAGGCGATGCATCTGAAGATGCGATCCGGACCATTGGTCCAACAGGTCCCACTGAAAGATTCTGGCATGGAACCTGCCGAAAGGAATTGCTTCATAATTGCATCTTTCCCAGGACCCGCGTGCAGTGATGCACCGATACCTGTTTTGGTTTCAGGAGGTCTCTGACTAGAGATGACAGCTCCTTGGCTTTCTCCTCCGGGAGAAACACTTTTTTCTGGACTGTATCCAGAATCATACCCAGGAACAGTAGACGTGTCGTCGGAACCAGCTGTGATTTTGGAATATTCAGAATCCAACCGTGCTGGTGCAGCACCTCCTGAGATAGTGCTACTCCTACCAACAACTGCTCCTTGGACCTCGCCTTTATTAGGAGATCGTCCAAGTACGGGATAATTAAAACTCCCTTTCTTCGAAGGAGTATCATCATTTCCGCCATTACCTTGGTAAACACCCTCGGTGCCGTGGAGAGTCCAAACGGCAGCGTCTGGAATTGGTAATGGCAATCCTGTACCACAAATCTGAGGTACTCCTGGTGAGGATAGTAAATGGGGACATGCAAGTAAGCATCCTTGATGTCCAGGGATACCATGTAATCCCCCTCGTCCAGGCTTGCAATAACCGCCCTGAGCGATTCCATCTTGAACTTGAATTTTTTTATGTATGTGTTCAAGGATTTCAAATTTAAAATGGGTCTCACCGAACCGTCCGGTTTCGGTACCACAAACAGTGTGGAATAGTAACCCCGTCCTTGTTGAAGTAGGGGCACCTTGATTATCACCTGCTGTGAATACAGCTTGTGAATTGCCGCTAGCACAGCCTCCCTGTCTGAAGGAGTAATCGGCAAGGCAGATTTTAGGAACCGGTGGGAGACGCCTCGAATTCCAGTTTGTACCCTTGAGATACTATTTGCAGGATCCAGGGATCCACCTGTGAGCGAGCCCACTGATCGCTGAAATTTTTGAGGCGCCCCCCCAACGTACCTGGCTCCGCCTGTGGAGCCCCACCGTCATGCGGCGGACTTGGAAGAAGCGGGGGAGGACTTTTGCTCCTGGGAACCTGCTGTTTGTTGCAGCCTTTTCCCCCTACCTCTGCCTCTGGACAGAAAGGACCCGCCTTTTCCACGCCTGTTTTTCTGAGTCCGAAAGGACTGTACCTGATAAAACGGCGCCTTTTTAGGCTGTGAGGGAACATGGGGTAAAAATGCAGACTTCCCAGCAGTTGCTGTGGAAACTAGGTCCGAGAGACCATCCCCAAATAACTCCTCACCCTTATAAGGCAAAACTTCCATGTGCCTTTTTGAATCTGCATCCCCTGACCACTGGCGAGTCCATAAGCCTCTCCTAGCAGAAATGGACAATGCACTTATTTTAGATGCCAGCCGGCAGATCTCCCTCTGTGCATCTCTCATGTATAAGACTGAGTCTTTTATATGCTCTATGGTTAGCAGAATAGTGTCCCTGTCTAGGGTGTCAATATTTTCTGACAGGGAATCTGACCACGCAGCGGCAGCACTGCACATCCATGCTGACGCAATAGCTGGTCTAAGTATAATGCCTGAGTGTGTATATACAGACTTCAGGATCGCCTCCTGCTTTCTATCAGCAGGTTCCTTGAGGGCGGCCGTATCCGGAGACTGTAGTGCCACCTTTTTAGACAAACGTGTGAGCGCTTTATCCACCCTAGGGGGTGTCTCCCAACGTGACCTATCCTCTGGCGGGAAAGGGAACGCCATTAGTAACTTCTTAGAGATTACCAATCTTTTATCAGGGAAAGCCCACGCTTCTTCACACACTTCATTTAATTCTTCTGATGGGGGAAAAAATAAGAATTTACTTACCGATAATTCTATTTCTCGTAGTCCGTAGTGGATGCTGGGAACTCCGTAAGGACCATGGGGAATAGCGGCTCCGCAGGAGACTGGGCACAAAAGTAAAAGCTTTCTGACTAGCTGGTGTGCACTGGGTCCTCCCCCTATGACCCTCCTCCAAGCCTCAGTTAGGATACTGTGCCCGGACGAGCGTACATAATAAGGAAGGATCTTGAATCCCGGGTAAGACTCATACCAGCCACACCAATCACACCGTACAACTTGTGATCTGAACCCAGTTAACAGTATGATAAACGTAGGAGCCTCTGAAAAGATGGCTCACAACAATAAACAACCCAATTTTTGTAACAATAACGATATACAAGTATTGCAGACAATCCGCACTTGGGATGGGCGCCCAGCATCCACTACGGACTACGAGAAATAGAATTATCGGTAAGTAAATTCTTATTTTCTCTGACGTCCTAGTGGATGCTGGGAAATCCGTAAGGACCATGGGGATTATACCAAAGCTCCCAAACGGGCGGGAGAGTGCGGATGACTCTGCAGCACCGAATGAGAGAACTCCAGGTCCTCCTCAGCCAGGGTATCAAATTTGTAAAATTTAGCAAACGTGTTTGCCCCTGACCAAGTAGCTGCTCGGCAAAGTTGTAAAGCCGAGACCCCTCGGGCAGCCGCCCAAGATGAGCCCACTTTCCTTGTGAAATGGGCTTTTACAGATTTTGGCTGTGGCAGGCCTGCCACAGAATGTGCAAGCTGAATTGTACTACAAATCCAACGAGCAATCGTCTGCTTAGAAGCAGGAGCACCCAGCTTGTTGGGTGCATACAGGATAAACAGCGAGTCAGATTTTCTGACTCCAGCCGTCCTGGAAACATATATTTTCAGGGCCCTGACTACGTCCAGCAACTTGGAGTCCTCCAAGTCCCTAGTAGCCACAGGCACCACAATAGGCTGGTTCATGTGAAACGCTGAAACCACCTTAGGGAGAAATTGAGGGCGAGTCCTCAGTTCTGCCCTGTCTGAATGAAAAATTAGGTAAGGGCTTTTATATGACAAAGCCGCCAATTCTGAGACACGCCTGGCTGAAGCCAGGGCTAACAGCATGACCACTTTCCATGTGAGATATTTCAATTCCACAGTGGTGAGTGGTTCAAACCAATGTGATTTTAGGAGACTCAACACTACATTGAGATCCCAAGGTGCCACTGGAGGCACAAAAGGAGGCTGTATATGCAGTACCCCTTTGACAAACGTCTGAACTTCAGGCACTGAAGCCAGTTCTTTTTGGAAGAAGATCGACAGGGCCGAAATTTGAACCTTAATGGACCCTAATTTTAGGCCCATAGATAGTCCTGTTTGCAGGAAATGCAGGAAACGACCCAGTTGAAATTCCTCTGTAGGGGCCTTCTTGGCCTCACACCACGCAACATATTTTCGCCAAATGCGGTGATAATGTTTTGCGGTTACATCCTTCCTGGCCTTGACCAGGGTAGGGATGACTTCATCTGGAATGCCTTTTTCCTTCAGGATCTGGCGTTCAACCTCCATGCCGTCAAACGCAGCCGCGGTAAGTCTTGGAACAGACAAGGTCCCTGCTGGAGCAGGTCCTTCCTTAGAGGTAGAGGCCACGGGTCCTCTGTGAGCATCTCTTGAAGTTCCGGGTACCAAGTCCTTCTTGGCCAATCCGGAGCCACGAGTATAGTTCTTACTCCTCTCCGTCTTATAATTCTCAATACCTTGGGTATGAGAGGCAGAGGAGGGAACACATACACTGACTGGTACACCCACGGTGTTACCAGAGCGTCCACAGCTATTGCCTGAGGGTCCCTTGACCTGGCGCAATACCTGCCTAGTTTTTTGTTGAGGCGGGACGCCATCATGTCCACCTTTGGTTTTTCCCAACGGTTTACAATCATGTGGAAGACTTCTGGATGAAGTCCCCACTCTCCCGGGTGGAGGTCGTGTCTGCTGAGGAAGTCTGCTTCCCAGTTGTCCACTCCCGGAATGAACACTGCTGACAGTGCTATCACATGATTTTCCGCCCAGCGAAGAATCCTTGCAGCTTCTGCCATTGCCCTCCTGCTTCTTGTGCCGCCCTGTCTGTTTACGTGGGCGACTGCCGTGATGTTGTCCGATTGGATCAATACCGACTGACCCTGAAGCAGAGGCCTTGCTTGGCTTAGGGCATTGTAAATTGCCCTTAGTTCCAGGATATTTATGTGAAGAGACGTTTCCATGCTTGACCACAAGCCCTGGAAATTTCTTCCCTGTGTGACTGCTCCCCAGCCTCTCAGGCTGGCATCCGTGGTCACCAGAATCCAGTCCTGAATGCCGAATCTGCGGCCCTCTAGAAGATGAGCACTCTGCAACCACCACAGGAGAGACACCCTTGTCCTTGGAGATAGGGTTATCCGCTGATGCATCTGAAGATGCGATCCGGACCATTTGTCCAGCAGATCCCACTGAAAAGTTCTTGCATGGAATCTTCCGAATGGAATCGCTTCGTAAGAAGCCACCATCTTTCCCAGGACCCTTGTGCATTGATGCACTGACACTTGTCCTGGTTTCAGGAGGTTCCTGACTAGCTCGGATAACTCCCTGGCCTTCTCCTCCGGGAGAAACACCTTTTTCTGGACTGTGTCCAGAATCATCCCTAGGAACAGTAGACGTGTTGTTGGAATCAGCTGCGATTTTGGAATATTTAGAATCCACCCGTGCTGACGTAGCACCACCTGAGATAGTGCTACTCCGACCTCTAACTGTTCCCTGGATCTTGCCCTTATCAGGAGATCGTCCAAGTAAGGGATAATTATGACGCCTTTTCTTCGAAGAAGAATCATCATTTCGGCCATTACCTTGGTAAAGACCCGTGGTGCCGTGGACAATCCAAACGGCAGCGTCTGAAACTGATAATGACAGTTCTGTACCACAAACCTGAGGTACCCTTGGTGAGAAGGGTAGATTGGGACATGGAGATAAGCATCTTTGATGTCCAGAGACACCATATAGTCCCCTTCTTCCAGGTTCGCTATCACTGCTCTGAGTGATTCCATCTTGAATTTGAACCTTTTTATGTAAGCGTTCAATGATTTCAGATTTAAAATCGGTCTCACCGAGCCGTCCGGCTTCGGTACCACAAACAGCGTGGAATAATACCCCTTTCCCTGTTGTAGGAGGGGTACCTTGATTATCACCTGCTGGGAATACAGCTTGTGAATAGCTTCCAATACTGCCTCCCTGTCGGAGGGAGACGTTGGCGAGGGGGAGACGTCTCGAATTCCAATTTGTACCCCTGTGATACTACCTGCAGGATCCAGGGGTCCACTTGCGAGTGAGCCCACTGCGCGTTGAAATTTTTGAGACGGGCCCCCACCGTGCCTGAGTCCGCTTGTAAAGCCCCAGCGTCATGCTGAAGACTTGGCAGAAGCGGGGGAGGGCTTCTGATCCTGGGAAGAGGCTGCCTGCTGCAGTCTTTTTCCCCTTCCTCTGCCCCGGGGCAGAAATGAGTGGCCTTTTGCCCGCTTGCCCTTATGGGGACGAAAGGACTGAGTTTGAAAAGACGGTGTCTTTTTCTGCTGAGAGGTGACCTGGGGTAAAAAGGTGGATTTCCCAGCCGTCGCCGTGGCCACCAGGTCTGACAGACCGACCCCAAATAACTCCTCCCCTTTATACAGCAAAACTTCCATATGCCGTTTGGAATCCGCATCACCTGACCACTGTCGTGTCCATAAACTTCTTCTGGCAGAAATGGACAACGCACTTACTCTTGATGCCAGGGTGCAAATATCCCTCTGTGCATCTCGCATATATAGTAATGCATCCTTTAAATGCTCTATAGTCAATAATATACTGTCCCTATCCAGGGTATCAATATTTTCAGTCAGGGAATCCGACCAAGCCACTCCAGCGCTGCACATCCAGGCTGAGGCGATTGCTGGTCGTAGTATAACACCAGTATGTGTGTATATACCTTTTAGGATATTTTCCAGCTTTCTATCAGCTGGTTCCTTGAGGGCGGCCGTATCAGGAGACGGTAACGCCACTTGTTTTGATAAGCGTGTGAGCGCCTTATCTACCCTAGGGGGTGTTTCCCAACGCGCCCTAACCTCAGGCGGGAAAGGGTATAATGCCAATAATTTATTAGAAATCAGCAGTTTTTTATCGGGGGAAACCCACGCTTTGTCACACACCTCATTTAATTCATCTGATTCAGGAAAAACTATGGGTAGTTTTTTCACACCCCACATAATACCCCTTTTTGTGGTACTTGTAGTATCAGAAATGTTCAAAGCCTCCTTCATTGCCGTGATTATGTAACGTGTGGCCCTACTGGACATTACGTTTGTCTCGTCACCGTCGACACTGGAGTCAGTATCCGTGTCTGGGTCTGTGTCGACCATCTGAGGTAACGGACGCTTTAGAGCCCCTGACGGTGTTTGAGACGCCTGGACAGGCACTAACTGATTTGCCGGCTGTCTCATGTCGTCAACAGTTTTTTGCAAAGTGCTGACACTGTCACGTAATTCCTTCCATACTACCATCCAGTCAGGTGTCGACTCCCTAGGGGGTAACATCACTATTACAGGCAATTGCTCCGCCTCCACATCATTTTCCTCCTCATACATGTCGACACAATCGTACCGACACACAGCACACACACAGGGAATGCTCTGATAGAGGACAGGACCCCACGAGCCCTTTGGGGAGACAGAGGGAGAGTTTGCCAGCACACACCAGAGCGCTATATATATGCAGGGATAACCTTATATAAGTGTTTCTCCCTTCTATAGCTGCTGTATATGTATTTTCTGCCAATTAGTGCCCCCCCTCTCTTGTTTTACCCTGATTCTGTAGCAGGACTGCAGGGGAGAGTCAGGGAGCCGTCCTTCCAGCGGAGCTGTGAGGGAAAATGGCGCTTGTGTGCTGAGGAGATAGGCTCCGCCCCCTTTTCGGCTGCCTTTTCTCCCGCTTTTTTTAGGAAAACTGGCAGGGGTTAAATGCATCCATATAGCCCAGGAGCTATATGTGATGCATTTCTTTAGCCATATAAGGTTTAAAACATGTTTTATTGCGTCTCAGGGCGCTCCCCCCCAGCGCCCTGCACCCTCAGTGACCGGAGTGTGAAGTGTGCTGAGAGCAATGGCGCACAGCTGCAGTGCTGTGCGCTACCTTATTGAAGACAGGAACGTCTTCTGCCGCCGATTTTTCCGGACCTCTTCGCTCTTCTGGCTCTGTAAGGGGGCCGGCGGCGCGGCTCCGGGACCCATCCAGGCTGAACCTGTGATCGTCCCTCTGGAGCTAATGTCCAGTAGCCAAGAAGCCCAATCCACTCTGCATGCAGGTGAGTTCGCTTCTTCTCCCCTTAGTCCCACGATGCAGTGAGCCTGTTGCCAGCAGGTCTCACTGGAAAAAAAAAAAAAAAACCTATTTAAAACTTTTACTCTAAGCAGCTCTGGAGAGCTACCTAGCATGCACCCTTCTCGGCCGGGCACAAAAATCTAACTGAGGCTTGGAGGAGGGTCATAGGGGGAGGAGCCAGTGCACACCAGCTAGTCAGAAAGCTTTTACTTTTGTGCCCAGTCTCCTGCGGAGCCGCTATTCCCCATGGTCCTTACGGAGTTCCCAGCATCCACTAGGACGTCAGAGAAACTACGGGTAGTTTTTTCTCCCCAAACATAATACCCTTTTTAGTGGTACCTGGGTTTATATCAGAAATTTGTAACACCTCTTTCATTGCTTCAATCATGCAACGAATGGCCTTAGTGGACATTAGACTAGACTCATCGTCGTCGACACTGGTGTCAGTATCCGTGTCGACATCTGCGTCTGCCATCTGAGGTAGCGGGCGTTTTAGAGTCCCCGATGGCCTTTGAGACGCCTGGACAGGCACGAGCTGAGAAGCCGGCTGTCCCGCATTTGGCATGTCGTCAAATTTTTTGTGTAAGGAGTCGACACGTGCACGCAATTCCTTCCATAAGTCCATCCACTCAGGTGTCTGCCCCGCAGGGGGTGACATCCCTTCTATAGGCATCTGCTCCGCCTCCACATCATTATCCTCATCAAACATGTCGACACAGCCGTACCGACACACCGCACACACACAGGGAATGCTCTAACAGAGGACAGGACCCACAAAAGCCCTTTGGGGAGACAGAGTGAGAGTATGCCAGCACACACCAGAGCGCTATATAATGCAGGGACTAACTGAATGATGTCCCCTATAGCTGCTGTTATATATACTGCGCCTAAATTTAGTGCCCCCCCTCTCTTTTTTACCCTTTTCTGTAGTGTAGACTGCAGGGGAGAGCCAGGGAGCTTCCTTCCAGCGGAGCTGTGAGGGAGAAATGGCGCCAGTGTGCTGAAGGAGATAGCTCCGCCCCTTTTTCGCAGACTTTTCTCCCGCTTTTTTATGGATTCTGGCAGGGGTAATTATCACATATATAGCCTCTGGGGCTATATATTGTGGTATTTTTGCCAGCCAAGGTGTTTTTATTGCTGCTCAGGGCGCCCCCCCCTAGCGCCCTGCACCCTCAGTGACCGGAGTGTGAAGTGTGTATGAGGAGCAATGGCGCACAGCTGCAGTGCTGTGCGCTACCTTGGTGAAGACTGATGTCTTCTGCCGCCGATTTTCCGGACCTCTTCTTGCTTCTGGCTCTGTAAGGGGGACGGCGGCGCGGCTCCGGGACCGAACACCAAGGCCAGTTCCATGCGGTCGATCCCTCTGGAGCTAATGGTGTCCAGTAGCCTAAGAAGCCCAAGCTAGCTGCAAGCAGGTAGGTTCGCTTCTTCTCCCCTTAGTCCCTCGCTGCAGTGAGCCTGTTGCCAGCAGGTCTCACTGTAAAATAAAAAACCTAATTATATACTTTCTTTTTAGAAGCTCAGGAGAGCCCCTAGTGTGCATCCAACCTCGGCCGGGCACAAAATCTAACTGAGGCTTGGAGGAGGGTCATAGTGGGAGGAGCCAGTGCACACCAGGTGACCTAAAAGCTTTCTTTAGTTGTGCCCAGTCTCCTGCGGAGCCGCTATTCCCCATGGTCCTTTCGGAGTTCCCAGCATCCACTAGGACGTCAGAGAAAAATAAATACACAAACATATTAGAACAAATACTGCACTTTCTAAGCACACATTCTCCCTCCTCGTGGTAAAGCTTCTGACTCTTCTTCCTGGCAGCTACTCTCTTGTCTAGTGCACCGATTTAGGACTCAGCAAGCTATCAGTACACACACAGCATTCTATCATAATTTGAGCCACTTGCCAAGAGTAGGGGGGTTTCCGGGCAACCGGAAACCCCCCCCCCCCCCCCCCCGCGTTTGCCTATGATACAGAAAGGAAGCTTGGACTTTCATCAGTTTATAGTTAATGTTTTCTTATAAATTAAGTAATTATGAAAGGGTGTACTGCTAAGCAGGTAAACAGGACCCCAGAGCAACATGAGGGATGCAACTATTCAGAGATACAACTAATGTGTCTGAACTACTGTAGCTTATGTTCCATTAGGTAACCTAATGAACTCAAACAGTAATCAGCAGTATGATACTGTAATTATCACTGTGATACTAATTTATATTACAAGCCATATTGAATATTCTCATAGCTTGGAAATTAGAAAATCCATATTTTAAACAAACCATTTATAAAAGGCAATTAGAAAAACGAGTCAGCTGTTAGAAGGGAATTAGCATTTCAAATAAAACACTTGTAAAGCAGCTTTGGCAAATGTGAGCTATAAGTTCTAATTAAGATTTAAGTGAACTGTAAATCTTATAATAGGTTCATTAGGTTCTCCCAAAACCCCCGAAGAGCGCAATAACTTCAGGAATAGACAAAATTATTAGTTCCCTTTACAAATTATAGAAAAGAACAAGGTTTTATAAAAAAAATTATAGGATATAAAGTCTAATTATCAGTATGTGGCTTTACAGAAACAAACGGATACATTCAAACGAACAAAAAAGCTTTCTTCGCTTCATCAAGGAACAAGTTTTAAACTTAGCATCTACCAGGAATTGATGAACCATTGGTTTGCCTCATCAGAAACAAATATTTGCGTTAATTATATATGCTCTTGCATTTAATCGTATTAAGAAAACAAACTATATTGTAAGATGGTCTGAGACTGAAATATAAATTATGAAGGCAATTAAGTACCGACTAAAACGCTTTTATATCAGAACCTGCCATTAGCTAATAAAGTACAAGCAGACAGATGCACAAATACGTTATATTGTGGTTTGATGTAACTCTTTGATTGGATGATAACAGTTTAATGCAGGGTTGGGGAACCTGCGGCCCTGCAACGGTTGCTGAACTACACATCCCAGCATGCCTTGCAACCATTTTAGCATGGTCAAATAGCAAAACTGTAGCAGGGCATGCCGGTATGTGTAGTTCAACAACAACTGGAGGGTCAAAGGTTCCCCACTGCTGGTTTATTGTAATGTTATAATGTATCAAAGATGACAGATTATGAAGAGCAGGACAAATCAAATATGACAGTTACTAAGTGCTCTTACTATGATACTGCTTATGAATACCCTTTGGGAACCACCACTATGGATGTCAATGGATGGTTTGCACATTTGACCGGCTGTCTCTTGATTATTACATGATTTTGTTTTTGTTCATCCCTGATGCAGATCATAAAGCCAGTCAGGTCAAAGATGACAAAATTATGTAGACTACTGCACCTCAAATTTCCCCATTCTGTAGATGAAAAAAAATAAATAAAAATAAAATAAAAGAGTGAAAAAAAAAAAAAAAAAAAAAAAAAAAAAAGAAGTATCCAATTGGACACGCCCATACCCATCCGTGTGATTAGGATGCATGCCCATGAATCAACAAGGCAGAGAACAGGGGAGATCTTTACAATTTATAGCCGACAACAAACTGTAAAGTATCCAGCCGTTAGGTCAGGGGTAGGGAACCTTTCGGCCCTCCAGCTGTTGTTGAACTACACATCTCAGCATGCACTGCAACAGATTTAGCATGGCCAAATAGTAAAAATGTAACAAGGCATGCTGGTATGTATAGTTCAGCAACAGCTGGAGGGCCAAAGGTTCCCCACCCCTGCGTTAGGTGAATGCCAGGGTTAGACACTATTTAGCCAGGTTCTGTTTTAGAGTAGGGCAATGCAGGGGATGCATTCCAATAACAATTCAGAATAGTTAAAGCCCACGGCCTTTGTTGTTAGCAGCCCTAGTAAAACTTATCGGTATTCTGATCACTGCCATCCTGACCGTCGGGGGTTCCTGTACTCAACCCATATTTCCACATGTACTTCAATTCGCTTTAGTAAGAGGAGCCAGCAGACAAGTTAACACAGCAGACTGATGGAGAGATATATCGAGCCTCCCAAAGAGTGGAGAAGTGGTGATGGTGCCCATAGCAGAAGCTAGATGGTTGTTATGGGCAACTTCGCCAACCGCCCCCCCCCCCCCCCCCAAATTTTTTTTTTAAAAAATTAAAAAAAAAAAATAGTATTTGCAAGGCTGTGATCTGGAGTCGTAATTGACCTTTTGATATAGTGAACCTATAACTTTAATCAAGGGATCCAAGCTACCAGCCTCACAGGCTTTACCAAGTGTTTACATAGGCATACGCTTATAGCTATAATAAGGCCGACCATTGCTATTCCATAGTAGCAACTTGCAAAATGCCAAGCCAGACAAATGCAGCCATTTCACCAAATGCAGTTAATTGGCCTAATTATCCATCAGCCTGCATCAGTACTGTATTGGTTGTCACTGTACAGTACCTCCAAAACAAGCATAAGAATCCCTATCCAATTATTTATCTTGGCAAAAATACCGGTTTAACAGGCAGGAACTCTGTGTTCTCTGATGCCCATTTCTCTTCATCATCGCACAGTGTGCCATTACTTTTACTTGAGCAAGCAATTTACTTCCCTAGGAAAGTCGCAGTGTCTCTAGCAGGCCCTAGAAGTATATACTGCATCTGTCAAACATCTCCCGCAATCCTACTTTAGTGACTTGTTTGCGGGTAGATTTGTTTATTCAGAGAAAACAGCTTTACAAAATACAAAGGCATTGCTTCTGGAACACCAAACTAAACATTCATAGTTTTAAGGTTTAAAGCTGTACTGTCCACTTAGGAAACACTGGAGTCCAGGGGGCTGCTACACAATTCAATCCAGAACCAGCTACAGTAATTCTAGTAGCCATCTTTTCTTCGGGTGTGGATTATTAGATCTACACTAAAAATGTCTACAGTCAATAGGTCTACCATTAATAGTAGACATGCATTAAGTCGACAGGGTCAAAAGGTCAACATAGAATAGGTAGACAGTGGGAAAAGACAACAGGGTTAAAAGGTCAACATGGAAATGGTCGACACAAAAAAGGGTAGACAATGTTTTTTTTTTTTTTTTTTTTGGGGTGCTTTGTTACTTTTCTTCCACAAACAAGACCCATTACTGTACTTCGTACCCTCGCATGGTTTGCTTCGCTCGCCATGCTTCGGGAAAGGTTTACTATTCCCAACAGTAGTCCACATGGATGGTAAAATACGAAAAAGTTGAAAAATAAATAAATGAAAAATCCAAAAAAAAAATGAAAAAATTTGAAAAAACCACAACAACTTGTGTCTACCCAGAGGCGGAACTGTGGGAGGCAATGAAGTCGGCTGCCGCCGGGCTCCTGACCTGCAGGGGGCACTTCTCCATTGCCTCCCACTGCCCAACAATCCATCCCCGCATCTGACTACTGGATGGAGGAGCAGCTGCCTCCTTTTATCCACAGAGACGAGCTGACAACTGGCTGCAGCTAGGGGGAGCTCCAGCACACAGCTGCTCACAGGGACTTCCAATAAAGCTGGCCGGCTGAAGCTCTCTTCCTCCATCCTGGTGATAGCAACAGGTAGGCACTGGCACCACCTGCCTCCAGCTGCTGCATTGTGTGTGTGTGTCTGTGTGGTGTATGTGTGTGTGTGCCTGGGGTGGGGTGGGGGGGTAATTACAGGGGGTATCTTTAATAAATGTTGGCAGCCCTGTGTTTGTGTGTGTGAATGGTTTTAAGTGAGGTGTGTATGTCTGTGTTTTTTAAAGGAAAGTTGTGTGTTTAAGTAAAAGAGGCGTGTGTGTGTGTGTAATTATGTGTAAGTGAAAGTGGCATGTGCGTGTGTAAGTGAAAGTGTTGTGTGTGTAATTGTGTGTGTATAAGTGAAATAGGCATGTGTGTGTGTGTGTGTGTAAGTGAAAGTGGCGTGTGTGTAATAGTGTGTGTGTGTGTGTGTGTAAGTGAAAGAGGCATGTGTGTGTGTAATTGTGCATGTGTAAGTGAAAGTGAAGTGTGTGGGTGTAATTGTGTGTAAGTGAAAGTGGCGTGTGTGTAATTGTGTAAGTGAAAGTGACGTGTGTGTAATTGTGTGCAAGTGAAAAAGGCATGTGCGTGTGTGTAAGTGAAAGAGGCGTGTGTGTAAGTGAAATAGGTGTGTGTGCGCGTGTGTAAGTGAAACAGGCACGTGTGTGTAAGTGAAAAGGCGTGTGAAAAAGGCGTGTGTGTAAGTGAAAAAGGCGTGTAAGTGAAAAAGGCGTGTGTGGGTTTACATGAGAGGCATGCGAGTTTGTGTTAGTGAAAGAGTGTCGAAGTCAAAAATATTACATAGAGAGAACATACGAGTTCTCTCTATGAGTCGCTAAGCTTGCAAATACGCGCAGCGCACACAGCAATATATGGTAACATACGCATTTACACAGACATGCCACAAAGATCGATTAAACACATATTTCATACAGCACATAATTTGAACATATCAAGCGCCAGACATCATAATGTTTTAAATTATATAATGGAGTAACGTCATGTATGTGTATTATTGGAGCAGAGCAAGATGGACATGTCGTATTTGGAGTCATAGTAACCAGATTAATGTGTACATTCATTTGATGACTGTTATTAAGTTGTAGCACATTGCCATTAGTAGATATGATTAACTGTATGAAAGCTAAAGTCACTCTTATTAGAACAATGGATTTCCTGGATGACAGCATGCCTAACCAGTGGCTATCTCCTGTAATTACACCATCAAGGCTGGACCTTGCTTGCATATGAACTGACCAGTGACTCATCATGAATGAGAAAGTTTCCTCCCCTAGACTAGTCTGTGCACTCCCCCAAACTACATAGTATATAGGTGATTGCAGACACAAGAGCTGGCTGTTCTCTTTGTCCCAGATGATGGTGGAGATGCTGACAGTCCAGTGGCTGCATGATTTTACTGAGAGAGAGAGAGAGAGAGAGAGAGAGAGAGAGAGAGAGAGAGAGAGAGAGAGAGAAAAAGAGTGCGAGATATGGAGTGGAGACATTATTTGAGCAAAATATGGTAATTGTATCGCTGGCCATGTATGTATTTGAATTAGTTTGTATTAACTGCTTACTGTGTAAATTGTAACCATGTAACATATATATATATATATATATATATATATATATATATATACACACACATACACACACACACACACACACTGTACATTGTGATATATTGAATACATATCCTTTTAATAACAAACACATACATCAATGAGCTTTGGAACTCAGATAATGTGTGGGTGTATTGCTTTCTCTTATGGGATGCAGTGTTTTGCGATGTATAGCGCACATTCATAGCACATGGTAAATAAGATGCGCAGGCGTCCACAGTATATATCAGAGCAGGCATTTTAAATATTTGTTAGAAAGCAATTTGACATTTACAAGATGTGTATGTGGGTTTGCGTGAGAGGCATGTGAGTGTGTAATTAAAAGAGACGTGTGTTTGTGTGTAAATGAAAGGCATGTGTGTGTGTGTGTAAGTAAAAAAGGCGTGTGTGTGTGTAAGTAAAAGAAGCGTGTGTGTGCGCGCGCGCGCAAGTAAAAGAGGCGTGTGTTAGTGAAAAAGGCGTGTGTGTGTAATTAAAAGATGTGTGTACTTTAAGTGAAAAAGTGTGTGTGCAAGGAAAAGAGGCATGAGTGTGTAAGTGAAAGAGGTGTGTGTGTGTGTGTGTATGTCTATACTACTATTGTGAAAGGCATCGGAGTACGCTGCTGCTTTTCACCCTGAGTACCAGATAGCTACATATGGCATATACAGTATGTGTATAGGGGTGGGGGTGGGGGTGGGGGGGGGGGGAGGGGGCAACCAACATTTTATCATGCCTCCGGACGACTGGGGCGATCTTACGCCACTGTGTCTACCATGTGTGTGTCGACCATTGTCATGTCGAAATTTTGACCCTGTCGACCTGTTGAACTGTCTACCTTTTACATATCGAACTTTTGACCCTATGGACCTAATGAATGTCTACCATTAGTGGTAGACCTATTGACTGTAGACCTTTTTAGTGTAGCTCTATAGTTCGGATACCCTTTTCATCTCTGTATACATGTTCATTTAACATTCCGTACAATAAATTCTGATGTAAAGACAACAAGTGCCTTAAAAAGGACAGAACACATACATACATTATATATATATATATATATATATATATATACACATAGATACACACACACAATCAAAGATGCGGCACTCACAAACACTTGGCAAAGAATCACAAACACCGATTTTTTTGCTCTCAAACCGGTGTTTGTGATTCTTTGCCAAGTGTTCGTGAGTGCCGCATCTTTGACTGTGTACATTCTACTATATGAGGGCACCAGAACCAGTTTATTACAAGGTGGAGTGCCGGGAGATATATATATATATATATATATATATATATAAATAATCAGAAGCTGCTAAAATAGTACAGGATGAGTATCCCTTATCCTAAATGCTTGGGACCAGAACTATTTTGGATATCAGATTGTTCCATATTTTGGAATAATTGCATACCATAATGAGATATCATGGTGATGGGACCTAAGTCTAAGCACACAATGCATTTATGTTTCATATACACCTTACACACACACACAGCCTGAAGGTAATTTTAGCCAATATTTTTAATAACTTTGTGCAATAAACAAGTGTGCATACAGTCACACAAATCAATTATGTTTCATATACACCTTATACACACAGCCTGAAGGTAATTTAATACAATATTTGTAATAACTGTGCATTAAACAAAGTTTGTATACTGTACATTGAGCCATCAGAAAACAAAGGTTTCACTATCTCACTCAAAAAATTCCGTATTTCTGAATATGGGATGTACCCAACCTGTACTATTGATGTAATGATCATCAGCCTCATCATGTACTGCATGGTTACAATAACCCTAAAGTGCTCTCAAAATATACATATCAAAATAAATGATTACCGGCAAATGAGGACTAATTAGGCCACATTTTCAGAAGAATTTGTTTAAAACATACATGAAGTATAGGACTCCAGACTACGGGCGGTTTCCAACCAGCTGCGTTAATTTACAAAAATGGGACACTCTCACCTCACCTCCCTCACCTCCCCCCCTCCCCCCCCCCACACACAAAAAAAAAAAAGGGCTTTAATTGGAAAGGATGTTGATGACCACTGGTCAATAATCTGTCTTTTTTTTTTTTGGGGGGGGGGGGGGGGGGGGGGGGTGGACTTTTATTTAGATAATTCATAAGGGTGATATACCCTATGATTATCTGTATATTTAGCCATATACTTAAGTTTTGATCTACATTTTTTGTTATACATAGATATCTATTAAAAGGTATGTTTTAATTAAGTTATAAGGGTGCCCCAAAAAGGGAGCTCTTTTCTTCTGACTTCTTTGCAGAAATACTCTTTTTCTTTACTTGCAATAACAATACTATCCTTAGGTGCGCCCCCACCACCAACTGTGATTCGATAATAAGATTTTACTCACCGGTAAATCTATTTCTCGTAGTCCGTAGTGGATGCTGGGACTCCGTAAGGACCATGGGGAATAGCGGCTCCGCAGGAGACTGGGCACAACTAAAGAAAGCTTTAGGACTACCTGGTGTGCACTGGCTCCTCCCTCTATGACCCTCCTCCAGACCTCAGTTAGGATACTGTGCCCGGAAGAGCTGACACAATAAGGAAGGATTTTGAATCCCGGGTAAGACTCATACCAGCCATACCAATCACACCGTATAACTCGTGATACTATACCCAGTTAACAGTATGAAATATAACTGAGCCTCTCAACAGATGGCTCAACAATAACCCTTTAGTTAAACAATAACTATATACAAGTATTGCAGACAATCCGCACTTGGGATGGGCGCCCAGCATCCACTACGGACTACGAGAAATAGATTTACCGGTGAGTAAAATCTTATTTTCTCTGACGTCCTAAGTGGATGCTGGGACTCCGTAAGGACCATGGGGATTATACCAAAGCTCCCAAACGGGCGGGAGAGTGCGGATGACTCTGCAGCACCGAATGAGCAAACTCTAGGTCCTCCTCAGCCAGGGTATCAAACTTGTAGACTCTTGCAAAAGTGTTTGAACCAGACCAAGTAACAGCTCGGCAAAGTTGTAAAGCCGAGACCCCTCGGGCAGCCGCCCAAGAAGAGCCCACTTTCCTCGTGGAATGGGCTTTTACAGATTTAGGGTGCGGCAGTCCAGCCGCAGAATGTGCAAGTTGAATCGTGCTACAGATCCAGCGAGCAATAGTCTGCTTAGAAGCAGGAGCACCCAGCTTGTTTGGTGCATACAGGATAAATAGCGAGTCAGTTTTCCTGACTCCAGCCGTCCTGGAAACATATTTTCAGGGCCCTGACTACGTCCAGTAACTTGGAGTCCTTCAAGTCCCAAGTAGCCGCAGGCACCACAATAGGTTGGTTCACATGAAAAGCTGATACCACCTTAGAAAGGAATTGGGAACGAGTCCTCAATTCCGCCCTATCCATATAAAAAAAAAATCAGATAAGGGCTTTTGCATAACAAAGCCGCCAATTCTGATACACGCCTGGCCAAGGCCAACAGCATGACCACTTTCCACATGAGGTATTTTAGCTCCACGGATTTAAGTGGCTCAACCCAATGCGACTTCAGGAAATCCAACACCACGTTGAGATCCCACGGTGCCACTGGAGGCACAAACGGGGGCTGAATATGCAGCACTCCCTTAACAAAAGTCTGAACTTCAGGCAGTGAAGCCAGTTCTTTTTTGGAAGAAAATGTACAGAGCCGAAATCTGGACCTTTATGGAACCCAATTTTAGGCCCATAGTCACTCCTGACTGTAGGAAGTGCAGAAATCGACCCAGTTGAAATTCCTCCGTTGGGGCCTTCCTGGCCTCACACCAAGCAACATATTTTCGCCATATGCGGTGATAATGTTTTGCGATCACATCTTTCCTAGCCTTAATCAGCGTAGGAATGACTTCCTCCGGAATGCCTTTTTCCTTTAGGATCCGGTGTGCAACCGCCATGCCGTCAAACGCAGCCGCGGTAAGTCTTGGAACAGACAGGGCCCCTGCTGCAGCAAGTCCTGTCTGAGCGGCAGAGGCCATGGGTCCTCTGAGATCATTTCTTGAAGTTCTGGGTACCAAGCTCTTCTTGGCCAATCCGGAACCACGAGTATAGTTTGTACTCCTCTCCTTCTTATTATTCTCAGTACCTTGGGTATGAGAGGCAGAGGAGGGAACACATACACCGACTGGTACACCCACGGTGTTACCAGAGCGTCCCCAGCTATCGCCTGAGGGTCCCTTGACCTGGCGCAATATATTTTTAGCTTTTTGTTCAGGCGGGACGCAGACATGTCCACCTGTGGCCTTTCCCAATGGTGTACAATCATTTGGAAGACTTCTGGATGAAGTCCCCACTCTCCCGGGTGGAGGTCGTGCCTGCTGAGAAAGTCTGTTTCCCAGTTGTCCACTCCGGGAATGAACACTGCTGACAGTGCTAACACATGATTTTCCGCCCATCGGAAAATCCTTGTGGCTTCTGCCATCGCCATCCTGCTTCTTGTGCCGCCCTGTTGGTTTACATGGGCGACCGCCGTGATGTTGTCTGACTGGATCAGCACCGGCTGGTGTTGAAGCAGGGGTCTATCCTGACTTAGGGCATTGTAAATGGCCCTTAGTTCCCGAATATTTATGTGTAGGGAAGTCTCTGACATGACCATAGTCCTTGGAAGTTTCTTCCCTGTGTGACTGCCCCCCAGCCTCGAAGGCTGGCATCCGTGGTCACCAGGACCCAGTCCTGTATGCCGAATCTGCGGCCCTCTAGAAGATGAGCACTCTGCAGCCACCACAACAGCGACTCCCTGGCCCTTGGAGACAGGGTTATCAGTCGATGCATCTGAAGATGCGACCCGGACCACTTGTCCAACAGATCCCACTGGAAGATCCTTGCATGGAACCTGCCGAATGGATTTTCTTCGTAAGAAGCTACCATCTTTCCCAGGACTCGCGTGCATTGATGCACCGACACCGGTATTTGTTTTAGGAGGTCTCTGACTAGAGATGACAACTCCTTGGCCTTCTCCTCCGGGAGAAACACTTTTTCCTGTTCTGTGTCCAGAACCATACCCAGGAACAGTAGACGCGTCGTAGGAACCAGCTGCAACTTTGGAATATTGAGAATCCAGCCGTGCTGTTGTAGCACTTCCCGAGATAGTGCTACTCCGACCAACAACTGCTCCCTGGACCTCGCCTTTATAAGGAGATCGTCCAAGTACGGGATAATTATAACTCCCTTTTTTCGAAGGAGTATCATCATTTCGGCCATTACCTTGGTAAATACCCTCGGTGCCGGGGACAGACCAACGGCAACGTCTGGAATTGGTAATGACAGTCCTCTACCACAATTTTGAGGTACTCCTGGTGAGGAGGGTAAATGGGGACATGCAGGTAAGCATCCTTGATGTCCAGTGATACCATGTAATCCCCTTCGTCCAGGCTTGCAATAACCGCCCTGAGCGATTCCATTTTGAACTTGAACCTTCGTATATAAGTGTTCAAAGATTTCAATTTTAGAATGGGTCTCACCGAACCGTCTGGTTTCGGTACCACAAACATTGTGGAATAGTAACCCCGGTCTTGTTGAAGGAGGGGTACCTTGATTATCACCTGCTGGAAGTACAGCTTGTGAATTGCCGCCAGTACTACCTCCCCTTTCTCCGAGGGCAGCAGGCAAGGCTGATTTGAGGTAACGGCGAGGGGGAGTCGCCTCGAACTCCAGGTTGTATCCCTGTGATACTACTTGCAGAACCCAGGGATCCACCTGTGAGCGAGCCCACTGGTCGCTGAAGTTCCCGAGACGCGCCCCCACCGCACCTGGCTCCACCTGTGGAGCCCCAGCGTCATGCGGTGGACTCAGATGAAGCGGGGGAAGATTTTTGATCCTGGGAACTGGCTGTCTGGTGCAGCTTTTTCCCTCTTCCTTTGTCTCTGTACAGAAAGGAAGCGCCTTTGACCCGCTCGCTTTTCTGAAGCCGAAAGGACTATACCTGATAATACGGTGCTTTCTTAGGCTGTGAGGAAACCTGACGTAAAATTTTGTCTTCCCAGCTGTTGCTGTGGATACGAGGTCCCAGAGACCATCCCCAAACAATTTCTCACCCTCATAAGGCAGAATCTCCATGTGCCTTTTAAAGTCAGCATCACCTGTCCACTGCCGGGTCCCTAATACCCTCCTGGCAGAATGGACATTGCATTAATTTAGGATGCCAGCCGGCAAATATCCCTCTGTGCATCCCTCATATATAAGACAACGTCTTTAATATGCTCTATGGTTAGCAAAATAGTATCCCTGTCTAGGGTATCAATATTATCTGACAGGGTATCAGACCACGCTGCAGCAGCACTATCCATGCTGAGGCAATTGCAGGTCTCAGTATAGTACCTGAGTGTGTATATACAGACTTCAGGATAGCCTCCTGCTTTTTATCAGCAGGCTCCTTCAAAGTGGCCGTATCCTAAGACGGCAGTGCCACCTTTTTTGACAAACGTGTGAGCGCCTTATCCACCCTAGGGGATATCTCCCAACGTGACCTATCCTCTGGCGGGAAAGGGTACGCCATCAGTAACTTTTTAGAAATTACCAGTTTCTTATCGGGGGAACCCACGCTTCATTCACTCATCTGATGGGGGAACAAAACACTGGCTGCTTTTTCTCCCCAAACATAAAACCCCTTTTTTGTGGTACTTGGGTTAATGTCAGAAATGTGTAACACATTTTTCATTGCCGAGATCATGCAACGGATGTTCCTAGTGGATTGTGTATATGTCTCAACCTCGTCGACACTGGAGTCAGACTCCGTGTCGACATCTGTATCTGCCATCTGAGGTAGCGGGCATTTTTGAGCCCCTGATGGCCTTTGAGACGCCTGGGCAGGCGCGGGCTGAGAAGCCGGCTGTCCCATAGCTGTTACGTCATCCAGCCTTTTACATAAGGAGTTGACACTGTCGGTTAATACCTTCCACTTATCCATCCACTCTGGTGTCGGCCCCACAGGGGGCGACATCACATTTATCGGCATCTGCTCCGCCTCCACGTAACCTTCCTCCTCAAACATGTCGACACAGCCGTACCGACACACCGCACACACACAGGGAATGCTCTGACTGAGGACAGGACCCCACAAAGTCCTTTGGGGAGACAGAGAGAGAGTATGCCAGCACACACCAGAGCGCTATATAATGCAGGGATTAACACTATAACTGAGTGATTTTCCCAATAGCTGCTTGTATACACAATATTGCGCCTAAATTTAGTGCCCCCCCTCTCTTTTTAACCCTTTGAGCCTGAAAACTACAGGGGAGAGCCTGGGGAGCTGTCTTCCAGCTGCACTGTGAAGAAAAAATGGCGCCAGTGTGCTGAGGGAGATAGCCCCGCCCCTTTTTCGGCGGACTTCTCCCGCTTTTTTATGGATCTCTGGCAGGGGTATTTTACACATATATAGCCTATATGACTATATATTGTGTAGATTTGACAGCCAAGGTGTTTAATATTGCTGCTCAGGGCGCCACCCCCAGCGCCCTGCACCCATCAGTGACCGGAGTGTGAGGTGTGCATGAGGAGCAATGGCGCACAGCTGCAGTGCTGTGCGCTACCTTGGTGAAGGCCGAAGTCTTCTGCCGCCGATTTCCAGGACCGTCTTCTTGCTTCTGGCTCTGTAAGGGGGACAGCGGCGCGGCTCCGGGACCGGACGATCGAGGTCGGGCCCTGTGTTCGATCCCTCTGGAGCTAATGGTGTCCAGTAGCCTAAGAAGCCCAAGCTAGCTGCAAGCAGGTAGGTTCGCTTCTTCTCCCCTTAGTCCCTTGTAGCAGTGAGTCTGTTGCCAGCAGATCTCACTGAAAATAAAAAACATAAAATATACTTTCTTTTTCTAGGAGCTCAGGAGAGCCCCTAGTGTGCATCCAGCTCAGCCGGGCACAAGATTCTAACAGAGGTCTGGAGGAGGGTCATAGAGGGAGGAGCCAGTGCACACCAGGTAGTCCTAAAGCTTTCTTTAGTTGTGCCCAGTCTCCTGCGGAGCCGCTATTCCCCATGGTCCTTACGGAGTCCCCACTATCCACTACGGACTACGAGAAATAGAATTACCGGTAAGTAAATTCTTATTATATCACAATGTACAGTATACATATAGTTACATGGTTACAATTCATACAGTAAGCAGTTAATGCATCCACTTAGGACGTCAGAGAAAGTTACATTTGACCCCCATTAATGTGATTTAATACATTGGTTTCAGTATCATTGGGGCAGATGTATTAACCTGGAGAAGGCATAAGGAAGTGATAAACCAGTGATATGTGCAAGGTGATAAAGGCCCCAGCCAATCAGTTCCTAACTGTTAATTTACATATTGGAGCTGATTGGCTGGTGCCTTTATCACCTTGCACATATCACTGGTTTATCACTTCCTTATGCCTTCTCCAGGTTAATACATCTTCCCCGTTGTTTCATTTGTCTGTCCTGCATTGATTCACCTTCCTTTTTCCTTTAGATTGATTCACCTTCCTTTTTCCTTTAGATTGACGATTTAAATTAGCAAACAGTATGTGAGTAAATATATAACCATGGTCACATATAAATACAGATTCAGTCTGGTGCACATATGCGGTATGGACATTTTAAGTCCTGGAAAATGGACTTAAAATTCAGCTTTAAAAGAGTAGGAGCAAAATGTTGAATGTGCATACAGAAAAATACATTATATAATCAAGGACTTTATTCACGAGAAGTGGAAAGCATAGTGCTAGATTATCTTTTTCTACATAATCTACACTTAAAATTCTGGTTAAAGCGCCAGCGCTTCTAAACAAAAAACCTACTGAACACAATTATTCTCCTGGCGTTCAGAGTAAATGAGACGGATAATTAAATGACTAACTAACTATAGTACATAAAAACACAAAGTTGATAAAAAAACAAAAATAGGATTTTAATTACCTACCGGTAATCCTCTCGTAGTCCGTAGAGGATGCTGGGGTCCATTTAGTACCATGGGATATAGACCGGTATTTGGGAGCCCCTGGCACTTCATGAGTTTAATAGTGTGGGCTGGCCCCTCCTACCAGACTCAGTCGAGAAACTGTGCCCAAGGAGACGGACATACTTCGAGAGAAGGAAAAACACAGATAGTGGTGAGATTCACACCAGCTCACATATAACAAAAAGGAAAGCCAAGCTAACCAACTAGGAACAATTCAGCAACGGATGAAATAACAATACTGAACCAAGTAACAAAGCAGGAATACGAAGAACTGGGCGGGCGCCCAGCATTCTCTACGGACTACGAGAAAAGGATTTACCAGTAGGTAATTAAAATCCTATTTTCACTTACATCCTAGAGGATGCTGGGGTCCATTTAGTACCGTGGGGATGTACCAAAGCTCCCAGTACGGGAGGGAGAGTGTGGAGGTTCCTGCAGAACAGACTGACCAAACTTTAGGTCCTCAGAGGCCAAAGTATCGAACTTGTAGAACTTAGCAAACGTGTTCGACCCAGACCAAGTAGCTGCTCGGCAAAGCTGTAAAGCAGAGACACCCCAGGCAGCCGCCACATCCACACCTGCTTGCAGAAAGAGGAGAAACCATCCCAGTTGAAACTCCACCGTTGGAAACTTCTTGGATTCACACAAAGACACAAACTTTTTCCAAATCAGACGGTAATGTTTAGACGTAACTCCCTTCCTAGCTTGGATCACGGTAGGAATTAACGTTTTTGGTAAGCCCTTCCAAACTAAGATCTGGCGTTCAACCGTCAAACATAGCTGCGGTAAGTCTTGATAGGCAAGCGGCACCTGTTGCAGAAGATCCTTGCGAAGAGGAAGAGGCCTTGTATCTTCCAGCAGTAATTCCAGAAGATCCGCGTACCAAGCCCTCCTTGGCCAGTCCGGAGCAATGAGGATCGCCTGAACTCTTGTTCTTTTTATTAGTTTGAGAATCCTTGGGATTAGTGGAAGTGGAGGAAACATACACTGACTGGAACACCCACAGAGTTACCAGTGCGTCCACCGCCACTGCCTGTGGGTCTTTTGACCTGGAACAGTACCTCCAAAGCTTCTTGTTGAGGCGAGAGGCCATCATGTCTACCTGAGGTACACCCCATCGGCTTGTCACCTCTGCGAACACCTCTGGGTGGAGGCCCCATTCTCCTGGATGGAGATCGTGTCTTCTGAGGAAGTCCGCTTCCAAGTTGTCTACTCCCGGAATGAAGATTGCTGACAGCGCCACCGCGTGCCTTTCTGTCCAGAGGATGATTCTTGTTACCTCTGACATAGCAGCTCTGCTCTTCGTTCCGCCCTGTCTGTTTATGTAGGACACCGCTGTGATGTTGTCCGACTGAACCTGAATGGCTTGATCTTGCAGAAGATGTGCCGCTTGTAGATGGTAGTTGTAAACGGCCCTTAGTTCCAGAATGTTTATTGGAAGAAGAGATTCCTGACTGTACCACCTTGCTTGGAAGTTTTTCCCTCGGGTGGCCGCTCACCAACCTCTGAGACTTGCATCCGTGGTTAGAAGGATCCAATTCTGAATCTCGAACCTGCGGCCCTCGAGTACGTGAGAAGTTTGCACCCACCAGAGGGGCGAAATTCTGGCTTTCGGCGACAGACTAATCCGCTGGTGCATGTGAAGATGCGACCCCGACCATTTGTCGAGAAGATCCAGTTGGAATGACTTCGCAAGGAATCTTACGTACTGAAGAGCCTCGTAGGAGGCTACCATCTTCCCCAGAAGGCGAATGCACTGATGAACAGATATCCGGGCTGGCTTCAGGAAATCCCGTACCATTGATTGGATCACCAACGCTTTCACTACTGCCCATGAACCTGAAGTAGTCAAGTTGAGAGAGCAATACTCTGCAACAACTTCTCCCTGGATGATGCTTTTATCAGCAGATCATCTAGATATGGAATTATGTTTACTCCTTGCCTGCGAAGGAGTAGCATCATTTCTGCCATGACCTTGGTGAACACCCATGGATCTGTGGAGAGGCCAAAAGGCAGTGCTTGGAACTGATAGTGATAATCCAGTAACGCAAATCGGATAAGCCTGGTGAGGCGGCCAGATCGGACTGTTAAGGTATGCATCCTTGATATCCAGGAATTCCCCCTCTTCCAGACCTGAGATCACCGCTCTCAGAAACTCCATCTTGAATTTGAATTCCCTCAAGTAGGGGTTCAAGGACTTTAGGTTTAATATCGTTCGTACCGAACCGTCCGGTTTTGGCACCACAAATAGGTTTGAGTAAAAACCCTTGTATATTAGTTGAGGTGGAACTGGAACAATAACATTTGTTCGGACCAATTTTTGAATGGCTTCCTGCAGGATAGCACTTTCGGTCAGCGAAACTGGTAAGCCTGACTTGAAGAATCTGTGAGGTGGGAGTTCCTGAAACTCCAGTCTGTAGCCTAGGGTAACAATATCTGTCACCCAGGGGTCCAGGCATGATGACGCCCAGATATGACTGAAATTTTTTAGTCTTGCTCCCACCTGCCCGATCACCAGGCTGGGAGTTCCACAGTCATGCTGAATATTTTGAGGAAATGGAACCTGGTTTCTGTTCCTTAGAACCTGTTGGTGCAGGTTTTCAGGATTTTCCCCGACCACCCCTAAAGAAGGTGGACGGGGATTTGGATTTTTTAAAACTTTGCGGTCCGAAAGGACTGCAGTGTAGACGTAGGATAAGATTTCCTAGTCGGCAGTGTTGCTGAGGGGAGAAAGGTTGACTTACCCGCAGTTTCCGTGGAGATCCACGAATCCAAAGCATCCCCAAACAGAGCCTGACCTGTGAAGGGTAGGTTTTCCACACTTTTCTTGGATTCTGCATCCACAGTCCATTGGCGTAGCCAGATTCCTCAGCGCACCGAAAGCGCCGTAGCCCTCGCATTCAGCATACCAAGGTCCTTCATGGCCTCCACCATGAACCCAGCAGAATCCTGTATATGACGCAAAAACAATTCAATGTCACATCTATCCATAGCATCTAAGTCCTCAAGTAATGTGCCGGTCCACTTTACTATGGCCTTAGAAATCCACGCACTAGCAATCGTGGGCCTTAATGCCACGCCCCTAGCAGTGTAAAGAGATTTAAGTGTAGTCTCAATCTTGCGGTCAGCCGGCTCTTTTAAGGCGGTTGAACCAGGGACAGGTAAAATCACCTGTTTAGACAACCTAGATACAGAAGCGTCTACTATAGGAGGGTTTTCCCACGTCTTTCTATCCTCCTCAGGGAATGGGAAAGCAATGAATTCTTTTAGGGGTTTGGATTTTTTTCTCTGGGGTTTCCCAGGATTTCTCAAATAAAAGAATTTAACTCCTTAGAAGCAGGGAAGGTGAGCGAGGATTTCATATTATCTGTAAAATAAGATTCCTCAACTTGTTCAGGAACCTTCTCAGAAATATGTAAAACATCCCTAATGGCTTCAATCATTAACTGCACACCCTTAGCAAGAGATGCATCACCCCCCTGCATTTCCCCATCACCGTCCCCTGTATCAGAGTCGGTATCAGTATCAACTTGCATTATCTGGGCAAGTGTATGCTTCTTTGGGTAAGTAGGTGGGCTAGTAGAGGAAGTAGTGGGAGCTGAATGCTGCAACCCCTTTACAGATTTTCTCAAAAACTGCGTCTTTCTCATTATGGAACATCCTTGATGAAATCTGGGATATCATTCCCCTTAAAGAATCCACCCATGGGGGTTCGGATTCAGAAGGCGGGGAAAGCACTTTGCAGTCCTGAGTACATGGGATAGACTTCTCAGGAGAAGATACACACTCTGCAGCCCATATACAGAGCCCTTAGACATTGTAATGTGGATCTATACACTCACACACACATACAGGAAAATGTCAGACACAGTTTCCACCAGAGTACCTTCAGAGAGTCACAGAGTATGAGCAGCCAGCCACACAGTGCCCCCGTGTACAGTTATGATAAAATGCCCGGCGCTGACTATACAACCTTAATAGGTTGAATAGTACTAATTACACTCTCGCCCCTGTCGAAGTCAAAAATATTACATAGGGAGAACATACAGACTCCACACATTATGAGTCGCTATGCTTGTGAATACGCACAGCAATATATGGTAACATAAGCATTTACACAGACATGCCACAGAGATAGATTCAACACATTTCATACAGCACCAGCCATAACATCCTCAGCAGCACAAAGTAGGAACCAGGGACCTGGTTCCTACTTTGTGCTGCTGAGGATGTTATGGCTGTCCTGGACTGTTTATTGACTGGCATATACCTTGAGAAAAGTCCTTACATGGGACCGAAACGTTGGTGAGCCCTTTCTTTATTTTTGTGATATGAAGTTACATGGAACCAATTCCTTGAATAAATGACTTTACTGTTTATACTAATACATAAGTCTGGAGAGTGCTGTCTTTTTCCACTTTCATGTGGAAAAACACTGTATTGTACTAGGAGTCTGACCCCGTGATTGTATCAGGCTTTGATTTGGCACCCCAGCCGTTATCCGTGTCGGGTGAGAGTGTGGGACTTCCCTTGTATGTATATGTATGTATGTATGTATGTATGTATGTATGTATGTATGTATGTATGTATGTATGTATGTATGTGTATATATATATATATATATATATATATATATATATATATATATATATATATATATATATATATAATAAGAATTTACTTACCGATAATTCTATTTCTCGTAGTCCGTAGTGGATGATGGGGACTCCGTAAGGACCATGGGGAATAGCGGCTCCGCAGGAGACAGGGCACAAAAGTAAAAGCTTTAGGATCAGGTGGTGTGCACTGGCTCCTCCCCCTATGACCCTCCTCCAAGCCTCAGTTAGGATACTGTGCCCGGACGAGCGTACACAATAAGGAAGGATTTTGAATCCCGGGTAAGACTCATACCAGCCACACCAATCACACTGTACAACCTGTGATCTGAACCCAGTTAACAGCATGATAACAGCGGAGCCTCTGAAAAGATGGCTCACAACAATAATAACCCGATTTTTGTAACAATAACTATGTACAAGTATTGCAGACAATCCGCACTTGGGATGGGCGCCCAGCATCCACTACGGACTACGAGAAATAGAATTATCGGTAAGTAAATTCTTATTTTCTCTGACGTCCTAAGTGGATGCTGGGGACTCCGTAAGGACCATGGGGATTATACCAAAGCTCCCAAACGGACGGGAGAGTGCGGATGACTCTGCAGCACCGAATGAGAGAACTCCAGGTCCTCCTCAGCCAGGGTATCAAATTTGTAAAATTTTGCAAACGTGTTTGCCCCTGACCAAGTAGCAGCTCGGCAAAGTTGTAAAGCCGAGACCCCTCGGGCAGCCGCCCAAGATGAGCCCACCTTCCTTGTGGAATGGGCATTTACATATTTTGGCTGTGGCAGGCCTGCCACAGAATGTGCAAGCTGAATTGTACTACACATCCAACTAGCAATCGTCTGCTTAGAAGCAAGAGCACCCAGTTTGTTGAGTGCATACAGGATAACAGCAAGTCAGTTTTCCTGACTCCAGCCGTCCTGGAAATATATATTTTCAGGCCCTGACAACATTTAGCAACTTGGAGTCCTCCAAGTCCCTAGTAGCCGCAGGTACCATAATAAGCTGGTTCAGGTGAAACGCTGACACCACCTTAGGGAGAAACTGGGGACGAGTCCGCAGCTCTGCCCTGTCCGAAAGGACAATCAGATATGGGCTTTTGTGAGACAAAGCCGCCAATTCTGACACTCGCCTGGCCGAGGCCAGGGCCAACAGCATAGTCACTTTCCATGTGAGATATTTCAAATCCACAGATTTGAGCGGTTTAAACCAATGTGATTTGAGGAATCCCAGAACTACGTTGAGATCCCACAGTGCCACTGGAGGCACAAAAGGGGTTGTATATGCAGTACTCCCTTGACAAACTTCTGGACTTCAGGAACTGAAGCCAATTCTTTCTGGAAGAAAATCGACAGGGCCGAAATTTGAACCTTAATGGACCCAATTTTGAGGCCCATAGACACTCCTGTTTGCAGGAAATGCAGGAATCGACCGAGTTGAAATTCCTCCGTGGGGGCCTTCCTGGCCTCACACCATGCAACATATTTTCTCCAAATGCGGTGATAATGTTGTGGGGTCACCTCCTTCCTGGCTCTGACCAGGGTAGGGATGACCTCTTCCGGAATGCCTTTTTCCCTTAGGATCCGGCGTTCAACCGCCATGCCGTCAAACGCAGCCGCGGTAAGTCTTGGAACAGACATGATCCTTGCTGAAGCAAGTCCCTTCTTAGTATCTCTTGAAGTTCCGGGTACCAAGTCCTTCTTGGCCAATCCGGAGCCACGAGTATAGTTCTTACTCCTCTCCGTCTTATAATTCTCAGTACCTTGGGTATGAGAGGCAGAGGAGGGAACACATACACCGACTGGTACACCCACGGTGTTACCAGAGCGTCCCAGCTATTGCCTGAGGGTCTCTTGACCTGGCACAATACCTGTCCAGTTTTTTGTTCAGACGGGACGCCATCATGTCCACCTTTGGTCTTTCCCAACGGTTCACAATCATGTGGAAGACTTCCAGATGAAGTCCCCACTCTCCCGGGTGGAGATCGTGCCTGCTGAGGAAGTCTGCTTCCCAGTTGTCCACTCCCGGAATGAACACCGCTGACAGTGTTATCACATGATTTTTCGCCCAGCGAAGAATCCTTGCTACCATTGCCCTCCTGCTTCTTGTGCCGCCCTGTCTGTTTACGTGGGCGACTGCCGTGATGTTGTCCGACTGGATCAGCACCGGTTGACTTTAAAACAGAGGTCTTCCTAGGCTCAGAGCATTGTAAATTGCCCTTAGCTCCAGTATATTTATGTGGAGAGAAGTCTCCAGACTTGACCACACTCCTTGGAAATTTCTTCCCTGTGTGACTGCTCCCCAGCCTCTCAGGCTGGCATCCGTGGTCACCAGGACCCAGTCCTGAATGCCGAATCTGCTGCCCTCTAGTAGATGAGCACTCTGCAGCCACCACAGAAGAGACACCCTTGTCCTTGGAGACAGGATTATCCGCTGATGCATCTGAAGATGCGATCCGGACCATTCGTCCAGCAGATCCCACTGAAAAATTCTTGCGTGAAATCTGCCGAATGGAATCGCTTCGTAAGAAGCCACCATTTTTCCCAGGACTCTTGTGCATTGATGCACTGACACTTGGCCTGGTTCTAGGAGGTTCCTAACTAGCTCGGATAACTCACTGGCTTTCTCCTACGGGAGAAACACCTTTTTCTGGACTGTGTCCAGAATCATCCCTAGGAACAGCAGACGTGTCGTCGGAATCAGCTGCGATTTTGGAATATTTAGAATCCACCCGTGCTGTCGTAGAACTACTTGAGATAGTGCTACTCCGACCTCCAACTGTTCTCTGGACCTTGCCCTTATCAGGAGATCGTCCAAGTAAGGGATAATTAAGACGCCTTTTCTTTGAAGAAGAATCATCATTTCGGCCATTACCTTGGTAAAGACCCGGGGTGCCGTGGACAATCCAAACGGCAGCGTCTGAAACTGATAGTGACAGTTCTGTACCACGAACCTGAGGTACCCTTGGTGAGAAGGGCAAATTGGGACATGGAGGTAAGCATCCTTGATGTCCAGGGACACCATATAGTCCCCTTCTTCCTGGTTCGCTATCACTGCTCTGAGTGACTCCATCTTGATTTGAACCTTTTTATGTAAGTGTTCAAAGATTTCAGATTTAGAATAGGTCTCACCGAGCCGTCTGGCTTCAGTACCACAAATAGTGTGGAATAATACCCCTTTCCTTGTTGTAGGAGGGGTACTTTGATTATCACCTGCTGGGAATACAGCTTGTGAATTGTTTCCAATACTGCCTCCCTGTCGGAGGGAGACGTTGGTAAAGCAGATTTCAGGAACCTGCGAGGGGGAGACGTCTCGAATTTCCAATCTGTACCCCTGGGATACTACTTGTAGGATCCAGGGGTCCACTTGCGAGTGAGCCCACTGCGCGCTGAAACTCTTGAGACGACCCCCCCCACCGCACCTGAGTCCGCTTGTACGGCCCCAGCGTCATGCTGAGGACTTGGCAGAAGCGGTGGAGGGCTTCTGTTCCTGGGAAGGGGCTGCCTGCTGCAGTCTTCTTCCCTTCTGAGATGTGACTTGGGGTAAAAAAGGTGGATTTTCCAGCTGTTGCCGTGGCCACCAGGTCCGATGGACCGACCCCAAATAACTCCTCCCCTTTATACGGCAATACTTCCATGTGCCGTTTGGAATCCGCATCACCTGACCACTGTCGTGTCCATAAACATCTTCTGGCAGACATGGACATCGCACTTACTCTTGATGCCAGAGTGCAAATATCCCTCTGTGCATCTCGCATATATAGAAATGCATCCTTTAAATGCTCTATAGTCAATAAAATACTGTCCCTGTCAAGGGTATCAATATTTTCAGTCAGGGAATCCGACCAAGCCACCCCAGCGCTGCACATCCAGGCTGAGGCGATCGCTGGTCGCAGTATAACACCAGTATGTGTGTATATACTTTTTAGGATATTTTCCAGCCTCCTATCAGCTGGCTCCTTGAGGGCGGCCGTATCTGGAGACGGTAACGCCACTTGTTTTGATAAGCGTGTGAGCGCCTTATCCACCCTAGGGGGTGTTTCCCAACGCGCCCTAACTTCTGGCGGGAAAGGGTATAACGCCAATAATTTTCTATCGGGGAAAACCCACGCATCATCACACACTTCATTTAATTTATCTGATTCAGGAAAAACTACAGGTAGTTTTTTCACACCCCACATAATACCCTTTTTTGTGGTACTTGTAGTATCAGAAATATGTAACACCTCCTTCATTGCCCTTAACATGTAACGTGTGGCCCTAATGGAAAATACGTTTGTTTCTTCACCGTCGACACTGGAGTCAGTGTCCGTGTCTGTGTCGACCGACTGAGGTAATGGGCGTTTTAAAGCCCCTGACGGTGTTTGAGACGCCTGGACAGGTACTAATTGGTTTGCCGGCCGTCTCATGTCGTCAACCGACCTTGCAGCGTGTTGACATTATCACGTAATTCCCTAAATAAGCCATCCATTCCGGTGTCGACTCCCTAGAGAGTGACATCACCATTACAGGCAATTGCTCCGCCTCCTCACCAACCTCGTCCTCATACATGCCGACACACAGCACACACACAGGGAATGCTCTGATAGAGGACAGGACCCCACTAGCCCTTTGGGGAGACAGAGGGAGAGTTTGCCAGCACACACCAAAACGCTATAATTATACAGGGACAACCTTATATAAGTGTTTTCCCTTATAGCATCTTAATATATTATAATATCGCCACCAAAATGCCCCCCCCCTCTCTGTTTTAACCCTGTTTCTGTAGTGCAGTGCAGGGGAGAGCCTGGGAGCCTTCCTAGCAGCGGAGCTGTGTAGGAAAATGGCGCTGTGTGCTGAGGAGAATAGGCCCCTCCCCCTTTTCGGCGGGCTTCTTCTCCCGTTTTTCTGACAACCTGGCAGGGGTTAAATACATCCATATAGCCCCAGAGGCTATATGTGATGTATTTTTAGCCAGCATAGGTACTTTCATTGCTGCCCAGGGCGCCCCCCCAGCGCCCTGCACCCTCAGTGACCGTTGGTGTGAAGTGTGCTGAGAGCAATGGCGCACAGCTGCCGTGCTGTGCGCTACCTTAAGAAGACTGGGAAGTCTTCAGCCGCCGATTTCTGGACCTCTTCTCTCTTCAGCATCTGCAAGGGGGTCGGCGGCGCGGCTCCGGTGACCCATCCAGGCTGTACCTGTGATCGTCCCTCTGGAGCTAGTGTCCAGTAGCCTAAGAAGCCAATCCATCCTGCACGCAGGTGAGTTCACTTCTTCTCCCCTAAGTCCCTCGTTGCAGTGAGCCTGTTGCCAGCAGGACTCACTGAAAATAAAAAACCTAACAAAACTTTTACTCTAAGCAGCTCTTTAGGAGAGCCACCTAGATTGCACCCTTCTCGGCCGGGCACAAAAACCTAACTGAGGCTTGGAGGAGGGTCATGGGGGGAGGAGCCAGTGCACACCACCTGATCCTAAAGCTTTTACTTTTGTGCCCTGTCTCCTGCGGAGCCGCTATTCCCCATGGTCCTTACGGAGTCCCCAGCATCCACTTAGGACGTCAGAGAAATATATATATATATATATATATATATATATATATATATATATATATATATATATATATATATATATATATATATATATATATATATATATATATATATATATATATATACACACACATACACACACAGCAATAGGAGAATCGGCGCCAGGGGGTCGCATCAACACCCAATTTTTTAACCCTTGAATGGTTAACGATGTTTAAAACAAAGTTATAACATATTCCAACATATAAAATTTATTAAAAGACATAACTTCAAAATCAATATTGATACAGAGGAGATGTGTTATGTCACACTTTAAGCAGTATGACTCTTAGCATTGAATACAATTGTAGGTGATTGACAACAGCCTCCTCCTTCTCCTTATAGTTGGTTCGGAGATGACATCACATGCACATATATCTCTCTCTCTATCTCTATCTAGTATCTCTATATTGCGCAAGTCATGGTAAAACTCTTTTCAGCTCATATTGATCCAGGTAATCGCTGTTATAAGTATGTGGTGCCGCTCTCCAATCTCCCTTCCCTTCCACAGGGTCAATATGCAATAGGCGGCTGCTGGGAACGCCGTGGACTGCTGCCGGAGATACCGGGAACTATTGGCTGGTGAATCCAGGTCCTATTTTGTCCTTATGCACTATTGTGATATATTCTTATATATCACCACTTTCATTGTGAGTGTTTTAATTCTTTCAGTAAAGCTGTTCTGTTTTTAAAAATACTACACTATTGTGCGCCTCCTGATTTTTAGGAGATGGATAGATAATATTTGATCTACTCAAGTCCACACACATTATCTATACTTTTCATTCACAAGCATGCGCCGGGGTGAACATTTAGTATCTCTTTATACCTAAAATATAGACAACTGGGAGCTGTTGTCACCTCACCGGCAGGGCATACTAACCACTACACACCAATAGGGGGAGTGTGAATATTTCTTGTCTATGTGTATATTTAATTATGGTTCAGTAAGTTTAATGAAAGTGACACTTGTGACACCACTGTACAACTTGCAGATGCAGAGAAGGGTCACTAAATGGGAATAAGGAACAAAGTGGCAGCTGCCAGTTTGGTAGAGTTAACTTCTATACATCATTTTTCTTTTTCAAAATGTTTTTTATTGGTATAAAACATATCACATTGTTACACAGTGACATTACATCAAAGCAGAAAGGTAACAAATGTACAGTGTACAAGGCGGCTATACATGAAACAGAGTCATGGAAGGTATATACGTAAAGAATCCACAGTAAATAAGCAACATCAGTAATAGTATAAGGAATGTTGTACAAGAAACTACATCAAAGGCAACATCAGAAAGGGGGAGTACCCGTATCTAAAATAATCATGGCATACCGAGTGGTTAATTTTACTACTTTGCAAATGTTATCACAATAGGGGATAAAGTGGGCAAAAAAGGCAACCAAATATCAAAAAAGGAGTGTGCCTAGATTCCGCATCTAGAGAACATTCTATCCAATCCATGTGGAAGAGATAGTTTAACCGCGGTAACAGTAAGGACAAGGAAGTAGAGTCAGGTGTGATGCATTGTGAAAGAATGTTTTTTTTCTTGTAGGCATCAGCAGCAACACAAGCTAATAATAAGAATTTACTTACCGATAATTCTATTTCTCGTAGTCCGTAGTGGATGCTGGGACTCCGTAAGGACCATGGGGAATAGCGGCTCCGCAGGAGACAGGGCACAAAAGTAAAGCTTTAGGATCAGGTGGTGTGCACTGGCTCCTCCCCCTATGACCCTCCTCCAAGCCTCCGTTAGGATACTGTGCCCGGACGAGCGTACATAATAAGGAAGGAATTTTGAATCCCGGGTAAGACTCATACCAGCCACGCCAATCACACCATACAACTTGTGATCTGAACCCAGTTAACAGTATGATAAAACGTAGGAGCCTCTGAAAGATGGCTCACAACAATAAACAACCCGATGTTATTGTAACAATAACTATATACAAGTATTGCAGACAATCCGCACTTGGGATGGGCGCCCAGCATCCACTACGGACTACGAGAAATAGAATTATCGGTAAGTAAATTCTTATTTTCTCTGACGTCCTAAGTGGATGCTGGGACTCCGTAAGGACCATGGGGATTATACCAAAGCTCCCAAACGGGCGGGAGAGTGCGGATGACTCTGCAGCACCGAATGAGAGAACTCCAGGTCCTCCTCAGCCAGGGTATCAAATTTGTAGAATTTAGCAAACGTGTTTGCCCCTGACCAAGTAGCTGCTCGGCAAAGTTGTAAAGCCGAGACCCCTCGGGCAGCCGCCCAAGATGAGCCCACTTTCCTTGTGGAATGGGCTTTAACAGATTTTGGCTGTGGCAGGCCTGCCACAGAGTGTGCAAGCTGAATTGTACTACAAATCCAACGAGCAATCGTCTGCTTAGAAGCAGGAGCACCCAGCTTGTTGGGTGCATACAGGATGAACAGCGAGTCAGATTTTCTGACTCCAGCCGTCCTGGAAACATATATTTTCCGGCCTTGACAACGTCTAGCAACTTGGAGTCCTCCAAGTCCCTAGTAGCCGCAGGCACCACAATAGGTTGGTTCAGGTGGACGTTGAAACCACCTTAGGGAGAAACTGAGGACAAGTCCTCAATTCCGTCCTGTCCGAATGGAAAATCAGATAAGGGCTTTTACAGGATAAAGCCGCCAATTCTGACACGCGCCTGGCCCAGGCCAGAGCCAACAGCATGACCACTTTTCCTGTGAGATATTTTAACTCCATAGATTTAAGTGGGTCAAACCAATGTGACTTTTGGGACCCAAAAACTACATTGAGATCCCAAGGTGCCACTGAAGGCACCAAAGGAGACTGTATATGCAGTACCCCTTTTACAAACGTCTGAACTTCAGGGACTGAAGCTAGTTCTTTTTGGAAGAAAATTGACAGAGCCGAAATTTGAACCTTAATAGACCCCAATTTCAGGCCCATAGACACTCCTGTTTGCAGGAAATGTAGGAATCGTCGAATTTCCTCCGTCGGGCCTTACTGGCCTCGCACCACGCAACATATTTTCGCCAAATGCGGTGATAATGTTTTGCGGTTACATCCTTCCTGGCTTTGATCAGGATAGGGATGACTTCATCCGGAATGCCTTTTTCCTTCAGGATCCGGCGTTCAACCGCCATGCCGTCAAACGCAGCCGCGGTAAGTCTTGGAACAGACAGGGTCCTTGCTGGAGCAGGTCCCTTCTTAGAGGTAGAGGCTACGGATCCTCCGTGAGCATCTCTTGAAGTTCCGGTTACCAAGTCCTTATTGGCCAATCCGGAGCCACGAATATAGTGCTTACTCCTCTCCATCTTATCAATCTCAGTACCTTGGGTATGAGAGGCAGAGGAGGGAACCCATACACTGATTGGTACACCCACGCTGTTACCAGAGCCTTTACAGCTATTGACTGAGGGTCCCTTGACCTGGCGCAATACCTGTCGAGTTTTTCCCAACGATTTATAATCATGTGGAGGACTTCTGGGTGAAGTTCCCACTCTCCCGGGTGGAGGTCGTGCTGAGGAAATCTGCTTCCCAGTTGTCCACTCCCGGAATGAATACTGCTGACAGTGCTATCACATGGTTTTCCGCCCAGCGAAGAATCCTTGCAGCTTCTGCCATTGCCCTCCTGCTTCTTGTGGCACCCTGTCTGTTTACGTGGGTGACTGCCGTAATGTTGTCCGACTGGATCAACACCGGCTGACCTTGAAGCAGAGGTCTTGCTAAGCTTAGAGCATTGTAAATGGCCCTTAGCTTCAGATATTTATGTGAAGTGATGTCTCCAGGCTTGACCATAAGCCCTGGATATTCCTTCCCTGTGTGACTGCTCCCCAGCCTCGCAGGCTGGCATCCGTGGTCACCAGGACCCAGTCCTGAATGCCGAATCTGCGGCCCTCTAGAAGAAGAGCACTCTGCAACCACCACAGGAGGGACACCCCTGTCCTTGGTGACAAGGTTATCCGCTGATGCATCTGAAGATGCGACCCGGACCATTTTTCCAGTAGGTCCCACTGGAAAGTCCTTGCGTGGAATCTGCCAAATGGGATTACTTCGTAGGAAGCCACCATTTTTACACAGAACCCTTGTGCATTGATGCACTGAGACTTGGCTCGGTTTTAGGAGGTTCCTGACTAGCTCGGATAACTCCCTGGCTTTCTCCTCCGGGAGAAACACCTTCTTTCTGGACTGTGTCCAGGATCATCCCTAGGAACAGAAGACAAGTCGTCGGAACCAGCTGCGATTTTGGAATATTGAGAATCCAATCGTGCTGCCGCAACACTACCTGAGATAGTGCTACACTGACCTCCAACTGTTCCCTGGATCTTACCCTTATCAGGGAATCGTCCAAGTAAAGAATAACTAAAATTCCCTTCCTTCGAAGGAATATCATCATTTCGGTCCGTACTTTAGTAAAGACCCGGGGTGCCGTGGACCATCCCTACGGCAGCGTCTGAACTGATAGTGACAGTTCTGTACCATAACCTGAGGTACCCTTGGTGAGAAGGGTAAATTTTTTGACATGAAGGTAAGCATCCTTGATGTCCCGAGACATCATGTAGTCCCCTTCTTCCAGGTTCGCAATCACTGCTCTGAGTGACTCAATCTTGAATTTGAACCTCTGTATTCAAAGATTTTAGATTTAGAATCGGTCTCACCGAGCCGTCTGGCTTCGGTACCACAATAGTGTGGAATAATACCCCGTTTCCTTTTGCAGGAGGGGTACCTTGATTATCACCTGCTGGGAATACAGCTTGTGAATGGCTTCCAAAACTGCCTCCCTGTCAGAGGGAGACGTCGGTAAAACCGACTTTTGGAAACGGCGAGGGGGAGACGTCTCGAATTCCAATTTGTACCCCTGAAATATTACCTGAAGGATCCAGGTGTCTACTTGCGAGTGAGCCCACTGCGCACTGAAATTCATTGAGAACGGGCCCCCACCGTGCCTGAGCTTGTAAAGCCCTAGCATCATAGTGAGGGCTTGGCAGAGGCGGGAAAGGGTTTCTGTTCCTGGGAACTGGCTCATCTCTGTAGCCTTTTTCCTCTCCCTCTGTCACGAGCAGAAAAGAGGAACCTTTTGTCCGCTTGCCAACAAAGGACTGCGCCTGATAATACTGCGTCTTATTTTGAGAGGCGACCTGGGGTACAAACGTGGATATCCCAGCTGTTGCCGTGGCCACCAGGTCTGAAAGACCGACCCCAAATGTCCCCTTTTTTAAGGCAATACTTCCAACTGCCGTTTGGAATCCGCCTCACCTGACCACTTTACTGGTAGAATTGGACAACGCACTTATACTTGATGCCAGTCGGCAATATTCCGCTGTGCATCTCGCATATATTTTAAATGCTCTATAGGCAATAATATACTGTCCTTATCTAGGATATCAATATTTCCAGTCAGGGAATCCGACCACGCCAACCCAGCACTGCACATCCAGGCTGAGGCGATTGCTGGTCGCAGTATAACACCAGTATGTGTGTAAATACATTTTAGGATACCCTCCTGCTTTCTATCAGCAGGATCCTTAAGGGCGGCCATCTCAGGAGAGGGTAGAGCCCTTGTTCTTACAAGCGTGTGAGCGCCTTATCCCCCCTAGGGGGTGTTTCCCAACGCACCCTAACCTCTGGCGGGAAAAGGTATACTGCCAATAACTTTTTAGAAATTATCAATTGTTATCGGGGGGAAACCCACGCATCATCATTTTATTTCTCAGATTCAGGAAAACTACAGGTAGTTTTTCCTCACCAAACATAATACCCCTTCTTGGTGGTACTCATATCAGAAATGTGTAAACATTTTCCCTTGCCTCAATCATGTAACATGTGGCCCTATTGGAAATCACGGTTGTCTCTTCACCGTCGACACAGGAGTCAGTATCCGTGTCGGCGTCTGTATCTGCCATCTGAGGTAACGGGCGCTTTAGAGCCCCTGACGGCCTATGAGACGTTTGGACAGGCACAAGCTGAGTAGCCGGCTGTCTCATGTCAACCACTGTCTTTTATACAGAGCCGACACTGTCACGTAATTTTCAACAGTACATCCACTCAGGTTTCGACCCCCTAGGGGGTGACATCACTATTACAGACAATCTGCTCCGTCTCCACATCATTTTTCTCCTCATACATGTCGACACAAACGTACCGACACACAGCACACACACAGGAAATGCTCTGATAGAGGACAGGACCCCACTAGCCCTTTGGGGAGACAGAGGGAGAGTTTGCCAGCACACACCAAAGCGCTATAAACTGTATAGGGACAACCTTATAATAAGTGTCTATCCCTTATAGCTGCTTATATATATTTTTAGCCAAATAAGTGCCCCCCCTCTCTGTTGTACCCTGTTTCTGTAGTGCAGTGCAGGGGAGAGTCTGGGAGCCTTCCTACCAGCGGAGCGGTGTGGGAAAATGGCGCCGTGTGCTGAGGAGATAGGCCCCGCCTCCTTCTCGGCGGGCTCTTCTCCCGCTTTTATCTGGAAAACTGGCAGGGGTTAAATACATCCATATAGCCCAGGGGCTATATGTGATGTATTTTTTGCCATAGGAGGTATTTACATTGCTGCCCAGGGCGCCCCCCCCCAGCGCCCTGCACCCTCAGTGACCGCAGTGTGAAGTGTGCTGGGAGCAATGGCGCACAGCTGCAGTGCTGTGCGCTACCTTAATGAAGACAGGAACGTCTTCTGCCGCCGATTTCTGGACCTCTTCACTCTTCAGCATCTGTAAGGGGGCCGGCGGCGCGGCTCCGGGACCCATCCAGGCTCTACCTGTGATCGTCCCTCTGGAGCTAATGTCCAGTAGCCAAGAAGCCAAATCCACTCTGCACGCAGGTGAGTTCGCTTCTTCTCCCCTTACTCCCTCGATGCAGTGAGCCTGTTGCCAGCAGGTCTCACTGAAAATAAAAAACCTATTTAAAACTTTACTTCTAAGCAGCTCAGGAGAGCCACCTAGCCCGCACCCTTCTCGTTCGGGCACAAAAATCTAACTGAGGCTTGGAGGAGGGTCATAGGGGGAGGAGCCAGTGCACACCACCTGATCCTAAAGCTTTACTTTTGTGCCCCGTCTCCTGCGGAGCCGCTATTCCCCATGGTCCTTACGGAGTCCCAGCATCCACTTAGGACGTCAGAGAAAATAATTTATTACCTCGGGAGATCTGTGGGTTGGGGGAGGGCAGATGTATATTTCATAGAGCCCAAGAAAGTGAGATGATAAAAGAGTTTCAATTTTGAAGTGATAATAGACCTGGACATTTTTCCCAAAATGCCTGTATTATGGGGCATGACCATAAACAATGTAGAATATCAGCATAAGGGATTGCACATTTGAAACAGTTGAAGTTACCCGCTACTCCTGTGATCATAAAACGCAATTTAGGTGTGTAGTACGTCCTATGCAGTAATTTGTAATGCATCTCTACATAAGAAGATGACACCAACTGTTTGGTAAGAGATGTAAAATAAGATAACACCTCTTTTAGTTCCAGTCCTGGCCAGGCCGCATTCCATTTAGCCAAACCTGTCAATACCTTATCCAATTCCAACTTACGTCTTCTATAACAAAATATTTATATATATATATTTTTATTTATTTATTGTACACACACACACACACACACACACACACACACACACACACACACACACACAAAAAAAAAAAAACAAAAAAAAAAAACAGAATTGCCAAGAAAGTCTTGCAGTATTGATTGTAACAAGGGTATTGCAATTTAGGGTTGGCTAAAATAGAGCAAAAGTTCATCTGCAAAATCGAAATCCTTTCTATCAAAATATCCAGTGGATATTCCTTTCCAGGAGGTAGTTTGAATGAAAGTTCTAAGGTAATGTTAAAAAGTAAGGCAGATAGGGTGCAGCCCTGAAGAGTGCCACGGTGCAATATGAAGGAGGATGTGTTATAGCCATTAACCATAAGAAACGCCTCTGGTCTAGAACATAACATTCTAAAAACATGTATAAATTCAGGCTGAAAGTGTTAAAAATAAAGAACGCGCAATGTATATGACCAGGAAACCCTGTCGAAGGCCTTGTCAGCATCACAGCTGACAATTATGGCCTTTTTATTAGACAGTTGTTGATTCCAAAACATTGCTACAATGAGCATACGAAGATTGTGCACTGAAGTACGTTCCTTTATAAAACCATTCTGCGCCGGATGTAAAATCCGAGCCAGGCATCCCTTGTAGACGTTGGGCCATAAGTTTTGGAAAAAAGTTTTAAATCTTGGTTCAACAACGAGATAGGTCTGTAGGGTTGCACCAAAATCATCAGGGGCTGGGGATTTCCCTTTTGGAAATACTTTAAGCCGAGAAGAGAGTTCGTTTTCAGTAACTGGTGCCATCAACAGATCTCTCTCCTCTTCAGTTAAAGTTAGTAAATTGGCTTGCCTAATAAAATCTATGCCTACAGCCGGTTCATCAGGCGGCACCTCATCATTTTTTTTATAATTATTTAGAAAGGAAGCCGCAATTTCGGAAGTATCTGAGGTGCGCTGAACATCAGCAATTTGTAATTGCAATATATGTGAATAAGATTGGTGTGATCCAATTAAATTGGCCAGCAGTTTGCCCGCTTTATTACCTCACCTGAAAAATCTATTGCGCTGAAGATCCTGAGAAAATTGAGTTCGTTTGGTGCACAATGCATCATAAGAATGTTTAACATCAAGGTATGTCTTTCTATTCACATCTGAGTCGGTCAATAAAAGTTCTTTATAAGTCTTAGCTACAGTCCCGTACACACGGGGAAATATGTGCTGAGCGAGCTATCAGTGACCACTCAGCACACATCTCTCCTCCCGCTCAGCACAGCGCAATGTGTGCTGAGCGAGGGGGGCGGACGGCTGGCTGCTCATTTCACCCAGCGGTGAAATGAGCGACCTGCTAGATTATGCCTGCATGCAGGCCAATCTAGCACCGGCGATAGCGATGTGCTATAGCTGTGGGGCATACATACGGAGAGATTGCTTAGAATTTAAGCACTGATCTCTCCGTGTGTACCCCCCTTACCACTTTGCTCAAACCTTCAATCCTATTGTTTAGCAGCTTACGTTTCCTGGCCACATATTCCATCACCTGACCCCTAACCACCAGTTTTGAAGCTGCCCAAAACAAGTTTATATTATCCAAGTGTTCCACATTGTTATTAACATAATTTAGGTAATCTTGTTTCAAGTGACCCTTGAAATCTGGGGATTTACTCAAATAAGCAGGAAATCTCAAGTTATAAGAGGTCGTGTAGGGGGCATGTAATGCTAATTCCAGCCATAGCGGAGCATGATACGATAAAGTGATCAGGCTAATCCCTGAACCTCAGACCTGGCTGTACAATGATGAAGACACTAAAAGTCAATGAGATAAGAAGTATGATGTGGGTGGGAATAAAAGGTGAATTCACGTGGCGTAGGATTCTGGCACCTCCAGGGATCGCAAAGCTGAAGTGAATCTATCAAAAGCTGTAGAGAAGGTGGTGCCTAGCCACACAAATTTCTGTTTGCCTAGATCTATCTAAACCTTGACAAAGCACGCAAGTAAAATTGTCTCCTACAATAAGTTTCCCTTCCCTCCAATATTGTAAAGTGGCAAATAAGTTAGAGAAAAATCCCCCATTGGGGCCGATAGGAGCATAAATGTTGGCAAAAGTATACGTAACATCATATAAAGTAAATTTAAGAAAAATATAGCGACCCTCAGGGTCAAGTAGTGTATCTTTAATGGTGCAAGGAAGGTGTTTCCTTAACAAAAAGCAAAACACCTCTCCGTTTAGCCGTAAAGGAGGCTGGCTGCCTTATAGTCCCCTATCCAAGGGTCACGCAGAAGATTCAGATCTTTAATGTGCCAATACATTTCTTGTATGAACGCAATATCTGGGTGCATTCTTTTAAGGGCATTTAGAATCTTACATTGTTTTACGGGGTATTCTAACCTTCCACATTCCATGACACAATTTTTACAGTAGATCTAGAAACTGTAGATCTAGCCCCATGACTTGTCATATCAACCAATATCAACCCTAGCAATGTACACACAAAAAAAGAATAGTGAATATTGTTTCCCTACCCGTCCCAGCGAGCGGGTATAAGGGAACCAGAGCCTTGAAGGGTTGAATATACAGGTATGTACCTTAAGAAAACCAAAGAATAGCAATGAAACAATAAGAACATGTATAACAGTGACAATGGTAGAGAAATAACCATAAAGTTGTAATTATAGGAACCAAAGCGAGCAGTCCATTCGGACGCCATAAATATACAGATAACCGAATTAGCCTAGAAAAGGGGGTGGGAGTACGAATAGGGGAGGTAGAAAGTGGAGGCTGGCAGACCCCATCATGAATTAGAACAGTCAGAGTATTGTCTTCTATAAGTAACACACATGCGAATCCCAACAAGACTAACGGCAGCCAATGATTTACCAATATAACCATTAAAACAAGGGAAAATGTAAAGAATAAAACCTTCTTACAGTGCAAAGATGACGGACATATCAAGATAAATTATTCAATCAAGAACTGCAATCTAGAGTTGACATACAATAATAAAATGTATATAACGAACACAGTAATAAACAAGATACAATACCAAAAAAAGAAAAAGTAGTCGGCATCATCCATCACAGGAGATGATGTTAAATGCAAGGAGTCCACAAAGTTCTGTGCAGGGCGGACTTCATCAAAGAAATACGATCTCCTATACCCAGCGAAATTGAGGATCACCCATGCAGGGAGAGCAAAGCGGAGACCCTTAGCAAATAAGACCTTGCAAATCGGAGAGAATTCCTTCCTCTTCGTTGCCACCATATAAGAGAAATCTTTGAAAAGAAGCATTTTAGCATCCAAATAGAGGAGGGACGATGTCTTCCTATAGGCTTCCATAATACGTACTTTGCATAATTAAGGACCTTCAAAATCACCAGCCTAGGTCTGACTCTGGTAGTGCGCCTATCAGGGCCGCTTCTGTAAGACGCTGATCATGTTGGTGAATTTGAGTAAGGGCAGAATCCGGCAAATCCTTTAATAGGGCTAACTTCTGGTCTAATAATGAAGATAGAATTTTTGTTATCTCGTGTGTTTGAAAAGCATGCGTAGCATCCAGCCTGGTGGCGTCCAAACTATGGCTCCCGGGGCTATCTCCGGATCTACACGAAGGAGAGGAGGGGGAGTGTGCCACAGTCATTTCTTTACCTCTGCCTTTCCCTCGCCTGGTTGGCCCTGGTGCCCCTGGCAGGTTTTGCCATAAACCTATCCAAGTTAGGGACAACTGCATTAGAGACAGGGTCCTAATATGATGACAGTCCCACCTCGCAATATTAACGAGAAAGAGGAAGAGAAATTATGATGGTCATTAGTATAATGAAGTTGAGAGCCTTAAAACAGCCTTCGTACTGATGCAGCCGGCCATGTAACGCTTTACTTGTATAGTGTGGGATCAGGGGACCAGTATAGGAGAGATCCACTCGTCAGCCCTCCACCTTCTCCCGGGCTGAGGAAGAGGCGGGGAGGAGGGGGAGAGAGAAGGGAGAAAAGAGCTCACCTCCCAGACGTTTATTCACGCCCAAAATGGTGGCCGGGGGGTGACCTGTATCACAGGGTGTGACTTTGGTGTTTCAGGACCCTTCACTGCCCGACAGCACGCTAATTCAGGGCTCCTGGGCTCTTGCTGGCCCATGGTATATAGCTAGGGTGACTGCCCGCAGCCAGGACCGAGAACAGGCGCAGGTCCCGTTTTCCAAAACGGAGGCCGCTGTGTGTGCACCAATGGCTCAGGGCAAGTCAGTAAGCAGGGCAGTGTGTCCAGGGACCAGTCCTCAAGGGAGAGATGTTACTGCCGCAAGCGGCTTTCTCCTTCAGCACTGCAGGGAGATGGAGCCGAGCAGCAGCCGGAGATCCACGATAGTGTGTTCCAAGATGGCGGCCGCGGCTCCCACCTCCAGAGTACGGAGCCGGCCGTCTGTACGGGAAGAGGGTCCGAGAGCCGCTATGGAGCTAGAAAAGCCTGGTTTCCAGCGTCTCTGCCCGGGAGCACTATGAAGCAGTGTCCTCTCTGAGGACCACCCACAGGAAGTCCTTATACATCATATTTAAAATCAGCTACTTTGTATGCTCTAGAAAGGCTGCACTGAGTCCTACTGAACATGTTCACAAGGCTACCAGTTGGGATTCACCTTAAAAAACAAAACAAACTAACAAACAGACTGTCTACAAGGGTACAGTTACTGGTGACCACACTATTGTGGGGAAGGACAGAATACACACAAACTCCTACCATTGCTAACCATAAAAAAGGCTGTTAATCTTGATAGCCCACTCACCCAGTTAATGTCCAGCTCTGCATCAGGCCAACAGAAATCTATTTATTCTGCCGACAAATAAAGCTTTTCTCAACACAGTGAGCACTACTGTATATTTTTCCCCTTATTTCCTGGTTGTATAGTATTTATTTGACAAGGCATAGATTTTACTGTAAGAAAGAAGAGTCTTCAATAGTAATTAAAGCATACTGATTTAACATTGTTTTTTTTTTTCTAAACTAGCTTATTGCGAATCACTCAATAGACTTTAAATCAATGGCAAGCTATCATCTTCGGTGACCACACCAATTGCGAGTCAGTGCAGGGGCTGGCAGGAAGGGAAGAATTGATGCTGTATTAAAGGCAATGGGTGGTCACACCAAATATTGATTTGATTTAGAATTATCTCCTAAACTATTAACACTTCTATTTTTAAAAGTATTCTTATTTTGAAGCATTTTTTCCACACCTGCATAAAACTTTTGCACAGTACTTTTATTATACACACACACACACACACACACACACACACACACACACACACACACTTGGACTGGCCCACACAGGGAACCCCCAGTGGGCCCCACCTCCTCCTCTAGGGATCAGGTTTCAGATGTGCACTTCAATTATACATGTTAACTTTTACTGCACAGGACTAGGTTTTATATTAAATACTTTTCTTTACATAGCTGAATGTGCTGACAACAAAATCACACAAAAACTATCAATGGAAATCAAGTTTATTAACCCATGGAGGTCTGGATTTGGAGTCACACTCAAAATTAAAGTGGAAAAACACACTAGAGGCTGATCCAACTTTGATGTAATGTCCTTAAAACAAGTCAAAATGAGGCTCAGTAGTGTGTGTGGCCTCCACGTGCCTGTATGACCTCCCTACAATGCCTGGGCATGCTCCTGATGAGGTGGCAGATGGTCTCCTAAGGAATCTCCTCCCAGACCTGGACTAAAGCATCCGCCAACTCCTGAACAGTCTGTGGTGCAACGTGGCGTTGGTGGATGGAGCGAGACATGATGTCCCAGATGTGCTCAATTGGATTCAGGTCTGTGGAACGGGCGGGCCAGTCCATAGCATCAATGCCTTCATCTTGCAGGAACTGCTGACACACTCCAGCCACATGAGGTCTAGCATTGTCTTGCATTAGGAGGAACCCAGGGCCAACCGCACCAGCATATGGTCTCACAAGGGGTCTGAGGATCTCATCTCGGTACCTAATGGCAGTCAGGCTACCTCTGGTGAGCACATGGAGGGCTGTGCGGCCCCGCAAAGAAATGCCACCCCACACCATTACTGACCCACTGCCAAACCGGTCATGCTGGAGGATGTTGCAGGCAGCAGAACGTTCTCCTTGGCGTCTCCAGACTGTCACGTCTGTCACATGTGCTCAGTGAGAACCTGCTTTCATCTGTGAAGAGCACAGGGCGCCAGAGGGGAATTTGACAATCTTAGTGTTCTCTGGCAAATGCCAAACGTCCTGCACGGTGTTGGGCTGTAAGCACAACTCCCACCTGTGGACGTCGGGCCCTCATACCACCCTCATGGAGTCTGTTTCTGATAGTTTGAGTAGACACATGCACATTTGTGGCTTGCTGGAGGTCATTTTGCAGGGCTCTGGCAGTGCTCCTCCTGTTCCTCCTTGCACAAAGGCGGAGGTAGCGGTCCTGCTGATGGGTTGTTGCCCTCCTACGGCCTCCTCCACGTCTCCTGATGTACTGGCCTCTCTCCTGGTAGCGCCTCCATGCTCTGGACACTACGCTGACAGACACAGCAAACCTTCTTGCCACAGCTCGCATTGATGTGCCATCCTGGATGAGCTGCACTACCTGAGCCACTTGTGTGGGTTGTAGACTCCGTCTCATGCTACCACTAGAGTGAAAGCACCGCCAGCTTTCAAAAGTGACCAAAACATCAGCCAGAAAGCAGGGGAGCGGAGAAGTGGTCTGTGGTCACCAGCTGCAGAACAACTCCTTTATTGGGGGTGTCTTGCTAATTGCCTATAATTCCCACCTGTTGTCTATTCCATTTGCACAACAGCATGTGAAATTGATTGTCAATCAGTGTTGCTTCCTAAGTGGACAGTTTGATTTCACAGAAGTGTGATTGAATGTAAGTGTACCCTTAATTTTTATGAGCAGTGTAATATATATATATATATATATATATATATATATATACACACACACATACATATATATATATATACATATATATATATATATATATATATATATATATATATATATATATATATATATATATATATATATATATATATATATATATATATACATACATACATACATACACACACATATTTTGTCCCCATCGCGGTGCCCTGTTTTTGTCTGTAAAACTTTCCTTCAAACTCAAAAAAATTATGATTTAAGATAAACAAAACACCTTCCAACAGAAAATCTCTTTCTTCTTTACTAACCAAGCTATCCTTAGTTAGGATCTTATTAACTGCCTCACTCCCTTTCTCATGGGGAATGGAAGTATACAATGCTTGTACATCGACCGTCACCCACCTGTAGGTGGGCTGCCATTGGAATTCCTCGAGAAGTTTCAACAGGTCCGTCAAATCTTTTAAGTATGACAACTGTTTCTTGACGTATGGTTGGAGTTTAATGTCGAGAAAGTGTGACAGATTAGACGTCAACGAGTCCACACCTGCCACTATGGGTCTTCCGAGGGGTGGAATCACCCCCTTGTGCACTTTCGGTAATTTTTTCGAGTTTGAAGGAAAGTTTTACAGACAAAAACAGAGCACCGCGATGGGGACAAAATTTGCCCCATCGTACGCCAACATTTATATGGATAACTGGGAGAATGACGTTATATACTTGGATGGTGAATTTAGTTGTCCCAATATCAAATTCTATAAGAGATATATAGACGACCTGATCTTTATTTGGGAAGGTGAGATTGACTCCCTTGAGAGATTCATTTCCGGGCTCCAAGATAACTCTTTTAATCTCAAATTTACACACAAACAAGATCCATTGACTATGGACTATCTTGACATCCTTTTAAGCATTGATGATGGGGGCACTCTCAACACTAAATTTTTTTTTAAAGAAACTGATGCCAACAGCTTCATACCATCTGATAGCTGTCATCTGACAAGATGGAAGACAACTGTTCCGTATTCACAGTTTGTGCGAATGAGGAAAAACTGTAACAACATGGACAGTTATTGGGAACAATCATCCATTCTAGTGGAACAATTTATCGAAAGGGGATACAAAGAGGTAGAACTACGTAAAGATCAGGTCCGAGCTTCAAAGATCGATAGAAAAAAAAAGTCTTCTGAATAGTCAAGGTCGCACAAATAGTAAACGTCAGTCGGAGAGACCCTTCATCACGCAATACAATCAAAAAAATGTTAAGATCAAGCACATTATGTACAGACATTGGCACCTTCTCCTCAAGGACCCTGTATTGGGACCACATCTACCCAACAGACCAAACATCGTCTTTAGAAAATCCAAAAATCTTAAGAACTTATTGGCGCCCAGTCAACTTCAAACCATCCAACAAAATGTAGAGAATACCAACGGACACCCCCTCATGAAGCGAAGGGGCCTTTTTCCTTGTAATAAATGTAACTGCTGCCGTTTTGTAGATAAGAAGGGCTTCCATTGGAAGGATGAGGGTAATAAAACACACAGCTTAAAGTCAGTGGTTACCTGCAATACTAACTATGTGGCATACAAGATCGAATGTAGTTGCAAGTTATCATATATAGGCAAAACCAAGAGAAGCCTTAAAATAAGGATACAGGAACACCTGCGGAATATTAGAAATAAAGTTCAGAATCATAGCCTCCCCCGCCACTTTCAGGAAAAACATGATTCAGATGTTCAGGGCTTGACATTTACAGTGATTGAACATATACAGAAAGATAAGAGAGGAGGTGATAGAGATAAACAGTTAACTAAGAAGGAATCTTTCTGGATCTATACCCTCAATCCGAATGGATTGAACGAGAGCATAGACATGGCAGTCTTCCTTTAAGGGAGACAAACCCTCCTTTGATGTATTGACTATGCTTGCTCAGTGACAGGTTGAGTTATTAGCTTATACCTTCCCCCGGTTCAAACTAAGAAGGTATTTTAGGCCATAAGAGTAGGATGTAATTTAATAAATTGTCAGTATGTGTATTTATGTTTATATGACTATACTATTGTAAAGATGGAGCTTTGTTCATAGGGGTGTCAGTATACTGTACATCACTTCAAGCTGTAGTGAGGATAGTATAGAGTTAATATGGATTCAAGTAACATGTATAGCACATTAGGTGATAGTATAGTATAACAGAACCTTAGGTTCTATATTTAAAGTTTTAAATTAATCTGAATCAACCATTAGTTTTTACGAGTTGATTCATATACAGTAAAGTATCAATTCATATATAGCGTTGTAAAGGGTGTGGGTTGTAATAATATATCACTAATTTATGAGGTAAAGATGATATCACGTTAGTGTAGTAGCTACGAGATTTCACTTATAAGTATGTGTATGGGCATCAATTGATCATATGTAGCACAATTTAATAATATATTGAACATGACTGTTTATAAGGTTTTACACTGGTAGTGGAAGAATTCACGACCCATTTAAATCAAATACTATTTAGAAGATGGGTATACTAGTGGTCCTGTCGAAGTATAAATCAATTCAAATGAAATTTTACGTTATACGGGAAACGTATGTGGGATATGCATTTCCCACAAAACGGGCTCATAGGAGTTGTGAACTATATGAGGGTCCTAGTCCTGTTTTTAAATAGGGCCTGAGGCTATCTGTATAGTTCATACAGGTACACTATATGGGATATGATGGGTTCTGACCTCTCATTTCTCCTCTAATGTATGGAATAGAAATAAGTATGCCCCATAGGTATGGAATTTATGGTCAGATGAGACACTAATGATTGATTCAAGCGGGGGTTAAAGTAGTATTGAACGGTCGTTCAGTATTCTAGCTTCTGTAATCGGTAGAGAGTCTCATTATTGGCCGCCTATAACATGTGATCAGGTCAGATGACGGGAAGCGCCGGACGGGGCTGGTGGAACGCAAAACAAAGATGGCGCTGGAACGCATAAGGTCCCGCTATAGCGGACGCGTGCAGCGTCCTGGACCGTTCGTTTTAACGATCAGAGGTGGTGAAGGGTGCTGACGGGAAGCACTTTCCCCACAGCAGTGTCTCTTAAGTGCTCACAATATGTTTATTTATAGATATACACATCTATTCTAATATCAGAGGCTAAAGTACCCGCCCCTATTACACAGTGATTGGCTACTAATACTGTAATTCATTCACAAAAGCAGCTTTCAATGAGACTCACACTGCAATGCATTGTGGGTCATTTAACAATTAAACTTTTACTTATATTGGGTGGATATAAGGGTGAGGATTATTATAGTGAATCAATCCTAATGATAAGAGGATAAAATTCATAGGTTGGTTAGTTTATACCATTAATAATCAGGCTATAATTAGCCTTTATTTGTGCACCAATCAAAATAGGATATGTGATGACATCATCACCTTTCCCTTTACAAGTGTTATGCACACCAGTGCCTGCAGGAATGTACTGGTGTCTGAACAGAGAGGGATGCAAAACAAATGAACTCACAGACAGACTGGGAAATATGACATAACGTACACAGAAGGTGATAGGGTAACAAAACCAACACAGAGTGAACAGAGAAGCCCAGAGGCTAAGAAACAGGGTGTCTCCCTAGTATTAGAAATGCTCAGATGGAAAAAGCAAGATGTTGTGTTTTAATACGTAGAGAACCCGAAATGCTGTTGCTAAGGGCAACAGCAAAACCCTAAAGGGTTACCAACGGGTGTGGCAGTAAACTCCTTGGTCAGAGATGGAATAATAGACACAAGGAGAGTCTCCACAATCCTAATTCTCACTTGCAGGGCCCAGGTACAGCTTACTGCCACTAAACTGACACATGGACACCCTGCACAGTGAGAGAGGATTAAGCAGGCAGGTCTGAAAGTACAGCCACAAACCTGCTGGGTTCACAGAATATCAAAAGAACCCCAGCAGGCTAAACGACTGACTCCAGTCTTACTGCTAGGTCTGGATTGGCAGAGTGTAGTACCAAATCCCCAGGCCTATTTGCAGTAAGCAACAACAAATACAAAGCTATACAGTACTGGCTAACTTTCAGGAACTGACTAACCAACAAAGATTCAGCAGCATCTGCTTAACCTGAGAAGAGGCCTTATAAAGCAGGTGCTGTCCACGCCCCCCTCAGACCTCACAGACTGTGAGCACAAAAACCAGCACCGGATCCCCTGCCTGTAACCACTGCACAGCAAAAGACCCGAACCGGAGTATCAGCTGCGCTCAGGTTACTCCGCTAGCACTTGTCTCCCGGTTGCCATGACGACGTGGCAGCACAGGGCAGGAGACCCTAACAGTACCCCCCCTCTGACGAGGGGTCAAAGAACCCCTACCACCGGGTTTATCGGGGAACTGCGAGAAGAAAGAGCGTATCAGTCTGGGGGCATGAAGATCACAACTGCGCACCCACGACCGCTCCTCCGGGCCATACCCCTTCCAGTGCACCAAAAATGACAGCCGACCCCGAACCATCTTGGAGTCAAGAATCCTTTCAACAACAAACTCCCTCTGGCCACGTATCAGAAGAGGGGAAGGTCTTCCTCTGGAAGAAGGATTACTAATCGCCCGTTTTAAAAGGGAACAATTAAATGTTTTATTGATACCCAAAGAACGGGGCAGATCTAACTAAAATGCCACCGGATTGATAACCCTGGTGATCTTATAAGGACCGATGAACCGGGGGCCTAACTTATGAGATGGCTGTCTCAACTTCAAATTCTTGGTAGACAACCAGACGAAGTCTCCTAATTTGAAGCTGCAGGGTCTTTTCCGCTTATCAAAAACCCTTTTGGTCACTAATGACACAGACACAAGGGCTTTCTTCACTTTCCTCCAAATACCTCTAAGGACCGAAACGACAGAGGAACCACCAGGCGTGGAGTCCAGGGGGTCAAAAGAATTGGCCTTAGGATGATGCCCATACACACAAAAGGAAGGGAGAGATCCCTGTAGCAGAGTGAGCCGCGTTGTTATAGGCAAACTCCGCCATTGACAGATGAGCAACCCAGTCAGTCTGACACTTGGAGACATAACACCTGAGGAACTGCTCCAAGGACTGGTTCACCCTTTCAGTCTGCCCATTAGACTGCGGATGGTAGCCTGACGACAAGCTGACAGAAATCTGGAGATCGGAACAAAATGCCCTCCAGAATTTGGCCACAAACTGGGATCCGCGGTCAGAGACCACATCAAGTGGCAACCCGTGGAGACGCACAACATGCAGCATAAATAATTCAGACAGGCGTCTGGCCGATGGCAGCCCAACCAGTGGAACGAAGTGCGCCATCTTCGAAAACCTGTCAACGACAACCCAGATGGTTGTCATCCCCGAGGATTTGGGCAAGTCCACAACAAAATCCATTGAAATGTGGGTCCATGGCTTAGATGGAATAGAGAGTGGATGTAATGGGCCAACAGGAACCCCTCTAGGAGTCTTATTTCGGGCACAGATGTCACATGCCCGAACCCACTGATCCACATCCTTAGCCACCGAGGGCCACCACACCGCCCTAGATAGCAACTCCCGAGTTCTGGCAATACCCGGGTGACCTGCCGACTTCTTGGCATGGAATTCCAGGAACACTCGCTGTCTTAACCTAGGAGGCACAAACAAAAAACCTACCGGAAGGTCTGGAGGAGCCTGCTCCTGTGCTCTAAGGACTAATGACAAGAGGTCCTGGGTAATGCCCACTTTAATACATGATGGGGACACAATGGGCAACGGCTCCTCGGTGGTCTCCTGGATTGGAGCAAAACTCCGCGAGAGCGCATCAGCCTTGATGTTTTTTGACCCAGGGCGATATGTTATCAAAAAATTAAAGCGAGCAAAAAACAAAGCCCATCGTGCCTGCCTGGCATTGAGACGCTTCGCTGACTCTAAATATGCCAAATTCTTATGGTCGGTGAGAATTGAGACCACAAACTTAGCCCCCTCAAGCCAGTGTCTCCACTCCTCGAGTGCATCCTTAATAGCCAACAATTCCCGGTTACCCACGTCATAATTCATCTCGGCAGGCGAAAATTTACGGGAAAAGTAAGCACAGGGATGAAGGCGATTATCAGACACTCCCATCTGAGAGAGCACTGCCCCAATACCCATCTCAGAGGCATCCACCTCCACCACAAAAGGACGCTCTGGATCTGGGTGTCGCAGCACCTTGGCCGAGACAAATGCCCTTTTGAGACGGGCAAAAGCCGCTTTGGCCTCACAAGACCAGTGAGCAACATCCGCCCCTTTCTTAGTGAGTGCCACCAAGGGCGCCACTATAGACGAAAATCCAGCGATAAATCGTCTATAAAAATTTGCAAAGCCCAGGAAACGCTGAAGCGCCTTCAAACTAGTGGGCTGCACCCAATCCAGGACTGCCTGTACCTTGGAACCCTCCATTTGGAAACCTTCTGGGGAGATAATATATCCTAGAAATGCGATTTGCTGAACTTCAAATTCGCACTTCTCCAGCTTCGCCCCAAGCCGGTGGTCTCTGAGTTTCTGGAGGACTAAGCGTACATGCTTCCGATGTTCCTCCAGGGAATGGGAGAAGATTAGGATGTCATCTAAGTATACAACTAAGAATCTATCCAAATATTCCCTGAGCACATCGTTCATGAAATCCTGGAAGACTGCCGGGGCATTACAGAGCCCAAAAGGCATCACCAAATATTCATAATGCCCTGAGTGGGTATTAAAGGCAGTCTTCCATTCATCCCCCTCTCTTATTCGGATTAGATTGTACGCACCGCGTAGGCCAATCTTAGAAAAAATGGTGGCAGTACGAAGCTGGTCAAACAAGACCGAAATGAGAGGCAGTGGGTATGAGTTTTTAATCGTGATACGGTTCAATTCCCTGAAGTCGATGCAGGGTCGCAATGAACCGTCCTTTTTACCCACGAAGAAGAACCCCGACCCAACTGGAGACTGTGAAGGTCTGATAAATCCTTTAGCCAAGTTCTCCTGAATGTACTCTGCCATAGCCTGAGTCTCAGGACGTGACAGGGAGTACAACCTGCTCTTGGGAAGCTTAGCATTCTGCAACAAATCAATGGCACAGTCATAGGGGCGATGGGGAGGTAGTACCTCTGCAACTTTTTTGGAGAACACGTCCGCAAAATCTGCATAACACCCTGGCAATCCTGGCAAACTTAGCTGCGAGAGCCTGACTGGAAGGCTCAAGCAACTCCTGAAACAATCAGTACCCCAACTAAGAATCTCCCCAGAGACCCAGTCAAATTGAGGATTGTGGGCCCTTAACCAGGGTAACCCCAACACCAATGGGGCAAAAGTACAGACAGTCACATAAAAGGACAATTTTTCAGAGTGTGTGGCTCCAATAAACAAAGAAATCTGGCTAGTGCAAGAGGTAATTTTACCCTGGGATAATGGTTCCCCGTTTAACCCACAAATCTCAATTTCCGACGCCAAGGGTACTAAGGAAACAGAGTGTTTCAGGGCGAATTGGCGGTCCATAAAAACCCCGTCGGCCCCACTGTCCACAAAGGCCCCAGTCTTGACAGTTTGACCGAGGATCTTCAAGGTCACCGGAATGATAAAAGTCTTCTTGGGAAATTCTGACTTCTGGCCTGACAGGATATTTCCCATCACCCGCAGGCCCTGAAGTTTTCCGGCTTTTCTGGGCATGATACTACCACATGACCCTTATTCCCACAGTACAAACACAACCCCTGCTGTCTCCTCCGCGTCTTCTCACGCGAGGAGAGGCGGGTAGCCCCAATCTGCATAGGCTCCTCAGAAAATTCCTCAGAGTCTGAGGTTCCCTTGGGAAAGAAGGAAACCTCGGTCTCCCTTTCAAGCCTACGCTCTCTCAGCCGTCTATCCACCCGGATGGATAACTGCATGAGCTGATCCAAGCTATCAGGCAAGGGATATTGTACCAGTTGGTCTTTTATCTGGTTAGAAAGACCTCTTCGGTACTGGTGTCTCAGGGCTGGGTCATTCCACTGGGTATCATGGGCCAACCTCCGAAACTCCGTACAGTAAACCTCAACTGGCCTTCGCCCTTGCTTAAGGATCGAAATCTGAGCCTCGGCTGAGGCCGTCTTGTCAGGGTCATCATACAACATGCCCAGTGCCGTAAAAAAAGCATCAACACTTTTAAGCGACGGACAGTCAGGCTGCAACCCATATGCCCAGACCTGTGGGTCTCCTTGTAGCAAGGAAATCACTATGCCCACCCGCTGAATCTCTGACCCAGAAGACTGAGGCCTAAGCTGGAAATATAACTTGCAGCTCTCCTTGAAACAAAAGAACTGCGAGCGATCTCCAGAAAAACGATCCGGAAGATTTACTTTCGGCTCCTTATCCCCTGAAGGTGCTGCTGCTGCGGGAGCTCCGCCAGCGGCCTGGGAGGTGTGCATTTTAATGGACAAATCATTAAATTGACGAGTCAGGACCTGCACCTGATCGACCACCTGTTGCAACGTATTTTGAGGGGTATGCTCCATATTCCCACAAAATTTCAACAGGAGTATTGGGCTGCTGAATATGTTATGCACACCAGTGCCTGCAGGAATGTACTGGTGTTTGAACTGTTATGCACACCAGTGCCTGCAGGAATGTACTGGTGTCTGAACAGAGAGGGATGCAAAACAAATGAACTCACAGACAGACTGGGAAATATGACATAACGTACACAGAAGGTGATAGGGTAACAAAACCAACACAGAGTGAACAGAGAAGCCCAGAGGCTAAGAAACTGGGTGTCTCCCTAGTATTAGAAATGCTCAGATGGAAAAAGCAAGATGTTGTGTTTTAATACGTAGAGAACCCGAAATGCTGTTGCTAAGGGCAACAGCAAAACCCTAAAGGGTTACCAACGGGTGTGGCAGTAAACTCCTTGGTCAGAGATGGAATAATAGACACAAGGAGAGTCTCCACAATCCTAATTCTCACTTGCAGGGCCGACACCCTGCACAGTGAGAGAGGATTAAGCAGGCAGGTCTGAAAGTACAGCCACAAACCTGCTGGGTTCACAGAATATCAAAAGAACCTCAGCAGGCTAAACGACTGACTCCAGTCTTACTGCTAGGTCTGGATTGGCAGAGTGTAGTACCAAATCCCCAGGCCTATTTGCAGTAAGCAACAACAAATACAAAGCTACACAGTACTGGCTAACTTTCAGGAACTGACTAACCAACAAAGATTCAGCAGCATCTGCTTAACCTGAGAAGAGGCCTTATAAAGCAGGTGCTGTCCACGCCCCCCTCAGACCTCACAGACTGTGAGCACAAAAACCAGCACCGGATCCCCTGCCTGTAACCACTGCACAGCAAAAGACCCGAACCGGAGTATCAGCTGCGCTCAGGTTACTCCGCTAGCACTTGTCTCCCGGTTGCCATGACGACGTGGCAGCACAGGGCAGGAGACCCTAACAATAAGGGGTAACATTTAGTCTGGTGCTTCATTGCACAGGCACTGAGCGTCCACTGCAGATATATAGAAGGTGAGGGAATATGGCATCATTCTGAACAAAGCTCTGTTTAAATATGTAAATGTCACTATGTATATTTTATTCATATATATTTGCAATATTGCACTTTAGTGCTTTCAATGGCTGGATATATTCACTTTCACATCTTTTTTGATTTTGTGACAGTATGTAATTAAAAGTTTATTCTTTGATAATTCATTCCAGCACTTTTAGTCTGGGTTTAAAGATCAGCACTTTCATTATGTCAATCAATGAAACAGCTGGACTCAGAGTATTTAATTGCTATGGGCCAGAATGGTAGTAGTGATCAGCAATAGAGTTTTTTGTCTTAAAAACCTCCAATAAATGTTATACCTAAAAAGGGAGGTTGTTCTTTAAATACGGTTTCATTATAAAATGCATCAATTATCCTCAGTCAAAACTGATATCATTGACTAATTAAATATCTGATAATGACCATTCACTAATTTGCCCTAAATATGAATTTATTAGGTTTCCTTTCTAAGTGACCCTTCAGTACTTTGGTTTCCGAATTTTTGCACAAGTTATCTCACCACAAGGTATGTGAGGGGACATTATGATATATTTTTATTACATATATAATATGAACACTCAGTATATATGATGAGGTCAATATTTTTCCAATTAGGCCACACTGATTGTTCATCAGAAAGCCTCGGTGTTATATTGAAGTTTCCATCATGCATGTATGAACAAGTTTTGTCACATTATACGGTTTGTATAAACTACTGTACTTCTCAGCTGCTTGAGGTAGGACCCAAGATTCAATTGTAATTTTCTTCCTTTTCATTCTGTCTGCTCCGATATATCCTTGTTCTATTATAATGATATGTTCCTCATATATTTTGTTTGAATGTATTATGCATTTTTATTAAGGAACAATTATTTTTAGTTCTGATAAGATTTTATACAATTGTAGAGATACAGCCTGATGAAGTCTTTTGTATAAGACGAAACGCGTTGGTTGTCTGTGTTGTGAAGCTATCTCCGAACCAACGATTAGGAGAAGGAGGAGATTGTTGTGATCCTTCAACATTTGTATTCAGCGCTAAGAGTCATACATCTTAAAGTGTGGAATAATATATCTCCTCTGTATTAATTTGAATATGTTTTTAATAAATGTTTTATGATGGAACATGTTATTATTTTTTTTAAAAGTATTAACCAATTAGGGGTTGGAATAGTGGGAGTTGATGCGACCCCCTGGCGCCAATTCTTCTATTGTTGTGTGTGTATATATATATATATATATATATATATATATATATATATATATATATATTTTTTTTTTTATTATTATTTTTTTCTTTTCTTTTAGCACTATCTTGAACTCTGTGTCCAGATCACATTTTGACCCTATTTCAACAACTCCATCCTTAAAATCCTTCAACAGACTTTTGGATGATTCGGTTACTGGATATGTTGCCTCTCCATGCCAGATGCACCCTAATCTCTGCAAGATTGAATTTAAGGCTTTAAAAGATCTAGAATCCTATACGGACATAGTTACCGTATAAGGCCAGCCGACAAAGGCGGTGCCTTAGTCATTAGAGATCTGGATAAATATAGATCCGAAATAGTGAGACAACTGGGAGGATCAAGATGTCTATATGAAACTTAGAAATGATCCAACTGCCGTGTACCAAAAAGAATTGTTCGGGATTTTTGATGCAGCACAGAAGGATAACAAACTTCCACCTAAGATTTGTGTGTACAGTATGCAATAGTACCGGTACTGTACACACTACCTAAGATCCACAAAAACCCACTGGGCAGGCCTATCATATCCGCCCGTGATTCGTTGATGCAGCTTGTCTCACAATTTCTGGATAGTATATTACAGCCATTGCTGTGTAAACAAAAAACCTTCCTTAAGGACACCATGTCTTTTTTTTAACAAACTTTTGGAAATAGAGAATGTACCAACTGGAATTTTACTTTGTTGCTTAGATGTATGCAGCCTGTATACATCAATTTCCCATGAAGGTGGGATTCTAGCTATGAAGATTTTCCTCGAACAAAATCTTCTGACATCCTCCATTGACTATGGACTTTTTTTTTTTTTTTGACACTTTTGGAACTTACCCTGAGATGGAATTATTTTCTATTTGACAGCTCTTTTTTTCTACAATTGTGAGGGTGTGCCATGAGATCTCCTGTGGCCCTCTTTTATGCCAACATTTATATGTTTTTCCAAGAGACACATGTTTTTCAGTGATCCCAATATCAGTAAACCTATTATGTTTTTTTACTCGTTACATAGATGATGTTTTTCTGCTATGGACAGGAGGTGAACAGAGTTTTCTTAAATTAATGTCGGATATCAATGGGTTAGATTCCCCCATTAAGTTTACATTTAGTAGCAGTACTAGAGCTGCTAATTTTTTGGATGTCAACATGACAGTTATTGATTGAGACCAGGGTTTTTTAGATAACTGATAGAAGTGTGTTTCTAAGGGCTTCTAGCCATCATCCTCCTGCCTTGAAAAAAGGCCTCCCGTTGTCTCAGATGATGCGGGTTGCTCGCATCACTAGTGATCCATCACTACTGTCTGTCTGAAGTTTTAGATCAACAAATTGTAAAGTTTATTGATAGAGGTTATAATCCAGCTACTTTACTAGAACAAAAAATGAAAGTTCTGAATATGGATAGATCTCACTTACTTTCCATTCAAACGTAAATCTGAGAATATCATTCCTTTGGTGAGTGAGTTTTCCACTGCTAGCCCTATTATACTGCCCTTTGGCCTATTCTTAGCACAGATAAGGACCTCCCGATTTTTAATAAGGTCAGACCTATTGCCACATAAAAACAAGGTAGTAACCACCGTGACAGATTGGTGCATGCTGAGGTTTCCGGTTTAGGTACACCTAAACCATTTAATACTCATTCTAAACCTCCGGGGTGTTACAGGTGCAATAATTGCACCACTTGTAATTATATGATAGCCTGCAAACCAGTTTAAGCACCCTCACTGTGAGAAGATATAGGATATCAGATTTGTTCTGACATGTAATACTTCCTACGTGGTCTATCTGATAGTATGTCCCTGCGTGCTGTATTATATTGGTCAACCGACCCGTAAATTTAAAGGACGTATGAATGCCCACAGGTCTGCTATCAACATGACGCTTAGGGGTAAAGACATTGATCAACCGGTATCACGGCACTTTAAGGAAGCTGGACACCCCTTAGAAGCATTAAAATATTATATGATATACCATGTGCCCGAATCCCTGCGTAGAGGTGATCAGGCTAAAAAAGTCCTTGTCAAAAAATCTCAGTGGATCATTCGGCTGGGTACTACTAAACCTGCAGGACTGAACGACAAAATTAATTGGAATAGCCTAGTTTGACAGTATGGTTCTTACCTATTAGGCTAATATATGGTAATTTTTTTTTATATCAGTGATTTTTTTCTGCTGCATTTTGTCTAATGTATTTCTAATGTTGTTTTTTGTTTTTTCTTGTTTCTTTCAGTGTTTTTATTATGTATCTTATGTGCATTCGCATTCTGTATCTGCAGCCTTTGAAATTCCTGTACCATTGGGACCCCTGACTAACCACCTGGAACGCAGGAAGCTGGCCGGTGGAACGCACTCAGAACCATTCCTATGGTAACGACGGCCGTATATCCGGAAGTGCGGCTGGGGAGACTTCCGGCGGACGGAACTACGGAGTGTGGCGGTGAGCGGATTCGTTTTGGGGTAAGAATGCCAAATTGATTTCTCACAAATATTTAAAATGCCCGCTCTAATATATATTGTAAATGCCTGCACCTCTTACTACCTTATACGATAAAAGTGTGCTGTACATCGCAAAACACTGTATCCCATAAGAGAAAACAATACACCCACACATTATCTGAGTTCCAAAGCTCATTGATGTATATATTTGTTGTTAAAAGGATATGGATTCAATATATATTACAAAGTACAGTATACCTATAGTTACATGAATACAACTTACACAGTAAACAGTTAGAACATAGTTAAAACACAGTTACATACAGTTACAGTTAAATGCCAGCGATACAATTACCATATCTTTCTCATATAAGTTTGTCCCTCCATATGACGCTCTCTTTCCTCTGTAAAATCATGCAAGACCTCCATCTCCTTCTGAGACCAAAAGAAACCAAAAAAACAGGAACTACCTTCCTGTGTGACTAGTTTCTGGGGGAGGGGTTCATGATGAGTCACTATTCTCTTTGTATGTGCTGAACATGCTCAGCCCTTGGGGACGTCCAAAGGGGCTGGCCTGAGTTTCCTGTTTGGAACTTCTATTGTTCAAATAGATGTGATTTTAGCTTTTATACATTCAAATCATAATTATCCGCTGCAATGTCCTACAACTTAATAACAAGTATCAAATTAATCTACACATTAAGCTGGTTGTTTTAATAGTAAATATGACAGGTGTATCTGGTTTCATTCAAATAATACACATTCATGACTTAAAATTATCTAAATTAATTAATATCAGCATGATGTCTGGCGCTTGATATTATTATAATTATGTACTGTATGAAATAAGTGTTGAATCCATCTCTGTGGCATGTCCGTGTAAATGCGTGTGTTACCATATGTGGCTGTGCTCGCTGCGCGTATTTGCAAGTATAGCGACTTAAATGTGTGTAGTTTGTATGTTCTCTTTATGTAATATTCTGACTTTGACAGGGGTATTTACCATTTATGTGGGTATGTCTGCTTTCTTGCTATAGAATTTGTATTGTCCCGAGGACGGAGCTGAGGCTCTGAAAACGTTTGCTATATTTCAATACAAGAAGTTTTGCATTTGTACAGTCTCAGAGTGCCTGCATTGTTGGAGTGGACATCATTCTATATTCCATGTGGGGCACCTGAGAAGATGGAGTGGCTTCTTTTGAGTGCCGGCAGACTGCTGATAAATTATATATATATATATATATATATATATATATATATATATATATATATATAGTAGTATATAGTCAGTAGGGGCTGTGGTCTCCTCCAGCACTCACTGCTCCAGGACAGGTGCTGTGTGATTATCCCCTTGATGAAGTCCACATAATAGGACGAAACGCATTGGACCAGGGACCTGCTACTTACCCTCTGGACTCCCCATATGCGGACAGATAAGCTGTTTTTATTATCCAATCCTGTACGTGTGCTACCTGTATTTATGGACAGATGAATTGCCTATTTTTATAAGTCTCTTGTACGTTTGCTACCTATATGTGTGGCAGGACTGTGCCTCTTAAATTGTTGCTGTTTTTTATTATGCTTGCTTAATATTTATTGGAATGAGCCACATTCCTAATTTTTAAGCCGCTGTGAAAACATTGTTTTATGTAGCTTTTATCTTCTCTATACATGCTTTTAAGAGTCATCAGTTTTGCTTACCTGATATTTTGGAATGAGCCATATTCCTAACTTTTGAGCCGCTGTGAAAATTATTATTTTTTAAAAACAGTACACACTATGTTGCTTTTATCTTCTCTTTACATGCTCGGTTTCTAAGTGTCATCAGCCTGAAAGTATTTAAAGCTAAGTTGCAATTTTTTTTTTTTTTTTTTTAATAACCACACCTGACTACACAGGTTTTATTCACCAACACTATTAGGCGCTTTTATTTACTCCATTTTTCTATTTTATATATATATATATATATATATATATATATATATATATATATATATATATATATATATATATACACACATACACATACACATACACACACACACACACATACATACTGCCACTCATGCTTGGATAACCAATGCATGGTCTGTGTGCCCTGAGAAATATACATATATTTACAGTGAATAAATAATGCTAGTTCATCATGATAATGTACCAGATTCATAACAGTAATGCACTGTAGAGAAATACAGCATAGTCCTGTGCAGTATAAGGAAACGTATATAATTTATAATTCAACTGCACAGTCTGGAACCTGATCCCTAGATAAGGAGGTGGGCCCCCAGGCAGAGGGGTCCACTGGGGATTTCCCCAGTACCCCTGTGGGCCAGTCCAACCCTGCCTACATTGCCAGGAAAAGCACCCTACAAAACTCCTACATTGTGCATTTATATGCACAATGGGGATGATTAAGCGATCAGATAGTCGCCCCCCAAGGGGAGTGTATATTCACCGTGAAGTGTGCGATCGCATGTGTACGCCGAGCTGCAAAAAATCCCTCAGTCAGCGGACAACTGCAAATCCGTTTGCACCTCACTCACCATTGAATGATTTATCCAGTGTGTGCACAGCCCAGGACTTACTCCTCCAGTGCAAAGAGAACAGGCCGACGTCACATACCCTCCCTGAAAACACTTAGAACTCCTGCATTTCCCTGATACTCCCAGTAAACGGTCAGTTACCCCCCACAAACGGCCTCTTCCTGTCAATCACCTTGCGAACGCCTGTGCGATCAAAATTTTCTCACCATCCTGACGCTGTCCGGTGATGCCTGTTTGCCGATGTGCGTGTCCGTTGCAGTGCATACGCAGCCTATCTGCATCACCCCCAATGTTAGGCTACTGTAAGCATGGGTTATGCACAGCTTGCCCCTTGCTCCAGAACACGCAAGCTTACCGTGTATCACATAATTGGTTGGCCCCCATCGCGGTCTGCTCTTTCAAATGTTCTCTCTAATCTTTACATGCCAACAGAGAGCAATGGTCTGATGGATTTGAACACTTACATGAAATGTCAGCTATCTTTGGCTGATTTGTAGTGGTAGATTCTATTAGCAGTGAGTTCCCTCGTAGCGCCAGTAAGTGTAGCTACATGTCACACTTTCAGTACCTCCGAACTCGCTAGTCTGTGGTGAGATCGGGCCTCCTCGTGCCTAACAGGAATGACCCTATAGGATTCTTTTTAGAATGGTCTCAAAGTGCCTAAAGGCCCATACACACTGGGCGATTTTGAGCTGAAAGCAGGTCACTTTTGGTGCGTTGAGCTGCTTTCAGCTCAAACACGCCCAGTGTGTATGCCCCGGCGATGAGCGCTGATGCGCACTTCCGCTTCATCGCCAGCCGTTCATCTGCTGGTATCACCAGCAGATGAACGGCGGGGTGAAAGGCTTTCCATAGCGTCCTGCTATGGAAAGCCGCTCACCCCCGCTGACATCGCTGGGCAGGGGGGAAAATAGCTCAGTGTGTATGCACTGAGCGCTTTTCAGCCCAGCGATGTCAGCGATCATCGCTGTGCATACGCGCTGTGCAAAAACGCCCAGTGTGTATGCACCTTAAGAGTGAAACCAAAACTTATGCAACAGACCATTTGCTAATTGATGTCTTCACATCACCTGAATGAGTAACGTGGCTAACTCTGCTGATTGACCTTATGATGACAAAGAGCAGCAGAATATGTGTTTTTCATACTGGCAGTAGCCAGAAAGTGAGCCCTCACATGTGAATGCACAACATACACCCTCCTATTACCCTTCTAATGGCCTCATCCAGTGTCAATATACAATTCAATCTTATTTGTGAACTAGGCTGACAAACTATTCAATAGTAGATAAATTTAAAAATTAACTCTTTCTTAGATGTATTGCACAGGAAACCCTCTACATGTATTCTCATCTGAAAGAAGCAATTTGCAGGCCTGGATGTCACTATAATCACATTCTCAGTGGGAAAATCATAAAAAAAAATATTGAAGTACAATTTTTTTTATTTTGCTCTTTTAGTTATATTTTCTGCTGTTTTTTTGTTGTCTCTGAGCACACTTATATGTTATGCCAAGGAAAAACAAAATGAAAAAACAAAACAAAAAAGAAACCCACACACCACATGACGAGAGTACCAAATAGCTCCCCCAGCACACATAAAAGGGACATGACACTTCCTGCTCAACAAATTTAGATGCGCCTACTTAGCAGATTGCCCTGAAAATGAAAGTGGTGGAAGGAGGTCCATCCTAACATCAGCGTTCCACTATATCTTCATTAACACTACTATTAAAGCAGTGAACATTTCTGAATACCCCTTTAAAAAGGGATGTAGTTATGTGAACAGCGGTCAGGAAACCGCCTGTCATAATACGTCCACCTACATCCCGACCCCTGAAAAACCAGTCGGCATGCCGACTACAAGGGACTATTAGTGGGGAACAGAACCTGTGGCGAGCGCACTCGCCCCCTCCTCTACATTCTACGGCGTTGAGATGTGACCACCGGGATCTCAGCCACCGGAAACGCCTACCCATCCCCTTTAAAATTACTGTGGAAGGAATGAATGGGAAGAGAAATCAAACACCCCTCCTTTCTCCATCCCCAGTATCATATATCCAGTGATCAAACATTAACCATGAAGCCCTGGGAGAAATTTCTGCATGGGCAGTTGCACTGCCACTATGCCTATAACGATTACTTTATTAGAAGCTGTAATCCCCACATGTGAAAGCTCAGGCACCAAGACAACTGGAGTAAGTTTGTTACAATGATGTACATGCAGTAATTAAAAGACTATTACACACAAAATGAAGTCAGGCGCCGAGATGGTAGGACTGAAACAAAATAATTATAAAATATGTTGTTCTGCAGTTGTTCCAAAGAAGATTTTGTCAACTCTTAATTAACATTTTTAGAAAGCAATTATAAAACAAAACAAACGGCGCTGGTACTTAAACTGTAGCTTTAAAAAATTAAGCTTCTCCCACCACAACCCCAGAATTCCAGTCCTTCTTTAAAAGAGTCCGAAAAAGAAGTATCAGTAACCCAGTGAAACCGTTCGATCAGTACCCAAACCAGTAGATAACAGAAGGTCAAGAACCAAACATCTTGCACAACTCAGCGTGAGGGAGGGAAGTGATAAAAATACAGCCTTTCAGCAAAACTGGGGAACATTGGACCATGAGATGTTCAACAGAAACACGCAGGAAATGGAACGCTCAAACTGCCTGACCAGAGAATGGCATGCCTAAAGTGGATGTCGCCAGAGGCAAGAACTTGAAACGTGTGGACAGAGGACCAGCTAGCTGCACAACAGAACAGTTTCACTGAAGCCCCATGTCACTATGCCTAGGAGGTTGCCACTGCCCCAGTGGAATGCACTGACACCCAGTCTGGTGTCTGTAGCCCTGCACTAAAATCGACTTGATGACTGAGCGGAACTATATGCTTTGTAGCCGAACAGCCACGTTGCTGTGATTGTAAAGAACAAGCAGAGGATCCATGTGGCTGACAGAAGAGGTCTTGTCCAAGAAAATCAGCAGAGCTTGAACTATGTAGTAGAGCCAGATCATCTCGGTCCCAAGAAGTCACCGAAGAAGGAAAATGGGAAAAACCAATTCCTGGTTAAAGAGAAAAACCAAAACAACTTTGAACTGGAACGCAGGAACAGTACAGAGAACTGCTCAATCATCACGAAAAATAAGACAAGGCGACTTGCCAGACAACACCTCTAACTTGGTAACATGACAAGCTGAGGCAATATCCATAAAGTTGTCAGCTTCTCCAGAACACACTGAAAATCTGCTGAATGTAAAAGGCTCAACTGGAGCCTGTTTGAGAGCAGATAGGACCAGGTGAAGATCCCACTGTGCTACTGGAAGATGAAATGGTGGTTAAATATGCACCACTATCTGTAAATAGGTACGGACCTCTGGAAGAAGGACCAAATGCACCACAAATAAACTGACCCGGCCAAAATCTGTACTTTCAAGGATCGAAGATGTAAACCGTATTCCAAACCCCTCTGAAGGAAGGCCCCAAAAAAAAAAAATCCAAGAGGGGCGAAATGTGGATGTATAAACATTCTCTGTTCTCACCACAAGATGTAGAGTTTCCATACTCTGTGGTAATTGCACAACAAAACCGATTTCCGGCCTTACAGCATAGTACAGATTACAGAGGTAGAAAAAAATCTTTAACTTTGAAAAGGTCAGTTCCAAAGGCTAGGCTGTTAAAGCCAACTGAGGAAGGTCCACGTGTAGAAACCTACCTTATTGTAGCAGGTCTGGATGAAAAGAAAGACACTACCTGCGACCTGCCAACAATTTTAGAATGTTGGTGTATCACGACTTGTTTTGCTAGCCTGGAGCCACTAGGAGTACAATCTCACATTGAATATCGATGCAGTGATTACGTGAGGCAACCTTTGGTTTGGTGGAAACAGATACTTTAGATGAGAAACTCAGAGCTGTAACCGTAGTCATTGCGAAAAGCAGCGGGTCCCAATATTCCCACAGTACTATGGAACTTTGAAGTTGTTTTGAAAATCCAAGAGATCCCCTTGAGGAAGCCCCCACTTCTGAACAGATTGTTGATAGATTCCTGGAATGAGATACCACTCCTTCCATGAGTAAGCTTAAAAGGGAGTCAGTATTACGGTGGTCGGGATCCCGGCGGTCAGGAGACTTACGCCGGAATCGGGCGGTGAACACAGCGAATCCCCTCACGGGCTTGCTGCACTTGGCACGCATCGGGCCTGGTGGCGACCCTTGGTCGCCATACTATTCTATTTCACCTTGGGTGGTGGCATGGACCCCCACCCGAGTGGGAATACGGGGCTGCGGTCGGGAACTAGGTATTAACAGCACCACCGTGATGAAGTTCAATAGCTGACAGGTTAACAGGCAAGACTTCTGAATGTTAGGATACAGCCGCGATTTTGAAGCACATGAACAGTGTGAGCTAAGTGCTTTAAAAAAACTGTAAAAGTAAAATCGTACTTCACAAATAGACTGGTTAAATAAAGTTATTAGACAGTGATTGTAGCTGACCGCAAGAGCAACTGCTCAATGCGCGAAGATGCAGTATCATCCTGAATGAATAGTTTGGCTTCCAACAAGGAACAAGATAAAGTAAAACCTTAGTTTCTGTTCTAGAATTGGAACTAGAGCAAGGATGGTGAGAAGAGATAGTTTGGTCAATGCCACGTGAAAGACTGCATTCCGGATAGGAGTGTGAATAGCCAGTACAGACGGAGACAAAAGGATCATCTAAGCTGAGACAGCCACAAGTGTAAACCTGGAAGACACCCGGGTACCCTTGTGCTCAGCAACACCCATACTGTATAATCAGCATTACAATTAAGCTGTTCAACCAAGTGAAGCAGGCCATCCATGACAAATACATAGTAACATAATTAATGAGGTTGAAAAGAGGGAAAATGCCCATCGGGTTCAACCTGTATTCTGTATTAAGGAGTGCACATTACAATGCACCAGCTGAAGTAATGGTTTCGTACCAATTGACAACTATATTTCATATCACTCCCATATACTTAATGTCAGTATATTAAATGCTATAGCCTTGGATACTTTTTTCAGCTAGAAAAAATGTCCAACCCATTTTTAAATGCATTTACAGAGTCCGCCATTATTACCTTCTCCGGCAGAGAGTTCCAAATCCTTATTGCCCTTACGGTGAAGAACCCTTTCCTACGATTTGTACTGAATTCTCTCTCCCCTAGCTTTAGAATCTAATACAGAGTTCTATTAATAAACAAATCCCCTGCTAACTCTTTGTATTGACCCTTTACATATTTGAAGATATTAAGGTCACCTCTAAGTCTCCACTTTTCAAGGGAGTACATACAGTATTTAACCTAGTAAGCATACTCTAGTGTCTCTAACCCTTTAATCATTTTAGTAGCTCTCTCCTTTGATTTCTTTTGAGCTCCCTGATATCTTTTTTTATAATATGGTGCCCAAAATTTAACACAATATTCCATGACTGTGGAATTGCGCAACAAGTTCGTCCAAGTAATCATAGATAAACCGCTAATGGTGACAACTGTGCAAACTTCAGAATGTAACGGATTCTTAAAAGGATGGCAAGCTCTGTATAAGAGCTGTACGATCAGCTAAATGTGCCATGGCAGCGGCAACCGTGGGAGGCAATTTTGCCTGTAAAATTGGTTTGAAAAAAATAAATAAAATTTTTATAACATAATAATAAGATTTGACTTACCGGTAAATCTAGTTCTCGTAGTCCATAGAGGATGCTGGGACTCCGTAAGGACCATGGGGAATAGACGGGCTCTGCAGGAGATAGGGCACTTTAAGAAAGCTTTGGATTCTGGGTGTGCACTGGCTCATCCCTCTATGCCCCTCCTCCAGACCTCAGTTAGGGAAACTGTGCCCAGAGGAGATGGACAGTACGAGGAAGGATTTTTGTAAACCTAAGGGCGAGATCCATACCAGCCACACCAATCACACCGTATAACTTGTGATAAACTACCCAGTTAACAGTATGAACAACAACATAGCCTCGGGTCAACCGATAAACTATAACATAACCCTTATGTAAGCAATAACTATAAACAAGTCTTGCAGAAGAAGTCCGCACATGGGACGGGCGCCCAGCATCCTCTACGGACTACGAGAAATAGATTTACCGGTAAGTAAAATCTTACTTTCTCTAACGTCCTTGAGGATGCTGGGACTCCGTAAGGACCATGGGGATTATACCAAAGCTCACAAACGGGCGGGAGAGTGCGGATGACTCTGCAGCACCAATTGAGCAAACAGGAGGTCCTCCTCAGCCAGGGTATCAAACTTATAGAACTTTGCAAAGGTGTTTGACTCCGACCAAGTAGCTGCTCGGCGCAACTGTAATGCCGAGACCCCTCGGGCAGCCGCCCAAGAAGAGCCCACCTTCCTAGTGGAATGGGCCTTAACCGATTTAGGCAATGGTAATCCTGCCATAGAATGCGCCTGCTGAATCGTGTTACAGATCCAGCGAGCAATAGTCTGCTTTGTAGCAGGAGCGCCAACCTTGTTGGCCGCATACAGAACAAACAGCGCTTCAGTCTTCCTGATCCTAGCCGTTCTGGTCACATAAATCTTCAAAGCCCTGACCACATCCAGGGACTCGGAATCCTCCAAGTCCCGTGTAGCCACAGGCACGACAATAGGTTGGTTCACATGAAAAGATGAGACCACTTTTGGCAGAAATGGAGGACGAGGCCTCAACTCTGCCCTATCCACGTGAAAAACCAAGTATGGGCTTTTATGTGATAAAGCCGCCAGTTCTGAAACACGCCTTGCCGAAGCTAATGCCAACAACATGACCACTTTCCACGTGAGGTATTTCAACTCCACTGTTTTGAGTGGTTCAAACCAAAGTGACTTGAGGAAACGTAACACCATGTTAAGATCCCAAGGCGCCACCGGAGGTACAAAGGGAGGCTGAATATGCAGCACTCCCTTAACAAAAGTCTGTACTTCAGGAAGAGAGGCCAATTCTCTTTGAAAGAAAATGGATAAGGCCGAAATTTGGACCTTTATGGACCCTAATTTTAGGCCCAAATTCACTCCTGTTTGAAGGAAGTGAAGTAGACGGCCCAACTGGAACTCCTCCGTAGGAGCAGCTCTGGCCTCACACCAAGAAACATATTTTCGCCAAATATGGTGATAATGTTTCAACGTCACGTCTTTCCTAGCCTTGATCAGGGTAGGAATGACCTCCTCCGGAATCCCTTTTTCCGCTAGAATCCGGCGTTCAACCGCCATGCCGTCAAACGCAGCCGCGGTAAGTCTTGGAACAGACAGGGCCCCTGCTGCAGCAGGTCCTGCCTTAGAGGAAGAGGCCACGGATCTTCTGTGAGCAACTCTTGCGGCCCCGGATACCAAGTCCTCCGTGGCCAATCTGGAACAATGAGGATTGTTCTGACCCTGTTTATTCTTATTATTCTCAACACCTTGAGTATGAGAGGAAGAGGAGGAAACACATAGACCGATCTGAACACCCAAGGTGTCATCAGAGCGTCTACCGCTACCGCCTGAGGGTCCCTTGACCTGGCGCAATACCGCTTTAGCTTTTTGTTGAGACGGGATGCCATCATGTCTATTTGAGGCAGTCCCCACCGACCCGTGATCTGTGCGAAGACTTCTTGATGAAGTCCCCACTCTCCCGGATGCAGGTCGTACCTGCTGAGGAAGTCCGCCTCCCAGTTGTTCACCCCCGGGATGAACACTGCTGATAGTGCGCTTACATGGCCTTCCGCCCAGCGTAGAATCCTGGTCGCTTCTGCCATGGCCACTCTGCTCCTTGTTCCGCCTTGGCGGTTTATATGAGCCACTGCCGTGACATTGTCTGACTGAATCAGAACCGGTTTCCCCCGAAGCAATTCCTCCGCTTGACGCAGGGCGTTGTATATGGCCCTCAACTCCAGGACGTTGATGTGGAGACAAGTCTCTAGATTTGACCAGAGAACTTGGAAATTTCTTCCCAGTGTGACTGCTCACCAGCCTCGGAGGCTTGCGTCCGTGGTCACCAGGACCCAGTCCTAAATGCCGAACCTGCAACCCTCTAGTAGGTGAGCACTGTGCAGCCACCACAGGAGAGATACACTGGTCATGGGAGACAGGGTGATCCTTTGATGCATTTGTAAATGGGACCCGTACCACTTGTCCAAGAGGTCCCATTGAAAAGTCCTTGCATGGAACCTGCCGAAGGGGATGGCCTCGTATGAAGCCACCATCTTCCCCAGAACCCGTGTGCAATGATGCACTGAAACCTTTTTTGGCTTTAATAGGTTCCTGACCAGGGCTATGAGCTCCTGAACCTTTTCGATCGGAAGAAAAACCTTTTTCTGGTCTGTGTCTAGAATCAGGCGCAAAAAGGTCAGACGCGTTGTAGGGACTAGCTGGGACTTCGGTATATTGAGAATCCAGCCGTGTAACTGCAACGTCTTCATGGACAGAGACACGCTGTCCAGCAACTTCTCCCGAGATCTCGCCTTTATGAGGAGATCGTCCAAGTATGGGATAATTGTGACACCCTGCCTGCGCAGGAGCACCATCATTTCCGCCATTACCTTGGTGAAAATTCTCGGGGCCGTGGAAAGCCCAAATGGCAACGTCTGAAATTGGTAGTGACAGTCCTGCACTGCAAATCTCAGGAACGCCTGGTGAAAGGGGAATATCGGAACATGAAGGTAAGCATCCTTTATGTCCAGGGACACCATCCAATCCCCTCCCTCCAGGCTGGCGATGACCGCCCTGAGTGATTCCATTTTGAACTTGAACCTCTTCAAGTACAGGTTCAGGGATTTTAGGTTTAAAATGGGTCTGACCGAACCGTCTGTTTTCGGGACCACAAATAGGGTTGAGTAATATCCCTCTTCTTGCTGGAGATGAGGAACTGTGACAATCACCTGTTGAATATACAATTTTTGGATTGCTGCCAACACTAGCTCCCTCTCTGACGGGGAAGCCGGCAGAGCACATTTGAAAAACCGTCGAGGAGGCAAGTCTTCGAATTCCAGCCTGTATCCCTGAGAAACAATCTCAAATGCCCAGGGATCCACCTGCGAGTGAACCCAGACGTGGCTGAAAAACCGAAGACGAGCCCCCACTAGATCTGCCTCCCCCCGGGAATCCCCAGCGTCATGCGGTGGACTTTGCAGATGCAGGGGAGGACTTCTGCTCCTGGGAACTAGCTGTGTGCATCTTTTTTCCCTTGCCTTTTCCTCTGGCAACAAAGGACAATCCCCGTACCTTCTAGCTCTTATTGGAACGAAAGGACTGCATTCGATAATGAGGTGCCTTTTTTGTATGCTGCGGGGGGACATAAGGTAAGAAATTCGACTTACCAGCCGTAGCAGTAGAGACAAGGTCCGAGAGGCCGTCTCCAAACAACTCCTCCCCTTTGTAAGGCAAGGACTCCATATGCCGCTTTGAATCAGCGTCTCCCGTCCACTGTCGGGTCCACAAGAGCCGCCTAGCAGAAATAGACATAGCATTGTTCAAAAGGGCCAAAACCAGGAAAGCTCCGGGTCCTGACGGAGTGTCACCATCTGCCCTAAGAGCATGTGCGGGTCAGCTCGCCCCCATATTCACCAAGATCTTGAATAAATCGCTGGAGCTACAGAAAGTCCCTTCCTGCCTCAAAAGGTCTACTATAGTCCCGGTCCCCAAGAAACCCACTATCACTAACCTGAACGACTACAGGCCGATAGCACTGACGTCTGTGGTCATGAAAACGTTTGAGCGTCTGGTTTTGAATAACCTGAAAACTGTGACTGGCCTCCAACTAGACCCCCTGCAGTTCGCCTATCGCTCAAATCGGTGTGTCGAGGATGCAGTCAACCTGGGCCTGCACTACATTCTACAGCACCTAGACATTCCCGGTACCTACGCGAGGGTCCTGTTTGTCGATTTCAGCTCGGCCTTCAATACAATCGTCCCCAGCATCCTCCACCCCAAATTACTTCGCCTAGGGGTCCCAGAAGCTACCTGTTCCTGGATAAAAGACTTCCTAACAGATAGGACACAGGTGGTGAAAGCGGGGGAATTCATCACTCAAGCGCGGTCCATTAGTACAGGGGCCCCTCAGGGCTGTGTCCTCTCACCCCTGCTCTTCTCCCTGTACACAAATGACTGTACCTCAGAGGCGCAATCAGTAAGGATCATCAAATTCGCCGATGACACCACTGTCATCGGCCTCATCAAGGATGGGGACGAATCGGCCTACAGACGGGAAGTAGACCGGCTGGCCCAGTGGTGCATCCACAACAACCTCGAGCTCAACCCCCTCAAAACTGTCGAGATGATAGTGGACTTCAGGACGAAGTCATCTAGTGCACCTCCGCTAACGATTGCTGACAGTGTGGTATCGCTAGTGGACTCCTTCAAGTTTCTAGGGACCACAATCTCCCGGGACCTTAAATGGGGGTCCAACGCTGACGCCACTGTTGGGAAAGCGCAGCAGAGGTTGTTCTTTCTCAGGCAACTAAGGAAGTTCAACATCCCACAGAAGCTTCTGCTCCTCTTCTACTCCGCAATTGTGGAGTCGGTACTGTGCTCCTCGATACTCGTATGGTACAGCTCCGCCAGCGCGAGGGACAGATGCAGGCTCCAAAAGGTGGTCAGAACCGCAGAGAAGATCATCGGGGCCGACCTTCCCTCAGTCCAGGACCTGTACTTGTCCACAGCTAAAAAGCGGGCAATGAAGATAGTAAAAGACCAGCTACACCCCGGCCACAGCATGTTTAACTTGCTTCCTTCAGGCAGGCGTTACAGGGCCGTCCCCGCCAGAAGCCTCAAAAGTTTCTTTCCCCAAGCGGTCCGCCTGCTGAACTCCTGAACATTGACTGACTAGACGTACATGTAACTCACTTGTGTTCCTACCGTATACCCTATCTGTGTGACTTTGCTTACCCCCCCACCTGCTTATCTGTTACCTACTTGGCTGTTGTAAAGCAAACCGAAGACAAATTCCTAGTATACGCAAGTATACCTGGCCAATAAACCTGATTCTGATGATTCTGGTTTATTCTGGAGCTTAATAAACAAATGTCTCTTTGAGCATCTCTCATATACAAGGCAGCATCTCTGATATGCTCTATGGTCATTAAAATGGCATCCCTATCTAAGGTGTCAATCTCCGTAGATAAGGAATCTGTCCATGCCACAACAGCACTACAAACCCAGGCCGACGCCATAGCCGGTCTAACAATAGTACCTGAATGAGTGTAAATGTGCTTCATGGTAATTTCCTGCCTGCGATCAGTAGGATCCTTGAGGGAAGCCGTATCCTGAGAAGGCAGTGCCACCATTTTGGATAAGCGTGTCAGCGCCTTGTCTACTTTAGGCGAAGATTCCCATCGTATCCTATCCGTTGTGGAAAAGGATACGCCATAAGAATCCTTTTGGGAACTTGTGGTCTCCTATCTGGAGATTCCCAAGCCTTTTCGCACAATTCGCTCAGCTCAAATGAGGACGGAAAGGTGACCTCAGGCTTTTTCCCTTTATACATGTGTACCCTCGTGTCAGGGACAGGGTTTCCTCAGTAATATGCAAAACCTCTTTAATGGCAATAATCATGTACCGAATACCTTTTGCCACCCTCGGCTGTAATTTTGCATCTTCATAGTCGACACTAGAGTCAGTATCCGTGTCGGTATCTGTGTCATCGATCTGGGATATGGTGCGCTTCTGAGACCCCGAAGGTCCTGGCGCCACAGGGACCGGCATGGTCTGGCTACCTGACTGATCCCTAGCTTCAGCCTTGTCTAACCTTTTATGCAATAGATTGACATTTGCATTTAAGACATTCAGCATATCCACCCATTCCGGTGTCGGCGTTGCCGACGGCGACATGACATTCAAGCACTCCCCCTCCACATTAAGCGAGCCTTCCTCGTCAAACACGTCGACACACGCGTACCGACACACTTCAAACACACAGGGAAACTCTTTTCTGAAGACAGTATCCCCTTTAAGGCCCTTTGGAGAGACAGAGAGAGAGTATGCCAGCACATACCCCAGCGCTACACCCCAGCGCTATACCCCTGGAAAACAAAAACCACAGAATGCCCTTTTCCAGAAGCGCCGAGTAGTAATAAAACGCCAATTATGTGCCCCCCCCCCTCCCTCTCCTTCAAACTCCCTTTCACCGTGTGTAAAGCAGGGGAGAGTCCGGGGAGCTTCCTCTCAGCGGTGCTGTGGAGAGAAAATGGCGCTGGTGAGTGCTGAGGGAGAAGCACCGCCCCCTCGGCGGCGGGCTTCTGTCCCGCTCAAAGTTATTAAAAAATGGCGGGGGCTCTTTTATATACATGTACAGTGCCCACCTGTACATGTATATTGTCTTTTGCCATAAGAGAGGTGTTATATTGCTGCCCAGGGTGCCCCCCCTGCACCCTGCACCCTTACAGTGACCGGAGTGTGTGAGGTGTATGGGAGCAATGACACACAGCTGCAGTGCTGTGCGTTACCTCAGTGAAGCTCTGAAGGCTTCTGCCGCCTGAGACGTCTTCTGACCGTTTCTTCTGGCTCGGTGAGGAGAACGGCGGCGCGGCTCTGGGAGTGAACGCCCAGGACGAACCTGTGTTCACCCCCTCTGGAGCTAATGGTGTCCAGTAGCCGAGGAAGCAGAGCCTATCATTTAAGAAGGCCTGCCCCTCTCTCCTCGGTCCCTCGATGCAGGGAGCCTGTTGCTAGCAGTGCTCCCTGTAAAAATATAGAAAAAATCCAAACAAAAATGCTTTCTAGGCAGAGAACTCAGGGGAGCTTCCTGCAGTGCACCCATTTCCTTCTGGGCACAGTGTAAAACTGAGGTCTGGAGGAGGGGCATAGAGGGAGGAGTCAGTGCACACCCAGAATGCAGCATCCTCAAGGACGTTAGAGAAAGGAAACTAATTCAAACCCCACATGCCGTACACTCCACTGTATGAATGTACTCATATCAAGGAAGGGAATACTGTGTTTAAGAGGAGGGAATAACTGAAGTTCCACATTACCGGCTTAGAGTCTGAGCCCTCTCAAATTGGCATGGCTGGTGTCTGCGTGTGCCTGGGTGGTACCTGACAGTTCACACAAGGCCCCCAGAGTTAGCCAATAACCTCTATGCATAGATGCACACGTGTGAGTGACAATGCAATATAAACGGATACACACAAAGGTGAATGCGAGACGCAGCAATATATAGCGTACACAGAGACGCACAGGTAAGTAACAAAGCAATATATACTGACACTACACACAGGCGAGTGTAAGACAGTAATGTATAATGGGGGTCATTCCGTGTTGATCGTAGCTGTGCTAAGCTACGATCATTCACATTGACATGCGGGGGGACGCCCAGCACAGGGCCAGTCCCCCCCCCCCCCCCCCCCCCCCCCGCAGAAGTGCAAAGGCATCGCACAGCAGCGATGCCTTTGCACTTCAAGAGTAGCTCCCGACCAGCGCAGCTTTAGCGTGCTGGCTGGGAGCTACTTGTCTCTCCCCGGCCCGCAGCGGCTGCGTGTGACGTCACGCAGCCGTTGTAGTCCGTCCCCTCTGCCTCAGAGGCGATCGCTAGGCAATGACGGCTGGCATGCGCCGGCGCACTGCAGCGCCGGCGTATGTGCAGTTCCGACCCGATTGCTGCGCTGCAAGAAACTGCAGCGAGCAATCGGGTCGGAATGACCCCCAATGTACATAGAGACCCAGAGATGAGTGACCAGCCATACATACTGATAAACACACAGGTGAATATGAGACCCAGCAATATATCACAGAGATACACACAGGGTGACAATGATAAATACAGAAAACCACACGTAGGGAAGTCTGAGACATGGCCATATCTAGGGGGTGATTCAGATCTGATCGTAGATGTGCTAAATTTAGCAAATCTACCATCAGTTTCTCTGGCATGCGGGGGGACGCCCAGCACAGGGTTAGTCCGCCCCGGATGTCAGGCCCTACCCCCTGCAAGAGTACAAAAGTATTGCACAATGGCGATGCTTTTGCACCTTCTGAGTAGCTCCCTGCCTGCACAGTCTTGCCTCTCTGGCGCGCTGGCAGGCGGCTACCCGCTGCGTCCCGGGTCGCAGTGGCTGCGTTTGACATCACGCAGCTGCGGCGGCCCGCCCCTGGAACGGTCCGGACACGACTGCAGTTACTGGACTGCACCCCGCCAACAGCGTTGTAATGCCGTTGGCACATCCCCTCCCGCCCCGTGACTGCCTCTGGCTGTCAATCAGGCATAGGAGATCGCAGCCCTGAGATGCTGTTAGCATCTCACTGGGCCTCCCGGGGTGCGCATGCGTAGTGCGCCCGCACTCTACAGAGGGCTTCAGACTGCTATTGCTGCGGCAGTGATCCAGTCTGAATGACCCCCACAGTGCATACAGATACACACAGGTTGACATGGCTATACCACAATAAAATGTACTTCGCATACAGGTTGCAGGGGGGGGGGGGGGGGGGGGGAGACGCTTCATTTTTAAAGCTACAGTCACACACACACACACACACACACACACAATATAGGCATGCCGCATATTTTAAAAGCAAAAGCTGCTTGTGCGTCCTATACGCATAGCGACTAAGACGCATTTTAATGGAAAAATTACACCTAAAGATGCACGGTGCTACCGAGCCACAGTATGGCATGACTAGGAGGTCTGTTTAATGTGACTGCAGCAAGGGGATACGGTCATTAGGTCTACAACACTTAAGTCATCAGTCGACATAGTCACTAGGTTGACATGGAAAAAAGTTGGTATGCGTTTTTCCCTTTTTTATAAAACTTTTTCATACTTTACGATCCAGGTGGACTACGATTGAGAATAGTAACGTGAGCGCAGCGACAGCGGAGTGAGGCACCTTGCCCAAAGCAGGTGACACGGTGCACTAACTGGGGTACCGCATCACTTTAGGAAGAAAACACCAAAAAAATAAAATAAAAAGTTGACCTTTTTCCATGTCGACCTTGTTCATGTCGACTTAATGACTGTTGACCTGTTTCAAGTGTCGACCTAGTCATTGTCGACCAATCGTGGTCGGCCTAATGACTGTCGACCTAATGACCCATACCCGCAGCAAGTATGTGTAAGTATATATATGTATAAGTAAGTAAACAATAACCATTCCTCTATACCCATAATCATCATTCTGGTGAATACATTCCACACAGACGTTAGCATCAAGTGTTGAAAATCCTAAAACAGAAGCTGGGTCTCTGTACAGTCGGTGCTTTGTTATGATTAAAGATGCACTGACTCAACAGTAATTTAGTGTTCACATGACATCAATATCAAGTAGTAAAAAGTGTTTTTCAATTTGCAGGAAAAAAAAAAAAAAAGTCTTCACAGTTGTTTAAGTTACTGCTTTATATTGCATGAACTTATGTAAAATGTGATTTTACTACAGAGTCAGCGCATCTTTAATGATAAAACAAAGCATGGACTGCACAGTGGATCACAGTCTGAATTACTTTGTGGAGTGCGCACATGCACCCCGGGAGCCCAGTGGGATGCTATCAGCATCTCAGGGCTGAGATTGCCTCCGCCTGATCGACAGTCAGAGGTGGTCGCGAGGCGGGAGGAGGCGTGCCAACAGCATTAGAATGCCTTTGGCAGGGCGTGGTCAAGACAACGGAGGCGTGTCCGGACAGTTGGGGCGGGACGTGGCTGCTGCGTGTGCTCTGCGACCAAGAACACGGTGGGTGACAGCACGCAGGAGCTACTTGCCAGATACAAAAGCATAGTCGCCGTGCAATGCTTTTGTATGTGTGCGGGGAGGGCGGGGCATGACATGCGGGACGGACTAGCCCTGAGTTGAGCGTCCCGCCGCATGTCAGAGTAAATGATCGTAGATGTGCTAAATTTAGCACATCTATGATCAACTCTGAATTACCCTCAATGACCTTGGTACTAGCGTCACCTGAGGCTAACTAACGATTATTATGGGTATATATGTCACAGTGGTTATTGTGTAATCTTTGATGTTTCATATTTATGTTCCCACCACCATGGATTTCCAGTATTACTAGAAGTTTAACGGTCTATGTATGCTCAGAAACTCTAGAAATAGTACTATATCAATATTAGGAGTATAATGAAACCTCTGTCACGCTGGCTGTCCTTTAAGACTTAACTGTGTGATCACTTTAATGTGACGCTGATAAACAAAAGGACAAAATGTAAGAAATACGACTTATAGAGAACATTACACTGAAGACTGCATCTTCAGAACACGCACTGCTCATTTTACTTACTTTTCGTTTCTGCAGAAACTGGGGGTTTATTTAAAATCTCAATTTCTTCATCGGTGTCTTCACTGCTCGTGCTACTGACATCTAGCACAATGTCCCTCTGTGGGTCCACGCGGAGAAAGTTCCTGCATTCAAATGTCAGATGGCCAGCTAGACGGGAGACAGAAGGAGAGGAGGTTATCCATGCAGAGAAACTGGGTGTTTTATAAAAAGCATATTTAAAATAAATAAATAAATACAAAAAAACAAAATAACAAAATGTCCCTCTCTGGAAAGATACAGTAGCAAATAAATGATGCTACCCTTCTCTTTGATAATGTAATAAGACATAGTGAGGTATTCAATTATCCGCAAATTCGCTGCAATTTTTCGCCGGAAAATGATCATATCATCTGTAAAATAAAGATACCTTTATATGTACATCTAAAATTGTTTAGAAGTGAGTTTCGGTATGCTGCAATATACAAATATCCTGTGTGTGGTGGTGAGACTCTATTCTACTGAACCTCTTCTGAAAGAAAGAAAAGACACCAGGGCTCTGTTTCTGGACACTTATCAAGAGACATTGTGCAAATTACTACACATTATAGGTTTTCATCTTTTTCTCCTTATGATCCTTTTCGAGTGTTGGACTTTGGCATAAGAACTGAATGAATTTGGAAGATATTCCCGTAAAAGGAACAAGTGACGTATAAATATCTAATTGTTCACCATCCTGTGTTAATATATGTAATATATGTCTATGTCGTCTTTGATCTGTCCCTTTTTTTTTTTTTATGTTTGCAAATTTTCCTTATCTGTTTGGGCAGATAATCAAGTGGGTTGGATTAAGCAGACTATATTGAACCAGAGTCCACAAAATCTTTATTTCTCAAAGACATTGTGAACAAGTCGACATTCAGCAGATTTTAACAGTGTCCACATCATAACTGCCGACATTGTGGTGTTGACATTATGACTGTCGACATAGCAACTGCATCCACCATTCTGATTATGTGCTGTCAGATAGGAGCTAAAACTATTTCACAAATTAAATTTTCCTTTATTAAAATCTACTTTTTATACAAATATAGACGCGAGGAAATTTCCATAGGTAAACGGCATACTGTAAACTGGACTTATGGATCTGCACTGGTTTCTATGCCTGTGGTGTATTATTTAACGCATGAAACACAAAGGGAAACAAAGTTAGAACAAGGTCACTTCTACTTGTTGCTTCCAGCAATTCTTAGGAACTGTACATTTCTTGTGTCTCGGTTGTGTATAGCACTAGCCTGACGGGAAGCATCCGCTATTGCAAATTGTACAGATGAGGCGAAGCAGCTGGCAGTATTTCTGCTGTCCTCTGCCTGCAAATGTTTCACAATATTCGTCAAGGCGCTCACTAGGCGATTTAGGAATGATTAGTTAGCTGTGTAAGAGGTAATGCTGTCTGTCTGTCACATATTTGCCTCTTTAGCTTTGAAGAGAGTGTATGTGATAGGATAGCATTCAGTGAAATTCAATACTTAGAGGTCCATGAAGAAAGCGGCAGGAAATGTGGGTACCTCGTTGCTGGTTAGCAATCTGGCACAGCCAAAATATAGACACACAGTTTATCTTATTGTGGAAGATGTATAAATAAATACACTGGTCAGGGCGGGCACTAACAATCCCCACCCCCACCAGTTCACACAGGAGAGATTTTTCTTTACATCTGTGAGGGTTGTCCTGGCAAAATGTAATCTGCTCACCTTATCCCACAACTTATACCTATCAATGAGACCTACTGCATTATGATGGAGAAAAACAAACAAAAAAAACCAACAGGATTTTAATACCTACCGGTAAATCCTTTTCTCCTAGTCCGTAGAGGATGCTGGGGTCCACTTCAGTACCATGGGGTATAGACGATTCTGCAGGAGCCATGGGCACTTTAAGACTTTTCCAGAGTGTGAACTGGCTCCTCCCTCTATGCCCCTCCTGCAGACCTCCGTATAGGAACTGTGCCCAGGGAGACGGACATTTCGAGAAAAGAATTTACTTACCGATAATTCTATTTCTCGTAGTCCGTAGTGGATGCTGGGAACTCCGTAAGGACCATGGGGAATAGCGGCTCCGCAGGAGTCTGGGCACAAAAGTAAAGCTTTAGGACTACCTGGTGTGCACTGGCTCCTCCCCCTATGACCCTCCTCCAAGCCTCAGTTAGGATACTGTGCCCGGACGAGCGTACACAATAAGGAAGGATTTTGAATCCCGGGTAAGACTCATACCAGCCACACCAATCACACCGTACAACTTGTGATCTGAACCAAGTTAACAGCATGATAACAGAGGAGCCTCTGGAAAGATGGCTCACAACAACAATAACCCGATTTAGTTAACAATAACTATGTACAAGTATTGCAGACAATCCGCACTTGGGATGGGCGCCCAGCATCCACTACGGACTACGAGAAATAGAATTATCGGTAAGTAAATTCTTATTTTCTCTGACGTCCTAGTGGATGCTGGGAACTCCGTAAGGACCATGGGGATTATACCAAAGCTCCCAAACGGGCGGGAGAGTGCGGATGACTCTGCAGCACCGAATGAGAGAACTCCAGGTCCTCCTCAGCCAGGGTATCAAATTTGTAGAATTTAGCAAACGTGTTTGCCCCTGACCAAGTAGCTGCTCGGCAAAGTTGTAAAGCCGAGACCCCTCGGGCAGCCGCCCAAGATGAGCCCACCTTCCTTGTGGAATGGGCTTTTACAGATTTTGGCTGTGGCAGGCCTGCCACAGAATGTGCAAGCTGAATTGTATTACAAATCCAACGAGCAATAGTCTGCTTAGAAGCAGGAGCACCCGGCTTGTTGGGTGCATACAGGATAAACAGCGAGTCAGATTTTCTGACTCCAGCCGTCCTGGAAACATATTTTCAGGGCCCTGACAACGTCCAGCAACTTGGAGTCCTCCAAGTCCCTAGTAACCGCAGGCACCACCATAGGCTGGTTCAGGTGAAACGCTGACACCACCTTAGGGAGAAACTGAGGATGAGTCCTCAATTCCGCCCTGTCCGAATGGAAAATCAAGATAAGGGCTTTTACAGGATAAAGCCGCCAATTCTGACACGCGCCTGGCCGAAGCCAGGGCCAACAGCATGACCACTTTCCATGTGAGATATTTTAAATCCACAGATTTAAGTGGTTCAAACCAATGTGATTTGAGGAACCCCAAAACTACATTGAGATCCCAAGGTGCCACTGGAGGCACAAAAGGAGGCTGTATATGCAGCACCCCCTTGACAAACGTCTGAACTTCAGGAACTGAAGCCAGTTCTTTCTGGAAGAAAATCGACAGGGCCGAAATTTGAACCTTAATGGACCCCAATTTTAGGCCCATAGACACTCCTGTTTGCAGGAAATGCAGGAATCGCCCCAGTTGAAAATCCTCCGTTGGGGCCTTCCTGGCCTCGCACCACGCAACATATTTCCACCAAATGCGGTGATAATGCTTTGCGGTCACATCCTTCCTGGCCTTGATCAGGGTAGGGATGACTTCCTCCGGAATGCCTTTTTCCTTCAGGATCCGGCGTTCAACCGCCATGCCGTCAAACGCAGTCGCGGTAAGTCTTGGAACAGACAGGGTCCTTGCTGGAGCAGGTCCCTTCTTAGAGGTAGAGGCCACGGGTCCTCTGTGAGCATCTCTTGAAGTTCCGGGTACCAAGTCCTTCTTGGCCAATCCGGAGCCACGAGTATAGTTCTTACTCCTCTCCGTCTTATAATTCTCAGTACCTTGGGTATGAGAGGCAGAGGAGGGAACACATACACTGACTGGTACACCCACGGTGTTACCAGAGCGTCCACAGCTATTGCCTGAGGGTCCCTCGACCTGGCGCAATACCTGTCCAATTTTTTGTTGAGGCGGGACGCCATCATGTCCACCTTTGGTTTTTCCCAACGGATTACAATCATGTGGAAGACTTCTGGGTGAAGTCCCCACTCTCCCGGGTGGAGGTCGTCCACCCCCGGAATGAACACTGCTGACAGTGCTATCACATGATTTTCCGCCCAGCGAAGAATCCTTGCAGCTTCTGCCATTGCCCTCCTGCTTCTTGTGCCGCCATGTCTGTTTACGTGGGCGACTGCCGTGATGTTGTCTGACTGGATCAGCACCGGCTGACCTTGAAGCAGAGGTCTTGCTAGGCTTAGAGCATTGTAGATGGCCCTTAGCTCCAGGATATTTATGTGAAGTGATGTCTCCAGGCTTGACCACAAGCCCTGGAAATTTCTTCCTTGTGTGACTGCTCCCCAGCCTCGCAGGCTGGCATCCGTGGTCACCAGGACCCAGTCCTGAATGCCGAATCTGCGGCCCTCTAGAAGATGAGCACTCTGCAACCACCACAGGAGAGACACCCTTGTCTTTGGTGACAGGGTTATCCGCTGATGCATCTGAAGATGCGATCCGGACCATTTGTCCAGCAGGTCCCACTGGAAAGTTCTTGCGTGGAATCTGCCGAATGGGATTGCTTCGTAGGAAGCCACCATTTTTCCCAGGACCCTTGTGCATTGATGCACTGACACTTGGCCTGGTTTTTGGAGGTTTCTGACTAGCTCGGATAACTCCCTGGCTTTCTGCTCCGGGAGAAACACCTTTTTCTGGACTGTGTCCGGGATCAACCCTAGGAATAGAAGACGTGTCGTCGGGATCAGCTGCGATTTTGGAATATTGAGAATCCAACCGTGCTGCCGCAACACTACTTGAGATAGTGCTACCCCGACTACCAACTGTTCCCTGGATCTTGCCCTTATCAGGAGATCGTCCAAGTAAGGGATAATTAAAACTCCCTTCCTTCGAAGGAGTATCATCATTTCGGCCATTACTTTGGTAAAGACTCGGGGTGCCGTGGACAATCCAAACGGCAGCGTCTGAAACTGATAGTGACAGTTCTGAGTGACTCCATCTTGAATCTGAACCTCTGTATGCAAGTGTTCAAGGATTTCAGATTTAAAATAGGTCTCACCGAGCCGTCCGGCTTCGGTACCACAAACAGCGTGGAATAATACCCCTTTCCCTGTTGCAGGAGGGGTACCTTGATTATCACCTGCTGGGAATACAGCTTGTGAATGGCTTCCAATACCGCCTCCCTGTCGGAGGGAGACGTCGGTAAAGCAGACTTTAGGAAACGGCGAGGGGGAAACGTCTCGAATTCCAAATTTGTACCCCTGAGATACCACCTGAAGGATCCAGGGGTCCACTTGTGAGTGAGCCCACTGCGCGCTGAAATTCTTGAGACGGGCCCCCACCGTGCCTGAGTCCGCTTGTAAAGCCCCAGCGTCATGCTGAGGACTTGGCAGAAGCGGGAGAGGGCTTCTGTTCCTGGGAACTGGCTGTTTGCTGCAGCCTTTTTCCTCTCCCTCTGCCACGGGGCAGAAATGAGGAGCCTTTTGCCCGCTTGCCCTTCTGGGGCCGAAAGGACTGCGTCTGATAATACGGCGTCTTCTTATGTTGAGAGGCTACCTGGGGTAAAAATGTGGATTTCCCAGCAGTTGCCGTGGCCACCAGGTCTGATAGACCTACCCCAAATAACTCCTCCCCTTTATAAGGCAATACTTCCATATGCCTTTTGGAATCCGCATCACCTGACCACTGCCGCGTCCATAACCCTCTTCTGGCAGAGATGGACAGCGCACTTACTCTTGATGCCAGTCGGCAAATATCCCTCTGTGCATCACGCATATATAAAAATGCATCTTTTAAATGCTCTATAGTCAGTAATATACTGTCCCTATCTAGGGTATCAATATTCTCAGTCAGGAAATCCGACCAAGCCACCCCAGCACTGCACATCCAGGCTGAGGCGATTGCTGGTCGCAGTATAACACCCGTGTGAGTGTATATACATTTTAGGATATTCTCCTGCTTTCTGTCAGCAGGTTGTTTAGACAAGCGTGTGAGCGCTTTATCCACCTTAGGGGGTGTTTCCCAACGTGCCCTATCCTCTGGCGGGAAGGGTATGATGCCAATAACCTTTTAGGAATTATCAGTTTTTTTTATCGGGGGAAACCCACGCTTCATCACACACTTCATTTAATTCCTCAGATGCAGGAAAAACTACAGGCAGTTTTTTCTCACCAAACATAATACCCTTTTTCGTGGTACTTGTATTATCAGAAATATGTAAAACATTTTTCATTGCCTCAATCATGTAACGTGTGGCCCTACTGGAAGTCACATTCGTCTCTTCATCGTCGACACTGGAGTCAGTATCCGTGTCGGCGTCTGTATCTGCCATCTCAGGTAACGGGCGTTTTAGAGCCCCTGATGGCCTTTGAGACGCCTGGACAGGCACAAGCCGAGTAGCCGGCCGTCTCATGTCATCAACCGTCTTTTGTAAAGAGCTGACACTGTAATTCCTTCCATAAGCCCATCCACTCAGGTGTCGACTCCCTAGGGGGTGACATCTCTATTACAGGCAATTGCCCCGCCTCCACATCATTTTCCTCCTCATACATGTCGACACAATCGTACCGACACACTGCACACACACAGGGAATGCTCTGATAGAGGACAGGACCCCACTAGCCCTTTGGGGAGACAGAGGGAGAGTATGCCAGCACACACCAGAGCGCTATATATATACTGGGATAACCCTATAAAAAGTGTTTTTCCCTTATAGCTGCTGTTTTTATTATTATTACTGCGCCAAATTAGTGCCCCCCCCTCTTGTTTCTGTAGTGCAGGACTGCAGGGGAGAGTCAGGGAGACGTCCTTCCAGCGGAGCTGTGAGGGAAAATGGCGCCCGTGTGCTGAGGAGATAGGCTCCGCCCCCTTCTCGGCAGACTTTTCTCCCGCGTTTTGCTGTATTCTGGCAGGGGTTAAAATACATCCATATAGCCCTGGGGGTTATATGTGGTGTATTTTCGCCAGCCAAGGTGTTTTTATTGCTGCTCAGGGCGCCCCCCCCTAGCGCCCTGCACCCTCAGTGACCGGAGTGTGAAGTGTGCCTGAGGAGCAATGGCGCACAGCTGCAGTGCTGTGCGCTACCTTGTTGAAGACTGATGTCTTCTGCCGCCGATTTTCCGGACCTCTTCTTGCTTCTGGCTCTGTAAGGGGGCCGGCGGCGCGGCTCCGGGACCGGACTCCGAGGCTGGGCCTGTGTTCGGTCCCTCTGGAGCTAATGGTGTCCAGTAGCCTAAGAAGCCCAAGCTGGCTGCAAGCAGGCAGGTTCGCTTCTTCTCCCCTTAGTCCCTCGATGCAGTGAGCCTGTTGCCAGCAGGTCTCACTGAAAATAAGAAACCTAAAACTAACTTTTTCTAAGAAGCTCAGGAGAGCCCCCTAGATTGCACCCTGCTCGGTCGGGCACAAAAATCTAACTAACTGAGGCTTGGAGGAGGGTCATAGGGGGAGGAGCCAGTGCACACCAGGTAGTCCTAAAGCTTTACTTTTGTGCCCAGACTCCTGCGGAGCCGCTATTCCCCATGGTCCTTACGGAGTTCCCAGCATCCACTAGGACGTCAGAGAAAAGTATTTACTTTTAAGCCAACGGTGAGATTCATACCAGCTCACACTTCAACCATGCTGCACAACATAGCATTCAACATAACACATGCCAATGGGCATGAACTATCGCAGCAACCTGCTGAAAATAAATTTAACACAACACCTGTGTAACTTTAACAAAATAACTACTGCAGGTAAAGTACGCACTGGGTTGGGTGCCCAGCATCCTCTATGGACTAGGAGAAAAGGATTTACCGGTAGGTATTAAAATCCTGTTTTCTCATACGTCCTAGAGGATGCTGGAGTCCACTTCAGTACCATGGGGTTATACCAAAGCTCCAGTACGTACGGGAGAGTGCGGATGACCCTGCAGCACCGACTGACCAAACTTTAAGTCTTCATCGGCCAAGTTGTCAAATTTGTAAAATTTAGCAAACGTGTTTGACCCTGACCAAGTAGCTGCTCGGCAAAGCTGTAATGCCGAGACCCCCCGAGCAGCCGTCCAGGATGAGCCCACCTTTCTTGTAGAATAGGCATTCACCGAATTCGGTACCGGCAATCCTGCCGTGGAATGAGCGTGTTGAATCGTACCTCTGATCCAGCGCGCAATAGTCTGCTTAGAAGCAGGACACCGTGTGGCAGATGTATTAACATGGAGAAGGCATAAGGAAGTGATAAACCAGTGATATGTGCAAGGTGATAAAGGCACCAGCCAATCAGCTCCAATATGTAAATTAACAGTTAAGATCTGATTGGCTGGTGCCTTTATCACCTTGCACATATCACTGGTTTATCACTTCCTTATGCATTCTCCAGGTTAATACATCTGCCCCCCAATCTTGTTGGGAGCATACAGGACAAACAGAGCCTCTGTTTTCCGTATCCGAGCTGTTCTTGCGACATAAATTCTCAAAGCTCTGTCAACATCCAGAGACTTTGAAGCAGCGAAGGTGTCAGTAGCCACTGGCACCACAATAGGTTGGTTTATATGGAAAGAAGAAACCACCTTTGGAAGAAATTGCTGACTAGTTCTTAACTCAGCCCTATCTTCATGGAAGATCAAGTACGGGCTCTTGTGAGACAAAGCCCCTAACTCAGACACCCTCCTTGCGGATGCCAAGGCCAACAGCATGACCACTTTCCAAGTGAGAAACTTCAACTCTATCTCCTGGAGAGGTTCAAACCAATCGGATTGAAGGAACTGCAACACCACGTTAAGATCCCATGGTGCCACCGGAGGCACAAATGGAGGTTGGATGTGCAGAACCCCTTACACAAACGTCTGAACTTCTGAAAGGGAGGCCAATTGTTTCTGAAAGAAAACGGACAAGGCCGAAATCTGGACCTTGATTGAATCCAATCTTAGGCCCGCATCCACACCCGTCTGGAGAAAATGGAGAAAACTTCCTAACTGAAACGCTTCCGTTGGAGCCTTCTTGGATTCACACCAAGACACATTTTCTCCAAATACGGTGGTAATGTCTAGACCAGAGGTTCTCAAACTTGGTCCTCGGGGGCCCACACAGTGCATGTTTTGCAGGTCTCCTCACAGAATCGCAAGTTAAATAACTAGTTTCACCTGTGGACCTTTTAAAATGTGTCAGTGAGTAATTAAAACACCTGTGCACCTGCTGGGTTACCTGCAAAACATGCACTGTGTGGGCCCCCAAGGACCGAGTTTGAGAACCTCTGGTCTAGACGTTACTCCTTTCCTGGCCTGAATAAGAGTGGAGATGACTTCTTTGGGAATACCCTTCTGGGCTAGGATCTGGCGCTCAACAGCCATGCTGTCAAACGTAGCCGCGGTAAGTCTTAATACACGCACGGCCCCTGCTGCAGCAGGTCCTCGCGAAGAGGAAGAGGCCGAGGATCTTCTATGAGCAACTCCTGAAGATTTGGATACCGAGCCCTCCTTGGCCAGTCTGGGACAATGAGGATCACTCAAACCCTTGTTCTTCTTATGATCTTGAGAACTTTTGGAATTAGTGGATGTGGACATACACCAAAAACCGAAACACCAGCATTTATTATTATTATTTTTTTCCTAAAGATTTTTCAACAGCAGATGTGCGGGACGCCGCAGTCTGTATTATAACCTGCATGAACTTTATAAGAGACAATATCGCCCACCTGCATGAACTTTATAAGAGACAATATCGCCCACCCTGGGCATTAACCGCACACCTTTAGATTGGCCAGTATACAATAAATACAGTGGCTCACAACAATTAATTTGCATCATATTGTTATTTTTGTGATTTCTATATCCAAGTGCAAACTCATATTTGGGTCTGTTCATACATTATCCTTTATCACATCTGATGTGCATTCGTTAGCTAAACACACACACACCTTAGGGGTTGAGCGCAGTTCTGTTGTGGTATATCCACTAAGCTTCTCCATTTACGTATAGGTGGGTAGGAACACCCATCAGAACGAGCAGCACACCCCGGCTAGCTATAGAATAAAAGACACTCAGTGCGCAGAACCTTCCAATTTATAATCTTCCTTGGAAGCTTTCCCCCTGTGTGACTGCCCCCCAGCCTCAGAGACTTGCATCCGGGGTTACCAGGACCCAGTCCTGAATCCCGAACCTGCGTCCCTCTAGGAGGTGAGAACTGTTTAGCCACCACAGGAGCGAAATTCTGGCTTTGGATGACAGGATTATCCTCTGGTGCATATGTAGATGGGATCCGGACCACTTGTCCAACAGGTCCCACTGGAATACTCTGGCATGGAATCGGCCAAATTGTAGGGCCTCGTAGGCCGCTACCATTTTCCCCAACACCCGAAAGAATTGATGAATCGACACTCTTGTTGGTTTCAGAATCTGTTTGACCATTCTCTGGATTTCCAGAGCCTTTTATACTGGAAGAAATACCCTCTGTACTTCTGTGTCCAGTATCATCCCTAGAAACAATCTTGTCGTCGGTTCCAACTGTGACTTTGGAAAATTTATGATCCAACCGTGTTGCTGAAGTACTGTCAGGGAGAGTGCAATGTTCTGCACCAACCTTTCCCTGGACCTTGCTTTTATCAGGAGATCGTCCAGATAAGGAATTATATTGACTTCGTGCTGTCGAAGGAGGACCATCATCTCCGCCATCACCTTGGTAAAATACCCTCGGTGCCGTGGAGAGTCCGAACGGCAACGTCTGAAACTGGTAATGACCATCCTGTATTGCGAATCTCAGATAAGCTTGATGTGTAGGATAAATGGGAACACGTAAGTAGGCATCTTTTATGTCTACTGACACCATGAAGTCCCCTTCCTCTAGACTGGAAATCACTGCCCTCAGGGATTCCATCTTGAACTTGTACCTTTGCAGGTAGAGATTCAGTGTTTTCAGGTTCAGAATCGGTCTGACCGAGCCGTCCGGCTTCGGAACTACGAAGAGGCTTGAACAAAACCCTTCTCCTTGTTGCGACAAGGGAACCAGGACAATGACTTGATCCTGACACAATTTTTGTATCACTGCTGCTACCACCTCCCTGTCTGGGATAGAAGCTGGTAAGGCCGATTTGAAAAATCGGCATGGGGGAAGGTCTTGAAACTCCAGTTTGTACCCGTGGGACACTATTTGTAAGACCAACGGGTCCAGGCCCGATTGAACCCAGAACTGACTGAAAAGTTTCAGACATGCCCCCGCCTGAGCGGACTCCCGCAAGGAAGCCCCAGCGTCATGCTGAAGATTTGGCAGAAGCAGAGGTTGATTTCTGCTCCTGTGATCCTGGAGACGCTGCAGACTTTTTTCCTTTTCCCCTTCCTTTACCCGCAAAGAAAGGGGAACTTTTACCCTTTTTGTACTTATTGGGCCGAAAGGACTGCATCTGAGAGTGATGTGTCTTTTTTGCCGGCGCAGGAGCGTTAGGCAAGAATGTCGACTTCCCTGCGGTAGCCGCAGAAACTAAGGCATCCAGGCCATCTCCAAACAAGGCCTCGCCTTTATACGGGAGAGCCTCCATATTCCTTTTGGAATCTGCGTCAGCATTCCATTGGCGAATCCACAACGCCCTTCGTGCTGAGATCGCCATGGTAGCGGCTCTTGATCCGAAGAGATCAATATCCTTCATTGCTTCCAGCATGTACGCAGCAGCGTCCTTGATATGACCTAACTTTAGGAGAATCTCGTTTCTATCTATTGTGTCAATGTCTGATGACAAGTTTTGCGACCACTTTTCAATAGTACTACTCACCCACGCACAGGCAATGGTAGGTCTGAGTAGTGTCCCATTGGCCACATAATAGGATTTTGGTACCTACCAGGTAAATCCTTTTCTTTGAATCCATAGGGGGCACTGGAGTACTCTTGGGATATGGACGGCTTCCACCGGAAGAAGGCACTGAATAAATTAATTTTTGAGACTACTCCTCCCCTCCATATCCTGCAGCACTTCAGTGTTTTTTACTGAGCCGAACAGGATCGATAGAGAGATTGACAAAAGGAGAATTACATATAGTCTCACAGACAACAATAAAGTTGACACAACGTAACAGACAACTAAACAGTTGACACCATAACTGATTAACCCTTGTTAAATTTAAACCAGTCGTGAAAGTGTGTTACCATAAGAACCACTGGACTCCTAAAACAGGTAAACTGCTCTGGGTGGGCGTCCAGTGCCCCCTATGGATTCAAAGAAAAGGATTTACCTGGTAGGTACCAAAATCCTATTTTCTTTTTCATCCACTAGGGGTCACTGGAGTACTCTTGGGATGTACCAAAGTCTCCTCCGTGGCGGGAGAGCTGTTTGGCACCTGTAACACTAAACGGCCAAAGCTAGATGCTGCTGCCGCGAACGTATCAAACTTGTAAAAGCGCACAAACGTGTGCACTGACGACCAAGTAGCCGCACGGCAAAGCTGTGTCGTAGAAGCCCCACGACTCGCTGCCCATGACGTCCCCACAGAACGTGTGGAATGAGCTGTTACTGAAGTAGGTGGCTGTAACTTAGCATAAAGGTAAGCCTGACGTATAGTCAGTTTGATCCATCTGGATAAGGTCTGCTTAGAGGCTGGCCAACCCCTCTTAGCTGCGTCATAGAGAACAAACAACGTATCTGTCTTACGCACAGTAGACGTTCGGGAAACATAGATACGCAATGCGCGAACCACATCCAACGTTCCAGAGTCTCCTGTTAACACAGGAACTACTATTGGTTGATTGATGTGAAAAGACGACACTACCTTTGGTAGAAAAGCGGGATTCGTCCGAAGTTCCGCTCTGTCATCATGAAAAATTAAATACGGTGACTTGCATGACAAGGCACCCAAATCTGAAACACGCTTAGCCGAAGCTAAGGCTAAAAGAAAGATCGTTTTCCAAGTGAGAAATTTAATATCCACTTGTTGTAAGGGTTCAAAGTAATCGGACTGTAAGAAATCTAAAACCAGATTCAAGTCCCATGGTGCTGTAGGTGGAATGAAAGGAGGCTGTATCCTCTTTACACCCTGTAGAAACGTATGTATTGACTGCAACGAGGCCAATTTCCTTTGAAAATAAATTGACAACGCAGATACCTGCACCTTTAATGTGGAAAGACGTAGTCCTCCATCTAACCCCATTTGTAAAAATAACAAAAGACGGGATAATTTAAAAGACGATGTCGGAAATTTCCGAGCTTCACACCAACCTATATAAGTACGCCAAATTCTATAATAATGAGCTGCCGTAACCGGCTTCCTAGCTCGTACCATGGTTGGTATAACAGACTCAGGAATGCCCTCTTTCCTTAAGATGGCCTTTTCAACAGCCACCCCGTCAAACGCAGCCGCGCTAAATCGGGGTAAAGGAACGGACCCTGTTGTAACAGGTCCGGACGTAGTGGGAGTGGCCACGGATCGTCTGCGAGTAACCCGAGGAGATCCGAGAACCAAGCCCTCCGAGGCCAATGAGGCGCTATTAGAATGACTGTGACGAACCCTCTCTTGATCCGTTTTAGCACCAACGGGAGCAGCGGAAACGGTGGAAACAGATACACAAGGCTGTATGGCCACGTGGCTGTGAGAGCATCCACCGCCACTGCCCCTGGATCTCTTGTTCTGGACACATATCTTGACACCTGATGATTGTGGCGGGATGCCATTAGATCCACCTGAGGGTAACCCCACTTCTGGATCAACATCTGAAATACTTCTGGATTCAATGCCCATTCTCCTGGATGAAAATCCCGACGACTGAGAAAATCTGCCTCCCAGTTGTCCACTCCAGGAATGAACACTGCCGATAATATCACCTGGTGATATTCGGCCCATCTGAGGATCCGAGCTACTTCCCGCATAGCCATGCGGCTTCTCGTTCCTCCTTGTTTGTTTATATATGCGACTGCCGTCGCGTTGTCTGACTGCACCTGAACAGTCTGAAAACGAAACATGTACACCGCTTGTCTTAGAGCATTGTAAATCGCCCTGAGTTCCAGAACATTTATGGATAGCGATCTTTCGTGATCCGCCCAGAGGCCCTGGAGCCGATAACTCTGAACTACAGCTCCCCAACCTCTGAGACTTGCGTCTGTTGTCAGAATTATCCAATTCGCGACGCCGAATCGTCTCCCTGCAGATAGATTGTGTATTTTTAACCACCAGAGAAGAGACACCCTGACTTGTGGTGACAACCTCACCCTGTGGTGCAGCTGCAGATGTGATCCCGACCACTGTGCTAACACCTCCAGTTGAAACGGACGTGAGTGAAATCTTCCGAACTGAAGTGCTTCGAAAGCCGCCACCATTGTGCCTAGAAGGCGAATGCACAAATGTACTGAGACTGTGCGTGGCTTGAGCACTAATTGCACCAGATGACGAATGCCCTGTACTTTCTGTTGTGGCAGGTAAACCCTTTGTTTTACTGTATCGAGAATCATCCCTAGGAATTGAAGTCGTTGACACGGAATTAGATGTGACTTCTTTAAACTGACTATCCAACCGTGCTGAACTAGTACATTGTACGTTAGTAAGGCATGTTGGAGAAGCAATTGTTGAGACGGAGCCTTTATGAGTAGATCGTCTAAATACGGAACAATTATTACCCCTAGGGACCTGAGATGAGCTGTCATCACGGACATTACCTTGGTGAATACCCGAGGCGCTGATGAGAGGCCAAACGGTAGAGCCTGAAATTGGTAATGGTCTCGTCTTATCGCAAACCTTAAGAAACTCTGGTGAGGTGGCCAAATCGGAATGTGCAAATACGCATCCTTGAGATCTAGTGCAATCATGAATTCCTGTGGCTCTAACCCTGCAATTACTGACCTGAGAGATTCCATCTTGAATCTGTGGTAAGTGACGTAATGATTGAGACCTTTTAGGTTCAATATTGGCCTGACTGAGCCATCTGGTTTTGGTACCAGAAACAGACTGGAATAATAACCCTGCCCCTGTTCCTGCACAGGGACCGGAATTATCACTGCAGCATTCAGCAGAGACTGAATGGCAACCTGCAGAACTGCTTTCTTGTCGTCCGACACAGGCAGTCCTGTCGTGAAAAATCTTCCTGTCGGAAGATAATCGAACTCTATTTTGTAACCCTCTAATACTAAATTGCGGATCCACCCATCTGTGGACGTCTGCAGCCACGCCCCCTGAAAGCTCTGAAGGCGTGCTCCCACAATTGGAGATCCGAGATGGGCTGGGAGCCCGTCATGCCACTGGTTTGTTAGTGGTCTTGGTGTCTTGACGACGTGCATTGGATTGTCGGGCACTACGTCCCCGACCTCTTCTGCCCGGCGTGACTGCTCCTCCCTGCCCACGAAAGGGCTGAGTTCTAAAGGATTTGAACGCCGGACCAGAATATTTCCGTTTAGGTATAGTTGTAGGCGATGGAAGAAAAACAGACTTCCCTCCAGTAGCCTCAGAAATCCATTTGTCCAATTCAGGACCAAAAAGTTTCTCGCCATCATAAGGCAATGCCTCTATACCTTTTTTAACCTCCGTCTCCGCCTGCCAAGAACGCAGCCAAAGTGCTCGTCGTACTGTGACTAGCGATGAGGACAGGCGAGAAGTAAGCTGACAGACGTCAGTAGAAGCTGTACATAGATATTCAGCAGCTTCCCCGATTTGATCCGCGAGAAGTATAAGATGATCATCTTGCAGAGCCGACTTGAGCTCTTTTATCCATACCATTAAAGCTTTAGTAACCCAAATGCCAACCAACCCAGGTCTTAACAGCACTCCAGTTGCTGTGTACATGGACCTTAGCATAGCCTCTATTTTACGATCTGCAGGGTCTTTAAGCGTAGTAGCAGTTGGGACTGGTATGGTTAACTTCCTCGTAAGTTTAGATACGGATGAATCCACCAAAGGTGGGTTCTCCCATGTAGCTGTCATGGCCTCTGGAAACGGGTAACTCGATTTAAATCTACGAGGAATAGAAAACCGTTTGTCCGGATTTTTCCGTGACTCCAGTAACATTTTATTAAGAGATTCCGAGATAGGGAAACACATCGGAGATCTCTGTCGTTTAGTAAAGACTACCTCATCATTCGTCAGTGGCTCCTCAGTTTCCGTAAACTCCAGCGACTGACGAACTGCTCTGATGAGATTGTCAATACCTGGGCTGTCAAAGTCGTCACCTTCTGACTGTTGTTCTATTTCGCCCTCCTCGTACTCCTGTTCAGTGAGGTCTAGTATCCCAGAGACAGGAAAATTAGTAGGAAAAGGAAACTTATCTTTTCCACTCAAGGTGGACTTATGACCAGTTTGAGACTCCCCAGGTAACTCAAATGGTCTCATCTTAAACTCAGATCTTGCCGCCTCTCTTTCTTCACGAGAGGCGGCCAGTTCTGATTGTAAACCAACTAATACATCTGCAAGTAAAGCCCATGGCGGGTCCTGAGATGCCTTTACTTCTGGAATGGAAATCGTATTTATGGCTGTATTAACAACACATGCTGTACATGTGGTGGATCCATCAGGCAACACACTCTTACAGACATGACATGACAAATGTTTCTTAGATTTTGCTGGTGTCTTACTCATTATGAAGACAGACAATACAAACTCCACACAGACAGACTGCACGACTCAGTAATAACACCAAAGTTCCTGGTATATATCTAGGCAAGTGCAGTGCCTGCCAGAAATACGAAAACTGACCCCAAAATTCCTCTAGTACCACTCTTAGCCGAGATGTAAAAATAGGAAACCTGGAACAGACAGGAGAACATTTAAACATATTAAGCATTTCTTGCACTGCCAAATACTGTTAAAGTCTCCCCCCCCCCACTCCCACGACCTCCGTGTACAGCACCGGGTCTGGGCCTGTGGAAGTTTTGCAAAGGGCCGTGTGAGCGGCTTGTCTGTAGACCCCGGACAACGGAACTCCTCGGCTGCTGCGGGCGGATGGCGGAAGCAGAGAGCGTGCTGCATGGAGCCGTGGAGCGGCCCATGCACACGTGCTCCCGCCCGCCACACACAGCATAACGGCGTGTCTGTGTAGCCAAGCAGCGCTGCTGCTGCGCAGGGAGCAGCGGTCTTTTAGGATGCTGGGAGCCGGAGAGTGAGAGCGCGCCGCATGGACCGTGAAGCGGCCCATGTACACGCGCTCCGGGCAGCGGTGAGTACCCAACAATCCCCAACAGTGGAGCGGCAGCAAGCGCTGACCGCCCCAACCCAACATACCTGGACCGTGACAAAAGTCTATGACGGGGCCTTCATCCAAGCTCCGTCCAGCTTTCCTGCAGGCAGCCTGCAAGTGGAGTGAGGGAGCTCTTTACAGAGAGGTCCGACACTCACGGCTACTCAGCCGCTTCCACTGTCCCTGACCCACGCCTGTTAGAAGGGGGGAAAGGACGTGGAAATTGAAGAAAAAAAAAAACTTAGAAAAAAATTCCAATACTTTGTGGATGAGCTCCACTATGCCTTCTAACTGTGTCGAGCACAGAAAAAACACTGAAGTGCTGCAGGATATGGAGGGGAGGAGTAGTCTCAAAAATTAATTTATTCAGTGCCTTCTTCCGGTGGAAGCCGTCCATATCCCAAGAGTACTCCAGTGACCCCTAGTGGATGAAAAAGAAAAATAGATTTCAACGTAGTCTCCAACTTGCGGTCTGCCTGCTCCTTAAGAGAAGCCGTCCCAGGCGCAGGGAGAATCACCTTTTTTGTTAAACGTGACAGGGCACTGTCCAAAACAGGGGGTGACTCCCACCTTTTCCGGTCCTCTGCAGGGAAAAGGATAAGCTACCTAAATTCTTTTGGGAATCTGGAATTTCTTTTCAGGATTCGCCCAGACACCCTCAAAGAGACTGTTCAGCTCATGAGAAGGAGGAAAAGTTACATTACTTTTCTTTTCTTTATAAAAGTAAGCCTTCTCCTGTGGTAAAGGAGTGGACTCCGTAACTTCTAACACGTCCTTTATAGCAATAATCATGTATTGTATGTTTTTTGCTAACTTTGGATCTATTCCCCTGGAATCCCTAGTGTCGACACAGGAGTCAGAGTCCGTGTCGGTATCAGTTTGTACTACATGTGCAAATGACCTTTTATGTGACCCAGAGGGGTCCCCGTGGATGAAAAAGCAGAACTCTGAAAAATCACATCTTCGACAGATTTTCTCCAACTTTCTGCATGAGACTCAGATGTATCTAATCTCTTACTGATATGATTCACACTATCACGTAATTCTTTCACCCATTCAGGTTCGTGGTGTGCCAGCAGCGCCACCACATTACAACTCTGTGTCCCTAAAATGGCACCCTCAGGGGAAGAGCTCCCTGCCTCAGACATGTCACACATGTGCACAAACACACCACAGACACTCCGGGGCTTATAGGAGACAGACCCACAGTAAAATCTGTCAGAAGGACACAAAAGGGACTTGCCAGTTAACAACTCAGCGCCAATGTAAAAAATCACTATCTACAGAGACCTTTAGAACTTTATATGACAATTTTAAGCACCACTTTTCACTCTGCCCCACTTTATATACACCCTGATACTTTATTCAGAAGTGGAGGACCAGCGTTTCTTCCCCTGCAGCTTGCTTGGAGAAAATGATGCCGAGCAGTGTGCTGGCTGACTGAGAAGGAAGCCCCGCCCCCTGCAATGGCACGCTTCTCCTCAGAAAACATGAGGTATTTTTTATACTGGCGGGGGTGTAGGATTGTGCACGGCATAATATGCTACCTTTTTGCCAGTCAGAGTAGGTTTTCATGCTGTCCAAGGCCCCCCCCCCCTCCCCCGCGCCCTGCTGCGCGCTGTGTATGGATAGCATGTCTGCGCAGCGTTCCCGCTCGCTGCGTGGTACCTTGAGCAGTCACGATGACCGGAGGTCCCTCTGCAGATCTCCGGTAATAATACTCACGCGTCTTCTGACTTCTGGCTCTGTTATGGGGGTGACTGCGTGCTGTGGGAGTGAGCGCATAGCCGCAGCTAGTGTTCAGTACCCTTCAGGAGCTAATGGTATCCTGTCAGCAAGAAGCAGAGCCATGAAACTCTTTAGGAAGTTGGTTCTTGGTTCCTACTTCTTCCCCCTAAGTCCCACAAAGCAGGGAGACTGTTGCCAGCAATCTCCCTGAAAATAAAAAACCTAACAAAGTCTTCTAGTGAAACTCAGTAGAGCTCCAGTAGAGTGCGACCAGTCTGCCTGGGCACATTTTCTAAACTGAGGTCTGGAGGAGGGGCATAGAGGGAGGATCCAGTTCACACTCTAGAAAAGTCTTAAAGTGCCATGGCTCCTGCGGAACAGTTTATACCTCATGGTACTGAAGTGGACCCCAGCATCCTCTAGGACGTATGAGAAAAAGTAATTAACAGCTCTTGAAGTACAGATAAAAATCAAAAAGCTGAAGAGACAGAATAAAAAAGATTTTATGCAAAAGGTATTAAAATAGGATTTTAATTACCTACCGATAAATCCTTTTCTCGTACTCCTTAAGGGATATTGGGGAGACTTAGTACGATGGGGTATAGACTGGGTCCAAAGGAGCCGGTGCAGTTTAAATTTGTTCACTGGTTGTGCTGGCTCCTCCCCTCTATGCCCCCTCCCACAGGCAGTTATAGGTAAAACAGTGCCCGAAGGAGAAAGGACATATACTGTATGAGAGATGGACCATAACAATGAGTGGTGAGATTTACATAACAGCACACCACTTACATACAACAACCAGCAACGGCTGGTAACAACAACTGAACAGGTAACCACATAAAAGAGAACCAGCAGAAAATTCAACGCACTGAGGCGGGCACCCAATATCCCTTACGGACTACGAGAAAAGGATTTACCGGTAGGTAATTAAAATCCTAATTTCTCTAGCATCCATAAGGGATATTGGGGAGACTTAGTACGATGGGGACGTCCCAAAGCTGCCAGAACAGGCGGGAATGTGCGGAGACTTCTGCAGCACCGCCTGTCCAAACTGGGAATCCTCTTTGGCCAGGGTATCAAACTTGCAGAACCTTACAAAAAAGTGTTCTTCCCCGACCAGGTTGCAGCTCGGCATAGTCGCAAGGCCGAGACTCCACGGGCAGCCGCCCAGGAAGAGGTCACTGATCTTGTAGAGTGAGCCTTCAAAGACTTAGGAACAGGTAAGGCTGCCAACACATAGGCTTGTTGGATAGTAAGCCTAATCCAACAAGCAATGGACTGCTTCGAAGCAGGACAACCCTTTTTCTGTGCATCATAGAGCACAGAAAAAGGGTCTTCCTGATCCGAGCCGTTCTCTTGACATAGATCTTCAAGGCTCGCACAGCATCCAATGCCTCCGGAGGAGAAGAATCAGAACTTGACGTAACCACAATAGGTTGATTCAGGTGAAACGCAGCGACAACCTTCGGCAGGAACTGCTGCCTAGTCCTGAGCTCCGCTCTGTCCTCGTAAAAGACCAAGTACGGACTTTTACACGATAAGGCTACCCAAGTCTGAGACACGTCTAGCAGAAGCCAGGGCCAGTAACATCACAGTCTTCCAAGTGAGGTACTTATCTTCTACTTCTACCGTCATCTGAGGTTCAAACCAGGAGGACTGTAGAAATTCCCCCACATTCAAATCCAAGGGTGCCGTAGGCAGCACAAAAGAGGTTGTATGTGGAGTACCCTTTGCAAGAAGGTCTGAACTTCTGGCAAAATTGTCAATTTCTTCGGGAAGAAAATGTAGAGAGCTGAAATCTGGACCTTAATGGAACCCAGACGTAAACCCATATCCACACCAGCCTGCAGGAAACATAAGAAACCTTCCAAGTCACAGGTTTCCTGGCCTGAACCATGGTAGCAATAACCTTTCTGGAAAGGCCTTTGTGAGCTAGGATATTCCGCTCAACCTCCATGGCGTCAAACGAAGTCGCCATAGGTCCGGGTAGACGAACGGTCCTTGTTGAAGAAGATATCTTCTTTAGTGGTAGAGGCCAAGGGTCTTCGACGGACATGTCCAGAAGATCCGCGTATCACGCCCTCCGAGGCCAATCCGGGGCAATCAGAATTGCCTGGACTCCTTGATTTCTGATTCGCTTGAGCACCCTTGGGAGCAACAGAATCGGAGGAAATGGGTAGACCAGCCGGTAAGGCCAAGGCGACACCAGTGCATCCACAGCCCTCGCCTAAGGCTCCCTGGTTCGTGAGCAATACCAGTGAAGCTTCTGTTCGAGTCGAGAAACCATTTGTGGGCAACCCCACCGTTTGATGATCTGCTGAAACACCTGATGGTGGAGCCCCCACTCCCCCGGGTGAAGACTGTGACAACTCCCTGTGGTCCACACCCGGAATAAAGATTGCTGACATTGCTCTTGCATTCCTTTCCACCCAGAGGAGTATCCTTGACACCTCTCGCCTGCAGGTTCTGCTTTTTGTCCCTCCTTGCTGATTGATGTACGCCACTGCTGTGGTGTTGTCTGACGGTACCTGGATCGTGTGATCCCTGTGTAGAGGAGAGGCTTGAAGCAGAGCATTGTAGATCGCCCAAAGTTCCAGAATGTTGATCGGAAGGAGGGCTTTGTGGACTGACCACCTGCCCTGGAACAGAGCCCCCTGGGTTACAGCTCCCCACCCTCGCATCTGTCCTGAGGCGTATCCAATCCTGGATACCGAAACTTCGGCCTTCCAGTAGGTTTGGGGACCGCAGCCACCACAGGAGAGAAATCCTGGCCTGAGGTGACAGCCGTATTATCCGGTGCATCTGAAGATGTGATCCGGACCACTTGCTCAGGAGATCCAAGTGAAATGTCCTGGCATGGAACCTTCCATACAGGATCGCCTCGCATGAGGCTACCATCTTTTCCCAACAATCCTATGCAAGGATGGATGGATATTCGAGTAGGCCGGAGAACCATGCGGACCATCTCCTGAAGTGCTCTCACTGTGTCGCCTGGGAGGAACACCTTCCGGGTCACAGTATCCAGCAACATTCCCAGGAACAGGAGCCACTGAGTTGGCTCCAGGCGGGACTTCTGAAAATTGGGATCCAACCAAGGTGCAACAGAAGTTGGATAGTGCGGTCTAAATGGAGCAATAAAAGCTCACGGTCTTTCAGGCCTGAAAGCACTGCTTGCAAGTATTCCACCTGGAACTTGAAAACCTTTAGGCAAGGGTTCAAGGATTTTAGATCCAAAATGGGCCTTACCGAACCGTCCGGTGTCAGTACCACGAACAGGTTGGAGTAACACTTTTCCTGTTGTTGCAGTGGCATAGGAACAATGACTTGAGACTGGACTAATTTTTGGATGGCCTGTTGCTGTGTAACACGCGTATCCTCCAAAGATGGTAAGCTTGATTTGAAAAATCATTGGAGAGGAGCACCGTCGAACTCCAGCTTGTAGCCCTGAGAGAAGAGCTCTTTTACCCAGAAATACTGACAGGAGCTCTCCCAGACGTGGCTGAAGTGACGCAGTCAAGCTCCCACCTCAAGATCATCTCAGGGTGGGTGGGCACAGTCATGTCGAGGCCTCAGTAGAAGCGGAACTGGTGCTCTCCTAAGAACCTGCGACGGATGGATTTCCGGTCTCCTTTCTGGTGCCTCTAGTCGTAGTGGAGGCACCTCTGGCCCTAGAACAAAATCTGTTAGACTGAAAGGACTGAACAGACGGCCCCGGGTAGGAACACCTAGCTAGCGGGGAGAAACGTGGATTTCCTTGCAGTGACTTTGGAAATCCACATATCCAACTCAACCCCAAAGAGCCATTTCCCAGAAAAGGGGAGGGATTGCACACTGCGCTTGGATTCTGCATCTGCTATCCACTGACACAACCACAAGGCCCTGCGAACTGACATGGCCATGGCAGAAGTCCTAGCTTTAATATTGTCCATCTCCTTGAGCGAGTCATACAGGACATGTGCAGTGTCCTGAATGTGCTTCAGGAGAGTCACCGTAGTGACCAGAGGAATATCCCAAGAGAGGCCCTCCTGAATTTGAGAAGCCCACGTGTGAATGGCATGGGTCATCCAGCAACCCGCTATGACCGGCATCTGCGATACGCCAGCTGCCGTGTAGACAGACTTTAGTGTAGTCTCAATTATTCTGTCCCCAGGGTCCTTTATGGTAAAGGAGCTGATACGTCAACCCCCGGGGGTTCTACCCAGAATTTCCTACCTTTAGGAGCAAATGGGAAAGTGTGCAAAAATCTTTTTAACACTTGGTATTTTTTTTCTGGATTTTTCTAATTTAAATGGTCATCTAACTCTGCAGAATCAGGGTAAGTGACATTAGGCTTGTTTTGTGTAAAGAAAAACTTCTTCTGCGACGCAGCGTCCTCTAGAGGGAGCTTTAACACGTCATATCCTGAGCAGTAGCGGAATCCCCACTAACTGGATCCAAGTCATCCCTATCCTGCTGTATTTCCTCATCTGAATCAGAGAGCAAAGCAGGTAAACCACGCTTTTGTGGTCCTGAGCTAGTGAGGGGGGGGGGGGGGGGGGGGGGGGCTGTGTAACATCTGCCCTAGCAACTAAATCTGCATCAGCCTGTTGTAGTAGCTGAGTTTTCTGAACATTAGCAGTGAGTTGTGATGACATATCAGACATCATATTCTTAAGAGCTTCTAACCAGGAGGGCTCTGGACCCTCTCCCCCAGCCCCCTCACTGTTGTGAAGATTGGCTGCATTGTTCACATGAAACAGAATCAGATGATAAGGGAGAGATTATGGTGTGGCAGACACTGCATAGTTTGTGTTTACTCATGTTTACAGTAATCACAATTACATACACACAGACAGTAACACTGATTAAGCCTGCCCTTACTGTATGTGAGAGAGAGAGAGAGAGAGAAAGAGAGAGAGAGCGCGCGAGAGCGAGAGACCAACACACCCCAGCTATACAGGCCCAGTGAGGCTGTCAGCTTAGCAGATCACAGTGAAACACTAATGATTTTTGTCCTTAGAGGACCCAGATTGTGTATAATAGTGGCTCTCCCGCTTTTGCTACACCCTGTACCAGTTTCTCAGCGTGTCTTGTGAGTCAGGAGGACCTGTGTGAGCTTGCAGCTGCTGCACTAAGCAGAGGAAGGCGCCAAAATGCCGCTGGTCCCGCTCTGAGGTAGCTCCGCCACCCCCATCCCCCAATGGCGCCGGAGCTACATAGACTTTTATACTGCAATGTCTCCTATTTTGCTTAAAAACCATCCCACAATTTGCTAGTTTAAGACACTGCTAGCCAGTTGACATGGGGGGGCTCTAGCGCGTCCCCCCAGGAGGGTCCCGTATGCCATGCCCGTGTTTTGCAGCACCGTGAACCGGGGGACTTCCCTAGCGGGGCGCCCGGTAGTACTCACCATAGTCGTCACCTTCAGGCATATGTTAGGTGTGTGCGGCATGCTGCGATTGCGACAGCTAAGACGCAGTGCCCTGCTGCACAAACAACCTCGGTGGTCCTGCAGCGGGGGAAGCGACTCTGACACCTCGCATGGCCGGTGATCTGTTACCCCCCCCCCCCCCCTCCCCCAAACAGCATACTGAAAATAATAGGATTTTAATACCTACCGGTAAATCCTTTTCTCTTAGTCCGTAGAGGATGCTGGGTACTCCAAAAGGACCAAGGGGTAGAGACGGGATCCGCAGGAGACATGGGCACTTTAAGACTTTAACTGGGCGTGAACTGGCTCCTCCCTCTATGCCCCTCCTCCAGACCTCCGTTATAGGAACTGTGCCCAGAGGAGACGGTCATTTCAAGGAAAAGGATTTTGTTAAACTAAGGGTGAGATACATACCAGCTCACACCACAACACACCGTACAACATGGCATTGCACTAAAACCAGTTAACAGCGTGAACCAACGAGATCAGCAACAGGCTGACCCTTACCAAAACACAACCATTGTGTAACATAAGCAATAACTATCTACAATTACTGCAGATAGAGTCCGCACTGGGACGGGCGCCCAGCATCCTCTACGGACTAAGAGAAAAGGATTTAACGGTAGGTATTAAAATCCTATTTTCTCATACGTCCTAGAGGATGCTGGGGACTACAAAAGGACCATGGGGTTTATACCAAAGCTCCAAACCGGGCGGGAGAGTGCGGATGACTCTGCAGCACCGATTGAGCAAACAGGAGGTCCTCATCAGCCAGGGTATCAAACTTGTAGAACTTTGCAAAAGTGTTTGACCCCAACCAAGTAGCTGCTCGGCAAAGCTGTAAAGCCGAGACACCTTGGGCAGCCGCCCAAGACGAGCCCACCTTCCTAGTGGAATGGGCTTTCACCGATTTCGGTAACGGCAAACCAGCCGTAGAATGAGCCTGCTGAATCGTATTACAGATCCTGCGTGCAATAATCTGCTTAGAAGCAAGAGCGCCAACCTTGTTGGCCGCATACAGGACAAACAGCGCCTCTGTCTTTCTAACCCGAGCCGTCCTGGATACATACATTTTCAAAGCTCTGACCGCATCAAGAGACTTGGAATCAAGGCTTAAGTAGCCACAGGCACCACAATAGGTTGGTTCATGTGAAGCGAAGAAACCACCTTTGGTAGAAATTGTTGACGAGTTCTCAACTCTGCTCTATCCTCATGGAAAATCGGATAGGGGCTTTTGTGAGACAAATCCGCCAATTCGGACACCTGCCTTGCGGATGCCAAGGCCAACAGCATGACCACCTTCCAAGTGAGAAATTTCAACTCTACCTTTTCCAAAGGTTCAAACCAATGTGACGTAAGGAACCGTAACACCACATTAAGGTCCCACGGTGCCACAGGGGGCACAAACGGAGGTTGGATGTGTAGCACGCCTTTCACGAAAGTCTGCACTTCTGGAAGTGAGGCTAATTCACTTTGAAAGAAAATTGATAAGGCAGACACCTGCACTTTAATGGAGCGTAACTTCAGGCTTGCATCCACACCTGCTTGCAAAAAGTGGAGAAAACGCCCCAGCTGAAAATCTTCAGTAGGAGCCTTCTTGGATTCACACCAAGACACACATTTTCTCCAAATACGGTGATAATGCTTCGCCGTTACCTCCTTTCTAGCTTTGAGTAGAGTGGGGATGACTTCCCTGGGAATACCCTTCCTAGCTAGGATTTGGCGTTCAACCGCCATGCCGTCAAACGCAACCGCGGTAAGTCCTGGAACACACACGGCCCTTGCTGTAACAGATCATCTCTGAGAGGAAGAGGCCAGGGATCTCCTGTGAGTAATTCCTGAAGATCCGGATACCAGACCCTCCGTGGCCAATCTGGAACAACGAGTATCGTCCGAACCCTTGTTCTTCTTATGATCCTTAATACCTTTGGGATGAGTGGAAGCGGAGGGAACACATAGACCGAATGAAACACCCACGGTGTCACCAGTGCGTCCACTGCTATTGCTTGAGGGTCCCTCGACCTGGAACAATATGTCCAAAGCTTCTTGTTGAGGCAAGACGCCATCATGTCTATTTGAGGCAGTCCCCAATGACTTGTCACTTCTGCAAAGACCTCTTGATGAAGACCCCACTTTCTGGATGGAGATCGTGTCTGCTGAGGAAGTCTGCTTCCCAGTTGTCCACTCCTGGAATGAAGACCGCTGACAGAGCGCTTGCATGTTTTTCCGCCCAGTGAAGAATCTTGGTGGCCTTCGCCATCGCCGCTCTGCTCTTCGTTCCGCCCTGGCGGTTTACGTGCGCCACGGCTGTGATGTTGTCCAACTGAATCAGGACGGGCAGGTTGCGAAGAAGATGTGCTGCCCGCCGCAGGCCGTTGTAGATGGCCCTTAACTCCAGCACGTTTATGTGCAGACAAGCTTCCTGGCTTGACCATTTTCCCTGGAAATTTTGTCCCTGTGTGACTGCTCCCCAACCTGGGAAACTCGCGTCCGTGGTCACCAAAATCCAATCTTGGATTCCGAACCTGCGACCCTCTAGAAGGTGAGAACTTTGGAGCCACCACAGGAGAGAAACCCTGGACCTGGGGGACAGGCTTATCTTCCGGTGCATCTGCAGATGGGACCCGGACCACTTGTCCAGCAAGTTCTTGCATGGAACCTGCCAAACGGAATGGCCTCGTAGGCCGCCACCATTTTTCCCAGCACTCGAGTGCAGTGATGAATCGACACTCTTGGCGGTTTCAGAAGTTCCTTGACCATGTTCTGGATTTCCTGAGCTTTTTCCAACGGGAGAAAGATCCTCTGCAGGTCGGTGTCCAGAATCATGCCCAAAAACGATAGCCGAGTTGTCGGAACCAACTGCGACTTTTGTAAATTTAGGAGCCAGCCATGCTGTTGCAGCTCCTGTAGGGAGAGCGCACCGCTTTTAAGTAACTGCTCCTGTGATCTCGCCTTTAATCAGGAGATCGTCCAAGTATGGGATAATTGTGACCACTTGCTTGCGCAGGAGCACCATCATTTCTGCCATTACCTTGGTGAAAATCCTCGGGGCCGTGGAAAGACCAAACGGCAACGTCTGAAATTGGTAGTGACAATCCTGAACAGCGAACCTCAGGTACGCCTGATGAGGAGGATATATGGGGACATGTAGGTACGCATCCTTTATGTCGACTGACACCATAAAATCCCCCCGTTCCAGACTGGAGATCACTGCTCGTAGAGATTCCATCTTGAATTTGAATTTTTTTAAATAAAGGTTGAGGGATTTTAAAGGTTAGAATTGGCCTGACCGAGCCATCCGGCTTCGGGACTACAAACAGGGTTGAATAAAACCCGTCTCCCCGTTGTGACGGGGGTACCGTGACAATGACTTGCTGTTGACACAGCTTTTGTGTTGCAGCACAGAGAAACTGGTAAGGCCGATTTGAAAAATCAGTGCGGAGGCACGTCTTGGAATTCCAGCTTGTAACTTGGCATCATTATAGTCAACACTGGAGTCGGAATCCGTGTCGGTATCTGTGTCTGCTACCTGGGTAAATGGACGTTTCTGAGACCCTGAGACTGATAAAACATCACCCATGGATTGTCTCCATGCTTGGTTCTGAGACTCAGAATTGTCTAACCTCTTATGCAATAAAGCCACACTTGCATTTAAAACTTTCCACATATCTACCCAGTCACTCCCACATTCTGTTCAGCTCCCTCACCAGCCTCCTCCTGGGAAAAGCATTCAATTTCAGACATGTCGACACACACGTACGAACACCCCCAAACACACTGGGCTATAGGGGACAGACCCACAGTAAGGTCCTTCAAAGAAACAGAAAGGGAGTTTGCCAGCTCACACCCAGCGCCCCACCGGTCTGAAGGAATTAAGCAATGCCCCAGACCTGTAAGTGCTTTTTATATATAGTAATCAACACCAAATTGCCGTGCCCCCCCCCCCTCGTTTTGTGCACCTTGTTACTTGTGGTAGCAGTGAAGGGCCAGGAGCAGCGTCTCTGCAGCTGTGCTGTGGAGAAAATGGCGCTGGTGCGAGCTGAGGAAGCCCCGCCCCCTATATGGCGCGCTTCGGGCCCACTTTTTTTATACTGGCGGGGGTCCCTATACATTGCCTAGGCAATGTATATACATATAGCCAGGTTAAATATGAGGTATTATTGCTGCCCAGGGCGCCCCCCCTGTGCCCTGCACCCATGTAGTGTGTGTAAGGGAGCAATGGCGCGCAGCGCGACCGCTGCGCGGTACCTCCGAAAGATCTGAAGTCTTCTGCCGCCTTTGAAGTCTTCTTTGCTTCTTTACTCACCCGGCTTCTCTCTTCAGGCTCTGTGAGGGGGACGGCAGCACGGCTCCGGGAACGAACAGCTAGGCTCACCAAGTGATCAGACCCTCTGGAGCTAATGGTGTCCAGTAGCCTAAGAAGCAGAGCCTTTGAACTCACAGAAGTAGGTCTGCTTCTCTCCCCTCAGTCCCACGAAGCAGGGAGCCTGTTGCCAGCAGTACTCCCTGAAAATAATAAACCTAACAAAAGTCTTTTCTAGAGAAACTCTGTAGAGCTCCCCTAGTGTGCAACCAGTCTCCTCTGGGCACATAATCTAACTGAAGTCTGGAGGAGGGGCATAGAGGGAGGAGCCAGTTCACGCCCAGTTAAAGTCTTAAAGTGCCCACGTCTCCTGCGGATCCAGTCTATACCCCTTGGTACTTTGGGAGTCCCCAGCATCCTCTAGGACGTATGAGAAAATAAAAGTTTAAAAGAAAATCGAAGAAAAACTCTCTGGAGCTGCAGAGATATGCATCCTCTCCTGAGGGCACTTTTCACTAAACTGCCTGTGGGAGGGGGCATAGAGGGGAGGAGCCAGCACACCCAATGAAGAAAATAAGATTTTAAACCTACCGGTAAATCTATTTCTCCTAGGCCGTAGAGGATGCTGGGGACTCCGTAAGGACCATGTGGGTATAGACGGGCTCCGCAGGAGATAGGGCACCTAAAAAGAACTTTGACTATGGGTGTGCACTGGCTCCTCCCTCTATGCCCCTCCTCCAGACCTCAGTTAGAGAACTGTGCCCAGAGGAGATGGACAATACAAGGCAGGATTTAGAAATCCAAGGGCAAGATTCATACCAGCCCACACCAATCATACCATGTAACCTGGATCATACATAACCAGTTAACCGTATGAACAACAACAGTAACGGTCCAAGACCGATTTCAACTGTAACATAACCCTTATGTAAGCAACAACTATATACAAGTCTTGCAGAGTTTCCGCACTGGGACGGGCGCCCAGCATCCTCTACGGACTAGGAGAAATAGATTTACCGGTAGGTTTAAAATCTTATTTTCTCTTACGTCCTAGAGGATGCTGGGGACTCCGTAAGGACCATGGGGTTTATACCAAAGCATCAAAATCGGGCGGGAGAGTGCGTATGACTCTGCAGCACCGACTGAGCAAACGCTAGGTCCTCATCAGCCAGGGTATCAAACTTGTAGAATTTAGCAAAAGTGTTTGACCCCGACCAAGTCGCCGCTCGGCAAAGTTGTAATGCCGAGACGCCTCGGGCAGCCGCCCAAGAAGAGCCCACCTTCCTAGTGGAATGGGCCTTAACCGAATTTGGTACTACGTCCAGGGATCTGGAATCCTCCAGGTCACTTGTAGCCACAGGCACCACAATAGGTTGATTCACATGGAATGAAGAAACCACCCTAGGCAAAAATTGCGGACGTGTCCTCAATTCAGCTTGATCCACATGAAAAATCAAGTAGGGGCTTTTGTGTGACAAAGCCGCCAATTCTGATACTCGCCTTGCTGATGCCAAGGCCAACAACATGACCACCTTCCAAGTAAGAAATTTCAACTCAACCTTGTTAAGCGGTTCAAACCAGTGTGATTTTAGGAACTGCAACACCACGTTGAGGTCCCACGGTGCCACTGGAGGCACAAAAGGAGGCTGGATGTGTAGCACTCCCTTTACAAACGTCTGGACTTCTGGAAGAGAAGCCAATTCCTTCTGAAAGAAAATCGAGGGGGCCGAAATCTGAACCTTATCAGAGCCTAATTTCAGGCCCATATCCACTCCTGTCTGTAGGAAGTGGAGAAAACGACCCAGATGAATATCTTCCGTAGGTGCATTCTTGGTCTCACACCAAGACACATACTTTCACCAGATACGGTGATAATGCTTAACCGTCTCCTCCTTCCTAGCCTTTATTAAAGTAGGGATGACCTCTTCCGGAATCACCTTTTTCGCTAGTATTCGGCGTTCAACCGCCATGCCGTCAAACGTAACCGCGGTAAGTCCTGAAATACACAGGGCCCCTGTTGCAACAGGTCTTCCCTCAGAGGAAGAGGCCAGGGATCTCCTGTGAGCATCTCTTGTAGATCTGGGACAACGAGTGTCGTCTGTACTCTTCTTTGCCTTATGATCCTCAACACTTTTGTGATGAGAGGAAGAGGAGGAAACACGTAGACCGATTTGAACACCCACGGTGTTATCAGAGCTTCTACTGCCACTGCCTGAGGGTCCCGAGACCTGGCACAATACCTCCGAAGCTTTTTGTTGAGGCGTGATGCCATCATGTCTATTTGAGGAGTTCCCCAAAGACGTGTTATGTCCGCAAAGACTTCTTGATGAAGTCCCCACTCTCCTGGATGGAGATCGTGTCTGCTGAGGAAGTCTGCTTCCCAGTTGTCCACTCCCGGAATGAAGACAGCCGACAGAGCGCTTACATGATTTTACGCCTAGCGAAGAATCCTGGTGGTTTCCGCCATTGCGGCTCTGCTTCTTGTCCCGCCTTGGCGGTTCACATGAGCCACTGCTGTGACATTGTCTGATTGAATCAGAACCGTTAGGTTTCGAAGAAGACTCTCCGCTTGTCGAAGGCCGTTGTAAATGGCCCTGAGTTCCAACACATTGATGTGTAGACAGGACTCCTGGTCTGACCAAAGTCCCTGAAAGTTTTTTCCCTGTATGACCGCTCCCCATCCTCGGAGGCTCGCGTCCGTGGTAACCAGGATCCAGTCCTGAATCCCGAACTGGCGACCCTCCAGCAGGTGAGCACTTTGCAACCACCACAGGAGAGACACTCTGGCCCCTGGGGACAGAGTTATTTTCAAATGCAAGTGCAGATGGGACCCGGACCACTTGTCCAGAAGGTCCCATTGAAAAGTCCTTGCATGGAACCTTCCATTTTGAATTTGAATCTTTTTATGTACAGGTTTAGGGATTTCAGATTCAAAATAGGTCTGACCGAACCATCCGGTTTCAGGACCACAAATAGGGTTGAGTAGTAACCTCTTCCCTGCTGGTGCAGGGGAACCTTGATTATCACTTGCTGTATACACAGTGTTTGAATTGCAGCTAACACTACATCCCTATCCGATGTGGAAGCTGGTAGGGCCGATTTGAAGACGTGCCCCCACCGGTGCGGACTCCCTCAGGGTAGCCCCAGCGTCATGCTGTGAGTTTTGTAGCAGCCGGGGAGGACTTTTGTTCCTGGGCACCTGCCGAAGCAGGTGCTCTTTTGCCTCTGCCCTTACCTCTGACGAAAAAAAGAGGATCCCCGACCTCTTTTGGACTTGTGCGACCGAAAGGACTGCATCTGATAGGGTGTTACTTTCTTTTGCTGTTGGGGAATATATGGTAAAAAAATAAGAATTTACTTACCGATAATTCTATTTCTCGGAGTCCGTAGTGGATGCTGGGGTTCCTGAAAGGACCATGGGGAATAGCGGCTCCGCAGGAGACAGGGCACAAAAAAGTAAAGCTTTACTAGGTCAGGTGGTGTGCACTGGCTCCTCCCCCTATGACCCTCCTCCAGACTCCAGTTAGGTACTGTGCCCGGACGAGCATACACAATAAGGGAGGCATTTTGAATCCCGGGTAAGACTCATACCAGCCACACCAATCACACCGTACAACTTGTGATCTAAACCCAGTTAACAGTATGACAACAGAAAGGGCCTCTTAAAGATGGCTCCTTAACAATAACCCGAATTAGTTAACAATAACTATGTACAAGTATTGCAGATAATCCGCACTTGGGATGGGCGCCCAGCATCCACTACGGACTCCGAGAAATAGAATTATCGGTAAGTAAATTCTTATTTTCTCTATCGTCCTAAGTGGATGCTGGGGTTCCTGAAAGGACCATGGGGATTATACCAAAGCTCCCAAACGGGCGGGAGAGTGCGGATGACTCTGCAGCACCGAATGAGAGAACTCCAGGTCCTCCTTTGCCAGGGTATCAAATTTGTAAAATTTTACAAACGTGTTCTCCCCCGACCACGTAGCTGCTCGGCAGAGTTGTAATGCCGAGACCCCTCGGGCAGCCGCCCAAGATGAGCCCACCTTCCTTGTGGAGTGGGCTTTTACAGTTTTAGGCTGTGGCAGGCCTGCCACAGAATGTGCAAGTTGAATTGTGTTACAAATCCAACGAGCAATCGACTGCTTAGAAGCAGGTGCGCCCAACTTGTTGGGTGCATACAATATAAACAGCGAGTCAGATTTTCTGACTCCAGCCGTCCTTGCAATGTATATTTTTAAGGCTCTGACAACGTCCAACAACTTGGAGTCCTCCAAGTCGCTAGTGGCCGCAGGCACCACAATAGGTTGGTTCAGATGAAATGCTGATACCACTTTAGGGAGAAAATGCGGACGAGTCCGCAGTTCTGCCCTATCCGAATGGAAGATTAGATAAGGACTTTTATAAGATAAAGCCGCCAATTCAGATACTCTCCTGGCAGAGGCCAGGGCTAGTAACATAGTCACTTTCAATGTGAGATATTTCAAATCCACCTTTTTCAATGGTTCAAACCAATGGGATTTGAGGAAATCTAAAACTACATTTAGATCCCACGGTGCCACCGGAGGCACCACAGGAGGCTGTATATGCAGTACTCCCTTGACAAAAGTCTGGACCTCAGGGACAGAGGCCAATTCTTTTTGGAAGAATATTGACAGGGCCGAAATTTGAACCTTAATGGATCCCAATTTGAGACCCATAGATAATCCTGATTGCAGGAAATGTAGGAAACGACCCAGTTGGAATTCCTCCGTCGGAACCCTCCGATCCTCGCACCACGCTACATATTTTCGCCAAATGCGGTGATAATGTTTCACGGTGACTTCCTTCCGTGCCTTAATCAAGGTAGGAATGACTTCTTCTGGAATGCCTTTCCCTTTTAGGATCTGGCGTTCAACCGCCATGCCGTCAAACGCAGCCGCGGTAAGTCTTGAAAAAGACAGGGACCCTGCTGTAGCAGGTCCCTTCTCAGAGGTAGAGGCCACGGTTCGTCCGTGAGCATCTCTTGAAGTTCCGGATACCAAGTCCTTCTCGGCCAATCCGGAACCACTAGTATTGTTCTTACTCTTCTTTGCCGTATGATCTTCAATACCTTTGGTATGAGCGGCAGAGGAGGAAACACATACACTGACTGGTACACCCAAGGAGTTACCAGTGCGTCCACAGCTATTGCCTGTGGATCTCTTGACCTGGCGCAATATTTGTCCAGTTTCTTGTTGAGGCGATACGCCATCATGTCTACAATTGGTCTTTCCCAACGGTCTATTAACATGTTGAAGACTTCTGGATGTAGACCCCACTCTCCCGGATGAAGATCGTGTCTGCTGAGGAAGTCTGCTTCCCAGTTGTCCACGCCCAGGATGAACACTGCTGACAGTGCTATCACGTGATTCTCCGCCCAGCGAAGAATCTTGGCAGCTTCTGCCATTGCACTCCTGCTTCTTGTGCCGCCCTGCCTGTTTACATGGGCGACCGCCGTGATGTTGTCCGACTGAATCAACACCGGCTTTCCTTGCAGGAGAAGTTCCGCCTGGCTTAGAGCATTGTAGATTGCTCTTAGTTCCAGAATGTTTATGTGAAGAGACTTTTCCAGACTCGTCCATACTCCCTGGAAGTTTCTTCCTTGTGTGACTGCTCCCCAGCCTCTCAGGCTGGCGTCCGTGGTCACCAGGATCCAATCCTGAATGCCGAATCTGCGGCCTTCTAATAGGTGAGCCTTCTGCAACCACCACAGAAGTGACACCCTTGTCTTTGGTGACAGGGTTATTTGCAGGTGCATCTGCAGATGCGACCCTGACCATTTGTCCAACAGATCCCTTTGGAATATTCTTGCATGGAATCTGCCGAATGGAATTGCTTCGTAAGAAGCCACCATTTTTCCCAGGACTCTTGTGCATTGATGTACTGACACTTTTCCTGGTTTTAGGAGGTTCCTGACCAGATCGGATAACTCCTTGGCTTTTTCCTCTGGAAGGAAACCCTTTTTCTGAACCGTGTCCAGAATCATTCCTAGGAACAGCAGACGAGTTGTCGGGATTAAATGGGATTTTGGAATATTCAGAATCCACCCGTGTTGTCTTAGCACCTCTTGAGATAGTGCTAAAGCTGTCTCCAGCTGTTCTCTGGACCTTGCCCTTATTAGGAGATCGTCCAAGTATGGGATAACTAATACGCCTTTTCTTCGAAGAAGAATCATCATCTCGGCCATTACCTTGGTAAAGACCCGAGGCGCCGTGGACAATCCGAACGGCAGCGTCTGAAACTGATAGTGACAGTTTTGAACAATGAACCTGAGGTACCCCTGGTGTGCGGGGTAAATCGGAACGTGTAGATACGCATCCTTGATGTCCAAGGATACCATAAAGTCCCCTTCTTCCAGGTTCGCTATCACTGCTCTGAGTGACTCCATCTTGAACTTGAACTTTTTTATGTAGAGGTTCAAGGACTTCAGATTTAGAATAGGCCTTACCGAGCCATCCGGCTTCGGTACCACAAATAGAGTGGAATAATACCCCTTTCCTTGTTGTAATAGGGGTACTTTGACTATCACCTGCTGAGCGTACAGCTTGTGAATGGCTTCCAACACCCTCTCCCTTTCGGAAGAGACGGTTGGTAAGGCAGACTTCAGGAAACGATGAGGAGGATCCGTCTCTAATTCCAACCTGTACCCCTGAGATATTATCTGCAGGATCCAGGGGTCTACCTGCGAGTGAGCCCACTGCGCGCTGTAATTTTTGAGACGGCCCCCCACTGTCCCCGAGTCCGCTTGAGAGGACCCAGCGTCATGCTGAGGTTTTTGCAGGAGCCGGGGAGGGCTTCTGTTCCTGGGAAGGAGCTGCCTGTTGGTGTCTCTTCCCTCTTCCTCTGCCTCGTGGCAGGTACGACAAGCCCTTTGCTCTCTTATTTTTGTAGGAGCGAAAAGGCTGCGGTTGAAAGGTCGGTGCCTTTCTCTGTTGGGGAGTGACTTGAGGTAAAAAAGTGGATTTCCCGGCAGTAGCCGTGGCCACCAAGTCTGATAGACCAACTCCAAATAACTCCTCCCCTTTATACGGCAAAACCTCCATGTGACGTTTTGAATCCGCATCGCCTGTCCACTGTCGTGTCCATAAGGCTCTTCTGGCTGAAATGGACATAGCACTCACCCGAGATGCCAGTGTGCAGATATCCCTCTGTGCATCACGCATATAGATAAATGCATCCTTTATTTGTTCTAACGACAGTAAAACATTGTCCCTATCTAGGGTATCAATATTTTCAATCAGGGATTCTGACCAAACTACTCCAGCACTGCACATCCAGGCAGTTGCTATAGCTGGTCGTAGTATAACACCTGCATGTGTGTATATATTCTTTTGAATAACTTCCATCTTTCTATCTGATGGATCCTTAAGTGCGGCCGTCTCAGGAGAGGGTAACGCCACTTGTTTGGATAAGCGTGTGAGCGCCTTGTCCACCTTAGGGGGTGTTTCCCAGCGCGCCCTAACCTCTGGCGGGAAAGGGTATAATGCCAATAACTTTTTTGAAATTATCAACTTTTTATCAGGAGCAACCCACGCTTCATCACACACGTCATTTAATTCTTCTGATTCAGGAAAAACTGTTTGTAGTTTTTTCACACCATACATAATACCCTGTTTTACGGTATCTGTAGTATCAGCTAAATGTAACGTCTCCTTCATTGCCAAAATCATATAACGTGTGGCCCTACTGGAAAATACGTTTGAATTTCTACCGTCGTCACTGGAATCAGTGCCCGTGTCTGGGTCTGTGTCGACCGACTGAGGCAAAGGGCGTTTTACAGCCCCTGACGGTGTTTGAGGCGCCTGGACAGGCATTAATTGATTGTCCGGCCGCCTCATGTCCTCAACTGACTGTTTAAGGGAAGATAAACCATCACGTAATTCCACAAATAAAGGCATCCATTCTGGTGTCGACCCCCTGGGGGGTGACATCTGCATATTTGGCAATTGCTCCGCCTCCACACCAATATCGTCCTCATACATGTCGACACCACGTACCGACACACACCGCAAACGCACAGGGAATGCTCTAATGAAGACAGGACCCACTAGCCCTTTTGGGGAGACAGAGGGAGAGTCTGCCAGCACACACCACAAAGCGCTATATATACAAGGGATATCCTTATATTAAGTGCTCCCTTATAGCTGCTTTAATATATATATATATATATAGCCATTAATGTGCCCCCCCTCTCTGTTTTACCCTGTTTCTGTAGTGCAGTGCAGGGGAGAGACCTGGGAGCCGTTCTGACCAGCGGAGCTGTGACAGAAAATGGCGCCGTGTGCTGAGGAGATAGGCCCCGCCCCTTTTTCGGCGGGTTCTTCTCCCGCTATTTTTCCAGTCAGGCAGGGGTTAAATATCTCCATATAGCCCCTATGGGCTATATGTGAGGTATTTTTAGCCTTGTATAAGGTTTATATTTGCCTCTCAGAGCGCCCCCCCCCAGCGCTCTGCACCCTCAGTGACTGCCCAGTGAAGTGTGCTGAGAGGAAAATGGCGCACAGCTGCAGTGCTGTGCGCTACCTTATGAAGACTGAGGAGTCTTCAGCCGCCGGTTTCCGGACCTCTTCACGCTTCAGCATCTGCAAGGGGGTCGGCGGCGCGGCTCCGGGACCGGACTCCACGGCTGGGCCTGTGTTCGATCCCTCTGGAGCTAATGGTGTCCAGTAGCCAAGCAGCAAATCCACTCTGCATGCAGGTGAGTTTACTACTTTCCCCCTAAGTCCCACGTTGCAGTGATCCTGTTGCCAGCAGGACTCACTGTAAAGAAAAAAACCTAAACTAAACTTTCTCTAAGCAGCTCTTTAGGAGAGCCACCTAGATTGCACCCTTCTCGTTCGGGCACAAAATCTAACTGGAGTCTGGAGGAGGGTCATAGGGGGAGGAGCCAGTGCACACCACCTGACCTAGTAAAGCTTTACTTTTTTGTGCCCTGTCTCCTGCGGAGCCGCTATTCCCCATGGTCCTTTCAGGAACCCCAGCATCCACTTAGGACGATAGAGAAATTTGATTTACCTGCTGTAGCTGTGGAAACCAGGTCCGTCAGCCCATCCCCCAAACAATACATCACCCTTATAGGGTAGTACTTCCATATGTTTTTTGGAATCCGCATCACACGTCCATTGGCGAGTCCATAAGGATCTTCTCGCTGAGATAGACATGGCATTGGCCCTAGAAGCCAGCAATCCAATGTCCCTTTGAGCATCCCTCATAAATAAGACTGCGTCTTTAATATGGGCTAGAGTTAAGAATATAGTTTCCTTATCCATATTATCAAATTGATCTGTCAGCTCATCTGTCCAAGCTGCAATTGCGCTACACACCCATGCCGACGCAATTGTCGGTCTTAGCACAGCCCCCGTATGAGAATAAATACACTTTAAGGTAGTTTCTTGCCTGCGATCTGCAGGGTCCTTAAGGGCCGCTGTGTCAGGAGACGGTAGCGCCACTTTCTTGGACAAGCGCGTTAGGGCCTTGTCCACAGTGGGGGATGATTCCCAAATCTCCCTGTCCTGCTTAGGGAAGTGGTATGCCATATAAATTCTTTTGGGGATCTGCGGTCTCTTTTCCGGAGTCTCCCAAGCTTTTCCAAAGAAATCATTTAATTCATGAGATGTGGGAAAATTAATAATCTGTTTCTTTTTCTTAAACATGTGTACCCTTGTGTCGGGGACCGAGGGTTCATCCTCAATATGCAACACATCCCTTATTGCCACAATCATACACTGAATGGTTTGAGTCACCCTAGGGTGCAATTTTACTTCGTCATAGTCAACACTGGAATCAGAATCCGTGTCGGTAGTAGTGTCTTGTGTTAAGGGACGCTTTTGGAGACCCCGACGGGCCCTGTGAGTCTGTCCAATTCGAGGATTGACCCCCTGATGTCCCCCCTAATTCAGCCTTATCAAGCCTTTTATGTAAAGATGCCACACTTTCATTCAACATATGCCACATGTCCATCCAATCCGGAGTCGGCACAACTGACGGGGACACACCACTCATTTGCTCCACCGCCTCCTTGGAGAAGCCTTCCGCCTCAGACATGTCGACACACACGTACCGACACCCCCCCAACCAGGCCCTTAGGAGAGACAGAGAGAGAGTATGCCAGCACACACCAGCGCTTAAAAACACTGGATTATATATATATATATATATATATATATACACACATACACATATATATACACTTAATTCCCACTCGCTGCGTTCCAAAGTGCCCCCCTCCTCTTTTTCCCAGCCTGTGAAGGTTCAGCAGGGGAGAGATCAGGGAGCCAGCTTTTCCTCATGCAGTTTCTGTGGAGAAAATGGCGCTGGTTAGTGCTGAGGATCAAGCCCCGCCCACCCGACGGCAGGCTTCGATCCCAGTAAACTTATATAAAAAATGGCGGGGGATTTGTGGATTTACTGTGCCACAGCCTAATCCTGCTTATATTGCCACAAAATGAGGAATATTGCTGCCCAGAGCGCCCCCCCCCCCTGCGCCCTTCAGTGCCTGCTTGTGTGCGAGTACTGGGAGCAATGGCGCACAGCTTACCACTGCGCGCTTACCTCATGAAGATCTGATGTCTTCTTGCCTTCTCATACTCACCTGGCTTCTATCTTCGGCATCTGTGAGGAGGACGGCGGCGCAGCTCTGGGACGAACCCCAGGTGAGACCTGTGTTCCGACTCCCTCTGAAGCTAATGGTGTCCAGTAGCCTTAGAAACAGTGCCCAACTTGACAAGCCAGCTCTGCTTCTCTCTCCTCAGTCCCACGATGCAGGGAGCCTGTTGCCAACAGGACTCCCTGAAAATAAAAAACCTAACAAAATTCTTTAAAACAGAAAACTCTGGAGAGCTCTCTGCATTGTACCCTTTCTCCTCTGGGCACAAGATCTAACTGAGGTCTGGAGGAGGGGCATAGAGGGAGGAGCCAGTGCACAACCATAGTCAAAGTTCTTTTTAGGTGCCCTATCTCCTGCGGAGCCCGTCTATACCCCCCATGGTCCTTACGGAGTCACCAGCATCCTCTAGGACGTAAGAGAAATTTAAAGTGCACCGGCACCTTTGGATCCCGTCTATACCCCATCGCACTAATCTCCCCAATATCCCTTATGGATGCTAGAGAAAGTAACAATTTAGTTGTGATGCCAATAAAATGTAACAATTGACAACACTGTATTCTGCTAAAAAAAGAAACATACATGATCTGGGGTAGTATTGGGATCCCAGCAGTCAGACGGTCAGAATCCCGACAACTACTTGGTTATTATACTACCCCTAATTCCCCCCCAACACTCCCTGGTGGTGCCTAACCCTCCCTTCCCGCGGCATAACCGTAACGCTCTCCTGGAATGCACACGCAGCCTCAACCTAACCTCCATCCCAAAGAAACCCTACACAGTTAAGACTGTTCAACCCCCAATGTTAAAACTGTCAAAACTGTGTAACAATCAAGCGCACTGAACTTATCTCCTTTTGATGGGTATCAATTTAGAAATATATTTGCAGCTCCCAATGGAGTACTCTACCTTACTCCAAGCATAAACACTAAAACCATATACCATATAAAATATGTATATTACAAGGAAGCGCATATATAATTGTAATCAAAAGATCAAAATATATATTTATTTATTGTTTAATAATCCGATTTCTTGTTAATGCACAACATAAAAATAAATAAAATCTTTAAAACACACCAGGGCTGCAATATTGAAATGTCCAGAACTGTGACTATTACCGTCCAAATAACCCTATACCGCTGGAGCTCCAATATAGATTTTTCTTTAAGCACACAAAGTGCTATTTATATAACTCCCCGGTGAAGAGCTGGTTATTTTGTGACGATGTCCGTTATTACTTTGTATCCACAGACTGAAACAATAAGTTTGGTAGAAACTGCAAGTGTTCACAGTTGTGTCTGCCGCACAACAACTTGTGTCACCCTCTTCTATCCCCACCGCCAATGTTTAATGCTCACCACAGCCGTAGATTGAAACCTCCGTCAGGCTGGATCTTGTGCAGTTGAAGCCGAGGTTTTCCGGCGGGAGCGGCGGTGTCTGCAGCGTCCACAGGGGAAGGGTGTACACTTTCAAAGTTGGTTTCTGGCAATTTCTCCAAATTGTCCTCTGGCATAGAGGGATTCCGTGCCGCCTGCTGGTGTTTTAAAATTGTTCCTTAACGCGTTTCTCCGTGCTTTCAATCTCACGGTTTCATCAGAAGGTATTGAGGTGCATTCTATTGTCCGTATTTAAATGCCAGGTACCCAATCAATATAGAGCATTAATTAGCATTAATTAGCACAGGTGTGATGATCTTTTAAACCTGTGTTTTCTTTTTTCATTCTTTCACACATTAAACACTATAATAAATTATAGCATAAGGCAACAATCTATTTATGTTTATTATACAAATATATAAAACCCATTTACTTTGTACTATATAGTCTCCATACTATACTTACTTACCACTGCGCGCTTACCTCATGAAGATCTGATGTCTTCTTGCCTTCTCATACTCACCTGGCTTCTATCTTCGGCATCTGTGAGGAGGACGGCGGCGCAGCTCTGGGACGAACCCCAGGTGAGACCTCTGTTCCGACTCCCTCTGAAGCTAATGGTGTCCAGTAGCCTTAGAAACAGTGCCCAACTTGACAAGCCAGCTCTGCTTCTCTCTCCTCAGTCCCACGATGCAGGGAGCCTGTTGCCAACAGGACTCCCTGAAAATAAAAAACCTAACAAAATTCTTTAAAACAGAAAACTCTGGAGAGCTCTCTGCATTGTACCCTTTCTCCTCTGGGCACAAGATCTAACTGAGGTCTGGAGGAGGGGCATAGAGGGAGGAGCCAGTGCACAACCATAGTCAAAGTTCTTTTTAGGTGCCCTATCTCCTGCGGAGCCCGTCTATACCCCCCATGGTCCTTACGGAGTCACCAGCATCCTCTAGGACGTAAGAGAAATTTAAAGTGCACCGGCACCTTTGGATCCCGTCTATACCCCATCGCACTAATCTCCCCAATATCCCTTATGGATGCTAGAGAAAGTAACAATTTAGTTGTGATGCCAATAAAATGTAACAATTGACAACACTGTATTCTGCTAAAAAAAGAAACATACATGATCTGGGGTAGTATTGGGATCCCAGCAGTCAGACGGTCAGAATCCCGACAACTACTTGGTTATTATACTACCCCTAACTCCCCCCCAACACTCCCTGGTGGTGCCTAACCCTCCCTTCCCGCGGCATAACCGTAACGCTCTCCTGGAATGCACACGCAGCCTCAACCTAACCTCCATCCCCCCCCCTCCCCCTTACTCTATGTTGGGTTCCCAGCATTGGTATTCCGAGCATTGCCAGGATTTCAGCGTCGGAATTCCGACTGCCGGGATCCTGACCAGATCCCCATGATCTATCCTAACAGTTACTAGTCTCATTCCATGAATTAATGGGATAAAGGTGCATAAATGGCACAAAAGTTAAAAAAAAAAATCGAGCAATATATAGATCTCCAAATGCGCTTATACCACAAGTTCCACAGTGAACACTCATACATATCAATGAGACCTACTGGATTAGGATAGAAACTACTGTATGTGACTGGAACATAAACTATAAATGAATGGCTGTTGTATTTCACACTTGCTTACTCTCCAGAAAATAAGATTTTACTCACCGGTAAATCTATTTCTCGTAGTCCGTAGTGGATGCTGGGAACTCCGAAAGGACCATGGGGAATAGCGGCTCCGCAGGAGACTGGGCACAACTAAAGAAAGCTTTTAGGTCACCTGGTGTGCACTGGCTCCTCCCACTATGACCCTCCTCCAAGCCTCAGTTAGGACACTGTGCCCGGACGAGCTGACATAATAAGGAAGGATTTTGAATCCCGGGTAAGACTCCTACCAGCCACACCAATCACACCGTATAACTCGTGATACTATACCCAGTTTAACAGTATGAAAACAACTGAGCCTCTCAACAGATGGCTCAACAATAACCCTTTAGTTAACAATAACTATGTACAAGTATTGCAGACAATCCGCACTTGGGATGGGCGCCCAGCATCCACTACGGACTACGAGAAATAGATTTACCGGTGAGTAAAATCTTATTTTCTCTGACGTCCTAGTGGATGCTGGGAACTCCGAAAGGACCATGGGGATTATACCAAAGCTCCCAAACGGGCGGGAGAGTGCGGATGACTCTGCAGCACCGAATGAGAGAACTCAAGGTCCTCCTCAGCCAGGGTATCAAATTTGTAGAATTTTGCAAACGTGTTTGCCCCTGACCAAGTAGCAGCTCGGCAAAGTTGTAAAGCCGAGACCCCTCGGGCAGCCGCCCAAGATGAGCCCACCTTCCTTGTGGAATGGGCTTTTACTGATTTAGGATGCGGCAGTCCAGCCGCAGAATGCGCCAGCTGAATTGTGCTACAAATCCCGCGAGCAATAGTCTGCTTAGAAGCAGGAGCACCCAGTTTGTTGGGTGCATACAGGATAAATAGCGAGTCAGTTTTCCTGACTCTAGCCGTCCTGGAAACATAAATTTTCAAGGCCCTGACTACGTCCAGCAACTTGGAATCCTCCAAGTCCCTAGTAGCCGCAGGCACCACAATAGGTTGGTTCAAGTGAAAAGCTGATACCACCTTAGGGAGAAACTGGGGACGAGTCCTCAATTCCGCCCTATCCATATGGAAAATCAGATAAGGGCTTTTACATGACAAAGCTGCCAATTCTGACACACGCCTGGCTGAAGCCAAGGCCAATAACATGACCACTTTCCACGTGAGATATTTTAGATCCACGGTTTTAAGTGGCTCAAACTAATGTGATTTTAAGAAACTCAACACCACGTTGAGATCCCAAGTTGCCACTGGAGGCACAAACGGGGGCTGAATATGCAGCACTCCTTTCACAAACGTCTGAACTTCAGGTAGTGAAGCTAGTTCTTTCTGGAAGAAAATCGACAGAGCCGAGATCTGTACCTTAATGGAGCCTAATTTCAGGCCCATAGTCACTCCTGCTTGTAGGAAATGCAGAAATCGACCTAGTTGAAATTCCTCTGTTGGGGCCTTTTTGGCCTCACACCAAGCAACATATTTCCGCCATATGCGGTGATAATGCTTTGCAGTTACATCTTTCCTGGCTTTAATCAGCGTAGGAATTACTTCCTCCGGAATGCCCTTTTCCTTCAGGATCCGGCGTTCAACCGCCATGCCGTCAAACGCAGCCGCGGTAAGTCTTGGAACAGACAGGGCCCCTGCTGCAGCAGGTCCTGTCTGAGCGGCAGAGGCCATGGGTCCTCTGAGATCATCTCTTGAAGTTCCGGGTACCACGCTCGTCTTGGCCAATCCGGAACCACGAGTATTGTTCTTACTCCTCGTTTTCTTATTATTCTCAGTACCCTTGGTATGAGAGGCAGAGGAGGGAACACATAAACTGACTGGTACACCCACGGTGTCACTAGAGTGTCCACAGCTATCGCCTGAGGGTCCCTTGACCTGGCGCAATATCTCTCTAGTTTTTTGTTTAGGCGGGACGCCATCATGTCCACCTGTGGCCGTTCCCATCGATTTACAATCAGCGTGAAGACTTCTGGATGAAGTCCCCACTCTCCCGGGTGGAGGTCGTGCCTGCTGAGAAAGTCTGCTTCCCAGTTGTCCACTCCCGGAATGAACACTGCTGACAGTGCTAGTACGTGATTTTACGCCCATCGGAGAATCCTTGTGGCTTCTGCCATTGCCATCCTGCTTCTTGTGCCGCCCTGTCGATTTACATGTGCGACTGCCGTGATGTTGTCTGACTGGATCAGTACCGGCTGGTGTAGAAGCAGGGATTTTGCCTGACTTAGGGCATTGTAAATGGCCCTTAGTTCCAGAATATTTATGTGTAGGGAAGTCTCCTGACTCGACCATAGTCCTTGAAAGTTTCTTCCCTGTGTGACTGCCCCCCAGCCTCGAAGGCTGGCATCCGTGGTCACCAGGACCCAGTCCTGTATGCCGAATCTGCGGCCTTCTAGAAGATGAGCACTCTGCAGCCACCACAGCAGAGACACCCTGGTTCTTGGAGACAGGGTTATTAGGCGATGCATCTGAAGATGCGATCCGGACCATTGGTCCAACAGGTCCCACTGAAAGATTCTGGCATGGAACCTGCCGAAAGGAATTGCTTCGTAAGAAGCCACCATCTTTCCCAGGACCCGCGTGCAGTGATGCACCGATACCCGTTTTGGTTTCAGGAGGTCTCTGACTAGAGATGACAGCTCCTTGGCTTTCTCCTCCGGAAGAAACACTTTTTTTCTGGACTGTATCCAGAATCATACCCAGGAACAGTAGACGTGTCGTCGGAACCAGCTGTGATTTTGGAATATTCAGAATCCAACCGTGCTGGTGTAGCACCTCCTGAGATAGTGCTACTCCCACCAACAACTGCTCCTTGGACCTCGCCTTTATTAGGAGATCGTCCAAGTACGGGATAATTAAAACTCCCTTTCTTCGAAGGAGTATCATCATTTCCGCCATTACCTTGGTAAACACCCTCGGTGCCGTGGAGAGTCCAAACGGCAGCGTCTGGAATTGGTAATGGCAATCCTGTACCACAAATCTGAGGTACTCCTGGTGAGGATAGTAAATGGGGACATGCAAGTAAGCATCCTTGATGTCCAGGGATACCATGTAATCCCCCTCGTCCAGGCTTGCAATAACCGCCCTGAGCGATTCCATCTTGAACTTGAATTTTTTTATGTATGTGTTCAAGGATTTCAAATTTAAAATGGGTCTCACCGAACCGTCCGGTTTCGGTACCACCAACAGTGTGGAATAGTAACCCCGTCCTTGTTGAAGTAGGGGCACCTTGATTATCACCTGCTGGGAATACAGCTTGTGAATTGCCGCTAGCACAGCCTCCCTGTCTGAAGGAGTAATCGGCAAGGCAGATTTTAGGAACCGGTGGGGTGGAGACGCCTCGAATTCCAGTTTGTACCCTTGAGATACTATTTGCAGGATCCAGGGATCCACTTGTGAGCGAGCCCACTGATCGCTGAAATTTTTGAGGCGGCCCCCCACCGTACCTGGCTCCGCCTGTGGAGCCCCACCGTCATGCGGCGGACTTGGAAGAAGCGGGGGAGGACTTTTGCTCCTGGGAACCTGCTGTTTGTTGCAGCCTTTTTCCCCTACCTCTGCCTCTGGACAGAAAGGACCCGCCTTTTCCACGCCTGTTTTTCTGAGTCCGAAAGGACTGTACCTGATAAAACGGCGCCTTTTTAGGCTGTGAGGGAACATGGGGTAAAAATGCTGACTTCCCAGCAGTTGCTGTGGAAACTAGGTCCGAGAGACCATCCCCAAATAACTCCTCACCCTTATAAGGCAAAACTTCCATGTGCCTTTTTGAATCTGCATCCCCTGTCCACTGGCGAGTCCATAAGCCTCTCCTAGCAGAAATGGACAATGCACTTATTTTAGATGCCAGCCGGCAGATCTCCCTCTGTGCATCTCTCATGTATAAGACTGAGTCTTTTATATGCTCTATGGTTAGCAGAATAGTGTCCCTGTCTAGGGTGTCAATATTTTCTGACAGGGAATCTGACCACGCAGCGGCAGCACTGCACATCCATGCTGACGCAATAGCTGGTCTAAGTATAATGCCTGAGTGTGTATATACAGACTTCAGGATCGCCTCCTGCTTTCTATCAGCAGGTTCCTTGAGGGCGGCCGTATCCGGAGACGGTAGTGCCACCTTTTTAGACAAACGTGTAAGCGCTTTATCCACCCTAGGGGGTGTCTCCCAACGTGACCTATCCTCTGGCGGGAAAGGGAACGCCATTAGTAACTTCTTAGAGATTACCAATCTTTTATCAGGGAAAGCCCACGCTTCTTCACACACTTCATTTAATTCTTCTGATGGGGGAAAAACTACGGGTAGTTTTTTCTCCCCAAACATAATACCCTTTTTAGTGGTACCTGGGTTTATATCAGAAATTTGTAACACCTCTTTCATTGCTTCAATCATGCAACGAATGGCCTTAGTGGACATTAGACTAGACTCATCGTCGTCGACACTGGTGTCAGTATCCGTGTCGACATCCGCGTCTGCCATCTGAGGTAGCGGGCGTTTTAGAGCCCCCGGTGGCCTTTGAGACGCCTGGACAGGCACGAGCTGAGAAGCCGGCTGTCCCGCATTTGGCATGTCGTCAAATTTTTTGTGTAAGGAGTCGACACGTGCACGCAATTCCTTCCATAAGTCCATCCACTCAGGTGTCTGCCCCGCAGGGGGTGACATCCCTTCTATAGGCATCTGCTCCACCTCCACATCATTATCCTCATCAAACATGTCGACACAGCCGTACCGACACACCGCACACACACAGGGAATGCTCTAACAGAGGACAGGACCCACAAAAGCCCTTTGGGGAGACAGAGTGAGAGTATGCCAGCACACACCAGAGCGCTATATAATGCAGGGACTAACTGAATTATGTCCCCTATAGCTGCTGTTATATATACTGCGCCTAAATTTAGTGCCCCCCCTCTCTTTTTTACCCTTTTCTGTAGTGTAGACTGCAGGGGAGAGCCAGGGAGCTTCCTTCCAGCGGAGCTGTGAGGGAGAAATGGCGCCAGTGTGCTGAAGGAGATAGCTCCGCCCCTTTTTCGCAGACTTTTCTCCCGCTTTTTTATGGATTCTGGCAGGGGTAATTATCACATATATAGCCTCTGGGGCTATATATTGTGGTATTTTTGCCAGCCAAGGTGTTTTTATTGCTGCTCAGGGCGCCCCCCCCCTAGCGCCCTGCACCCTCAGTGACCGGAGTGTGAAGTGTGTATGAGGAGCAATGGCGCACAGCTGCAGTGCTGTGCGCTACCTTTGTAAAGACTGATGTCTTCTGCCGCCGATTTTCCGGACCTCTTCTTGCTTCTGGCTCTGTAAGGGGGACGGCGGCGCGGCTCCGGGACCGAACACCAAGGCCAGTTCCATGCGGTCGATCCCTCTGGAGCTAATGGTGTCCAGTAGCCTAAGAAGCCCAAGCTAGCTGCAAGCAGGTAGGTTCGCTTCTTCTCCCCTTAGTCCCTCGCTGCAGTGAGCCTGTTGCCAGCAGGTCTCACTGTAAAATAAAAAACCTAATTATATACTTTCTTTTTAGAAGCTCAGGAGAGCCCCTAGTGTGCATCCAGCTCGGCCGGGCACAAAATCTAACTGAGGCTTGGAGGAGGGTCATAGTGGGAGGAGCCAGTGCACACAAGGTGACCTAAAAGCTTTCTTTAGTTGTGCCCAGTCTCCTGCGGAGCCGCTATTCCCCATGGTCCTTTCAGAGTTCCCAGCATCCACTAGGACGTCAGAGAAAGTAGGCTATTTTCCAGAATACACCTGCTTCCCCAAGTAGAAAAAGGGGGGGGTCGTTGAAAAGATTTATAGTGAATCACGTCATTTTTGCCCCCGCTCACCCGCTTATTTATGCCATGATTTAGGCATGCAATATTTTAAAAATGTGGGTGTTTTCGACCACATGGAACACCACATCGTTTAAAAAGCGCCGTGCGTGGGCATGATATCGATGCCGATGCGCACCCACTGGTCGTTTGTCGCCTCCTCAGATCCCTTCAACATGCATAAGGATCTGAGGAGGTGGCAAGCGATGCCATGCAATACACGCCCCGCTGTCGCTCTTTGCTGCCGGCATGGGCAGCAAGTGCAAGACAGCACCCTGCCGGGTCCAGTCGCTTGTGATGTGTCCCTGGAGGAGGGCTTCGTGTGTTCTTTACGGTAGATTGGCAGGGACAATCCCTCTGTTGATTTTGAATGAGTCCTATGGATAAATTATTACAAAAACTTTTGCCTGCACTGTAGTATTAAGAGCATGTGGGAAGCAGTTCATTTGATTGGATGTAAATTAACGAGGTAATACTTACGATAGCCACACTTTTTACATCCCGCTCTGATATTATCCTTGTTTACACCTACAAATAAAACAAAAAAAAAGTTCAGTTACTTAAAATTGTACCTATAAAAAAAAATAAAACACTTATTTGAAATGTCGAGACGATCTACTTCATCGCATTATATATAACCATCTGGTTTTACAGTATTTCTATAGGGGTAATTCCAGTGAAGTCAGCATTACAGAAAAACACAAGAAGGTAAATGAGAAGTAGATAGATCAGACTGTACTAACCACAGCTGTAATTGCTCTCCCCTTTTCAAGGGTTTATAGCGAGTGGGCACTAGCAGGGTTCCTTAGAAGTGGGTCACAAAAATTCAAAGGGTGGAATTCAAATGGTATATCACGCCCAATCTCCTGTCTAAAATGATCCCCGTTATTGTGCATATCGTGCTCATAGTAATCAGGTTTAGCTGTGTAAAGGGTCGGGTGCCTTGCTACTCCAAGGGTAGCAAGCTGAAATAATGATGCCGTGTCCCCAAAGGCAGAAACAGAACAGGTGTGGAAAGGGGTAAAAAGCATTGAATCCCGCCCAAAGAGAGTCTTCATCAGAGGTAGAGGCGTATCTAGAGAGGAGGGGACCAGTGTGCAGACTCCGTGTGTGGGCTCCATCCTCTCCCGTAGCCGGCACCGCCGCTGTTAGCGCTCTGAGCACTGAGACTCTGGCACAGTGCCAGAGTCTACAGCGCATGCGCAGGACTCAGAAAAATGTCCGCCGCACCATTTTTGCACTGTGCCAGAGTCTCTAGTGCTCTCTGAGCTAGCAGCGGCGCTACCGGCTACAGGAGAGGAGGTGGCTCACACACTGTCACCGTTGGACGCTGGAAAATTAAGTATAGAAGAAATGGGTGCACACTGCACCCATTATAGATACGCCACTGATCAGAGGGGTCCATTCCGATTCAACTTCCGGTCTTCACTTCCGTATAAAAAGGGGACCTGGAGAGCTTCCCGCCATCCTTGACAAAGGGGTTCATTCAGAGTTGATCGTAGCTGTGCTAAATTTAGCACAGCTACGATCATTCACACTGACATGCGGGGGGACGCCCAGCAGAGGGCTAGTCCGCCCCGCATGTCAGTGCCGGTCCCCCCACAGAAGTGCAAAGGAATCGCACAGCGGCGATGCCTTTGCACTTCAAGAGTAGCTCCCGGCCAGCGCAGCTTTAGCGTGCTGGCCGGGAGCTAATCGCTCCCCGGCCCGCATCGGCTGCGTGTGACATTACGCAGACGCTGCGGCCCACCTCCGTACGGTCCGGCCACGCCTGCGTTGGCCGGACCGCTCCCACGAAACTGCGGCCAAACGCAGCTGTTCCGCCCCCTACCGCCCAGTGATCGGCTCTGCCTGTCAATCAGGCGGAGGCGATCACAGCCCTGCTACGGCCTTCTGGCATGCGCCGGCGCACCACGGCGCCGGCGCAGTAGGGACCCGTTCGCTCGGCTGCAACAAAAAGCAGCGAGCGAATGGGTCAGAATGACCCCCATAGTGCGTACAGATGCACAAAACGTGTTGGAGGCATATGAGACACATCGCCGCAAGAACGAGCTGTTTCCAGCATCCCACCGCTAGCCGAACTGTAACGTCATCCAGCTGCGACCCGCTACCGGTGAGCGGCCAGCCGGAGAATAAACAGCTTTCACTCCCACTGATGCACGGATAACATCTTACTTATGGCTAGAAGGTAGGGACACATACAGATGTAGCCACCTTTATCTTGACTGATTCTCCGCCAAGACGGACGTTTAGTCACGCTAAGGTGATAGCGGAGTTTAATCACAGGCTGGCGCGTTGAGGCGATTCTAGATACTCAGCATGCATTACACATCTCCACCACTGGGTGGCTAATGCTCCACTAATCCAGTACTTTCGATCTTACAGTATAGTGGCGGATTGATCTACAGCTCTGGCAATTGGTCAGTGACGACTGTAATGTTAATACTGTAGGTGTAACGGGAGGCGGTGGAAAAAGATGGTGACCTACATTGTGCTTTTAAAATACATGTACGGTACATGAGCGTCTGAGTTCCCTAAGGCATAATGGGAATGGTGGGCTAGCGGGAGGCGGTGGAAAATACCGTGCTTTACAAATGCGAGCGTCTGAGTCCCCTAAGGCATAGATCATTCACAACCGCAAAACTGTGATATAGAAACGGACTGTGCTCATATCAATTAACTCCTAAAGGAGCTGTAAACAGAAATACTAACATTATTTCTCTTACGTCTTAGAGGATGCTGGGGACTCCAAAAGGACCATGGGGTATAGACGGGATCCGCAGGAGCTTGGGCACACTATAAAGACTTAAACTGGGTGTGAACTGGCTCCTCCCTCTATGCCCCTCCTCCAGACCTCAGTTAGACTTTGTGACCAGGAGTGACTGGACACATATTAGGGTAGCTCTACAGAGTTTCTCTAGAAAGACTTTTGTTAGGTTTTTTATTTTCAGGGAGACCTGCTGGCTACAGGCTCCCTGCATCGTGGGACTGAGGGGAGAGAAGTCAGACCTACTTCTTCTTAGTTAAGGGCTCTGCTTCTTAGGCTACTGGACACCATTAGCTCCAGAGGGTTCGATCACTTGGTTCGCCTAGCTGCTTGTTCCCCCTGGGGGAGTCCCTACCGGTGGGGGTCCGTCTCAGATTCTTCAGTCAGGTCTGGGTTCGTTCGGATCTGGATCCTTGGGTCTTAGACATAGTGTCCCAAGGGTACAGACTGGAGTTTCAGGAGATGCCCCCCAACTGGTTTTTCGTGTCGGCCTTGCCAACTTCTCTTCCCGAAAGAGAGGTGGTAAGAGATGCGATACAAAAGTTGTGTCAACAGAGGGTCGTGGTGTCGGTTCCCCTGTCAGATCGGGGGAAAGTGTTCTATTCGAGCCTCTTTGTGGTGCCGAAACCGGACGGTTCGGTCAGACCGATGCTGAACCTAAAATCCCTCAATCCATACTTGAAAACTTTCAAGTTCAAGATGGAGTCTCTTCGAGTGGTGATCTCCAGCCTCGAAGGGGGAGATTTTATGGCGTCAGTCGACATAAAGGATGCTTACTTAAACATCCCGATATTCCCTCCTCATCAAGCCTTCCTGAGGTTCGCTGTACAGGATTGTCATTACCAATTTCAGGCGTTGCCGTTTTGGCTTTCCACGGCCCGAGGGTTTTCACCAAGATAATGGCAGAGATGATGGTCCTCCTGCGCAAGCAAGGGGTCACAATTATCCCGTACTTGGACGATCTCCTGATAAAGGCGAGGTCCAAGGAGCAGTTGTTAAGAAATGTGGCTCTATCCCTGTCGGTTCTGCGACATCACGGTTGGATACTAAATTTGCCCAAGTCTCAGTTGATCCCGACTACTCGGCTGCCCTTCCTGGGCATGTCCTGGACACGGAGATACAGAGAGTGTTTCTTCCAAAGGTCAAAGCTCAGGAAATCCAGACCATGGTCAGGGAGCTCCTGAGGCCGACAAGTGTGTTGATTCATCAATGCACTTGGGTACTAGGGAAGATGGTTGCGGCTTACGAAGCCATTCCGTTTGGCAGGTTTCATGCCCGGGTGTTTCAGTGGGATCTGCTAAAAAAATTAATAAGATTTACTTACCGGTAAATCTATTTCTTGTAGTCCGTAGTGGATGGTGGGGACTCCGTAAGGACCATGGGGAAAAGACGGGCTCCGCAGGAGACAGGGCACTTTAAGAAAGAATTTGGATACTGGTGTGCTCTGGCTCCTCCCTCTATGTCCCTCCTCCAGACCTCAGTTAGAGAAACTGTGCCCGGAAGAGCTGACAGTACAAGGAAAGGATTTTGGAATCCAGGGCAAGACTCATACCAGTCACACCAATCACACCGTATAACTTGTGATAAACTTACCCAGTTAACAGTATGAACAACGGAGCATCAGATCAACCCTGATGCAACCAAACATAACCCTTATTTAAGCAATAACTATATACAAGTATTGCAGAAGAGGTCCGCACTTGGGACGGGCGCCCAGCATCCACTACGGACTACGAGAAAAAGATTTACGGGTAAGTAAAATCTTATTTTCTCTAACGTCCTAGTGGATGCTGGGGACTCCGTAAGGACCATGGGGATTATACCAAAGCTCCCAAACGGGCGGGAGAGTGCGGATGACTCTGCAGCACCAAATGAGCAAACACAAGGTCCTCCTCAGCCAGGGTATCAAACTTGTAAAACTTTGCAAAAGTGTTCGAACCTGACCAAGTAGCCGCTCGGCAAAGCTGTAATGCCGAGACCCCTCGGGCAGCCGCCCAAAAAGAGCCCACCTTCCTTGTGGAGCGGGGTTTTACCGATTTTGGAAGCGGCAATCCAGCCGCAGAATGAGCCTGCTGAATCGTGTTACAGATCCAGCGAGCAATAGTTTGCTTTGAAGCAGGAGCACCCAGCTTGTTGGGTGCATACAGGATAAATAGCGACTCAGTTTTCCTGACTCTAGCCGTTCTGGCTACATAAACCTTCAAAGCCCTGACCACATCTAGTAACTCGGAATCCTCCAAGTCACGAGTAGCCACAGGCACCACAATAGGTTGGTTCATATGAAAGGATGACACCACTTTTGGCAGAAATTGTGGACGGGTCCGCAATTCTGCCCTGTCCATATGAAAAACCAGATAGGGGCTTTTATGTGACAAAGCCGCTAATTCTGACACACGCCTAGCTGAAGCCAAGGCTAATAGCATGACCACCTTCCACGTGAGAAATTTTAACTCCACGGTTTTGAGTGGCTCAAACCAGTGTGACTTCAGGAAACTCAACACCACGTTAAGATCCCAAGGTGCCACTGGAGGCACAAAAGGAGGCTGAATATGCAGCACTCCTTTTACAAACGTCTGGACTTCAGGAAGAGAAGCCAGTTCTTTTTGAAAGAAAATGGATAGGGCCGAAATCTGGACCTTAATGGAACCCAATTTTAGGCCCAAAGTCACTCCCGACTGTAGAAAGTGAAGAAACCGGCCCAGCTGGAATTCCTCCGTAGGGACATTCCTGGCCTCACACCAAGCAACATATTTTCGCCATATACGGTGATAATGTTTAGCAGTCACGTCCTTCCTAGCCTTTATCAGCGTAGGAATAACCTCATCCGGAATGCCCTTTTCTGCTAGGATCCGGCGTTCAATCGCCATGCCGTCAAACGCAGCTGCGGTAAGTCTTGGAACAGACAGGGCCCCTGTTGCAACAGGTCCTGTCTTAGAGGCAGAGGCCATGGGTCCTCTGTGAGCATTTCTTGCAGCTCTGGATACCAAGTCCTTCTTGGCCAATCCGGGACAATGAGTATTGTTTTCACTCCTCTTTTTCTTATGATTCTCAGCACCTTGGGCATGAGGGGAAGAGGAGGAAATATATAAACCGACTGGAACACCCACGGTGTCACTAGTGCGTATACAGCTATCGCCTGAGGGTCTCTTGACCTGGCGCAATACCTCTGTAGCTTTTTGTTGAGGCGGGATGCCATCATGTCCACCTGTGGCAGTTCCCACCGACTTGCAATCTGCGCGAAGACTTCTTGATGAAGTCCCCACTCTCCCGGGTGGAGGTCGTGCCTGCTAAGGAAGTCTGCTTCCCAGTTGTCCACTCCCGGAATGAACACTGCTGACAGTGCTCTTACGTGATTCTCCGCCCAGCGAAGAATTCTGGTGGCTTCCGCCATCGCCACCCTGCTCCTTGTGCCGCCTTGGCGGTTTACATGAGCCACTGCGGTGATGTTGTCTGACTGAATCAGCACCGATTGGTCGCGAAGCAGGGTCTCCGCTTGACTTAGGACGTTGTATATGGCCCTTCGTTCCAGGATATTGATGTGAAGGCAAGTTTCCTGACTTGACCACAGACTTTGGAAATTTCTTCCCTGTGTGACTGCCCCCCACCCTCGGAGGCTTGCATCCGTGGTCACCAGGACCCAGTCCTGAATGCCAAATCTGCGGCCCTCGAGAAGGTGAGCACTCTGCAGCCACCACAGAAGAGACACCCTGGCCCTGGGGGATGGGGTGATCATCCGATGCATCTGTAGATGTGATCCGGACCACTTGTCCAACAGATCCCATTGAAAGGTCCTCGCATGGAACCTGCCAAAGGGAATGGCCTCGTACTATGCCACCATCTTTCCCAGGACTCGCGTGCAGTGATGTACTGACACCTGTTTTGGTTTTAAGAGGTCTCTGACCAGTGTCATGAGTTCCTGAGCCTTCTCCGTCGGGAGAAACACCTTCTTCTGGTCTGTGTCCAGAATCATGCCCAGGAAAGGCAGACGCGTCGTAGGAATCAGCTGCGACTTTGGAATATTTAGAATCCAGCCGTGCTGTTGTAACACTTCCCGAGAGCGTGCTACGCTGATCAGCAACTGCTCTCTGGACCTCGCCTTTATGAGGAGATCGTCCAAGTATGGGATAACGGTGACCCCCTGCTTTCGCAGGAGCACCATCATTTCCGCCATTACCTTGGTGAAAATTCTCGGTGCCGTGGAGAGACCAAACGGCAACGTCTGGAATTGGTAATGACAATCCTGTACCACAAATCTGAGGTACGCCTGATGAGGTGGATAAATGGGGACATGTAGGTATGCATCCTTTATGTCCAGAGACACCATAAAAATCCCCCCCTTCCAGGCTTGTGATGACCGCTCTGAGCGATTCCATCTTGAACTTGAACCTTTTCAGGTATATGTTCAGGGATTTTAAATTCAATATGGGTCTGACCGAACCGTCCAGTTTCGGAACCACAAACCTGGTCGAATAATAACCCTTTCCTTGTTGAAGGAGGGGAACCTTGACCACCACCTGCTGAAGATACAATTTGTGAATTGCAGCTAACACAATTTCCCTCTCTAAGGGGGAAGCTGGCAGGGCCGATTTGAGGTATCGGTGAGGGGGCATCTCTTCGAATTCCAGCTTGTATCCCTGAGACACAATCTCTATTACCCAGGGATCCACCTGGGAGTGAACCCACCAGTGGCTGAAATTTCGGAGACGCGCCCCCACCGGGCCTAGCTCCGCCTGTGGAGCCCCAGCGTCATGCGGTGGATTTAGTAGAAGCCGGGGAGGACTTCTGTTCCTGGGAACTAGCTGTGTTGTGCAGCTTCTTTCCTCTACCCTTGCCTCTGGCAAGAAAGGACGCACCTCGGACTTTCTTGCCTTTTTGTGAACGAAAGGACTGCATTTGGTAATACGGTGCTTTCTTAGGTTGTGAGGAAACATATGGCAAAAAATTTGACTTTCCAGCAGTAGCTGTGGAGACCAGGTCCGAGAGACCCTCCCCAAACAATTCCTCACCCTTGTAAGGTAAAACTTCCATGTGCCTTTTTGAGTCGGCATCGCCTGTCCATTGCCGAGTCAACAGGACCCTTCTGGCAGAAATCGACATTGCATTTATTCTAGAGCCCAGTAGGCTAATGTCTCTTTCAGCATCTCTCATATACAGGACAGCGTCTTTTATATGCCCCAGGGTCATTAATATAGTATCCTTGTCTAAGGTATCCAGATCCTCAGATAAGGAATCCGTCCATGCTGCTACAGCACTACACACCCAGGCCGACGCAACTGCCGGCCTTAGTAAGGTACCTGAATGTGTATAAATGGACTTCAGGGTACCCTCTTGCTTTCTATCCGTAGCATCTTTTAGGGTGGCCGTATCCTGTGACGGCAGGGCTACCCTTTTGGATAAGCGTGTTAGAGCTTTGTCCACCCTAGGGGAGGATTCCCAGCGTACCCTATCTGTTGGCGGGAAGGGATACGCCATAAGCATCCCTTGGAAATCTGCAGTTTTTTATCTGGAGATTCCCAAGCCTTTTCACATAACTCATTTAGCTCATGTGAAGGGGGAAAGGTCACCTCCTGCCTTTATTCCCCATACATATGAACCCTCTTGTCAGGGACTGGGGTTTCCTCTGTGATGTGCAACACCTCCTTCATTGCTATAATCATATAACGTATAGCTTTAGCCAATTTAGGCTGTAACTTTGCATCATCATAGCCGACACTGGAGTCAGACTCGGTGTCTGTGTCAACAATTTGGGATAGTGGGCGCTTCTGAGACCCTGACGGCCTCTGCGACATAGGATCAGGCATGGGCTGAGACCCTGACTGTCCTAAGGTTTCAACTTTATCCAACCTTTTATTCAAGGAATTAACATCATCATTTAAAACCTTCCACATATCCATCCAATCAGGTGTCGGCACCGCCGGCGGCGACCCCACATTCATTTGCTCCTGCTCTGCTTCCACATAGCCTTCCTCGTCAAACATGTCGACACAAGCGTACCGACACACCACACACATACAGGGGATGCTCTTTTTGAAGACCGTTCCCCCACAAGGCCCTTTGGAGAGACAGAGAGAGAGTATGCCAGCACACACCCCAGCGCTATATGTCCCAGGAATCACACAGTAACTTAGTGTTAACCCAGTAGCTGCTGTATATAAAGCTTTTTGCGCCTAATTTATGTGCCCCCCCCCTCTCTTTTTACCCTGTTCTACCGTGTTTCTGCAGGGGAGAGCCTGGGGAGCTTCCTCTCAGCGGTGCTGTGGAGAGAAAATGGCGCTGGTGAGTGCTGAGGAAGAAGCCCCGCCCCGTCAGCGGCAGGCTTCTGTCCCACGTTTGTGTGTAAAATAATGGCGGGGGCTCATGCATATATACAGTGCCCAACTGTATATATGCTACTTTTTGCCAAGAGGTCTCTAATTGCTGCCCAGGGCGCCCCCCCTGCACCCTACAGTGACCGGAGTGTGTGGGTTTAATGTGGGAGCAATGGCGCACAGCTGCAGTGCTGTGCGCTACCTCAGTTTGAAGACTGGAGTCTTCTGCCGCCGCTTTTGAAGTCTTCTTGCTTCTGTCACCGGCTTCCGTCTTCCGGCTCTGCGAGGGGGACGGCGGCGTGGCTCCGGGATCGGACGACAAAGGGCGAGATCCTGTGTACGATCCCTCTGGAGCTAAGCAGGACCTATCTTCAGTGAGTAGGGCTGCTTCTCTCCACTCAGTCCCACGCTGCAGAGAGTCTGTTGCCAGCAGATCTCTCTGAAAATAAAAAAACCTAACAAAATACTTTCTTATAGCAAGCTCAGGAGAGCTCACTAAGTAGCACCCAGCTCGTCCGGGCACAGATTCAAACTGAGGTCTGGAGGAGGGACATAGAGGGAGGAGCCAGAGCACACCAATATCCAAATTCTTTCTTAAAGTGCCCTGTCTCCTGTGGAGCCCGTCTATTCCCCATGGTCCTTACGGAGTCCCCAGCATCCACTAGGACGTTAGAGAAAATGGTACAGGTCTCACCTGCACATGCACCGGAAAATAACTATCTTCCAGAGCCAGGATTTCTCTCCTGTGGTGGCTGCAAGGCTCTCACCTTCTAGAGGGACGCCGATTCAGAATCCAGGACTGGGTCCTGCTGACAACAGATGCAAATCTCAGAGGCTGGGGCGCAGTCACGCAAGGAAGAAATTTCCAGGGAAAGTGGTCAAGCCAGGAATCTTGTCTCCACATAAATGTTCTCGAGTTGAGAGCCATTTACAATGGCCTGCTGCAAGCAAAGAACCTTCTTCAGGGTCTCCCTGTCCTAATCCAGTCGGACAAAATAACAGCAGTGGCATACGTAAACCACCAAGGCGGAACAAGGAGCAGGGTGGCTATGGAGGAGGCCACAAGAATCCTACGCTGGGCGGAACAGCACGTGAGCGCTCTGTCAGCAGTCTTCCTCCCGGGAGTAGACAACTGGGAAGCAGACTTCCTCAGCAGACACTATCTCCATCCGGGAGAGTGGGCTCTTCATCAAGAGGTATTTGCAGAAGTGACAAAGCGTTGGGGACTTCCTCTGATAGACATGATGGCATCTCGCCTCAACAAGAAGCTTCGAGGTATTGTTCCAGGTCGAGGGACCCCCAGGCCAGCGCAGTGGACGCCCTGGTGACTCCGTGGGTGTTTCCGTCTGTGTATGTGTTCCCTCCGCTCCCTCTCATTCCGAAGGTGCTGAGGATCGTTCGACGAACAGGGGTTCAGGCGATACTCGTTGTTCCAGATTGGCCACTGAGGGCCTGGTATCCGGATCTTCAAGAATTACTAGTTCAAGATCCCTGGCCGCTTCCTCTCTGAGAGGACCTGTTGTTGCAGGGGCCCTGCGCGTTTCCGGACTTACCGCGGCTGCGTTTGATGGCGTGGAAGTTGAGCGCCAAATCATAGCTCGGAAGGGTATTCGGAGGTCATCCCCACAAAACATTATCACCGTATTTGGAGGAAATAGGTTTCATGGTGTGAGACCAAAGCAGCTCCGGCGGACGAGTTTCACTTGGGTCGGTTTCTCCATTTTTTGTCTCACAAGAGCCCGTATTTGATTTTCCATTCGGATAGAGTGGAGTTGAGGACTAGTCAACAATTTCTGCCGAAGGTGGTTTCTTCGTTCCACATTAACCAACCTATTGTGGTGCCTGTGGCTACGGATGCTGTGGCGGTTCCGAAGTCTCTTGATGTTGTAAGAGCTTTGAAAATGTATTTCGACAGAACGGCTCGTACCAGGAAAACAGAAGCTTTGTTTGTCCTGTATGCTTCCAACAAGATTGGAAATCCTGCTTCTAAACAAACTATTGCTCGCTGGATTTGTAATACGATTCAGCAGGCTGATTCTTCGGCTGGGTTACCGTTGCCGAAGTCGGTAAAGGCCCATTCTACTAGGAAGGTGGGCTCTCCTTGGGCGGCTGCCCGAGGGGTCTCGGCACTTCAGCTTTGCCAAGCAGCTACGTGGTCGGGATCAAACACATTTGCTAAGTTTTACAAGTTTGATACCCTGGCTGATGAGGACCTCATGTTTGCTCAATCAGTGCTGCAGAGTCGTCCGCACTCTCCTGCCCGGTCTGGAGCTTTGGTATAGACCCCATGGTCCTTTTGGAGTCCCCAGCATCCTCTAGGACGTAAGAGAAAATAGGATTTTAATACCTACCGGTAAATCTCCTAGTCCGTAGAGGATGCTGGGTGCCCATCCCAGTGCGGACTGTTACTTGCAGTTGTAGTATTACTGGTTGTATTTGTTTACACATGGGTTGTGTATTAGTTTATTCCTCTTGTTGCTGTTAGTTCATACGGTTATCTGGTTTCATACTACTCCAGTTGTACGGTATGTTGTGGTATGGGCTGGTATGTTTCTTGCCCTTTGTTTAAACAAAAATCCTTTCCTCGAAATGTCCGTCTCTCCTGGGCACAGTTCCTATAACTGAGGTCTGGAGGAGGGGCATAGAGGGAGGAGCCAGTTCACACCCAGTTTAAGTCTTTATAGTGTGCCCAAGCCTCTGCGGATCCCGTCTATACCCCATGGTCCTTTTGGAGTCCCCAGCATCCTCTACGGACTAGGAGAAAAGGATTTACCGGTAGGTATTAAAATCCTATTTTCTTTTCAGGTGCCACGTTTATATACATTGTTTATACACATTTTAGACACTTATATGTTGTTACTCAGCACTCGTTATTTATTTCCAAAGGAAATACAGCACAGCTACATATCACTTTCACTCATTCTGACAAAAAGAAGCTGGTACACAACTGTTCAAATGTAATCCTTCACCCTAGTGTTTAGATTTAATGTTCCCAAAACCAGATGTTTCGTACAAAAAACTGCAGCAACTTTGTGATGCTGCATTCAGATCGCAAATGCCGGATCCTACCCGGTAAGAGAAACGTGTACTTACCGGGTGGGATCCGGCATTTGCGCTCCGTTGCTGGCTTTCCGACCCGGCAATATACCGGGTCGGTTGCCATAGCAGCGGAGGGCGCAGCAGCAGCAGGGGCGGGGGTGGAGGCGGCGCCGGGAGATGAGCTCATCTCCTGCGCCGCCTCTGCCTATGCTGTGAATGGGAGCAGTGTCGCATCGGAACGGCTCCCATTCACACTGCGCCTGACCCGGTATTCAACCCGGTAATAACCCTTCTTTTTTACCGGGTTGAATTACCGGGTCAGGCGACCCGCTAATTCTGAAAAGGACCTTTCACATCGCACACTGACCCGTTTCGACACGGCAATATGCCGTGTCGATACCGGGTTTTTAGTGCGATGTGAAAGGGGTATTATTTAGTAATAGTTTTTTTGTTAATCATAACAAAAATTGCAAGCAGACTTCTCTGAGGAGCGACAGGTCAGATATTAAAGTTATTAGTACAAACCCCTAATGGAAAGCTCTGAAAACTATACAGGTTACCATTATTCAACATCTGTGAGTGTGAGTTCTGCTCATTACAACTGACCTGCAACCTTCCTTAGCCGTAATGCTTACATAAGAGCTGTTACACTGGAGCTGCTTACTTCCTCAGTCCAAATCCTTACATAGGAGCTGCTCTGTCTATAGGAAATATTCAATTGTTTTGCGGCCCAAACTCCTGTCTAAAGTGATGGGAGAGTGCGTGGAGCAGTACGGCCGGTGTAATGGTTAACATTACTGCCTCACAGCACTGAGGTCATGGGTTCGATTCCCATCACGCCCCTATCAGTGTGGAGTTTGTATATTCTCCCCGTGTTTGCCTGGATTTGCTCCAGGTACCCTGGTTTCCTCCCACAATCCAAAAATATCCTGTTGGGTTTTTCTTTGAAGCCAATTAACCTTAGTGTGAATGTGTCTGTGTGTACATGCGGTAGGAAATATAGATTGTAAGCTCCACTGGGACCGATATGAATGGCCAAATATTCTCTTTAACGCGATGCGGAATATGTGTGCGCTTTATAAATAACTGGTAATAAATAATAATCATCATTTCAGAAGAAGGTCTGTCCTGTCTCCACATTGCAATGGCTCTCACTGCAAGGGACATAGGACATAATGGAGTGGCGCGGAGGGGGCGAGAGGGGGGACAGAACAGCAGACAGGGTGGTGGGGCCAGACAGAGCGGAGGGCGGTTGACCGTGGTGACCCGAGGAAAACTAAGTGCACCGAATGTGAATCCTTTTGCATTCAAAATAATTGCCATTTTAAATCCAGCAGGTAAAAACAGTTATAAAATCGGCAACTTCGGGGATATGCTGCTTAGTAAACATAGCCCTATGACAGGTCCCTGACCATACTCGAAGCTTCTATCTCACAAGCTGCACAACTATAAGTAATATTCAAGACAATTTTGTTATTCTGCTCACATCCAGTCATATCTGAAACCACCCACCTGTTATGCCATGGCAATGACCGGGTCACTTTTACTAGGATGAACAGACGGATTGATGAAAACATGATAGACTAAATCATTTAAGTTTAGCTCTGCCCAACATAAAAACAAAATTAAGGCCCACGAAAAGGCAACTGCCTAAAGGTTATAGAGTTAGAGCTTGTATTAAAATTCAACGGAGAGTGTTATAAACAGCAAATGCTATCACACACGTCAGGGAATAATTCAGCAGAGGTTTGCAGGTTATACATTACATGCACATAATTACACACTAACAATAGTGTTAAGTACAAGTCAATATATTGCTATTAAGATGACTTTATGTGATCCCATCTGCCGGTAAATCGTATGCATTCCATGCAAGGTGCCACTGTGCTCTACAACTCTGGACAGCAGTGACGTGCAGTGAGGTAAATGGCTCAGGAGGCACTGGCTAGTACCAGAGACTGATTTACAAGCAATATATGAGCCAAAGGGTTCATCTGGGCATTATACAAAAGGTGCAGCAGTATAAACTCCTGGAAATTTGGTGAGTTTTGATCAGAGATGTGCGGAAGAGATAGGTCGGGGGGAAGAACTGCCACACGTACGTACGTATGTATGACTGTACTGTACTGTACATGGGCAGACTAAGTGGTTTTCTTCTGCTGTCACATTCTGTGTTTCTAAATGGATGCTCATGCCTGCTGGGGTATAGAGGGAGAGGAGCCAGCTACAATTCTGAAGAAAAAAAGAGGAGGATACAGCGCTAACAATTAAACACAATTTAATATACTAAATTAGAAATATACAAACATATATAAAATTCATTTTATTAATAGCCAGCAAGCTTGAGAATTTATAAAAATTAAATTTTATACCCCGAGACGTGTCCCTTTATTGTATAGACAGTTCCTAATATAGGACAAATAAATGTGTAACCAAATGGATGGATGCACAGTATTACCAACTTATTGCTCCTGAGTATTGGATCCGTAGCGATGGTTCCTATTGACAGCAGGACTCCATGCAATGATGCCGGTATACTTGCTCCACAATACGGCTTAACGTGGTTTTGCGAGTATGAACCCGGACACTCCATATCTGGTGCAAATTCTCCACACTTTGGCTTTATGCTCCTGAATATTGGATCCGTAGCGATGGCTCCTATGGGCAACAGGCCTCCATGCAATGGTAGTGGTATCCTGGGACCAAGATGCGGCTTGATATAAAGTTGGAGCGTGAGCCGAAATGAGTCAAAGTCCAGTGGAGATTGAGGATTAGAGCATAGGTCACACAGGTCTCTTTGGGTACAACGTTGACAGTCTCCACTGACGCGTTCCGCTGCTTCAGACAGCTTTGTCAAAGGTTTGTGAGAACTGTCCTGATCCCCTTTATATATGGTATAGGTAACCACACTCTCATCCTTTTGGGTACTTGCTAATAAAACAATCAACTTAATAAATATTGCAACACACATGTGATCGCCCTGTTCGGCACTTCATAGGCTGATGGGCGGTCACGGGTTGGATATCACGTCACATGGACAATACCACATAATGGAAACCAACCAATAGGTTGAATGAACTGTCAGCGTGTATTTACAACAAGGAATTACCGATCACGTGATTGGAACCAATTAAGAATAAAAAGTGTAATAAAAATGTTTCTTGCACTATACAGCCAGTACTAATGGCCTCTATTTGTATTTTTGCCTCTTTTTTGCTCCTATGTTACTATATAATTGATTGCAATATTTATTAAGTTGATTGTTTTATTAGCAAGCACCCAATAGGATGAGAGTAAAGTTACCTATACCATATACAAAGGGGATCAGGACAGTTGTCACACACGTTTGACAAAGCTGCCTAGAGCAGCGAAACGCATCAGTGGAGACTGTCAACGCTGTACCCAAAGAGACCTGTGTGACCTATGCTCTAATCCTCAATCTCCACTGGACTTTGACTCATTTCGGCTCACGCTCCAACTTTATATCAAGCCGCATCTTGGTCCCAGGATACCGCTACCATTGCATGGAGTCCTGTTGCCCATTGGAGCCATCGCTACGGATCCAATATTCAGGAGCATAAAGCCAAAGTGTGGAGAATTTGCAGCAGATATTGAGTGTCCGGGTTCATACTCACAAAACCACATTAAGCCGTATTGTGGATCAAGGACACTGCCACCATTGCATGGAGTCCTGCTGTCAACAGGAACCATCGCTACGGATCCAATACTCAGGAGCAATAAGTTGGTAATACTGTGCATCCATCCATTTGGTTACACATTTATTTGTCCTATATTGGGAATGGTTTATACAACAAAAGGAACACTATCTCCGGGTATAAAATTAAATTTTTAAAAATTCTCAAGCTTGCTGGCTATTAATAAAATTTATTTTTATATTTCTAATTTAGTATATTAAATTGTGTTTAATTGTTAGCACTGTATCTTCTTCTTTTTCGGTTATCATTACCTTGTATAGAGACGGACCATCTCCCATTATACAGCAGCTAGGAAAGCACCTCATGTTTAGCACCCAATCATATATCTCCTATATATTATCCCAAGTCTGTGACTCTGTGCTGGCCGTAACGCTGGGCGGAGTCACAGATGTGGGCAAAGCTACTGACGTCACACACCCTTCTCCCCCCGGACCCGCGCTGAAGATGTGAGGGCGGGAGGCGACGCTCTGTCTGAAGCCGAGCGCCTGTCACTCCCGCTCCCCGCATGAGCCCCGGCGCCTCTCTCCTGCCGTCTGCCCAGTGAGGAGAGAGGCAACCCTCCGTCCGGACCTCCAGGTACAGCGGGTCCCTGGCTGCCGGGAGGGGGGGGGGGGGGGGGGGAAGGAAAGATGTGCCTGGCACCCTGGGGGGGAAATGTGCCTGCCGAGGGGGAAGGTCTGCCTGGCGGGGGGGAACATGTGCCTCGCGGGGGAGATGTGCGGCTCACGCGGCAGCGCACACTGCTGTGCTCACCAGCTGCCGAGGGAGATGTGCCTGGCTGGGGGGGGGGGGGGGGGGACATGTGCCTGGCTGGGGGGGGGGGGGGGGACATGTGCCTGGCTGGGGGGGGGGGGGGGGACATGTGCCTGGCTGGGGGGACATGTGCCTGGCTGGGGGGACATGTGCCTGGCTGGGGGGACATGTGCCTGGCTGGGGGGACATGTGCCTGGCTGGGGGGACATGTGCCTGGCTGGGGGGACATGTGCCTGGCTGGGGGGACATGTGCCTGGCTGGGGGGACATGTGCCTGGCTGGGGGGACATGTGCCTGGCTGGGGGGGGGGGGGGAACGACATGTGCCTGGCTGGGGGGGGGGGGGAATGTGCGGCAGAGCGCCTCACGCGGGAGCAGGGACACCCCACAGTTACCCTGACACTGCGCCTGGGTGGCCTGCGGACCTGCTGCTGCTAATGGACAACCACCCCCAGCGCCTCCTTACCCCCTACCCCACCTGTGGCACCCCCACACTCGCCCATCCACCACCTTCCACCATCCGCTGCACCACCACCCCACCCCCACATTCCGCGCCTCCAGACCCCCAGCCTCTACAGACACCCTCCCCCATCCACCGTCAACCCCCGCAGCCGCACATCCCCCACACGCAACGCCTCCTCACCCCATACCGCACCTGCAGCACACCCGCAGCCACCCATCCACCACCCGCACTGCCCTCGGACCCGTCCACCATCCGCCGCACCTGCCACTCCCCCACACGCAGCGCCTCCAGACCCTCTACACCACCCACGCACCCCACTCCGCTGCCCCTCCCTCATCCACAGAACATCCCATCCGCACACCCCCATCCGCAGGAGACCCACAACATCTACAGACATCCTCCCCCATCAGCAGTCATTCCCCGCAACCAACCCCACCTCCTGACCTCCTACCCCACTGCACCCACCCGCAGCGCCTCCAGACCCCCTCCCCCATCTGCCACACTCCCGCACCTGCTCCTCCCCCACATGCATCGCTTCTGGACCCCCTACCCCACCCTCAGCGCACTCACCCCTTCCCCACCCGCACCACCTTCTGACAGCCTGCCCCACTGCACCCGCCCCTCCACCACCCGCAGCACCTCCCAACCCCCTCCCCCATGTGCTGCACCTGCCCCTCCCCCACACACGGCACACTCGCCCCTTCCCCACCTGCAGCGCCTCCGGAACCCCCTCCCCCATCCGCCAGATCCCAGTACCTGCCCCTCCCCTACCCGCCGCTCCTCCCGACCCCATGTGCCGGACCCCCCTACGCCACGCGCGTCACTTCCGGACCCCCCTACGCCACCCGCGGCGCACTCGCCCCTTCACCACCTGCAGCGCCTCCGGAACCCCCTCACCCATCCCCCAGATCCCCGTACCTGCCCCTGCCCTACCCGCGGCACCCCCCGCTCTCCCCCACCCATACCGCCTCCGGATCCCACTCCCCCGCACATCCCCACCCGCAGCGCCTCACGACCCCATCCGCGTTCTCCCCCACACCCGCTGCATTCTGTACAGTGTGCCCTGCAGGCGCTGTTCACACCGTCGCAAGGGACTACGCCCCCTTCACCATCCAATGCCCTTTCATTGTGCAATATTTAACCACTCACAAAACTAGGAATGCAGGTAATACTTCATATAATACATATATTGAACGGCATACAGGGGTTAAGGGGGCGTAGCCCCTTACGACGGTGTGAAGAGCGCCCGCAGGGCGCGATGAATCACCTAATACTAGGTATATATATCTTTTGCATTAACAATTCTGAAGAAACTTCAGTGTCCTAGTGGACGAAGGAGAAAAAGGACAGAATATGATGTGGGTATATGGTAACCCATTTTTTTTTTTTAAGTGCTTTACAATGGACATATTGGTAGATGAGAGTTTGAAGGTATAATGTAGGAGTCAGAGGCAGATTTAACCACTTAACTGACAATTTTTCCCCTCCCCAAAATGGTCGGGTTTTTTTTTTTTCTTTTTTGAGTGAATTATTGTAGGTGAAGAACATGAATTTAACCCTATCCAAAATGATTTTAGTTATATCGCGGCTTTCATTTTGAAAGCTGGGATAGCTTCCAGGTACACAGGGGTGCTTGCGGAGGTGGAGCTGGTGGACTAGGAAGTGCGGCAATAGGTGGAACGTACGCCATTTATGTGAGTGGAACACAGGTAACGGTAATCAGTGGATAAGTCTGAGTTTGAGTTAGTAACTTGCTATTGTTATATTGATTGGATTTTATCAATGTGGTGGTATGAATACGGTTCAGTCATGACATAGGATGCAGTTATTTGACTGTTTATAGAATGTGCTTTTTTTAGATTTGAGTACAACAAGGGGTTAATTGTGTTAATTGATTAACTCTCTGCTTTGGGGGTGGGTCTATGGGGTATATATGTATGTCTTGTCCACTGCATGGATAGCTTGACAGCAGCTACTCTTTGCACTGTTGTTGATCTGAATAAAATTCAACTTTTTTTGGAAGACTGGCTATGATTGGAGTGGTGTCCATTGGATTCGCTCAGATTAGGATGCTCAACCCAGCAACTGAATTAGTTATAAGAGTGTGGATACTTTTGAAACATCACGACAATCGCGGCTTTCATTTTGAAAGCTGGGATAGCCTCCAGGTACACAGGGGTGCTTGGGGGGGTTAATTTACACTCCCCAGCGTCTGCTATTGTCTTCAGCCGCTGAAGGGATGGGGGGGTCCAGCCGTGCTGACCGATCAGCAGTGATTGGCAGCACAGCAATCAGTGGGGGAGAGTGCAGGGAGGCAAAGGGACCTTCCGGTCCCCCTGAGAGCAGCAGCGGAGGGAAGTTTCCCTTCCCTGCCATTGCCAACACTGTTTATCTGACTGGTCGCATTCTGTGCGACCAGATCAGATAAAGTACTTGCAGGCATGGTCGCATCTGATGCGACCATGCCTGACAAGTGAGCACTTGATCAAGATGGCTGAAGTTTGAAATACATGAAGGGAAGCTGCTGTAAAGCTTATGTGGCATAATTTAAATTGTATTCTAGAGGCTGATGAGAGCCAGTGTAAGCACTTGCAGAGTGGTACAGTGGACATGGAGAACTGGAGTATCATTCTTGCTAGAATATTTTAACAGCCTACAACTGCTTTTAATTTGGGTGCTACACAGAAAGCAAAGCTGGAAATCTATGGGAGAAACTGATCTAGTGACAGGATAAAAATCTTCACAGAAAGCGAATAACAAATGGAAGCATGTGTAATGGATTCTACTACCCTGGAAATAGGGTCGCTACTGTATAAGGCAGTGGTAGCCAACCCTGGTCCTCGAGAGCTACCAACAGGTCACATTTTCCAGCTCACCTCGCACTGCACAGGTGCAGTCATTACTCAGACACATTATAAAAGATCCATAGATGGAGCTAACTACTTAACTTGTGATTCTGTGAGGAGACCTGGAAAATGCTAACTGTTGGTAGCTCTCGAGGACCAGGGTTGGCTATCACTGCTATAAAGGGGTTAGGTTCACAACGCTGGCGGTCAGAATACAGACTGCGGCATCTCGACAGTGTGAACCCCCGACAGAAAGAAGATAAGTATAGTTACCTTCCACCCAATGGCCCCCTTAACCCTCCCTTCCCACAGACTAAACCTAACATCCCCCGCCCCTCCCCAGCCCAACCCTAACCTCCTCTTCCCGCAGCCTAAACACACCATTTAGCCCCCCGCAGCCTAACCCAAACCGTCTCCAGGGGCCCCTACACCTAAACTCCCATCCCCCAGCTTGCCTCTCCTGCAGCCCAGCAGTGGGACATTCAGGATCTTGGGTGTTGGTATGCCGGCACTGGGATTGTGATCCCGTTCAGGATTCCAGCACCAGCATTCTGGTGTAGGTATTTTGACAGCTGGGATACCGACCGGCTCCCGCTATAAAAGGTGCATACACATGGTGCGATATGCACTTAACTTTCCTTACGATTTTGACTACATAGTCAAAATCGTAAGGAAAGTTAGTGCATATTGCAACGTGTGTACACAGCTTTTGATGCCGATGCGCGGTCCCACGGGATTGGCATCGCAAGAAAAAAATAAAAAATAGACTGTGCAGGCAGTCCAACATATACTATATCGGCCTGGCCCCATCGAATAGTCAATGTCGGGCTAACGCCGCATCCACACAGCTTAAGTCTTTATGATGTCTCACATTCTGGTCACATTCTATTCATGGAGGTAGCAATCTAAAGCTCCTGGACACAGTAGCCAGTGCCTTATTGCCATGAGTGGTGGATTGCAGACTTGTTTTTCCCAGTAACGTAACTGCTCCAAACGCACTGGGCTGATTTCGAGTTGGACACAAGTGGAAGTGTGGATGGATCTCCTGCATTTTAGCATACTGTACACACAGATTGATTGCTAGCTCGTGTGGAATTATCCATCCAGCAGCAGACCATATTAATGAAAACAGGATTTTAATTCCCTACCGGTAAATCCTTTTCTCGTAGTCCGTAGAGGATGATGGGGTCCATTTAGTACCATGGGGTATAGACGGGTACACTAGGAGCCACTGGAACGTTAAGAGATTAATAGTGGGGACTGGCCCCTCCCTCTATGCTCCTCCTACCAGACTCAGTCTACAAATTTTGCCCGAGGAGACGGACATACTTCGAGAGAAGGAAATACAAAGATAGTGGTGAGATTCACACCAGCTCAAATATACCAAATAAGGAAAGCCAAGCTAACCAACTTGGAACAATTCAGCAACGGCTGAACCAAGTAACAATGCAGGAATACGAAGCACTGGGCGGGCGCCCAGCATCCTCTGCGAACTACGAGAAAAGGATTTAACGGTAAGTAATTACAATCCTATTTTCTCTTACGTCCTAGAGGATGCTGGGGTCCATTTAATACCATGGGGATGTACCAAAGCTCACAGTATGGGAGGGAGAGTGCTGAGATTCCTGCAGAACAGAGTGACCAAATGTTAGGTCCTCAGAGGCCAAAGTATCGAACTTGTAGAACTTAGCAAACGTGTTCGACCCAGACCAAGTAGCTGCTTGGCAAAGCTGTAAAGCCGAGACACCCCGGGCAGCCGCTCAGGAAGAACCCACTTTACGAGTAGAGTGTGCCTTAACAGATTTTGGACACGGCAAGCCTGTTGTCGAATAAGAATGCTGGATAGTAAACCTGATCCAGTGAGAAATCATCTGCTGATAAGCAGGACACCATGTTGGGATCATAAATGACAAATAAAGCATCCGACTTCCTGTGACGAGAAGTTCTCTTCACATAAATTTTCAAAGCCCTCACCACATCCAAGGACTTTGAGGTAATTGAGGAGTCAGTAGCCACTGGCACCACAATAGGTTGGTTGATATGAAAAACCAATACAACCTTTGGAAGAAACTTCTGACGCGTTCAGAGCTCAGCTCTCTCTTCATGGAAAATCAAGTAGAGGCTCTTGCATGACAATGCCCCCAATTCTGACACATCTAGCAGATGCCTTAACGTCCACCTCCTGCAAAGGTTCGAACAAATCCGATTGCAGGAACTGCAGCTCCACATTAAGATCCCAAGATGCCGTAGGAGGCACAAAGGGTGGTTGGATGTGCAGAACCCCTTCCAAGAATGTCTGAACGTCAGGGAGGGCAGCCAATTGTTTCTGGAAGAAAATGGACAAGGTCGAAATCTGGACGTTTATGGAGCCCAAGCATAGGCCCACATCCACACCTGCTTGCAGAAAGAGGAGACACAGTCCCAGTTGAAACTCCACCATTGGAAACTTCTTGGATTCACACTAATACACATTTTTTCCAAATCCAATGATAATGTTTAGACGTAACCCCCTTCCTAACTTGTATCAGCATAGGAATGACCTTTTTCGAAATACCCCTCCGAGCTAAGATCTGGCGCTCAACCTCCATGCCGTCAAAAGTAGCCACGGTAAGTCTTCATAAGCAAACGGCCCCTGTTGCAGAAGGTCCTCGTGAAGAGGCCTCGGATCCTCCAGCAGCGATTCCAGAAGAACAGCATACCAAGCCCTCCTTGGCCAGTCCGGAGCAATGAGGATCGCCTGAACTCGGGTTCTTTTTTATTAAATTTGAGAATCCTTGGGATTAGTGGAAGTGGAGGGAACACACACACACACACTGACTGGAACACCCAGAGTTACCAGTGCGTCCACCGCCACTGCCTGTGGGTCTCTCGACCTGGAACAATACCAGCGAGGCTTCTTGTTGAGGCGAGATGCCATCATGTCCGAGTTACGCCCCATTGGCTTGTCACCTCTGCGAACACTTCCGGATGGAGGCCCCATTCTCCTGGATGGAGATTGTGTCTGCTCTGGAAGTCCGCTTCCCAGTTGTCCACTTTCCGTAATGAAGATTGCCGATAGCGCTATGGCGTGCTTTCCTGCCCAGAGTGTCAGGCTCCGGAGCCTTATCTCCGGCGGGTGCTCCCGCGGGTTACCGTCCCGCTGGTTGGCGTGGCTGCAGCATCGGGGAGCTGCTGGAGGCGGGTCCTTCTGGACTGATGTGCGGCTGCCGGGGGTCTGGAGAGCCGGGCGCTGCGTCGGGGATCGCTGCGGTAAGGTCCTCCCTCTAGTGGTGACACAGTAAAATATATATTATATATATATATATATATATATATATTAGAACATGAAGTAAGTGGCACTCTAAGTCTGATACAAAGTCAAATGTATTTCACACACATAGTGAACCGACGTTTCGGGGACCAAGCGCCCCTTTGTCAAGGTGAACAACAGTGTACATAATCAAATTCATACCTTTTAAAGAAGCAGAAAACCCGCCAAGTGCTCCACACCACGCCCGCCCGGCCGCTCGTAGTCCGTTTTCCGTTCCGGCTCCCCTGGATGACGTCATGCTCAATGCGCCCTGCGTGCGCGTCGTTGCCTTGGTTACCCGATGCTAAACACGGCCGGGCTGCGGCGCTGATCATAAAAATATAAACAGTGCATAACAACATAAATTACAGAACCATCCACCACTAAAATAAAAGGATCATCCATGTGGCTTTTAAAATCACCACGTTTAATCAATCTATTTTAACATATTTGAGGGACCGTGTATATCACACACTCTACCAAGTATCACCTAGTTGTAACAAATGATTCTATTTTAGTGGTGGATGGTTCTGTAATTTATGTTGTTATGCACTGTTTATATTTTTATGATCAGCGCCGCAGCCCGGCCGTGTTTAGCATCGGGTAACCAAGGCAACGACGCGCACGCAGGGCGCATTGAGCATGACGTCATCCAGGGGAGCCGGAACGGAAAACGGACTACGAGCGGGCGTGGAGCACTTGGCGGGTTTTCTGCTTCTTTAAAAAAGGTATGAATTTGATTATGTACACTGTTGTTCACCTTGACAAAGGGGCGCTTGGTCCCCGAAACGTCGGTTCACTATGTGTGTGAAATACATTTGACTTTGTATCAGACTTAGAGTGCCGCTTACTTCATGTTCTATCTTCTCATCTATTCCTGAGATGGCACCTAAGCAGTGAAGTGTGGAGGGGGAGTGCCGGTCCGGACTGTATGTATGCATGTGTATATGTATGTATGTATGTATGTATGTATGTATGTATGTATGTATGTATGTATGTATGTATGTATGTATGTATGCATGCATGCATGCATACATACATACATACATACATACATACATACATATATATATATATATAGTGTGTCAGAGAAAGCTGTTAGAAGCTGGCTAAAGCTGTGTGCCAAGTATATCTCCTGTGCTGGGGGCAGCCATGTTGGAGACCAGAGTATTACCAATGAAGTTCCGAATCTGTGTCCAGCCAATCCTGCGTGTTCTCCCCTTACAATAGGGGGCTGGTTCAGAGGGAGAGTGCCAGTGCTTCAAGTTACCTCCTTGCGAAAGGTTCTCCAGCTCTGTGCTCCCAGGTTACTTCTGGTTCCCTGGTACAGGTTGATCTCATCTGTCGGTTACCTAAACGCTGCTGCAGTCCTGCTGTCTAAGTCCGTTGCAACTCGTGGAAGCGTTCACGGGGTCCCAGGTCGTAGGGGAACTCCAGGTGCTAACGGCGGTTCCCGCAGAAGTCTTCATTTCTTCAAAGTCCAAGTTCTTCACCCTCGTCTTTCAATCACAAACCAGTGTCTTAATTTCTTCTTTACCGGAGTTCTTCAGCTTCACTCTTCAAGTCATTTAACCATAGACTCTAATTCTTCCAGCTTCTACAATTGCTCCAATACTCGTGTACAGCCTGAATATTCGTTAAAACTAGAGTTTTCTTCCTCCTTTTCTTTACGCCCTCCGGCCAACGTTAACACTTAGTTTGGCTTCCACCCCATGAGGAGGAATTACATTCAGCCACCTCGTCTACTCTCCTCACAGGTAGCTGTCCCTTCAGCCAAAATTCAGTTGTCGGAACCCCAACTTATGCAGAGCGTGACACAGAGGAGGATTCTTGTTACCTCTGACATTGCCGCTCTGCTCTTCTTTGTCCGATTGAACCTGAATGGCCTGATCTTGCAGAAGATGTGCCGCTTGTAGAAGGCCGTTGTAAAACTGCCCTTAGCTCCAGAATGTTTATCGGAAGGATAGATTCCAGACTTAACCACTTTCCATGGAAGTTTTCCCCTTGGGTGATGTTCACCAACCTCTGAGACTTGCATCCGTGGTGGCCCTCGAGTAGGTGAGAAGTCTGTAGCCACCAGAGGAGTGAAATTCTGGCTTTCGGCGACAGGCGTATCCGTTGTTGCATGTGAAGATGTGATCCCGACCATTTGTCGAGGAGATCCAGTTGAAAGGACCTCGCATGGATTCTTCCGTACGGAAGAGCCTCGTAGGAGGCTACCATCTTCCCAAGAAGGCGAAGCACCGATGAACCGATATCCGGGCTGGCTTCAGGACATCCCGTACCATTGATTGGATCACCAACGCTTTCTCTACCGGTAGAAATACTCTCTGCACTTCCGTGTGGAGTATCATCCCCAGGAAAGGCAGTCTCCTTGTCGGTTCCAAATGTGATTTTAGAAGATTCAGGATCCACCCATGATCCTGGAGAAGTCGAGTTGAGAGAGCAATACTCTGCAACAACCTCTACCTGGAAGATGCTTTTATCAGCAAATAGTCCAGATATGGAATTATGTTTACTCATTGCCTGCGGAGTAGCATCATCTCTGCCATGACCTTAGTGAACACTCTTGGTGCTGTGGAGAGGCCAAAAGGCAGTAGCTAGAATGGATAGTGACAATCCAGCAGCCCAAGTCTGAGATAGGCCTGGTCAGGCGGCCAGATCGGGAAGTGAAGGTATGCATCCTTGATATCCAGGGATACCAGGAATTCCCCCTCCTCCAGACCTGAGATCAACGCTCTCAGAGACTGCATCTTGAATTTGAATTCTCTCAAGAAGGGGTTCAATTTTTAGGTTTAATATCGGCCTTACCGAACCATCCAGTTTCGATACCACAAACAGGTTTGAGTAATAACCCATGTGTTTTAGGTGAGGTGGAACCGGAACAATAAATTTGTTTTGACCAATTTTGGAATGGCTTCCTGCAGGATAGCACTTTCTGTCACCGAAACTGGTAAGCCTGATTTGAAGAATCTGTGAGGTGGGAATTCCTGAAACTCCAGTCTGTTACCCTGGGTAGCAATATGTCACCCAAGGGTCTAGGCAAGATGACGCCCAGATGTGACTGAAATCTTTTAGTCTCGTTCCCACCTGCCTGATCTCCAGGCTGGGAGGTCCAACATCATGCCGAAGATTTTGAGGAAGCAGAAACTTCCTGAGAACCTGTTGGTGCAGGTTTTCTGGATTTTCCCCGACCACCCATAAAGAAGGTGGAAAGCGATTTGGATTTTTAAAATTTTGCGGTCCGAAAGGACTGCAGTGTAGACAGACGTAGGATAAGATTTCCTAGTCGGTGGTGCTGCTGAGGGGAGAAAGGATGACTTACCCGCAGTTGCGTGGAGATCCACTCATCCAATGCGTCCCCAAACAGAGCCTGACCTGTGAAGGGTAGGTTCTCCACACTTTTCTTGGATTCTGCATCCGCAGTCCATTGGCGTAGCCAGAGTCCTCTGCGTGCCGAGACCATCATGGAAGTAGCCCTTGCATTCAGCATGCCAAGATCTTTCATGGCTTCCACCATGAAGCCAGCAGAATCCTGTATGTGACGTAAAAACAATTCAATATCACTCCTATCCATAGTATCCAAGTCCCCTAGTAATGTGCCTGACCACTTTACTATGGCTTTAGAAATCCACGCACAAGCAATAGTGGGCCTTAAAGCCACGCCTGTAGCAGTGTATAGTGATTTGAGCGTAGTCTAAAAGGTAAAACCACCTTTTTAGACCACCTAGATACATAAGGGTCTACTATAGGTGGGTTTTCCCCACTTCTTTCTATCCTCTTCAAGGAATGGGAAAGCATTGAGAACTGTTTTAGTGATCTGGAATTTTTTCTCTTGGATTTCCCAGGATTTTTCAAATAAAAAAAAGTTTCATTCCTTAGAAGCAGGGAAGGTAAGCGAGGATTTCCTATTTTCTGTAAAATAAGATCCTCTACTTTTTCAGGTACCTTCTCAGAAATATGTAAAACATCCCTAATGGCTTCAATCATTAGCTGCACCCCAGGATTTTTCAAACCATGCGTTTAGTTCCTTAGACGCAGGGAATGTAAGGGAGGATTTCTTATTGTCAGTAAAGTAAGCCTCCTCTACTTGCTGAGTGACCTTATCAGTATTGTGTAAAACGTCACTAATAGCCTCAATCATGAGTTGCACCCCCTTAGCAAGGGATGCATCTCCCCCCTGCATATCCCCATCACCGTCCCCTGTATCAGAGTCGGTATCAGTGGCAACTTGCATTATCTGGGCAAGTGTATGTTTTTTTCGGGTATGTAGGTGGGGTATGTGAGGAAGTAGTGGGAGCTGAATACTTCAAACCCTCTATAGATTCTCAAAGCCTGCGTCTCTTTCTCATTATGTGACACCCGCGATGAAATCTAGGATATCATTCCCCTTAAAGAATCAACCCATGGGGGTTTGAAGGTTGGGAAAGCACATTGCAGTCCTGAGTACATGGAATAAACTCTTCAGGAGAAGATACACACTCTGCAGCACATGACACAGAGCCCTTAGACATGGTAATGTGGATATATACACTTACACACACACACACACACACACACACACACACACACACATATATAGGAAAATGTCAGACACAGTTTCCCCAGAGTACCTTCAGAGAGTCACAGCGTATAAGGAGCCAGCCACACAGCGCCCCAGTCGGTAGTTGTGATAAAATCCCACTGACTCAGGACGCCTCTCAAAGCGCCTACACTGTGTGTTACCGAGCCTTCCTGGAGCGCAGCCTGTCAGAGCTGCGCTCCCATCCTTGTGCAGCCATTCCCACCAGCGACCCGCCCCCCAAGCCGCCGGCGCTGTACTCACCACTCTTCTTTCTTCTGCCTCTGTTAGGGGGAGCGGTTGCCTCGTGGGCTTGCGATCAGCACCCTCAGGAGCTCAGTGTCCTGTCAGCGGAGATAGGGAACCAATAACTTCAAGAGTTGGTTCCTACTCCCCCTCCTAAGTCCCACGAAGCAGGAAGGCTGTTGCCAGCAGTCTTCCTGTACCTAACAACTCTTAGAAAAACAACAAAACTAGTAAAACTCCTAGGAGCTCCCCTAGCTGTCACCGGCTCCTCCGGGCACATTATCTAAACTGAGTCTGGTAGCAGGAGCATAGAGGGAGGGGCCAGCCCACACTATTAAACTCTTAAAGTGCCAGTGGCTCCCAAAAAAAACAGTCTATACCCCATGGTACTAAATGGACCCCAGCATCCTCTAGGACGTAAGAGAAATGGGCGCTTCTTGGCGCCCACCATACAATCCAACAGAACTGTTCCATCTTGTGGGAATGTAAGCCGGATTCCATGTTGAAGCATAGCGTGCATATGGGAAATACAGACACAGTAGTCTGACTGCTAGTCCGATGCCACAGCACTCATGTTTATGCCTTTTGGCTGCAGATATGTATATGAACTTCCAGAACTTTTACATGTGCAAATGTGGCACATATGTACACAATTAAGAGAGTGGTACTGGGCGCTAACTCACAAACACAAAAGTCATATAAAAAGTCTCTAATTATGAACACCTTTATGCTCATTCCAACTAGGGCGTTCCAGTTTACCATAAGAAAAGTCACTTTCACACTCCCCTTCAATAAAAGGGTGGCTGCTTATCTCGTTGTTCAGACGACCTCCATGGCAAGATATGCAGATACACAGAGGGACCTGGTCACTGAAGCCACAGGACACCTGAAGACAAACATTACTCTGGCGCCTTCTGAGAATCAGAAGGTGACTTTTATCCCCTTTACTCCACAGCCATTGGCAGACGTGGTCAGCTGGAGTGGAAGAGCCGTCCAATTGATCTGTCCGCGGTCGTCTGACCGGGACCAAGATGGCAGGAGCTCTTGGGGGAGACATGAGACACTGCTAAGTGATGACAGAGGGACATTACGCTGAAATCCAGAAACCAGCATCAGCACCCGGTGTTTTCCTGACACAAATGAATTAAGGCAGTCTGTAGGTACTACCCTGCTGCAGTAAGCTAGAGGGACAGTAAGGAATCAGAAACTGCTTAATTGTTTTACGTTACCCACTATTTACACAAATTGTAGCAAAATCAAACAAAAAAAAAAGGCCTATACATTTCTGCAGTAATTCTCACATTTCCCATATGCTGCAATATTATTGGGTTAAAAATAAATAAAAGCATATTTCACCTACTAACAACAGTTTTGTCAAAGCAGACATTATAATTACAGGTCTACAACCCACACTTCAGGACATTAGCCATTATTCCTTTGTAAAAATGGGGACAAAATGTGCAAGGTTTATAATAACTTGAATGACACACTTAGAGCTCAGACTCGGGTGATAAAAATCATCAGTGCCTGTTCAACACCTTGATGATAAACTCTCCATGCGTCATGGAACTATGTACTTAATAAGCACTACCACAGAACTCCATTATATTGTACAGGGCATTAGCACTTGTGAGCTCTGCAGGGAAACTGGATATTGGGCTCTTGTCTTAAATAATAGGATTTTGGTTACCAACCGGTAAATCCTTTTCTTGTAGTCCGTAGAGGATGCTGGGGTCCACATTAGTACCATGGGGTATAGACTAGTCCACCAGGAGCCATTGGCACTTTAAGAGTTTGAGAGTGTGGGCTGGCTCCTCCCTCTATGCACCTCCTACCAGACTCAGTCTAGAAACTGTGCCCGAGGAGACTGGCATCTTCGAGAGAATGATTGTACACAGATAGTGGCGAGATTCACAACAGCTCACACATACAAGGCACATCAAGCTAACTAGCTTGAAATGCAGCAACCGCTGAAACATTACTTACCAAGTAACAATGCAGTACTCAACTAAAACGAAGTTGTACTGAACCAAATAACGATAGCAGGAAAACGACACGCTGGGCGGGCGCCCAGCATCCTCTACGGACTACAAGAAAAGGATTTACTGGTAGGTAACCAAAATCATATTTTCTCTTACGTCCTAGAGGATGCTGTAGTCCACATTAGTACCATGGGGTTGTACCAAAGCTCCCAGAACGGGAGGGACACCGTGGAGGCTCCTGCAGAACAGATTGACCAAACTTCAGGTCCTCAGCGGCCAAAGTATTGAACTTGTAGAACTTTGCAAACGTGTTCGACGCAGACCTAGTAGCGCTCTGTAAAGCTGAGACACCCCGGGCAGCCGCCCAGGAAGAACCCACCTTATGAGTAGAGTGGGCCTTAACAGACACAGGACACGACAACCCTGCCGTAGAATACGCATGCTGGATAGTGAACCTGATCTAGCGAGAGATTGTCTGCTTAGAAGCAGGACACCCAAGTTTCTTGGGATCATACAGGACAAACAGAGTCCGATTTTCTGTGACGAGCAGTTCTCTTCACATAGATTTTCAGAGCCCTTACAACATCCAATGACTGATGAAATTGAGGAGTCAGTTGCAACTGGCACCACAATAGGTTGGTTGATATGAAATGCTGACACAACCTTCGGAAGAAACTGCTGACGTGTCTGAAGCTCAGCCCTATCTTCATGGAAGATCAAGTATGGGCTTCTACAGGACAAAGCCCCCAACTCCAACACACGTCTAGCAGAAGCTAAGGCCAACAAAGTGACAGCCTTCCATATGAGAAACTTGACCTCAACCTCCTGTAGAGGCTCAAACCAGTCCGACTGGAGGAACTGCAACACCATGTTAAGATCCCAGGGCGCCGTAGGAAGCACAAACGGAGGTTGGATGTGCAGAACTCCCTTCAAAAAAGTCTGAACCTCAGGGAGGGCAGCCAACTGTTTCTGGAAGAAAATGGATAAGGCCGAAATTTGTACCTTTATGGATCCCAACCTCAGGCCCATATCCACACCTGCTTGCAGGAAGAGGAGAAAACATCCCAGTTGAAACTCCACCGTAGGAAACTTCTTGGACTCACACCAAGATACATATTTTTTTCCCCAAATATGATGGTAATGTTTAGACAAAACTCCTTTCCTAGCCTGTATCAGGGTAGGAATAACCTTGTTCGGGATAGTATCTGGCGTTCAACCTCCATGCCGTCAAACGCAGCCGCGGTAAGTCTTGATAGGTGAACGGCCCCTGCTGCTGCAGCAGGTCCTCCCGAAGAGGTAGAGGCCTCGGCTCTTCTAGCAGTAGATCCAGAGGTTTCACGTACCAAGACCTTCTTGGCCAGTCTGGAGCAATGAAGATCGCTTGAACCCTTATTCTCCCTATGAGATTTAGCACTCTTGGAATGAGTGGGATTGGTGGAAACGCGTACACCGATTGGAAAACCCACGGAGTCACAAGGGCTTGCAGGTCCCTCGACCTGGAATAATATCACCGAAGCTTCTTGTTGAGACGAGAGGCCATCATGTCGATTTGAGGTACACCCAAAAGATCTGTTACCTCCGTGAACACCTCAGATGGAGACCCCACTCTCCTGGATGGAGATAATTTCTGCTGAGGAAGTCCACTTCCCAGTTGTCTACTCCCGGAATGAAGATTGCCGACAGCGCCAACGTGTGTTTTTCTGCTCAGAGGATGATTCTTGTTACCTCACTTGAATGGCCCGATTTCTCAGAAGATGAGCCGCTTGGAGAAGACCGTCTTAGTTCTAGAATGTTTAAATCGGCAGGCCGGCTTCCAGACTTGACCACCTTCCTTGGAAGGTTTCCCCTTGGATGACTGCGCCCCAGCCTCGGAGACTTGCATCCGTGGTTAGAAGGATTCAGTCCTGAATCCCGAACCTGTGGCCCTCCAGAAGGCGAGGTAGTTGCAACCACCAGAGGAGTAAAATCCTGGCCTTTGGTGACAGACGTATCCTCTGGTGCATATGTAGATGGGATCCCGACCACTTCCAGGAGATCCAGTTGGAAGGACCAAGCATGAAAACTCCCATACTGTAGAGCCTCGTAAGAGGCCACCATCATTCCCAGAAGGCAAATGCACTGATGAACCGACACCCGGGCTGGCTTCAGGACATTGTTTGTATCACCAACGCTTTTTCCTCTGGAAGAAACACCCTCTGCACTTCCGTGTCGAGGATCATTCCCAGAAAGGACAACCTCCTGGTTGGTTCCAAATTTGATTTTGGAAGATTCAGGATCCAACCGTGTTACCTGAGCAGGTGGGTCGTGAGAAGGATGGACTGTAAAAGCTTCTCCTTGGACGATGCCTTTATCAGCAGATCGTCCAGATATGGAATTATGTTCACCCCCTGTCTGCGGAGAAGAACCATCATTTCCGCCATCACCTTGGTGAAAACCCTCGATGCTGTGGAGAGGCCAAATGGCAGAGCCTGGAACTGATAGTGACAGTCCAACAGTGCAAATTGAAGATAAGCCTGATGCGGCGGCCAAATCGGAATGTGGAGGTACGCATCCTTGATATCCATGGATACCAGGAATTCCCCCTCTTCCAGACTTGATATCACCGCCCTTAGAGATTCCGTTTTGAACTTGAACTCCTTCAGAAAGGGATTTAGCGATTTTAGGTTCAGAATGGGCCTGACCGAACCATCCGGTTTCAGTACCATGAAAAGGTTTGAATAGTAACCTTTGTTTTGCAGATGAGGAGGGACCGGTACAATAACCTGTGCCTCCACCAACTTCTGGACGGCTGCCTGCAGGACAGCCCTGTCTGCCAGCAAAGCTTGCAAGCCTAATTTGAAGAATCGGTGAGGAGGGAGATCTTGAAATTCCAGCCTGTACCCCTGGGACACGATATCTTGCACCCAGGGATCCAGGCTGGACGACACCAGACGTGACAGAAAAGCCTGAGTCTCGCTCTCACCGGCCCCACCTCCGGGGGGGCGTGCAGTCCACCGTCATGCGTAGGACTTCAGCGTACCTGAAGCAGGTTTCTGTTCCTGGGAACCTGCCGCAGCCGGTTTCTTGGATTTGGGCCGGCCGCCCGCCCCTAAAGAAGGTGTTGGACGGTCTGGCCCTTCGTGGCTTGGCAGCCCGAAAGGGCTGTGATGCAGTTAAAGAAAAGGGTTTCTTCATAGCAGGTGCAGCCGAGGGAAGAAAAGGTGACTTACCCGCCGCAGCCGTGGAGATCCACGCATCTAACGCTTCCCCAAAGAGAGCCTGACCTGTGAAGGGTAGGGTCTCCACACTTCTCCTGGATTCCATGTCGGCAGACCACTGTCGCAGCCACAGTCCTCGACGAGCTGAGACAGACATGGAAGAAATTCCTGCAGCCATGGAACCCAGATCTTTCATGGATTCTACGACAAATCCTGCCGAATCCTGAATGTTACGCAAAAACAATTCAACATCAGATTTATCCATAGTATCCAAATCTTCAAGTAATGTGTCTGACCACTTTACTATAGCCTTGGCAATCCAAGCACTGGCAATAGTGGGACTTAATATATCCCCTACATGGATTTAAGCGTATTATCAATTTTACGATCAGCCGGCTCTTTCAAGGCGGTGTATCCTGGAACAGGTAAAACCACCTTTTTAGAGAGTCTGGATACAGACGTGTCAACAATGGGCAGGGTTTCCCATCTATCCTCCACAGGGAAAGGAAACGCCACCAGGACCCTTTTAGGGAACTGGAATTTTTTCTCAAGGTTTTCCCCATGCTTTTTCAAAAATAGCATTTAATTCTTTTGACGCATTTAATTCTTCTTATTTTCAGTAAAGTAAGCCTCCTCAACCTGCACAGGTGTTGTATCAGTAATATTCAACACATCCCTAATGGCCTCTATCATCAACTGCACCCCTTTTGCAAGAGATGCTGCCCGCCTCAACACATCCCCATCACCGTCCTCAGTGTCAGAATCGGTATCCGTGTCACCTTGCATAATCTATGCAAGAGCACGTTTTTGGGAATATACAGCGGGGGGGCCTGAGGTAACAGAACTGGGCCTGACTGCCATAGAGCTCTGTAAAGCCTGAGTTGCAGACTCATTCTGTGCAACCCTAGTAGAAAATCTGAGAAATCATAGATTTGATAGAGGATAACCACTCAGGCGCCCTTGCTGGTATCTGTGCTAAAACAGTGCAATCCTGATTACATGGAATGGTATCATCCTGAGAGGACATATCCTCTGCAGCATATGACACAGAGTCCCTGGACATAGCTTAATGGAGACCACAGACACTCCCCACACATACACACACAGGGGAGGGCAGACAGAGTTTCACCCCCAAGAATGGAAAGAGAGACACAGAGATGGGAGCCAACCCACACTCAGCATTTTTTAGGTAAAGGGAAACCCCCAACCAGATCTGACTGTGCACCTTAATAGGTTACACAGCCTGTATACAGCCTCCCCCCCTTCTACAACCCCCTGGTACCATGAGAGATAGCTGGAGTTGTTCTGGAGTGACTTGCTCTTCACTGACAGCGTTGTGCAGGCAGGAAAATGGTGCTGAACGCTGCTGGGTCAGCTCTGAGAAGCTCCGCCCCCAAAATGGCGGTGTCTTCCCGCTCTTCATAGGATTATACTGGCCTGAGGAATTATGCTGGCAGAGATCCCAGGACCCCGACAGGCTGTGTGACCAGTGTAGGTTGTAGGCGCTGGCTCAGGGTGCCCCTCACAGCTCCGCACTATGTACCGCTGAGCCACGGAGTGCAGTTAGTACTGCGCTCCATACCCTGTTGCCATCATCTTCACACCGCGCCCCCCCCCCCCCCGCTTCTGGCTCTGTACGGGGGTGGTGGCATGCTGCTGGGGTGAGCGATCCCCTCAGGAGCTCAGTGTCCTGTCAGCGGAGATGGTGGCTCAGACCCCGCAGGGCGGACACTACTCCCTCCCCCCCTTAGTCCCACGAAGCAGGGAGGCTGTTGCCAGCAGCTTCTCTGTAAAATGACAAACTAAAAAAAAAACTTTCTGAAGAAGCTCTGTAGAGCTCCTCTTGTTGTGACCGGCTCCTCCAGGCACATTTTCTAAACTGAGTCTGGTAGGAGGGGCATAGAGGGAGGAGCCAGCCCACACTATTAAACTCTTAAAGTGCCAATGGCTCCTGGTGGACCAGTCTATACTCCATGGTACTAATGTGGACCCCAGCATCCTCTAGGACGTAAGAGAAATACATATATTTTTCAACCTTCAGCATTAAAGCACATGATAGGCTTCAAGTTTCCAGTACCAGTTTTCTGGGTTTGCAGGATCTCCATATTCAATTCTAGCGAGGGAAAGGCTGCTTGCAGTTATATCACAATGACTGACAATAAACAAACAAACACTAATTAAATGCAAACATGCATACTTTAGCCATCATGGTCCAAGAGAGCGAGAACGGGTCTGGGGTACTGGTCATGTCCATATCCCCTAGAAAAGGTTACAAAAATAAATATACAATGTATTGCACCGTGCACTGCTAAAGGGGGTACCGCACGCTGCAAAGGCAGACATTTGTCCACCCCAGCAGCGCTGCTCAGCAACTGTCCCGGGTCTGCAGCACCGCCTGCTGCAAGGGGGAACATTTGTTACACCTCCGCAGCACTGCAAAGCTGAACAGTGTCCCCTTCAGCAACTGACTCGGGCCCCCACCAAACCCCTCCAACAAGTTGGAGTCACTAACATTAGCAGCACTGAATGCAATCTCCTCTATCCCATGACATCACCAGCAAACTGCATACAGCATGGATGCATCAGCTGGCGCTTCAACTCTTAAAGCCAACAGCCTCAGAGAAAGTAACATGAAGGGGTTATCCTAGTAGCCACAGTAAATTACTGCAGCTAACGGATCTCCCTAGGGCTATCCAATTTGCCCTGCTAGCCTGCACTTATTAGGGATTAGGAATCCCAGATAACCAGCCCTTAGAGACCTGTTATTCAGCAATAACACATGGGTCTGAAGTGTCATTTACTGCATAGTAAAAATGGGCTATAATTGGATGGGCCAATACCACTATTGCTCTAAAATCAATTTAAAAGCCAGTTTTTACCGTGCAGTAAAATTACCGCTGGCAATAGGATACCCCTTTTAAATGGAGCATAAAATGGACAAGAACAGACCAGACGGTCTTAAACTGCATAATCAAACCAAGAAATCAAAACAATATTCATCCACAATGCTCCAGTCAGCACTAGATTATATGTGGCACTTTTGTAATGAAATAAATCACAATTGAAACTATAAACTTAACATAAAGCCACAAACATATCAAACTGAATGAAATAAATCAGTAAAGGTCATAGCCAACGCTACTAAAATATTACTGGGGCAGACTTGCATTGTTAAAGATTATGGTTTCCCATAGTGCACTCCTGTATGACTGAGCCCAGCGGCTGTACGGCAATAGAAAGAGTATAAGTTGTCTCTTGGCACCTGCTGCCTCTTAGTTACTTAAATAAAAAAATATAATGTTATGCTTTTATCAGTGTGATATCTAGTTGTACCCTTTTATTATGTGTATTATCTATATAGTTAATTAAAATGTTGTGGCTAAAATGACTTTTGTAACAGTCTTCTTAAAAGCAATGCACTAAAAATACAATTTAGAAAATGGACCAAAAAAAAAAATAGAACATGGGCAGGTGCACTTTACATGTGATCTTAAAATAGTGACAAGCATACAATATGAAAAAATAATGTGAATGAGCCAAGTGTTGGAACTACATCATGGATTGAGCCAGTCCTACTAGCTTGTTTGCTTTGGTAGTCTTCTAGTAAATCAACCATAGACCCAATTGTATAAAAATTATAAGATGGGGATGTATTTGGCATCCAGACGGATGTGTTAGACTGTGAGGTGGGGGGTGAGGGGGTGCTATGGTCAAGATGGGGGAAGGGAGTGTCAGGGTTAGTTTAGATGCTCGTACCCGTCAGGATTTTGGCAGTTGGGATGCCTGCGTCAGCGTTCTGACCACAGGCATCCTCATGACCGGTTTCCTGCACCCAACCCATAAGAAGGACTAGAGAGCAAGCATGCATATACTCAGGGGCTAATTTATTAAGTACACATGCTTCTTAATGCAAATACCTAACCAACCAAACACATGGCCGAAACAAATATAGACATGGTTTAAGTGACAAGCTGTGCAGTGGAAGCACACACTGACTCTGGACTTCTCCACTATGGCTTTATTTTGTCAGGATGATGGCAGATCAGCAACTATTCCACAGTAAAATGTTCATGGCCCTGCCACTGTCTAAATGAGAACTACTCCCTTAGTTACAGGACAGCTTTTCCAGAGTCGGCTGTCAACACAATTCCTTCCAGTCTTTTTAAACCTTAAGGCCCATACACATTAGACGATGTCGCTCTGTGAGCGACATCGTCTAACGTTTCCCCCTCCCGGGCCGGCCGGTCGGCGGCCGCCTGTACGCACTGAGCGATATGACCGCTCATATCGCTCAGTGACGTCACGCCCCCGCCTGCCCTGCATGAAGGTCGTGGACGACAGTCCACATCCTTCATGCATGCCCTACCGACAGCGACGATCGTTGCCGACCCGCGGGGCCGCGCATAGGTCGCTGGCGGCATACACACTTAACGATATAATGAGCGACGTCGCTCAAGGAGGGGGAAAATGAGCGACGTCGCTCATTATATCGTTAAGTGTGTATGGACCTTTAGACTCCTTCTCCCCTTCCCAGACTGACAGGCAAATGACACTCCCACCTGCCTACCAAAAGTGAGCTCCTCACAGCTGCTCTGGTTGATTAATCACATGCTTTCAGCTGCCCCAGGCTGGAGAGGAGAACTATACTGAAATGAATCAAGCAAGTCAGACATTTCCTATCCCCTAAATGCATGGTTTGATAACACCAGATAAGCAGATAAAACCCCTGGTTCCTTTGTAGCACACTGCTCCTATAAAATATTTATATTTTATGAACATTTAAAAATTTGGCGGGTAATCTCCATATAAAACAAATTACATTAACTTTTCCTCAATTAAGTGCAAGATCAACGAAAGCACACCACCGCGAAAGATCACTTTAAACGGGGCAGTCATACTGTGTGTAATTGCAACCTTTAACACAAAATGATCTTAAATCTGATTTTTCCATTAGCCATAATTGTATTTGTTACTAAGTAGTTGATAGCTTCAGCATTCTGCTTGTTGTTAGACCTTAAGAAATAATATCTTGACCGGGCTTATTTTCAAGCAGTCTCAATTGAGTAGAAATGAACAGGACACAGTTAAAAGGTTTTCAGAGTAAACCTTCATATCACCACTCAAGATTCCAACTGAACCTTAAATTGAGCTAATTCATGTCAGTTTCTTAGAAAAGGCCATTAGCCGCCATCTGTCATTGTCAAAGAGCTTTTCAGTCTGTTTTTTTGCATGCTACTTTTTTTCTAAGCAAAACAAATGTGGATGGCTGAATACAATTTCAGATTTTAGGATACATTTGTCTACTATTCTATTATTTCCTGTATATAAATCTCTACTTAGAATGATTGGTCCTAAATTATATTACTTTAGCCTTATTTTAAATTAGGATTGGTCATCGACCATCGATGGTCCGATGCCACTAGTGAGTGTTTACACAATCAATGGCCAGCCACTGATGAAATCATAATATCGATGGATAGGCCCGATAGGGAATCACAGCTGCGTTTTGCGCATGCACCAACTTCATGTGTACAAATAACAAACCACTGATGGCTAAAAACCAATCGACAGTCAACACTATTTTAAATGTTGTAAAATATGTGTTAGTAAGTTACATAACTATAGGACATTGGTTAATTTACTGCCTACTGTCACACTCCAGAGTCTTACCTCCGGAGCTCGACTGCAGGTGTCACTGTCTCGGCGGCTAGCGGGTCTGCAGTGACTTAGGGCTGCAGCAGCAGGGGCCGACGGGCAGAGTATGCGGAGTTTAGGAGCCGGAGGCTGGGGCCTGGGTAGTCAGTGTGCAGCAGTAGGAAGCTAGTCCCTGCTGTAGTGCTCGGTTACCAGAGCTCATTGTCCGGAGCCCTGTTTGCTGACTGTTGAGTGCAGGCATGTCCTCAGTGCAGAGGGCTGCCATGCTAGAGACCAAAGCCAGGCCAATTGTGTTCACTCTGTGTCCAGCCAATCCGTGGCAGTCTTCCCTTATAAAAGGGGGCTAGGTTAGAGTGATGGTGCCAGTGCTTCAATTTACTTTCACAGGTAAAGATGCTTAGCTCTGAGCTCACAGGGTACTCCTAGTTTCCTGTTCTCACCCACTATTGCCAAGTGTTTACCCCTTCTCTGCAGCGGTCTGTTGCCGACAGCAAGTCTCCGCTCGCCGGGCAACCTTAGTGGGTCCATGACCGTAGAGGAGATCCGGGAGGTGTTCAGTATTCTGCAGCCTTGTCTTAAAGTCAAAGCCTTCAGTTCTTAATCAGTGATCTTCAGTCTCAATAACATCGGGGTGTAGAGTAGGATCTTGAGCCGGGGCACCAACAGGCTAAAAGCTTTGACTGTTCCCAGAATGCATAGCGCCGCCTCCTCTATAACCCCGGCTCTGTGCACAGGAGCTCAGTTTTGTAGTTGGTGAAATGCAGTGCAGGCGTACCACAGGTAGGGCTGCTCCAGCAGCCCTCAGAAGAGCTTTCTTAAGTGAATATTGAAGACTTCAAGGGCTGCAGCAGAGACACTGTTAGTGTTAGATGTCAGTCAGACATCTCCTGCTGCAGCTCCATCACCTCCCCCAGCGGCGCTGTATACTCCCATGTCCTGGTTGCCGGGTACTTCCAGCGGAGGCTCCGGTTTTCATCTGTCAGGCACACACACCACCGAAGCTCTCAGGGATCGCGTGGCCGCACTCAGGGAGGAGGTAAGTGGGTCCCCCAGGCGGGACCCGCTGGAAACAGCGATCCGGCGTGGCCAGTGGGAGGGGGGCCGCCCTCGCTGGCGTGGACACTGGGGCAGTACAGGGACCCCACTAGACCACCAGGGCAAGGGCACAGGTCGGTTTTACTAAAAACCATTTGCTACATGGCCCGTAGTATCCGGTGGTGAAGTCCAGCAAGGGGATAAGGCTTTGACCTGTAGCCCCTGCCCCAGGGCACCATTTAGAGTAAATGTTCCCACCCTGGAGCTGCATCTCTCTCTCTCCCTCACTCACTGTCAGCGTTTGGGCGCCATTATAGCAAGCAGAGCTGATCCTGGGACTGTTTGGGCAAATCCTCCTCTGTAAAGCCACCTGCATGTCAGCGCTGTGTATTTTACAGGACACTTAAGTATTCTACATGTCTGCTGACAGTGTTAGTTACATTGCTATATCTATTGATTGTATAGCTATACTTAGTACTGCTTTGTATTGCTTGTCCAGTGCAATTTTATTGCATGTCATAATTTCTGCAGTGTACAATGTGACTATGTGTGTGTGCATATAGCTGCTGCGTGACTTCCATTTCGTGTATCTCCCTCAGATTGCTTTTCCTATACAGGTTGAGTATCCCATATCCAAATATTCCGAAATACGGAATATTCCGAAATATGGACTTTTTTGAGTGAGAGTGACCTTTGTTTTTTGATGGCTCAATGTATACAAACTTTGTTTAATACACAAAGTTATTAAAAATATTGTATTAAATGACCTTCAGGCTGTGTGTATAAGGTGTATATGAAACATAAATGAATTGTGTGAATATAGACACACTTTGTTTAATGCACAAAGTTATAAAAAATATTGGCTAAAATGACCTTCAGGCTGTGTGTATAAGGTGTATATGTAACATAAATGCATTCTGTGCTTAGATTTAGGTCCCATTACCATGATATCTCATTATGGTGTGCAATTATTTCAAAATACGGAAAAATCAGATATCCAAAATACCTCTGGTCCCAAGCATTTTGGATAAGGGATACTCAACCTGTATTCTGGAACCTGAGGGGGCTAAGGTTGTCCTACCGAGTTATACGCTGTGCAGCGATGAGGCTAAAAAAATGGCACTTCTGCGCATGAATATGCGGTGCAATGCACACGCGCAGCGTACTATTACAACGAACAATGTAGTTTTACACAGGGTCTAGCGATGCTTTTCACTCGCACAGGCAGCCGCAGAGTGATAGACAGGAAGAGGGCGTTTCTGGATGTCAACTGACCGTTTTCAGGGAGTATTCGGAAAAAAACGCAGGCGTGGCTGGGCGAACGCAGGGCGTGTTTGGGACGTCAAATCAGGAACTGAATGGTCTGAAGTGATCGCAAGCACTGAGTAGGTTTGAAGCTACTCTGAAGCTGCACACATTTTTTTGAAGCCGCTCTGCGATCCCTTCGTTCGCACTTCTGCTAAACTAAAATACACTCCCAGTGGGCGGCGGCATAGCGTTTGCACGACTGCTAAAAACTGCTAGCGAGAGATCAACTCTGAATGACCACCTAAGGGTTTCACAAGATATGCTTATTGTGCATTTTTCTCTGTGATTTTTAGTCACTGTATACCTCTCGAATCCTCTGTTTGAGCCGATACACTACACAGGGGGGGGGGGGGTTCTTGTCAGGTATTTAGCTGCTGTTATTGTACTGGGTTGCCTTGAATTGAGCTTTCAGATATGTCAGCTACAAGGGGCAACGGAGCTGGGGCTGATCCCACATTGCGTGGTGGTGATGCTGCAGACATGTTGGAGGAAAACATAGCAGCTGAGGGTTCAGGTTCTGGGGGTTCCTTACCCCCCCAGTGGGACAGTCGCGACGGGGGTTCAAAATGATCCAGCTTGGGCTACTCTCTCCACGTTATTAAGTGCGCTTGTAACTAAACTTACGCCCCCTATGGGACCTCGTGCCGGTACAACCGCTTATGGTCCCTGCGATTAATCCGCCATGGGCAGATCACCTGTCCAATCAGTTACAGCAATTGAACCAATCACTGACCAAACACAAATCTAACCCTCGCCCGCCTAAAACCAAAGGGTCCTCTAAGCGGGCCATTACTTCCTCACAATCCACCCAAGTCCCAGACACCTCATCTGATGAGGATGGTGTATATACCGACCTCACAGACACTGATCCAGATACCTAACTTATTGGAGGCTATCGGGCTAATTCTTCAAATTACTGATGACCCAGAGCATGATGCTGATCTTAAGAAACCGGATAGGTTTAAAACGTCAGAAAGTAGTTAAACAAGTTTTACCTCACTCTGACCATTTAGTTGACATTCGTCAGGAATCCTAGGAAAATCCAGGAAAGAAATTAATACCTCACAAGAAGATGCTGGCTCACTATCCCCTCGCTGCGAGCCAAGTAAGAATTGGGAAACACCCCCGCCAGTGGATGCGCAGGTGGCGTGGCTGGTGGTTTCCTCAGCTCTGCCTGTAACTACCGTCACGTCTCTGAAAGACCCGACGGATAAGCATCTGGAGGGTTGCTTTAAGGAAATTTACACCCTGGCAGCTGCTGTGCATCGGCCCACTATTGCAGCGACATGGGTTGCAGAGGCTATTGAAGCGTGGGCTCAGGAGGTGGAAGCGGAGCTGCCTTCCAACTTTTCTGATACTCCTAGACAATGTCTCTAGTATATTGTCACAACCTCTCATTACATTAAGGAGGCGGCTTCTGATGCCGGTATTCTGGTGGCCAAGGCTTCTACCACGTCCATCCTGGCTCGCCAGATTCTTTGACTACGATCCTGGTCTGTGGATCTGGATTCTAAGAAAACCCTGGAGGTGCTCCCTTTTAAAGGAAGAATTCTTTTTGCAGAGGACCTCAATAAGGTAGTGGCTGACTTAGGTTCGGCTAAAACAGCGTGTCTACCTAGTACTGCTCCTTCGGTACTGAAGGCAGAGTACTTCCTTTCGCTCCTTTCGTCCTTCAGGGAAAGCAAAGGGTCAGGCGTACCCGAAACAGGCTCGCACTTCCAAACCCACTAAGCCCAAACCTAAACGGGCCTGGGCTGCCCGTCAGCCTGCTTCCAAAACGGACAACCCTGCTGCATGACGGGGCAGGCCTCCCTCTGGGGGATCCCAGAGTGGGAGGCCGACTTCTGGGGTTTACCCAGGAATGGTTTAAGACCACTTCCAATGCCTGGGTACAGGAAGTCATTACTCGAGGTTACGCCGTATCCTTCAAAAATCGTCCCCCTTATCGATTTTGCCTGACAGATGTCCCTTTGGATCAGGTGAAGGCAAAAACTCTTCATTCGGTGGTACAGCCCCTCCTGGACACCGGAGGGGCAAAGGGTACTATTCACCGCTACTCCTAGTCCCGAAACCGAATGGGTCCTCACAGCCCATTCTCAACCTCAAGGCCTTGAACAAATTTGTGAGTTTCCAAGTTTCGTATGGAAACTCTTCGCTCTATTGTTCTGGCATTGGAATCCGGGGATTATATGGTCTCCCTGGACATACAGGATGCTTACCTGCATGTTCCTATTGCAATGTCGCATCAGCAGTACCTGAGGTTTGCTGTTGGCAACCTCCATTACCAATTTCGGGCGTTACCTTTTGGTCTGACCACGGCCCCGCAAGTCTTCACCAAGGTCATGGCGGTAATGACGGCTGTACTGCACCGTCAAAGGGTCAGGATCCTTCCGTAACTAGACGACTTGTTGATCCTGGCAAATTCCCCAGAAATCCTCCTACGCCATCTAGAAATGACGCTCCAGTTTCTGCAATCCCACGGGTGGCTCATCAACTGGAAGAAATCTTCCCTGGTCCCAGCTCAGATCATGGTGCACCTGGGGGCGTTGTTGGACACTCACAACCAGCGGTTGTTCTCGTCTCAGGAGAAGGTCCTGAAACTTCAGGACAAGATAAGATGCTTCCTGTCTCATCCGCAAGTGTTAATACATTTGGCAATGCAAGTGCTAGGTCTCATGGTGTCGGATTTCGACATGGTGGAGTATGCTCAATTCCATTCCCGCCCTCTGCAGAAGCCGATTCTTGCCAGGTGGGACGGCCTGCCTCACCGGATCAGGTCTCATATGATCTCCTTGTCTCCGGAGGTTGATCTGTCACCGAGCTGGTGGCTGCAGGACCAACGATTGTGCAGGGGTCATCCCTTCTGGATCTCCAACTGGGTTCTTCTGAAAACGGATGCCAGTCTGAGAGGTTGGGGCTCGGTGTTGGAGCAACACTCCCTTCAGGGTCGGTGGACCAAGGAGTCTCTCTTCCTGATAAACATTCTGGAACTGCGGGCGGTGTTCAACTCACTGAACTTGGCCCAGCATTTAATACAGAACAGACCTGTTCAAGTGCAAATCGGACAACGCCACCACGGTAGCATACATAAATCATCAAGGCGGCACTCGCAGCAGCATGGCAATGAGGGAAGTATCAAGAATTCCTCAGTGGGCAGAACGCCATCTGCCAGCCATATTGGCAGTGTTCATTCCGGGGGTCCTAAACTGGGAAGCGGACTTCCTCAGTCATCAACCTCTATCCAGAAGTATTTCAACTCCTGGTGGACAAGTGGGGCCTCCCAGATGTGTACCTGATGGCGTCTCGACACAATCACAAGGTTCCGGTCTTCGGAGCAAGGACAAGGGATCCTCAAGTAGCTTTCGTAGACGCACTGGCAATTCCATGGAATTTTCGGCTGCCCTACGTGTTCCCTCCGGTGTCACTCCTGCCCAGAGTACTAAGGAAATTCAAGCAAGAAGGAGGAATCCTACTTGTGATCGCTCCAGCGTGGCCCAGACGGCACTGGTTCGCAGACCTTCAGGGTCTATCGTTAGAGCGTCCTCTTCTGCTTCCACAACGACCAGACCTTCTCATTCAGGGCCCTTGTGTCTACCGGGATCTGGCCCGGCTGGCTTTGACAGCGTGGCTCTTGAAGCTTCCGTACTGAGGGCCAAATGGTTTTCTGAGGCAGTCCTTCTGACTATGTTGAAGGCCCGTAAGCCGGATTCTGCACGGATTTATCATAGGGTCTGGAATTCTTACTTTGCGCACCTAATCATTATGACGCTTACAAGTTTAGTACGGCCAAACTATTGGCTTTTCTACAACAAGGCCTGGACTTAGGCCTTCGTCTGTCCTCCATCAAGGTTCATATTTCTGCCTTGTCGGTTTGGTTTCAGAGAAAAATTGCCACTCTGCCCGATGTTCATACATTTACTCAGGGTGTGTTACGGGTTCAATCTCTATGTCCCGCCTGTGGCTCCTTGGGATTTGTCAATGGTTCTGGAGGCATTACAGGAGTCTCCGTTTGAGCCTCTTGAATCTGCAGACCTTAAGTGGCTTTCTCTTGAGGTGTTTTCTGTTGGCTATTGCCTCTGCCATATGGGTGTGGGATTTGGGTGCCTTGTCTCGTAGGTCTCCCTATCTGATTTTTCACCGTGACCGGGCGGTTCTTAGAACAAGCCCCTGCTATCTACCTAAGGTGGTGTCTTCTTTCCACCTTAAATCAGGAGATTGTGGTTCCGGCCTTTGCCTCTCCTGAATGGTCTTCCAAAGAGCAGTCTTTGGATGTGGTACGGGCTCTCCGTATTTATGTGAAGAGAACCTCCTCCATTCGGAAGTTTGATTCTCTCTTTGTGCGGTTTGGTTTTCACAAACGTGGCTGGCCTGCTCACAAGCATACCCTGGCCAGATGGATTAGAATGGCGATTGCACACGCTTATTGTACAGGATGGTCGTCCAGCTCCTGCTACTATCAGGGCCCATTCTACTCGGTCTGTTGGACCTTCTTGGGCGGCCCGCCGTGGTGTGACCCTTGAACTAGTGTGCAAGGCGGCTACGTGGTCCTCAGTGAACACGTTTATAAGGTTCTATGCCTTTGATACATCCGCCTCCCAGGATGCTTCCTTTGGACGCCGGGTTCTTGTGCCCGCTACAGTGCATCCCCTCCCATGAGGTACTGCTTTAGGACATCCCCGATGTTATTCCCTGTGGAACCCAGTGTACCCTGCAGCAGAAATTTTTTGGTAAGAACTAATCATTGTTAAATCTTTCTGCGAAGTACACTGGGTTCCACAGGGCGCCCACCCTGACACACTTAGCTTTTTTGGGTTGGTATGGCATTAGCCGCTGACACTTTCTCCTGTCGCAAGAATGTGGTGTATGTAGCTACTAACAGTTGTAGTCTCTTTTACCTGCTACTGCATTGGGCTGGTTAACAAAAACTGAGCTCCTGTGCACGGAGGCGGGGTTATAGAGGAGGTGGCCCTATGCATTCTGGGAACAGTCAAAGCTTTTAGCCTGTTGGTGCCTCGGATCAAGATCCTACTCTACACCCTGATGTTATTCCCTGTGGAACCCAGTGTACCTCATAGAAAGATTTAACAACGGTAAGTTCTTACCATAAATCTCGTTTTTACCACCAGCTCTTTACTTTACAGGATTATTCGCATGGCATGACTGTACGGTCGCTATTTCAAGGTTCAAATTCAGAAAATTAAGGGCAGTAGAGCATGCTGTAGAATGGTGAAACACCAGCGGAGATTGAAGACTGCATCAATGGACCACTGCACCTCCAAGGGTTTGTTCTGCCAGGAAACTCATTTTTTTTATTTTTCTTAATTTTTTGGGGATATCGATGCGATTTGCAAAATTGTCCTCATACACTGTGGCTTCAGTTGTGCCAAACAGCCGATCTTGGCACGCACAACTCATGGTTACTTGGCCGCACCAAGAATTTGTTTTTGCTTAAAATGGCCGCCTTTTTCACTCAAATAAAATAGCTGGAAGCTACAAAACTACTTTGCTAGATGTGTGAACGAGCATGAATCTGTATACCCAGTGGCAAGAATGTAGCAGCTACACCTTTTTCTCACGCTAAGTTCCGTCACCTGCAACTTTGTGCATCTTTAAAACAAATTCCTGTGCTGTTAAAGTCGCAGCCCAGTGTCTCTAGCGGACTGAATGATGTTTAGCTGTACCAGTGATGCAAAATTGAAAGAAAAATCTGGTACATTACACCTCTCACAGCAGCTCAGCTGTGACTGGTGTCTTGCTCCGTACTGCATTATGGGGGGAATTCAATTGTTTTGGGCGTTTAATAATCCTGTCTAAACTGGACTTTTTAGATGCCCAGACAATTGTCACAATTCAATTGTTGTTTGGGTGCACATGCATATCTTGCCCATACAGATAGGATTTATCCGCATAAAACGGCTAAACCCGTCTAAAGTTCTGATTTGGTCGTCCAAATTCCCATTTTGCGCACATTTCTCCTCTCACTAGGCTGCGAGAATTTTTTTTTATCCCCAAGGCTATCGGTTGTCTAAACGGAGCAACAATTGAATTGTTTTTATGTAGCACCAGCATATCCCAATGGGTTTTTTCAACTGGGAACAAACAGTAATAGAACGAGACTGGGATTTAACAGAAAGACATCTTCCGTCTTTTGCCAGTGGTAGATAAATCGGGTGCATAATCCCGGCACAAATCTTCCTGATCAAGAAATATTGCTATGTAGTTAGTATGCCAAAACCCTTGCTTGGTTAGCATAGTAAGTAAATAGAAATGCACGGAATGAAAATGAATTAGGTTGATTAAAAATTAATATTTTATAGCTGTCTGAATGCATGATTGTGATGAACTGCATGCATTCGACGATTTCTCTTTAAAAAAAATGGCAAGTATTAAATATTTATTGACTCAATGCAATTTTTGATTCTCATAATGAATATTTATGATTTTTGAAGGCACAAACCCAACTGATGATTCACAGATATTGAAAAGATATAGCCATTCGCCTGTCAGGGTAATTGTGTTGTATTCGCACACCAGAACCTTTAATAGAAAAAGATATATAATCATTTAGTATTATTAAAGCAGTTGAAAAACATTGTTCTGATGACATGCAACAGAAATGGGATATGCTTGTGCCGCTTTCAGGATGTAAGAAGAAAACATGTTTTTTTTATATTTTAGGTAAACATGCCTGCCATCTATTTCTCAATAGGCAGAGGACTAGGAATTGGTGACAGTAGTGTTAATGTAATATATTGCACTATAATAAGTATAGTAGGTGCCGTTCTATAAATGTCTGTCTTAAAGTGGCCTGGCCAAGATGTGGCATTTCAGATTAAAATAAGTGTTCCATAAAAACAGATCTTCCATCTATTTTTTTTTTAATCTTCCTTCCTCTGTTCTCTCAGGATTGAGCATCTCCAATGTGTAAATTGTTTCGCGGAAGAATGTTAAGTGGAGCTTGGCAGACGTCTGCTTGATTAGTACTAAAACTGAACAACAGCTCATACAAACAGGGTCTTTATGTGCCCTTTGTACATTATGTCTCAGCTGCGTTCGCCAAACGCCACTGCAAATGAGGTTCACTGAGTGCTATGAGCAATGTGCTGGCAGTATACACAAGTATTTACAGTAAATGCTGGAAGTAAGATGGAAACAAGACAATAAAAACCATGTTGCTTTATGCATTTCCAATGATTACTTTCAATATTTTGAGGACAGGTTAAAAGAACCCTATAGTACAGAATTAGCTGCATTAAGCAAGTGGGTTCAGGGACAGCTCCCGAGTGTTTAAGAACTTACAAAGGAGCCTGTCACCAAGTATCCTGTTACCTGTGGATAGCAATACTGCAAAGACCCCGCCACTGCCTAAAATGTTAGCAGCAAAGAGCAACATTGCAGCTAGCAGTCTGCAGAGTTTTCTGCTATTTATCTAATGCTATTGATCTTTCACCATTGCTCTCTGCATCTATTATGTATGAATGTAACCTCCTGTTTGCCCACATTTAATCTCATTCCCCATATTTACCAACGTCTGGTCTGTCCCGCAACGTCACCCCCTCACCTCAATCCCTTGTACTTATACATCACCAACATAATAATTTAAACATTACCATTGATAATCCACATTCTGCTTTGGCCTCAAAACTACTGTTTAACCTACTCTTGGCCTCCCCCAATGGACTGACTCTTCTACTCATCAGGATAGTCACTGCCTCGGTCTTGTTTTCTTTATGCCAGCCTTTTAAACCTGGTTGATGCTGCCAGTAGCATATGCTGGTTCAAAGAATAAGCCATGGACATGTCAGTACACACAACCAGTTCAGTTAATTACAGATGGCTCAATATATTAGTTATGGTTCCACAAAATATTCAGTTGAGTGTAAGAGGCAAGCGAAGGGAAGTGCCACATAGTGTGACTGCTGTGGTGAGGTAGTTAGAGTGGGGAGCGGTGCCTTACCTCTTACAGAGTGAGCGCATCAGTAGGTGTCACAGGAGTAGCTCATATAACTGCACCCTCCTACTTTCTTTCTGCAGCTCTGTGTTTCCACATTAGTAATACTGCTCTCAGATCACTAATGCCAGATCGCACCCGGGAATTGGAAACGGGTCCTTCCCGGGTGCAACTCGGCATTGGACCCTGAGAACTGGCTTCCCAACCCAGCATATTGCTGGGTCAGGTTGCCATCGGGGGCTGGGACCGCGCCGTCATCGGGGGCAGGTGCGGAGGCAGCGCTAGGAGATGAGATCATCTCTGTGCCGCCTTCTCCCTATGCTGTGAACGGGTACCGGGCTGCATCGACCTGGGAAACACAGTCACACTGCACCTGACCCGGTAATAGCCCAGGTATAATCCTTCTTTATACCCAAGATGAATTACAGAGTCAGGCGACCCGGGAATTTGGGACCTACACACCGCACAGCAACCCGGCAATTTACCATTTCCCGAGTACTCTGCTTTCTCAGATCTTTACATTATCATCAACTCTCTGCAACAATTTCTCTCCTCCATTTCCTCTGTTTATATAGCAGGGCCAGATTTGAATCAAAGCCTAGCAACATGTCTTGAAAGTGTGGCCCCTTGCTACTTGTAACACACTTTGTTGGACATAATTTCAGCCACGGCTCAATAAAGAATCAGGACATTGTCAAAAACATTTATGCAATGTAGAATGTCAGGATCAAAAGTATATTAATAATGACTTACAGATGTGCTCTCATACATCTAGCCTTAATACACTAGCGCGAGTAGCCTGGCAACTGATAGCATAGTGCTAGATTTTTCACACAGAAAATTAAATTACCAGGTGAAGCAGTTCTACCCAGTAATTTGCCGAAAACACGGGTCCTTTTTCTGCGTGAAAGACCAACCCTGGTTGAAATTCCTGGAACTTCGACCCAGGAATTTACCAGGGTTGGAGACCCAGGAATTTCGGACCAGGTTGACCATTTCACACAGACGAAATACCAGTTTTTATCCGCAAATTACTGGGTAGAAATTCTTGACCCGGCAATTTGCTTCTCTGTGTGAAAAGAAGGGGGGGGGTGTCAGGCAGAGACCAGCAAAATGACTCGGCACTGAAATGCTGGGTAATTTCTGTCCAAAGGGGTATTAGTCACAATGGGAAGTCATTAGGACGCACCAGGAGACTGTGCTGGATAATTTGATATAAAACACTTCTGTTTGCAACGGAGTATGTAAATATAGGGGTCCTCCCCCTCCAGGTACCCGAGGGCCAGGGATGAAGCCCGAGGCTGCCCCCAGCATCCCTGGGTGGTGGGTGCTGGGCTGATAGCCGTGAAAGTGTTAAGAATATTGTCTTTTGCTGTGGAACTATAAGTCCCAGCAAGCCTCCACCACATGCTGGTACTTGGAGAACTACAAAGTACCAGCATGCGGGGAATTAACAGGCCCACTAGTACCTGAAGTTCAACAACAAAAGAAATACCCCAAAAAAGACAAGACACATACACCGTGAAAATAAAAGTTTATTTACACATACTGTACATGCACACTCACATATAATTACCTAGTGTCCCACGGAGCCCCTTGGCCCCCTTGTCTAATAAAATCCATTAGGTACCTGTGTTAAAAAAAAAACCAATATACTCATCAAGAATCTGATGTAGATCGGTCCTCTTCGTTCCCATTAGGCATCCACAGGGTTAATAAAAAAAAAAGAAAAAGAAAAAAAATCAACCCACTCCAATGCACTAAAGGGGATACATGTATCTTTTTTCCCCAAATTCCGGGATCCCCTGCGACTCCTGTCACTAAAGGATCCGGCAGCCAATCAGGGAGCACCACATCATAGCGCTCTCCTGATTGACAGGCCAGGAGCGCACAGCCAATCAGGAGAGCGCCTCGGCTATAATGGAGGATAGCAGTCCCCCATTATAGTCACTGGTGGGAAAATTGCAGCCTGCGGTAGACTGCGAGGTTAATTGAGGTCATCCACAAGAGTAAACATGTATCCCCTTTAGTGCGTTGGACCAGGTTGATTTGTTTTTTTAACCCTGTGGATGCATACTGGGAATGAAGAGGACCGATCTACACAGGATTCTTGGTGAGTATATTGTTGTTGTTTTTTTTTCTTAATTAATATTTTTTATTTATTTACACAGGTACCCTAATGGATTCTACTAAACAAGGGGACCGAGGGGCTCTGTGGGACACTAGGTAAGTATGTGTGAGTGTGCACGTATGTGTAAATAAAACTTTTATTTTCACGGTGTGTTCCCTTCCTCTGCCCTTAAAAAAAAAAACAAAAAAAAACTCATCAGCTCTTTCAGTCTCAAACACTGCTCAAACCTCCCACTCTGCCATCACATCCTGGTAGTCCCAGCGCTTACTCAAATTAAATGTGATCAAAACTAAACTGGTCTTCCACCTTTCATGGACATCTCATTTTTGCCCTCTATAGATATCTCTGTTGAAAAAAAACTCCATCTTCTCTTCCTGGTTGTTGCACAAGTTTGACATCATGCTTGCCTTCTCTCTTTTCATTTAGCCAGGACATTCAAAATATTTTTTACTCTTGCAGTTTCTACCTCTACAACATCTCTAGGATAAGGCCTTTTTTCACCCCTGATGCCACCAAACCTCTTAACTACACACTCATCAACTCCTGTATAGACAACTGAAACTTCCTATTCTCCGAACTGCCCCTTACAACATTTCCGCAACCTATGCAGAACGCTGCCATTCATCTATTCTCCCCCCTCTGCAACATGCTTCACTGCCTCCCTTTATGTCTCAGAATCCAATTCTAACTCTTCACCATCACAAACAAAACGCTTGCAATCAATCCTGGCCTTCCTACAGTACATCTCCAAATTCATGATTGTCCACACTTGCCATCACTCTCCACTGATTGCCGCATCACCTAATCTCTAGTTAACGCCTCACATGGCCACCTTCCAGATTTATCCCACTCTGTACCCCTCCTATGTCAGACTTTCTAGCAGTCTCACTAGCTGTAAATTCAAAATACACCATTTCATCAACGCCTGCAAACCCTGCTCCTAAGTCTTCCCTACTTTGACCTGCTCTTCTTCCCAGGTCACCATCCAACCGTTCACTCCTCCCGTAAGTATGGAAGCTCTCACAGACGGTCTTCCTTCCTGTCAGTAAACGGCACCCAACAGAGCTATTCAATAGTTTCTCCATTCAGGCACGACCAGTTGCCGGCGCCAGCATTTCAGCTCGCTATCCCGAGGTGGCGAGTTGAAATGACCGAAAAAAGGTGGGGGGTTTTATGCCGTGTTTGAAATCTATGTAGGCTTACCTTTACTGCATTTGTGATATGTCAAGTCACACTATATGATCCCTGTATGAGGCTGCGAACAGTATGTGGTGCCTTTAAGAATGAAATGTAAGATTCAAGGCTATGGAATAGATATAACGCAGTGCGAGACGGCCAGAGCTCTGAGATTTCGCCCTTAATCACAAGTTGTTGATTGCTCCTTTATATAAAGAAGAAAGAAAAAAATAAGAATTTACTTACCGATAATTCTATTTCTCGTAGTCCGTAGTGGATGCTGGGGACTCCGTAAGGACCATGGGGATTAGCGGCTCCGCAGGAGACTGGGCACAAAAGTAAAGCTTTAGAACTACCTGGTGTGCACTGGCTCCTCCCCCTATGACCCTCCTCCAAGCCTCAGTTAGGATACTGTGCCCGGACGAGCGTACACAATAAGGAAGGATTTTGAATCCCGGGTAAGACTCATACCAGCCACACCAATCACACCGTACAACTCGTGATCTAAACCCAGTTAACAGCATGATAACAGAGGAGCCTCTATAAAAAAGATGGCTCACTACAGCAATAACCCGATTTTTTGGTAACAATAACGATGTACCAGTATTGCAGACAATCCGCACTTGGGATGGGCGCCCAGCATCCACTACAGACTATGAGAAATAGAATTATCGGTAAGTAAATTCTTATTTTCTCTAACGTCCTAAGTGAATGCTGGGGACTCCGTAAGGACCATGGGGATTATACCAAAGCTCCCAAACGGGCGGGAGAGTACGGATGACTCTGCAGCACCAAATGAGAACTCCAGGTCCTCCTCAGTCAGGGTATCAATTTTGTAGAATTTTACAAACGTATTTGCTCCTGACCAAGTAGCTGCTCGGCAAAGTTGTAAAGCCGAGACCCCTCGGGCAACCGCCCAAGATGAGCCCATCTTCCTTGTGGAGTGGGCATTTATAGATTTTTGGCTGTGGCAGGCCTGCCACAGAATGTGCAAGCTGAATTGTACTACAAATCCAACGAGCAATAGTCTGCTTAGAAGCAGGAGCACCCAGCTTGTTGGGTGCATACAGGATAAACAGCGAGTCAGATTTTCTGACTCCAGCCGTCCTGGAAATATATATTTTCAGGGCCCTGACAACGTCTAGCAACTTGGAGTCCTCCAAGTCCTTAGTAGCCGCAGGCACCACAATAGGTTGGTTCAGGTGAAACGCTGAAACCACCTTAGGGAGAAACTGAGGACGAGTCCTCAATTCCGCCCTGTCCGAATGGAAAATCAGATAAGGGCTTTTACAGGATAAAGCCGCCAATTCTGACACGCGCCTGGCCCAGGCCAAGGCCAACAGCATGACCACTTTCCATGTGAGATATTTTAACTCCACAGATTTAAGTGGTTCAAACCAATGTGACTTTTGGAAACCAAAAACTACATTGAGATCCCAAGGTGCCACTGGAGGCACAAAAGGAGGCTGTATATGCAGTACCCCTTTTACAACGTCCGAACTTCAGGGACTGAAGCTAGTTCTTTTTGGAAAAAAATTGACAGGGCCGAAATTTGAACCTTAATGGACCCCCAATTTCAGGCCCATAGACACTCCTGTTTGCAGGAAATGTAGGAATCGACCCAGTTGAATTTCCTCCGTCGGGCCTTACTGGCCTCGCACCACATTTTCGCCAAATGCGGTGATAATGTTTTGCGGTTACATCCTTCCTGGCTTTGATCAGGATAGGGATGACTTCATCCGGAATGCCTTTTTTCCTTCAGGATCCGGCGTTCAACCGCCATGCCGTCAAACGCAGCCGCGGTAAGTCTTGGAACAGACAGGGTCCTTGCTGGAGCAGGTCCCTTCTTCGAGGTAGAGGCCACGGATCCTCCGTGAGCATCTCTTGAAGTTCCGGTTACCAAGTCCTTCTTGGCCAATCCGGAGCCACGAATATAGTGCTTACTCCTCTCCATCTTATCAATCTCAGTACCTTGGGTATGAGAGGCAGATGAGGGAACACATACACTGACTTATACACCCACGGTGTTACCAGAGCGTCTACAGCTATTGCCTGAGGGTCCCTTGACCTGGCGCAATACCTGTCGAGTTTTTCCCAACGGTTTATAATCATGTGGAAGACTTCTGTGTGAAGTCCCCACTCTCCCGGGTGGAGGTCGTGTCTGCTGAGGAAGTCTGCTTCCCAGCTGTCCACTCCCGGAATTGCTGACAGTGCTATCACATGATTTTCCGCCCAGCGAAGAATCCTTGCAGCTTCTGCCATTGCCCTCCTGCTTCTAGTGCCACCCTGTCTGTTTTACGTGGGTGACTGCCGTGATGTTGTCCGACTGGATCAACACCGGCTGACCTTGAAGCAGAGGTCTTGCTAAGCTTAGAGCATTGTAAATGGCCCTTAGCTTCAGGATATTTATGTGAAGTGATGTCTCCAGGCTTGACCATAAGCCCTGGAAATTCCTTCCCTGTGTGACTGCTCCCCAGCCTCGCAGGCTGGCATCCGTGGTCACCAGGACCCAGTCCTGAATGCCGAATCTGCGGCCCTCTAGAAGATGAGCACTCTGCAACCAACACAGGAGGGACACCCTTGTTCTTGGTGACAGGGTTATCCGCTGATGCATCTGAAGATGCGACTCGGACCATTTGTCCAGCAGGTCCCACTGGAAAGTTCTTGCGTGGAATCTGCCGAATGGGATTGCTTCATAGGAAGCCACCATTTTACCCAGAACCCTTGTGCATTGATGCACTGAGACTTGGCTCGGTTTTAGTAGGTTCCTGACTAGCTCGGATAACTCCCTGGCTTTCTCCTCCGGGAGAAACACCTTTTTCTGGACTGTGTCCAGGATCATCCCTAGGAACAGAAGACGAGTCGTCGGAACCAGCTGCGATTTTGGAATATTGAGAATCCAATCGTGCTGCCGCAACACTACCTGAGATAGTGCTACACCGACCTCCAACTGTTCCCTGGATCTTACCCTTATCAGGGAATCGTCCAAGTAAGGGATAACTAAAATTCCCTTCCTTTGAAGGATCATCATCATTTCGGCCATTACCTTGGTAAAGACCCGGGGTGCCGTGGACCATCCATACGGCAGCGTCTGAACTGATAGTGACAGTTCTGTACCATAAACCTGAGGTACCCTTGGTGAGAAGGGTAAATTTGGACATGAAGGTAAGCATCCTTGATGTCCCGAGACATCATGTAGTCCCTTTCTTCCAGGTTCGCAATCACTGCTCTGAGTGACTCAATCTTGAATTTGAACCTCTGTATGTAAGTGTTCAAAGATTTTAGATTTAGAATCGGTCTCACCGAGCCGTCCGGCTTCGGTACCACAACAGTGTGGAATAATACCCCGTTCCCTGTTGCAGGAGGGGTACCTTGATTATCACCTGCTGGGAATACAGCTTGTGAATGGCTTCCAAAACTGTCTCCCTGTCAGAAGGAGACATCGGTAAAGCCGACTTTAGGAAACGGCGAGGGGGAGACGTCTCGAATTCCAATTTGTACCCCTGAGATATCACCTGAAGGATCCAGGGGTCTACTTGCGAGTGAGCCCACTGCGCGCTGAAATTCACTGAGACGGGCCCCCCACCGTGCCCGATTCTGCTTGTAAAGCCCCAGCGTCATACTGAGGGCTTGGCAGAGGCGGGAGAGGGTTTCTGTTCCTGGGAACTGGCTGATTTCTGCAGCCTTTTTTCCCCTCCCTCTGTCACGGGCAGAAATGAGGAACCTTTTGCCCGCTTGTCCACGAAAAGACTGCGCCTGATAATACGGCGTCTTCTCATGTTGAGAGGCGACCTGGGGTACAAACGTGGATTTCCCAGCTGTTGCCGTGGCCACCAGGTCTGAAAGACCGACCCCAAATAACTCCTCTCGTTTGAAATCCGCATCACCTGACCACTGTCGTGTCCATAACCCTCTACTGGTAGAAATGGACAACGCACTTAAACTTGATGCCAGTCGGCAAATATTCCGCTGTGTATCACGCATGTATAGAAATGCATCTTTTAAATGCTCTATAGGCAAAAATATACTGTCCCTATCTAGGGTATCAATATTTTCAGTCAGGGAATCCGACCACGCCAACCCAGCACTGCACATCCAGGCTGAGGCGATTGCTGGTCGCAGTATAACACCAGTATGTGTGTAAATACATTTTAGGATACCCTCCTGCTTTCTATCAGCAGGATCCTTAAGGGCGGCCATCTCAGGAGAGGGTAGAGCCCTTACAAGCGTGTGAGCGCTTTATCCACCCTAGGGGGTGTTTCCCAACGCACCCTAACCTCTGGCGGGAAAGGATATAATGCCAATAACATTTTAGAAATTATCAGTTGTTATCGGGGGAAACCCACGCATCATCACACACCTCATTTAATTTCTCAGATTCAGGAAAACTACAGGTAGTTTTTCCTCACCGAACATAATACCCCTTTTTGGTGGTACTCGTATTATCAGAAATGTGTAAAACATTTTTCATTGCCTCCATCATGTAACGTGTGGCCCTACTGGAAGTCACATTTGTCTCTTCGTCGACACTGGAGTCAGTATCCGTGTCGGCGTCTATATCTGCCATCTGAGGTAACGGGCGCTTTAGAGCCCCTGACGGCCTATGAGACGTCTGGACAGGCACAAGCTGAGTAGCCGGCTGTCTCATGTCAACCACTGTCTTTTATACAGAGCTGACACTGTCACGTAATTCCTTCCAACAGTTCATCCACTCAGGTGTCGACCCCCTAGGGGGTGACATCACTATTACAGGCAATCTGCTCCGTCTCCACATCATTTTTCTCCTCATACATGTCGACACAAACGTACCGACATACAGCACACACACAGGGAATGCTCTGATAGAGGACAGGACCCCACTAGCCCTTTGGGGAGACAGAGGGAGAGTTTGCCAGCACACACCAGAGCGCTATATATATATACAGGGATAACCTTATATAAGTGTTTTTCCCCTTATAGCTGCTGTATCTTTTATACTGCGCGTAATTAGTGCCCCCCCTCTCTTTTTTAACCCTTTCTGTAGTGTAGTGACTGCAGGGGAGAGCCAGGGAGCTTCCCTCCAACGGAGCTGTGAGGGAAAATGGCGCCAGTGTGCTGAGGAGATAGGCTCCGCCCCCTTATCGGCGGCCTTATCTCCCGTTTTTCTAAGTATTCTGGCAGGGGTTAAATGCATCCATATAGCCCAGGAGCTATATGTGATGCATTTTTTTGCCATCCAAGGTGTTTTTATTGCGTCTCAGGGCGCCCCCCCCCCCCAGCGCCCTGCACCCTCAGTGACCGGAGTGTGAAGTGTGCTGAGAGCAATGGCGCACAGCTGCAGTGCTGTGCGCTACCTTGTTGAAGACAGGACGTCTTCTGCCGCCGATTTTCCGGACCTCTTCTGTCTTCTGGCTCTGTAAGGGGGCCGGCGGCGCGGCTCTGGGACCCATCCATGGCTGGGCCTGTGATCGTCCCTCTGGAGCTAATGTCCAGTAGCCTAAGAAGCCCAATCCACTCTGCACGCAGGTGAGTTCGCTTCTTCTCCCCTTAGTCCCTCGATGCAGTGAGCCTGTGGCCAGCAGGTCTCACTGAAAATAAAAAACCTAAAACTAAAACTTTTCACTAAGCAGCTCAGGAGAGCCACCTAGTGTGCACCCTTCTCGTTCGGGCAGAGAAATCTAACTGAGGCTTGGAGAAGGGTCATAGGGGGAGGAGCCAGTGCACACCAGGTAGTTCTAAAGCTTTACTTTTGTGCCCAGTCTCCTGCAGAGCCGCTAATCCCCATGGTCCTTACGGAGTCCCCAGCATCCACTTAGGACGTTAGAGAAAAACATTTACAGGGCAACCTGGTTTTGTCTTGTAAATGTTTGCTGCTTTACCCGCCTCCCCCCCTCAAAAAAAGTAGCAGTTCAGCTGGAATTGTGGAGCTCCGGCTGTCTCACACTGCATTACATCCGGTTCTATGTGTGCATGTTAGCTATATACTGTATAATGGAATATCATCATTAATGTATAAAGGTAACACCATATTATGTAGCTCTGTATAATTTATATTTGTTTATCAATCATATCAGTCTGTGTCCATTGAAGCTTACAAGTGTAAATTCCCTACCACACAAACATTATTTTTTTTTTTTTATCAGAATCAGTGGGGAGTGAGAGTGAGCCAGACTAAAACACACACAAACTCCACACAGACAGCACCATCAGAATCAAATACTCGACCCCAGGTGCAATACTGGCATGTACGATAACTGCCAATCTGGGGCTATCGGCCTGATCCCGAGTTGGACTCTGCAGCATCCTCGTGTGCGTCTTTTTGCAGTCACTGCTTCTGACATTTTATGCAAATACAGCTACAAGCGCTTCCCTGGTGTACGGCTGTGAATCCAGGATTGAGACGCCCACTGTTAGAGTCAACCATGGGTCACATCACAGAAACTTGTACTAGCCCCATGCTAGTTGCAGATTGGCCGTCAGAGTGTGTGAGTGAATGTGAGCGATTGTGCACCCGAATTCACAAACACTTCCATAACATGCTCATAAGACAGACCATCTTCGTGCATCTACATAGCCAGCTCCTAGGAACAGCCAATATATGTTCAAGGCATTTCTGAGTCTGTAGAGTTCATTCTAGCACTCTGCACCTGTCACAACCCGTGCAGTTTCTCTTTCCTGCCTGGAGTGCCGCTTCCTGCTCTTGTGCTTATAGCACACTCTGGTCTGCATCTCAGCACCAGAGGAGAGAGGAACTGCATGGGTTGTGACAGGCACGGGATGCTTGAATGAACACTAGACCGAGTGTGAATTGCTGTGACTTTGGGCCTACTTCATATTTGTACGCAAATTCATACACAACTGCTTTTTTTTCTATGTTATGGAATTGCTAATCATCACGAGTGAAGCTGCAGCCCAGGAAAGAAGATAGACGCCGACCGGAGCCATTGCAAAATCCTACGCAGATTCCATACTCAGGTGCTGCAGTGACGTAATAATGAGGAACATCGCCTCCTACGGTTGTCCTATGGCTACGCCGACTGGCAGTAGCGATGCTGGTGCAAAGTTTTTCCATGTATATGATCACAGCTGAAGGCAGATACACGCCTCGAAAATGGCCATGACATGCCTGCATTTTTGCCGCCACTCTCATGTTAACTTCCCCCAAAATGGTCCCTTCGTGCCAAGCACTGTGTATAAAATGTTAGTGTGAGCGCTAAGGTACCTTGGCACCGGCGCAGTGTGATCGCAGCACATGTAACACTATATATTTCATTTTCATTCCCTACCTGTCCCACTCAAGACTCTCCACAAAACTTCAAACAGGCTCTCAAGACCCACTTCTTCACCAAACCCAGCTGTCTCTCATCCTAACCCTCTGTCACATGCTCACTTTCTACCCCATCTGTGACACCCCTGTATGTGTGCCCCTCCCCTTTAGAATGTAAGCTTTCCTACTTAACCTATCTTCTTTTTTGGGATGCCGGCGCCCAGCATACCGGCGCCCGACTGCCGGTATACCGACAGCGTGGCGAGCGCAAATGAGCCCCTTGCGGGCACAGTGGCGCACTACGCACGCCACGCTAATTATTCTCCCTCCAGGGGGTCGTGGACTACCACGAGGGAGAAAAAGTGTCGGTATACTGGCTGTCGGGATTCCGGCGCTGGTATACTGTGCGCCGGGATCCCGACAGTCGGCATACTGAAGACCACCCCTTCTTTTCAATACTCCCTTCGACGACAATAAAAATCCCTCGGTTTTCAGTTACCCTGATACTTATTCCAGTATCGTCTGCTGACGCAGCTGTGGTAATATACCCTGTACTTGTCCTATATATTGTTTTGAATTGCATGTCACTGTAGTTTCGCTTGTTTACGTACACTGTAATTGTGCGTTGCGAATGCTATGTGGCGCCATATAAATATAGGATGATGATAATCATCATCACCACCACACACTGGGAGGACACACGTCGGAAGGAAGCAAGTGACGGTGGCCACTGTCACAATCCCAACACCAAATTGCAAATGCATTTCCATCGGAACTAAAACATTGATGATTGTGAGCCACCAGTGCCAATGGCCATCCTTATCAATTGATGTGGCACTATCACAGAACTAACCTACTTCCTACCGATGTGGAGCATTGTCGTGCACACGCCTACACAGAAACACCTGGCTGCACACTATAGACAGAGTGTATTTTACTACCACTCAAACAGGGATGGGCAATAAGTGGCCCTCAGCTGCGGCTGAACTACAAATTCTAGCATACCCTGTCAGTTTCAGCATGCCTTGATAGCAAGATTGTGGCATGACATGATGGGATGTGTAGTTACACAGCAGCTGCAGGGCTGCTTATTGCCCACCACACGTGTGTGTGTGTGTGTGTGTGTGTGTGTGAGAGTGTGTATACATACCCTCCAACATTTTACACACAAAAATCGGTACAAATCAGAAAAGGGGGTGTGGTCATGTCTCTTTTCCTATACTTTCAATGGAAGTTTGGAGAGCCAAAAATAGGTACAGACCATTAAAAAAAAAAAAAAAGGTACTGTACCTATTAAAAAGGTACAGTTGGAGGGTATGATATATAGATATATATACATATACATACATATACTGTGCTGGGAACGTGCATGGAGCTGTAAGATGAGGGAGAGGAGCCCAGTAGCTGTCAGTGTTACAGGCAGATGGGAGAGAGCACCTGTAGCTGCCCACACAGGCCGGCACTCACCTGGCACAGCCATTGATAGGAAGGCCTCAACCGGACAGCTGCGTCTTACACCCCGCGTATTACAGGTATCCTTGCTGATCACTGCCTCAGAGATGCTGGGGGGGGGGGGAATTGCAAGTACTCAGTTTCCGGCGGATTCATTTAGCTGGTGCACCAGGGCAGCACCAAGAGTTAGGTGGGGAGGCAGTGAACTTGTGAATGGTGTCGCTACTACTCCTGTATACGACAACATAGGTCGTGGTTGGTTAAAAAAAAAAAAAAAAAAGGCAAAATCTATATTTTGTAATAGGCTGTTATGTATTTGTTCCGCTGGGCTGGTTTAGAATGATGTCTTTTTGATTCCCCCCCCCGGTGGGCGCAGAGTGGTGCGGTCCGGACAGTGCCGCCTGCACGCGCCAGTTTGTTTTCCAGGAAGAACTGACAGAAAATGAGCAACATCTACATCCAGGAGCCGCCCACCAACGGCAAGGTGTGGGGGTGACCGTAGGGGGGCTCCGAAAGGGAGAGGGTTAGTGAAGATTCCAGGAATACAGAGCAATGTGGGAGGGAGATGCAGGACGCACTCGCAGTCATCTCTTCTACCCTCTTTCTGAGACATTACATAGGTGGTAGGCTACCAGTGGCTATGGCTGCCAAAACCTGCTGGGACATGTAGTTCTACATCAGCTGTGAGCTACAGCCTGGCAAGGTGTATCTATCCTGCACTCTAATCACTCCTTTCTGGGAGGACATCCTGGGGATTGTGCTGTATGGGGATTTGCTGAGACGTGTAGTTCCACTTACTGCGCTGCATACGGATTGTTTGTAGTATCATATATGCATACTTGCCTACTTTTGAAAACTAGTTTCAGGGAGATTCCAAGTGGCAGCAGAATATGCCAAGCTTTCTGTTGAGGGTGTGTGTCGTGCTCCGCCCAAAGGCCGTGTTTATGTCCACCTTTGGGCATATTTATTGCCATTCAGGGGTGTGTCCTGCAGTGGCAGGTGAAAACGATAGTACTAAACAGTGCCATAACAAGGCATTTTAGCGCCGTGAGCAAGAAACGGCATTGGTGCCCCCCCTATGCAAGATAGGGGCAGTGCGCACCGCATGCGTGCAAAAAATATATAGGGGCGTGGCCACAAGATAATACCAATTCATACTACGGTGCACAGTAGTCTCCATTATTCAAATTACGCTTCACAGCGCCACTACACCAGGTAGAGCCCCTTTTACACACTGTGGCAGACAGCGTCCCCTTTTTACACATTACGGCAGACACCGTCCCCTTTTTGCACATTACGGCAGACAGCGTCCCCCTTTTTTACACATTACGGCAGACAGCGTCCCCCTTTTTTACACATTACGGCAGACAGATTCCTCCTAATTACACATTATGGCAGACAGCGTCCCCCTTTTTACACATTACGGCAGACAGCGTCCCCTTTTTACACATTACGGCAGACAGCGTCCCCCTTTTTACACATTACGGCAGACAGCGTCCCCCTTTTTACACATTACGGCAGTTAGCGTCCCCTTTTTACACATTACGGCAGTTAGCGTCCCCTTTTTACACATTACGTCAGACAGCGTCCCCTTTTTACACATTACGTCAGACAGCATCCCCCTTTTTACACATTACAGCAGACAGCGTCCCCCTTTTTACACATTACGGCAGCCAGTCCCCCTTTTTACACATTGTGGCAGACAGGATAGAGAGAGAGAGCGAGAGATACTTACCATCTCTCCCCGCTGGCTCAGGCTCCTCATGCTGGCAGATCCCGGGCAGCCACAGGGGAGGAGGAGGAGGAGGGAGGGGGACTGGAGCCGCAGCAGCGCTTTGTAATTAGTAGTAGCGCCGCTGCAGCAGTCCCCTCTCCTTCTGCATTGGCTGCCCGCCACTGTGAATGCTGGGATGAGGGAAGCGCATCCCAGCATTCACAGCTGCACCGGGCAGCCAATGCAGAAGGAGAGGGGACAGCTGCAGCGGCGCTACTACCAATTACATAGCGCTGCTGCGGCTCCAGTCCCCCTCCCTCCCCCTCCTCTTCCTCCTCCCCTGTCTCCGGCGCTGCTGCTCTCCAGCGCGGCGCACAGAACAGGCTTGTAATGAGTCAATTTGACTCATTACAAGCCGCTGGTCTTGCGCCATCAGGGCAACTGCACTGTGTGCCTGGCACACAGGTAGTTACGGCTCTGGTACTAATAGCAGCACTTACACCATGGTAGACAGTAGCACTTCAGCATGACCTGCAGCTCCACGTCTCGCCCTCCTCTGTGAGCTGCTTCGGGACCCACCACTCCACGTCTCCAGCAGCACCGTGCACCACACGGGGGTCGACACTCTGGTGCCCAGCGCTGCCTGCTGTAATATACACAGCAGGCAGTGCTGCAGCTGTCAACAGCTATGCAGACAGAGTCGGATAATAGGGGTAAGTGCAGACGGTGTGCCCGCAAGAAAAGTGTGCAGTGCAGTGTATTACATTATACACATCCCACCTCCCTCAAATTGCACCCAGTACACACAGCACTATATTACATACAGCACTATATTACATTACATTATATACAGCCTCCCCCATATTACACCCAGTACTACATTACATTACATTTTACACAGCCCTCCTCCCCTCGTATTCCACCCAGTACCTATTACATTGCATTATGCACAGCATATACCCCCCATATTACACCCAATAGCACATTACATTGCATTTTACACAGCACCCCCCCACCGTATTACACCCAGTTGCACATTACACTACACTATACACAGCCCCCTCCTCATGTTATACCCAGTACCATATTATATTGCATTATGCACAGCATACACAGACCCCACATATTATACCCAATAGCACATTACCTTTTACACAGCCCCTCCCATACTACACCCAATAGCATATTACACAGACCCCTCCATATTACACCCAGTAGCATATTACACAGACCCCTATATTACACCCAACAGAATATTACACAGTACCACCCATATAACAAGCAGTGCACATTACGCTACATTTCCACAGACCCCCCCGCCTTCCCCGATGTTCACCTAACGGCACACTACATATTACTCGGCCCCCCATATTACACCCAGTAGCATACTGCATATTACACAGCCCCCCATATTACACCCGATAGCATATTACACAGCCCCCTCTATATTAAACTCTGTAGCATATTACACAGACGCCCATATTACACCAAATAGAATATTACACAGCCCCACCCATATTACACCCAGTGCACATTACACTACATTTTACACAGCCCCCCAGTACACCCAGCAGCACACTACATATTGCACAGCCCCCTCATAGTACACCCAGTAGCACACTACAAAGTACACACAGCCCCCCATATTACACCCAGTGGTACATTACATATTACACAGCCCCACTCCCCATATTACACCCAGTAGCAAACTACATATAACCCCCAGTACATACAGCACCCACCTGGTTTGTTACTCCCTCCTGTAAGGAGCAGGGAGCCGACCCCGGCCGGGACAGTGTGGTGGGTGGGGTAGAAGCAGCCCAGGGAATCCACATCCAGGAGCAGGAAAGCTGCTCTGATACACGCAGCCCACTGTGAGTGTGGTGGGCGGGGCCAGCCAGACTAAAGCAGAGCCCTGTCTGCCAGGTTATGTGCTTCACTGTGGGGGCGGCTGATCAGCATTCATTCCCACACTGCTGCCGCTTAGACACCTCCCGGCTCTCAGACAGTCGGACGGCAACTGCTGACCACAATCTAGCTGTGGTGGCCAGCCGCCACTGACCTCCAGTGTAAGCCCCGCCCCCCGCATTTCCGGACTCGCGCATGCGCAGTCCGGATTTGCAAGGAGGAACTGTTAAATTCCGGGAGTGCTGGCAATGTTTGCGGGGCAGCGGGAGGGTGAGTTAAAAATCGGCAGCCTCCCGCTCAATGCGGGAGGGTAGGCATGCCTGCATATATGAAAGCTAATATTAATAATAGGAGCTGAAAAGCGTCAGATTGCCAAAAGCCTATCACATACTGTAAATACATCCCCGGTCCCTGTGTCACTGGCTCATATAGGTGTTGTGTCCTCTAGGCTGGGTTGTACATAACTGGAGTGGCCATTGGTAAAGCTTAATGATGAAGGCTGCCCTGATGCCAGAGATCACAATGTACAGTAGAAATCAGCAGTGCCGTAACTAGGCCAGAGGTTCCCAAACTGTGTGCCGTAGCTCCCTGGGGTGCCTCGGGACACTTGCAGGGGTGCCCTGGGTTGGTGGTCCAGGACCAATTCAAATTATTAATGGTCAATATAATAAGCAAAACCAGTGCTGGTGGCTGCCAGTCATAAAATATGTGGCCAAACAGAAGCAAATCTTGTCCCTCACCACACAACTGACCCTAAGGATGACATATAAACACAATCTACTTAATGTAATATTTCTTTCTACATTTCTCAATAAGAAATTTTTGGCCTAGGGGTGCCGTGAAAAAAATTCTGATATACTAGGGCGCCGTGATTCAAAAAACTTTGGAAGCCACTGAACTAGGCATTTTAGCGCTGTGTGCATGAAACGGCGTTGACGCCCCCCCATTCAAGATAGGGGCAGTGAGCGCTGTAGGCGCGTGAAAAATATATAGGGGCTTGGCTTCATGGGGAAGGGGCATGGCCACAAAATAATACCAATTCATACTACGGTGCACAGTAGTCTACATTATTCAAATTACACTGCACAGTAGCATCACTACACCAGGTAGAGCCCCTTTTTACACATTAAGGCAGACAGTCCCCCTTTTTACACATTACGGCAGACAGTCCCCCTTTTTACACATTACGGCAGACAGTCCCCCTTTTACACATTACGGCAGACAGTCCCCCTTTTTACACATTACGGCAGACAGCGTCCCCCTTTTTACACATTACGGCAGACAGCGTCCCCCTTTTTACACATTACGGCAGACAGCGTCCCCCTTTGTACACATTACGGCAGACAGCGTCCCCCTTTTTACACATTACGGCAGACAGCGCCCCCTTTTTACACATTACGGCAGACAGTGTCCCCTTTTTACACATTACGGCAGACAGCGCCCCCTTTTCTTACACATTATGGCAGACATGATCCCCTTTTTACATATTACGGCAGAAAGAGTCCCTTTTTACACATTACGGCAGACAGCGTCCCCCTTTTTACACATTAAAGCAGACAGCGTCCCCCTTTTTACACATTAAAGCAGACGGCGTCCCCCTTTTTACACATTACGGCAGACAGCGTCCCCTTTATACAAATTACGGCAGACAGCGTCCCCCTTTTTACACATTACGGCAGACAGCGTCCCCCTTTTTACACATTACGGCAGACAGCGTCCCCTTTTTACACATTACGGCAGACAGCGTCCCCTTTTTACACATTACGGCAGACAGCGTCCCCCTTTTTACACATTACGGCAGACAGCGTCCCCTTTTTACACATTACGGCAGACAGCGTCCCCTTTTTACACATTACGGCAGACAGCGTCCCCTTTTTACACATTACGGCAGACAGCGTCCCCCTTTTTACACATTACGGCAGACAGCGTCCCCCTTTTTACACATTATGGCAGACAGCGTCCCCCTTTTTCAGAATAGATAGAGAAATAGAGAGAGAGAGAGATACTTACCATCGCTCCTCGTGAAGGCAGGGGAGTAGGAGGAGGGAGGGGGACTGGAGCCGCAGCAGCGCTATGTAATTGGTAGCGGCACCGCTGCAGCAGTCCCCTCTCCTTCCGTATTGGCTGCCCGCCGCCGCTGTGAATGCTGGGATGAAGGAAGCGCATCCCAGCATTCACAGCAGCTCAAGGCAGCCAATACGGAAGGAGAGAGGACAGCTGCAGCGGCGCTGCTATCAATGACATAGCGCTGGTGCGGCTCCAGTCCCCCTCCCTCCTCCTCCTTTTCCGCTGCCTCCGGCGTTGCTGCTCTTCTCCCCAGCGCGGCGCACACAGCAGAGGCGGCATGTAATGAGTCAATTTGACTCATTACATGCCGCTGACCGTTGTACCCTCAGGGTAACTGCGCTGTGTGCCAGGCACACCTGGCACACACGTAGTTACGGCCCTGGAAATCAGTATGATGTTACTAATACAGGTTGAGTATCCCATATCCAAATATTCCGAAATACGGAATATTCCGAAATACGGACTTTTTTGAGTGAGAGTGAGATAGTGAAATCTTTGTTTTCTGTGGCTCAATGTACTCAAACTTTGTTTAATACACAACGTTATTAAAAATATTGTATTAAATGACCTTCAGGCTGTGTATATAAGGTGTATATGAAACATAAATGAATTGTGTGAATGTACACACACTTTGTTTAATGCAGAAAGTTATTAAAAATATTGGCTAAAATAACCTACAGGCTGGGTGTATAAGGTGTATATGTAACATAAATGCATTCTGTGCTTAGATTTAGGTCCCATCACCATGATATCTCATTATGGTATGCAATTATTCCAAAATACGGAAAAATCCCATATCCAAAAAACCTCTGGTCCCAAGCGTTTTGGATAAGGGATACTCAACCTGTATCAGTAATTTCCCTGTGGAGCTCTTTCCTATTACATTCATACTGAAAACAGGGCTGACAGTAGAAAGCTGACACATTACCTCCCTACATACAACCCTATGTCCGTGTCTGTTCTTTGTTTTGTAGTAGTCAGTCTATGCAGAAAACTGTATTCTGTGTGTTCATTGAAAAACAAGAAAAATCTATGTACATATCAAAGTAGATGTTCACTTTCAGCTAAGTTTTGCTCTAAATAAAGAAGTATATAACTGTCTATTGTCATTATTCAGTTACAGATACCTCCTTTTGCTCAATAGCTGTGCCCGCTTGTAAAGGTGCATACAAACAGTGAGAGATTGGCTATGTGCAATTTTGGCTATGGCTGATTTTGACTATACTTTGTACTAGATAGTCAAAATTGACTTACCTGCACAGTCGATCTAACCCTGCGATACTGACCCCATGGGAGTGCGCATCGCAATCAAATCGGTATCGCAAGCTGGCTAACAACTTGCGATATTGTTATGCACACCAGTGCCTGCAGGAATGTACTGGTGTCTGAACTGTTATGCACACCAGTGCCTGCAGGAATGTACTGGTGTCTGAACTGTTATGCACACCAGTGCCTGCAGGAATGTACTGGTGTCTGAACGGATAGGGATGCAAAACAAATGAACTCACAGACAGACTGGGGAATATGACATTACGTACACAGAAGGTGATAGGGTAACAAAATAAACACAAAGTGAACAGAGAAGCCCAGAGGCTAAGAAACTGGGTGTCTCCCTAGTATTAGGAATGCTCAGATGGAAAAAGCAAGATGTTGTGTTTTAATACGTAGAGAACCCGAAATGCTGTTGCTAAGGGCAACAGCAAAACCCTAAAGGGTTACCAACGGGTGTGGCAGTAAACTCCTTGGTCAGAGATGGAATGATAGACACAAGGAGAGTCTCCACAATCCTAATCCTCACTTGCAGTGCACAGGTTCAGCTTACTGCCACTAAACTGATACCTGAACACCTTGCACAGTGAGAAAGGATTTAGGCAGGCAAGTTTGAGAATACAGCCGCAAACTTGCTAAGTTCACAGAGTAGCAAAAGAACCCCAGCAAGTTAAACGGCTGACTCCAGTTTTACTGCTAGGTCTGAATTGGCAGAGTGTAGTACCAAACCCCAAGGCCTATTTGCAGTAAGCAACAACAAATACAAAGCTACACAGTACTGGCTAACTTTCAGGAACTGACTAACCAACAAAGATTCAGCAGCATCTGCTTAACCTGAGAAGAGGCCTTATATAGCAGGTGCTGTCCACGCCCCACTCAGACCTCACAGACTGTGAGCACAAAAACCAGCACCGGATCCCCTGCCGTGCACAAAGCCTGTAACCACTGCACAGCAAAAGACCCGAACCGGAGTATCAGCTGCGCTCAAGCCACTCCGCTAGCACTTGTCTCCCGGTTGCCATGACGACGTGGCAGCACAGGGCAGGAGACCCTAACAGATATGCACTAACTTGCCTTTGCGACTTTGACTATGTAGTCAAAATCGCAAGGTAATATTGCACCATGTGTACACACCTTTAGAGATCTGGTCAGAGATGAGATGGGGAGAATCACAAAGAGAAATTAATTACGGTTAATAGAAAATGAATGGATGTACGGATGTACAGGCCACTGGGAAGATCTGTATTATGCGAATAATATCTGTAGTTGCAACTTGCAAGTAGTGTTGCTATGATAGAAAATCTGTTTGCCGAAGCTTAAGATATACAGAAAGAGGACTGGATCCCTAAAATGTGTGTGCTGTATGCCTTTTGTCTTTGCTTATTAATAACTTCATACAATTATAACTCTTGTGTTCTAGGTGTTATTGAAAACAACAGCCGGAGATATTGACATTGAGTTATGGTCAAAAGAAGCCCCTAAAGCTTGCAGGAACTTTATTCAGCTTTGTTTAGAAGGTAGGAATACACATCTAAGTTTTTGGATGATGAAAGTGTGGATTTGATTGTGAATTCATATTGTAAGGTGAAAGCGGTATTGTTAGCAGAAGCAAACCTGGTATTACAAACTGAGTACCCTTCAACTATATTTAGAGTTGGGCAACTTCTCCAATTTTAAAGCATAACATGGTAGTTGCCCAATAAAATGTCAAATTAGTATTACCGCTCAGGTGCTGAAAAGGAGGTGGCTTGATACATCTCCCTGTAAATAACAATAAATCCCAACAATAATTCCACCCCCCCCAGTGGCCCCCACTGCAGTAAGCATGGGACATACCGTAATGGAGGACCACTCTGCCGTGAAGGGGTAAGTACACAGCAGGGAGGGTCCATATATGCCTCCGGATGTTGCCGTGCTGCTCCCTACTACTAAAAATCTCTCTCTATCAGACTGTCCACCTTTCTACAAAATTTCAAATGGGCTCTCAAGACCCACTTCTTTATCAGTGCTTACCAACTCTCATCCTGACCCACCGCTCCATGCTCACTGTCACTCCCCCTGTGTGTCACCCCTCTGTCTGTCTGTCCCTCCCCTTTAGATTGTAAGCTCTCACAGGCAGGGCCCTCTTCCCTCATATGCTTTTCCTTCCCTCACTTATACCACTGTATCATTCCCATTGCCAACAACAGCATCGGCCCTATGAGTGTGGCCGCCTTGCTGCTCATTTGGGTATTATCACTACTGCTGCAGCAATGTTTATAAACCTTGTCCATGTTCTGCAATGTGTTTTATTGTAAGTCAGCTTTTTCTTGTTTTGTTCACTCTGGTTTTCTGATTAAGTACTTTGTAAGGCGCTTGCCATATAAATAAAGGCTAATCATAATAATAGCAACAAGAATGCATGTGTACAAATATATTCCAGAAAGTAGTTTAGACCTGTATATGAAGTGGCAAGGTGGAAGGGTCACTGAGTATACACTGAATGGACAATATGCATAGAAATGTAAGGCCTCAGGGCGAGCAGATTATTCTGCAGCATTGTATTGGAAGAAATGAGGCAGATATAATATATGTGGGGGTGGGAGGGATATACAGTGTGATATGTATAGATTCTGCTAGAGGATGGAGCATTCTATGTTGGAGTGAGGAAATATACAAGTACTACATATACAATTTCTAATTAAAAGGGATACACATTCTGCCGTTGTAGAGAGGGAAGCTCCTAGCACTACCTCCCAACCCACTGCTCATCTACACCCCCTATTACCTCAACTTGTCACGTGGAAATGCAGGTACACCATCAATTTTCTGGCAATTTATGGTCTGGGTCCTCTTTTAATCTGGACATATTTCCCAATTTAGTGGCCACTTGGCGCTGTGTGTCGTTTACAGTCATTTGAACATTGGAGCAAACGACACACAGTTATGGCTTCAAACCGTGCAAGTGTCAGTGGTGGTGTGAAGTGGAAACAAGTCCATAACAATGCAGAGAAAGGTTGAAATGTGTATTGCTGTATTAGTATTACCCAACCTCTGTTAGTCCAGCAATACTGATATTCCAGCACCGTTCTAGAACCAAGGGTGCTGGAAAATTTGTGGTGTACCTGTACTAACAAAAATAAATCCGTCAAAAAGTATAAGCCTAAACAATCCACAACCCACGTCAACTCCAATATAGGCCCTTCCAAAAAAAACTTCAAAATAGTAAAATCTAGTCACCAAGACAACAATTTTACTTGCCATGGTGACCTTATAAATGATATTTGATGAGTCCTGATTCTTCTAATAGTATTTTATGGGTGTTCCTCTTCTGCGACCCTTGCATATGCTTACAGTTCCTGGGGAGCTGGAGAATGTCATACTGAAATAGAATTGATTGCCAGCTTATGATTGGATGGTTACACTGCTCTTCTACTGAGGTACCGTCTATCAGTATTAACCCTGTCTCTTGTGCCTCAATCCTCCATTGCTCAGAAATGATTTTGAACACTGGTCTGCAGAAGTCCCTTGTAATTGTAAGTTCATATACCCTGCTGAGTTTACATAAAACAAACTTAATTTAAACTTTGGCAAAGGCCCCCTTTAATAGTTTGTCAAGTGAGCCTTTCATCGCTGCTTACTTGTGGCATGGTTTTACATCCAGATAAATATGCCCAGAATGTCTTCTTCTGTATTTGAAGTGCATACTTAGGCCCTGATTCAGAATTAGGTGCAAATAAAAAAAAATAGAAAATATAAAGGAGTAATTTGCACATTTGCAACACCATGTTGCATTGCAGGATTGCTGGTGGTACAAAGTGATGTAAAGTTGTGAAGAGGCATGTCCTAGTTTAATTCTACATTTCAGTGTTTGTTACTAGCAGGAGCAGTCACTCATTTCCTTAAATGCACATTCCCCTCTCCCCCCAATACTGCATTTGCACCCCATGTATTGCAACTTGGCTTATTCCAGGAGTAAATTGCACCTTGTTTGCTTTTATTTTGGATTTTCCCCAAACTGTGAGTCCTATCCTTAATGATTACCAATATCCCTCTGCTGCTCATAGATCTTTGAGTCAAGTTTGCTTTTTGCTGTCTTCTACTTGTACTTTTTGAAGATACAGGTTGAGTATCCCATATCCAAATATTCCGAAATACGGAATATTCCGAAATACGGACTTTTTTGAGTGAGAGTGAGATAGTGAAACCTTTGTTTTTTGATGGCTCAATGTACACAAACTTTGTTTAATACACAAAGTTATTAAAAATATTGTATTAAATGACCTTCAGGCTGTGTGTATAAGGTGTATATGAAACATAAATGAATTGTGTGAATGTAGACACACTTTGTTTAATACACAAAGTTATAAAAAATATTGGCTAAAATTACCTTCAGGCTGGGTGTATAAGGTGTATATGAAACATAAATGCATTCTGTGCTTAGACTTGGGTCCCATCGCCATGATATCTCATTATAGTATGCAGTTATTCCAAAATACGGAAAAATCCCATATCCAAAATACCTCTGGTCCCAAGCATTTTGGATAAGGGATACTCAACCTGTATTTTTTAAAATTCACAGCCATCGTTACCCTTTCCAGTGATGTGAAGGGATGGGGGCCCGATTCAGACCTGATCGCTGCTGTGCATTTTCTCATAGCGGGCGATTATCGAACTACTGCGCATATGCATGTACCGCAATGCACAGGCGCGTCACCAAACAGCTAGAGGATGTTGCGAAAATTTTGTTAGCACAGTCATTCGAAAGATGATTGACAGGAAGAGGACGTTTGAGGGTGGTAACTGGCCGTTTTCAGGGAGTGTCTGGAAGAACGCATGCGTTCCCAAGCGTTTTCAGGGCAGGTGTGTGACGTCAGCTCCGGGCCTAATTTCTTCGCACTGGAGGAGCAAGTATTGAGCTACGCACATACTGCACAGAATGTGAAAAACATTTGATGGGGAGTGTGATGTGAATGGTTTTGCAGCTGTCCGCTGACTGAGGGGAATTTTCACACAGCAGACACATGCAATCGCACACTGACACGGGACGAATTTTCCACTATCTGATCGCAGGACAGCGTAATTTGCAGCACAGCAATCAGGTCTGAATTAAGCACTGGAACACCTTCCGTTGTCATATCTAGGGAGAGCCAATTTGCTCAAGATGGCAGCTGTTCCCTGTCTGCTATACCCATTGCAATCACTCCTGGTACTTTTGACTATAGCAGATGTACACTAAATTAACGTATTATTTCGCAAGTTTATCTGGAAGTGAGGCTGTTCTCTTACAGCCCTATGAAAATGTAACCAACCAAAATCGAATGGAGGCTTAAACTTCCCCGATATTGTAGCCTCTAATAATGTTGCCTTTTTAAGACACTTAAGGGACTGGCTTCACAAAAGTTCTACGTATACAAATACCCCCCTAGAGCAGGGTTTCCAGAGCAACATGGATTTAATATGTTGTCTTCATCAACATGAACAGGAGGTGCCAGATACCTGAAATATAAGCCACTTTTTTGGACAACAAGGAAAATTTGGTTTCTCCTGCGTCATAAAGCTAATTTGAATCTATACCGCTCCCTTTATTTCTTAACTTCCTGTATGGCATGGCTGCTCACCCCTTCACTATGTGGAGGCTGGCGGGGGTTAATACTATCCTAGCCTGTAGATAATCAGCAACTTTTGACCTTTGCTGAAGTGTCCACACAATTTGCAATGGTCAGCCCATATCTTTTGGCCTTTCTACAAGCATGCTAATAGATAACACATGTACTAGGGCACTTTTCAGAAAGGGACTAGGACAGCTCGTTGGACTGCCTTCTGACACACCCAGTACCTAACCACAAAGCCATATCTGTCAATTATACTTTTCTATGAATATCTTAGACTATGCTGAGATTAATGGCAGGAGAAAGAAATCAGCTAAAGATGGGCGCACTCATTCCCTTCCACAGATTGGTATTTCTCTGCTGGTTTTGTATTTACATTTTTTTTTTATCTTTATTGATTTTATATTTCTCTAACGTCCTAGTGGATGCTGGGGACTCCGTCAGGACCATGGGGAATAGCGGCTCCGCAGGAGACAGGGCACAAAAAGTAAGCTTTTAGGATCACATGGTGTGTACTGGCTCCTCCCCCTATGACCCTCCTCCAAGCCTCAGTTAGGTTTTTGTGCCCGTCCGAGCAGGGTGCAATCTAGGTGGCTCTCTTAAAGAGTTGCTTAGAAAAAGTTTTTAGGTTCTTTATTTTCAGTGAGTCCTGCTGGCAACAGGTTCACTGCATCGAGGGACTTAGGGGAGAGAAGTGAACTCACCTGCGTGCAGGATGGATTGACTTCTTAGGCTACTGGACACCATTAGCTCCAGAGGGAGTCGGAACACAGGTCTCGCCCTGGGGTTCGTCCCGGAGCCGCGCCGCCGACCCCCCTTGCAGATGCTGAAGATTGAAGAGGTCCGGAACCAGGCGGCAGAAGACTTTCAGTCTTCATCAGGTAGCGCACAGCACTGCAGCTGTGCGCCATTGTTGTCAGCACACTTCACACAGCGGTCACGGAGGGTGCAGGGCGCGGGGGGGGGGGGGGGCGCCCTGGGCAGCAATGTATAATACCTGTATGGCGAAAAATACATCACATATAGCCCTTGAGGCTATATGGATGTATTTAACCCCTGCCAGATATCACAGACTCCGGAGAAGAAGCCCGCCGAAAAGGGGGCGGGGCCTATTCTCCTCAGCACACAGCGCCATTTTTCCTCACAGAAATGCTGGTGGGAAGGCTCCCATGCTCTCCCCTGCACTGCACTACAGAAACAGGGTTAAAACAGAGAGGGGGGGCACTGATTTGGCGATATGAATATATATTTCTCTAACGTCCTAGTGGATGCTGGGACTCCGTCAGGACCATAGGGAATAGCGGGCTCCGCAGGAGACAGGGCACATCTAAATAAAGCTTTTTAGGATCACATGGTGCGTACTGGCTCCTCCCCCTATGACCCTCCTCCAAGCCTCAGTTAGGTTTTTGTGCCCGTCCGAGAAGGGTGCAATCTAGGTGGCTCTCCTAAAGAGCTGCTTAGAAAAAGTTTTTTTTTAGGTTTAAATCTCAGTGAATCCTGCTGGCAACAGGATCACTGCATCGAGGGACTTAGGGGAGAGATTTCCAACTCACCTGCGTGCAGGATGGATTGGAGTCTTAGGCTACTGGACACTTAGCTCCAGAGGGAGTCGGAACACAGGTCCTCCTGGGGTTCGTCCCGGAGCCGAGCCGCCGATCCCCCTTACAGACGCTGAAGACGGAGGTCCGGAAAGCAGGCGGCAGAAGACTCTTCAGTCTTCATGAAGGTAGCGCACAGCACTGCAGCTGTGCGCCATTGTTGCTACACGTCTCACTGATTCAGTCACGGAGGGTGCAGGGCGCTGCTGGGGGCGCCCTGGGCAGCAATATTAAATACCTTTAGTGGCAAAATAAATACATCACATATAGCCATTAAGGCTATATGTATGTATTTAACCCAGGCCAGTTTTCTTAAAACCCGGGAGAAAAGCCCGCCGAAAAAGGGGCGGAGCTTATTCTCCTCAGCACTCAGCGCCATTTTCCTGCTCAGCTCCGCTGGTGAGGAAGGCTCCCAGGACTCTCCCCTGCACTGCACTACAGAAACAGGGTAACAAAGAGAAGGGGGGCATAATTTGGCGATATTGATATATTAAAAGCGCTTATATCAAAAACAACACCTTCTAGGGTTGTTTATATACATTTATAGCGTTTTTGGTGTGTGCTGGCAAACTCTCCCTCTGTCTCCCCAAAGGGCTAAGAGGGTCCTGTCTTCGATTAGAGCATTCCCTGTGTGGCTGCTGTGTGTCGGTACGTGTGTGTCGACATGTATGAGGACGATGTTGGTGTGGAGGCAGAGCAATTGCCGGTAATGGTGATGTCACCCCCTAGGGAGTCGACACCGGAATGGATGGCTTTAGTTATGGAATTACGTGATAATGTTAGCACATTACAAAAGTCAGTTGACGAAATGAGACGGCCGGAAAACCAGTTAGTACCGGCTCAGGCGTCTCAGACACCGTCAGGGGCTGTAAAACGTCCCTTACCTCAGTCAGTCGACACGGGTACCGACACAGATGAATCTAGTGTCGACGGTGAAGAAACAAACGTATTTTCCAATAGGGCCACACGTTATATGATCACGGCAATGAAGGAGGCTTTGCAGATCTCTGATACTGCTGGTACCTCAAAAAGGGGTATTATGTGGGGGGTGAAAAAACTACCTGTAGCTTTTCCAGAATCAGAGGAATTGAATGACGTGTGTGACGAAGCGTGGGTTAACCCAGATAGAAAACTGCTAATTTCCAAGAAGTTATTGGCATTATACCCTTTCCCACCAGAGGTTAGGGCGCGCTGGGAAACACCCCCTAGGGTGGATAAGGCGCTCACACGTTTATCAAAGCAAGTGGCGTTGCCGTCTCCTGATACGGCCGCCCTCAAGGATCCAGCAGATAGGAGGCTGGAAACTACACTGAAGAGTATATACACACATACTGGTGTTATACTGCGACCGGCAATAGCCTCAGCCTGGATGTGCAGTGCTGGGGTAGTGTGGTTGGATTCTCTGACTGAAAATATTGATACCCTGGATAGGGACAGTATTTTATTGACTCTAGAGCAATTAAAGGATGCTTTTCTTTATATGCGAGATGCTCAGAGGGATATTTGTACTCTAGCATCAAGAGTAAGCGCGATGTCCATATCTGCCAGAAGAAGTTTATGGACGCGACAGTGGTCAGGTGATGCGGATTCCAAAAGGCATATGGAAGTATTGCCATATAAAGGAGAGGAATTATTTGGGGTCGGTCTTTCGGACCTGGTGGCCACGGCAACTGCCGGCAAATACACTTTTTTACCTCAGACCCCCTCCCAACAGAAAAAGACACCGTCTTTTCAGCCGCAGTCCTTTCGCTCCTATAAAAACAAGCGACCAAAAGGACAGTCTTATCTGCCGCGAGGCAGAGGAAAGGGTAAGAGAGGGCAGCAAGCAGCCCCTGCCCAGGACCAGAAGCCCGCCCCGGGTTCTACAAAGCCATCAGCATGACGCTGGGGCTTTACAAGCGGACTCAGGAGCGGTGGGGGGTCAACTCAAGATTTTCAGCAATCAGTGGGCTCGCTCACAAGTGGACCCGTGGATCCTGCAGATAATATCTCAGGGTTACATGTTGGAGTTCGAAAGGTCTCCCCCTCGCCGGTTCCTAAAGTCTGCTTTACCAACGTCTCCCTCAGAAAGGACGTCGGTTTTGGAAGCCATTCACAAGCTGTATTCTCAGCAGGTGATAGTCAAGGTACCCCTCCTACAACAGGGAAAGGGGTATTATTCCACACTATTTGTGGTACCGAAGCCGGACGGTTCGGTAAGACCTATTCTAAACCTGAAATCCTTGAACCTGTACATACAGAAATTCAAGTTCAAGATGGAGTCACTCAGAGCAGTGATAGCGAATCTGGAAGAAGGGGACTTCATGGTGTCCCTGGACATAAAAGATGCTTATCTGCATGTCCCAATTTACCCCTCACACCAAGGGTATCTCAGGTTCGTGATACAAGACTGTCATTATCAGTTTCAAACGCTGCCGTTTGGTTTGTCCACGGCCCCTCGGGTCTTTACCAAGGTAATGACCGAAATGATGGTTCTTCTACGAAGAAAAGGCGTATTAATTATCCCTTACTTGGACGATCTCCTGATAAGGGCAAAGTCCAAGGAACAGTTGGAGGTCGGAGTAGCACTATCTTGGGTACTGCTACAACAGCACGGGTGGATTCTAAATATTCCAAAATCTCAATTGACCCCGACAACTCGTCTGCTGTTCCTGGGAATGATTCTGGACACGGTTCAGAAAAAGGTGTTTCTCCCGGAGGAGAAAGCAAGGGAGTTATCCGAACTTGTCAGGAACCTCCTAAAACCAGGAACTGTGTCAGTACATCAATGCACAAGAGTCCTGGGAAAGATGGTGGCTTCTTACGAAGCGATTCCATTCGGCAGATTCCATGCACGGACATTTCAGTGGGATCTGCTGGACAAATGGTCCGGATCGCATCTGCACATGCATCAGCGGATAACACTGTCACCAAGAACAAGGTTGTCTCTCCTGTGGTGGTTGCAGAGTGCCCATCTGTTAGAGGGCCGCAGATTCGGCAGACAGGACTGGGTCCTGGTGACTACGGATGCCAGCCTACGAGGCTGGGGAGCAGTCACACAGGGAAGAAACTTCCAGGGCGTGTGGTCAAACCTGGAGACGTCCCTTCACATAAATATACTGGAGCTAAGAGCGATCTACAATGCTCTAAGCCTGGCAAAATCGCTGCTTCAGGGTCAGCCGGTGTTGATCCAGTCGGACAACATCACGGCAGTCGCCCACGTAAACTGACAAGGCGGCACGAGAAGCAGAAGAGCAATGACAGAAGCTGCAAGGATTCTGCGCTGGGCGGAGAATCATGTCATAGCACTGTCAGCAGTGTTCATCCCGGGAGTGGACAACTGGGAAGCAGACTTCCTCAGCAGACACGACCTTCACCCGGGAGAGTGGGGACTTCATCCAGAAGTCTTCCACATGATTGTGAACCGTTGGGAAAAACCAAAGGTGGACATGATGGCGTCTCGCCTCAACAAAAAATTGGACAGATATTGCGCCAGGTCAAGAGACCCTCAGGCAATAGCTGTGGACGCTCTGGTAACACCGTGGGTGTACCAGTCAGTGTATGTGTTCCCTCCTCTGCCTCTCATACCAAAGGTACTGAGAATTATACGGAAAAGAGGAGTAAGAACAATACTGGTGGCTCCGGACTGGCCAAGAAGAACTTGGTATCCGGAACTTCAAGAGATGCTCACGGAGGATCCGTGGCCTCTACCTCTAAGAAGGGATCTGCTTCAGCAGGGACCTTGTATGTTCCAAGACTTACCGCGTCTGCGTTTGACGGCATGGCGGTTGAACGCCGGATTCTAAAAGAAAAGGGCATTCCAGAGGAAGTTATTCCTACCTTGATTAAGGCTAGAAAGGAAGTGACTGTACAACATTATCACCGCATTTGGCGGAAATATGTTGCGTGGTGTGAGGCCAAGAAGGCTCCAACGGAAGAATTTCAATTGGGTCGATTCTTACATTTCCTGCAAGCAGGATTGTCTATGGGCCTAAAATTGGGGTCCATTAAAGTTCAAATTTCGGCCTTATCAATCTTCTTCCAGAAGGAATTGGCATCAGTGCCTGAAGTACAAACTTTTGTCAAAGGTGTACTACATATACAACCCCCAATAGTGCCTCCAGTGGCACCGTGGGATTTGAACGTAGTTTTGAATTTTCTCAAATCTCATTGGTATCAAATCAAATCGGTAGATTTAAAATACCTTACATGGAAGGTAACCATGCTATTGGCCCTGGCTTCAGCCAGGAGAGTTTCAGAGTTGGCGGCTTTATCATACAAAAGCCCATATCTGATTTTCCATTCGGACAGGGCAGAACTGCGGACACGTCCTCATTTTCTCCCTAAGGTGGTTTCGGCTTTTCACTTGAACCAGCCTATTGTGGTGCCTGCGGCTACTAGCGACTTGGAGGACTCCAAGTTACTGGACGTTGTCAGAGCATTAAAAATATATATTTCAAGGACAGCTGGAGTCAGAAAATCTGACTCGTTGTTTATATTGTATGCACCCAACAAGATGGGTGCTCCTGCGTCTAAACAGACGATTGCACGTTGGATCTGTAGCACAATCCAACTTGCACATTCTGTGGCAGGCCTGCCACAGCCTAAATCTGTAAAGGCCCACTCCACAAGGAAAGTGGGCTCATCTTGGGCGGCTGCCCGAGGGGTCTCGGCATTACAACTTTGCCGAGCAGCTACGTGGTCAGGGGAGAACACGTTTGTAAAATTTTACAAATTTGATACTCTGGCTAAGGAGGACCTGGAGTTCTCTCATTCGGTGCTGCACAGTCATCCGCACTCTCCCGCCCGTTTGGGAGCTTTGGTATAATCCCCATGGTCCTGACGGAGTCCCAGCATCCACTAGGACGTTAGAGAAAATAAGAATTTACTTACCGATAATTCTATTTCTCATAGTCCGTAGTGGATGCTGGGCGCCCATCCCAAGTGCGGATTGTCTGCAATACTTGTACATAGTTATTGTTACAAAGATCGGGTTATTACTATTGTTGTGAGCCATCTTTTCAGAGGCTACTTCGTTTTTTGTTATCATACTGTTAACTGGGTTCAGATCACAAGTTGTACGGTGTGATTGGTGTGGCTGGTATGAGTCTTACCCGGGATTCAAGATCCTTCCTTATTGTGTACGCTCGTCCGGGCACAGTACCTAACTGAGGCTTGGAGGAGGGTCATAGGGGGAGGAGCCAGTACGCACCATGTGATCCTAAAAAGCTTTATTTAGATGTGCCCTGTCTCCTGCGGAGCCCGCTATTCCCTATGGTCCTGACGGAGTCCCAGCATCCACTACGGACTATGAGAAATAGAATTATCGGTAAGTAAATTCTTATTTAAAATGCTATAAGGGAGGAACACTTATATAAAGGTTGTCCCTGTATAATTATAGCGTTTTGGTGTGTGCTGGCAAACTCTCCCTCTGTCTCCCCAAAGGGCTAGTGGGTCCTGTCCTCTATCAGAGCATTCCCTATGTGTGTGCTGTATGTCGGTACGTGTGTGTCGACATGTATGAGGAAAATGTTGGTGAGGAGGCGGAGCAAATTGCCTGTAATGGTGATGTCACTCTCTAGGGAGTCGACACCGGAATGGATGGCTTATTTATGGAATTACGTGATAATGTCAACACGCTGCAAGCCGGTTGACGACATGAGACGGCCGGCGAACAAATTAGTACCTGTCCAGGCGTCTCAAACACCGTCAGGGGCTGTAAAACGCCCATTTACCTCAGTCGGTCGACACAGACCCAGACACGGACACTGATTTCAGTGTCGACGGTGAAGAAACAAACGTATTTTCCTTTAGGGCCACACGTTAAGGGCAATGTAGGAGGTGTTACATATTTCTGATACTACAAGTACCACAAAAAAGGGTATTATGTGGGATGTGAAAAAACTACCTGTAGTTTTTCCTGAATCAGATAAATTAAATGAAGTGTGTGATGATGCGTGGGTTTCCCCCGATAGAAAATTATTGGCGGTATACCCTTTCCCGCCAGAAGTTAGGGCGCGTTGGGAAACACCCCTTAGGGTGGATAAGGCGCTCACATGCTTATCAGAACAAGTGGCGGTACCATCTACAGATAGGGCCGTACTTAAGGAGCCAGCTGATAGGAGGCTGAAAAATATCCTAAAAAGTATACACACACATGCTGGTGTTATACTGCGACCAGCGATCGCCTCAGCCTGGATGTGCAGAGCTGAGGTGGCTTGGTCGGATTCCCTGACTAAAAATATTGATACCCTTGACAGGGACAGTATTTTATTGACTATAGAGCATTTAAAGGATGCATTTCTATATATGCGAGATGCGCAGAGGGATATTTGCACTCTGGCATCAAGAGTAAATGCGATGTCCATATCTGCAAGAAGATGTTTATGGACACGACAGTGGTCAGGTGATGCAGATTCCAAACGGCACAAAGATGTATTGCCGTATAAAGGGGAGGAATTATTTGGGGTCGGTCCATGGGACCTGGTGGCCACGGCAACTGCTGGAAAATCCACCGTTTTTTACCCTAAGTCACATCTCTGCAGAAAAAGACACCGTCTTTTCAGCCTCAGTCCTTTCGTCCCTATAAGAGTCATATCTGCCCAGGGATAGAGGAAAGGGAAGAAGACTGCAGCAGGCAGCCCATTCCCAGGAACAGAAGCCCTCCACCGCTTCTACCAAGTTCTCAGCATGACGCTGGGACCGTACAGGACCCCTGGATCCTACAAGTAGTATCCAAGGGGTACAGATTGGAATGTCGAGACGTTTCCCCCTCGCAGGTTCCTGTAGTCTGCTGTACCAATGTCTCCCTCCGACAGGGAGGCAGTATTGAAAACAATTCACAAGCTGTATTCCCAGCAGGTGATAATAAAATTACCCCTCCTACAACAAGGAAAGGGGTATTATTCCACACTATATGGTGGTACTGAAGCCAGAAGGCTAGGTGAGACCTATTGTAAATCTGAAATATTTGAACACTTACAAAGGTTCAAATCCAGATGCAGTCACTCAGAGCAGTGATCGCGAACCGGGAAGAAGGGGACTATATGGTGTCCCGGGACATCAGGGATGCTTGCCTCCATGTCCCAAAATTTGCCTTTCTCACCAAGGGTACCTCAGGTTCGTGGTACAGAACTGTCACTATCAGTTTCAGACGATGCCGTTGGATTGTCCAAGGCACCCCGGGTCCTTACCAAGGTAATGACCGAAATGAGGATTCGTCTTCAAAGAAAATGGACGACCTCCTGATAAGAACAAGGTCCAGTGAACAGTTGGAGGTCGGAGTAGCACTATCTCAAGTAGTTCTACGACAGCACGGGTGGATTCTAAATATTCCAAAACCGCAGTTGTTCCGACGACACGTCTGCTGGTCCTAGGGATGATTCTGGACACAGTCCAGAAAAAGGTGTTTCTCACAGAGGAGAAAGCCAGGGAGTTATCCGAGCTAATCGGGATCCTCCTAAAACCAGGAAAAGTGTCAGTGCATCATTGCACAAGAGTCCTGGTAAAAATGGTGGCTTATTACGAAGCGATTCCATTCGTCAGATTTCACGCAAGAACTCTTCAGTGGGATCTGCTGGACAAATGGTCCGGATCGCATCTTCAGATGCATCAGCGGATAACCCTATATCCAAGGACAAGGGTGTCTCTCCTGTGGTGATTACAGAGTGCTCATCTTCTAGAGGGCCGCAGATTCGGCATTCAGGATTGGATGCTGGTGACCACGGAGGCCAGCCTGAGAGGCTGGGGAGCAGTCACACAGGGAAAAAATTTCCAGGGAGTGTGATCAAGTCTGGAGAATTCTCTCCACATAAATATACTGGAGCTAAGAGCAAATTTATAATGCTCTAAGCTTAGCAAGACCTCTGCTTCAAGGTCAGCCGGTATTGATCCAGTGGGATAACATCACGGCAGTCGCCCACGTAAACAGAAAGGGCGGCACAAGAAGCAGGAGGGCAGTGGCAAAACTGCAAGGATTTTTCGCTAGGCGGAAAATCATGTGATAGCACTGTCAGCAGTGTTCATTCCGGGAGTGGACGACTGGGAAGCAGACTTCCTCAGCAGGCACGACCTCCACCCGGGAGAGTGGGAACTTCATCGGGAAGTTTTCCGCATGATTGTGAACCGTTGGGAAAGACCAAAGGTGGACATGATGGCGTCCCGCCCGAACAAAACGGGACAGGTATTGCGCCAGGTCACGAGACCTTCAGGCGATAGCTGTGGACGTCCTGGTAACACCGTGGGTGTAACAGTCGGTGTATGTGTTCCCTCCTCTGCTTCTCATAACCAAGGTATTGAGAATTATAAGACGTAGAGGAGTAAGAACTATACTCGTGGCTCCGGATTGGCCAAGAGGGACTTGGTACCCGGAACTTCAAGAGATGCTCACAGAGGACTAATGGCCTCGGGAGCTAAGAAGGGACTTGCTTCAGCAAGTACCATGTCTGTTCCGAGACTTACCGCGGCTGCGTTTGACGGCATGGCGGTTGAACGCCGGATCCTAAGGGAAAAGGCATTTCGGAAGAGGTCATACCTACCCTGGTCAAAGCCAGGAAGGAGGTGACCGCACAACGTTATCACCACATGTGGTGAAAATATGTTGCGTGGGTGAGGCCAGGAAGGCCCCACGAAGAAATTTCAACTAGGTCGATTTCTGCACTTCCTGCAAACAGGAGTGTCTATGAGCCTCAAATTGGGGTCCATTAAGGTTCAAGTTTCGGCCCTGTAGATTTTCTTCCAAAAAGAATTGGCTTCGGTTCCTGAAGTCCAGACGTTTGTCAAGGGAGTATTGCATATACAGCCCCTTTTGTGCCTCCAGTGGCACCGTGGAATCTCAACGTAGTGTTGGGATTCCTCAAATCATATTGGTTTGAACCGCTGAAATCTGTGGATTTGAAATATCTCACATGGAAAGTGACCATGCTGTTGGCCCTGGCCTCGGCCAGGCGATTGTCAGAATTGGCGGCTTTGTCTTACAAAAGCCCATATTTAATTTTCCCTTCGGACAGGGCAGAACTGCGGACTTGTCCCCAGTTTCTTCCTAAGGTGGTGTCAGCGTTTCACCTGAAACAACCTATTGTGGTGCCTGCGGCTACTAGGGACTTGGAGGACTCCAAGTTGATAGACGTTGTCAGGGCCCTGAAAATATATATATATATATATATATATATATATAATTCCAGGACGGCTGGAGTCAGAAAGTCTGACTTGCTGTTTATATTGTATGCACCCAAAAAGCTGGGTGCTCCTGCTTCTAAGCAGACTATTGCTCGTTGGATTTGTAGTACAATTCAGCTTGCACATTCTGTGGCAGGCCTGCCACAGCCAAAATCTGTAAATGCCCATTCCACAAGGAAGGTGGGCTCATCTTGGGCGGCTGCCCGAGGGGTCTCGGCTTTACAACTTTGCCGAGCAGCTACGTGGTCAGGGGGGAACACGTTTGTAAAATTCTACAAATTTGATACCCTGGCTGAGGAGGACCTGGAGTTTCTCTCATTCGGTGCTGCAGAGTTATCCGCACTCTCCCGCCCGTTTGGGAGCTTTGGTATAATCCCCATGGTCCTGACGGAGTCCCCAGCATCCACTAGGACGTTAGAGAAAATAAGATTTTACTTACCGATAAATCTATTTCTCGTAGTCCGTAGTGGATGCTGGGCGCCCATCCCAAGTGCGGATTGTCTGCATTACTTGTACATAATTATTGTTACAAAAATCGGGTTGTTATTGTTGTGGGCCATCTTTTCAGAGGCTCCTTCGTTGTTATCATACTGTTAACTGGGTTCAAATCACAGGTTGTACGGTGTGATTGGTGTGGCTGGTATGAGTCTTACCCGGGATTCAAGATCCTTCCTTATTGTGTACGCTCGTCCGGGCACAGTACCTAACTGAGGCTTGGAGGAGGGTCATAGGGGGAGGAGCCAGTACACACCATGTGATCCTAAAAGCTTACTTTTTGTGCCCTGTCTCCTGCGGAGCCGCTATTCCCCATGGTCCTGACGGAGTCCCCAGCATCCACTACGGACTACGAGAAATAGATTTATCTTTAAGTAAAATCTCATTTTAAAATTTTTTTAGAAAATATCAATACCCATATGAGACTTCCATATTTTAATAATCATTCCTCATGGTGTATCGTATATTACCCTATAATAGGGTTATATCCAGTGAAGTATAAGCATATAATAAGAATAGTATAATGTGATGGGGAAGAAAATTCGGAATAAAGAATAATTAAAAACAGTGCTGTGTGCCGTCTGTTATACTGAATTATAATTAGTACAGCTTTCAGTGTTGCTGGATAGTATATTTCTATGGTTTCAAGCGAAATGCTCATCAGCGGCATTGCTATGTGCCGCTCATACTGTTATATGTGTTAATCATAAGATAAATGTTCAGTTAAAATGGATATTATGAAAAGATGGTATCCGAATTCCAGGTCAACGCCAATTGGTCGACGCACCTTAGGTCGACATGTTTTTTTTTTTTTTTACCTTTTTCATACTTTACGATCCACGTGGCCTACAATTGGGAACGGTAACCTGTGGCGAGCGCAGCAGTAGCAGAGTGAGGCACCTTGCCCAAAGCTCGTGAGCCATGCAAGGGGACACGGTGCACTAGTTGGGGTTCCCGGTGACATTACGAAGAAAACGACACAACCCCCCCCTCCCCCCAATAAAAAACTCATGTTGACTTTTTTCCATGTCAACCGTGCTCATGACGACCTAAGGTGTGTCGACCTAAGTGGTGCCGACCTAAGTGGTGTCGACCTTGAGTTCCAGACCTGAATAGATGCTAGTGTGTTATCAATGGGATCAGTGTGAAATAATTTTTCTGTTGTGATAAAGCTGGTCTAAACAAATGATCAAACACAATTACATGGAAGCAAGCTCACGTATAATAAGTGAATGTGTGGCAATATTAGTTTAAATTAGAGATGTGCGGCTGGCACTTTTTGTGTTTTGGTTCTAATTCCACTTTCGTGTTTTGGTTTTGGCTTGGTTTTGCCAAAACCACCCTGTTGTGTTTTGGATCTGGATGATTTTTGGAAAAAAAATAAAAACAGCTAAAATCCCAGAATTTGGGGGTAATTTTGCTCCTACAGTATTATTAACCTCAATAACAATCAGTACCACTCATTTCCAGTCTATTCTGAATACCTCACAATATTATTTTTAGGCCAAAAGGTTGCACCGAGGTTGCTGGATGACTAAGCTAAGCGACACAAGTGGACATCACAAACACCTGGCCCATCTAGGAGTGGCACTGCAGTGTCAGACAGGAGGGCAGATATAAAAAAAAAAAAGGCCCCAAACAGCACATCATGCTAAGAAGAAAAAGAATTGCAATGAGGTAGTTGTATGACTAAGCCAAGCGACACAAACAATTGGCCCATCTAGGCGTGGCACTGCAGTGGCAGACAGGAGGGCAGATATATAAAAAAAAAAAAGGCCCCCTAACAGCACATGATGCAAAGAAGAAAAAAAGGTGCACTGAGGTTGCTGTATGACTAAGCTAAGTGACACAACCACCTGGCCCATCTAGTAGTGTCACGCAGTCACTGAATGTCGAGAGTGGGCCGCAATTGTTTGGTCCACTGACAGCATCTCCAGTACGCTCCAGTCATTTAAAAAAAAATCTGCAATTGGTGGACTTATACGGCAGTACCCCAGGACGAATACAGCAGTACCCCTGGACTCATACGGCAGTGTCACACAGGATGGCACTTTTCAAAAACTAGGCCCCAAACAGCATCTCATGCAAAGATGTTGAAGAGGTGCAATGAGGTAGCTGTATGACTAAGCCAAGCGACACAAACAATTCCAACTGGAATTATAAATCCAAATCACTGAAATTAATTGGCAAAATCACTGGAATTATACATCTAAATCACTGGAATTAATTGACAAAATAACTGGAATTATACATCCAAATCACTGGAATTAATTGGCAAGATCACTGTAATTAATAATTATACGTCCAAATCACTGGAATTAATTGGCAAAACCACTGTAATTAATAATTATACATCCAAATCACTGGAATTAATTGGCAAGATCACTGGAATTAATAATTATACGTCCAAATCACTGGAATTAATTGGCAAAATCACACTAATTAATAATTATACGTCCAAATCACTGCAATTATACATACAAATCACTGGAATCAAATGGCAAAGCCTCGCTATCGCCTGCCTAGTGAAGTGGAATCTAGATGGGATTTGGTACCACCGGGGACACAATACCTCCATCAATTGTCTAAATCCCACTGTACTAATGGCGGATACCGGGCGCACGTCTAACACCAACATAAGTGTCAAGGCCTCAGTTATGAGGGCTTCCATCGTCATGTGAAGCTGAACCACTAGTCATGAACATAGGCCAGGGTCTCAGCCGTTCCTTCCCACTCCGTGTCGTAAATGGCATATTGGCAAGTTTACGTTTTTCCTCAGACCATTTAAATTAATTTTTTTGGGTCTTTTTAATGAACTTTGGCTTTTTGGATTTTACATGCCCTCTACTATCACAATGGGCATCGGCCTTGGCAGACGACGTTGATGGCATTTCATCGTCTGTCATGGCTAGTTTCAGCAGCTTCAGCACTAGGAGGAAGTGGGTCTTGATCTTTCCCTATTTTATCCTCCAAATGTTTGTTATCCATTATTTTTCTGGAGTTATATAACACAATATTGCGGCACAAGAGAGCGTACCCCTACACCCTTACAGGGCTAACCCAGTAAAAATTATTTGGATTAAATATTAATAACCCCTTTATTTGGAGTAAATAATATACAGCACAAGACAGCATCACTGAACTTATATGGCAGCACCACTAGACTGTATTTATACGGAATTATTTGGATTTATATGGAATTATACGGCAGGATAACTGGAATTATACGGCAGTATTCCGAGAATTATACGGCAATATCACAGGAATTATACAGCAATATCATAGGAATTATACGCCAGTATTCCGAGAATTATACGGCAATATCACAGGAATTATACGCCAGTATTCCGAGAATTATATGGCAATATCACAGGAATTATACGCCAGTATTCCGAGAATTATATGGCAATATCACAGGAATTATACGCCAGTATTCCGAGAATTATATGGCAATGTCACAGGAATTATACGCCAGTATTCCGAGAATTATATGGCAATATCACAGGAATTATACGCCAGTATTCCGAGAATTATATGGCAATATCACAGGAATTATACGCCAGTATTCCGAGAATTATATGGCAATATCACAGGAATTATACGCCAGTATTCCGAGAATTATATGACAATATCACAGGAATTATACGGCAATATCACAGGAATTATACGCCAGTATTCAGAGAATTATACGGCAATGTCACAGGAATTATACGCCAGTATCACAGTAATTATACGGCAGTAACACTGGATATATGGCAGCAGAGGACACCACCACTGTGACTGGTCACTGGACTGATGCTGCACAAGACACTTCCCCTGGTCTGATGTAAGACAACACATCAAAAAGCAAGGGACTTATACAGCAGCCAGCAGCACTGGGGACATATAGCAGCAGAGGACACCAACACTGTGACTGGCTGGACTGATGCAGCACAATACACTGATTACACTGGACTGGACTGAGCAGCACAACACAGCACTAGACTCGCCACCCCACTTTCTCACTACACTCTCCAAGACTGGAGTGAAAATGGACGCGACGCGCGGCTCCTTATGTGGTATCCAAATCCCGCGGGAATCCGACAGCGGGATGATGACGCTTTGCCTCGTTCGGGTTTCCGAGTCAGGCGGGAAAACCCGAGCCTTGCTCGGATCCGGACTCGAATGGTGAAGTTCGGTACGATTCAGTTCTCTGAGAACCGAACCCGCTCATCTCTAGTTTAAATTACCTCATATAACAGCTAAATTTGTGGAGTTTATGAAACACCTACATGATATATAAATAAAACAAGAGGTTTAAAAAAAAAACGGACCAATTGACGAATATGTGCGTCCTGGATTCGACTTCATGGACGGCACAAAAGTGTTCAATAATCTTGAAAAAAAATGTGTGGGGTCCCCCCTCCTAAGCATAACCAGCCTCGGGCTCTTTGAGCCGGTCCTGGTTGTAAAAATACGGGGGGGAAAATGCCTGGTCCTTTTGCCAAAAATACAGGGGACAAAACACGTAGGCTCCCCCGTATTTTTCACACCAGCACCGGGCTCCACTAGTCAGAGAGATAGTGCCACAGCCGGGGGACACTTTTATATAGGTCACTGCGGCCCTGGCATTAAATCACTAACTAGTCACCCCTGGCCGGGGTACCCTGGAGGAGTGGGGACCCCTTAAATCAAGGGGTCCCCCCCTCCAGCCACCCAAGGGCCAGGGGTGAAGCCCGAGGCTGTCCGTCCCATCCAAGGGCGGCGGATGGGGGGCTGATAGCCTTGTGTCAAAAAAAAGAATATTTGTTTTTTGTAGCAGAACTACAAGTCCCAGCAAGCCTCCCCCGCAAGCCTTTTTTTTTTGGCGACCTTTTTCGCCAAAAAAAACAAAACCGACAATGCAATTCAGTACTTTCCGTCAAAAAAAACTGACTTTTAAAATTCGACTTTTTGAAATTCGACATTTTGTCAAATTCGACTTTTCTGCAATGGTACAAATGCGGCAATTCGACAAAAGTATATTCAATTGAAGTTTGGAAATTCGACAACAGTGCTTTTAGACAGTAAATTCGTCATTTTAATTCCGCCACACTTTGGTGGGTGAATCTAATAAAAATATTTTAAAATGTTTTTTTTGGTGTTTTTTTATTGGTAATAGCATATCTATTTATATTAGAAGGGATTAGGTACTTGGTTTGTCTTTTTGGGAGGCACAAGTATTATGCTGACCACGGGTGACCTCACCGCTGACGCAAAGTTCCCACCATTGAGTATAATGGAGAGGCTTTGCGAAGCGCTATCTGACAGCTCAGACGTGCAGCCAATCAGCAGAGTGCCAGGACGTTGCGCTCGCTGATTGGCTGAAGGGACCTCTGTGACAGGAGTCACGTGGTGTCCCGGCATTCGGGGAAAGGGGTCCTATGTGAAAACATGGGACCCCTTTCAGTCCGCTGGTCCGGGTGTGCGTTTATTTGTTTTGCCAAGTACAAGGATTTATATCTGGACACTGGATTAAGGTGAGTATAATTTGATTCACAAGTACCCCGGATCGTCGGATCAGGAGACGTGGCAGTCGGCGGGTCAACATAGGTAAGTATGTGTGTGTCGGCAGGTGTGCAATAAAGTTTTACTCTCAAGGTGTGTGTCTCCTGTTTTTATTTGGGTATTTTTTTTCCAGTAGTACTACAGGTACCAGCGGGCCCGTTTTTCTCCCGCATGCTGGTACTTGTGGTTCTCCAAGTACCAGCTTGCGGGGGAGGCTTGCTGGGACTTGTAGTACTACTGGAAAAAACAATATTCTTTACATTTTCTCAAGGCTATCAGCCTCCCATCCGCAGCCCTTGGATGGGGGGGACCGCCTCGGGCTTCACCCCTGGCCCTTGGGTGGCTGGGGGGGGACGACCCCTTGATTGAAGGGGTCCCCACTCCCCCAGGGTACCCCGGCCAGGGGTGACTAGTTGGATATTTAATGCCACGGCCGCAGGGCATTGTATAAAAGTGACCCCCAGCTGTTGCATTATCTGTCCAGCTAGTGGAGCCCGAAGCTGGTGTAAAAAATACGGGGGACCCCTACTCTTTTTGTCCCCCGTATTTTTTGCACCAGCACCAGGCGCAGAGCCCGGTGCTGGTTTTAAAAATACGGGGGATCCCCTGTCCATTTTCCCGCCGGATTTTTAGAACAAGGACCAGCTCGAAGAGCCCGAGGCTGGTTATGCTTTGGAGGGGGGACCCCACGCCATTTTTTTCCGTGTTTTTCACCGTTTTTCACCGTTTTTAAAAAAACGGAACAAAATCCGTCAAATCGGCCGTTTTTCGTCAGCGGGACTGTCTAATCCGTTTTTTATTGCATATGGTCAATTTCGGCACCCACTTGCCGAAATTAGACTGTCAAATTGTGTCGAATTGAAAAACGGCCAAAAAATTGCCGCGATTCGCCGCTAATTGCATATACCCCATTGTGAGAACAGAAAAAAATACTCACAAGACTGAAATCCGAGAAATATACTATACAGTAACATTGAAAGCTGTACTAATTACAATTCAGAATAAGAGACCGCACACAGCACTGTGTTTTTAATTTATTCTTTTGTCACAATTTTTATTTTTTATTTTTTACTATTTTCTTATACTCTGCTAGATATGATCCTATTATAGGGTAATATATGATACACCATGTGGAATGATTATTAAAATATGGAAGTCTCATATGGGTATTGATATTTTCTAAATTATTTTTAATATAAAACCAATAAAGATAAAACTTTTAAATACAAAAAAGAAGAGAAATGGCAATCTGTGGAAGGGAATGAGTGCGCCCATTTTTAGCTGATTTTTCTCTACCTCTTTTTTTTTTTTTTTTTTTTTTTACTACTTTCATGTATATATTGAATCAGTTGGTAGCACCGTGATAGTAATACAGATATGGGATCATCAACCACATGAGTGAATGATATCGATGATTACCTTGAGATCAATTAATATAGATTATTTTCCTAGTGGGGATTCTTCTCCTAAACCAGTGATTTCCAAACTTTTTTGAATCCCGGCGTCCTAGAATATCAGAATTTTTTCACTGCACCCCTAGGCCAAAAATTTCTTATTGAGAAATGTAGAAAGAAATGTTACATTAAGTAGATCGCGTTTATATGTCATCCTTAGTGTCAGTTATGTGGTGAGGGACAAGATTTGCTTCTGTTTGGCCACATATTTTATGACTGGCAGCCACCAGCACTGGTTTTGCCTTTTATATTGAACATGAATAATTTTAATTGGTCCTGGACCACCAACCCAGGGCACCCCTGCAAGTGTCCCGAGGCACCCCAGGGAGCCACGGCACACAGTTTGGGAACATCTGTCCTAAGCTAAAATTAATGGAGGTATGTCCAAGTGGTTGTCCTACCCTATCTGTCCCTATACTGGAGAAAGCCCTTTTGGTTTTCTTGGAAAACACCAACAGCTAGAATGTATACTGACTTCTTTCTAAATATGTACCACAATACCTACCTCTCTCCACTTAGATGTTTCCATATGGGAACATCCGAGACACATTCATTTACAAAATGCCATTAAGAAGAGGCAGACACACATCACTGTCTATGGACTTGTCCCATTATCCAGTATTTCTGGCATCTTATCTGCCGTTATGTGGAGGCTAAATTTGTAAATCTTGTACCCTTCAGTCCGTAATGGGCATTATTAGGGGTCTTTGACCCAAACTTACCAATGATCTTGGAAAGCATGAAGTTATTTTCTCTGACGTCCTAAGTGGATGCTAGGGACTCCGTAAGGACCATGGGGAATAGCGGCTCCGCAGGAGACAGGGCACAAAAGTAAAAGCTTTAGGATCAGGTGGTGTGCACTGGCTCCTCCCCCTATGACCCTCCTCCAAGCCTCAGTTAGGTTTTTGTGCCCGGCCGAGAAGGGTGCAATCTAGGTGGCTCTCCTAAAGAGCTGCTTAGAGTAAAAGTTTTGTTAGGTTTTTTATTTTCAGTGAGTCCTGCTGGCAACAGGCTCACTGCAACGCGGGACTTAGGGGAGAAGAAGTGAACTCACCTGCGTGCAGGATGGATTGGCTTCTTAGGTTACTGGACACTAGCTCCAGAGGGACGATCACAGGTACAGCCTGGATGGGTCACCGGAGCCGCGCCGCCGACCCCCTTGCAGATGCTGAAGAGAGAAGAGGTCCAGAAATCGGCGGCTGAAGACTTCCCAGTCTTCTTAAGGTAGCGCACAGCACGGCAGCTGTGCGCCATTGCTCTCAGCACACTTCACACCAATGGTCACTGAGGGTGCAGGGCGCTGGGGGGGGCGCCCTGGGCAGCAATGAAAGTACCTATGCTGGCTAAAAATACATCACATATAGCCCCTGAGGCTATATGGATGTATTTAACCCCTGCCAGGTTGTCAGAAAAACCGGGAGAAGAGCCCGCCGGAAAGTGGGCGGGGCCTATTCTCCTCAGCACACAGCGCCATTTTCCTACACAGCTCCGCTGCTAGGAAGGCTCCCAGGCTCTCCCCTGCACTGCACTACAGAAACAGGGTTAAAACAGAGAGGGGGGGCATTTTGTGTGGCGATATTATAATATATTAAGATGCTATAAGGGAAAACACTTATTATAAGGTTGTCCCTGTATAATTATAGCGTTTTGGTGTGTGCTGGCAAACTCTCCCTCTGTCTCCCCAAAGGGCTAGTGGGGTCCTGTCCTCTATCAGAGCATTCCCTGTGTGTGTGCTGTGTGTCGGTACGTGTGTGTCGACATGTATGAGGACGATGTTGGTGTGGAGGCGGAGAAATTGCCTGTAATGGTGATGTCACCCCCTAGGGAGTCGACACCGGAATGGATGGCTTATTTATGGAATTACGTGATAATGTCAACACGCTGCAAGGTCGGTTGACGACGTGAGACGGCCGGCAAACCAATTAGTACCTGTCCAGGCGTCTCAAACACCGTCAGGGGCTTTAAAACGGCCATTACTTCAGTCGGTCGACACAGACACAGACACGGACACTGACTCCAGTGTCGACGGTGAAGAAACAGACGTATTTTCCAGTAGGGCCACACGTTACATGATAAGGGCAATGAAGGAGGTGTTACATATTTCTGATACTACAAGTACCACAAAAAAGGGTATTATGTGGGGTGTGAAAAAACTACCTGTAGTTTTTCCTGAATCAGATGAATTAAAAATTGCTAATATCTAAGAAATTATTGGCGTTATACCCTTTCCCGCCAGAAGTTAGGGCGCGTTGGGAAACACCCCCTAGGGTGGATAAGGCATTCACACGCTTATCAAAACAAGTGGCGTTACCGTCTCCAGATACGGCCGCCCTCAAGGAACCAGCTGATAGGAGGCTGGAAAATATCCTAAAAAGTATATACACACATACTGGTGTTATACTGCGACCAGCGATCGCCTCAGCCTGGATGTGCAGTGCTGGGGTGGCTTGGTCGGTTTCCCTGACTGAAAATATTGATACCCTTGACAGGGACAGTATTTTATTGACTATAGAGCATTTAAAGGATGCATTTCTATATATGCGAGATGCACAGAGGGATATTTGCACTCTGGCATCAAGAGTAAGTGCGATGTCCATTTCTGCCAGAAGATGTTTATGGACACGACAGTGGTCAGGTGATGCGGATTCCAAACGGCACATGGAAGTATTGCCGTATAAAGGGGAGGAGTTATTTGGGGTAGGTCTATCGGACCTGGTGGCCACGGCAACAGCTGAAAAATCCACCTTTTTACCCCAAGTCACCTCTCAGCAGAAAAAGACACCGTCTTTTCAGCCTCAGTCCTTTCGTCCCCATAAGGGCAAGAGGGCAAAAGGCCAGTCATATCTGCCCAGGGGTAGAGGAAAGGAAAAAAGACTGCAGCAGGCAGCCCCTTCCCAGGAACAGAAGCCCTCCACCGCTTCTGCCAAGCCCTCAGCATGACGCTGGGGCCTTACAAGCGGACTCAGGTGCGGTGGGGGGTCGTCTCAAGAGTTTCAGCGCGCAGTGGGCTCACTCGCAAGTGGACCCCTGGATCCTACAGGTAGTATCTCAGGGGTACAGATTGGAATTCGAGACGTCGCCTCCTCGCAGGTTCCTGAGGTCTGCTTTACCAACGTCTCCCTCCGACAGGGAGGCAGTATTGGAAGCAATTCACCAGCAGGTGATAATCAAAGTACCCCTCCTACAACAAGGAAAGGGGTATTATTCCACACTATTTGTGGTACCGAAGCCAGACGGCTCGGTGAGACCTATTCTAAATCTGAAATCTTTGAACACTTACATACAAAGGTTCAAATCAAGATGGAGTCACTCAGAGCAGTGATAGCGAACCTGGAAGAGGGGACTATATGGTGTCCTTGGACATCAAGGATGCTTACTTCCATGTCCCAATTTGCCCTTCTCACCAAGGGTACCTCAGGTTCGTGGTACTGAACTGTCACTATCAGTTCAGACGCTGCCGTTTGGATTGTCCACGGCACCCCGGGTCTTTACCAAGGTAAGGGCCGAAATGATGATTCTTCTTCGAAGAAAAGACGTCTTAATTATCCCTTACTTGGACGATCTCCTGATAAGGGCAAAGTCCAAGGAACAGTTGGAGGTCGGAGTAGCACTATCTCGGGTACTGCTACAACAGCACGGGTGGATTCTAAATATTCCAAAATCGCAGCTGATCCCGACGACACATCTGCTGTTCCTAGGGATGATTCTGGACACAGTCCAGAAAAAGTTGTTTCTCCCGGAGGAGAAAGCCAGGGAGTTATCCGAGCTAGTCAGGAACCTCCTGAAACCAGGAAAAGTGTCAGTGCATCATTGCACAAGGGTCCTGGGAAAAATGGTGGCTTCTTACGAAGCGATTCCATTCGGCAGATTTCACGCAAGAACTTTTCAGTGGGATCTGCTGGAAAAATGGTCCGGATCGCATCTTCAGATGCATCAGCGGATAACCCTGTCTCCAAGGACAAGGGTGTCTCTTCTGTGGTGGCTGCAGAGTGCTCATCTACTAGAGGGCCGCAGATTCGGCATTCAGGACTGGGTCCTGGTGACCACGGATGCCAGCCTGAGAGGCTGGGGAGCAGTCACACAGGGAAAAAATTTCCAGGGAGTGTGGTCAAGTCTGGAGACTTCTCTCCACATAAATATACTGGAGCTAAGGGCAATTTACAATACTCTAAGCTTAGCAAGACCTCTGCTTCAAGGTCAGCCGGTATTGATCCAGTCGGACAACATCACGGCAGTCGCCCACGTAAACAGACAGGGCGGCACAAGAAGCAGGAGGGCAATGGCAGAAACTGAAAGGATTCTTCGCTGGGCGGAAAATCATGTGATAGCAGTGTTCATTCCGGGAGTGGACAACTGGGAAGCAGACTTCCTCAGCAGGCACGACCTCCACCCGGGAGAGTGGGGACTTCATCTGGAAGTCTTCCACATGATTGTGAACCGTTGGGAAAGACCAAAGGTGGACATGATGGCGTCCCGCCTGAACAAAAAACTGGACAGGTATTGCGCCAGGTCAAGAGACCCTCAGGCAATAGCTGTGGACGTTCTGGTAACACCGTGGGTGTACCAGTCGGTGTATGTGTTCCCTCCTCTGCTTCTCATACCCAAGGTACTGAGAATTATAAGATGTAGAGGAGTAAGAACTATACTCGTGGCTCCGGATTGGCCAAGAAGGACTTGGTACCCGGAACTTCAAGAGATGCTCACAGAGGACCCATGGCCTCTGCCGCTAAGAAGGGATTTGCTTCAGCAAGTACCATGTCTGTTCCAAGACTTACCGCGGCTGCGTTTGACGGCATGGCGGTTGAACGCCGGATCCTAAGGGAAAAAGGCATTCCGGAAGAGGTCATCCCTACCCTGGTCAAAGCCAGGAAGGAGGTGACCGCACAACATTATCACCACAGGTGGCGAAAATATGTTGCGTGGTGTGAGGCCAGGAAGGCCCCCACGAAGAAATTTCAACTCGGTCGATTCCTGCATTTCCTGCAAACAGGAGTGTCTATGGGCCTAAAATTGGGGTCCATTAAGGTTCAAATTTCGGCCCTGTCGTTTTTCTTCCAGAAAGAATTGGCTTCAGTTCCTGAAGTCCAGACGTTTGTCAAGGGAGTACTGAATATACAACCCCCTTTTGTGCCTCCAGTGGCACCGTGGGATCTCAACGTAGTTCTGGGATTCCTCAAATCACATTGGTTTGAACCGCTCAAATCTGTGGATTGGAAATATCTCACATGGAAAGTGACCATGCGGTTGGCCCTGGCCTCGGCCAGGCGAGTGTCAGATTTGGCGGCTTTGTCTCACAAAAGCCCATATCTCTTTTTCCATTCGGACAGGGCAGAACTGCGGACTCGTCCCCAGTTTTTCTCTAAGGTGGTGTCAGCGTTTCACCTGAACCAGCCTATTGTGGTACCTGCGGCTAATAGGGACTTGGAGGACTCCAAGTTGCTAGATGCTGTCAGGGCCCTGAAAATATATGTTTCCAGGACGGCTGGAGTCAGGAAAACTGACTCGCTGTTTATCCTGTATGCACCCAACAAACTGGGTGCTCCTGCTTCTAAGCAGACGATTGCTCGTTGGATTTGTAGTACAATTCAGCTTGCACATTCTGTGGCAGGCCTGCCACAGCCAAAATCTGTAATTGCCCATTCCACAAGGAAGGTGGGCTCATCTTGGGCGACTGCCCAAGGGGTCTCGGCTTTACAACTTTGCCGAGCTGCTACTTGGTCAGGGGCAAACACGTTTGCAAAATTCTACAAATTTGATACCCTGGCTGAGGAGGACCTGGAGTTCTCTCATTCGGTGTTGCAGAGTCATCCGCACTGTCCCGCCCGTTTGGGAGCTTTGGTATAATCCCCATGGTCCTTACGGAGTCCCCAGCATCCACTTAGGACGTCAGAGAAAATAAGAATTTACTTACCGATAATTCTATTTCTCGTAGTCCGTAGTGGATGCTGGGCGCCCATCCCAAGTGCGGATTGTCTGCAATACTTGTACATAGTTATTGTTACAAAAATCGGGTTATTATTGTTGTGAGCCATCTTTTCAGAGGCTCCGCTGTTATCATGCTGTTAACTGGGTTCAGATCACAGGTTGTACAGTGAGATTGGTGTGGCTGGTATGAGTCTTACCCGGGATTCAAGATCCTTCCTTATTGTGTACGCTCGTCCGGGCACAGTATCCTAACTGAGGCTTGGAGGAGGGTCATAGGGGGAGGAGCCAGTGCACACCACCTGATCCTAAAGCTTTTACTTTTGTGCCCTGTCTCCTGCGGAGCCGCTATTCCCCATGGTCCTTACGGAGTCCCCAGCATCCACTACGGACTACGAGAAATAGAATTATCGGTAAGTAAATTCTTATTTTAAGTGCCGCAGGCACATTAATACAGGGGTAGATCGATAGCACGTCCTGAAGATAACTACTTTTTGTTCAGGATGGATTGGGTGGAGACCATTCTGAATAAAGAGAAACAGGTGAAACTTTTTTACATTATATGAATCTTACATTGACACTTTGGGGTATATGCAATTGTGGTCGAATTCCCGAAAATGTCAAAAAACTGGACTTTTTCGCCCCCCAAAAAAATCGACAATGAATTACAGTACTTTTCGTCAAAAAAACGGACTTTTGAAATTCGACATTTGACAAATTCGACATTTCTGCAATGGTACAAATGCGGCTTTTCGACAAAAGTATATTCAGTTGAAGAATGTAAATTCGACAACAGTGCTTTTCGACAGTAAATTCGTCATTTTCAATCCGCCTCACTTTGCTGGCGGAATGTAATAAAAAAATTTAAAACATGTTTTTTTGTGTGTTTATTTTATTGCTAATAGCATATCTATTTATATTAGAAGGGATTAGGTACTTGGTTTGTCTATTTAGGAGGCACAAGTATTATTTATATATATTTTTTTAAATATTTTTTATTTCATTTTTTATGGAATGAGTTAAAAACCCAGAAAAAAATTGCGTGGGGTCCCCCCTCCAAAGCATAACCAGCCTCGGGCTCTTTGAGCCGGTCCTGGTTGCAAAAATATGGGGGGAAAAATGACAGGGGATCCCCCGTATTTTAACAACCAGCACCGGGCTCTGCGCCTGGTCCTGGTGCAAAAAATACGGGGACAAAAATAGTAGGGGTCCCCCGTATTTTCTCTAACGTCCTAGTGGATGCTGGGAACTCCGTAAGGACCATGGGGAATAGCGGGCTCCGCAGGAGACTGGGCACTCTAAAGAAAGATTTAGTACTATCTGGTGTGCACTGGCTCCTCCCTCTATGCCCCTCCTCCAGACCCCAGTTAGAATCTGTGCCCGGACAGAGCTGGGTGCTTTTAGTGAGCTTGCTAATAAGAAAGTATTTTAGTTAGGTTTTTTTTTATTTTTTTCAGAGAGCTTCTGCTGCCAACAGACTCTCTGCTACGTGGGACTGAGGGGAGAGAAGCAAACCTACTAACTGCGGCTAGGTTGCGCTTCTTAGGCTACTGGACACCATTAGCTCCAGAGGGATCGAACACAGGACCTGACCTTGTCGTCCGTTCCCGGAGCCGCGCCGCCGTCCCCCTCGCAGAGCCAGAAGACAGAAGCCGGCAGAAGCGGAGAAGACATCGAAATCGGCGGCAGAAGACTCCTGTCTTCACATGAGGTAGCGCACAGCACTGCAGCTGTGCGCCATTGCGCCCACACTAACCCACACACTCCGGTCACTGTAGGGTGCAGGGCGCAGGGGGGGGGCGCCCTGGGCAGCAATTGATACCTCCTGGCGAAAACTGCATATAGACAGTGGGACACTGTTATATGTATGAGCCCCCGCCATTTATTTTACAGAAAATCGCGGGACAGAAGCCCGCCGCTGAGGGGTCGGGGCCTTCGTCCTCCGCACTCGCCAGCGCCATTTTCCTGCCACAGCTCCGCTGAGAGGAAGCTCCCCAGGCTCTCCCCTGCAGAATCACGGTAGAAGGGTGAAAAAGAGAGGGGGGGCACATAAATTTAGGCGCATTAATCATAATACAGCAGCTACTGGGTAAACACTAAGTACTGTGTAATACCTGGGTTATATAGCGCTGGGGTGTGTGCTGGCATACTCTCTCTCTGTCTCTCCAAAAGGCCTTGTGGGGGTCCTGTCCTCATTTAGAGCTTCCCCTGTGTGTGTGGTGTGTCGGTACGCGTGTGTCGACATGTTTGACGAAGAGGGCTATGTGGAGGCAGAGCAAGTGCAGTTGACTGACGTGTCGCCGCCGACGGTGCCGACACCTGATTGGATGGATATGTGGAAGGTGTTAAATGATAATGTAAACTCCTTACATAAAAGGTTGGATAAAGCTGATACCTCGGGCCAGTCAGGGTCTCAACCCATGCCTGATCCTACAGCGCAGAGGCCCTCAGGGTCTCAAAAGCGTCCACTATCCAAAATGGTTGACACAGATGTCGACACGGATTCTGACTCCAGTGTCGACGACGATGATGCAAAATTGCAACCGAAAATCACAAAAGCTATAAGCTACATGATTATAGCGATGAAGGATGTTTCACACATATCAGAGGTAAACCCTGTCCCTGTCAAGAGGGTTTATATGTATGGGGAGAAAAAGCAAGAGGTGACTTTTCCCCCTTCACATGAGTTAAATGAGTTATGTGAAAGAGCGTGGGATTCCCCAGATAAGAAAGTCCTGATTTCCAAAAGGTTACTTATGGCATACCCTTTCCCGCCAGAGGACAGGGTGCGCTGGGAATCCTCCCCTAGGGTAGATAAAGCTCTCACACGCTTATCTAAGAAGGTGGCCCTGCCGTCGCAGGATACGGCCACCCTAAAGGATCCTGCAGATAGAAAGCAGGAAAGTATACTGAAGTCTGTTTATATGCATTCAGGTACTCTACTGAGGCCGGCAATTGCGTCGGCCTGGATGTGTAGTGCTGTAGCAGCATGGACAGATAATCTGTCTGAGGAACTGGATACCTTGGACAAGGATACTATTTTACTGACCCTGGGGCATATAAAAGACGCTGTCCTATATATGAGGGATGCCCAGAGGGACATTTGCCTACTGGGCTCTAGAATTAATGCAATGTCAATTTCTGCCAGGAGGGTCCTGTGGACTCGGCAGTGGACAGATGATGCCGACTCCAAAATACACATGGAGGTGTTACCTTACAAGGGTGAGGAATTGTTTGGGGACGGTCTCTCGGACCTGGTTTCTACAGCTACTGCCGGGAAGTCAAACTTTTGCCATATATTCCCTCACAACCTAAGAAAGCACCGTATTACCAAATGCAGTCCTTTCGCGCACAAAGAAGCAAGAAGGTCAGAGGTGTTTCCTTTCTTGCTAGAGGCAGGGGTAGAGGAAAAAAGCTGCACCTTACAGCTAGTTCCCAGGAACAGAAGTCTTCCCCGGCTTCCACTAAATCCACCGCATGACGCTGGGGCTCCACGGGTGGAGCCAGGAGCGGTGGGGGCGCGTCTCCGACATTTCAGCCACCAGTGGGTTCGCTCACAGGTGGATCCCTGGGCTATACAGATTGTGTCTCAGGGATACAAGCTGGAATTCGAGGTGATGCCCCCTCAACGTTGCCTAAAATCGGCCCTGCCAGCTTCCCCCATAGAAAGGGAAGTAGTGGTAGCGGCAATTCACAAGCTATTTCTCCAGCAGGTGGTGGTAAAGGTTCCCCTTCTTCAACAGGGAAAGGGATACTATTCCACAATGTTTGTGGTACCGAAACCGGCTGGTTCGGTCAGACCTATATTAAATTTAAAGTCCCTGAACATTTATCTGAAAAGATTCAAGTTCAAAATGGAATCGCTCAGAGCGGTCATTGCAAGCCTGGAAGAGGGGGATTTTATGGTGTCTCTGGACATCAAGGATGCTTACTTGCATGTCCCCATTTATCCGCCTCATCAGGAGTACCTCAGATTTGTGGTACGGGACTGTCATTACCAATTCCAGACGTTGCCGTTTGGGCTCTCCACGGCACCGAGAATATTTACCAAGGTAATGGCAGAAATGATGGTGATCCTGAGAAAGCAAGGAGTCACAGTTATCCCATACTTGGACGATCTCCTCATAAAGGCGAGGTCAAGGGAGCAGTTGCAGATCAGCGTAGCGCACTCTCAGGAAGTGTTGCAACAGCATGGCTGGATTCTGAATATCCCAAAGTCGCAGCTGATTCCTACGACGCGTCTGCCCTTTCTGGGCATGATTCTGGACACAGACCAGAAGAAGGTGTTTCTCCCGACGGAGAAGGCTCAAGAGCTTGTGACTCTAGTTAGAGACCTCTTAAAACCGAAACAGGTGTCGGTGCATCACTGCACGCGAGTCCTGGGAAAGATGGTGGCATCGTACGAAGCCATTCCCTTCGGCAGGTTCCATGCGAGGATCTTTCAATGGGATCTGTTGGACAAATGGTCCGGATCGCATCTTCAGATGCAGCGGCTGATCACCCTGTCTCCCAGGGCCAGGGTGTCTCTTCTGTGGTGGCTACAGAGTGCTCACCTTCTCGAGGGCCGCAGGTTCGGCATACAGGACTGGGTCCTGGTGACCACGGATGCGAGCCTCCGAGGGTGGGGGGCAGTCACTCAGGGAAGAAACTTCCAAGGGTTGTGGTCAAGTCAGGAGGCTTGTCTGCACATAAATATCCTGGAACTAAGGGCCATATTCAACGCCCTGAGTCAAGCGGAGCCCCTGCTTTGCAACCGACCGGTGCTGATTCAGTCAGACAACATCACCGCGGTGGCTCATGTAAACCGCCAGGGCGGCACAAGAAGCAGAGTCGCGATGGCGGAAGCCACCAGGATTCTTCGGTGGGCGGAGAATCACGTGCAAGCACTGTCGGCAGTTTTCATTCCGGGGGTGGACAACTGGGAAGCAGACTTCCTCAGCAGGCACGACCTTCACCCGGGAGAGTGGGGACTTCATCACGAAGTCTTCATTCAGATTACAAATCAATGGGAACTGCCACAGGTAGACATGATGACGTCCCGTCTCAACAAAAAGCTACAACGGTATTGCGCCAGGTCAAGAGCCCCTTAGGCGATAGCTGTGGACGCCCTGGTAACACCGTGGGTGTTCCAGTCGGTCTATGTGTTTCCTCCTCTTCCTCTCATACCCAAGGTGCTGAGAATCGTAAGAAGAAGAGGAGTGAGAACAATACTCATTGTTCCAGATTGGCCAAGAAGGCCTTGGTATCCGGAACTGCAAGAAATGCTCCCAGAGGACCCATGGCCTCTGCCTCTCAGACAGGACCTGTTGCAACAGGGGCCCTGCCTGTTCCAAGACTTACCGCGGCTGCGTTTGACGGCATGGCGGTTGAACGCCGGATCCTAGCGGAAAAAGGCATTCCTACGCTGATAAAGGCTAGGAAGGACGTGACAGCAAAGCATTATCACCGCATATGGCGAAAATATGTTGCTTGGTGTGAGCCCAGGAAGGCCCCTACAGAGGAATTCCAACTGGGCAGATTTCTGCAACGCCCCTATCCATTTTCGTTCAAAAGGAACTGGCGTCTCTTCCTGAAGTTCAGACGTTTGTTAAGGGAGTGCTGCATATTCAGCCCCCTTTTGTGCCACCAGTGGGACCTTGGGATCTCAACGTGGTGTTGGGTTTCCTAAAATCCCACTGGTTTGAACCACTTAAGACCGTGGAGCTACAGTATCTCACGTGGAAGGTGGTCATGCTGTTGGCCTTAGCTTCGGCTAGGCGTGTGTCAGAATTGGCGGCTTTGTCATGTAAAAGCCCCTATCTGGTTTTTCATATGGACAGGGCAGAATTGCGGACTCGTCCCCAATTTCTGCCAAAGGTGGTGTCATCTTTTCATTTGAACCAACCTATTGTGGTGCCTGCGGCTACTCGTGACTTGGAGGATTCCAGGTTACTAGATGTAGTCAGGGCTTTGAAGATTTATGTAGCCAGAGCGGCTGGAGTCAGGAAAACTGACTCGCTCTTTATCCTATATGCCCCCAACAAGTTGGGGGCTCCTGCTTCAAAGCAAACCATTGCTCGCTGGATCTGTAACACGATTCAGCAGGCTCATTCTGCGGCTGGATTGCCGCATCCAAAATCTCTGAAAGCCCATTCCACAAGGAAGGTGGGCTCTTCTTGGGCGGCTGCCCGAGGGGTCTCGGCTTTACAGCTTTGCCGAGCTGCTACTTGGTCGGGTTCAAACACATTTGCAAAATTCTACATGTTTGATACCCTGGCTGAGGAGGACCTTGTGTTTGCCCATTCGGTGCTGCAGAGTCATCCGCACTCTCCCGCCCGTTTGGGAGCTTTGGTATAATCCCCATGGTCCTTACAGAGTCCCCAGCATCCACTAGGACGTTAGAGAAAATAAGATTTTACTCACCGGTAAATCTATTTCTCGTAGTCCGTAGTGGATGCTGGGCGCTCGTCCCTAGTGCGGACTTTCTGCAATACGTGTACATAGTTATTGCTTAATAATGGGTTATGTTATGTTGGCATCCATTGTTGATGCCCTGTTGTTGTTGTTCATACTGTTGACTGGATAAGTGTATCACAAGTTATACGGTGTGATTGGTGTGGCTGGTATGAGTCTTACCCGGGATTCCAAAATCCTTTCCTTATAATGTCTGCTCTTCCGGGCACAGTTTCCTTAACTGAGATCTGGAGGAGGGGCATAGAGGGAGGAGCCAGTGCACACCAGATAGTACTAAATCTTTCTTTAGAGTGCCCAGTCTCCTGCGGAGCCGGCTATTCCCCATGGTCCTTACGGAGTTCCCAGCATCCACTACGGACTATGAGAAATAGATTTACCGGTGAGTAAAATCTTATTTTTAGTACCAGCATCGGGCTCCACTAGCTGGACAGATAATGCCACAGCCGGGGGACACTTTTATACCGCTCCCTGCAGCCGTGGCATTAAATACCCAACTAGTCACCCCTGGCCGGGGTACCCTGGAGGTGTGGGGACCCCTTCAATCAAGGGGTCCCCCCCCAGCCACCCAAGGGACAGTGGTGAAGCCCGAGGCTGTCCCCCCTCCCCCCCTCCCCCATCTAAGGGCTGCGGATGGGGGGGCTGATAGCCTTGTTGAAAATGAAAAAATATTGTTTTTTGCTGAAGAACTACAACTCCCAGCAAGCCTCCCCGCAAGCTGGTACTTGGAGAACCACAAGTACCAGCATGCGGGGGGGAAACGGGCCCGCTGGTACCTGTAGTTCTTCTGTGTAAACATGGGACCCCTTTCTATCCGTGTGGATCGGGTATGCGTTTTTTTTTTTTGCCAAGTACGTGGATTACAAATATCAATGGACACTGGATTTAGGTGAGTATAATTATCTTTTCTTTTCAGGTACCCCATGGATTCTACTTGGAGAAGTGGACCGAACATCGTGTCAACATAGGTAAGTATGTATGTGTCGGCATGTGTGAAATAAAGTTGTATTTTCACGGTGTGCGTGTCCTGTTTTTATTTGGGTATTTTTTTTGCAGAAGAACTACAGATACCAGCGGGCCCGTTTCCCCCCGCATGCTGGTACTTGTGGTTCTCCAAGTACCAGCTTGCGGAGGAGGCTTGCTGGGACTTGTAGTTCTTCTGCAAAAAACAATATTCGTTCATTTTCAACAAGGCTATCAGCCCCCCATCCGCAGCCCTTGGATGGGGGGGACAGCCTCGGGCTTCACCCCTGGCCCTTGGGTGGCTGGGGGGGGGGCCCCTTGATTGAAGGGGTCCCCACTCCTCCAGGGTACCCCGGCCCGGGGTGACTAGTTGGGTATTTAATGCCACGGCCGCAGGGAGCGGTATAAAAGTGTCCCCCGGCTGTGGCATTATCTGTCCAGCTAGTGGAGCCCGGTGCTGGTGCAAAAAATACAGGGGACCCCTACTCTTTTTGTCCCCCGTATTTTTTGCACCAGGACCAGGCGCAGAGCTCGGTGCTGGTTGTTAATGACAGGGGATCCCCCGTATTTCCCCCCCCCCCCCCCCCCCCCCGTTTTTTTGCAACCAAGACCGGCTCAAAGAGCCCGAGGCTGGTTATGCTTAGGAGGGGGGACCCCACGCAATTTTTTTTCGGGTTTTTTATCGATTTTGGTACCGTCTGAAAAGTCGATTCAAAATCCGTCAATTGGTCCGTTTTTCGACAGCGGGACTGTCGAATCCGTTTTTTATTGATTATGTCGAATTCCGGCACCCGCCGGCCGGAATTCGACGGTCGAATTTAAAAACGGGCGAAAAATTGCCGCAATTCGCCCGGAATTGCATATACCCCTTTGTTTCTCACTACTAGACAAACAATTCACCACCTGCTGTCTTATGAGAATGGCGGTGCAGGATCCACCCATCTCCCTAAATTAACAGATATGGTATTAGTTGTTGTCTCCCTCCAGGGCTCCAGTACTACTATATAGAGCTGCAACAAAAATAATTGTTATTGCTTTTGACATTTTTTAATATATACAACAAAGATATCCTCCTGAACAATCATCAAAATGTTGCTGTAAAAACAATTTTTATTGTACCTCGATGAACAAATTATGTTACTGTCCTACTATAACACGAATGTTTCCTAAATACTGTTGTACAATTGATTCATCACGTATCTATAAACATTTTGTAAAAAATAGAATAAAAAAGTTCATCAATGTTACAGACTGTTTAAGCCCCATAAACACTAGATGAGAAAGTAAAAGATATTGCTCAAGCGATATCTTTTACTATCTCGTCTTGTGTGTACACTCAACATCATTAACGATGCGCGCTCCCGCACATCGGTAACGACACCCTCCATTGTCTGAACAGTCCAGGTGAAGGACAACCTCATTAACGAGGCCCCCGCCACCCCCCTCGCATCTTTCACTCCGGCATCGGCAAGTGTCTATGCCATCACCCCACCGGGTCCCTGCCCCAGCCAATATCGCCGGGTACACACATCGGCTAGTGTGTACCTGGCTTTAGTAATCCACTGCCAATGTGTGCAATATTCTAAATGTTCTTCCTTGACAACAGTATATACAAAGTATATGTTTTATATATGACAGAACTATCTGTCTCGTACAGAATATTTTGTGTCACTAAATATATTTTGTTATTCTTTGTTCTTTTAGGGTATTACGATAATACTATATTTCACAGAGTTGTTCCCGAATTCATAGTCCAGGGAGGTGATCCAACAGGCACTGGTACAGGAGGAGAGTCAATATATGGAAAACCATTTAGGGTAAGACATCTCTAGGTAGAATGCAGAAGTTGGGAATGCATTAACTCTTTACCTATGGTCATTGTAATCGGAGAGCCCCTATCTGTTTATAAATGTCTGTCAAAGGTGACTGGTACTCTATCACTTTGAATGACAACCTGAGGGACAGTCATTGGGGCTGGAACTGGTTTGATTGGCTACAAGCCATGCAATTACTTTAGTACATGCAGTATATGGGTTGATGTATCAAGCAGTGACAAGAATTTATCAAGTACTGTACATTCAATAAAATTATAGGGAGCAGCTGATTGGTTGCTATGGGCAACTTTTCCACTGGTCCACTTCTCCACTTTTTTCTCTGCATAATACATCAGCCCCCATAGTGTTATATCGGAGTGATGTGTGCTACTTATGCAATGCACATTTTCTTTAAAATAATGTTGTGTTCTGGAACAATCTAGGTTAATAAAAGTAGGAGACCTGCATCATGTCTCTTCTGCCATTCTAGATTTATCCACTTCAGGGCTAAGGTCAAGTGGGATTCATCCTTTGCATATACATCAGAAGTACTGTGGAAGTATTCCTCTCGTTCTCAGTTCTGTAGGAGTAAAAGGGGTATGCTTACTACACACACACACACACACACACACACACACACACACACACACGTACGTATTTACTGCTGGTGGGGTTTGAGGTAGGAGCTGGAGCTTAATGATGTTTCTCTGACGTCCTAAGTGGATGCTGGGGACTCCGTAAGGACCATGGGGATATAGCGGCTCCGCAGGAGACTGGGCACAAAAGTAAAGCTTTAGAACTACCTGGTGTGCACTGGCTCCTCCCCCCATGACCCTCCTCCAAGCCTCAGTTAGATTTTTGTGCCCGAACGAGAAGGGTGCACACTAGGTGGCTCTCCTGAGCTGCTTAGTGAAAAGTTTAGTTTTAGGTTTTTTATGTTCAGTGAGACCTGCTGGCAACAGGCTCACTGCATCGAGGGACTAAGGGGAGAAGAAGCGAACTCACCTGCGTGCAGAGTGGATTGGGCTTCTTAGGCTACTGGACATTAGCTCCAGAGGGACCGATCACAGGCCCAGCCATGGATAGGTCCCAGAGCCGAGCCGCCGGCCCCCTTACAGAGCCAGAAGACAGAAGAGGTCCGGAAAATCGGCGGCAGAAGACGTCCTGTCTTCAACAAGGTAGCGCACAGCACTGCAGCTGTGCGCCATTGCTCTCAGCACACTTCACACTCCGGTCACTGAGGGTGCAGGGCGCTGGGGGGGGGGCGCCCTGAGCAGCAATAAAAACACCTTGGATGGCAAAAAATGCATCACATATAGCTCCTGGGCTATATGGATGAATTTAACCCCTGCCAAAATACACAAAAAAACGGGAGATAGGCTCCGCCCCCTTCTCGGCGGCCTTATCTCCTCAGCACACTGGCGCCATTTTCCCTCACAGCTCCGTTGGAGGGAAGCTCCCTGGCTCTCCCCTGCAGTCACTACACTACAGAAAGGGTTAAAAAAGAGAGGGGGGCACTAATTACGCGCAGTATTAAAAATTACAGCAGCTATAAGGGGAAAAACACTTATATAAGGTTATCCCTGTATATATATAGCGCTCTGGTGTGTGCTGGCAAACTCTCCCTCTGTCTCCCCAAAGGGCTAGTGGGGTCCTGTCCTCTATCAGAGCATTCCCTGTGTGTGTGCTGTGTGTCGGTACGTTTGTGTCGACATGTATGAGGAGAAAAATGATGTGGAGACGGAGCAGATTGCCTATAATAGTGATGTCACCCCCTAGGGGGGTCGACACCTGAGTGGATGAACTGTTGGAAGGAATTACGTAACAGTGTCAGCTCTGTATAAAAGACAGTGGTTGACATGAGACAGCCGGCTACTCAGCTTGTGCCTGTCCAGACGTCTCATAGGCCGTCAGGGGCTCTAAAGCGCCCGTTACCTCAGATGGCAGATATAGACGCCGACACGGATACTGACTCCAGTGTCGACGGTGAAGAGACAAATGTGACTTCCAGTAGGGCCACACGTTACATGATTGAGGCAATGAAAAATGTTTTACACATTTCTGATAATACGAGTACCACCAAAAAGGGGTATTATGTTCGGTGAGGAAAAACTACCTGTAGTTTTCCTGAATCTGAGAAATTAAATGAGGTGTGTGATGATGCGTGGGTTTCCCCCGATAACAACTGATAATTTCTAAAATGTTATTGGCATTATATCCTTTCCCGCCAGAGGTTAGGGTGCGTTGGGAAACACCCCCTAGGGTGGATAAAGCGCTCACACGCTTGTAAGAACAAGGGCTCTACCCTCTCCTGAGATGGCCGCCCTTAAGGATCCTGCTGATAGAAAGCAGGAGGGTATCCTAAAATGTATTTACACACATACTGGTGTTATACTGCGACCAGCAATCGCCTCAGCCTGGATGTGCAGTGCTGGGTTGGCGTGGTCGGATTCCCTGACTGAAAATATTGATACCCTAGATAGGGACAGTATATTATTGCCTATAGAGCATTTAAAAGATGCATTTCTATATATGCGTGATGCACAGCGGAATATTTGCCGACTGGCATCAAGTCTAAGTGCGTTGTCCATTTCTGCCAGTAGAGGGTTATGGACACGACAGTGGTCAGGTGAGGCGGATTCCAAAACGGCATTTGGAAGTATTGCCTGATTAAGGGGAGGAGTTATTTGGGGTCGGTCTTTTCAGACCTGGTGGCCACGGCAACAGCTGGGAAATCCACGTTTGTACCCCAGGTCGCCTCTCAACATAAGAAGACGCCGTATTATCAGGCGCAGTCTTTTTGTAGGCAAGCGGGCAAAAGGTTCCTCATTTCTGCCCCGTGACAGAGGGAGAGGAAATAGGCTGCAGAAATCAGCCAGTTCCCAGGAACAGAAACCCTCTCCCGCCTCTGCCAAGCCCTCAGTATGACGCTGGGGCTTTACAAGCAGAATCAGGCACGGTGGGGGCCCGTCTCAATGATTTTCAGCGCGCAGTGGGCTCACTCGCAAGTAGACCCCTGGATCCTTCAGGTGATATCTCAGGGGTACAAATTGGAATTCGAGACGTCTCCCCCTCGCCGTTTCCTAAAGTCGGCTTTAACGATGTCTCCTTCTGACAGGGAGGCAGTTTTGGAAGCCATTCACAAGCTGTATTCCCAGCAGGTGATAATCAAGGTACCCCTCCTGCAACAGGGAACGGGGTATTATTCCACACTGTTGTGGTACCGAAGCCGGACGGCTCGGTGAGACCGATTCTAAATCTAAAATCTTGAACACTTACATACGGAGGTTCAAATTCAAGATTGAGTCACTCAGAGCAGTGATTGCGAACCTGGAAGAAGGGGACTACATGATGTCTCGGGACATCAAGGATGCTTACCTTCATGTTAAAATTTACCCTTCTCACCAAGGGTACCTCAGGTTTATGGTACAGAACTGTCACTATCAGTTTCAGACGCTGCCGTAGGGATGGTCCACGGCACCCCGGGTCTTTACCAAGGTAATGGCCGAAATGATGATACTCCTTCGAAGGAAGGGAATTTTAGTTATCCCTTACTTGGGCGATTCCCTGATAAGGGTAAGATCCAGGGAACAGTTGGAGGTCGGTGTAGCACTATCTCAGGTAGTGTTGCGGCAGCACGATTGGATTCTCAATATTCCAAAATCGCAGCTGATTCCGACGACTCGTCTTCTGTTCTTAGGGATGATCCTGGACACAGTCCAGAAAAAGGTGTTTCTCCCGGAGGAGAAAGTCAGGGAGTTATCCGAGCTAGTCGGGAACCTCCTATAACCGAGCCAAGTCTCAGTACATCAATGAAATGGTTCTGGGAAAAATGGTGGCTTTCTACGAAGCAATCCCATTCGGCAGATTCCACGCAAGAACTTTCCAGTGGGACCTGCTGGACAAATGGTCCGGGTCGCATCTTCAGATGCATCAGCGGATAACCCTGTCACCAAGCACAAGGGTGTCTCTCCTGTGGTGGTTGCAGAGTGCTCATCTTCTAGAGGGCCGCACATTCAGGACTGGGTCCTGGTGACCACGGATGCCAGCCTGCGAGGCTGGGGAGCAGTCACACAGGGAAGGAATTTCCAGAGCTTATGGTCAAGCCTGGAGACATCACTTCACATAAATATCCTGAAGCTAAGGGCCATTTACAATGCTCTAAGCTCAGCAAGACCTCTGCTTCAAGGTCACTCGGAGTTGATCCATTCGGACAACATCACGGCAGTCACCCACGTAAACAGACAGGGTGACACAAGAAGCAGGAGGGCAATGGCAGAAGCTGCAACGATTCTTCGCTGGGCGGAAAATCATGTGATAGCACTGTCAGCAGTATTCATTCCGGGAGTGGACAACTGGGAAGCAGACTTCCTCAGCAGACACGACCTCCACCCGGGAGAGTGGGGACTTCACCCAGAAGTCTTCCACATGTTTATAAAACTCGACAAGTATTGCGCCAGGTCAAGGGACCCTCAGGCAATAGCTGTAGACGCTCTGGTAACACAGTGGGTGTACCAGTCAGTGTATGTGTTCCCTCCTCTGCCTCTCATACCCAAGGTACTGAGAATTATAAGATGGAGAGGAGTAAGCACTATATTCGTGGCTCCGGATTGGCCAAGAAGGACTTGGTAACCTGAACTTCAAGAGATGCTCACGGAGGATCCGGGGCCTCTACCTCTAAGAAGGGACCTGCTCCAGCAAGGACCCTGTCTGTTCCAAGACTTACCGCGGCTGCGTTTGACGGCATGGCGGTTGAACGCCGGATCCTGAAGGAGAAAGGCATTCCGAATGAAGTCATTCCTATCCTGATCAAAGCCAGGAAAGATATAACCGCAAAACATTATCACTGCATTTGGCGAAAATATGTTGCGTGGTGCGTGGCCAGTAAGGCCCCGACGGAGGAATTTTCAACTAGGTCGATTCCTACATTTCCTGCAAACAGGAGTGTCTATGGGCCTGAAATGGGGGTCCATTAAGGTTCAAGTTTCGGCCCTGTCAATTTTCTTCCAAAAAGAACTAGCTTCAGTCCCTGAAGTTCAGACGTTTGTGAAAGGAGTACTGTATATACAGCCTCCTTTTGTGCCTCCAGTGGCACATTGGGATCTAAATGTAGTTTTTGGGTTCCAAAAGTCACATTGGTTTGAACCACTTAAATATGTGGAGTTAAAATTTCTCACATGGGAAGTGGTCATGCTGTTGGCCCTGGCCTAGGCCAGGTGCGTGTCAGAATTGGCGGCTTTATCCTGTAAAAGCCCTCATCTGATTTTCCATTCGGACAGGGCGGAATTGAGGACTTGTCCTCAGTTTCTCCCTAAGGTGGTTTTCAGCGTTTCACCTGAATCAACCTATTGTGGTGCCTGCGGCTACTAGGGACTTGGAGGACTCCAAGTTGCTAGACATTGTCAGAGCCCTGGACATATAGGTTTCCAGGACGGCTGGAGTCAGAAAATCTGACTCGTTGTTTATTCTGTATGCACCCAACAAGCTGGGTGCTCCTGCTTCTAAGCAGACTATTGCTCGTTGGATTTGTAGTACAATTCAGCTTGCACATTCTGTGGCAGGCCTGCCACAGCCAAAATCTGTAAAAGCCCATTCCACAAGGAAGGTGGGCTCATCTTGGGCGGCTGCCCGAGGGGTCTCGGCTTTACAACTTTGCCGAGCAGCTACTTGGTCAGGAGGAAATACGTTTGTAAAATTCTACAAATTTGATACCCTGGCTGAGGAGGACCTGGAGTTCTCTCATTTGGTGCTGCAGAGTCATCCGCACTCTCCCGCCCGTTTGGGAGCTTTGGTATAATCCCCATGGTCCTTACGGAGTCCCCAGCATCCACTTAGGACGTTAGAGAAAATAAGAATTTACTTACCGATAATTCTATTTCTCATAGTCCGTAGTGGATGCTGGGCGCCCATCCCAAGTGCGGATTGTCTGCAATACTGGTACATAGTTATTGTTACCAAAAAATCGGGTTATTGCTGTAGTGAGCCATCTTTTCTAGAGGCTCCTCTGTTATCATGCTGTTAACTGGGTTTAGATCACAAGTTATATGGTGTGATTGGTGTGGCTGGTATGAGTCTTACCCGGGATTCAAAATCCTTCCTTATTGTGTACGCTCGTCCGGGCACAGTATCCTAACTGAGGCTTGGAGGAGAGTCATGGGGGGAGGAGCCAGTGCACACCAGGTAGTTCTAAAGCTTTACTTTTGTGCCCAGTCTCCTGCGGAGCCGCTATATCCCCATGGTCCTTACGGAGTCCCCAGCATCCACTACGGACTACGAGAAATAGAATTATCGGTAAGTAAATTCTTATTTTTTCTGCAGTGTTCGAAATGTGTCATCAAGCCATTCCTACAGCCAATTACTACACAGAAAATTCTTATGATCCAGGAACTGGCGGGAAGGGGCACCTGGTGCCTATTTTTTTCCCCATCTGGGCACCGTATTAGTTATTGACTGGTGATCACCGGGTAATAACACCCTACACAACAGAAAGAGTTAAAAAGTCCAGAGATGAATGCAGGGATAGGTGGGGGGTGGGCGTGGCTTGGGTAGCATGGCGTAAAGCAGCAACTTGCGAGCTCTTCAGCAATTATCTGTGAAGGGTCCTTGGCACTGCAGTCCTCCTATGTCTGTTGGTGTCTTGGTTGCTGTTGTCTCCTGTGGTGGGTCAGAATGCTCCCCGGTTGCTGGTATCTCTTTCCCACACCTATGACCTTTTTCTGGCTGTTTGTGTGCTGCTCTGCTGCGGACACCTTCTTGGTTTCCAGCTGCTGCACTCGTCGTCTGCCATTTCCTCTCTCGCTGCCGCAGAGATCAGCTTGGGCTTGTATTTTGCCCAGTGCAAGCCTCAGACTACAACTTCACAATCCCCGGACCTCTCCCTGGCAGGTGAAGTGTGGCAGGGCCTGCAGCTGCCATCTTGGATCTTGGCTCCAGTCCTCCTTGTCCCCTGGTTGCTGCTGGCACCTCTCCTGCTGCTGGGCTTGGCTGTGTAATGAAAGTCCTCTTCCACAATCAGAATCAGCTCTATTGGCTAGGTATACTTGCGTATACTAGGAATTTTGTCTTTGGTTTGCTAAACAACAGCCATGTAGGTAAAGATAAGCAGGTGGGGGCAAGAAAAGTCATACAGATAGGTATACCGTAGGGACACAAGTGAGTTACATGTACGACCAGTCAGTCAATGTTCAGCAGGCGGACCGCTTGGGGAAAGAAACTTTTGAGGCTTCTGATGGACCTGGCGGGGACGGCCCTGAAGGAAGCAAGTGAAACATGCTGTGACCGGGGTGTAGCTGATCCTTTACTTTTTTCGTTGCCAGCTTTTTTTGCTCTGGACAGTTACAGGTCCTGGACAGTGATGCACTTAATATAGGGCCTAATTCAGACCTGATTGCTAGGGTGCGTAGTTTGGGCTTCTTAGGCTACTGGACACCATTAGCTCCAGAGGGATCGACCGCAGGACCCGACCTTGGTGTTCGTTCCCGGAGCCGCGCCGCCGTCCCCCTTACAGAGCCGGAAGCAACGAAGAGGTCTGGAAAATCGGCGGCAGAAGACTTCGGTCTTCACCAAGGTAGCGCACAGCACTGCAGCTGTGCGCCATTGCTCCTCATGTACACCTCACACTCCGGTCACTGATGGGTGCAGGGCGCTGGGGGGGGGGGCGCCCTGAGGGCAATATATGACACCTTGGCTGGCAAATCTACATCATATATAGTCCTAGAGGCTATATAGATGTAAAATTACCCCTGCCAGTATTCCAGAAAAAGCGGGAGAAAGTCAGCCGAAAAAGGGGCAGGGCTATCTCCCTCAGCACACTGGCGCCATTTTTCCCTCACAGTTCCGCTGGAAGGAAGCTCCCTGGCTCTCCCCTGCAGTCTGAACACTACAGAAGGGTAAAAAAGAGAGGGGGGGCACTAAATTTAGGCGCAGTATAGATAGATATATATATATATATATATATATGATATATATAAAAAATCAGCTATAAGGGAAAACACTCATTTATAGTGGGATCCCTGTGTTATATAGCGCTCTGGTGTGTGCTGGCATACTCTCTCTCTGTCTCCCCAAAGGGCTTTGTGGGGTCCTGTCCTCTGTCAGAGCATTCCCTGTGTGTTTGCGGTGTGTCGGTACGGCTGTGTCGACATGTTTGATGAGGAGGCTTATGTGAAGGCGGAGCAAATGCCTGTAAACGTGATGTCACCCCCTGCGGGGTCGACACCTGAGTGGATGGTGCTGTGGAAGGAATTACGCGACAGTGTCGACTCCTTACATAAAAGGTTTGACGACATACCTAATGTGAGACAGCCGGCTTCTCAGCCTGTGCCTGCCCAGGCGTCTCAAAAGTCATCAGGGGCTCTAAAACGCCCGCTACCTCAGATGACAGACACAGATGTCGACACGGATACTGACTCCAGTGTCGACGACGATGAGACTAATGTAACTTCCAGTAGGGCCACACGTTACATGATTGAGGCAATGAAAAATGTGTTGCACATTTCTGATGTTACCCCCGGTACCACAAAAAAGGGTATTATGTTTGGAGAGAAAAAACTACCAGTAGCTTTTCCTCCATCTGAAGAGTTAAATGAAGTGTGTGAAGAAGCGTGGGCTTCCCCTGATAAAAAGCTGGTAATTTCTAAGAGGTTACTAATGGCGTACCCTTTCCCGCCAGAGGATAGGTCATGCTGGGAAACATCCCCTAGGGTGGATAAAGCGCTCACACGCTTGTCAAAGAAGGTGGCACTACCGTCTCCGGATACGGCCGCCCTGAAGGAATCTGCTGATAGAAAGCAGGAGGCTATCCTGAAATCTATATATACACACACAGGTGTTATACTGAGACCGGCTATTGCTTCAGCCTGGATGTGCAGTGCTGCTGCTGCGTGATCAGATTCCCTGTCAGAAAATATAGATACCCTAGACAGGGACACTATATTGCTAAACGTAGAGCATATAAAAGACGCACTTTTATACATGAGGGATGCACAGAGGGATATTTGCCGGCTGGCATCCAAAATTAGTGCAATGTCCATTTCTGCCAGGAGAGGGTTATGGACTCGGCAGTGGACAGGAGATGCAGATTCCAAACGACACATGGAAGTTCTGCCTTATAAGGGTGAGGAGTTGTTCGGGGATGGTCTCTCGGACCTCGTTTCCACAGCAACAGCTGGGAAGTCTACATTTTTACCCCATGTTCCCTCACAACCAAAGAAAGCACCGTATTATCAGGTACAGTCCTTTCGGCCCAATAGGGTCAAGCGGGTTAAAGGCGCGTCCTTTCTGCCCAGAGGCAGAGGTAGGGGAAAGAAGCTGCAGCATACAGCCAGTTCCCAGGAGCAAAAGTCCTCCCCCGCTTCCTCTAAGTCCACAGCATGACGCTGGGGCTTCACAGGCGGAGCCATGTACGGTGGGGGCCCGTCTCAAATATTTCAGCAATCAGTGGGCTCGCTCACGGGTGGATCCCTGGATCCTTCAAGTAGTATCTCAGGGGTACAAGCTGGAATTCGAGACGTCTCCCCCCCGCCGTTTCCTCAAATCTGCCTTGCCAACCACTCCCTCAGGCAGGGAGGCAGTGTTACAGGCAATTCACAAGCTGTATTCACAACAAGTGATAGTAAAGGTGCCCCTACTTCAACAAGGAAGGGGTTACTATTCCACAATGTTTGTGGTACCGAAACCGGACGGTTCGGTGAGACCCATTTTAAATTTGAAATCCTTGAACACATATAAAAAAATTCAAGTTCAAGATGGAATCGCTCAGGGCGGTTATTGCAAGCCTGGACGAGGGGGATTACATGGTATCACTGGACATCAAGGATGCTTACCTGCATGTCCCCATTTACCATCCTCACCAGGAGTACCTCAGATTTGTGGTACAGGATTGTCATTACCAATTCCAGACGTTGCCGTTCGGTCTATCCACGGCTCCGAGGGTCTTTACCAAGGTAATGGCCGAAATGATGATACTCCTTCGAAAGAAGGGAGTTTTAATTATCCCGTACTTGGACGATCTCCTGATAAAGGCGAGGTCCAGAGAGCAGTTGTTGGTCGGGGTAGCACTATCTCGGGAAGTGCTACAACAGCACGGCTGGATTCTAAACATTCCAAAGTCACAGCTGGTCCCTACGACACGTCTACTGTTCCCAGGGATGGTTCTGGACACAGAACAGAGAAAAGTGTTTCTCCCGGAGGAGAAGGCCAAGGAGCTGTCATCTCTAGTCAGAGGCCTCCTAAAACCAAAACAGGTGTCGGTGCATCACTGCACGCGGATCCTGGGAAAAATGGTAGCTTCCTACGAAGCGATTCCATTCGGCAGGTTTCATGCAAGAACCTTTCAGTGGGACCTGTTGGACAAGTGGTCCGGATCACATCTTCAGATGCATCGTCTGATAACCCTGTCTCCGAGGACAAGGGTGTCTCTGCTGTGGTGGCTGCAGAGTGCTCATCTTCAAGAGGGCCGCAGATTCGGCATACAGGACTGGGTCCTGGTGACCACGGATGCCAGCCTTTGAGGCTGGGGAGCAGTCACACAGGGAAGAAACTTCCAAGGACTATGGTCAAGTCAGGAGACTTCCCTGCACATAAATATTCTGGAACTGAGGGCCATTTACAATGCCCTAAGTCAGGCAAAACCCCTGCTTCAAAACCAGCCGGTACTGATCCAGTCAGACAACATCACGGCGGTCGCCCATGTAAATCGACAGGGCGGCACGAGAAGCAGGACGGCAATGGCAGAAGCCACAAGGATTCTCCGATGGGCGGAAAATCACGTGTTAGCACTGTCAGCAGTGTTCATTCCGGGAGTGGACAACTGGGAAGCAGACTTCCTCAGCAGGCACGACCTCCACCCGGGAGAGTGGGGACTTCATCCAGAAGTCTTTCAAATGATTGTAAACCGTTGGAAAAGGCCACAGGTGGACATGATGGCGTCCCGCCTAAACAAAAAGCTAGAAAAATATTGCGCCAGGTCGAGAGACCCGCAGGCGATAGCTATAGACGCTCTAGTGACACCGTGGGTGTACCGATCGGTTTATGTGTTCCCTCCTCTTCCTCTCATACCAAAGGTACTGAGGATAATAAGGAGAAGAGGAGTAAGAACTATACTCATTGTTCCGGATTGGCCAAGAAGAGCTTGGTACCCGGAACTTCAAGAAATGATGTCAGAGGACCCATGGCCTCTACCGCTCAGACAAGACCTGCTGCAGCAGGGGCCCTGTCTGTTCCAAGACTTACCGCGGCTGCGTTTGACGGCATGGCGGTTGAACACCGGATCCTGAAGGAAAAGGGCATTCCGGAGGAAGTCATTCCTACGCTGATTAAAGCTAGGAAAGAAGTAACCGCAAACAATTATCACCGCATATGGCGAAAATATGTTGCGTGGTGTGAGGCCAGGAAGGCCCCAACGGAGGAATTTCAGCTGGGCCGTTTCCTGCACTTCCTACAGTCAGGGGTGACTATGGGCCTTAAATTGGGTTCCATTAAGGTCCAGATTTCGGCTCTATCGATTTTCTTCCAGAGAGAACTGGCTTCACTACCTGAAGTTCAGACTTTTGTTAAGGGAGTGCTGCATATTCAGCCCCCTTTTGTGCCTCCAGTGGCACCTTGGGATCTCAACGTGGTGTTGGATTTCCTAAAGTCACATTGGTTTGAGCCACTGAAAACCGTGGATTTGAAATATCTCACGTGGAAAGTGGTCATGTTGTTGGCCTTGGCTTCGGCAAGGCGTGTATCAGAATTGGCGGCTTTGTCATGTAAAAGTCCTTATCTGATTTTCCATATGGATAGGGCAGAATTGAGGACTCGTCCCCAGTTTCTCCCCAAAGTGGTATCAGCTTTTCATCTGAACCAACCTATCGTGGTGCCTGCGGCTACAAATGACTTGGAGGCTTCCAAGTTGTTGGACGTAGTCAGGGCTCTGAAAATCTATGTTTCCAGGACAGCTGGAGTCAGAAAGACTGACTCGCTCTTTATCCTGTATGCGCCCAACAAGTTGGGTGCACCTGCTTCAAAGCAGTCTATTGCTCGCTGGATCTGTAGTACGATTCAGCTTGCACATTCTGCGGCTGGACTGCCGCATCCTAAATCAGTAAAAGCCCATTCCACGAGGAAGGTGGGCTCTTCTTGGGAGGCTGCCTGAGGGGTCTCGGCTCTTCAACTTTGCCGAGCAGCTACTTGGTCGGGGTCAAACACGTTTGCTAAATTCTACAAGTTTGACACCCTGGCTGAGGAGGACCTAGAGTTTGCCCATTCGGTGCTGCAGAGTCATCCGCACTCTCCCGCCCGTTTGGGAGCTTTGGTATAATCCCCATGGTCCTTACGGAGTCCCCAGCATCCACTAGGACGTTAGAGAAAATAAGAATTTACTCACCGGTAATTCTATTTCTCGTAGTCCGTAGTTGATGCTGGGCGCCCATCCCAAGTGCGGATTGTCTGCAATACTTGTATATAGTTATTGCTTAACTAAAGGGTTATTGTTGAGCCATCTGTTGAGAGGCTCAGTTGTTATCATAATGTTAACTGGGTATTGTATCACGAGTTATACGGTGTGATTGGTGTGGCTGGTATGAGTCTTACCCGGGATTCAAAATCCTTCCTTATTGTGTCAGCTCTTCCGGGCACAGTATCCTAACTGAAGTCTGGAGGAGGGTCTGTGTGGGAGGAGCCAGTGCACACCAGTAGTCTAAAAGCTTTCTTTATAGTTGTGCCCAGTCTCCTGCGGAGCCGCTAATCCCCATGGTCCTTACGGAGTCCCCAGCATCCACTACGGACTACGAGAAATAGAATTACCGGTGAGTAAATTCTTATTTTTCTCTTAGTTTCTCAGTGGAATGAGCTCACCGTAAGTCCTTTCAACAGCCTCCACCAGGAGCTCTTTCACAAAATTTTATTGCCAGAATTCTGAATTCTCGTGATGCAGTGCTTCGGCTTGCCAGGGTTTATCACTACCCCCCACAAGAAATTTACTTCAAAGGCCTCTCACACTGAGATCTTTCACACCTACACAACAGGAATTGGATTCTAACACCTCTCCACAAGCCTGCTTTTGACTAAATCAGCAACAGAAAAAGCAGTTATTTTATTTACAGTATCACTTGTTTCAAATATACCCATTGTATTAAGGAGCAGCAATAGGTTACAGCAACAACGATTATAGCGATTACAATCTAAGATGGCGCCGCAGATGGCTGCCTCTGAGCTACGCAGCTCAGCCAAAATACCTGTTTCCCCTTGTTTTCCCTTGCCCTTGTCTACCCCACCGGTGACCAAATACAGCAGGGAAGCCCTCCTTAGTTGGAGCGCTCCCGAGGTGCTTACCACACGTTCGGGCCCGTCGGCGGGCAGATCAGCGGCCCTTGCAGCCCTTGCTGCCCTGTGTGGCAAGGATGCAGACGTTGTGGACACCAAAGTGGATGACCGAGCGGCCGCGCCCCCCCGCAGCCCAGGTGGCGACTGGCGGATGGATCACCGGCCCCGGAAAGAGAATGACGGAGGCCCTCATGTCGGCCCTAGTAGAAGGACCTGGACTCAGAGGAGAGGCTGTCGCGCAGGCGCCCTAGTGAGGTGGCGGCGGCGAGGGCACCGGTCTGCACTACCCGCGATCCTGCTTTCGAATGTGCGCTCACTGGCAAACAAGTTCGACGAATTGTCCCTCCTTCTGGGCAGCGCAGGGTCAGGCATTACAGGGTCATCTATCCTCTGCTTTACGGAGACGTGGCTGGACGACCATATTGCGGACAACCCGATGTCTTTGCCGGGCTTCAGTCTCTTCAGGGCCGATCGCTCCAAGGTTCTCTCAGGAAAAACGAAGGGTGGTGGCATCTGCTTCTACATCAACGACGGATGGTGCACCAATGTCACGATCATAGGCAAATCATGCAGCCCCCACCTGGAGATGCTGAGTATCAACTGCAACCCCTTCTATTCCCCCCGGGAATTTGCCTCAATTGTCCTTGTGGGAGTGTACATCCCCCCCCCCCTTGCCTGCGCGAACGAAGCCCTGCACCACCTGGCCATATGTATATCCGACATAGAACAAAAACACCCATACTCTCTGCTTATAGTACTGGGTGACTTCAACAGAACTAACCTGAGCAAGGAGCTACCTAAGTACAAACAACAAGTCACGTGTCCCACTAGGGAAGGGCGCACCCTTGATCACTGCTACACTACCCTCAAGTCTGCCTTCCGGTCTATCCCGCGTGCTGCACTCGGCCTATCTGACCACTGCCTCGTCCACCTACTCCCTACCTATACACAGAAGCTGAGAGCAGTTAATCCTGTCGTTAAGACTGTCAAGAAATGGACCAATGAGGCCAAGATGAAGCTCCAGGCCTGCTTTGACTGCACGGAATGGGGGGTCTTTGAAGCCTCGGCAACCGACCTGAATGACTTGACAGACACTGTCACATCCTACATCACCTACTGTGAGGACATGTGTGTACCTACCAAGACTTACCGCATTTACAACAACAACAAGCCCTGGTTCAATGCCCAGCTCAGGCAACTTCGTCGAGTCAAAGAGGAGGCCTATAGCAGCAGTGACAGAGCACTATACAACTGTACTAGGAACTCTCTGACTAAAGGAATTAGGCTAGCAAAAAAGCGGTTCTCGGACAAGCTGACAAACGATCTCTCCACCAATGACCCCGTATCTGTATGGAAAGGAATGCAATCCATAACCAACTATAGGAAAACATCAAAGTCCACCGCCATGCACCAAGACCTTGCAGATGAACTGACCCACTTTTATTGCAGGTTCGCAAAAGAAGTCCCCTGCAACCCAAACAATCACCTCTACGATGCCCCGAACACCGACGGCCAACCCCAGGCACTGCAAGTCACCCAAGAAGAGGTGGAGGCATTGTTCAAAAGGACCAAAACCAGGAAAGCTCCGGGTCCTGACGGAGTGTCACCATCTGCCCTAAGAGCATGTGCGGGTCAGCTCGCCCCCATATTCACCAAGATCTTCAATAAATCGCTGGAGCTAAAGAAAGTCCCTTCCTGCCTCAAAAGGTCTACTATAGTCCCGGTCCCCAAGAAACCCACTATCACGAACCTGAACGACTACAGGCCGATAGCACTGACGTCTGTGGTCATGAAAACGTTCGAGCGTCTAGTTTTTAATCACTTGAAAACTGTGACTGGCCCCCAACTGGACCCCCTGCAGTTCGCCTATCGCTCGAATCGGTGTGTCGAGGATGCAGTCAACCTGGGCCTGCACTACATTCTACAGCACCTAGACATTCCCGGTACCTACGCGAGGGTCCTGTTTGTCGATTTCAGCTCGGCCTTCAATACAATCGTCCCCAGCATCCTCCACCCCAAATTACTTCGCCTAGGGGTCCCAGAAGCTACCTGTTCCTGGATAATAGACTTCCTGACAGATAGGACACAGGTGGTGAAAGCGGGGGAATTCACTTCTCAAGCGCGGTCCATCAGTACAGGGGCCCCTCAGGGCTGTGTCCTCTCACCCCTGCTCTTCTCCCTGTACACAAATGACTGTACCTCAGAGGCGCAATCAGTAAGGATCATCAAATTCGCCGATGACACCACCGTCATCGGCCTCATCAAGGATGGGGACGAATCGGCCTATAGACAGGAAGTAGACCGGCTGGCCCAGTGGTGCATCCACAACAACCTTGACCTCAACCCCCTCAAAACTGTCGAGATGATAGTGGACTTCAGGAAGAAGTCATCTAGTGCACCTCCGCTAACGATTGCTGACAGTGTGGTATCGCTAGTGGACTCCTTCAAGTTTCTAGGGACCACAATCTCCAGGGACCTTAAATGGGGGTCCAACACTGACGCCACTGTTGGGAAAGCGCAGCAGAGGTTGTTCTTCCTCAGGCAACTAAGGAAGTTCAACATCCCACAGAAGCTCCTGCTCCTCTTCTACTCCGCGATTGTGGAGTCGGTACTGTGCTCCTCGATACTCGTATGGTACAGCTCCGCCAGCGCGAGGGACATATGCAGGCTCCAAAAGGTGGTCAGAACCGCAGAGAAGATCATCGGGGCTGACCTTCCCTCAGTCCAGGACCTGTACTTGTACTTGTCCAGAGCTAAAAAGCGGGCAATGAAGATAGTAAAAGACCAGCTACACCCCGGCCACAGCATGTTTAACTTGCTTCCTTCAGGCAGGCGTTACAGGGCTGTCCCCGCCAGATCCACCAGAAGCCTCAAAAGTTTCTTTCCCCAAGCTGTCCGCCTGCTGAACTCCTGAACATTGACTGACTAGACGTACATGTAACTCACTTGTGTCCCTACGGTATACCTATCTGTGTAACTTTACTTGCCCCCCCCCCCCCCCCCCCCACACACACACACACACACACACACACACACACACACACACACACACACACACACACACACACACACACACACACACACACACACCTGCTTGCCTGTTACCTACTTGGCTGTTGTATAGCAAACCGAAGACAAATTCCTAGTATACGTAAGTATACCTGGCCAATAAAGCTGATTCTGATTCTGATTCTGTATGTTCAAAAGTATTGTTGTTCCGAGTTCCTCGAAGTTAAACAGAAGCTGTGGGACTTACAAATTCAGTATTCAATGCTTTTTCCTGCACGACTCCATGTTGTGGCTGACAGGACTTCTCCCTTCCTTCAGTTCTCCTACCGAGGCAGTTGCTTGGCTGGATAGGAGACCCCGGCCTCCTTAGTGATGCTCTTTGCCTTGCTTTCCCTGCTCGCGCCTCTCCTCCTAAGCAATAAGTAATGCCTATGCGTTCTGTGTTTCTCTCGCAAATATTTTGCTTTGTGTCTTGGTGCTGATAACTCACTTAAGGATATAGGGGACTATTCAGAGTAGGTCGCATCTGCCACCATATACTGACATGCTGGGGGCCGGCCAGCATGTGAAGGGCCACCCTGTGATGCGATCAATTGCAATCACATCGAATAGAGATTGACTCCTGCCTACACAGCCTGGCTACATAGGTAGGGGTCCCACCACCATGTTTCCTATTGCAGGAAACGCAGGCAATATCATCAGCTGCCCTATGTTTCCTGATCTCCTCCCCCCCCCAATGCCACCTGGCCACCCCCGGACTCCCGTCGCCTGTCAATCACCGTGCAATCGCATTCTTATGGGATGCGATCGCATGGTGAAGGGTTGCGCACGCTCACTGTGGCCAGTATGCATGCTCAGACCTTATGGCCGCCGCTGCTGCATGCAAGTGCAGCTGCTGCATCCATCTCTGAATAAGGCCCATAGTGTCTCCCAAGAGACTCATCTGTACGGCAGTAGAGGGCTGGCATTGATAAAACCTTGGGTAGGCTAGCTGTGTCATTCCACCTTTTCTCATGCTTCTAGGGGCTTCTCTGTATTGGGGAGGAAACACCTTCATTTTAAACTAGATACTCTGTAAATTGACCCGTCTGCTCGTTATGTCTTCCTAAGGGACTTCATTGACTCCTCTTTATTTTATGTGCCGGCGGCTCTAGATCCCCCTTCCCTTTCACAATGACGTCCTGGGTTGGACTGCATCCTTCTTAGATTTATATCCATCTTCCCTTGTGCTTTGTCTGGGTGACGTCAGTAACATTGTGGACAGGTCTCTTGACCATTGGAGGAGTCTCTCCCACCTTCCCCTTACATTCCTACTACTTTCTCATGTTGTGATTTATTATTCTTTCTCCCATTTTGTCTTCACGGGTTTCTGCTATTGAGTGTCTGCTCAGGGGCATATCTGACCATTCTCCCTTGTGCATTATATACACCTCCTTCTTATATGGAGCTCCCTGACTAATTTCCATTACATTGTATGGGTGTTCCTTTGTGGCATAAATGGAAGGTTGGTTTGGGTCCCCGTACTGATGAGCAGTAGGCTAGTATTCTGTCTTCCTTTAGGTACACTATACTGAGTCCGCTACCAACAATTTAATTTCTGTATATTTCAGCAATCGTACCATACTCCTATTAGTTTTGTCAAGATAAGTTCCCTTGACTCTGCTCACTGCCCTAAGTGCTGGGCATCAGACTGTGACTTCTGCCAGCTGGCCTGCTCTGATGTGCTGCTCACGGCTCCTGTTTTGCCCCTGATTGACCTTGGACTCTATCTCTTTGGTGTTAATTTGAAGGATTCTTTGATGCTTCCCTTTATTGATATGTTTTGGATTTATCCACACTAGCTAGCACACAATGGTGGTCATTCCGAGTTGTTCGCTCGCTAGCTGCTTTTAGCAGCATTGCAAGCGCTAGGCCGCCGCCCTCTGGGAGTGTATCTTAGCTTAGCAGAATAGCGAACGAAAGATTAGCAAAACTGCTACTAAATAATTCTTTGCAGTTTCTGAGTAGCTCCAGACCTACTCCTAGATTGCGATCACCTCAGTCCGTTTAGTTCCTGGTTTGACGTCACAAACACGCCCTGCGTTCGGCCAGCCACTCCCCCGTTTCTCCAGCCACTCCTGCGTTTTTACCTGGCACGCCTGCGTTTTTTAGCACACTCCCTGAAAACGCCATGTTGCCGCCCAGAAACACCCACTTCCTGTCAATCCCATTCCGATCACTCGAGCGAGAAAAAAACGTCGCTTGAGCTTGTGTAAATCTACTAAGTTTTGTGTTAAATAACTAAGCGCATGCGCGCTGCGTATCATGCGCATTTTCTACCTAATCGCTCCGTTGCGAAAAACGGCAACGAGCAAACAACTCGGAATGACCACCAATAGGCCTTCATAAATTTCAGCTTCAGGCCCAGGAGGACCTTAATCTGGCACTGTGTGTGTTCAAACTGCAATCTAAATTGCAGTGTAAAAATAAAGCTGTCCAACATTTGTATGCTACAGTACATGCAAAAGCAGCCAGTATTTACCCTGCACGGAAAAAATATAAACCACCCAAATCTCTCTGCACATGTTACATCTGCCCCACCTGCAGTGCAACACAGTTTTGCCCAGTTGCTTGCTTTTTTGCTTCACTTACACACCTGAATCAGGCCCGTAGTTTGTGTCAATAATGCCAAGTGCTCTTTGCCCAGTAAGTAATTCTGCTTATTAAGGCCCGTACACACTGGTCGATGTATCGGCCGTTCTCTTGAACGGCCGATACATCGCGGGACCGTCGGCCAGTGTGTACGGGCGATACGTCTGTGAACTCCGTCGTTCACAGACGTATCGCGTCGGCCGCGCAGCACAGCCGACAGCCAATATATCTAACGATATATTGGCCCGTCGCTGTGTGTGTACGGGGCGGTCGTCCGACCGCCCGTACACATGCTGCGGCGGCCGGCGGTGATTGACAGGTGAACTGGGCGGGCGCGAGCGCCCGCCCAGTTCATGACGTCAGTCCCCCGACGGATCGGGCTGTGTGTATGCACAGCACACTGCCCGATCCGTACATAGATATATCTGCAGATCAATTGATCTGCAGATATATCTAATAGTGTGTACCCACCTTTAGAGGAAAAACGACATAGCTTCTTTCACCTCTGATATTTGGTAGGAGATATTTGTTTTTGTGTCTTATATAAAATAAATAAATATATCTACACAGCACAATGGGGGTAATTCAGACCTGATCGTAGCAGCAAATCTGCCACACCTGCAGTGCACATGGGGGGTCATTCAGACCTGATCGCATTGCTAGGTTTTTTCGCTGCGCTGCGATCAGGTCAGAATTCTGCATGCATATGCACCGCAATGCGCAGGCGCTTAGTACGGGTACAAAGCGGATGGTTGCTGAGCGATCCATTTAGTGAAGAATCCATTTGCACAGCCGATTACAAGGAGATTGACAGGAAGATGGCGTTTGTGGGTGGCAACTGACCGTTTTCTGGGAGTGTTTTGGAAAAACGCAGTGCGTGTGTCTGACGTCAATTCCGGGCACGAACAGGCTGAAGTGATCGCAGCGGCTGAGTAAGTTCTGGGCAACTCAGAAACTGCACAAAACTTTTTTGTACCGCTCGTCTGCACAAGCGTTTGCACACTTGCAAAGCGAAAATACACTCCCCTTTGGGCGTCGACTATCTGATCGCAGCGCTGCAAAAAATAGCTAGTGAGCGATCAGGTCTGAATTAGTCCCTAGGTTTTGCCCAACTGCTAACAAATTTGCTGCTATGATCAGGTCTGAATTACCCCCAATATCTTATGATAAAAACATGGATTTATTCCATACACACACAATACTAAAAACGTTCAAGAAAAGATGTTCTGGGCTCATCTGTGTGATTGTCCGAGTACGGTCTGGAGGAGATTGGGAGTCCGCTGAACAAGGTACGCGGGCAGGTCGGCGTAAGTCCACCGAGTTCTATCCTAAGGCTAGAGTGAGGTAGGCTGGGAGCTGGCTCCGTGGTGCTGGGTGCCGCTATATTGGTTTCTGGAAAAATAGCTGCAAGTGCCCAACTTGGTCCTGAAAGAGGTGCTGGTCCCAGCAGCTAAAGGAATCTCAGCCTCAGGTATATATTTAGAGGCTGAGAGACCAGAAGATGCCTGAGCAACGTCTTACACAGCCCAAGCTGCGTTATTAGTTCTCTGTGCTTCGCAGCAGTCTTGTGCAGCTTCCAGTCTTCACAGCTTGTTCTCAGTATCTGGTTTGCACCCCAGCTGCTTCTTTTGCCACAGTATTTCCACAGCTCTTGACAGTCTGTGACTGACAGCACAAACTCCTTCTCCGATAGCCTACCTCGCTATCTGACCACGGTCGCCACAGTGACCAAACCCACCAGGGTTACCCGCCAGCTCCAGATCACGGTGAATCGGACACAATCTGACTCCTAACCAGACTGAAACGCGTACTCCTAGTTCCTAGTTTCCAGCAGACGCCAGTGTTTGTGTAGACTTCTGGTTCTATGTTCGGTTATCAATAAATCCATTGGAAGAGCCTTCATCCACCCAGCTCTTCTTCTGTTCAAAGAACCCGTGCTCCCTGAGACTCCTGTATCCCACCTGGATCCAAAAAGCACTCCAAGCCTGACAGTGATGATCTAGTACAATCCTGTACTAGTGTGCTGCTCATGAAGTGGTGTAAATCCATCTTTGACTCTAGAACAGTAGCTGAATAATTTTAAAAGCAATTCTTGTTAATGGTTATACAGATGTGTCCTCCTACACCCAGCCTCAATACACCATGCAGCGCAAGATGAGCCACCAAGTCCCGTGCAACTCTGCTAGTGCCGGGCGTTTTTTTTTTAATCCTGAAAATGCATCTTAATTGAAACGCAATGTGACTAGGATGCACGAGGAGACTGTGGTGATTAATTCGTTATATGACACCTATATATTGTGTGTGTCTGAGTCTGTATACGGAGTAGAACTGAACTTGTATTGGGTAAAAGCTGCGGCCACATTGTAGCACTTTCAATGTCTGCCAGAACCTGGCGTGTTAAAAACATACTTACCTACTCTTACGGATTCTGCGGGAGACACCCGGTTTCTCGGGTAGTTCCCCGCAGCCCCAGAAGAGTGGGCACTCCTCCCGCATTCTGCCCACTTCCTAGTGAAGTGGGCAGAATGCTGCAAATAATATGGTGAAATTGTGAGGGGGCGGAGCCTAACAACATTATATGCTAATTGTGTCCTTTTAGCTCCGCCCCTATGCAAATTTTGACTATTCACTGACTTTTCCCGGTCGGTGGACAGGGCAATTAGCCCTGCCCCACCCTCATCACTGCCCACCTGCGTCTCCTCTCCGGCCTCTTCTGGAGAGGAGATAAATGTCGCCAAGTATGGTTAAGAAGGGCTGTTTGGCGCGACTGCAACAATGATGTATGAGGACACATCTGTAGAAGTGGTACAGTATATACCAGTGGTAGCAAACCCTGGTCCTCGAGAACTACCAACAGTTCACGTTTTCCAGCTCACCTAGCAGAAGCACAGGTGCAGTCATTACTCACTGACACATTTTAAAAGAACCACAGATGGAGCTAATTACTTAACTTGTGATTCTGTGAGGAGACCTGGAAAACGTGAACTGTTGGTAGCTCTTGAGGACCAGGGTTGGCTACCCCTGGTATATACCATCCAAATGGTAACATCCTGGTTATAAAATGCATAGTTCCAACACGTTCCTAGATCTTCATCAGAGGAATTCCTGGCTACAGTACGGTAGAAGGAGTCACTAACTGGTGGTTGATAACACTGAGAGGTAATCTATATTTCAAGGTTATCCCAGTGATGTTGGCCAAGAAGTGTGAGTGACCCCATACCCCCCCGTCCCCCCTCGGCAGGCGGAGTAATCCCATCTGGACACGAATTTCTTTTACATTTAACACAACAATGTATCCAAGACTCTTCTTGTCATGTGGTAGAGCCATGTAATACACAGTATGGTAACAGATCTATTTGATGCAGTCCTTCAGGAAAAGTAATTCCTGTCATTGAAAGAAATGTTGTAAATGAACAAAGGATGTTTGTTTAGTAAGTGGGAGCAACTGGATATAAATAGAAACCCACAGTGACATACACATAGAACTAGGAATTGTGTGTAATCTGCGCTGTCAAAGTGGCAGTGACAGAACTACTGTGTACGGCAGAGGGAGTGGGCTGTATCGCTCAGGAAATTCCCAGGGAGGTGAGGCTGGAGTGTGTGTTATTTCTATGCTGTAGGTGTCAGTGATTGCTATAACTGTACCTATTCAGCTCATGCTAGCTCTGTCTTCCCATACATAAGTGTATATAGGTAACAACTGGTTCTTTTGTCCCCTTCTCCACAGCACTGCAGGTTGTGGGGTTCTCTGAATAATGATGAACACTATTTTGTGAATAGGAAAAATGTATTCTCTGCAGTGTTTGACATGGGTGTATCTATGAGTGCAGTGGGTGCCCACACAACACATCCTGAACCCATTGACTGTACTAACCTTGTCACTGACGCCGCTGTAAGCACTGGGAAAATGGCGTGGCCATAATTTTCCTGAAGATCTGTACATAGGCAGTAGTGACAGGGTCTACTTGGTGCATGATCCAGCAAGAGAGCATGGAAGCTGCATGGGGACTGCACAAGCTGCTGATGATGCTGCAGCTGTTAACAATTGCTCTACCGCTACCATGATATTGTCATTACCAGCTACAGTTTCTGAACCAATGTGCATTTTCCACAAATCTATTGGTGCCATTGTTGGCACGGGGGTAAATTTACCAAAGTGTGAGGTTTTTTTTTAGAAGTGGAGATGTTGCCCCTAGCAACCAATCAGATTCTGGGCTAGATACCGGCGCCGGCATTTCTGTTTGCAGCCTCCAGAGGTGACGAACAGAAATGTGGGAAAAGTAACCCGTTGCATTGCGCCCTGAATTTTGAATAGCGTCTGATCTCCCGTCACCTTAGGTGGGAGATTGGACGCACATAAGTAATTGAATTGCCCCGTAAAAGTCTTGTGGCAAACAGAATAGGGTTTTTCCTTTTTTTTAGTGCTTAATATCCCATATAGTTCTAGAGCTTCCTATGCATAGCTACTTTGCTGAAGCATATGTGATGCCTATATTGGTTTTCATTAGCTATTACAGTGCCACATATTGTATTTATTGCCATATGTTACAGGTGCTCTCCCAAGTTTTATAATAATGAAACAGTACCAATATTAGAACTGGCTCCGTTACAATGCTTGCTAGGTCAGTTAGATGATAATGAAGATAAATGTGCCACGCTGGCAGTGCAGCGATGGCTCCCTTTCTCCTTCCTAAATCACTCGCTTACAACATTTAAATGAATTAGAAGTTGGAGAAAGTGTTATAGTAACATGGGGATTGCTCCTGGAAACTAGAACAAAAAGTGAAGTACTGTAGATGGCTAGAAGTCTGGAATGTCCTCATCTGAATTATAGACAGGTTGTGCCCCTGTATAGTGCACAGTGCAAAGAGATGACTCCTGATGAGGTGATCATGTGTGGCTGTCTATCTACCCATACCACCACAACCTGCTCCTTCCCTGTGTTTATATCTATATTTCTCTGACGTCCTAGTGGATGCTGGGAACTCCGTAAGGACCATGGGGAATAGACGGGCTCCGCAGGAGACTGGGCACTCTAAGAAAGAATTAGGACTACTGGTGAATTAGGACTACTGGTGTGCACTGGCTCCTCCCTCTATGCCCCTCCTCCAGACCTCAGTTAGAATCTGTGCCCGGCTCGAGCTGGTTGCACACTAGGGGCTCTCCTGAGCTTCTAGTAAAGAAAGTATTTATTAGGTTTTTTATTTTCAGTGAGATCTGCTGGTTCACTGCTACGAGGGACTTAGGGGAGAGAAGGGAACCTACCTGCTTGCAGCTAGCTTGGGCTTCTAGGCTACTGGACACCATTAGCTCCAGAGGGATCGAACACAGGCCCAGCCTCGGTCGTCCGGTCCCGGAGCCGCGCCGCCGTCCCCCTTGCAGAGCCAGAAGCAAGAAGAACGTCCTGGAAATCGGCGGCTGAAGACTCCGGTCTTCATTAAGGTAGCGCACTGCAGCTGTGCGCCATTGCTCTCTATGCACACCACATACTCCGGTCACTGATGGGTGCAGGGCGCTGGGGGGGGGGGGCGCCCTGGGCTGCAATTAGAGTACCTTAAATTGGCAAAACAACACATAATATAGTCTAATAAACTATATATGTGTAAAAATCCCCTGCCATAATATTAATATAAGAGCGGGAGAAGCCCGCCGAAAAAGGGGCGGGGCTATCTCCCTCAGCACACTGGCGCCATTTCCTCTTCAAAGCTCCGCTGGAAGACAGCTCCGCAGGCTCTCCCCTGCAGTTTCCAGGCTCAAAGGGTAAAAAAAGAGAGGGGGGGCACTAAATTTAGGCGCAAAACTGTATTGTATAGCTGCTATAGGGAAAATCACTTTCTGTAATAGTGTAAATCCCTGTTTATATAGCGCTGTGGTGTGTGCTGGCATACTCTCTCTCTGTCTCCCCAAAGGACTTTGTGGGGTCCTGTCCTCAGTCAGAGCATTCCCTGTGTGTGTGCGGTGTGTCGGTATGGCTGTGTCGACATGTTTGATGAGGAGGCTTATGTGGAGGCGGAGCAGGTGCCGATAAATGTGATGTCACCCCCTGCGGGGTCGACACCAGAGTGGGTGGATATGTGGAAGGTTTTACACGACAGTGTCAACTCCTTACATAAAAGGTTCGATGACATAACAGCTGTGGGACAGCCGGCTTCTCAGCCAGTGCCTGCCCAGGCGTCTCAAAGGCCATCAGGGGCTCAAAAACGCCCGCTACCTCAGATGGCAGACACAGATGTCGACACGGAGTCTGACTCCAGTGTCGACGAGGATGAGACATATACACAATCCACAAGGGGCATCAGTTGCATGATTACGGCAATAAAAAATGTGTTGCACATTTCTGACATTAACCCAGGTACCACTAAAAAGGGTATTATGTTTGGGGAGAAAAAGCAACCAGTGGTTTTTCCCCCATCAGATGAGTTGAATGAAGTGTGTGAAGAAGCGTGGGCTTCCCCCGATAAGAAACTAGTGATTTCTAAAAAGTTACTGATGGCGTACCCTTTCCCACCAGAGGACAGGTTACGTTGGGAGACATCCCCGAGGGTGGATAAAGCGCTCACACGCTTGTCAAAAAAGGTGGCACTGCCGTCTCAGGATACGGCCGCCTTAAAGGAGCCTGCGGATAGAAAGCAGGAGGCTATCCTGAAGTCTGTATATACACACTCAGGTACTATACTGAGACCTGCTATTGCTTCAGCATGGATGTGCAGTGCTGCAGCAGCGTGGTCTGATTCCCTGTCTGATAACATTGATTCCCTTGACAGGGACACTATATTGCTAACCATAGAGCATATTAAAGACGTAGTCTTATCTATGAGAGATGCACAGAGGGATATTTGCCGGCTGGCATCTAGAATTAATGCAATGTCCATTTCTGCCAGGAGAGTATTATGGACTCGGCAGTGGACAGGTGATGCGGATTCTAAAAGGCACATGGAGGTTTTGCCTTACAAGGGTGAGGAATTGTTTGGGGATGGTCTCTCGGACCTCGTTTCCACAGCAACAGCTGGGAAGTCGACATTTTTACCTCAAGTTCCCTCACAGCCTAAGAAAGCACCGTATTATCAGGTACAGTTCTTTCGGCCCCAGAAAGGCAAGCGGGTTAAAGGCGCATCCTTTCTGCCCAGAGGCAGGGGTAGAGGGAAAAAGCTGCACCATACAGCCAGTTCCCAGGAACAAAAATCCTCCCCTGCTTCCACTAAATCCACCGCATGACGCTGGGGCTCCACTGGTGGAGCTAGGTGCGGTGGGGGCCCGTCTCCGGAACTTCAGCGACCGGTGGGTTCGCTCACAGGTGGATCCCTGGGTTCTACAAGTTGTATCTCAGGGATACAAGCTGGAATTCGAGACGTCTCCCCCTCGCCGTTACCTCAAATCAGCCTTGCCGGCTACTCCCCAGGACAGGGAGGTAGTGCTGGCGGCAATTCACAAGCTGTACCTCCAGCAGGTGATAATAAAAGTTCCCCTCCTTCAACAGGGACGGGGTTACTATTCCACAATGTTTGTGGTACCGAAACCAGACGGTTCGGTGAGACCCATTCTAAATTTGAAATCCTTGAACACTTATATAAGGAAGTTCAAGTTCAAAATGGAATCGCTCAGGGCGGTTATTGCAAGCCTGGAAGAGGGGGATTACATGGTATCACTGGACATCAAGGATGCTTACCTACATGTCCCCATTTACCCGCCTCACCAGGTGTACCTCCGTTTTGTGGTACAGGACTGCCATTACCAATTCCAGACGTTGCCGTTTGGTCTGTCCACGGCACCGAGGGTATTTACCAAAGTAATGGCCGAAATGATGATACTCCTTCGAAAGAAGGGAGTTATAATTATCCCGTACTTGGACGATCTCCTTATAAAGGCGAGGTCCAGGGAGCAGTTGTTGGTCGGAGTAGCACTATCTCAGGAAGTGCTACAACAGCACGGCTGGATTCTGAGTATCCCAAAGTCGCAGCTGATTCCTACGACGCTTCTGCTGTTCCTGGGTATGATTCTGGACACAGAACAGAAGAAGGTGTTTCTCCCGGAGGAGAAGGCCAAGGAGTTGTCATCTCTGGTCAGAGACCTCCTGAAACCAAAACAGGTGTCGGTGCATCACTGCACGCGAGTCCTGGGAAAGATGGTAGCTTCTTACGAGGCAATTCCATTCGGCAGGTTCCATGCAAGGATCTTTCAGTGGGATCTGTTAGACAAGTGGTCCGGATCGCATCTTCAGATGCATCGGCTGATCACCCTGTCCCCGAGGGCCAGGGTGTCTCTGCTGTGGTGGCTGCAGAGTGCTCATCTTCTCGAGGGCCGCAGATTCGGCATACAGGACTGGGTCCTGGTGACTACGGATGCAAGCCTCCGAGGTTGGGGGGCAGTCACTCAGGGAAGAAACTTCCAGGGACAATGGTCGAGTCAGGAGGCTTCCCTACACATAAATATTCTGGAACTAAGGGCCATTTACAATGCCCTAAGTCAGGCAAGACCCCTGCTTCAAAACCAGCCGGTGCTGATTCAGTCAGACAACATCACGGCGGTCGCCCATGTAAACCGACAGGGCGGCACAAGAAGCAGGATGGCGATGGCAGAAGCCACAAGGATTCTCCGATGGGCGGAAAATCACGTGATAGCACTGTCAGCAGTGTTCATTCCAGGAGTGGACAACTGGGAAGCAGACTTCCTCAGCAGGCACGACCTCCACCCGGGAGAGTGGGGACTTCATCCAGAAGTCTTCCAGCTGATTGTAAATCGTTGGGAAAGGCCACAGGTGGACATGATGGCGTCCCGCCTCAACAAAAAGCTAAAAAGATATTGCGCCAGGTCAAGGGACCCTCAGGCAATAGCTGTGGACGCTCTAGTGACACCGTGGGTGTACCAGTCTGTTTATGTGTTCCCTCCTCTTCCTCTCATACCAAAGGTGCTGAGGATAATAAGAAAGAGAGGAGTAAGAACTATACTCATCGTTCCGGATTGGCCAAGAAGGACTTGGTACCCGGAACTACAAGAAATGATCTCAGAGGACCCTTGGCCTCTGCCTCTCAGACAGGACCTGCTACAGCAGGGGCCCTGTCTGTTCCAAGACTTACCGCGGCTGCGTTTGACGGCATGGCGGTTGAACGCCGGATCCTGATGGAAAAGGGCATTCCAGTTGAAGTCATTCCTACGCTGATAAAAGCTAGGAAGGATGTGACAGCAAAACATTATCACCGCATATGGCGAAAATATGTTGCTTGGTGTGAGGCTATGAAGGCCCCAACAGAAGAATTTCAGCTGGGTCGATTTCTGCACTTCCTACAGTCAGGAGTGACTATGGGCCTAAAATTGGGATCCATTAAAGTCCAGATTTCGGCCCTGTCTATTTTCTTTCAAAAAGAACTGGCTTCACTGCCTGAAGTTCAGACGTTTGTTAAGGGAGTGCTGCATATTCAGCCCCCTTTTGTGCCCCCAGTGGCACCTTGGGATCTCAACGTTGTGTTGGATTTCCTAAAATCACATTGGTTTGAGCCACTTCAGACCGTGGAATTAAAATATCTCACGTGGAAAGTGGTCATGCTTTTGGCCTTGGCTTCGGCTAGGCGGGTGTCAGAATTGGCGGCTTTGTCCTGTAAAAGCCCCTATCTGATCTTCCATATGGACAGAGCAGAATTGAGGACTCGTCCCCAATTTCTCCCTAAGGTGGTATCAGCGTTTCATTTGAACCAACCTATTGTGGTGCCTGCGGCTACTAAGGACTTGGAGGCTTCCAAGTTGCTAGACGTAGTCCGGGCCCTGAAAATCTATGTTTCCAGGACGGCTAGAGTCAGAAAGACTGACTCGCTGTTTATCCTGCATGCACCCAACAAGCTGGGTGCTCCTGCTTCTAAGCAGACTATTGCTCGCTGGATCTGCTCCACGATTCAACTTGCACATTCTGCGGCTGGACTGCCGCATCCTAAATCAGTAAAAGCCCATTCCACGAGGAAGGTGGGCTCTTCTTGGGCGGCTGCCCGAGGGGTCTCGGCTTTACAACTTTGCCGAGCTGCGACCTGGTCGGGATCAAACACGTTTGCAAAATTCTACAAGTTTGATACCCTGGCCGAGGAGGACCTTGAGTTTGCTCATTCGGTGCTGCAGAGTCATCCGCACTCTCCCGTCCGTTTGGGAGCTTTGGTATAATCCCCATGGTCCTTACGGAGTTCCCAGCATCCACTAGGACGTCAGAGAAAATAAGAATTTACTCACCGGTAATTCTATTTCTCGTAGTCCGTAGTGGATGCTGGGCGCCCGTCCCAAGTGCGGATTGTCTGCAATACTTGTATATAGTTATTGCTTAACAAAAGGGTTATTGTTATGAGCCATCTGTTCAGCGAGGCTCAATTGTTATTCATACTGTTAACTGGGTATAGTTATCACGAGTTGTACGGTGTGATTGGTGTGGCTGGTATGAGTCTTACCCGGGATTCCAAATCCTTACCTTGTGGTGTCAGCTCTTCCGGGCACAGTTTCCCTAACTGAGGTCTGGAGGAGGGGCATAGAGGGAGGAGCCAGTGCACACCAGTAGTCCTAATTCTTTCTTAGAGTGCCCAGTCTCCTGCGGAGCCCGTCTATTCCCCATGGTCCTTACGGAGTTCCCAGCATCCACTACGGACTACGAGAAATAGAATTACCGGTGAGTAAATTCTTATTTTTCTCTAACGTCCTAGAGGATGCTGGGGACTCCGTAAGGACCATGGGATAGACGGGCTCCGCAGGAGACATGGGCACTTTAAGAAAGAATTTAGTTCCTTGTGTGCACTGGCTCCTCCCTCTATGCCCCTCCTCCAGACCTCAGTTTGATACTGTGCCCAGAGGTGCTGGGTGCTTTTCAGTGAGCTCTCCTGAGTTTACTGAAAGAAAGTATTTTGTTAGGTTTTTTATTTTCATGGAGCTCTGCTGGCAACAGACTCCCTGCATCGAGGGACTGAGGGGAGAGAAGCAGCCCTACTCTCTGAAGCTAGGTCCTGCTTCTTAGGCTACTGGACACCATTAGCTCCAGAGGGATTGGTACGCAGGATCTCACCCTCGCCGTCCGTCCCAGAGCCGCGCCGCCGCCCCCCTCGCAGAGCCGGAAGATAGGAGCCGGGTGAGTATGAAAAGAAGACTTCACAGGCGGCAGAAGACTTCATGATCTTCACTAGAGGTAATGCACAGCACTGCAGCTGTGCGCCATTGCTCCACACACCTCACATACTCCGGTCACTGTAAGGGTGCAGGGCGCAGGAGGGGGGGGCGCCCTGGGCAGCATTTGGGACCTCATGTTGGCAAAAGTACACATATATACAGCTGGGCACTGTATATATGTATGAGCCGCCGCCAAAATTACTGTATAAGCGGGACAGAAGCCCGCCGTCGAGGGGGCGGGGCTTCTCCCTCAGCACTCACCAGCGCCATTTTTTCTCCACAGCTCCGCTGAGAGGAAGCTCCCCGGACTCTCCCCTGCTGATACATTGTAGAAGAGGGTTGAAAAGAGAGGGGGGGTACAGGTGCAAAAACTATACATACAGCAGCTACTGGGTTAACATTAAGTTACTGTGTTATTCCTGGGATATTATAGTGCTGGGGTGTGTGCTGGCATACTCTCTCTCTGTCTCTCCAAAGGGCCTTGTGGGGGAACTGTCTTCAGAAAGGACATTCCCTGTGTGTGTGTGTGTGTGTGTGTGTGTGTGTGTGTGTGTGTGTGTGTGTGTGTGTGTGTGTGTGTGTGTGTGTGTGGTGTGTCGGTACGCTTGTGTCGACATGTCTGATGAGGAAGGCTATGTGGGAGAGGAGCGGGAGCAAATGAATGTGGTGTCTCCGCCGACGGCGCCGACACCTGATTGGATGGATATGTGGAAGGTTTTAAATGATAATGTTAATTCCTTGCATAAAAGATTTGACAAGGCTGATGCATTGGGACAGTCAGGGTCTCAACCCGTGCCTGACTCTCTGTCGCAGGGACCGTCAGGGTCTCATAAGCGCCCACTATCCCAAATTGTTGACACAGATACCGACATGGATTCTGACTCCAGTGTCGATTACGATGATGCAAAGTTACAGCCAAAATTGGCTAAATCCCTTCGATATATGATTATAGCAATAAAGGATGTTTTGCACATCACATTAGAAACCCCTGTCCCTGACACGAGGGTGTATATGTATAAGGGAAAGAAGCCTGAGGTAACTTTTCCCCCCTCACACGAACTGAATGAGTTATGTGAAAAAGCTTGAAAATCTCCAGATAAAAAAATGCAGATTTCCAAACGGATTCTTATGGCGTATCCTTTCCCGCCAACGGATAGGCTACGATGGGAATCCTCCCCTAGGGTGGACAAAGCTTTAACACGCTTATCCAAAAAGGTAGCCCTGCCTTCCCAGGATACGGCTACCCTCAAAGATGCTGCTGACCGCAACAGGAGGTTACCCTGAAGTCCATTTATACACATTCGGGTACCTTACTAAGACCGGCAATTGCGTCGGCCTGGGTGTGTAGTGCTGTAGCGGCATGGACGGATACCTTATCTGAGGAATTGGATACCCTAGATAAGGATACTGTATTATTGACCCTGGGGCATATAAAAGACGCTGTCTTATATATGAGAGATGCTCAAAGAGACATTAGTCTACTGGGTTCTAGAATAAACGCTATGTCGATTTCTGCCAGAAGGGTCCTGTGGACTCTGCAATGGACAGGTGATGCCGACTCAAAAAGGCATATGGAGGTTTTACCTTACAGGGGTGAGGAATTGTTCGGGGAAGGTCTCTCGGACCTGGTCTCCACAGCTACAGCTGGAAAGTAAATTTTTTTACCTTATGTTCCCTCACAGCCTAAGAGAGCACCGCATTATCAAATGCAGTCCTTTCGTTCACAAAGAAACAAGAAAGTCCGAGGTGCGTCCTTTCTTGCCAGAGGTAGGGGCAGAGGAAAGAAGCTGCACAACACAGCTAGTTCCCAGGAACAGAAGTCCTCACCGGCCTCTGCAAAATCCACCGCATGACGCTGGGGCTCCACTGGCGGAGTCGGGCCCGGTGGGGGCACGTCTTCGGAATTTCAGCCACATATGGGTTCACTCCCAGGTGGATCCTTGGACAATAGAAATTGTGTCTCAGGGTTACAAGCTGGAATTCGAAGAGGTGCCTCCTCGCCGGTATTTCAAATCGGCCCTACCATCTTCCCCCCAAGAGAGGGAAATAGTTTTAAACGCAATACAAAAATTGTATCTTCAGCAGGTGGTAGTCGAGGTTCCCCTCCTTCAACAGGGAAGGGGTTATTATTCGACCATGTTTGTGGTCCCGAAACCGGACGGTTCGGTCAGACCCATATTGAATTTAAAATCTCTGAACCTATACTTGAAAAGGTTCAAGTTCAAGATGGAATCGCTAAGAGCGGTCATCGCAAGCCTGGAAGGGGGAAATTTTATGGTGTCACTGGACATAAAGGATGCGTACCTTCATGTCCCCATTTATCCACCTCATCAGGCGTACCTAAGATTTGCGGTATAGGATTGTCATTACCAATTTCAGACGTTGCCGTTTGGTCTCTCAACGGCCCTGAGGATTTTCATCAAGGTAATGGCGGAAATGATGGTGCTCCTGCGGAAGCAAGGTATCACAATTATCTCGTACTTGGAAGATCTCCTCATAAAAGCGAGATCAAGAGAGCAGTTGCTGAACAGCTTATCTCTTTCACTGAAATTGTTACAGCAACACGGCTGGATTCTCAATACAGGTTGAGTATCCCATATCCAAATATTCCGAAATACGGAATATTCCGAAATACGGACTTTTTTGAGTGAGACTGAGATAGTGAAACCTTTGTTTTTTGATGGTTCAATTTACACAAACTTTGTTTAATACACAAATTTATTAACAATATTGTATTAAATGACCTTCAGGCTGTGTGTATAAGGTGTGTATGAATCATAAATGAATTGTGTGACTGTAGACACACTTTGTTTAATGCAAAAAGTTATAAAAAAATATTGGCTAAAATTACCTTCAGGCTGTGTGTATAAGGTGTATATGAAACATAAATGCATTCTGTGCTTAGATTTGGGTCCCATCACCATGATATCTCATTATGGTATGCAATTATTCCAAAATACGGAAAAATCCGATATCCAAAATACTTCTGGTCCCAAGCATTTTGGATAAGGGATACTCAACCTGTATTCCAAAGTCGCAGTTGGTTCCTACAACTCGTCTACCCTTCTTGGGCATGATTCTGGACACGGACCAGAAGAGGGTTTATCTCCCGATAGAGAAGTCCCAGGAACTCATGACTCTGGTCAAGAACCTATTGAAACCAAAACAGGTGTCAGTGCATCATTGCACTCGAGTCCTGGGAAAGATGGTGGCGTCATACGAGGCCATTCCCTTCGGCAGGTTCCATGCGAGGACTTTCCAATGGGACCTACTGGACAAGTGGTCCGGGTCACATCTTCAGATGCATCGGTTGATCACCCTGTCCCCCAGGGCCAGGGTGTCACTACTGTGGTGGCTGCATAGTGCTTGCCTTCTCGAGGGCCGCAGATTCGGCATTCAGGACTGGATCCTGGTGACCACGGATGCAAGCCTCCGAGGTTGGGGAGCAGTCACACAGGGAAGAAATTTCCAGGGTCTTTGGTCAAGTCAAGAGACTTGTCTTCACATCAACATCCTGGAGCTAAGGGCCATATACAACGCCCTACGTCAAGCGGAGACCTTACTTCGCGACCAACCAGTTCTGATCCAGTCAGACAACATCAAGATCCGTGGCCTCTTCCTCTAAGACAGGACCTGTTGCAACAGGGACCCTGTCTGTTCCAAGACTTACCGCGGCTGCGTTTGACGGCATGGCGGTTGAACGCCGGATCCTAGCAGAAAAAGGCATTCCGTTTGAGGTTATCTCTACGCTGATAAAGGCTAGGAAGGAAGTAACAGCAAAACATTATCACCGTATATGGCGAAAATATGTTTCTTGGTGTGAGACCAAGAATGCTCCTACGGAAGAATTCCATCTGGGCCGTTTCCTTCACTTCCTACAAACTGGAGTGAATTTGGGCCTTAAATTAGGTTCCATTAAGGTCCAGATTTCGGCCCTATCCATTTTCTTTCAAAAAGAATTGGCTTCTCTCCCAGAAGTTCAGACTTTTGTAAAGGGAGTGCTGCATATTCAGCCTACGTTTGTTCCTCCGGTGGCACCTTGGGATCTTAACGTGGTGTTAAGTTTCCTAAAGTCACACTGGTTTGAACCACTTAAAACGGTGGAGTTGAAATATCTCACGTGGAAGATGGTCATGTTATTAGCCTTGGCTTCGGCTAGGCGAGTGTCTGAATTAGCGGCTTTGTCACATAAAAGCCCCTATTTGGTTTTCCATTTGGATAGAGCAGAATTGCGGACCCGTTCGCAATTTCTGCCAAAAGTGGTTTCATCTTTTAATATGAACCAACCTATTGTGGTGCCTGTGGCTACACGTGACTTGGAGGATTCCGAGTTACTTGATGTGGTCAGGGCTTTGAAAATTTACGTGGCCAGAACGGCTAGAGTCAGGAAAACTGAAGCGCTGTTTGTCCTATATGCATCCAACAAGATTGGTGCCCCTGCTTCAAAGCAAACTATTGCTCGCTGGATTTGTAACACGATTCAGCAAGCGCATTCTACGGCTGGTTTGCCGTTACCAAAATCAGTCAAGGCCCATTCCACTAGGAAGGTGGGCTCTTCTTGGGCGGCTGCCGGGGGGTCTCGGCACTACAACTGTGTCGAGCTGCTACTTGGTCGGGTTCAAACACTTTTGCAAAATTCTACAAGTTTGATACCCTGGCTGAGGAGGACCTAATGTTTGCTCAATCGGTGCTGCAGAGTCATCCGCACTCTCCCGCCCGTTTGGGAGCTTTGGTATAATCCCCACGGTCCTTACGGAGTCCCCAGCATCCTCTAGGACGTTAGAGAAAATAAGATTTTACTTACCGGTAAATCTATTTCTCGTAGTCCGTAGAGGATGCTGGGCGCCCGTCCTAAGTGCGGACTTCTTCTGCAATACTTGTATATAGTTATTGCTTCAATAAGGGTTATGTTATAGTTGCATCGGTCTTGAACTGATGATATGTTGTTTTCATACTGTTGACTGGGTAGTTATCACAAGTTATACGGTGTGATTGGTGTGGCTGGTATGAATCTTGCCCTTGGATTAACAAAATCCTTTCCTCGTACTGTCCATCTCCTCTGGGCACAGTTTCTCTAACTGAGGTCTGGAGGAGGGGCATAGGGAGGAGCCAGTGCACACCAGGAACTAAATTCTTTCTTAAAGTGCCCATGTCTCCTGCGGAGCCTGTCTATCCCATGGTCCTTACGGAGTCCCCAGCATCCTCTACGGACTACGAGAAATAGATTTACCGGTAAGTAAAATCTTATTTTCTTTCCTGGAATTCACTGTACAGTATGTTATACTTCTACTAATTGCTCATCCTGCCAGCTGTGACCTGTGTAGTGCGCCCCAGATGGCAGCCTCTGCTGGTACTTTCCTGGGTAGGATGAATAACACGTGGTACTACTCATGCAATGCATATGATGTTAGACACGTCATCTACCTACATATGTTCTTCTCTGTATTGCTTGTCTCACACATTGTAATCTATGAAGGGCACTCAATGTGGCTATCTCTGCTGGTACACTCGTGGGTAGGATGAACAATGCATGGATCTGATTGGCACATACTGGAGGGTGCAGGTGACTTTCCATTGTTGATAGTGCAGCCATGAGTATTTTTCAATTTGTCATGGAAAGGATTTATTGACTATGGGGGGTCATTCCGGCCTGATCGCTCGCTAGCTGTTTTTAGCAGCCATGCAAACGCATAGTCTCCACCCACAGTGGCGTGTATTTTCGCTTTGCAAGTGTGCGAACGCCTGTGCAGCCGAGCGGTACAAAAACATTTCTCTAACGTCCTAGTGGATGCTGGGAACTCCGTAAGGACCATGGGGAATAGCGGGCTCCGAAGGAGGCTGGGCACTCTAGAAAGATCTTAGACTACCTGGTGTGCACTGGCTCCTCCCACTATGACCCTCCTCCAAGCCTCAGTTAGATTTCGTGCCCGGCCGAGGTTGGATGCACACTAGGGGCTCTCCTGAGCTCTTAGAAAGTTATAGTCTTAGAATTTGTTTTTTTTCAGTGAGACCTGCTGGCAACAGGCTCACTGCAGCGAGGGACTAAGGGGAGAAGAAGCGAACTCGCCTGCTTGCAGCCGGATTGGGCTTCTTAGGCTACTGGACACCATTAGCTCCAGAGGGATCGACCGCAGGCCCAGCCTTGATGTTCGGTCCCGGAGCCGCGCCGCCGTCCCCCTTACAGAGCCAGAAGCAGGAAGATGGTCCGGAAAATCGGCGGCATGAAGACATCCTGTCTTCACCAAGGTAGCGCACAGCACTGCAGCTGTGCGCCATTGCTCCTCATACACACTTCACACTCCGGTCACTGAGGGTGCAGGGCGCTGGGGGGGGGCGCCCTGAGGCTGCAATAAAAACACCTTGGCTGGCTAAAATACCTCAATATATAGCCCCTGGGGCTATATATGAGGTATATACCCCTGCCAGAATCCCAAAATAAGCGGGAGAATAGGCCGCGAAAAAGGGGCGGGGCCTATCTCCTCAGCACACTGGCGCCATTTTTCCCTCACAGCTCGGCTGGAAGGAAGCTCCCTGGCTCTTCCCTGCATTTCTACAGTACAGTAAGAGGGAAAAGAGAGGGGGGGGCACAAAATTGGCACTGTATACAGTATAAGCAGCTATTAGGGACATAACTCAGTTAGTCCCTGTATATATATATAGCGCTCTGGTGTGTGCTGGCATACTCTTACTCTGTCCCCCCAAAGGGCTTTTGTGGGTCCTGTCCTCTATTTGAGCATTCCCTGTGTGTGTGGAGTGTGTCGGTACGGCTGTGTCGACATGTTTGAGGAGGATAATGATGTGGAGGGGGAGCAGATGCCTTTAGCAGAGATGTCACCCCCTGCGGGGCAGACACCTGAGTGGATGGTATTATGGCAAGAAATGAGTGCACGTATAGACTCCTTACATAAAAAATTTGACGACATGCCGACTGTGGGACAGCCGAGTCTTCAGCTCGTGCCTGTCCAAGGGTCTCAAAAGTCATCAGGGGCTCTAAAACGCCCGTTATCTCAGGTGGCACAAGTAGATGTCGACACGGATACTGACGCCAGTGTCGACAACGATGAGTCAAATTTAATGCCCGTTAAGGCCATTCGCTGCATGATTGAGGCAATGAAAGAGGTGTTAAATATTTCTGATTTACATCCAGGTACCACAAAAAAGGGTATTATGTTTGGGGAGAAAAAACTACCTGTAGTTTTTCCCCCGTCAGATGAATTAAATGAAGTGTGTGAAGAAGCGTGGGCTTCCCCTGATAAGAAATTGGTGATTCCTAAGAAATTACTAATGGCGTTCCCTTTCCCGCCAGAGGATAGGTTACGTTGGGAAACACCCCCGAGGGTGGATAAAGCGCTCACACGTTTGTCAAAAAAGGTGGCACTACCGTCCCAGGATACGGCCGCCCTTAAGGAACCTGCTGATAGAAGGCAGGAGGCGATCCTGAAGTCTGTATATACACACTCAGGCATTATACTCAGACCAGCAATTGCGTCAGCTTGAATGTGCAGTGCTGCCGCTGCATGGTCAGATAACCTGTCAGAAAATATTGACACACTAGACAGAGACACGATCCTGTTAACAATTGACCATATAAAAGACTCAGTCTTATACATGAGAGATGCACAGAGGGAAATCTGCCGGCTGGCATCTAAAGTAAGTGCACTATCTATCTCTGCTAGGAGATGCTTATGGACTCGCCAGTGGACTGGAGATGCAGATTCCAAAAGGCACATGGAAGTTTTGCCTTATAAAGGGGAGGAATTATTTGGGGATGGTCTCTCCGACCTAGTTTCCACAGCAACGTCTGGGAAGTCAGCATTTTTACCCCATGTCCCCTCACAGCCTAAGAAGGCGCCATTTTATCAGGTTCAGTCCTTTCGATCCCAGAAAAATAAGCGGGGAAAAGGAGGGTCTTTTCTGTCAAGAGGCAGAGGCAGGGGAAAAAGGCTGCAGCAAACAGCAGGTTCCCAAGAACAAAAGTCCTCCCCCGCTTCCTCTTCCAAGTCCGCCGCATGACGGTGGGGCTTCACAAGCGGAGCCAGGTACGGTGGGGGCCCGCCTCAGGAATTTCAGCGATCAGTGGGTTCGCTCACAGGTGGATCCCTGGATCCTTCAAATAGTATCTCAGGGATACAGGCTGGAATTCGAGGCGATTCCACCCCGCCGTTTCCTAAAATCCGCTTTGCCGATTGCTCCCTCAGACAGGGAGGCAGTGCTAGCGGCAATTCACAAGCTGTATTCCCAGCAGGTGATAATCAAGGTACCCCTACTTCAACAAGGCCGGGGTTACTATTCCACACTATTTGTGGTACCGAAACCGGACGGTTCGGTGAGACCCATTCTAAATTTGAAGTCCTTGAACACATACATAAAAAAATTCAAGTTCAAGATGGAATCGCTCAGGGCGGTTATTGCAAGCCTGGACGAGGGGGATTACATGGTATCCCTGGACATCAAGGATGCTTACCTGCATGTCCCCATTTACAATTCTCACCAGGAGTACCTCAGATTTGTGGTACAGGATTGCCATTACCAATTCCAGACGCTGCCGTTTGGACTCTCCACGGCACCGAGGGTATTTACCAAGGTTATGGCGGAAATTATGATACTCCTTCGAAAAAAGGGAGTTTTAATTATCCCATACTTGGACGATCTCCTAATAAAGGCACGATCCAAGGAACAGTTGTTAGTGGGAATAGCACTATCTCAGGAAGTGCTGAGCCAGCACGGTTGGATTCTGAATATCCCAAAGTCACAGCTGGTCCCCACGACACGTCTAATGTTCCTGGGAATGATTCTGGACACGGCCCACAAAAAAGTGTTTCTCCCGGAGGAGAAAGCCAGGGAGTTGTCTTCTCTAGTCAGAGACCTCCTAAAACCAAAACAGGTATCGGTGCATCACTGCACGCGGGTCCTGGGAAAGATGGTAGCTTCTTACGAAGCAATTCCATTCGGCAGGTTCCATGCCAGAATCTTTCAGTGGAACCTGTTGGACAAGTGGTCCGGATCGCATCTTCAGATGCATCGTTTAATAACCCTGTCTCCACGAACCAGGGTGTCTCTTCTGTGGTGGCTGAACAGTGCTCATCTTCTGGAGGGCCGCAGATTCGGCATACAGGACTGGGTCCTGGTGACCACGGATGCCAGCCTACGAGGCTGGGGGGCAGTCACAAAGGGAAGAAATTTCCAGGGACTATGGTCAAGTCAGGAGACTGCCCTTCACATAAATATTCTGGAACTAAGGGCCATTTACAATGCCCTAAGTCAAGCAAAATCCCTGCTCCTACACCAGCCGGTGCTGATCCAGTCAGACAACATCACGGCAGTCGCCCATGTGAATCGACAGGGCGGCACAAGAAGCAGGACGGCGATGGCAGAAGCCACAAAAATTCTCCGATGGGCGGAGAATCATGTACTAGCACTGTCAGCAGTGTTCATCCCGGGAGTGGACAACTGGGAAGCAGACTTTCTCAGCAGGCACGACCTCCACCCGGGAGAGTGGGGACTTCATCCAGAAGTCTTCCAAATGATTGTAAATCAATGGGGTCGTCCACAGGTGGACATGATGGCGTCCCGCATAAACAAAAAACTAGAGAAGTATTGCGCCAGGTCAAGAGACCCTCAGGCAATAGCGGTGGACGCCCTAGTGACACCGTGGGTGTACCGGTCAGTGTATGTGTTCCCTCCTCTACCTCTCATACCAAAGGTACTGAGAATAATAAGAAAGCGAGGAGTAAACACAATTCTCGTGGTTCCGGATTGGCCAAGAAGAGCGTGGTACCCGGAACTTCAAGAGATGATCTCAGAGGACCCCTGGTCCCTGCCGCTCAGACAGGACCTGCTACAGCAGTGCCCCTGTCTGTTCCAAGACTTACCGCGGCTGCGTTTGACGGCATGGCGGTTGAACGCCGGATCCTGAAGGAAAAGGGCATTCCGGAGGAAGTCATTCCTACGCTTATTAAAGCCAGGAAAGATGTTACGGCAAAACATTATCACCGCATATGGCGGAAATATGTTGCATGGTGCGAGGCCAAAAAGGCCCCAACAGAGGAATTTCAACTAGGTCGATTTCTGCATTTCCTGCAAGCAGGAGTGAATATGGGCCTAAAACTAGGCTCCATTAAAGCACAGATCTCGGCTCTATCGATTTTCTTTCAAAAGGAACTAGCTTCAGTACCTGAAGTTCAGACGTTTGTGAAAGGAGTGCTGCATATTCAGCCCCCATTTGTGCCTCCTGTGGCACCGTGGGATCTCAACATGATGTTGAATTTCTTGAAATCACATTGGTTTGAGCCACTAAAAACCGTGGATCTGAAATATCTCACGTGGAAAGTGGTCATGTTATTGGCCCTGGCATCAGCCAGGCGAGTGTCAGAATTGGCGGCTTTATCATGTAAAAGCCCTTATCTGGTTTTTCATATGGATAGGGCAGAATTGAGGACTCGTCCCCAGTTTCTCCCTAAGGTGGTGTCAGCGTTTCACCTGAACCAGCCTATTGTGGTGCCTGCGGCTACTAAGGATTTGGAGGACTCCAAGTTGCTAGACGTTGTCAGGGCCCTGAAAATATATGTTTCCAGGACGGCTGGAGTCAGAAAATCTGACTCGCTGTTTATCCTATATGCACCCAACAAGCTGGGTGCTCCTGCTTCTAAGCAGACTATTGCTCGTTGGATTTGTAGTACAATTCAGCTTGCATATACTGTGGCAGGCCTGCCGCAGCCTAAATCTGTCAATGCCCATTCCACAAGGAAGGTGGGCTCATCTTGGGCGGCTGCCCGAGGGGTCTCGGCTTTACAACTGTGCCGAGCAGCTACTTGGTCAGGGGCAAACACGTTTGCAAAATTCTATAAATTTGATACCCTGGCTGAGGAGGACCTGGAGTTCTCTCATTCGGTGCTGCAGAGTCATCCGCACTCTCCCGCCCGTTTGGGAGCTTTGGTATAATCCCCATGGTCCTTACGGAGTTCCCAGCATCCACTAGGACGTTAGAGAAAATAAGAATTTACTTACCGGTAATTCTGTTTCTCGTAGTCCGTAGTGGATGCTGGGCGCCCATCCCAAGTGCGGTCTATCTGCAATACTTGTACATAGTTATTGTTAACTAAATCGGGTTATTGTTGAGCCATCTGTTGAGAGGCTCTATCGTTTCATACTGTTAACTGTGTTTCATATCACGAGTTGTTCGGTGTGATTGGTGTGGCTGGTATGAGTCTTACCCGGGATTCAAAATCCTTCCTTATTGTGTACGCTCGTCCGGGCACAGTACCTAACTGAGGCTTGGAGGAGGGTCATAGTGGGAGGAGCCAGTGCACACCAGGTAGTCTAAGATCTTTCTAGAGTGCCCAGCCTCCTTCGGAGCCCGCTATTCCCCATGGTCCTTACGGAGTTCCCAGCATCCACTACGGACTACGAGAAACAGAATTACCGGTAAGTAAATTCTTATTTTTGTGCGGTTTCTGAGTAGGTCTGAACTTACTCAGCCCTTGTGAACACTTCAGCCTCTCTGGTCCTAGAATTGACGTCAGACACCCGCCCTGCAAACGCTTGGACACACCTGCGTTTTTCCAAACACTCCCAGAAAATGGTCAGTTGACACCCATGAACTGTCAATCCGTGCGAATGGATTCTTCGTTAAATCCATCACCCAGCAACGATCTGCTTTGTACCCATATGACGCGCCTGCGCATTGTGGTGTATATGCATGCGCAGTAGTGACCTGTTCGCTGCGCTGCAAAAAAACGGCAGCCTGCGATCAAGTCGGAATGACCCCCTATGTACCATGGCAAAACTGCATGTAAAATGCTTTTCCCCCCAAGTGCCACAGTAGATATCTGACTTTTCATCTGCATATAACTTGTATTATATCATTCCCTCTTTTCAACAGTACAAATTCATCTATAGACTCCTATTAAACGTGTTTGCATAAATGCAGTATGGTTTATATACGTTTCTCTGACGTCCTAGTGGATGCTGGGGACTCCGTAAGGACCATGGGGAATAGACGGCTCCGCAGGAGACTGGGCACATCTAAAGAAAGATTTAGGTCTATCTGGTGTGCACTGGCTCCTCCCCTATGACCCTCCTCCAAGCCTCAGTTAGATTTCTGTGCCCGGCCGAGCTGGATGCACACTAGGGGCTCTCCTGAGCTCCTAGAAAGAAAGTATAGTTTAGGTTTTTTATTTTACAGTGAGACCTGCTGGCAACAGGCTCACTGCAGCGAGGGACTAAGGGGAGAAGAAGCGAACCTACCTAAGTGGTGGTAGCTTGGGCTTCTTAGGCTACTGGACACCATTAGCTCCAGAGGGATCGCACACAGGACCCAACCTCGTCGTCCGTTCCCGGAGCCGCGCCGCCGTCCCCCTTACAGAGCCAGAAGCAAGAAGGTCCGGAAAATCGGCGGCTGAAGACTTCGGTCTTCTCCAAGGTAGCGCACAGCACTGCAGCTGTGCGCCATTGCTCCTCATGCACACCACACACTTCGGTCACTGATGGGTGCAGGGCGCTGGGGGGGGGGGCGCCCTGAGCAGCAATATTAACACCTTGGCTGGCAAAACGGACACCATATATAGCCCCAGAGGCTATATAGGTGTAAATTACCCCTGCCAGAATAACACAAAAAGCGTGAGAAAGCCCGCCGAAAAAGGGGCGGAGCCATCTCCCTCAGCACACTGGCGCCATTTTCCCTCACAGCTCCGCTGGAAGGATCGCTCCCTGGCTCTCCCCTGCAGTCCTGCACTACAGAAAGGGTAAAAAAGAGAGGGGGGGCACAAATTTAGGCGCAGTATAATATATATATGCAGCTATAAGGGAAAACACACTTTATAGGTGATATCCCTGTGGTATATAGCGCTCTGGTGTGTGCTGGCATACTCTCCCTCTGTCTCCCCAAAGGGCTTTGTGGGGTCCTGTCCTCTGTCAGAGCATTCCCTGTGTGTGTGCTGTGTGTCGGTACCGCTGTGTCGACATGTATGATGAGGAAAATGATGTGGAGGCAGAGCAAATGCCTGTAAATGTGTTGTCACCCCCTGTGGGGTCGACACCTGTGTGGATGGACTTATGGAAGGAATTACGTGACAGTGTCAGCTCCTTACATAAAAGATTTGACGACATAGGACAGCCGGCTACTCAGCTTGTGACTGTTCCAGCGTCTCTAATGTCATCAGGGGCTTTAAAACGCCCGCTACCTCAGATGGCAGACATAGATGTCGACACGGATACCAACTCCAGTGTCGACGACGATGAGACTAGTGTACCCTCCAATAGGTCCACCCGTTACATGATTGAGGCAATGAAAAATGTATTACACATTTCTGATAGTACCCCAGGTACCACAAAAAAGGGTATTATGTTCGGTGAGAAAAAACTACCAGTAGTTTTTCCTGCATCTGAGGAATTAAATGAGGTGTGTGAGGAAGCCTGGACTTCCCCCGATAAGAAATTGATAATTTCTAAACGGTTATTGGCAGCGTACCCTTTCCCGCCAGAGGATAGGTCACGTTGGGAAACGTCCCCTAGGGTAGATAAAGCGCTTACACGTTTATCAAAACAGGTGACACTACCGTCTCCGGATACGGCCGCCCTAAAGGATCCTGCTGATAGAAAGCAGGAGGCTACCCTAAAAGCTATATATACACACACGGGCATTATATTGCGACCAGCGATTGCATCAGCATGGATAATATTGATACCCTGGATAAGGACACTATTTTGCTGACAGTAGAGCATATAAAGGACGCTGTCTTATACATGCGTGATGCACAGAGGGATATTTGCCGGCTGGCATCAAAAATAAGCGCAATGTCCATTGCCGCCAGAAGGGGGTTATGGACTCGGCAGTGGTCAGGTGATGCCGATTCAAAAAGGCACATGGAAGTTTTGCCTTATAAGGGGGTGGAACTGTTTGGGGATGGTCTTTCAGACCTCGTTTCCACAGCTACGGCTGGGAAATCGACATTTTTGCCACAGGCTACCCCACAGCAAAAGAAGGCACCGTATTATCAAGTACAGTCCCTTCGGCCCCATAAACACAAGAGGGCTCGAGGCGCATCCTTTCTGCCGAGAGGCAAAGGTAGAGGGAAAAGGCTGCAGCATACAGCCAGTTCCCAAGAGCAAAAGTCCTCCCCCGCGTCCAGTAAGTCCACAGCATGACGCTGGGGCTTCACAGGCGGATCCGGGTACGGTGGGGGCCCGTCTCAGAAATTTCAGCACACAGTGGGCTCTCTCACAGGTGGATCCCTGGGCCCTTCAAGTAGTATCTCAGGGGTACAGGCTGGAATTCGAGACGCCCCCCCCCCCCCCCCCCCCCTCGCCGTTTTCTAAAATCTGCCTTACCAGCAACTCCCTCTGCCAGGGAGGCAGTGTTGGTGGCTATCCAAAAACTGTATTCACAGCAAGTGATTGTCAAGGTACCCCTCCTTCAGCAAGGGAAGGGTTACTATTCCACAATGTTTGTGGTACCGAAACCGGACGGTTCGGTGAGACCCATCTTAAGTTTAAAATCCTTGAACACTTATATCAAAAGGTTCAAGTTCAAGATGGAATCGCTCAGGGCGGTTATTGCGAGCCTGGACGAGGGGGATTACATGGTCTCCCTCGACATCAAGGATGCGTACCTGCATGTCCCCATTTACCCTCCTCACCAGGAGTACCTCAGATTTGTGGTACAGGACTGTCACTATCAGTTCCAGACGCTGCCGTTTGGGTTATCCACGGCACCGAGGGTCTTTACCAAGGTAATGGCCGAAATGATGATACTCCTTCGCAAGAAGGGAGTTTTAATTATCCCGTACTTGGACGATCTCCTGATAAAGGTGAGGTCCAAGGAACAGTTGGTAGTGGGGGTAGCACTTTCTCGGAAAGTGCTACAACAGCACGGCTGGATTCTCAATATTCCAAAGTCACAGCTGGTCCCGACGACACGTCTTCTGTTCCTGGGAATGATTCTGGACACAGACCAGAAAAAAAAAGTGTTTCTTCCAGTGGAAAAAGCAGAGGAGTTGTCATCTCTAGTCAGAGACCTCCTAAAACCGGGACAGGTGTCGGTACATCAATGCACACGAGTCCTGGGAAAAATGGTAGCTTCGTACGAAGCGATTCCATTCGGAAGGTTCCACGCAAGGACTTTCCAGTGGGACCTGTTGGACAAATGGTCCGGGTCCCATCTCCAGATGCAACAGCGGATAACCCTGTCGGCAAGGACCAGGGTGTCGCTGCTGTGGTGGCTGCAGAGGGCTCTTCTACTAGAGGGACGCAGATTCGGAATACAGGACTGGGTCCTGGTGACCACGGATGCCAGCCTTCGGGGCTGGGGCGCAGTCACACAGGGAAGAAATTTCCAAGGACTGTGGTCAAATCAGGAAATTTCGCTTCACATAAATATTCTAGAGCTAAGGGCCATTTACAATGCCCTAAGCCAAGCAAGGACCCTGCTTCAGAACCAGCCGGTACTGATCCAATCAGACAACATCACGGCTGTCGTCCATGTAAACAGACAGGGCGGCACAAGAAGCAGGAGGGCAATGGCAGAAGCCACAAGGATTCTCCGATGGGCGGAAAATCACGTACTAGCACTGTCAGCAGTGTTCATTCCGGGAGTGGACAACTGGGAAGCAGACTTCCTCAGCAGGCACGACCTCCACCCGGGAGAATGGGGACTTCATCCAGAAGTCTTCCAAATGCTGGTAAACCGGTGGGAAAGACCACAGGTGGACATTATGGCGTCCCGCTTCAACAAAAAGCTAAAAAGATATTGCGCCAGGTCAAGGGACCCTCAGGCGATCGCTGTGGATGCTCTAGTAACACCGTGGGTGTACCAGTCGGTTTATGTGTTTCCTCCTCTGCCTCTCATTCCCAAGGTACTGAGAAAAGGGCATTCCGGAGGAAGTCATCCCTACCCTGATCAAAGCCAGGAAGGATGTCACTGCAAAACATTATCACCGCATTTGGCGGAAATATGTTGCTTGGTGTGAGGCCAGGAAGGCCCCAACGGAGGAATTTCAACTGGGTCGATTCCTGCATTTCCTGCAAGCAGGGGTGACGTTGGGCCTCAAATTGGGGTCCATTAAGGTCCAGATTTCGGCCCTGTCGATTTTCTTCCAGAAAGAACTGGCTTCACTGCCTGAAGTTCAGACTTTTGTCAAAGGAGTTCTGCGTATTCAGCCTCCTTTTGTGCCCCCAGTGGCACCTTGGGATCTCAATGTGGTTTTGGAGTTCCTGAAATCACATTGGTTTGAACCACTTAAGACTGTGGATTTGAAATATCTCACGTGGAAAGTGGTCATGCTGTTGGCTCTGGCTTCGACCAGGCGTGTGTCAGAATTGGCGGCTTTGTCCTATAAAAGCCCTTATCTGATTTTCCATATGGATAGGGCAGAGTTGAGGACTCGTCCTCAGTTTCTCCCGAAGGTGGTATCAGCGTTTTCACTTGAACCAGCCTATTGTGGTGCCTGCGGCTACTAGGAACTTGGAGGATTCCAAGTTACTGGACGTAGTCAGGGCCCTGAAAAATTATGTTTCCAGGACGGCTGGAGTCAGGAAAACTGACTCGCTGTTTATCCTGTATGCACCCAACAAACTGGGTGCTCCTGCTTCTAAGCAGACTATCGCGCGCTGGATTTGTAGCACTATTCAGCTGGCGCATTCTGCGGTGGGACTACCGCAGCCTAAATCTGTAAAAGCCCATTCCACAAGGAAGGTGGGCTCATCTTGGGCGGCTGCCCGAGGGGTCTCGGCTTTACAACTTTGCCGAGCTGCTACTTGGTCAGGGGCAAACACGTTTGCAAAATTCTACAAATTTGATACCCTGGCTGAGGAGGACCTGGAGTTCTCTCATTTGGTGTTGCAGAGTCGTCCGCACTCTCCCGCCCGTTTGGGAGCTTTGGTATAATCCCCATGGTCCTTACGGAGTTCCCAGCATCCACTAGGACGTCAGAGAAAATAAGAATTTACTCACCGGTAATTCTATTTCTCGTAGTCCGTAGTGGATGCTGGGCGCCCATCCCAAGTGCGGATTGTCTGCAATACTTGTAAATAGTTATTGTTACACAAATCGGGTTGTTATTGCGAGCCATCTGTTCAGAGGCTCCGTTGTTATCATACTGTTAACCGGGGTTCCTATCACGAGTTATACGGTGTGATTGGTGTGGCTGGTATGAGTCTTACCCGGGATTCAAAATCCTTCCTTATTGTGTCAGCTCTTCCGGGCACAGTGTCCTAACTGAGGCTTGGAGGAGGGTCATAGGGGGAGGAGCCAGTGCACACCAGATAGACCTAAATCTTTCTTTAGATGTGCCCAGTCTCCTGCGGAGCCGTCTATTCCCCATGGTCCTTACGGAGTCCCCAGCATCCACTACGGACTACGAGAAATAGAATTACCGGTGAGTAAATTCTTATTTTCTGCTCTAACGTACATAAAAATGCATCTGAAGCAGCAGCTTTTTTCCCGTACCAACTACTCCTCGCGTTGTGACTAAGACCCATTTTCAGCAAAAAAATAGCCGCTCAATGGTGGTCATTCCGAGTTGTTCGCTCGCTGCCGTTTTTAGCAGAATAGCGATCAGGCTAAAAATGGGCGATTCTGCGCATGCGTATGGGCCGTAGGGCGCACGCGCTAATTTTCTCTAACGTCCTAAGTGGATGCTGGGGACTCCGTAAGGACCATGGGGAATAGCGGCTCCGCAGGAGACTGGGCACATCTAAAGAAAGCTTTAGGACTAACTGGTGTGCACTGGCTCCTCCCCCTATGACCCTCCTCCAAGCCTCAGTTAGATTTCTGTGCCCGACGAGAAGGGTGCACACTAGGGGCTCTCCTGAGCTTCTTAGTGAAAGTTTTTTAGTTTAGGTTTGTTATTTTCAGTGAGACCTGCTGGCAACAGGCTCACTGCATCGAGGGACTAAGGGGAGAAGAAGCGAACTCACCTGCGTGCAGAGTGGATTGGGCTTCTTGGCTACTGGACATTAGCTCCAGAGGGACGATCACAGGCCCAGCCATGGATGGGTCCCGGAGCCGCGCCGCCGGCCCCCTTACAGATGCTGAAGCAAGAAGAGGTCCATAAATCGGCGGCAGAAGACTTTCCTGTCTTCATAAGGTAGCGCACAGCACTGCAGCTGTGCGCCATTGCTCTCAGCACACTTCACACTCCGGTCACTGAGGGTGCAGGGCGCTGGGGGGGGCGCCCTGAGACGCAATAAAACATGACAGAAATACCTTACATGGCAAAAAAATACATCACATATAGCTCCTGGGCTATATGGATGCATTTAACCCCTGCCAGAATATACAAAAAACCGGGAGATAAGGCCGCCGTAAAGGGGGCGGAGCCTATCTCCTCAGCACACTGGCGCCATTTTCCCTCACAGCTCAGTTGGAGGGAAGCTCCCTGCTCTTCCCTGCAGTCACTACACTACAGAAAAAAGAAAGGGGGGCACTAATTAGGCGCAGTATTAAAACATACAGCAGCTATAAGGGGAAAAACACTTATATAAGGTTATCCCTGTATATATATAGCGCTCTGGTGTGTGCTGGCATACTCTCCCTCTGTCTCCCCAAAGGGCTAGTGGGGTCCTGTCCTCTATCAGAGCATTCCCTGTGTGTGTGCTGTGTGTCGGTACGTTTGTGTCGACATGTATGAGGAGAAAAATGATGTGGAGACGGAGCAGAGTGTCTGTAACAGTGATGTCACCCCCTAGGGGGTCGACACCTGAGTGGATGTACTGTTGAAAATTACGTGACAGTGTCAGCTCTATATAAAAAAACAGTGGTTGACATAAGACAGCCGGCTACTCAGCTTGTGCCTGTCCAGACGTCTCATAGGCCGTCAGGGGCTCTAAAGCGGCCGTTACCTCAGATGGCAGATACAGACGCCGACACGGATACTGACTCCTGTGTCGACGGTGAAGAGACAACCGTGATTTCCAGTAGGGCCACACGTTACATGATTGAGACAATGGAAAATGTTTTTATACATTTCCGATAATACGAGTACCACCAAAAAGGGGTATTATGTTCGGTGAGGGAAAAACTACCTGTAGTTTTCCTGAATCTGAGAAATAAAATGAGGTGTGTGATGATGCGTGGGTTTCCCCCCGATAACAAATTTCTTAAAAAGTATTGGCTGCATACCCTTTCCCGCCAGAGGTTAGGGTGCGTTGGGAAACACCCCCTAGGGGGGATAAGGCGCTCACACGCTTGTAAGAACAAGGGCTCTACCCTCTCATGAGATGGCCGCCCTTAAGGATCCTGCTGATAGAAAGCAGGAGGGTATCCAAAAAGGTATTTACACACATACTGGTGTTATACTGCGACCAGCTATCGCCTCAGCCTGGAGGTGCAGTGCTGGGTTGGCATGGTCGGATTCCCTGACTGGAAATATTGATATCCTAGATAAGGATAGTATATTATTGCCTATAGAGCATTTAAAAGATGCATTTCTATATATGCATGATGCACAGCGGAATAATTGCCGACTGGCATCAAGTATAAGTGCGTTGTCCAAGTCTACCAGTAAAATGGTCAGGTGATGCGGATTCCAAACGGCATTTGGAAGTATTGCCTTTGAAAGGGGACATTTGGGGTCGGTCTTTTAGACCTGGTGGCCACGGCAACAGCTGGGAAATCCACGTTTGTACCCCAGGTCGCCTCTCAAAATAAGACGCCGTATTATCAGGCGCAGTCCTTTTTTGGCAAGCGGACAAAAGGTTCCTCTTTTCTGCTCGTGACAGAGGGAGAGGAAAAAGGCTGTAGAGATCAGCCAGTTCCCAGGAACAGAAACCCTTTCCCGCCTCTGCCAAGCCCTCAGTATGACGCTAGGGCTTTACAAGCTCAGGCACGGTGGGGGCCCGTTCTTAATGAATTTCAGTGCGCAGTGGGCTCACTCGCAAGTAGACCCCTGGATCCTTCAGGTAATATCTCAGGGGTACATATTGGAATTCGAGACGTCTCCCCCTCGCCGTTTCCAAAAGTCGGCTTTACCGACGTCTCCCTCTGACAGGGAGGCAGTTTTGGAAGCCATTCACAAGCTGTATTCCCAGCAGGTGATAATCGAGGTACCCCTCCTGCAACAGGGAACGGGGTATTATTCCATACTATTGTGGTACCGAAGCCAGACGGCTCGGTGAGACCGATTCTAAATCTAAAATCTAAAATCTTTGAACACTTACATACAGAGGTTCAAATTCAAGATTGAGTCACTCAGAGCAGTGATTGCGAACCTGGAAAAAGGGGACTACATGATGTCTCGGGACATCAAGGATGCTTACCTTCATGTCAAAATTTACCCTTCTCACCAAGGGTACCTCAGGTTATGGTACAGAACTGTCACTATCAGTTCAGACGCTGCCGTAGGGATGGTCCACGGTACCCCGGGTCTTTACCAAGGTAATGGACGAAATGATATCCCTTCGAAGGAAGGGAATTTTAGTTATCCCTTACTTGGACGATTCCCTGATACGGGTAAGATCCAGGGAACAGTTGGAGGTCGGTGTAGCACTATCTCAGGTAGTGTTGCGGCAGCACGATTGGATTCTCAATATTCCAAAATCGCAGCTGGTTCCGACGACTTGTCTTCTGTTTCCTAGGGATGATCCTGGACACAGTCCAGAAAAAAGGTGTTTCTCCCGGAAGAGAAAGCCAGGGAGTTATCCGAGCTAATCAGGAACCTCCTAAAACCGAACCAAGTCTCAGTGCATCAATGCACAAGGGTTCTGGGTAAAAATGGTGGCTTCCTACGAAGCAATCCCATTCGTTAGATTCCACGCAAGAACTTTCCAGTGGAACCTACTGGACAAATGGTCCGGGTCGCATTTTCAGATGCATCAGCGGATAACCCTGTCGCCAAGGACAAGGGTATCCATCCTGTAGTGGTTGCAGAGTGCTCATCTTCTAGAGGGCCGCAGATTCGGCATTCAGGACTGGGTCCTGGTGACCACGGATGCCAGCCTGCGAGGCTGGGGAGCAGTCACACAGGGAAGGAATATCCAGGGCTTAGGGTCAAGCCTGGATACATCACTTCACATAAATATCCTGAAGCTAAGGGCCATTTACAATGCTCTAAGCTTAGCGAGACCTCTGCTTCAAGGTCAGCCGGTGTTGATCCAGTCGGACAACATCATGGCAGTCACCCACGTAAACAGACATGGTGGCACAAGAAGCAGGACAATGGCAGAAGCTGCAAGGATTCTTCGCTGGGCGGAAAATCATGTGATAGCACTGTCAACAGTATTCATTCCGGGAGTGGACAACTGGGAAGCAGACTTCCTCAGCACGACCTCCACCCGGGAGAGTGGGGACTTCACCCAGAAGTCGTCCACATGATTAAAAAACTCGACAGGTATTGCGCCAGGTCAAGAGACCCTCAGGCAATAGTTGTAGACGCTCTGGTAACACAGTGGGTGTGTACCAGTCAGTGTATGTGTTCCCTCCTCTGCCTCTCATACCCAAGGTACTGAGATTGATAAGATGGAGAGGAGAAAGCACTATATTCGTGGCTCCGGATTGGCCAAGAAGGACTTGGTAACCGGAACTTCAAGAGAGGCTTACGGAGGATCCGTGGCCTCTACCTCTAAGAAGGGACCTGCTCCATCAAGGACCCTGTCTGTTCCAAGACTTACCGCGGCTGCGTTTGACGGCATGGCGGTTGAACACCGGATCCTGAAGGAAAAAAGGCATTCCGGATGAAGTCATTCCTATCCTGATCAAAGCCAGGAAGGATGTAACCGCAAAAACATTATCACCGCAATTGGCGAAAATATGTTGCGTAGTGCGAGGCCAGTAAGGCCCGACGGAGGAAATTCAACTGGGTCGATTCCTACATTTCCTGCAAACAGGAGAGTCTATGGGCCTGAAATTGGGGTCCATTAAGGTTCAGATTTCGGCCCTGTCAATTTTCTTCCAAAAAAGAACTAGCTTCAGTCCCTGAAGTTTAGACGTTTGTAAAAGGGGTACTGCATATACAGCCTCCTTTTGTGCCTCCAGTGGCAATTTGGGATCTCAATGTAGTTTGGGTTCCAAAAGTCACATTGGTTTGAACCACTTAAATCTGTGGAGTTAAAATATCTCACATGGAAAGTGGTCATGCTGTTGGCCCTGGCCTGGGCCAGGCGCGTGTCAGAATTGGCGGCTTTATCCTGTAAAAGCCCTTATCTGATTTTCCATTCGGACAGGGGGAATTGAGTACTCGTCCTCAGTTTCTCCCTAAGGTGGTTCCAGCGTTTTCACCTGAACCAACCTATTGTGGTGCCTGCGGCTACTAGGGACTTGGAGGAATCCAAGTTGCTGGATGTTGTCAGGGCCCTGAAAATATGTTTCCAGGACGGCTGGAGTCAGGAAATCTGACTCGCTGTTTATCCTGTATGCACCCAACATGCTGGGTGCTCCTGCTTCTAAGCAGACTATTGCTCGTTGGATTTTTAGTACAATTCAGCTTGCACATTCTGTGGCAGGCCTGCCACAGCTAAAATCTGTAAAAGCCCGTTCCACAAGGAAAGTGGGCTCATCTTGGGCGGCTGCCCGAGGGGTCTCGGCTTTACAACTTTGCCGAGCAGCTACTTGGTCAGGGGCAAACATGTTTGCTAAATTCTACAAATTTGATACCCTGGCTGAGGAGGACCTGGAGTTCTCTCATTCGGTGCTGCAGAGTCATCCGCACTCTCCCGCCCGTTTGGGAGCTTTGGTATAATCCCCATGGTCCTTACGGAGTCCCCAGCATCCACTTAGGACGTTAGAGAAAATAAGAATTTACTTACCGATAATTCTATTTCTCTTATTCCGTAGTGGATGCTGGGCGCCCATCCCAAGTGCGGATTGTCTGCAATACTTGTACATAGTTATTGTTACAAAAATCGGGTTATTATTGTTGGGAGCCATCTTTTCAGAGGCTCCTCTGTTATCATACTGTTAACTGGGTTCAGATCACAAGTTATACGGTGTGATTGGTGTGGCTGGTATGAGTCTTACCCGGGATTCAAAATCCTTCCTTATTGTGTACGCTCGTCCGGGCACAGTATCCTAACTGAGGCTTGGAGGAGGGTCATAGGGGGAGGAGCCAGTGCACACCAGTTAGTCCTAAAGCTTTCTTTAGATGTGCCCAGTCTCCTGCGGAGCCGCTATTCCCCATGGTCCTTACGGAGTCCCCAGCATCCACTACGGACTACGAGAAATAGAATTATCGGTAAGTAAATTCTAATTATTTTCACACAAAACTATGCAATTTTACACAGGTCCGAGCGCGGTTTTTCAGTCGCTCTGCTGATCGGTGAGTGATTGACAGGAAGTGGGTGTTTCTGGGCGGAAACTGACCGTTTTCCGGGAGTGTGCTAAAAAAACGCAGGCGTGCCAGGAAAAAACGCAGGAGTGGCTGGAGAAACGGGGGAGTGGCTGGACGAACGCAGGGCGTGTTTGTGACGTCAAACCAGGAACTAAACAGACTGCAGTGATCGCAATCTAGGAGTAGGTCTGGAGCTACTCAGAAACTGCAGGGAAAAATTTAATAGCAGAACTGCTAATCTTTCGTTCGCAATTCTGCTAAGATACACTCCCAGAGGGCGGCGGCCTAGCGTTTGCAATGCTGCTATGCTAAAAGCAGCTAGCGAGCGAACAACTCGGAAGGAGGGCCAATATTAGCAGAGCTGCACGGGACCTGGCGGCTCTCTCACACCAGGCATCTTGCGCTGTGTGACGCGTTGATACTGGTTGTATGAGGACACATCTGTAATTCTTTGAGATGCAGGTTCTTGACTGTGCTCCTAGATACAGTGTCTTTATTATATAAAGTGACTTCTGTACTCAGATGAGTTACTAAGAACTGCATCTCACAGTGGGTCTTCTGATCTTTTTCATTATAGTGCTTATTGTATGCAACATAAAGACGATGTTCAATAAGGTGTTTTACAGTTTGTTTTTCTTTTGTCATTTCCAGGATGAATTCCATTCACGTCTGCGCTTTAATCGGCGAGGGCTGGTTGCCATGGCGAATGCCGGACCTCATGATAATGGGAGCCAATTTTTCTTTACACTTGGTCGTGCTGATGAGCTTAATAGCAAGCACACTATCTTTGGAAAGGTCTGACAATGCCACAGACGTGTGGGCTATTTCCGTTCTTTATTGGCTAACGATAGATACCAATTTACTATTTGTGTTATTTATTGTGTTATTTACTTTATTTGGTGTGTGTGTGTACAGGATGTAATTTCCCTGTTAATACTAAAAAAAAATTTTTTTATTTTTTATCAAGCTTAATCTTTTTATGGTGGTAGAAATTAAGTAGTACTTCTACTTGCAGTCAAAATGCAGTAAATAAAATCTTTGCTTTAATTAAATTTCTGAAGTTGGAAAACAAAATCTTTTCATATTGACAAAAAAAGCTAGAAGTATCCTGGCAACTAGTAAGCGTTGGGCAGCTTTAAGGGTGATTTAAAAACTTGAAATCCAGGTGATAAAACAAAAAAACATTTTGTGAATTTCATATCAAATAAAAGTATTATTTACACATCCACTTCTCCCATATTTGTGGCTCCTAGGTATGAGGAGCTTCTCTGTAGCATAACATCCGTCATTTGCCAACAATAAGGGGGCTGGCTACACGTCACAGGGCAGAGGCCGTGAGCCTCAAGATGTAACAAGCTCCTCCCACACACTGGACCCTCCCCCTTCCTGTCCCCCCCTTCCCCCTTTTAGTACCTATACACTGTAATCAGCAGTAAACAGAACTTATCTCTCAAACTGTAGAGCCAATGGGAACTGTCCCGTCATAATCAGGATAGTTAGGAAGCAAGTAGTAGCTGTGTGCTGGAGATGGTGACTTGCAGAAGTCGTTTATATTGAGGTCTGACATTTTAAGTATTTTATTACGTACAAGTACTGTATCGATATTAAAATTTTAGTTAGTACTGTATGAAAAATTAAAAAATTGTAATTTATGAATGTAAACACTTTATGATTGTTTTCTCTGACGTCCTAGTGGATGCTGGGAACTCCGTAAGGACCATGGGGAATAGCGGCTCCGCAGGAGACTGGGCACAAAAAGAAAGCTTTAGGACTACCTGGTGTGCACTGGCTCCTCCCCCTATGACCCTCCTCCAAGCCTCAGTTAGATTTTTGTGCCCGACCGAGCTGGGTGCAATCTAGGGGGCTCTCCTGAGCTTCTTAGAAAAAGTTAGTTTTAGGTTTTTTATTTTCAGTGAGACCTGCTGGCAACAGGCTCACTGCATCGAGGGACTAAGGGGAGAAGAAGCGAACCTGCCTGCTTGCAGCCAGCTTGGGCTTCTTAGGCTACTGGACACCATTAGCTCCAGAGGGACCGAACACAGGCCCAGCCTCGGAGTCCGGTCCCAGAGCCGCGCCGCCGACACCCTTACAGAGCCAGAAGCAAGAAGAGGTCCGGAAAATCGGCGGCAGAAGACATCAATCTTCACCAAGGTAGCGCACAGCACTGCAGCTGTGCGCCATTGCTCCTCATGCACACCACACACTCCGGTCACTGATGGGTGCAGGGCGCTGGGGGGGGGGCGCCCTGAGCAGCAATATAAACACCTTGGCTGGCAAAAATACATCACATATAACCCCCAGGGCTATATGGATGTATATTAACCCCTGCCAGATTCCAGAAAAAAGCGGGAGAAAAGTCAGCCGAGAAGGGGGCGGAGCCTATCTCCTCAGCACACTGGCGCCATTTTCCCTCACAGCTCCGTTGGAGGGAAGCTCCCTGGCTCTCCCCTGCAGTTAATACACTACAGAAAGGGTTAAAAAGAGAGGGGGGGGCACAATTTAGGCGCAGTATACAAATATATGCAGCTATAAGGGAAATCACTTTTTTCTCTGACGTCCTAGTGGATGCTGGGAACTCCGTAAGGACCATGGGGAATAGCGGGCTCTGAAGGAGGCTGGGCACTCTAGAAAGATTTAGGACTACCTGGTGTGCACTGGCTCCTCCCACTATGACCCTCCTCCAAGCCTCAGTTAGATTTTGTGCCCGGCCGAGGTTGGATGCACACTAGGGGCTCTCCTGAGCCCTTAGAAAGAAAGTATAGATTTAGGTTTTTTATTTTCAGTGAGACCTGCTGGCAACAGGCTCACTGCAGCGAGGGACTAAGGGGAGAAGAAGCGAACTCGCCTGCTTGCAGCCGGATTGGGCTTCTTAGGCTACTGGACACCATTAGCTCCAGAGGGATCGACCGCAGGCCCAGTCCTTGGTGTTCGGTCCCGGAGCCGCGCCGCCGTCCCCCTTACAGAGCCAGAAGCAAGAAGAGGTCCGGAAAAACGGCGGCAGAAGACATCAGTCTTCACCAAGGTAGCGCACAGCACTGCAGCTGTGCGCCATTGCTCCTCATACACACTTCATACTCCGGTCACTGAGGGTGCAGGGCGCTGGGGGGGGGGGGGGGCGCCCTGAGAAGCAATAATAACACCTTGGCTGGCAAAAATTCCACAATACATAGTCCCAGAGGCTATATATGTGGAAAATACCCCTGCCAGATTATGGAAAAAAGTGGTAGAATAGTCCGCGGAAAAGGGGCGGAGCTATCTCTCACAGCACACTGGCGCCATTTCTCCTTCACAGATCCGCTGGAAGGAAGCTCCCTGGCTCTCCCCTGCAGTCTACACTACAGAACAGGGTAAAAACAGAGAGGGGGGGCACTAAATTTAGGCGCAGTATATAATATATAGAAAAAGCAGCTATAGGGGACATAACTCAGTTAGTCCCTGCATTATATAGCGCTCTGGTGTGTGCTGGCATACTCTCACTCTGTCCCCCCAAAGGGCTTTTGTGGGTCCTGTCCTCATTCGGAGCATTCCTTGTGTGTGTGCGGTGTGTCGGTACGGCTGTGTCGACATGTTTGATGAGGATAATGATGTGGAGGCGGAGCAGATGCCTTTAGAAGGGATGTCACCCCCTGCGGGGCAGACACCTGAGTGGATGAGCTTATGGAAAGTAATGAGTGCACGTATAGACTCCTTACATAAGAAAATTGACGACATGCCAAATGTGGGACAGCCGACTTCTCAGTTCGTGCCTGCCCAGGCGTCGCATGGGTCGTCAGGGGCTCTAAAACGCCCGCTACCGCAAGCAGACCCAGATGTCGACACTGATACTGACACCAGTGTCGACGACGATGAGTCTAACCTGAAGGACATTCACTGCATGATTGAGGCAATGAAAGAGGTGTTACACATTTCTGATATAACTACAGGTACCACTAAAAAGGGTATTATGTTTGGGGAGAAAAAACTACCCGTATTTTTTCCCCATCAGATGAATTAAATGAAGTGTGTGAAGAAGCGTGGGCTTTCCCTGATAAAAAATTGGTAATTCCTAAGAAGGTACTAATGGCGTTCCCTTTCCCGCCAGAGGATAGGTCACATTGGGAAACACCCCCCAGGGTGGATAAAGCGCTCACACGTTTGTCTAAAAAGGTGGCACTACCGTCTCCGGATACGGCCGCCCTCAAGGAACCTGCTGATAGAAAGCAGGAGGCGATCCTGAAGTCTGTATATACACACTCAGGCATTATACTTAGGCCAGCTATTGCGTCAGCTTGGATGTGCAGTGCTGCCGCTGCGTGGTCAGATAAACTGTCAGAAAATATTGACACATTAGACAGAGACACGATCCTGTTAACCATAGACCATATAAAAGACTCAGTCTTATATATGAGAGATGCACAGAGGGAAATCTGCCGACTGGCATCTAAAGTAAGTGCATTGTCCATTTCTGCTAGGAGAGGCTTATGGACTCGCCAGTGGACAGGAGATGCAGATTCTAAAAAGCACATGGAAGTGTTGCCATATAAGGGTGAGGAATTATTTGGGGATGGTCTCTCGGACCTAGTTTCCACAGCAACGTCTGGGAAGTCAGCATTTATACCCCATGTCCCCTCACAGCCTAAGAAGGCGCCGTTTTATCAGGTTCAGTCCTTTCGGACCCAGAAAAACAGGCGTGGAAAAGGCGGGTCCTTTCTGTCCAGAGGCAGAGGTAGGGGAAAAAGGCTGCAACAAACAGCAGGTTCCCAGGAGCAAAAGTCCTCCCCCGCTTCTTCTTCCAAGTCCGCCGCATGACGGTGGGGCTCCACAGGCGGAGCCAGGTATGGTGGGGGGTCGCCTCAAGAATTTCAGCGATCAGTGGGCTCGCTCACAGGTGGATCCCTGGATCCTGCAAATAGTATCTCAGGGGTACAAACTGGAATTCGAGGCGTCCCCACCCCACCGGTTCCTAAAATCTGCCTTGCCGATTGCTCCCTCAGACAGGGAGGCGGTGCTAGCGGCAATTCACAAGCTGTATTCCCAGCAGGTGATAATCAAGGTACCACTACTTCAACAAGGCCGGGGTTATTATTCCACACTATTTGTGGTACCGAAACCGGACGGTTCGGTGAGACCCATTTTAAATTTAAAATCCTTGAACACGTACATAAAAAAAATTCAAGTTCAAGATGGAATCGCTCGGGGCGGTTATTGCAAGCCTGGACGAGGGGGATTACATGGTATCCCTGGACATCAAGGATGCTTACTTGCATGTCCCCATTTACCATCCTCACCAGGAGTACCTCAGATTTGTGGTACAGGATTGCCATTACCAATTCCAGACGCTGCCGTTTGGCCTGTCCACGGCACCGAGGGTATTTACAAAGGTTATGGCGGAAATGATGATACTCCTTTGAAAAAAGGGAGTTTTAATTATCCCGTACTTGGACGATCTCCTAATAAAAGCGAGGTCCAAGGAACAGTTGTTGGTGGGAGTAGCACTATCTCAGGAGGTGCTGCACCAGCACGGCTGGATTCTGAATATCCCAAAGTCACAGCTGGTTCCGACGACACGGCTACTGTTCCTGGGTATGATTCTGGATACAGTCCAGAAGAAAGTGTTTCTCCCGGAGGAGAAAGCCAGGGAGTTGTCATCTCTAGTCAGAGACCTCCTGAAACCAAAACAGGTATCAGTGCATCGCTGCACACGGGTCCTGGGAAAGATGGTGGCTTCTTACGAAGCAATTCCCTTCGGCAGGTTCCATGCCAGAATCTTTCAGTGGGACCTGTTGGACCAGTGGTCCGGATCGCATCTTCAGATGCATTGCTTAATAACCCTGTCTCCAAGAACCAGGGTGTCTCTACTGTGGTGGCTGCAGAGTGCCCATCTTCTAGAGGGCCGCAGGTTCGGCATACAGGACTGGGTCCTGGTGACCACGGATGCCAGCCTTCGAGGCTGGGGGGCAGTCATACAGGGAAGAAACTTCCAAGGACTATGGTCGAGTCAGGAGACTTCCCTTCACATAAATATTCTGGAACTAAGGGCCATCTACAATGCCCTAAGTCAAGCAAGATCCCTGCTCCTACACCAGCCGGTGCTGATCCAGTCAGAAACATCACGGCAGTCGCCCATGTAAATTGACAGGGCGGCACAAGAAGCAGGATGGCGATGGCAGAAGCCACAAGAATTCTCCGATGGGCGGAGAATCATGTACTAGCACTGTCAGCAGTGTTTATTCCGGGAGTGGACAACTGGGAAGCAGACTTCCTCAGCAGACACGACCTCCACCCGGGAGAGTGGGGACTTCACCCAGAAGTCTTCCAGATGCTGGTAAACCGTTGGGAAAAACCACAGGTGGACATGATGGCGTCCCGTCTCAACAAAAAGGTAAAAAGATATTGCGCCAGGTCAAGGGACCCTCAGGCGATAGCTGTGGACGCTCTAGTGACACCGTGGGTGTACCAGTCGGTTTATGTGTTCCCTCCTCTGCCTCTCATTCCAAAGGTATTGAGAATAATAAGAAAGCGAGGAGTAAACACAATTCTCGTGGTTCCGGATTGGCCAAGACGAGCGTGGTACCCGGAACTTCAAGAGATGCTCTCAGAGGACCCGTGGCCTCTACCGCTCAGACAGGACCTGTTACAGCAGGGGCCCTGTCTGTTCCAAGACTTACCGCGGCTGAGTTTGACGGCATGGCGGTTGAACACCGGATCCTAAAGGAAAAGGGTATTCCGGAAGAAGTCATTCCTACGCTTATTAAGGCCAGGAAAGATGTTACGGCAACGCATTATCACCGCATATGGCGGAAATATGTTGCATGGTGCGAGGCCAATAAGGCCCCAACAGAGGAATTTCAACTAGGTCGATTTCTGCATTTCCTGCAAGCAGGAGTGGATATGGGCCTAAAACTAGGCTCCATTAAAGTACAGATCTCGGCTCTGTCGATTTTCTTTCAAAAAGAACTAGCTTCAGTACCTGAAGTTCAGACATTTGTGAAAGGAGTGCTGCATATTCAGCCCCCATTTGTGCCTCCTGTGGCACCTTGGGATCTCAACGTGATGTTGAGTTTCTTAAAATCACATTGGTTTGAGCCACTAAAAACCGTGGATCTGAAATATCTCACGTGGAAAGTGGTCATGTTATTAGCCTTGGCTTCAGCCAGGCGAGTGTCAGAATTGGCGGCTTTATCATGTAAAAGCCCTTATCTGATTTTCCATTTGGATAGGGCAGAGTTGAGGACTCGTCCCCAATTTCTCCCTAAGGTGGTGTCAGCATTTCACCTGAACCAGCCTATTGTGGTGCCGGCGGCTACTAGTGAATTGGAGGACTCCAAGTTGCTAGACGTTGTCAGGGCCCTGAAAATATATGTTTCCAGGACGGCTGGAGTCAGAAAATCTGACTCGCTGTTTATCCTGTATGCACCCAACAAGCTGGGTGCTCCTGCTTCTAAGCAGTCTATTGCTCGCTGGATTTGTAGTACAATTCAGCTTGCACATTCTGTGGCAGGCATACCACAGCCAAAATCTGTAAATGCCCATTCCACAAGGAAGGTGGGCTCATCTTGGGCGGCTGCCCGAGGGGTCTCGGCTTTACAACTTTGCCGAGCAGCTACTTGGTCAGGGGCAAACACGTTTGCAAAATTCTACAAGTTTGATACCCTGGCTGAGGAGGACCTGGAGTTCTCTCATTCGGTGCTACAGAGTCATCCGCACTCTCCCGCCCGTTTGGGAGCTTTGGTATAATCCCCATGGTCCTTACGGAGTTCCCAGCATCCACTAGGACGTCAGAGAAAATAAGAATTTACTCACCGGTAATTCTATTTCTCGTAGTCCGTAGTGGATGCTGGGCGCCCATCCCAAGTGCGGATTGTTTGCAATACTTGTAAATAGTTATTGTTAACTAAAGGGTTATTGTTGAGCCATCTGTTTAGAGGCTCAGTTGTTTTTCATACTGTCAAACTGGATATAGTATCACGAGTTGTACGGTGTGATTGGTGTGGCTGGTAAGAGTCTTACCCGGGATTCTAAATCCTTCCTTATTATGTCAGCTCGTCCGGGCACAGTGTCCTAACTGAGGCTTGGAGGAGGGTCATAGTGGGAGGAGCCAGTGCACACCAGGTAGTCATAAATCTTTCTAGAGTGCCCAGCCTCCTTCGGAGCCCGCTATTCCCCATGGTCCTTACGGAGTTCCCAGCATCCACTACGGACTACGAGAAATAGAATTACCGGTGAGTAAATTCTTATTTTATAGGTGCTATCCCTGTGATATATAGCGCCCTGGTGTGTGCTGGCATACTCTTCCCTCTGTCTCCCCAAAGGGCTTTGTGGGGTCCTGTCCTCTATCAGAGCATTCCCTGTGTGTGTGCTGTGTGTCGGTACGGCTGTGTCGACAGGTATGTGGAGGATAATGAGGTGGAGGCGGAGCGAATGCCTGTAAATATGTTGTCACCCCCTGCGGGGTCGACACCGGGGTGGTTGAACTTATGGAAGGATTACGTGAAAGTGTCAACTCCTTACATAAAAGGTCGACGACACGGAACAGCCGGCTACTCAGCTTGTGCCTGTTCCAGCGTCTCAAATGTCATGGGGGGCTTTAAAATCGCCCGCTACCTCAGATAACAGACACAGATGTCGACACGGATACTGACTCCAGTGTCGACATCGATGAGACTGGTGTACCCTCCAAATAGGTCCACCCGTTACAGGATTGAGGCAATGAAAAATGTATTACACATTTATGATTATACCCCAGGTACCACATAAAAGGGTATTGTGTTTGGTGAGAGAAAACTATTAGTAGTTTTTCCTGCATCTGAGAAATTAAATGAGGTGTGTGAGGAAGAGTGGTCTTCCCCCGGTAAGAAATTGATAATTTCTACAACGGTTATTGGCAGCGTACCCTTTCCCGTCAGAGGATAGGTCACGCGGGGAAACACCCCATAGGGTAGATACAGCGCTTACACGCTTATCAGAAAAGGTGGCACTACCGTCTCCGGATACGGCCGCCCTGAAGGAGCCTGCTGATAGAAAGCAGGAGGTTACCCTATAAGATATGGTCACACACTAGGGCATTATATTGCGACCAGCCGTTGCTTCGGCATGGATGTGCAGTGCTCCCGCTGCGTGGTCAGATTCCCTGTCGGAAAATAACTATGGATAGGGACAATATTTTGCTGAAATAGAGCATATAAAAGACGTGGTCTTATACATGCGTGATGCTCAGAGGGATATTTGCCGGCTGGCATCAAAAATAAGCGCTAGGTCCATTGCCGCCAGACGGGGGTTATGGACTTGACAATAGTCAGGCGATGCCGACTCAAATCGGCACATGGAAGTTGCCCTATAAGGGGGTAAAACTGTTTGGGGATAGTTTTTCAGACCTCGTTTCCACAGCTACTGCTGGGAAATCGATTTTTTTGCCACAGGCTACCCCACAACAAAAGAAAGCACCGTATCATCAAGTACAGTCCTTTCGGCCCCAGAAAAGCAAGAGGGCTAGAGGCTCATCCTTTCTGCCGAGAGGCAAAGGTAGAGGAAAAAGCTGCAACACACAGCTAGTTCCCAAGAGCAGAAGTCCTCCCTGCGTCCGGTAGGTCCACAGCATGGTGCTGGGGCTGCTCAGGCGGACCCGGGTACGGTGGGGGCCCGTCTCAGATATTTCAGCGGACAGTGGGCTCTCTCACATGGATCCCTGGGTCCTTCAAGCAGGATCTCAGGGGTACAGGCTGGAGTTCGAGACGTTCTTCCCCCCGCCGTTTCCTAAAATCTGCCTTACCGGCACCTCCCTCTGCCAGGGAGACGGTGTTGGTGGATATTCAACACTATAATCACAACAAGTGATTGTCAAGGTACCCCTCCTTCAGCAAGGAAGGGGTTACTATTCCACAGTGGTTGTGGTACCGAAATGGTTCGGTGAGACCCATCTTGAAATTAAAATACTTGAACTTTTATATCAGAAGATTCAAGTTCAAGATGGAATCGCTCAGGGCGGTTATTACGAGCCTGGACGAGGGGGATTACAGGGTCTCCCTCGACATCAAGGATGCGTACCTGCATGTCCCCATTTACCCCCCTCACCAGGAGTACCTCATATATGTGGTACAGGACTGTCACTATCAGTTCCAGACGCGGCCGTTGGAGTTGTCCACAGCACCGAAGGTCTTTACCTAGGTAATGGCCGAAGTGACGATACTCCTTCGCAAGAAGGAAGTTTTTATTATCCCGTACTTGGACGATCTCCTGATAAAGGCGAGGTCCAAAGAACAGTTGGTAGTGGGGGTAGCAGAAGTGCTACAACAGCACGACTGGATTCTCAATATTCCAAAGTCACAGCTGGTCCAGACGACACGTCTTCTGTTCCTGGGAATGTTTCTGAACGCAGACCAGAAAAGAGTGTTTCTTCCAGTGGGAAAAGCCGAGGAGTTGTCATCTCTAGTCAGAGACATCCTAAAACCAGGACAGGTGTCGGTACATCAATGCACACGAGTCCTGGGAAAAATGGTAGCTTCGTACGAAGCATAATTCCATTCGGAAGACTCCACGCAAGGACGTTCCAGTGGGACCTGTGGGACTAATGGTCCGGGTCCCATCTACAGATACAACAGCGGATAACCCTGTCAGCAAGAAACAGGGTGTCGCTGCTGTGGTGGCTGCAGAGGGCTCATCTACTAGAGGGCCGCAGATTCGGAATACAGGACTGGGTCCTGGTGACCACGGATGCCAGCCTTCGGGGCTGGGGTGCAGTCACACAGGGAAGAAATTTCCAAGGAGATTTCGCTTCACATAAATATTCTGCAGCTAAGGGCCATTTACAATACCCTAAGCCAAGCAAGGCCCCTGCTTCAGAACCAGCCGGTACTGATCCAATCAGACGACATCACGGCGGTCGCCCATGTAAACAGACAGGGCGGCACAAGAAGCAGGATGGCGATGGCAGAAGCCACAAGGATTCTCCGATGGGCGACCTACACCCAGGAGAATGGAGACTTCATCCAGAAGTTTTCCAAATGCGGGTAAACCGTTGGGAATGACCACGGGTGGACATGATGGCGTCCCGCCTCAACAAGAAGTTGAAAAGATATGGCGCAGGTCAAGGGACCCTCAGGCGATCGCTGGGGACGCTCTAGTGACACCATGGGTGTACCAGTCGGTTTATGTGTCTCCTCCTCTACCTCTCATACCCAAGGTACTGAGAATAATAAGAAGGCGAGGAGTGAAAACCATACTCGGGGTTCCGGATTGGCCATGAAGAGCTTGGTACCCGGAACTTCAAGAGATGCTGGCAGAGGACCCTTGGCCTCTGCCGCTCAGACAAGACCTGCTGCAGCAGGGACCCTGTCTGTTCCAAGACTTACCGCGGCTGCGTTTGACGGCATGGCGGTAGAACACCGGATCCTAAAGGAAAAGGGTATTCCGAAGGAAGTCATCCCTACCCTGATCATAGCCAGGAAGGATGTCACCGCAAGACATTATCGCCGCGTTTGGCGAAGATTTGTTGCTTGGTGGGAGGCCATGAAGGCCCCGACGGAGGAATTTCAACTATGTCGATTCCTGCACTTCCTGCAAGCAGGGGTGACGTTTGGGCCTCAAATTGGGGTCCATCAAGGTCCAGATTTCGGCTCTGTCGAATTTCTTCCAGAAAGATCTGGCTTCACTGCCTGAATTTCAGACTTTGGTTAAAGGAGTACTACATATTCAGCCTCCTTTTTGTGCCTCCTGTGGCACTTTTTGGATCTCAACGTGGTGTTGGATTTCCTAAAGTCGCATGGGTAGAGCCACTTAAAACCATGGAGCTAAAGTATCTCGCGTGGAAAGTGGTCATGCTGTTGGCCTTGGCCTTGGCCAGGCGTGTGTCAGAATTGGCGGCTTTGTCATGTAAAAGGCCTTATCTGATTTTCTATATGGAGAGGGCAGAGTTGAGGACTCGTCCTCAGTTTCTCCCGAAGGTGGTCTCAGGTTTTCACTTGAACCAACCTATTGTGGTGCCTGCGGCTACTGGGGACTTGGAGGATTCCAAGTTGCTGGACGTAGTCAGGGCCCTGAAAATTTTATTTTTCCAGGACGGCTGGAGTCAGGAAAACTGACTCGCTGTTTATCCTGATGGCACCCAACAAGCTGGGTGCTCCTGCTTCTAAGCAGTCTATTGCGCGCTGGATTTGTAGCACTATTCAGCTGGCGCATTCTGCGGTAGGATTACCGCAGCCTAAATCAATAAAAGCCCATTTCACAAGGACGGTGGGCTCATCTTGGGCGGCTGCCCGAGGGGTCTCGGCTTTACAACTTTGCCGAGCAGCTACTTGGTCAGGGGCAAACACGTTTGCAAAATTCTATGAATTTGATACCCTGGCTGAGGAGGACCTGGAGTTCTCTCATTCGGTGCTGCAGAGTCATCCGCACTCTCCCGCCCGTTTGGGAGCTTTGGTATTATCCCCATGGTCCTTACGGAGTTCCCAGCATCCACTAGGACGTCAGAGAAAATAAGAATTTACTTACCGATAATTCTATTTCTCGTAGTCCGTAGTGGATGCTGGGCGCCCATCCCAAGTGCGGATTGTCTGCAATACTTGTACATAGTTATTGTTAACTAATCGGGTTCTTGTTGTGAGCCATCTATTCAGAGGCTCCTCTGTTATCATACTGTTAACTGGGTTTCATATCACAAGTTGTACGGTGTGATTGGTGTGGCTGGTATGAGTCTTACCCGGGATTCAAAATCCTTCCTTATTGTGTCAGCTCTTCCGGGCACAGTGTCCTAACTGAGGCTTGGAGGAGGGTCATAGGGGGAGGAGCCAGTGCACACCAGGTAGTCCTAAAGCTTTCTTTTAGTGCCCAGTCTCCTGCGGAGCCGCTATTCCCCATGGTCCTTACGGAGTTCCCAGCATCCGCTACGGACTACGAGAAATAGAATTATCGGTAAGTAAATTCTTATTATTTGTGGGTATACATGATATCGATTGAAGTATATAACTATTAATGGGTGCATGCCACTACGGGTGTGCTATAGAAGATCTACAGTATTTAGGCAGACATGAATTAGATCGACCGGTACAAAAGGTCAACATGACAATGGTTATTCCCAACCATAGTACAAGTGTCTAGTAAATCAAGCAAATGTTGGGAAAACACGTTAACCCCCCCCCCCCCCCCCCCAACATGTCGACCATTGTCAGGTCGACACTTTTAACCTGACGAACATAGAGTGTCGACATAGACACTGTCTATCTATCTTCCGGATACCACTATTAACATATTTTGGGCTCTGTGCAGCAAACTGACCGACAGACCGCAATCACACACAGCACATTTTGTAATATTAATTTCAAGATAAACATTGACTGTAGCAAACATTTTTATTATTATTTAGGTACTTAAATAGTGCCAGCATATACTGTTGTGGTTTACAATTGCTTTTAAAAAGCAGCCACCCACAGCCTATCCCTATATTTGGGGAGTGGATGATTGAAATGATTGGCTGGGTTGTTGGACAATAAAATGATCTGCTAAAGGACCAAAGATTTGCTAGATATTCTCAGGCTGAACCAATCTGGGGTATAAAGATTAAAATTATACATATACTGTAAATAGAGAATTGCTTTAAATTGTGAATGAGAAACAAGGGAAGATTCAAAAATATACAGGTGTCCTCATAACCTGAGCATCTTTATGCCTTAGGGAGCAAGCCGCCTGTTGCCACTGAAAACTCTTGGAGATCAGTAGCAGCGAGAAACCACACACTGTGTATCAGAAACTCTAGGCTGCGACTTTAACCGCACTGGAATTGGTTTCACACATGAGGACAAGCCGTGGCTGCTGGTATCCGGGAGCGTTTTCACATATTCAGTCTCAGTCGCACACAGATGTGCAAATGTCACGAATCCCAGCGGTGGTGTGTACACAAGCAGTGCAGCATTGTCGCTTCCAGTAGTTGAGTTGGATTTTTTTGTGTGTGTGTGAATAAGACGCAGATTTTGAGCAAAAAAGGACGCAGGATGAGGCCAGGTCACCCACGACCTAGCAAGCTGAGAGGGGCTATTTGTGTGACTGAAGCCACAGTATAAATGGGCACCTCTGTACGCATGGTAGCACACTGGTCATTAGCAAAGTAATAGTTACTTTCTCTAACGTCCTAAGTGGATGCTGGGACTCCGTAAGGACCATGGGGATTAGCGTCTCCGCAGAAGACTGGGCACAACTAAAAGAAAGCTTTAGACTACTGGTGTGCACTGGCTCCTCCCACTAAGACCCTCCTCCAGACCTCAGTTAGATTCTTGTGCCCGGCTGAGCTGGATGCACACTAGGGGCTCTCCTGAGCTCCTAGAAAGAAAGTATATTTAGGTTTTTTATTTTACAGTGAGATCTGCTGGCAACAGACTCACTGCAGCGAGGGACTAAGGGGAGAAGAAGTGAACCTACCTAACAGGTGGTAGTTTGGGCTTCTTAGGCTACTGGACACCATTAGCTCCAGAGGGATCGACCGCAGGACCCGACCTTGGTGTTCGTTCCCGGAGCCGCGCCGTCGGCCCCCTTACAGAGCCAGAAGCAAGAAGTGTTCCGGAAAATCGGCGGCAGAAGACTTCTGTCTTCAACAAGGTAGCGCACAGCACTGCAGCTGTGCGCCATTGCTCCTCATGCACACCTCACACTCCGGTCACTGATGGGGTGCAGGGCGCTGGGGGGGGGGGGGGGCGCCCTGAGGGCAATATAAGACACCTTGGCTGGCAAATCATCACAATATATAGTCCCAGGGCTATATATGTGATAAATTACCCCTGCCAGAATCCATGAAAAAGCGGGAGAAAAGTCAGCCGAAAAAGGGGCGGGGCTATCTCCCTCAGCACACTGGCGCCATTTTATCTTCACAGTGCAGCTGGAAGATAGCTCCCCAGGCTCTCCCCTGTAGTTTTCAGGCTCAAAGGGTTAAAAAGAGAGGGGGGGCACTAAATTTAGGCGCAATATATGTATACAAGCAGCTATTGGGGGAAAAATCACTCAGTTATAGTGTTAATCCCTGCATTATATAGCGCTCTGGTGTGTGCTGGCATACTCTCTCTCTGTCTCCCCAAAGGACTTTGTGGGGTCCTGTCCTCAGTCAGAGCATTCCCTGTGTGTGTGCGGTGTGTCGGTACGGCTGTGTCGACATGTTGGATGAGGAAGGTTACGTGGAGGCGGAGCAGAGGCCGATAAATGGGATGTCGCCCCCTGTGGGGCCGACACCAGAGTGGATGGATAGGTGGAAGGTATTAACAGACAATGTCAACTCCTTACATAAAAGGCTGAATGACGTAACAGCTGTGGGACAGCCGGCTTCTCAGCCCGCGCCTGCCCAGGCGTCTCAAAGGCCATCAGGGGCTCAAAAAAAAAAAAAAACGCCCGTTACCTCAGATGGCAGACACAGATGTCGACACGGAGTCTGACTCCAGTGTCGACGAGGTTGAGATATATATACACAATCCACTAGGAACATCCGTTGCATGATCTCGGCAATAAAAAATGTGTTACACATTTCTGACATGAACCCAAGTACCACATAAAAGGGGTTTTATTTTTGGGGAGAAAAAGCAGCCAGTGTTTTGTTCCCCCATCAGATGAGTGAATGAAGTGTGTAAAGAAGCGTGGGTTCCCCCGATAAGAAACTGGTAATTTCTAAAAAGTTACTGATGGCGTACCCTTTCCCGCCAGAGGATAGGTCACGTTGGGAGATATCCCCTAGGGTGGATAAGGCGCTTACACGTTTGTCAAAAAAGGTGGCTCTGCCGTCTTAGGATACGGCCACCTTAAAGGAGCCTGCTGATAAAAAGCAGGAGGCTATCCTGAAGTCTGTATATACACACTCAGGTACTATACTGAGACCTGCAATTGCCTCAGCATAAATAGTGCTGCTGCAGCGGGGTCTGATACCCTGTCAGATAATATTAATACCCTAGACAGGGATAATATTTTGCTAACATAAAGCATATTAAAGACGTCGTCTTATATGAAGGATGCACAGAGGGATATTTGCCGGCTGGCATCCAGAATTAATGCAATGTCCATTCTGCCAGGAGGGTATTAGAGACCCGGCAGTGGACAGGTGATGCTGCCTTTAAAAGGCACATGGAGATTCTGCCTTATAAGGGTGAGGAATTGTTTGGGGATGGTCTCTGGGACCTCGTATCCACAGCAACAGCTGGGAAGAAATTTTTTTACCTCAGGTTTCCTCACAGCCTAAGAAAGCACCGTATTTTCAGGTACAGTCCTTTCGGCTTCAGAAAAGCAAGCGGGTCAAAGGCGCTTCCTTTCTGCACAGAGACAAGGGAAGAAGGAAAAAGCTGCACCAGACAGCCTGTTCCCAGGATCAAAAATCTTCCCCCGCTTCCTCTGAGTCCACCGCATGACGCTGGGGCTCCACAGGTGGAGACAGGTGCGGTGGGGGCGCGTCTCGGGAACTTCAGGGACCAGTGGGCTTGCCCACAGGTGGATCCCTAGGGTCTGCAAGTAGTATCACAGGGATACAGGCTGGAGTTCGAGGCGACTCCCCCTCGCTGTTACCTCACATCAGCCTTGCCTGCTGCCCTCGGAGAAAGGTAGTACTGGCGGCAATTCACAAGCTGTACTTCCAGCAGGTGAAATCAAGGTACCCCTCCTTCAAGGGGTTACTATTCCAAAATGTTGTGGTACCGAAACCAGACGGTTCGGTGAGACCCATTCTAAAATTGAAATCCTTGAACACTTATAAACGAAGGTTCAAGTTCAAAATGGAATCGCTTAGGGCGATTAGTGCAAGCCTGGAGAATTTCAGGGTATCGCTGGACATCAAGGATGCTTACCTGCATGTCCCTATTTACCCTCTTCACCAGGAGTACCTCAAAATTGTGGTACAGGATTGTCATTACCAATTCCCGACGTTGCCGTTGGTCTGTCCCCGGCACCGAGGGTATTTACCAAGGTAATGGCCGAAGTACTTATCCCGTACTTGGACGATCTCCTTATAAAGGCGAGGTCCAGGGAGCAGTTGTTTGTCGGAATAGCACTATCTCGGGAAGTGCTACAACAGCACGGCTGGATTCTGAATATTCCAAAGTCGCAGCTGGTTTCTACGACGCGTCTACTGTTCCTGGGTATGGTTCTGGACACAGAACAGGATAAAAAGGGTTTCTCCCGGAGGAGAAGTCCAAGGAGTTGGCGTCTCTAGACAGAGACCTCCTAATACAAATACAGGTGTCGGTGCATCAATGCACGCGAGCCCTGGGAAAGATGGTAGCTTCTTACGAAGAAATTCCATTCGCCAGGTCCCATGCAAGGATCTTCCAGTGGGATCTGTTGGACAAGTGGTCCGGGTCGCATCTTCAGATGCATCGGCGGATAACCCTGTCTCCAAGGGCCAGGGTGTCGCTGTGGTGGTGGCTGCAGAGTGCTCATCTTCTAGGGGGCTGCAGATTCGGCATACAGGACTGGGTCCTGCTGACCACGGATGCCAGCCTTCGAGGCTGGGGGGCAGTCACACAGGGAAGAAACTTCCAAGGCCTATGTAAAAGTCAGGAGACTTCCCTACACATAAATGTTCTGGAACTAAGGGCCATTTACAATGCCCTAAGTCAGGCTAGACCCTGCTTCAACACCGGCCGGTGCTGATCCAGTCAGACAACATCATGGCGGTCGCTCATGTAAACCGACCGGGCGGCACAAGAAGCAGTATGGCGATGGCAGAAGCCACAAGGATTCTCCGATGGGCGGAAAATCATGTGTTAGCACTGTCAGCAGTGTTCATTCCTGGAGTGGACAACTGAGAAGCAGACTTTCTCAGCAGACACGACCTCCACCCGGGAGAGTGGGGACTTCATCCAGAAGTCTTCCAAATGATTGTACACCGTTGGGAAAGGCCACAGGTGGACATGATGGCCTGGGGAGCTATCTTCCTATCTTAAAGGAGCCTGCTGATAAAAAGCAGGAGGCTATCCTGAAGTCTGTATATACACACTCAGGTACTATACTGAGACCTGCAATTGCCTCAGCAATTGCAGGTCTCATGATGGCGTCCCGCCTCAACAAAAAGCTACAAAGATATTGCGCCAGGTCAAGGGACCCTCAGGCGATAGCTGTGGACGCTCTGGTAACACCGTGGGTGTACCAGTCGGTGTATGTGTTCCCTTCTCTGCCTCTCTTACCCAGGGTAATGAGAATAATAAGAAGGAGAGGAGTAAGAACTATACTCATTGTTCCGGATTGGCCAAGAAGAGCTTGGTACCCGGAACTCCAAGAGATGATCTCAGAGGACCCATGGCCTCTGCCGTTCAGACAGGTCCTGCTGCAGCAGGGGGCCTGTCTGTTCCAAGACGTACCGCGGCTGCGTTTGACGGCATGGCGGTTGAACGCCGGATCCTGAAGGAAAAGGGCATTCCGGAGGAAGTTATCCCTACGCTAATTAATGCTAGGAAAGAAGTGAACGCAAACCATTATCACCGCATATGGCGGAAATATGTTGCGTGCTGTGAGGCCAGGAAGGCCCCAAAGGAGGAATTTCAGCTAGGTCGATTTCTGCACTTCCTACAGTCAGAGGTGACTATGGGCCTAAAATTGGGTTCCATTAAGGTCCAGATTTTGGCTCTATCGATTTTCTTCCAAAATAGAACTGGCTTCACTGCCTGAAGTTCAGACTTTTGTTAAGGGAGTGCTGCATAGTCGGCCCCCGTTTGTGCCTCCAGTGGCACCGTGGGATCTCAACGTGGTGTTGGATTTCCTGAAGTCGCATTGGGTTGAGCCACTTAAATCCGGGGAGCTACAATACCTCACGTGGAATGTGGTCATGCTGTGGGCCTTGGCGTCGGCCAGGCGTGTATCAGAATTGGCGGCTTTGTCATGCAAAAGCCCTTATCTGTATTTTATATGGATAAGGCGGAATTGAGGACTCGTTCCCAAATTCCTTCCTAAGGTGGTATCAGTTTTTCATGTGAACCAACCTATTGTGGTGCCTGCGGCTACTTGGGACTTGGAGGATTCCAAGTTACTGGACGTAGTCAGGGCCCTAAGAAGTATATGTTTCCAGGACGGCTGGAGTCAGGAAAACTGACTCGCTATTTATCCTGTATGCACCCAACAAGCTGGGTGCTCCTGCTTCTAAGCAGACTATTGCTCGCTGGATCTGTAGCACGATTCAACTTGCACATTCTGCGGCTGGACTGCCGCACCCTAAATCTGTAAAAGCCCATTCCACGAGGAAGGTGGGCTCTTCTTGGGCGGCTGCCCGAGGGGTCTCGGCTCTACAACTTTGCCGAGCAGCTACTTGGTCGGGGTCAAACACTCTTGCAAGAGTCTACAAGTTTGACACCCTGGCTGAGGAGGACCTAGAGTTTGCCCATTCGGTGCTGCAGAGTCATCCGCACTCTCCCGCCCGTTTGGGAGCTTTGGTATAATCCCCATGGTCCTTACGGAGTCCCAGCATCCACTTAGGACGTTAGAGAAAATAAGAATTTACTCACCGGTAATTCTATTTCTCGTAGTCCGTAGTGGATGCTGGGCGCCCATCCCAAGTGCGGATTGTCTGCAATACTTGTATATAGTTATTGCCTAACTAAAGGGTTATTGTTGAGCCATCTGTTGAGAGGCTCAGTTGTTATCATACTGTTAACTGGGTATTGTATCACGAGTTATACGGTGTGATTGGTGTGGCTGGTATGAGTCTTACCCGGGATTCAAAATCCTTCCTTATTGTGTCAGCTCTTCCGGGCACAGTATCCTAACTGAGGTCTGGAGGAGGGTCTTAGTGGGAGGAGCCAGTGCACACCAGTAGTCTAAAGCTTTCTTTTAGTTGTGCCCAGTCTCCTGCGGAGCCGCTAATCACCATGGTCCTTACGGAGTCCCAGCATCCACTACGGACTACGAGAAATAGAATTACCGGTGAGTAAATTCTTATTTTCTTACTGTATAATGAATTGTGCATTTTATTCACATCATAGCCACATACAAAGTTCCTTACAGCGTACTAAGCAAAGTGTAGCACTCCAAACAGGTCTACAGCATTTGGAGCCATTTCAGGATTACGTGAAACCACCTGTAAATATAAACAATAGTTGTAGTCATGCAATTAACCTGTGTGAATGCACAGGTGCCTCATTATAGAGGATTGCTATGGAAACTGGTACAAAGATGGTGTTACCTGTGACAAATAAGATTCGAATTGGAATTGCTCTTGTGCAGTTCAGAAATTTGAAAGTAAACATCTGGGGGGTTGTTTTGTCCTGCATTGTCTTCCCCAGTACATCGTGTTTCCCGTCTGAATATTGGAAAAGGCAAAGTAGGAGACAGCAATACAGTATGTCCTTCTGCAGACCAGTGATGCTTGTGTTGTTCCTGTTGCCTTGGTTTCTGAGTGCTCCGCAGACTAAACTCTGTGCTCTCTGCCTTCCAGGTTACTGGAGACACCATATACAATATTTTAAGATTGACAGAAGTGGACATTGAAGATGAGAGGCCGACCAATCCACATAAAATAAAGACCAGCGAGGTACTTCCCATATTTATGTATATCATAACATTTATGTGTTGGCAATCTGTTTTATTATCTTCACATTTTCATTGCCCTATTTATTGCTTGTTATCATTATTATCTTTTTAAATATTGTGCTTAGAACATATAAGTATTAAGGTGGCCAAATTCACAGACAAGTTCTTAAATGTACAACTGTCCAATATGTAGAGAACATGTAGGGGGTGATGGCCCTACTCTCAGGAGCCTTTATTCTAGATGGGATGCAGAAGCCAGAGAATGAGGAGGAGAGGTGGCAGGCTTGAATGATGAGATGTGTTTTGGAGACATATAGGAGGCTGCATACAAATCTTAGTGCTGGGCCACACATAGCGGCCAAGCGGGTCCTGCTGAACAGGACCCGCTTGGCCGGGAGGGGGGGGGTTTGTGTTCAATCGGATCATGTTCTGCGGGATCCCAGTATTTCACAGTGTGGCACAGCCGTACTGTGTGAACACATACATTGAAATGTATGTGTTCACGTTGAAATCCCGCTGTCCTGCGGTCATATGCGGCAGCAGGACTGACGCACATGTGTGGGCGCCTGCGTAGGCGTTCATGTGCAGGCTCCTTCAGTTGGACCTGCTTGGCCGCTATGTGTGGCCCTAGGCTTACTGAGTTTGGCAGGATGTTCCTGAGGTTGGGGGCAGCTAAAGTTAATTGCTGAACGACCACATTGGCAATCCGTCTTCGTTCATAGAAATGATCATTGATAGTATTGCAATTAATCGCCTCTCACACTAATCACATTGATATATGTTAAAAGAGAGCACCATTAATTTATTTCCATTTAATCCATTTGGAGTACACTGTCAACTATGAAGCGTAGAAGCTGTATAGAAGCAAGAGCACTTAAAGTTTGTCACCAAAAGGACAGGCTCCTCCTCTGTATACTAGAGATGAGCGGGTTCGGTTTCTCTGAATCCGAACCCGCACGAACTTCATGTTTTTTTTCACGGGTCCGAGCGACTCGGATCTTCCCGCCTTGCTCGGTTAACCCGAGCGCGCCCGAACGTCATCATGACGCTGTCGGATTCTCGCGAGACTCGGATTCTATATAAGGAGCCGCGCGTCGCCGCCATTTTCACACGTGCATTGAGATTGATAGGGAGAGGACGTGGCTGGCGTCCTCTCCATTTAGATTAGAAGAGAGAGAGAGAGAGAGATTGACCTGATTTACTGGAGCTTAGGAGTACTGTAGAAGTGTAGAGAGTGCAGAGTTTACTAGTGACTGACCACAGTGACCACCAGACAGTGCAGTTTTATTTAATATATCCGTTCTCTGCCTGAAAAAAACGATACACACAGTGACTCAGTCACATACCATATCTGTGTGCACTGCTCAGCCCAGTGTGCTGCATCATCTATGTATATATATCTGACTGTGCTCAGCTCACACAGCTTATAATTGTGGGGGAGACTGGGGAGCACTGCAGTGCCAGTTATAGGTTATAGCAGGAGCCAGGAGTACATATTATATTAAAATTAAACAGTGCACACTTTTGCTGCAGGAGTGCCACTGCCAGTGTGACTGACCAGTGACCTGACCACACTGACCACCAGTATAGTTAGTAGTATACTATATTGTGTGATTGCCTGAAAAAGTTAAACACTCGTCGTGTGACTTCACTTGTGTGGTGTTTTTTTTTTTATTCTATAAAAAACTCATTCTGCTGACAGACAGTGTCCAGCAGGTCCGTCATTATATAATATATATACCTGTCCGGCTGCAGTAGTGATATATATATATTTTTTATATCATTATTTATCATCCAGTCGCAGCAGACACAGTACGGTAGTTCACGGCTGTAGCTACCTCTGTGTCGGCACTCGGCAGTCCGTCCATAATTGTATACCACCTATCCGAGGTTTTTTTTTCTTTCTTCTTTATACATACATACTACTACATCTCTTTATCAACCAGTCTATATTAGCAGCAGACACAGTACGGTAGTTCACGGCTGTAGCTACCTCTGTGTCGGCACTCGGCAGTCCGTCCATAATTGTATACCACCTACCCGTGGTTTTTTTTTCTTTCTTCTTTATACATACATACTACTACATCTCTTTATCAACCAGTCTATATTAGCAGCAGACACAGTACAGTACGGTAGTTCACGGCTGTAGCTACCTCTGTGTCGGCACTCGGCAGTCCGTCCATAATTGTATACCACCTACCCGTGGTTTTTTTTTCTTTTTTCTTTATACATACTACATCTCATTATCATCCAGTCTATATTAGCAGCAGACACAGTACAGTACGGTAGTCCACGGCTGTAGCTACCTCTGTGTCGGCACTCGGCAGTCCATCCATAATTGTATACCACCTACCCGTGGTTTTTTTTTCTTTCTTCTTTATACATACTACATCTCATTATCATCCAGTCTATATTAGCAGCAGACACAGTACAGTACGGTAGTCCACGGCTGTAGCTACCTCTGTGTCGGCACTCGGCAGTCCATCCATAATTGTATACCACCTAACCGTGGTTTTTTTTTCTTTCTTCTTTATACATACTACATCTCATTATCATCCAGTCTATATTAGCAGCAGACACAGTACAGTACGGTAGTCCACGGCTGTAGCTACCTCTGTGTCGGCACTCGGCAGTCCATCCATAATTGTATACCACCTACCCGTGGTTTTTTTTTCTTTCTTCTTTATACATACTACATCTCATTATCATCCAGTCTATATTAGCAGCAGACACAGTACAGTACGGTAGTCCACGGCTGTAGCTACCTCTGTGTCGGCACTCGGCAGTCCATCCATAATTGTATACCACCTACCCGTGGTTTTTTTTTCTTTCTTCTTTATACACACTACATCTCATTATCATCCAGTCTATATTAGCAGCAGACACAGTACAGTACGGTAGTCCACGGCTGTAGCTACCTCTGTGTCGGCACTCGGCAGTCCATCCATAATTGTATACTAGTATCCATCCATCTCCATTGTTTACCTGAGGTGCCTTTTAGTTGTGCCTATTAAAATATGGAGAACAAAAATGTTGAGGTTCCAAAATTAGGGAAAGATCAAGATCCACTTCCACCTCGTGCTGAAGCTGCTGCCACTAGTCATGGCCGAGACGATGAAATGCCAGCAACGTCGTCTGCCAAGGCCGATGCCCAATGTCATAGTACAGAGCATGTCAAATCCAAAACACCAAATATCAGTAAAAAAAGGACTCCAAAACCTAAAATAAAATTGTCGGAGGAGAAGCGTAAACTTGCCAATATGCCATTTACCACACGGAGTGGCAAGGAACGGCTGAGGCCCTGGCCTATGTTCATGGCTAGTGGTTCAGCTTCACATGAGGATGGAAGCACTCAGCCTCTCGCTAGAAAACGGAAAAGACTCAAGCTGGCAAAAGCACCGCAAAGAACTGTGCGTTCTTCGAAATCCCAAATCCACAAGTAGAGTCCAATTGTGTCGGTTGCGATGCCTGACCTTCCCAACACTGGACGTGAAGAGCATGCGCCTTCCACCATTTGCACGCCCCCTGCAAGTGCTGGAAGGAGCACCCGCAGTCCAGTTCCTGATAGTCAGATTGAAGATGTCAGTGTTGAAGTACACCAGGATGAGGAGGATATGGGTGTTGCTGGCGCTGGGGAGGAAATTGACCAGGAGGATTCTGATGGTGAGGTGGTTTGTTTAAGTCAGGCACCCGGGGAGACACCTGTTGTCCGTGGGAGGAATATGGCCGTTGACATGCCTGGTGAAAATACCAAAAAAATCAGCTCTTCGGTGTGGAGGTATTTCACCAGAAATGCGGACAACATTTGTCAAGCCGTGTGTTCCCTTTGTCAAGCTGTAATAAGTAGGGGTAAGGACGTTAACCACCTCGGAACATCCTCCCTTATACGTCACCTGCAGCGCATTCATAATAAGTCAGTGACAAGTTCAAAAACTTTGGGCGACAGCGGAAGCAGTCCACTGACCAGTAAATCCCTTCCTCTTGTAACCAAGCTCACGCAAACCACCCCACCAACTCCCTCAGTGTCAATTTCCTCCTTCCCCAGGAATGCCAATAGTCCTGCAGGCCATGTCACTGGCAATTCTGACGAGTCCTCTCCTGCCTGGGATTCCTCCGATGCATCCTTGCGTGTAACGCCTACTGCTGCTGGCGCTGCTGTTGTTGCTGCTGGGAGTCGATGGTCATCCCAGAGGGGAAGTCGTAAGCCCACTTGTACTACTTCCAGTAAGCAATTGACTGTCCAACAGTCCTTTGCGAGGAAGATGAAATATCACAGCAGTCATCCTGCTGCAAAGCGGATAACTGAGGCCTTGACAACTATGTTGGTGTTAGACGTGCGTCCGGTATCCGCCGTTAGTTCACAGGGAACTAGACAATTTATTGAGGCAGTGTGCCCCCGTTACCAAATACCATCTAGGTTCCACTTCTGTAGGCAGGCGATACCGAGAATGTACACGGACGTCAGAAAAAGACTCACCAGTGTCCTAAAAAATGCAGTTGTACCCAATGTCCACTTAACCACGGACATGTGGACAAGTGGAGCAGGGCAGGGTCAGGACTATATGACTGTGACAGCCCACTGGGTAGATGTATGGACTCCCGCCGCAAGAACAGCAGCGGCGGCACCAGTAGCAGCATCTCGCAAACGCCAACTCTTTCCTAGGCAGGCTACGCTTTGTATCACCGCTTTCCAGAATACGCACACAGCTAAAAACCTCTTACGGCAACTGAGGAAGATCATCGCAGAATGGCTTACCCCAATTGGACTCTCCTGTGGATTTGTGGCATCGGACAACGCCAGCAATATTGTGTGTGCATTAAATATGGGCAAATTCCAGCACGTCCCATGTTTTGCACATACCTTGAATTTGGTGGTGCAGAATTTTTTAAAAAACGACAGGGGCGTGCAAGAGATGCTGTCGGTGGCCAGAAGAATTGCGGGACACTTTCGGCGTACAGGCACCACGTACAGAAGGCTGGAGCACCACCAAAAACTACTGAACCTGCCCTGCCATCATCTGAAGCAAGAAGTGGTAACGAGGTGGAATTCAACCCTCTATATGCTTCAGAGGTTGGAGGAGCAGCAAAAGGCCATTCAAGCCTATACAATTGAGCACGATATAGGAGGTGGAATGCACCTGTCTCAAGCGCAGTGGAGAATGATTTCAACGTTGTGCAAGGTTCTGATGCCCTTTGAACTTGCCACACGTGAAGTCAGTTCAGACACTGCCAGCCTGAGTCAGGTCATTCCCCTCATCAGGCTTTTGCAGAAGAAGCTGGAGACATTGAAGGAGGAGCTAACACGGAGCGATTCCGCTAGGCATGTGGGACTTGTGGATGGAGCCCTTAATTCGCTTAACAAGGATTCACGGGTGGTCAATCTGTTGAAATCAGAGCACTACATTTTGGCCACCGTGCTCGATCCTAGATTTAAAGCCTACCTTGGATCTCTCTTTCCGGCAGACACAAGTCTGCTGGGGTTGGAAGACCTGCTGGTGAGAAAATTGTCAAGTCAAGCGGAACGCGACCTGTCAACATCTCCTCCTTCACATTCTCCCGCAACTGGGGGTGCGAGGAAAAGGCTCAGAATTCCGAGCCCACCCGCTGGCGGTGATGCAGGGCAGTCTGGAGCGACTGCTGATGCTGACATCTGGTCCGGACTGAAGGACCTGACAACGATTACGGACATGTCGTCTACTGTCACTGCATATGATTCTCTCAACATTGAAAGAATGGTGGAGGATTATATGAGTGACCGCATCCAAGTAGGCACGTCACACAGTCCGTACTTATACTGGCAGGAAAAAGAGGCAATTTGGAGGCCCTTGCACAAACTGGCTTTATTCTACCTAAGTTGCCCTCCCACAAGTGTGTACTCCGAAAGAGTGTTTAGTGCCGCCGCTCACCTTGTCAGCAATCGGCGTACGAGGTTACATCCAGAAAATGTGGAGAAGATGATGTTCATTAAAATGAATTATAATCAATTCCTCCGCGGAGACATTGACCAGCAGCAATTGCCTCCACAAAGTACACAGGGAGCTGAGATGGTGGATTCCAGTGGGGACGAATTGATAATCTGTGAGGAGGGGGATGTACACGGTGATATATCGGAGGATGATGATGAGGTGGACATCTTGCCTCTGTAGAGCCAGTTTGTGCAAGGAGAGATTAATTGCTTCTTTTTTGGGGGGGGGTCCAAACCAACCCGTCATATCAGTCACAGTCGTGTGGCAGACCCTGTCACTGAAATGATGGGTTGGTTAAAGTGTGCATGTCCTGTTTATACAACATAAGGGTGGGTGGGAGGGCCCAAGGACAATTCCATCTTGCACCTCTTTTTTCTTTTCTTTTTCTTTGCGTCATGTGCTGTTTGGGGAGGGTTTTTTGGAAGGGCCATCCTGCGTGACACTGCAGTGCCACTCCTAGATGGGCCCGGTGTTTGTGTCGGCCACTAGGGTCGCTTATCTTGCTCACACAGTCAGCTACCTCATTGCGCCTCTTTTTTTCTTTGCGTCATGTGCTGTTTGGGGAGGGTTTTTTGGAAGGGACATCCTGCGTGACACTGCAGTGCCACTCCTAGATGGGCCTGGTGTTTGTGTCGGCCACTAGGGTCGCTTATCTTACTCACACAGTCAGCTACCTCATTGCGCCTCTTTTTTTCTTTGCGTCATGTGCTGTTTGGGGAGGGTTTTTTGGAAGGGACATCCTGCGTGACACTGCAGTGCCACTCCTAGATGGGCCCGGTGTTTGTGTCGGCCACTAGGGTCGCTTATCTTGCTCACACAGTCAGCTACCTCATTGCGCCTCTTTTTTTCTTTGCGTCATGTGCTGTTTGGGGAGGGTTTTTTGGAAGGGACATCCTGCGTGACACTGCAGTGCCACTCCTAGATGGGCCCGGTGTTTGTGTCGGCCACTAGGGTCGCTTATCTTACTCACACAGCGACCTCGGTGCAAATTTTAGGACTAAAAATAATATTGTGAGGTGTGAGGTATTCAGAATAGACTGAAAATGAGTGGAAATTATGTTTTTTGAGGTTAATAATACATTGGGATCAAAATGACCCCCAAATTCTATGATTTAAGCTGTTTTTTAGGGTTTTTTGAAAAAAACACCCGAATCCAAAACACACCCGAATCCGACAAAAAAAATTCGGTGAGGTTTTGCCAAAACGCGGTCGAACCCAAAACACGGCCGCGGAACCGAACCCAAAACCAAAACACAAAACCCGAAAAATTTCCGGCGCTCATCTCTACTGTATACCATGGTAGCCTGCCAGGCCCTTCAGTTGAACCACGTGGTGGCATGCTGTTGTCCAGGACAACTGATCAGAGGTCTCTTTTCGTAGACACCATGTTGGTACCTTCAAACTTTAATGAGATTCACCTGTTCCCTGTAGTAGCAATGCTTCTGTGGGTGCTATAGAAGGTAGAAAGATAGAGTGAAGGAGCTTCAACATTTGAAGCCCAGATTAAATTGCTTAGGCTCCGCTACAGCCTTTATACTGCAGTCTTGCCATTGTCTTAACACAGAGTTCAACTTTGTATTTGGTGAGTAGATGTATTAGTTAGTAGTTTAAAGGTAAACTATCATATCACCAATTGTGTGTTTAAGTTTTCTTTCTAACGCTCTCCTCAACTAGCACTAGTATTATTCCTCTGTTGTAGACCCTTGTTCCCATGTATCCCCAGGCCACAGCTTCCAATCTGTAGAACGATCTAACCCAGAGGTTCCCAAACTGTGTGCCGTGGCTCCCTGGGGTGCCTCGGGACACTTGCAGGGGTGCCCTGGGTTGGTGGTCCAGGACCAATTCAAATTATTCATGGTCAATATAATAGGCAAAAACAGTGCTGGTGGCTGCCAGTCATAAAATATGTGGCCATACAGAAGCAAATCTTGTCCCTCACCACACAACTGACCCTAAGGGTGTGTACACACGGTGAGATCCTTGCTATGCCCGATTTTTACTTGCGATTTTCCTTGAACTCCCTGGAGCCCAGATTTTGACTAACTTTTCTTGAGATATGGACTATGGGTGCTTACGATTTTGGCTTATGTGAGATTTTGGCTTATGTGAGATGTCATTGACATGTGAGATGAACTAGATAGTACACCGATCTAGCAAGGATTGACTTGCCTGCACAGTCTTTCTTTTCTTGCGATGCCGACCTGGCGGGACCGCGCAACGGGATCGAATCGGGATCGAAAGGTGACTTTCACCTTGCGATCTGCACTAACTTTTCTTGCGATTTTGACTATATAGTCAAAATCGAAAGAAAATATCTCAATGTGTGTACACACCCTATGGATGACATATAAACGCGATCTACTTAATGTAATTTCTCTGACGTCCTAGTGGATGCTGGGGTATAGACGGGCTCCGCAGGAGACTGGGCACTCTTAAAGAAAGATTAGGTACTATATCTGGTGTGCACTGGCTCCTCCCTCTATGCCCCTCCTCCAGACCTCAGTTAGTATCTGTGCCCGGCCAGAGCTGGATGCACCCTAGGGGCTCTCCTGAGCTTCCTAGAAAAGAAAGTATTTGTTAGGTTTTTTATTTTCAGTGAGATCTGCTGGCAACAGACTCACTGCTACGAGGAACTGAGGGGAGAGAAGCGAACATACCTGCTTGCAGCTAGCTTGGGCTTCTAAGGCTACTGGACACCATTAGCTCCAGAGGGATCGAACACAGGCCCAGTCCTCGGTCGTCCGGTCCCGGAGCCGCGCCGCCGTCCCCCTTGCAGAGCCAGAAGAACGAAGAGAAGTTGAAAATCGGCGGCTGAAGACTCCGGTCTTCATTTAGGTAGCGCACAGCACTGCAGCTGTGCGCCATTGCTCCCTTAGCACACCACACACTCCGGTCACTGATGGGTGCAGGGCGCTGGGGGGGGGGGGGGGGTAGGGGCGCCCTGGGCAGCAATTAGATTACCTTACTTGGCGAAAAGCACATAATACAGTCTGATAAACTGTATATGTGCATTAACCCCCGCCATTAAAGTACATAAAAGGACAGAAGCCCGCCGCTGAGGGGGCCGGGCCTTCTTCCTCAGCACACCGGCGCCATTTTCTCTTCACAGCTCAGCTGGAAGGAAGCTCCCCAGGCTCTCCCCTGCAGTATCCTGGTACACAAAGGGTAAAAAAGAGAGGGGGGGCACATAAATTTAGGCGCAAAACTGTGTATATAAGCTGCTATAGAGGAAAAATCACTCAGTATAGTGTACATCCCTGTATTATATAGCGCTGTGGTGTGTGCTGGCATACTCTCTCTCTGTCTCTCCAAAGGGCCTGGTGGGGGAACTGTCTTCAAATAGAGCATCCCCTGTGTGTGTGGTGTGTCGGTACGCGTGTGTCGACATGTCTGAGGTAAAAGGCTCCTCTAAGGAGGTGATAGAGCGGATATGTGTGTGGGAGGGTGTCTCCGTCGACAACGCCGACACCTGTTTGGATATGTGTAAGTGCTGAGGTAAAATTATTGCACAAAAGGTTAGGGAACAGAAAGGAAATCTACCCTGGTCTGTCCCTAAGTCACAGAGTCCTTCAGAGTCTCTTTATGTTCACTATCCAAAATAACAAAGTATCGACACAGAGTTTAACTCCACTGTCGACTACGATAATGCAAAGTTACAGCCAAGAGGGCTAAAAGATATTCAATATATGATTATTGGAATAAAAGATGATTTGCATATCACTGATGACTCATCTGTCCCTGACACGAGAGTACACATGTTAAGGGGAAGAATGCTGAGGTAGATTTCCCTCCTCTCATGAGGAAAAAGAGCGGGAATCTCCAGACAAGAGACGGCAGCTTCCCACAAGAGAATTCTCAGGCTGTATCCCTTCCCCACTAGGGCCAGGATGTGTTGAGAATCTTCCCCTTGGGTGTCCTGTTTGCACTAGCTATTCTCAGGGATCCTGCAGATAGTGTGCACATTCTAGTATACTACCCAGACCGGCGATTGTGTCGGCATGGGTTTATAGCGCTGTGGCAGCGTGGACAGGTACCTTATCAGCATAGATTGAGACCCTAGTATGCATATAAATATTTTAAGATGCTGTCTTAAGTGATAGATATATAATTATAAAGCATGCCCAAAGGGACATGAGTATACTGGGTCCTAGAGACAAAAGCTATGTCGATTTCTGCTTGACGTGTCCTGTAGAATATACATTGGACAGATGATGCCGACTTAAGAGGCATATGGGAGGCTGAGGATTGTGTGGAGAAAGGTTCTCGGGCCTGGTCTCCACAGCTATAGCTGGTAAATTCTGATATTTTGCCTTATATTCCTGCACAGCCTAGGAAAGCACGACATTATTAAATGCAGCTTTTCGAATTAAGAAACAAGAAAGTCTGAGGTGCGTCCTTTCTTGTCAGGGCCGGGGGCAGAGGAAAGAAGCTGTACAACACAGCTAGTCCCCAGGAACAGAAGTCCTCCCCGGCCTCTACAAAAATCCACCGCATGTCGCTTGGGCTCCACAGGCGGAGCTAGGCCCGGTGGGGACACGCCTTCGTAAGTTCAGCCACAAGTGGGTTCACTCCCTGTTAGATCCCTGGGCAATAGATATTGTATCGCAGAGATACAGGCTGGACTGTGAGAAGATGCCCCCTCACCGAGGACCCGGCGGGCTTCCCCCCAAGAGAGGGAGCCAGTGTTAACTGCAATTCGTAAATTGTATCTTCAACAGGTGGTGGTCAAGGGTCCCCTCCTTCAACAAGAGGGTGTTATTATTCGACCATGTTATAATCCCGAAACCAGACGGTTCGGTTAGACCCATATTGTATTAAAATCCCTGAACATATACCTGAAAAGGTTCAGGTTCAAGATGGAATCGCTAAGAGCGGTCATTGCAAGCCTGAAATGAATCGGGACATAAGGGATGCATACCTTCGTGTCCCCATTTATCCACCTCATCAGGCGTACCTCAGAATTGCGGTACGGGGTTGTCATTACCAATTTCACCAAGGTAATGGCGGATATGATGGTGCTCCTGCGGAAGCAAGGTGTCACTATTATCACATACTTGGATGATCTCCTCATAAAAGCGAGATCAAGAGAGCAGTTGCTGGACAGCGTATCACCTTCTCTGGAAGTGAAACTGCAACACGACTGGATTCTATATATTCCGAAGTCGCAGTTGGTTCCTACAGCTCATCTGCCTCGCCTAGGCATGATCCTAGACACAGACCAGAAGAGGGTTTATCTCCCGATAGAGAGAGCTCAGGAGCTTATGACACTGGTCAGGAATCCACTGAAAACAAAACAGGTGTCAGGGCATCACTGCACTCGAGTCCTGGGAAGGATGATGGCATCATACGAGGCCATCCCCTTCGGCTGGTTCCATGCAAGGACAATGGAACTTACTGGACAAGTGGTCCGGATCACATTTTCAGATGCATCGGTTAATCACCCTATCCCCCAGGGCCAGGGTGTCTCTCCTGTGGTGGCTGCGGAGTGCTCACCTTCTCGAGGGCCGCAGATTCGGCATTCAGGACTGGGTCCTGGTGACCACGGATGCAAGCCTCCGAGGGTGGGGGGCAGTTACACAGGGAAGAAAATTCCAAGGTTTGTGGTCAAGCCAACAGACTTGCCTTCACATCAATATCCTGGAACTAAGGGCCATATACAACGCCCTAAGTCAAGCGGAGTTCCTGCTTCGCGACCAACCGGTTCTGATCCAGTCAGACCGCAGGGGCTCATGTAAACCGCCAGGGCGGCACAAGGAGCAGGGTGGCGAGGGTAGAAGCCACCAGAATTCTTCGCTGGGCGGAGAATCAAGTAAGCGCACTGTCAGCAGTGTTCATTCCGGGAGTGGACACGACCTCCACCCGGGAAAGTGGTGACTTCATCAGGAAGTCTTCACGCAGTTTTGCAAATTGATGGAAACTGCCTCAGGTGGACTACATGGCGTCCCACCTCAATAAAAAGATAAAAAAGGTTTTACGCTGGGTCAAGGGACTCTCAGGCGATAGCTGTGGTCGCACTAGTAACACCGTGGGTGTTCCAGTCGGTCTATATATTCCCTCCTCTTCCTCTCAGACCCAAGGGCTGAGAATTGTAATAAACGGAGGAGTGTGAACAATATTCTTTGCTCCGGATTGGCCAAGAAGGACTCGGTACCCGGAACTGCAAGAAATGCTCTCAGAGGACCCATGGCCTCTGCCTCTCAGTCAGGACATGTTGCAACAGGGACCCTGTCTGATCCAAGACTTACCGCGGCTGCGTTGGACGGCATGGCGGTTGAACGCCGGATCCTAGCGGAAAAGGGCATTCCGGATGCAGTTATTCCTACGCTGATAAAGGCTAGGAAAGACAGTGACAGCAATACTTTTTCACTGTATATGGCGAAAATAGGTTGCTTGGTGTGTGGCTGGGAAGGCCCTACAGAGGAATTCCAGGGGGGTCGATTCCTGCACTTCCTACAGTCAGGAGTGACTATGGGCCTAAAATTAGGATCCATAAAGGCCAAGATTTCGGCCCTATCCCTTTTTCTCTCAAAAAGAACTGGCTTCACTGCCTGAAGTTCGGACGTTGTTACAGGGGTGCTGCATATTCAGCCCCTTTTGTGCCTCCAGTGGCACCTTGGGATCTTAACGTGTGTTGGATTCCTAAAATCCCACTGGTTTGAGCCACTTAAGACCGTGGAGCTAAAATATCTCACGTGGAAAGTGGTTATGCTTTTGGCCTTAGCTTGGACTAGGCGTGTGTCAGAATTGGCGGCTTTGTCATGTAAAAGCCCATATCTGATCTTCCATATGGAAAGGGCAGAATGGAGGACTCGTCCCTAATTTCTCCCTAAGGTGGTATCATCGTTTCATTTGAACCAACCTATTGTGGTGCCTGCGGCTACTAGGGACTTGGAGGATTCCAAGTTGCTGGACGTAGTCCGGGCCCTGAAACTTTATGTTTCCAGGACGGCTAGAGTCAGAAAAACTGACTCGCTATTTATCCTGCATGCACCCAACAAGCTGGGTGCTCCTGCTTCAAAGCAGACTTATGCTCGCTGGATCTGTAGCACGATTCAGCTTGCACATTCTGCGGCTGGACTGCCGCATCCTAAATTAGTAAAAGCCCATTCCACGAGGAAGGTGGGCTCTTCTTGGGCGGCTGCCCGAGGGGTCTCGGCTTTACAACTTTGCCGAGCTGCTACTTGGTCGGGTTCAAACACTTTTGCAAAATTCTACAAGTTTGATACCCTGGCTGAGGAGGACCTTGAGTTTGCTCATTCGGTGCTGCAGAGTCATCCGCACTCTCCCGCCCGTTTGGGAGCTTTGGTATAATCCCCATGGTCCTTACGGAGTACCCAGCATCCACTAGGACGTCAGAGAAAATAAGAATTTACTCACCGGTAATTCTATTTCTCGTAGTCCGTAGTGGATGCTGGGAGCCCGTCCCAAGTGCGGACTCTCTGCAATACATGTATATAGTTATTGCTTAACTAAAGGGTTATTGTATGAGCCATCTGTTGAGAGAGGCTCAGTTATTGTTCATACTGTTAACTGGGTATAGTTATCACGAGTTGTACGGTGTGATTGGTGTGGCTGGTATGAGTCTTAACCTGGATTCCAAATCCTTTCCTAGTAATGTCAGCTCTTCCGGGCACAGTTTCCCTAACTGAGGTCTGGAGGAGGGGCATAGAGGGAGGAGCCAGTGCACACCAGATATAGTACCTAATCTTTCTTTTAAGAGTGCCCAGTCTCCTGCGGAGCCCGTCTATACCCCATGGTCCTTACGGAGTACCCAGCATCCACTACGGACTACGAGAAATAGAATTACCGGTGAGTAAATTCTTATTATTTCTTTCTAAATTTCTCAATAAGAAATTTTTGGCCTAGTGGTGCTGTGAAAAAAATTCTGATATTCTAGGGCGCCGTGATTCAAAAAAGTTTGGAAACCACTGATCTAACCAATTGAATTCAGTCATTACCACCATTATATATTTTTCTCACAGATCACTTTAATAACTAACAGTCTGATGTTTCTTCTTAAAAGGCTTGCAGAAAATGTTGATGCTTATAAAACTCTATTTTGCTTACTCTTGGCTGTTACTGTTAAGAAATAAAAACCTGCTACACTGTATGTCTTTTCCCCTGCAGGTGCTGTTTAATCCCTTCGATGATATAGTTCCAAGAGTAATAAAACAGCTGAAAAACGACTCTCCGGAGGAAGAGACTAAGCTGCCAAAGGTGAAAGGCACAAAGTAAGTTGTTTGCGGTACCTCTCCGTATTGAATGACCCATTATCAGCACTAATGTAGAAATTCAGCAATACAGTATATGGAGCATTCCCTGCATTAAACAGTAAGGATACTAGAGCCCATGCAGTAATTAAAGGATCATAGACCAAGTACTATTATACAGGTTAATAAAGTCCACGGATGGGTATAGTGTATATCAGAGAAGATTCCCTAAGCTCTGAAGTGATCACATCAGAACTTTCCATTGATCAAGGCATTTGTGACAGGTGTAGGCAGGTGTCAGCATGTTTTATAATAAAAAATATTCTAACTATTTATTCCCCCCAAATAAATAAATAAAAAATAAATAAAAAATATTGGTTGTTTGGCAGCATATATGTTAGGCATATCTACATCTCTAAATGTTTAGTGCAAAGTGAGCTGTCTTTAAAACCAATCTATGAGAGGTTCTTGCGCAACCTGGTTATGCATTGTAAATTATTGCCGCTGTAATAAAAGGGAGTGGGGGGGGGGGGGGGGGCAGAGTTGAACAAAGTCCGGCACCTACGGCAGCTCGCAGGCTATTACATTTTGCCCCAAACGTCAATAGACGTTTACATCAAAATACACAGGTGATGAATTCAGGCTAAAACATACAGAGGGAGATGTCTCAACCTTTGGCGTGTGGTTAAGTGGAGAAGCTTTCCAAAGCAGCCTGTCAGATCCTAGCTGTAATTTCAAAGACTGCTAGATAAATAACAGAAGCTGATTGGTTGCTTTGCCCAAAAGACTGGAGAAAAGGGGACTTCAATAAGAGATTTTAAAAACAGATATTTCACCTATAGGGGTCTATTCAACAATAATGTCGATATTGCCCCGATCATTATCGGGCAATATCGTTGCGGGGGAAAAAAAAGTTAACACTTTTTTTTTTTTTTTTTTATTATAATGCTATTCGGCATAAATCTTCACAGAAACAGCGGTTGCGGTAACAGTTGTTTCTGCAAAGTTCTAGAAGGCTTTGTTTTTGGAATTAAAAAAAAAACTTCTGTTTCTCTAACGTCCTAAGTGGATGCTGGGGACTCCGTAAGGACCATGGGGATTAGCGGCTCCGCAGGAGACTGGGCACAACTATAAAGAAAGCTTTTAGACTACTGGTGTGCACTGGCTCCTCCCACTAAGACCCTCCTCCAGACCTCAGTTAGATTCTTGTGCCCGGCTGAGCTGGATGCACACTAGGGGCTCTCCTGAGCACCTAGAAAGAAAGTATATTTAGGTTTTTTATTTTCAGTGAGATCTGCTGGCAACAGACTCACTGCAGCGAGGGACTAAGGGGAGAAGAAGCGAACCTACCTAACAGGTGGTAGTTTGGGCTTCTTAGGCTACTGGACACCATTAGCTCCAGAGGGATCGACCGCAGGACCCGACCTTGGTGTTCGTTCCCGGAGCCGCGCCGCCGGCCCCCTTACAGAGCCAGAAGCACGAAGCAGGTCCGGAAAATCGGCGGCAGAAGACTTCGGTCTTCACCAAGGTAGCGCACAGCACTGCAGCTGTGCGCCATTGCTCCTCATGTACACCTCACACTTCGGTCACTGATGGGTGCAGGGCGCTGGGGGGGGGCGCCCTGAGGGCAATAAATAACACCTTGGTTGGCAAAATATACATCATATATAGTCCTAGAGGCTATATAGATGTAAAATTACCCCTGCCAGTATTACAGAAAAAGCGGGAGAAAGTCCGCCGAAAAGGGGGCGGGGCTTCTCCCTCAGCACACTGGCGCCATTTTTCCCTCACAGTTCCGCTGGAAGGAAGCTCCCTGGCTCTCCCCTGCAGTCTGAATACTACAGAAGGGTAAAAAAGAGAGGGGGGGCACTAATTTTAGGCGCAATATAGATATTATAAGCAGCTATAGGGAAAACACTCATTGATAGTGGGATCCCAGTGTTATATAGCGCTCTGGTGTGTGCTGGCATACTCTCTCTCTGTCTCTCCAAAGGGCTTTGTGGGGTCCTGTCCTCTGTCAGAGCATTCCCTGTGTGTTTGCGGTGTGTCGGTACGGCTGTGTCGACATGTTTGATGAGGAGGCTTATGTGGAGGCGGAGCAGATGCCTGTAAATGTGATGTCACCCCCTGCGGGGTCGACACCTGAGTGGATGGTGCTGTGGAAGGAAGTACGTGATAGTGTCGACTCCTTACATAAAAGGTTCGACGACATACCAAATGTGGGACAGCTGGCTTCTCAGCCTGTGCCTGCCCAAGCGTCTCAAAAACCATCAGGGGCTCTGAAACGCCCGCTACCTCAGATGGTTGACACAGATGTCGACACGGATACTGACTCCAGTGTCGACGACGATGAGACTAATGTAACTTCCAGTAGGGCCACACGTTACATGATTGAGGCAATGAAAAATGTGTTGCACATTTCTGATGTTACACCCGGTACCACAAAAAAGGGTATAATGTTTGGAGAGAAAAAACTACCTGTAGCTTTTCCTCCGTCTGAAGAATTAAATGAAGTGTGTGAAGAAGCGTGGGCTTCCCCTGATAAAAAGCTGGTAATTTCTAAGAGGTTACTAATGGCGTACCCTTTCCCGCCAGAGGATAGGTCACGCTGGGAAATATCCCCTAGGGTGGATAAAGCGCTCACACGCTTGTCAAAGAAGGTGGCACTACCGTCTCCGGATACGGCCGCCCTGAAGGAATCTGCTGATAGAAAACAGGAGGCTATCCTGAAATCTATATTTCTCTAACGTCCTAGTGGATGCTGGGAACTCCGAAAGGACCATGGGGAATAGCGGCTCCGCAGGAGTCTGGGCACAACTAAAAGAAAGCTTTTAGACTACCTGGTGTGCACTGGCTCCTCCCACTATGACCCCCCTCCAAGCCTCAGTTAGATTTTTGTGCCCGGCCGAGCTGGATGCACACTAGGGGCTCTCCTGAGCTCTTAGAAAGAAAGTATATTTTAGGTTTTTTATTTTACAGTGAGACCTGCTGGCAACAGGCTCACTGCAACGAGGGACTAAGGGGAGAAGAAGCGAACCTACCTGCTTGCAGCTAGCTTGGGCTTCTTAGGCTACTGGACACCATTAGCTCCAGAGGGATCGACCGCATGGAACTGGCCTTGGTGTTCGGTCCCGGAGCCGCGCCGCCGTCCCCCTTACAGAGCCAGAAGCAAGAAGAAGTCCGGAAAATCGGCGGCATGAAGACTACTGTCTTCACCAAGGTAGCGCACAGCACTGCAGCTGTGCGCCATTGCTTCTCATACACACTTCACACTCCGGTCACTGAGGGTGCAGGGCGCTGGGGGGGGGGCGCCCTGAGCAGCAATAAAAACACCTTGGCTGGCAAAACAATCACAATATATAGCCCCAGAGGCTATATATGTGATAATTACCCCTGCCAGAATCCTTAAAAAAGCGGAAGAATAGTCAGCGAAAAAGGGGCGGAGCTATCTCTCTCAGCACACTGGCGCCATTTTTCCCTCACAGTTCCGCTGGAAGGAAGCTCCCTGGCTCTCCCCTGCAGTCTACACTACAGAAAAGGGTAAATAAGAGAGGGGGGGCACTAAATTTAGGCGCAGTAAATATTATAGCAGCTATAGGGGACATAATTCAGTTAGTCCCTGCATTATATAGCGCTCTGGTGTGTGCTGGCATACTCTCTCTCTGTCTCCCCAAAGGGCTTCTGTGGGTCCTGTCCTCTGTTAGAGCATTCCCGGTGTGTGTGCGGTGTGTCGGTACGTCTGTGTCGACATGTTTGAGGAGGAAAATTATGTGGAGGCGGAGCAGATGCCTATAGAAGTGATGTCACCCCCTGCGGGGCAGACACCCGAGTGGATGGTTTTATGGAAGGAATTACGTGCGAGTGTCGACTCCTTACACAAAAAATTTGACGACATGCCAACTGCGGGACAGCCAGCTTCTCAGCTCGTGCCTGCCCAGGTGTCTCAAAGGCCATCAGGGGCTCTAAAACGCCCGCTACCTCAGATGGCAGACGCAGATGTCGACACGGATACTGATACCAGTGTCGACGACGATGAGTCTAATCTAATGTCCACTAAGGCCATTCGTTGCATGATTGAGGCAATGAAAGAGGTGTTACACATTTCAGATATAAACCCAGGTACCACTAAAAAGGGTATTATGTTTGGGGAGAAAAAACTACCCGTAGTTTTTCCCCCATCTGAAGAATTAAATGAAGTGTGTGAAGAAGCGTGGGCTTTCCCTGATAAAAGATTGATAATCTCAAAAAAATTACTAATGGCGTTCCCTTTCCCGCCAGAGGATAGGGCACGTTGGGAAACACCTCCTAGGGTGGATAAAGCGCTCACACGTTTGTCTAAAAAGGTGGCACTTCCGTCTCCGGATACGGCCGCCCTGAAGGAGCCTGCGGATAGAAAGCAGGAGGCGATCCTGAAGTCTATATATACACACACAGGCATTATACTTAGACCAGCTATTGCGTCAGCATGGATGTGCAGTGCTGCCGCTGCATGGTCAGATTCCCTGTCAGAAAATATTGACACCCTAGACAGGGACACTATTCTGCTAACCATAGAGCATATAAAAGACTCAGTCTTATACATGAGAGATGCACAGAGGGAGATCTGCCGGCTGGCATCTAAAATAAGTGCATTGTCCATTTCTGCTAGGAGAGGCTTATGGACTCGGCAGTGGACAGGGGATGCAGATTCCAAAAGGCACATGGAAGTTTTGCCTTATAAGGGTGAGGAGTTATTCGGGGATGGTCTCTCGGACCTCGTTTCCACAGCAACAGCTGGGAAGTCAGCATTTTTACCCCATGTTCCCTCACAGCCTAAAAAAGCGCCGTTTTATCAGGTACAGTCCTTTCGGACCCAGAAAAACAGGCGAGGAAAAGGCGGGTCCTTTCTGTCCAGAGGTAGGGGAAAAAGGCTGCAACAAACAGCTGGTTCCCAGGAGCAAAAGTCCTCCCCTGCTTCTTCCAAGTCCGCCGCATGACGGTGGGGCTCCACAGGCGGAGCCAGGTACGGTGGGGGGCCGCCTCAAAAATTTCAGCGATCAGTGGGCTCGCTCACAGGTGGATCCCTGGATCTTTCAAGTAGTATCTCAGGGGTACAAGCTGGAATTCGAGGCGTCTCCCCCCCGCCGTTTCCTCAAATCTGCCTTGCCAACAACTCCCTCGGACAGGGAGGCTGTGCTAGAGGCAATTCACAAGCTGTATTCCCAGCAGGTGATAGTCAAGGTGCCCCTACTTCAACAAGGACGGGGTTACTATTCCACACTGTTTGTGGTACCGAAACCGGACGGTTCGGTGAGACCCATTTTAAATTTGAAATCCTTGAACACATACATAAAAAAATTCAAGTTCAAGATGGAATCGCTCAGGGCGGTTATTGCAAGCCTGGACGAGGGAGATTACATGGTATCGCTGGACATCAAGGATGCTTACCTACATGTCCCCATTTACCATCCTCACCAGAAGTACCTCAGGTTTGTGGTACAAGATTGTCATTACCAATTCCAGACGTTGCCGTTCGGTCTCTCCACGGCTCCGAGGGTCTTTACCAAGGTAATGGCGGAAATGATGATACTCCTTCGAAGGAAGGGAGTTTTAATTTTCTCTAACGTCCTAGTGGATGCTGGGGACTCCGTCAGGACCATGGGGAATAGCGGCTCCGCAGGAGACAGGGCACAAAAGCAAGCTTTTAGGATCACATGGTGTGTACTGGCTCCTCCCCCTATGACCCTCCTCCAAGCCTCAGTTAGGTTTTTGTGCCCGGCCGAGAAGGGTGCAATCTAGGTGGCTCTCTTAAAGAGTTACTTAGAAAAAGTTTTTAGGTTCTTTATTTTCAGTGAGTCCTGCTGGCAACAGGCTCACTGCATCGAGGGACTTAGGGGAGAGATTTTCAACTCACCTGCGTGCAGGATGGATTGGATTCTTAGGCTACTGGACATAGCTCCAGAGGGAGTCGGAATACAGGGCTCGCCCTGGGGTTCGTCCCGGAGCCGCGCCGCCGACCCCCCTTGCAGACGCTGAAGATGAAGAGGTCCGGAACCAGGCGGCAGAAGACTCTCAGTCTTCATCAGGTAGCGCACAGCACTGCAGCTGTGCGCCATTGTTGTCAGCACACTTCACACAGCGGTCACGGAGGGTGCAGGGCGCTGGGGGGGGGGCGCCCTGGGCAGCAATGTATAATACCTGTATGGCGAAAAATACATCACATATAGCCCTTGAGGCTATATGGATGTATTTAACCCCTGCCAGATATCTAAAACTCCGGAGAAGAAGCCCACCGAAAAGGGGGCGGGGCCTATTCTCCTCCGCACACAGCGCCATTTTCCCTCACAGAAAGGCTGGTGGGAAGGCTCCCATGCTCTCCCCTGCACTGCACTACAGAAACAGGGTTAAAACAGAGAGGGGGGGCACTGATTTGGCGATATGTATATATATTAAAATGCTATAAGGGAGGAACACTTATATAAAGGTTGTCCCTGGATAATTATAGCGTTTTGGTGTGTGCTGGCAAACTCTCCCTCTGTCTCCCCAAAGGGCTAGTGGGTCCTGTCCTCTATCAGAGCATTCCCTATGTGTGTGCTGTATGTCGGTACGTGTGTGTCGACATGTATGAGGAAAATATTGGTGAGGAGGCGGAGCAAATTGCCTGTAATGGTGATGTCACTCTCTAGGGAGTCGACACCGGAATGGATGGCTTATTTATGGAAATTACGTGACAATGTCAACACGCTGCAAGCCGGTTGACGACATGAGAGGGCCGGCGAACAAATTAGTATCTGTCCAGGCGTCTCAAACACCGTCAGGGGCTGTAAAATGCCCATTTACCTCAGTCGGTCGACACAGACCCAGACACGGACACTGATTTCAGTGTCGACGGTGAAGAAACAAACGTATTTTCTTTTAGGGCCACACGTTAAGGGCAATGAAGGAGGTGTTACATATTTCTGATACTCCAAGTACCACAAAAAAGGGTATTATATGTGAGGTGAAAAAACTACCTGTAGTTTTTCCTAAATCAGATAAATTAAATGAAGTGTGTGATGATGCGTGGGTTTCCCCCGATAGAAAATTATTGGCGGTATACCTTTTCCCGCCAGAAGTTAAGGTGCGGTGGGAAACACCCCTCAGGGTGGATAAGGCGCTCACACGCTTATCAGAACAAGTGGCGGTACCATCTACGGATAGGGCCGTACTTAAGGAGCCAGCTGATAGGAGGCTGAAAAATATCCTAAAAAGTATACACACACATGCTGGTGTTATACTGCGACCAGCGATCGCCTCAGCCTGGATGTGCAGAGCTGAGGTGGCTTGGTCGGATTCCCTGACTAAAAATATTGATACCTTTGACAGGGACAGTATTTTATTGACTATAGAGCATTTAAAGGATGCATTTCTATATATGCGAGATGCGCAGAGGGATATTTGCACTCTGGCATCAAGAGTAAATGCGATGTCCATATCTGCAAGAAGATGTTTATGGACACGACAGTGGTCAGGTGATGCAGATTCCAAACGGCACAAAGATGTATTGCCGTATAAAGGGGAGGAGTTATTTGGGGTCGGTCCATGGGACCTGGTGGCCAGGGCAACTGCTGGAAAATCCACCGTTTTTTACCCTAAGTCACATCTCTGCAGAAAAAGACACCGTCTTTTCAGCCTCAGTCCTTTCGTCCCTATAAGAGTCATATCTGCCCAGGGATAGAGGAAAGGGAAGAAGACTGCAGCAGGCAGCCCATTCCCAGGAACAGAAGCCCTCCACCGCTTCTACCAAGTTCTCAGCATGACGCTGGGACCGTACAGGACCCCTGGATCCTACAAGTAGTATCCAAGGGGTACAGATTGGAATGTCGAGAGGTTTCCCCCCTCGCAGGTTCCTGTAGTCTGCTGTACCAATGTCTCCCTCCGACAGGGAGGCAGTATTGAAAACAATTCACAAGCTGTATTCCCAGCAGGTGATAATAAAATTACCCCTCCGACAACAAGGAAAGGGGTATTACTCCACACTATATGGTGGTACTGAAGGCTAGGTGAGACCTATTCTAAATCTGAAAAATTTGAACACTTACAAGGGTTCAAATCCAGATGGAGTCACTCAGAGCAGTGATAGCAAAGAACAAGGGGACTATATGGTGTCCCGGGACATCAGGGATGCTTACCTCCATGTCCCAAAATTTGCCTTTTCTCACCAAGGGTACCTCAGGTTCGTGGTACAGAACTGTCACTATCAGTTTCAAGACGATGCCGTTGGATTGTCCAAGGCACCCCGGGTCCTTACCAAGGTAATGACCGAAAGGAGGATTCGTCTTCAAAGAAAATGGACGACCTCCTGATAAGAACAAGGTCCAGAGAACAGTTGGAGGTCGGAGTAGCACTATCTCAAGTAGTTCTACGACAGCACGGGTGGATTCTAAATATTCCAAAACCGCAGTTGTTCCGACGACACGTCTGCTGGTCCTAGGGATGATTCTGGACACAGTCCAGGAAAAGGTGTTTCTCCCAGAGGAGAAAGCCAGGGAGTTATCCGAGCTAATCGGGATCCTCCTAAAACCAGGAAAAGTGTCAGTGCATCATTGCACAAGAGTCCTGGTAAAAATGGTGGCTTATTACGAAGCGCTTCCATTCGGCAGATTTCACGCAAGAACTCTTCAGTGGGATCTGCTGGACAAATGGTCCGGATCGCATCTTCAGATGCATCAGCGGATAACCCTATATCCAAGGACAAGGGTGTCTCTCCTGTGGTGATTACAGAGTGCTCATCTTCTAGAGGGCCGCAGATTCGGCATTCAGGATTGGATGCTCGTGACCACGGAGGCCAGCCTGAGAGGCTGGGGAGCAGTCACACAAGGAGTGTGATCAAGTCTGGAGAATTCTCTCCACATAAATATACTGGAGCTAAGAGCAAATTTATAATGCTCTAAGCTTAGCAAGACCTCTGCTTCAAGGTCAGCCGGTATTGATCCAGTGGGATAACATCACGGCAGTCGCCCACGTAAACAGAAAGGGCGGCACAAGAAGCAGGAGGGCAGTGGCAAAACTGCAAGGATTTTTCGCTAGGCGGAAAATCATGTGATAGCACTGTCAGCAGTGTTCATTCCGGGAGTGGACGACTGGGAAGCAGACTTCCTCAGCAGGCACGACCTCCACCCGGGAGAGTGGGAACTTCATCGGGAAGTTTTCCGCATGATTGTGAACCGTTGGGAAAGACCAAAGGTGGACATGATGGCGTCCCGCCCGAACAAAACGGGACAGGTATTGCGCCAGGTCACGAGACCTTCAGGCGATAGCTGTGGACGTCCTGGTAACACCGTGGGTGTAACAGTCGGTGTATGTGTTCCCTCCTCTGCTTCTCATAACCAAGGTATTGAGAATTATAAGACATAGAGGAGTAAGAACTATACTCGTGGCTCCGGATTGGCCAAGAGGGACTTGGTAACCGGAACTTCAAGAGATGCTCACAGAGGACTAATGGCCTCGGGAGCTAAGAAGGGATTTGCTTTCAGCAAGTACCATGTCTGTTCCAAGAGGAACCGTGGCATCGGCCTTTAAGAAAGGACCTGCTCCAGCAGGGACCTTGTCTGTTCCAAGACTTACCGCGACTGCGTTTGACGGCATGGCGGTTTGAACGCCGGATCCTAAGGGAAAAGGCATTCCGGAAGAGGTCATACCTACCCTGGTCAAAGCCAGGAAGGAGGTGACCGCACAACGTTATCACCACATGTGGTAAAAATATGTTGCGTGGGTGAGGCCAGGAAGGCCCCACGAAAAAAATTTCAACTAGGTCGATTTCTGCACTTCCTGCAAACAGGAGTGTCTATGAGCCTCAAATTGGGGTCCATTAAGGTTCAAGTTTCGGCCCTATAGATTTTCTTCCAGAAAGAATTGGCTTCAGTTCCTGAAGTCCAGACGTTTGTCAAGGGAGTATTGCATATACAGCCCTTGTGTGCCTCCAGTGGCACCGTGGGATCTCAACGTAGTGTTGGGATTCCTCAAATCATATTGGTTTGAACCACTCAAATCTGTGGATTTGAAATATCTCACATGGAAAGTGACCATGCTGTTGGCCCTGGCCTCGGCCAGGCGATTGTCAAAATTGGCGGCTTTGTCTTACAAAAGCCCATATTTGATTTTCCATTCGGGACAGAGCAGAACTGCGGACTCGTCCCCAGTTTCTTCCTAAGGTGGTGTCAGCGTTTCACCTGAAACAACCTATTGTGGTGCCTGCGGCTACTAGGGACTTGGAGGACTCCAAGTTGCTAGACGTTGTCAGGGCTCTGAAAATATATATATATATATAATTCCAGGACGGCTGGAGTCGGAAAGTCTGACTTGCTGTTTATATTGTAGGCACCCAAGAAGCTGGGTGCTCCTGCTTCTAAGCAGACTATTGCTCGTTGGATTTGTAGTACAATTCAGCTTGCACATTCTGTGGCAGGCCTGCCACAGCCAAAATCTGTAAATGCCCATTCCACAAGGAAGGTGGGCTCATCTTGGGCGGCTGCCCGAGGGGTCTCGGCTTTACAACTTTGCCGAGCTGCAACTTGGTCAGGGGCAAACACGTTTGCTAAATTCTACAAATTTGATACCCTGGCTGAGGAGGACCTGGAGTTCTCTCATTCGGTGCTGCAGAGTCATCCGCACTCTCCCGCCCGTTTGGGAGCTTTGGTATAATCCCCATGGTCCTGACGGAGTCCCCAGCATCCACTAGGACGTTAGAGAAAATAAGATTTTACTTACCGATAAATCTATTTCTCATAGTCCGTAGTGGATGCTGGGCGCCCATCCCAAGTGCGGATTGTCTGCATTACTTGTACATAGTTATTGTTACAAAAAAATCGGGTTATTATTGTTGTGAGCCATCTTTTTTAGAGGCTACTTCATTGTTATCATACTGTTAACTGGGTTCAAATCACAAGTTGTACGGTGTGATTGGTGTGGCTGGTATGAGTCTTACCCGGGATTCAAGATCCTTCCTTATTGTGTACGCTCGTCCGGGCACAGTACCTAACTGAGGCTTGGAGGAGGGTCATAGGGGGAGGAGCCAGTACACACCATGTGATCCTAAAAGTATGCTTTTGTGCCCTGTCTCCTGCGGAGCCGCTATTCCCCATGGTCCTGACGGAGTCCCCAGCATCCACTACGGACTATGAGAAATAGATTTATCGGTAAGTAAAATCTTATTATCCCGTACTTGGACGATCTCCTGATAAAGGCGAGGTCCAGAGAGCAGTTGTTGGTAGGGGTAGCACTATCTCCGGAAGTGCTACAACAGCACGGCTGGATTCTAAACATTCCAAAGTCACAGCTGGTCCCTACGACACGCCTGCAGTTCCTAGGGATGGTTCTGGACACAGAACAGAGAAAAGTGTTTCTCCCGGAGGAAAAGGCCAAGGAGCTGTCATCTCTAGTCAGAGGCCTCCTAAAACCAAAACAGGTGTCGGTGCATCATTGCACGCGGATCCTGGGAAAAATGGTAGCTTCCTACGAAGCGATTCCATTCGGCAGGTTTCATGCAAGAACTTTTCAGTGGGACCTGTTGGACAAGTGGTCCGGATCGCATCTTCAGATGCATCATCTGATAACCCTGTCTCCAAGGACAAGGGTGTCTCTGCTGTGGTGGCTGCAGAGTGCTCATCTTCAGGAGGGTCGCAGATTCGGCATACAGGACTGGGTCCTGGTGACCACGGATGCCAGCCTTCGAGGCTGGGGAGCAGTCACACAGGGAAGAAACTTCCAAGGACTATGGTCAAGTCAGGAGACTTCCCTGCACATAAATATTCTGGAACTAAGGGCCATTTACAATGCCCTAAGTCAGGCAAAACCCCTGCTTCAAAACCAGCCGGTACTGATCCAGTCAGACAACATCACGGCGGTCGCCCATGTAAATCGGCAGGGCGGCACGAGAAGCAGGACGGCGATGGCAGAAGCCACAAGAATTCTCCGATGGGCGGAAAATCACGTGTTAGCACTGTCAGCAGTGTTCATTCCGGGAGTGGACAACTGGGAAGCAGACTTCCTCAGCAGGCACGACCTCCACCCGGGAGAGTGGGGACTTCATCCAGAAGTCTTTCAAATGATTGTAAACCAGTGGGAAAAACCACAGGTGGACATGATGGCGTCCCGCCTAAACAAAAAGCTAGAAAAATATTGCGCCAGGTCGAGAGACCCGCAGGCGATAGCTTTGGACGCTCTGGTAACACCGTGGGTGTACCGATCGGTTTATGTGTTCACTCCTCTTCCTCTTATACCAAAGGTACTGAGGATAATAAGGAGAAGAGGAGTAAGAACTATACTCATTGTTCCGGATTGGCCAAGAAGAGCTTGGTACCCGGAACTTCAAGAAATGATGTCAGAGGACCCATGGCCTCTTCCGCTCAGACAGGACCTGCTGCAGCAGGGGCCCTGTCTGTTCCAAGACTTACCGCGGCTGCGTTTGACGGCATGGCGGTTGAACACCGGATCCTGAAGGAAAAGGGCATTCCGGAGGAAGTCATTCCTACGCTGATAAAAGCTAGGAAAGAAGTAACCGCAAACCATTATCACCGCATATGGCGAAAATATGTTGCGTGGTGTGAGGCCAGGAAGGCTCCAACGGAAGAATTTCAGCTGGGCCGATTCCTGCACTTCCTACAGTCAGGGGTGACTATGGGCTTTAAATTGGGTTCCATTAAGGTCCAGATTTCGGCTCTATCGATTTTCTTCCAGAGAGAATTGGCTTCACTACCTGAAGTTCAGACTTTTGTTAAGGGAGTGCTGCATATCCAGCCCCCTTTTGTGCCTCCAGTGGCACCTTGGGATCTCAACGTGGTGTTGGATTTCCTAAAGTCACATTGGTTTGAGCCACTGAAAACCGTGGATTTGAAATATCTCACGTGGAAAGTGGTCATGTTGTTGGCCTTGGCTTCGGCCAGGCGTGTTTCAGAATTGGCGGCTTTGTCATTTAAAAGCCCTTATCTGATTTTCCATATGGATAGGGCAGAATTGAGGACTCGTCCCCAGTTTCTCCCCAAAGTGGTATCAGCTTTTCATCTGAACCAACCTATCGTGGTGCCTGCGGCTACAAATGACTTGGAGGCTTCCAAGTTGTTGGACGTAGTCAGGGCTCTGAAAATCTATGTTTCCAGGACAGCTGGAGTCAGAAAGACTGACTCGCTCTTTATCCTGTATGCGCCCAACAAGTTGGGTGCACCTGCTTCTAAGCAGACTATTGCTCGCTGGATCTGTAGTACGATTCAGCTTGCACATTCTGCGGCTGGACTGCCGCATCCTAAATCAGTGAAAGCCTATTCCACGAGGAAAGTGGGCTCTTCTTGGGCGGATGCCCGAGGGGTCTCGGCTCTTCAACTTTGCCGAGCTGCAACTTGGTCAGGGGCAAACACGTTTGCAAAATTCTACAAATTTGATACCCTGGCTGAGGAGGACCTTGAGTTCTCTCATTCGGTGCTGCAGAGTCATCCGCACTCTCCCGCCCGTTTGGGAGCTTTGGTATAATCTCCATGGTCCTTACGGAGTCCCCAGCATCCACTTAGGACGTTAGAGAAAATAAGAATTTACTCACCGGTAATTCTATTTCTCTAACGTCCTAGTGGATGCTGGGGACTCCGAAAGGACCATGGGGAATAGCGGCTCCGCAGGAGACTGGGCACAAAGTAAAAGCTTTAGGACTAGCTGGTGTGCACTGGCTCCTCCCCCTATGACCCTCCTCCAAGCCTCAGTTAGATTTTGTGCCCGAACGAGAAGGGTGCAATCTAGGTGGCTCTCCTGAGCTGCTTAGAGTAAAAGTTTAAAAATTACGTGACAGTGTCAGCTCTATATAAAAAAACAGTGGTTGACATGAGACAGCCGGCTACTCAGCTTGTGCCTGTCCAGACGTCTCATAGGCCGTCAGGCAGATGGCAGATACAGACGCCGACACGGATACTGACTCCTGTGTCGACGGTGAAGAGACAACCGTGATTTCCAGTAGGGCCACACGTTACATGATTGAGACAATGGAAAATGTTTTATACATTTCTGATAATGCGAGTACCACCAAAAAAGGGGTATTATGTTCGGTGAGGGAAAAACTACCTGTAGTTTTCCTGAATCTGAGAAATAAAATGTGTGATGATGCGTGGGTTTCCCCCCGATAACAATTAATAATTTCTTAAAAAGTATTGGCTGCATACCCTTTCCCGCCAGAGGTTAGGATGCATTGGGAAACACCCCCTAGGGGGGATAAGGCGCTCACACGCTTGTAAGAACAAGGGCTCTACCCTCTCATGAGATGGCCGCCCTTAAGGATCCTGCTGATAGAAAGCAGGAGGGTATCCAAAAAAAGGTATTTACACACATACTGGTGTTATACTGCGACCAGCTATCGCCTCAGCCTGGAGGTGCAGTGCTGGGTTGGCATGGTCGGATTCCCTGACTGGAAATATTGATATCCTAGATAAGGATAGTATATTATTGCCTATAGAGCATTTAAAAGATGCATTTCTATATATGCATGATGCACAGCGGAATAATTGCCGACTGGCATCAAGTATAAGTGCGTTGTCCAATTCTACCAGTAAAATGGTCAGGTGATGCGGATTCCAAACGTCATTTGGAAGTATTACCTTTGAAAGGGGACATTTGGGGTCGGTCTTTTAGACATGGTGGCCACGGCAACAGCTGGGAAATCCACGTTTGTACCCCAGGTCGCCTCTCAAAATAAGACGCCGTATTATCAGGCGCAGTCCTTTGTTGGCAAGCGGACAAAAGGTTCCTCTTTTCTGCTCGTGACAGAGGGAGAGGAAAAAGGCTGCAGAGATCAGCCAGTTCCCAGGAACAGAAACCCTTTCCAGCCTCTGCCAAGCCCTCAGTATGACGCTAGGGCTTTACAAGCTCAGGCACGGTGGGGGCCCGTTCTCAATGAATTTCAGTGCGCAGTGGGCTCACTCGCAAGTAGACCCCTGGATCCTTCAGGTAATATCTCAGGGGTACATATTGGAATTCGAGACGTCTCCCCCTCGCCGTTTCCAAAAGTCGACTTTACCGACGTCTCCCTCTGACAGGGAGGCAGTTTTGGAAGCCATTCACAAGCTGTATTCCCAGCAGGTGATAATCAAGGTACCCCTCCTGCAACAGGGAACGGGGTATTATTCCACACTATTGTGGTACCGAAGCCAGACGGCTCGGTGAGACCGATTCTAAAATCTAAAATCTTTGAACACTTACATACAGAGGTTCAAATTCAAGATTGAGTCACTCAGAGCAGTGATTGCGAACCTGGAAGAAGGGGACTACATGATGTCTCGGGACATCAAGGATGCTTACCTTCATGTCAAAATTTACCCTTCTCACCAAGGGTACCTCAGGTTTATGGTACAGAACTGTCACTATCAGTTCAGACGCTGCCGTAGGGATGGTCCACGGCACCCCGGGTCTTTACCAAGGTAATGGCCGAAATGATGATGTTCCTTCGAAGGAAGGGAATTTTAGTTATCCCTTACTTGGACGATTCCCTGATAAGGGTAAGATCCAGGGAACAGTTGGAGGTTGGTGTAGCACTATCTCAGATAGTGTTGCGGCAGCACGATTGGATTCTCAATATTCCAAAATCGCAGCTGGTTCCGTCGACGTGTCTTCTGTTCCTAGGGATGATCCTGGACACAGTCCAGAAAAAGGTGTTTCTCCCGGAGGAGAAAGCCAGGGAGTTATCCGAGCTAGTCAGGAACCTCCTCAAACCGAGCCAAGTCTCAGTGCATCAATGCACAAGGGTTCTGGGTAAAATGGGGGCTTCCTACGAAGCAATCCCATTCGGCAGATTCCACGCAAGAACTTTCCAGTGGGACCTGCTGGACAAATGGTCCGGGTCGCATCTTCAGATGCATCAGCGGATAACCCTGTCACCAAGGACAAGGGTGTCCCTCCTGTGGTGGTTGCAGAGTGCTCATCTTCTAGAGGGCCGCAGATTCGGCATTCAGGACTGGGTCCTGGTAACCACGGATGCCAGCCTGCGAGGCTGGGGAGCAGTCACACAGGGAAGGAATATCCAGGACTTATGGTCAAGCCTGGAGACATCACTTCACATAAATATCCTGAAGCTAAGGGACATTTACAATGCTCTAAGCTTAGCAAGACCTTTGCTTCAAGGACAGCCGGTGTTGATCCAGTCGGACAACATCACGGCAGTCACCCACGTAAACAGACAGGGTGGCACAAGAAGCAGAAGGGCAATGACAGAAGCTGCAAGGATTCTTCGCTGGGCGGAAAATCATGGGATAGCACTGTCAGCAGTATTCATTCCGGGAGTGGACAACTGGGAAGCAGACTTCCTCAGCACGACCTCCACCCGGGGAGAGTGGGGACTTCACCCAGAAGTCTTCCACAGGATTATAAACCGTTGGGAAAAACTCGACAGGTATTGCGCCAGGTACAGGGACCCTCAGGCAATAGCTGTAGACGCTCTGGTAACACCGTGGGTGTACCAGTCAGGGTATGTGTTTCCTCCTCTGCCTCTCATACCCAAGGTACTGAGATTGATAAGATGGTGAGGAGTAAGCACTATATTCGTGGCTCCGGATTGGCCAAGAAGGACTTGGTAACCGGAACTTCAAGAGATGCTCACGGAGGATCCGTGGCCTCTACCTCTAAGAAGGGACCTGCTCCAGCAAGGACCCTGTCTGTTCCAAGACTTACCGCGGCTGCGTTTGACGGCATGGCGGTTGAACGCCGGATCCTGAAGGAAAAAGGGCATTCCGGATGAAGTCATCCCTATCCTGATCAAAGCCAGGAAGGATGTAACCGCAAAAACATTATCACCGCAATTGGCGAAAATATGTTGCGTGGTGCGAGGCCAGTAAGGCCCGACGGTGGAAATTCGACTGGGTCGATTCCTACATTTCCTGCAAACAGGAGTGTCTATGGGCCTGAAATTGGGGTCCATTAAGGTTCAAATTTCGGCCCTGTCAATTTTCTTCCAAAAAGAACTAGCTTCAGTCCCTGAAGTTCAGACGTTTGTAAAAGGGGTACTGCATATACAGCCTCCTTTTGTGCCTCCAGTGGCACTTGGGATCTCAATGTAGTTTTTTTTGGATTCCAAAAGTCACATTGGTTTGAACCACTTAAATCTGTGGAGTTAAAATATCTCACATGGAAAGTGGTCATGCTGTTGGCCCTGGCCTGGGCCAGGCGCGTGTCAGAATTGGCGGCTTTATCCTGTAAAAGCCCTTATCTGATTTTCCATTCGGACAGGGCGGAATTGAGGACTCGTCCTCAATTTCTCCCTAAGGTGTTTTCAGCATTTCACTTAAACCAACCTATTGTGGTGCCTGCGGCTACTAGGGACTTGGAGGATTCCAAGTTGCTGGACGTAGTCAGGGCCCTGAAAATATATGTTTCCAGGACGGCTGGAGTCAGAAAATCTGACTCGCTGTTTATCCTGTATGCACCCAACAAGCTGGGTACTCCTGCTTCTAAGCAGACGATTGCTCGTTGGATTTGTAGTACAATTCAGCTTGCACATTCTGTGGCAGGCCTGCCACAGCCAAAATCTGTAAAAGCCCATTCCACACGGAAAGTGGGCTCATCTTGGGCGGCTGCCCGAGGGGTCTCGGCTTTACAACTTGCCGAGCAGCTACTTGGTCAGGGGCAAACACGTTTGCTAAATTCTACAAATTTGATACCCTGGCTGAGGAGGACCTGGAGTTCTCTCATTCGGTGCTGCAGAGTCATCCGCACTCTCCCGCCCGTTTGGGAGCTTTGGTATAATCCCCATGGTCCTTTCGGAGTCCCCAGCATCCACTAGGACGTTCGAGAAAATAAGAATTTACTTACCGATAATTCTATTTCTCATAGTCCGTAGTGGATGCTGGGCGCCCATCCCAAGTGCGGATTGTCTGCATTACTTGTACATAGTTATTGTTACAAAAATCGGGTTATTGTTGTTGTGAGCCATCTTTTCAGAGGCTCCTTCTGTTATCATGCTGTTAACTGGGTTCAGATCACAAGTTGTACGGTGTGATTGGTGTGGCTGGTAATGAGTCTTACCCGGGATTCAAAATCCTTCCTTATTGTGTACGCTCGTCCGGGCACAGTATCCTAACTGAGGCTTGGAGGAGGGTCATAGGGGGAGGAGCCAGTGCACACCAGCTAGTCCTAAAGCTTTTACTTTGTGCCCAGTCTCCTGCGGAGCCGCTATTCCCCATGGTCCTTTCGGAGTCCCCAGCATCCACTACGGACTTTGAGAAATAGAATTATCGGTAAGTAAATTCTTATTTTCTCATAGTCCGTAGTGGATGCTGGGCGCCCGTCCCAAGTGCGGATTGTCTGCAATACTTGTATATAGTTATTGCTTAACTAAAGGGTTTTTGTTGAGCTATCTGTTGAGAGGCTCAGTTGTTATCATGCTGTTAACTGGGTATTGTATCACGAGTTATACGGTGTGATTGGTGTGGCTGGTATGAGTCTTACCCGGGATTCAAAATCCTTCCTAATTGTGTCAGCTCTTCCGGGCACAGTATCCTAACTGAGGTCTGGAGGAGGGTCTTAGTGGGAGGAGCCAGTGCACACCAGTAGTCTAAAAGCTTTCTTTATAGTTGTGCCCAGTCTCCTGCGGAGCCGCTAATCCCCATGGTCCTTACGGAGTCCCCAGCATCCACTACGGACTATGAGAAATAGAATTACCGGTGAGTAAATTCTTATTTTTTCACTCTGCGCATGCTCAGTCATTTTTACTGAACAGTGCAAATAGCCTCCTATGCACATTAAGTCTGCAGTATAACAAGCGGCAATTGATAGCCTAATTGCTGCTTGTCATAATATCCTGCAGGGAGTGATGGGAAAAATTCCCTCTGTCCCTGTATTTTTGGTCAAAAGTAAGGATTTTTTTTTTATATAACGCTATTCTAAAATGGTGTTATATAAATATTTTTCGGGAAGTTTAACTTTTTATGCTTGTTGAATAGCATAAAATGTTAAACCACAATAGAGGTCAATGGAGCGGTCTCTACTGTGTGATATTCAGTGAGATGGCTGTGAACAGAGAAGATAATTCAGTTATCTTCTCCGTTAACCATGCTATTCAGCAAAGTTTTATGTAAAAAATTCGGAAACACTCGTTTCTGCATTTTTTCCCCCCCAGGAAAATAAGCATCCTGAATAGGCCTCATAGACTAGTGTCTAGATAAGGACTTCACTTTTTTGTGTGTGAGCGATGAATGATAGACACCCCTGATATATAATATATATAAAATATAATAGCCATGTTGCTCTGTGAGAGGTGGATATATATATATATATATATGTTTCTCTAACGTCCTAGTGGATGCTGGGGACTCCGTAAGGACCATGGGTAATAGACGGGCTCCGCAGGAGACAGGGCACTCTAAGAAAGAATTTGGATACTGGTGTGCTCTGGCTCCTCCCTCTATGTCCCTCCTCCAGACCTCAGTTTGAATCTGTGCCCGGACGAGCTGGGTGCTACTTAGTGAGCTCTCCTGAGCTTGCTATAAGAAAGTATTTTGTTAGGTTTTTTATTTTCAGGGAGCTCTGCTGGCAACAGACTCCCTGCATCGTGGGACTGAGTGGAGAGAAGCAGCCCTACTCTCTGAAGATAGGTCCTGCTTCTTAGGCTACTGGACACCATTAGCTCCAGAGGGATCGTACACAGGATCTCACCCTTTGTCGTCCGATCCCCCTCGCAGAGCCGGAAGACAGAAGCCGGGTGAAAGAAGCAAGAAGACTTCGAAATCGGCGGCAGAAGACTCCAGTCTTCATATGAGGTAGCGCACAGCACTGCAGCTGTGCGCCATTGCTCCCACACTACACCCACATACTCCGGTCACTGTAAGGGTGCAGGGCACAGGTGGGGGGGGGGCGCCCTGGGCAGCAATTAGAGACCTCTTTGGCAAAAGTTTGCATAATATACAGTTGGGCACTGTATATATGTATGAGCCCCCGCCAAAATTGTACATGAAAGCGGGACAGAAGCCCGCCGTCGAGGGGGCGGGGCTTCTTCCTCAGCACTCACCAGCGCCATGTTTTTCTCCACAGCACCGCTGAGAGGAAGCTCCCCAGTCTCTCCCCTGCAGTTACACGGTAGAAGAGGGTAAAAAGAGAGGGGGGCACATAATTATGCGCAAAAATCAATATAAACAGCAGCTACTGGGTTAACATTAAGTTACTGTGTTATTCCTGGGTTAATAGCGCTGGGGTGTGTGCTGGCATACTCTCTCTCTGTCTCTCCAAAGGGCCTTATGGGGGAATTGTCTTCAGATGAGCATTCCCTGAGTGTGCGGTGTGTCGGTACGTGTGTGTCGACATGTCTGAGGCAAAAGGCTCCCCTAAGGAGGAGATGGAGCAAATATGTGTGTGAGAGGGTGTCTCCGTCGACAACGCCGACACCTGTTTGGATATGTGTAATTAAGTGCTAAGGTGAATTTATTGCACAAAAGATTAGAGAACAGACAGGAAATCTACCCATGTCTGTCCCTATGTCGCAGAGACCTTTAGAGTCTCTCAATGCTCACTATCCAAAATAATAGACACTGATATCGACACGTAGTTTGACTCCAGTGTCGACTACGATAATGGAAAGTTACAGCCAAAATGGCAGAAAAGTATTCAATATATGATTATTGTAATAAAAGATGATTTGCATATCACTGATGACTCATCTGTCCCTGACACAAGGGTACACATGTTTAAGGGGAAGCTGAGGTAAATTTCCCTCCTCTCATGATGAAAAAGAGCGGGAATCTCCAGACAAGAGACTGCAGTTTCCCAAAAAGAATTCTCAGGCAGTATCCTTTCCCCACTAGGGCCAGGATATGATGGGAATCTTCCCCTAGGGTGTCACGTTTGCCCAAAAGGTAGCCCTGACGTAACAGCTATTCTCAGGGATCCTGCAGATAGCGTGCACATTCTGGTACACTACTTAGACCGGCGATTGTGTCGGCATGGGTTTATAGCGCTGTGGCAGCGTGGACAGGTACCTTATCAGCAGAGATTGAGACCCTAGTATGTATATAGATATATATATATATGTATATAGATATATATATATATATATATATTAAAGATGCTGTCTTAAGAGATATGTATATATAAAACATGCCCAAGGAGACATGAGTATACTGGGTCCTAGAGTCAAAGCTATGTCGATTTCTGCTTGACGTGTCCTGTAGAATATGCAATGGACAGATGATGCCGATTTAAGAGGCATATGGAAGGCTGAGGATTGTGTGGAGAAGGGTTCTCGGACCTGGTCTCCACAGCTATAGCTGGTAATTCTGATATTTTGCCTTATGTTCCTACACAGCCTAGGAAAGCACGATATTATCAAATGCAGCCTTTCGAATAAAGAAACAAGAAGGTCCGAGGTGCGTACTTTCTTGCCAGAGGCGGGGGCAGAGGAAAGAAGCTGCACAACACAGCTAGTTCCCAGGAACAGAAGTCCTCCCCGGCCTCTACAAAAATCCACTGCATGTCGCTGGGGCTCCACAGGCGGAGCTAGGCCCGGTAAGGGGACCCCTTCGTAAGTTCAGCCACAAGTGGGTTCACTCCCTGTTAGATCCCTGGGCAATAGATATTGTGTCTCAGGGATACAAGCTGGACTTTGAGAAGATGCCCCCTCACCGACGGCCCTGCCGGCTTCCCCCCACGAGAGGGAAACAGTGTTAACTGCAATTCACAAATTGTATCTTCAACAGGTGGTGGTCAAGGTTCCCCTCCTTCAACAAGGAGGGGGTTATTATTCGACCATGTTGTAGTCCCGAAACCAGACGGTTCGGTCAGACCCATATTGAATTTAAAATCCCTGAACATATACCTGGAAGGGTTCAAGTTGGAATCGCTAAGAGCGGTCATTGCAAGCCTGAAAGGGGGAGATTTTATGGTGACTCGGGACGTAAAGGATGCATACCTTCATGTCCCCATTTATCCACCTCATCAGGCGTACCTCAGAATTGCGGTACGGGATTGTCATTACCAATTTCAGACGTTGCCATTTGGTCTCTCAACGGCCTTGAGAATATTCACCAAGGTAATGGCGGAAATGATGGTGCTCCTGCGGAAGCAAGGTGTCACTATTATGACGTACTTGGACGATCTCCTCATAAAAGCGAGATCAAGAGAGCAGTTGTTGAACAGCGTATCACTTTCTCTGGAAGTGTAACGGCAACACGGCTGGATTCTATATATTCCAAAGTCGCAGTTGGTTCCTACAGCTCATCTGCCTCTCCTAGGCATGATCCTAGACACAGACCAGAAAAGGGTTTATCTCCCGATAGAGAGAGCTCAGGAGCTCGTGACACTGGTCAGGAATCTATTAAAACCAAAACAGGTGTCCGTGCATCACTGCACTCGAGTCCTGGGAAGGAGGGTGGCATCATACGAGGCCATTCCCTTCGGCAGGTTCCATGCGAGGACCTTCCAATGGGACTTACTGTACAAGTGGTCCGGATCACATTTTCAGATGCATCGGTTAATCACCCTATCCCCCAGGGCCAGGGTGTCTCTCCTGTGGTGCCTGCAGAGTGCTCACCTTCTCGAAGGTCGCAGATTCGGCATTCAGGACTGGGTCCTGGTGACCACGGATGCAAGCCTCCGAGGGTGGGGGGCAGTCACACAGGGAAGAAATTTCCAAGGGCTGTGGTCAAGGCAGGAGACTTGCCTTCACATCAATATCCTGGAACTAAGGGCCATATACAACGCCCTAAGTCAAGCGGAGACCCTGCTTCGCGACCAACCGGTTCTGATTCAGTCAGACAATATCACAGCAGTGGCTCATGTAAACCGCCAAGGCGGCACAAGGAGCAGGGTGGCGATGGTAGAAGCCACCAGAATTCTTCCCTGGGCGGAGAATCACGTAAGCGCACTGTCAGCAGTGTTCATTCCGGGAGTGGACAACTGGGAAGCAGACTTCCTCAGCAGGCACGACCTCCACCCGGGAGAGTGAGGACTTCATCAAGAAGTCTTCATGCAGATTGCAAGTCGGTGGGAACTGCCACAGGTGGTCATGATGGCATCCCGCCTTAACAAAAAGCTGCAGAGATATTGCGCCAGGTCAAGAGACCCTCAGGCGATAGCTGTGGACGCACTGGTGACACCGTGGGTGTTCCCGTCGGTCTATGTATTTCCTCCTCTTCCTCTCATACCCAAGGTGCTGAGAATCATAAGGAAAAGAGGAGTGAGAACAATACACTTTGTTCAGGATTGGCCAAGAAGGACTTGGCATCCAGATCTGCAAGAAATGCTCACAGAGGACCCGTGGCCTCTGCCTCTAAGACAGGACTTGTGCAACAGGGGCCCTGTCTGTTCCAAGACTTACCGCGGCTGCATTTGATGGCATGGCGGTTGAACGCCGGATCCTAGCAGAAAAAGGCATTCCGGATGAGGTCATTCCTACGCTGATAGAGGCTAGGAAGTATGTGACGGCTCAACATTATCACCGTATATGGCGAAAATATGTTGCTTGGTGTGAGGCCAGGAATGCCCCTACGGAGGAATTCCAGCTGGGCCGTTTCCTTCACTTCCTACAGTCGGGAGTGACTTTGGGCCTGAAATTGGGTTCCATTAAGGTCCAGATTTCGGTCCTATCCATTTTCTTTCAAAAAGAACTGGCTTCTCTTCCTGAAGTTCAGACGTTGTAAAGGAAGTGCTGCATATTCAGCCCCCTTTTGTGCCTTCAGTGGCACCTTGGGATCTTAACGTGGTGTTGAGTTTCCTGATGTCACACTGGTTTGAGCCACTCAAAACCGTGGAGTTAAAATTTCTCACGTGGAAGGTGGTCATGCTATTAGCCTTGGCTTTAGCTAGGCGTGTGTCAGAATTAGCGGCTTTGTCACATAAAAGCCCCTATCTGGTTTTCCATATGGATAGGGCAGAATTGCGGACCCATCAATTTCTGCCAAAAGTGGTGCCATCTTTTCATATGAACCAACCTATTGTGGTGCCTGTGGCTACTCGTGACTTGGAGGATTCCGAGTTGCTGGATGTGGTCAGGGCTTTGAAGGTTTATGTAGCCAGAACGGCTGGAGTCAGGAAAAGTGAGTCGCTGTTTATCCTGTATGCATCCAACAAGCTGGGTGCTCCTGCTTCAAAGCAAACTATTGCTCGCTGGATCTGTAACACGATTCAGCAGGCTCATTCTGCGGCTGGATTGCCGCTTCCAAAATCAGTAAAAGCCCACTCCACAAGGAAGGTCTCGGCATTACAGCTTTGCCGAGCAGCTACTTGGTCAGGTTCAAACACTTTTGCAAAGTTTTACAAGTTTGATACCCTGGCTGAGGAGGACCTTGTGTTTGCTCATTCGGTGCTGCAGAGTCATCCGCACTCTCCCGCCCGTTTGGGAGCTTTAGTATAATCCCCATGGTCCTTACGGAGTCCCCAGCATCCACTAGGACGTTAGAGAAAATAAGATTTCTCTGACATCCTAGTGGATGCTGGGGACTCCGTAAGGACCATGGGGAATAGACGGCTCCGCAGGAGACTGGGCACATCTAAAGAAAGATTTAGGTCTATCTGGTGTGCACTGGCTCCTCCCCCTATGACCCTCCTCCAAGCCTCAGTTAGATTTCTGTGCCCGGCCGAGCTGGATGCACACTAGGGGCTCTCCTGAGCTCCTAGAAAGAAAGTATAGTTTAGGTTTTTTATTTTACAGTGAGACCTGCTGGCAACAGGCTCACTGCAGCGAGGGACTAAGGGGAGAAGAAGCGAACCTACCTAAGTGGTGGTAGCTTGGGCTTCTTAGGCTACTGGACACCATTAGCTCCAGAGGGATCGCACACAGGACCCAACCTCGTCGTCCGTTCCCGGAGCCGCGCCGCCGTCCCCCTTACAGAGCCAGAAGCAAGAAGGTCCGGAAAATCGGCGGCTGAAGACTTCTGTCTTCTCCAAGGTAGCGCACAGCACTGCAGCTGTGCGCCATTGCTCCTCATGCACACCACACACTTCGGTCACTGATGGGTGCAGGGCGCTGGGGGGGGGGCGCCCTAAGCAGCAATATTAACACCTTGGCTGGCAAAACTGACACCATATATAGCCCCAGAGGCTATATAGGTGTAAATTACCCCTGCCAGAATAACACAAAAAGCGGGAGAAAGCCCGCCGAAAAAGGGGCGGAGCCATCTCCCTCAGCACACTGGTGCCATTTTCCCTCACAGCTCCGCTGGAAGGATCGCTCCCTGGATCTCCCCTGCAGTCCTGCACTACAGAAAGCGTAAAAAAGAGAGGGGGGGCACAAATTTAGGCGCAGTATAATATATATATGCAGCTATAAGGGAAAACACTCTTTATAGGTGATATCCCTGTGGTATATAGCGCTCTGGTGTGTGCTGGCATACTCTCCCTCTGTCTCCCCAAAGGGCTTTGTGGGGTCCTGTCCTCTGTCAGAGCATTCCCTGTGTGTGTGCTGTGTGTCGGTACCGCTGTGTCGACATGTATGATGAGGAAAATGATGTGGAGGCAGAGCAAATGCCTGTAAATGTGTTGTCACCCCCTGAGGGGTCGACACCTGTGTGGAGGGACTTATGGAAGAAATTACGTGACAGTGTCAGCTCCTTACATAAAAGGTTTGACGACATAGGACAGCCGGCTACTCAGCTTGTGACTGTTCCAGCGTCTCAAATGTCATCAGGGGCTTTAAAACGCCCGCTACCTCAGATGGCAGACACAGATGTCGACACGGATACCGACTCCAGTGTCGACGACGATGAGACTAGTGTACCCTCCAATAGGTCCACCCGTTACATGATTGAGGCAATGAAAAATGTATTACACATTTCTGATAGTACCCCAGGTACCACAAAAAAGGGTATTATGTTCGGTGAGAAAAAACTACCAGTAGTTTTTCCTGCATCTGAGGAATTAAATGAGGTGTGTGAGGAAGCCTGGACTTCCCCCGATAAGAAATTGATAATTTCTAAACGGTTATTGGCAGCGTACCCTTTCCCGCCAGAGGATAGGTCACGTTGGGAAACGTCCCCTAGGGTAGATAAAGCGCTTACACGTTTATCAAAACAGGTGGCACTACCATCTCCGGATACGGCCGCCCTAAAGGATCCTGCTGATAGAAAGCAGGAGGCTACCCTAAAAGCTATATATACACACACGGGCATTATATTGCAACCAGCGATTGCATCAGCATGGATGTGCAGTGCTGCTGCTGCGTGGTCCGATTCCCTGTCGGATAATATTGATACCCTGGATAGGGACACTATTTTGCTGACAGTAGAGCATATAAAGGACGCTGTCTTATACATGCGTGATGCACAGAGGGATATTTGCCGGCTGGCATCAAAAATAAGCGCATTGTCCATTGCCTCCAGAAGGGGGTTATGGACTCGGCAGTGGTCAGGTGATGCCGATTCAAAAAGGCACATGGAAGTTTTGCCTTATAAGGGGGTGGAACTGTTTGGGGATGGTCTTTCATACCTCGTTTCCACAGCTACGGCTGGGAAATTGACATTTTTGCCACAGGCTACCCCACAGCAAAAGAAGGCACCGTATTATCAAGTACAGTCCTTTCGGCCCCATAAACACAAGAGGGCTCGAGGCGCATCCTTTCTGCCGAGAGGCAAAGGTAGAGGGAAAAAGCTGCAGCATACAGCCAGTTCCCAAGAGCAAAAGTCCTCCCCCGCGTCCGGTAAGTCCACAGCATGACGCTGGGGCTTCACAGGCGGATCCGGGTACGGTGGGGGCCCGTCTCAGAAATTTCAGCACACAGTGGGCTCTCTCACAGGTGGATCCCTGGGCCTTTCAAGTAGTATCTCAGGGGTACAGGCTGGAATTCGAGACGTGTCCCCCCCCCCCCCCCCCCCCCCGCCGTTTTCTAAAATCTGCCTTACCAGCAACTCCCTCTGCCAGGGAGGCAGTGTTGGTGGCTATCCAAAAACTGTATTCACAGCAAGTGATTGTCAAGGTACCCCTCCTTCAGCAAGGGAAGGGTTACTATTCCACAATGTTTGTGGTACCGAAACCGGACGGTTCGGTGAGACCCATCTTAAATTTAAAATCCTTGAACACTTATATCAAAAGGTTCAAGTTCAAGATGGAATCGCTCAGGGGGGTTATTGCGAGCCTGGACGAGGGGGATTACAGGGTCTCCCTGGACATCAAGGATGCGTACCTGCATGTCCCTATTTACCCTCCTCACCAGGAGTACCTCAGATTTGTGGTACAGGACTGTCACTATCAGTTCCAGACGCTGCCGTTTGGGTTATCCACGGCACCGAGGGTCTTTACCAAGGTAATGGCCGAAATGATGATACTCCTTCGCAAGAAGGGAGTTTTAATTATCCCGTACTTGGACGATCTCCTGATAAAGGTGAGGTCCAAGGAACAGTTGGTAGTGGGGGTAGCACTTTCTCGGGAAGTGCTACAACAGCACGGCTGGATTCTCAATATTCCAAAGTCACAGCTGGTCCCGACGACACGTCTTCTGTTCCTGGGAATGATTCTGGACACAGACCAGAAAAAAGTGTTTCTTCCAGTGGAAAAAGCAGAGGAGTTGTCATCTCTAGTCAGAGACCTCCTAAAACCGGGACAGGTGTCGGTACATCAATGCACACGAGTCCTGGGAAAAATGGTAGCTTCGTACGAAGCGATTCCATTCGGAAGGTTCCACGCAAGGACTTTCCAGTGGGACCTGTTGGACAAATGGTCCGGGTCCCATCTCCAGATGCAACAGCGGATAACCCTGTCGGCAAGGACCAGGGTGTCGCTGCTGTGGTGGCTGCAGAGGGCTCATCTACTAGAGGGCCGCAGATTCGGAATACAGGACTGAGTCCTGGTGACCACGGATGCCAGCCTTCGGGGCTGGGGCGCAGTCACACAGGGAAGAAATTTCCAAGGACTGTGGTCAAATCAGGAAATTTCGCTTCACATAAATATTCTAGAGCTAAGGGCCATTTACAATGCCCTAAGCCAAGCAAGGCCCCTGCTTCAGAACCAGCCGGTACTGATCCAATCAGACAACATCACGGCGGTCGCCCATGTAAACAGACAGGGCGGCACAAGAAGCAGGAGGGCAATGGCAGAAGCCACAAGGATTCTCCGATGGGCGGAAAATCATGTGTTAGCACTGACAGCAGTGTTCATTCCGGGAGTGGACAACTGGGAAGCAGACTTCCTCAGCAGGCACGACCTCCACCCGGGAGAATGGGGACTTCATCCAGAAGTCTTCCAAATGCTGGTAAACCGGTGGGAAAGACCACAGGTGGACATGATGGCGTCCCGCCTCAACAAAAAGCTAAAAAGATATAGCGCCAGGTCAAGGGACCCTCAGGCGATCGCTGTGGACGCTCTAGTAACACCGTGGGTGTACCAGTCGGTTTATGTGTTTCCTCCTCTGCCTCTCATTCCCAAGGTACTGAGAAAAGGGCATTCCGGAGGAAGTCATCCCTACCCTGATCAAAGCCAGGAAGGATGTCACTGCAAAACATTATCACCGCATTTGGCGGAAATATGTTGCTTGGTGTGAGGCCAGGAAGGCCCCAACGGAAGAATTTCAACTGGGTCGATTCCTGCATTTCCTGCAAGCAGGGGTGACGTTGGGCCTCAAATTGGGATCCATTAAGGTCCAGATTTCGGCCCTGTCGATTTTCTTCCAGAAAGAACTGGCTTCACTGCCTGAAGTTCAGACTTTTGTCAAAGGAGTTCTGCGTATTCAGCCTCCTTTTGTGCCCCCAGTGGCACCTTGGGATCTCAATGTGGTTTTGGAGTTCCTGAAATCACATTGGTTTGAACCACTTAAGACTGTGGATTTGAAATATCTCACGTGGAAAGTGGTCATGCTGTTGGCTCTGGCTTCGGCCAGGCGTGTGTCAGAATTGGCGGCTTTGTCCTATAAAAGCCCTTATCTGATTTTCCATATGGATAGGGCAGAGTTGAGGACTCGTCCTCAGTTTCTCCCGAAGGTGGTATCAGCGTTTTCACTTGAACCAGCCTATTGTGGTGCCTGCGGCTACTAGGAACTTGGAGGATTCCAAGTTACTGGACGTAGTCAGGGCCCTGAAAATTTATGTTTCCAGGACGGCTGGAGTCAGGAAAACTGACTCGCTGTTTATCCTGTGTGCACCCAACAAACTGGGTGCTCCTGCTTCTAAAAACAAACTGAATAACCCCTTGCGCTATTTAATTAGAGGCAACATGACATGAATACACTCAATAGAATAATTATAAGATAATTTTAATATCTATAAAATCAATCATGTATAGGTTACATAGACATAATCATAAAAAATTTAGTTAATTAGTATGCGCATACAAGTAAAAGAGCTGAATGCTAAACCTACTAATTGAGCATAAGAGGTGGATCATATAGCTACTAGTGACCACATAGGGCTAATTCAATAATCATAAGTTGACAATGTCCTTATTTTTGTTCTCAGAATAGGACAGTCCCATTAGATGTGCTCATAGATATTTCATGATTAAATATCATGTGGTGTGATAAAAATAAATATGGAGCCTTTGTTTAGGTATATACCAATAAATGAGTTTAACCAATTGCTCATATATATGAATAGTTCTTTACATGTGGAAAAGCTATCCAGAATACATGGAGGAAATTTGTATATCACCCGGGGCTTGGTGCACAGCAAGCACCTGTAGAAGAAAGCTCCCGTCTTCCACAGTCCGTAAGTGGCGTCCTCCGTCTCCCACTGTGTCTGGCTCTCGTGCACACACCTTTGATGGCTTTGAGAGAGAGAGGTTGGTCCGGCTCCCGGAGCTCTGCGATCAGCGCCTGCGGTATTAGTATTTTAAGTGCTCCTGCTTCTAAGCAGACTATCGCGTGCTGGATTTGTAGCACTATTCAGCTGGCGCATTCTGCGGTGGGACTACTGCAGCCTAAATCTGTAAAAGCCCATTCCACAAGGAAGGTGGGCTCATCTTGGGCGGCTGCCCGAGGGGTCTCGGCTTTACAACTTTGCCGAGCTGCTACTTGGTCAGGGGCAAACACGTTTGCAAAATTCTACAAATTTGATATCCTGGCTGAGGAGGACCTGGAGTTCTCTCATTCGGTGTTGCAGAGTCGTCCGCACTCTCCCGCCCGTTTGGGAGCTTTGGTATAATCCCCATGGTCCTTACGGAGTCCCCAGCATCCACTAGGACGTCAGAGAAAATAAGAATTTACTCACCGGTAATTCTATTTCTCGTAGTCCGTAGTGGATGCTGGGCGCCCATCCCAAGTGCGGATTGTCTGCAATACTTGTAAATAGATATTGATACACAAATCGGGTTGTTATTGCGAGCCATCTGTTCAGAGGCTCCGTTGTTATCATACTGTTAACCGGGGTTCCTATCACGAGTTATATGGTGTGATTGGTGTGGCTGGTATGAGTCTTACCCGGGATTCAAAATCCTTCCTTATTGTGTCAGCTGTTCCGGGCACAGTGTCCTTACTGAGGCTTGGAGGAGGGTCATAGGGGGAGGAGCCAGTGCACACCAGATAGACCTAAATCTTTCTTTAGATGTGCCCAGTCTCCTGCGGAGCCGTCTATTCCCCATGGTCCTTACGGAGTCCCCAGCATCCACTACGGACTACGAGAAATAGAATTACCGGTGAGTAAATTCTTATTTTTACTTACCGGTAAAAAAAATTCTCGTAGTCCGTAGTGGATGCTGGGCGCCCGTCCCAAGTGCGGACTTCTTCTGCAATACTTGTATATAGTTATTGCTTAAATAAGGGTTATGTTGTGGTTGCATCAGGGTTGATCTGATGCTCCGTTGTTGTTCATACTGTTAACTGGGTAAGTTTATCACAAGTTACACGGTGTGATTGGTGTGACTGGTATGAGTCTTGCCCTGGATTCCAAAATCCTTTCCTTGTACTGTCAGCTCTTCCGGGCACAGTTTCTCTAACTGAGGTCTGGAGGAGGGACATAGAGGGAGGAGCCAGTGCACACCAGTATCCAAATTCTTTCTTAAAGTGCCCTGTCTCCTGCGGAGCCCGTCTATTTCCCATGGTCCTTACGGAGTCCCCAGCATCCACTACGGACTACGAGAAATAGATTTACCGGTAAGTAAAATCTTATTTTATATATATATATATATATATATATATATATATATATATGTTTTTTGTATGCAGGATAATACTGGAAGCCTGGAAAAACCATGTTGCAATACAAGGGCTGCAAACACATTTGTGTTTTTGCATGCATGATAAATACGTCTGCTTTTGCATGTAGCCACAAATGCTGGGCAACGTAATTTTTACACTACTATTCAGATTTCAGTCTGGACACACCCACCCACATCTTAATCTGACCCAATTGCAGTGTAACATGGTTTTACCAAGGTGCCAAGTTACAGTACATGCTTGTTTTTTTTGCTTTGCTCCCAACTCAGCCCCAGTATATACTTAGGGACATATCCTATTAGCCCCTATCCTATTAGGTTCTATTAGCCGTTAAATGGGCCAGAAAAAATGGGCTTATATCACTATTTTAGCCTGATGGTGGGTATGGGCTATCCTTTTTGAGCGTACAGTTTTCCTGTGAGGCAGCCTGAGCGCTCCCTTCCCTGTGGGTAGTTGTTGAACGTCCCATGGACACTGTGTTCCTCCCCTCACTCTCTGTCATGCGAGGTTTTGTACCTTTTCCTTCTGGTTTGTTTTCTTGTTCTAACAGTTTTCACTGGGTTACTGGTACTCCTTACCGGTCTCTTAAAGAGTACAGACATTATGGGGTTACTTTTTAAAGGTACAGTTTAATTTAAGTGTCAGTGCCGGCTCCAGCCCCAACCTGCAATCCCATGATCCAGTGTCGCCCAGCCTTCTGAAGAGAAAAGTAATCAGTGGAAAGTGACCAAAAATCCTATTATTTAAAAGAGGAAAATGGTTAAGAAAGAAAGATTACTGAGGTAATTAGCATCATGTTAGTACATTGGGTTTAATTGCCCTGGATAAAAATAAGTCGATTACGTCACTGTGAGGAAAGTGTATGGACAGGATTACAAGTGGCAACCCCACTTCCTCAACTATACATGACCTAATGACCGTATATAAAAGCTCCCTGACATGGAGAGTTTGAACCATGATAAAGTTGGTAGAACAACAAAACACGTAAGTGGGCTCTCTCCACATTCAGAGCAACGGAAAAAACTACTTGTACAGCGCCTCACCCAAATATATGAATATATAAACTGAAACAACAATATAAATAAATATAAAAAGAAACTCCTGAGACACTGCGCTTGCCACAGACCACTATGTGAAGATGGATGGAAATACTGGAAAACAACAAAAGTGGCCGCGCTGTGTGTCAGGAGTTTTGTAAAAACAGAGAGCACAACGTGTATGAAAGGTTTAAATATTTAATATCATAAAAGTCAATCAATTAATAAAATTGAGTGCACACCTATATCTGTCTCAGGTGATGAATCAAATCCAATTTAACAGTGCAAAGAAGAAAGATGTAAACACGAATGAGCACAGTTCCAGATAATATGCTCTATCATTCACCGGATAGATAATAATGCATGTAATACCTCTCCAGAATGGGCTGGTGTAATTAGCCGAGCATCCCCGGCTAATGAGTCCTGCGTTGCCCACTGTACTGCACAGATGAGAGGATTTATCGAGTACCCGGTGTTAGACACCTGCCGCTGTAGATGAGTGTATGGCAGTCTCTTGTTTCCGTGGTGGCTGCCCGGCGGAGAGTGACGAGCCGCAGCGGTGAGATGAAATGCGGCTTCTTGTGATAATGAGCCGGTGACGCGTTTCGTCACGGTCACGTGACTTTATCAAAGGTACCTTTGATAAAGTCACGTGACCGTGACGAAACGCGTCAGGACTCCGCCTTCTGCACGCCTGGTCCAGGTGAACAATCCCTGTGCAACTCACATCGCTGCACCCTTATCAGCGCTCACCGGCTCCTGTGTGATTCCCGTGGTCCAGATATCGCCTCCGCTCCCAGGGGTCCGTCTGCAGCCTTCACTGCTAAAGATCCTCCAGCTCCCTGCTGTGCTGTCAGTCAATCACTCTCCCAGTGGCAAACAAGTGGATTCCCAGAGTCTTGCAAGAGGTTACCCTGTCTGCCTGCTTCAACCACACAGACTTTGGAGGATTCTACTAACATCAGCTGTTCGTTTGCTCTGCTATAAACTTAACCCATTCATCACCATTGTCGTCTGCTGCAGTTTCACAGTGATCTTCAGAACTCGCAAGTCACCCATTTCAGTATAATATTTTCTGTGTTGCTACAATCAAGGACAATTCTTCACAGCCTTTCAGTTAAATTTCTAAACTTCATTACAAGTCTCTACAGTTACTTATTTATGTCTGCATTATCCAGTTAACACACTTTACAGTTCAGCATCAAATCTTGTTTCTTTTGGACAATTCATCATTCATTCACAAGCCTGCTTAAAACTCAGTTCTATGAACATTTCCTCAATGTATCTTTAAGATTGATTCTGCTTATCATTTCTACCACTTTATGCAATACGTCAGTTTATCTATGGTGATTTATAATTTGTCATTTAACTCCTTACTGGAATTGTTGCTTACAATAAATATATGAAACGGAACTTTCTTCGTCCTCCCTGCTTTCATCATACCCCAGCACCTACACCTTTGGTTGGTCCAGGGTTAACGGATTCACAAAAACACCCGGCCCTGACAGTAAGCACTGGCCACATGGATCAGTCAGGTGACCAATTCGCAGGAGGCGGTGCTACGAGAGACATCCTTTCCCATCTGGAAAATCAGGAGTCTATACAGACACAAATAGTTCAGTTTATGCAAACTATGGCAGATCATTTGGAGGTTCTTCATACGGCTATAAAGACGTCTCAAGTCCAAGTCCCAACTCCGGTTGTTTCGGCTACCACAGCGGTTTCTCCTGTGACGCTGCCTATGTCCCGTTTGCAGTTACCCTCTTCGAGTAAGTTTGACGGGACTCCAAAGCTTTGCAGAGGATTTCCGCTAGTTTCCCATCAGCCCGTTCTAAGGTCGCATATATTATTGCCCTCCTGTCCGGTCAGGCTTTGGAGTGGGCGTCGCCATTATGGGAGAGGGGAGATCCTATTCTCTCTAATTACAAAGAGTTCGTATCATCCTTCCGGAAAATCTTCGATGAACCAGGCAGAACCACCTCAGCATCTTTGGAGATTCTCCGTCTACGTCAAGGTTTACGTCCTGTCAGTCAATATATTATTCAGTTTCGCACGTTGTCTTCAGAGTTAAACTGGAATGAGGAGGCCCTGATCGCGGCGTTTTGGAATGGACTTTCAGAGAAAATCAAGGATGATTTAACCATTCGGGATGTGCCAACTAAGCTGGATGAATTGATTTCTATCTGTAATAAACTTGACCTACGCTACAGAGAGCGATGTTTAGAGAAATCCAAGGCAGAGCGATCTAGTCCGCGCTATCATCCTAGGCCTCGACAAGATTCTTCATCTCAGTCTCCTGTAACGACAGAAGAACCTATGCAGATCGGGCGCTCTCGCCTCACAGAGGAGGAACGAATTCGTCGTCGACAGGGTAACCTCTGCATGTACTGCGGGTCCTCCGAACATTTAGTTAAGTTTTGCAAACTCCGGCCGGGAAACTCTCGCTCCTAGCTTATTCAAGAGAGGTTAAGCTAGGAGTTACTTTGGAATCACGTTCTGGGAAAGAGCCGACTTTGCCTATTCATTTGGAAGTTCCAAGTTCTACAGTGAAAGTTTCAGCTCTCCTAGATTCCGGTGCAGCCGAGAACTTCATCACCTCAGCCTTTGTCATACGATCTAAAGTTCAAACTATGCCTCTGGGAGCGGCAGTTGCTGTTACAGCAGTGGATGGAAGTCGAATTCCAGATGGTATAATTACTCATCGAACCGTATGTCTCAAGATGAAAGTAGGTGTGCTCCATTCCGAATATATTTCCTTCTTCGTGATTCCCAAAGCCTCTCATGATGTGATACTTGGATTACCTTGGCTACAGAAACATAATCCACAATTTAATTGGCAAACCATGGAAGTTCTTTCGTGGGGTAAATCCTGTACCCAGGACTGTTTAGCTTCAATTATACCTCTCCGGTCAGTTAGTCTTCCCGACTTACCCTCAGTCTATCAATCCTTTGTGGATGTTTTCAGTAAACAAGCGGCAGACTCCTTACCCCCTCATCGCGAATGGGACTGCCCAATCGTTTTGGTACCGGGCAAAACACCTCCTAGGGGGCGAATTTATCCGCTATCCATCCCAGAGACTCAAGCTATGTCTGATTATATACAAGAGAATTTAACCAAAGGATTTATCAGACCATCTTCTTCACCTGCAGGAGCCGGATTCTTCTTCGTTAAGAAGAAAGATGGTGGGTTACGACCATGCATAGATTACCGTGGACTTAATGAGATCACTGTGAAAAACAAGTACCCATTACCATTAATTCCAGAATTATTTGACCGGGTAAAGGGAGCTACTGTGTTTACAAAATTAGATCTTCGAGGGGCCTACAATTTAATCCGCATCCGTGCAGGGGACGAATGGAAGACTGCCTTTTATACCCGGGATGGGCATTACGAATACCTTGTAATGCCTTTTGGTCTTTGTAATGCGCCTGCAGTTTTCCAAAGCTATGTGAATGAACTTTTTCGTGATCTTCTCTACAAGTGTCTAGTAATGTACTTGGATGATATCTTAATATTCTCCAAGGATCTGAAGTTTCACCGTCACCAAGTTAAAGAGGTACTGACACGTCTGAGGAAAAATCGACTATATTGTAAGTTGGAGAAGTGTACTTTTGAAGTATCCTCCATACCGTTCCTTGGTTACATCATTTCCGGATCAGAGCTATGTATGGATCCTGTAAAGGTACAAGCTATCCGAGACTGGTCCACTCCTACGACTCTCAAGGGGATTCAGCGATTCCTTGGCTTTGCTAATTTCTATAGGAGATTCATTAAGAATTACTCTACATTGGCTGCTCCCATCACAGCCTTGACTCGCAAGGGAGCAAATCCTATGAACTGGTCTTCTGAAGCAATCAGAGCCTTCTCTGATTTAAAACAAGCCTTTGTGTCAGCCCCCATTCTTCGACAGCCAGATTTGAACCGTCCCTTTCTACTGGAGGTGGACACATCTACGGAAGCAGTAGGAGCTGTGTTGTCACAAGTCTTTGAAGATAAAAAAAGTCCAACCCTGCGGATATTTCTCCCGTAAGTTCCTACCGGCTGAACGTAATTATGCAATTGGGGAGCAGGAATTACTTGCCATCAAGTTGGCATTTGAGGAGTGGAGATACCTTCTAGAGGGAGCACAACATCGCATTACAGTATATACCGATCATAAGAATCTTCTATATCTGCAGTCAGCTCAGTGTTTGAATCCACGATAAGCTCGATGGGCGCTTTTCTTCACACGATTCAATTTCAAGCTCACCTATCGTCCAGGGTATCAGAACAAAAAGGCAGATGCCCTTTCTCGATCCTTCAATTCTTCTGAATTAAATGATGCTACCACGAATCAAGCCATTGTGAGTCCTACGTCCTTTTTAATGACTCGAACTTCTCCGGTTCCTCTGCCTGGCAAAACCTTTGTCGCCACAAATCTTCGAAAACGACTGCTTACTTGGGCTCACTCTTCATCCTTTATGGGTCATCCTGGGGTTCTAAAGACTCTCAAATTTATTCAACAGTCTTACTGGTGGCCACGTCTTAAAGCCGATGTTCAAGAGTTTATAGCAGCATGTCCTAAATGTGCCCAACATAAGAGTCCAAGGGGTTCTCCGCCAGGTTTGTTACATCCATTATCCAAACAACCGTGGACTCATATCTCAATGGATTTCGTGACCGATTTACCTCCATCAAAAGGGCGGAATACCATTTGGGTGATAGTGGATCGATTTTCGAAAATGGCGCATTTCATTCCATTAACTGGATTACCATCAGCCCCTTCACTAGCCAGATTGTTCATTTCTGAGATCTTCAAGTTGCATGGCCTTCCTCGAGAGATCATCTCTGATCGGGGAACACAGTTTGTAGCCAAGTTTTGGAGGTCGCTTTGTTCATCTTTAAACATTAAGTTGAATTTTTCTTCGGCATATCATCCTCAGACAGATGGACAAACTGAGAGAGTAAATCAAGATCTTGAAACCTTTCTCCGGCTATACATATCGTCCTCACAGGATGATTGGGTTGACTACCTTCCATTGGCAGAATTCGCTCATAATAATCTCTTTCATTCGTCTTCAGAATCTACGCCATTTTCTACTAACTTTGGTTTTCATCCTCGTGTGCCAGAGTTCCATCTGTTGCCAGCCCTAGAGGTTCCAGCAGCAGATCAAGAGCTTCAACGTTTATCTAGAATCTGGAGTTGTGTGCGCAAGTCGTTGGTCAAATCTTCTGCTCATTATAAATCTTTCGCAGATAGAAAACGTAAGGCTGTACCAAACTACAAGGTAGGAGACCAAGTTTGGATTTCTACTCGCAATCTTAAGTTCAAAGTTCCTTCTAAGAAATTTGCTCCCAAGTTTATTGGCCCATTTCCCATTGTAAAGGTACTCAATCCTGTGTCATACAAAGTCAAGTTGCCACCGTCTTTGAAAATTCCTAACGCCTTTCATACATCGTTATTGAAACCTTTGATTCTCAATAAGTTTCGTACTACCCTGTCCAAACCTCCTAAAGTTCACTCTTTGCAGGATGAGGAATTTGAGGTTAAGAAGATTGTGGACTTGCGTCGCCGATATGGACGTCTGCAGTTTTTGGTCGACTGGAAGGGTTATGGTCCAGAGGAGAGGTCCTGGGTTTTTGCCGAAGATGTTCATGCTCCAAGACTGGTACAGAAATTCTCTTCCAAGAATCCTGATAAAGCTCAAAGGTGTCCGGAGACCACCCTTAAAGGAGGGGGTACGGTCACGAACCGATCTCTCACCTCTGCGGGTTCTGGGGTTCGTCCGTTGCCGGTGCGGTTGCTCGCGGTGCTGTGCGGCCGTGTGGGGGCGCGGCGTGGTCGGTGGCGCAGGTGGTGCGGGGGCTGGGGGTGCGGGGACCAGGTGGCCAGGGGCACCGCTGTGTGTCTGCAGTATAGGAGGCGGCCATGTTGGAGACCAAATAAGCAATACAGAGCACTTGTGAAAACACCTGTGGGTAAGTGTAAGCCAATCCCGTGCTTGTGCTGCCTTTAAGTAGGCTGGGATTATGCTACTCTGGGCCAGTTCTTTGTTATATCTACGCTATACCCTAGCTCTGTGCTCTCTCCGTGCATTCCTGTGTGATTCCCGTGGTCCAGATATCGCCTCCGCTCCCAGGGGTCCGTCTGCAGCCTTCACTGCTAAAGATCCTCCAGCTTCCTGCTGTGCTGTCAGTCAATCACTCTCCCAGTGGCAAACAAGTGGATTCCCAGAGTCTTGCAAGAGGTTACCCTGTCTGCCTGCTTCAACCACACAGACTTTGGAGGATTCTACTAACATCAGCTGTTCGTTTGCTCTGCTCTAAACTTAACCCATTCATCACCATTGTCGTCTGCTGCAGTTTCACAGTGATCTTCAGAACTCGCAAGTAACCCATTTCAGTATTATATTTTCTGTGTTGCTACAATCAAGGACAATTCTTCACAGCCTTTCAGTTAAATCTCTAAACTTCATTACAAGTCTCTACAGTTACTTATTTATGTCTGCATTATCCAGTTAACACACTTTACAGTTCAGCATCAAATCTTGTTTCTTTTGGACAATTAATCATTCATTCACAAGCCTGCTTAAAACTCAGTTCTATGAACATTTCCTCAATGTATCTTTAAGATTGATTCTGCTGATCATTTCTACCACTTTATGCAATACGTCAGTTTATGTATGGTGATTTATAATTTGTCATTTAACTCCTTACTGGAATTGTTGCTTACAATAAATATATGAAACTGAACTTTCTTCGTCCTCCCTGCTTTCATCATACCCCAGCACCTACACCTTTGGTTGGTCCAGGGTTAACGGATTCACAAAAACACCCGGCCCTGACAAAGGGCTGCTGCTGGTAAAGTCTTAGAGACTTTCCAGCGTGCAGCTCCATCACCCCCAAGGCTTCTTCCTAACTGTGAATCACACACAGGCCGCCATCTCTGGGATCGCGGGGTCGCAGACAAGGGGGAGGTAAGGGGCTCCTGTGCCGCACTTTACCGCGATCCAGCGCGGCCGTAGGAGGCGGGCCGCACGCTGGCGTGGGCACGGATTACTGGGCAGCTTGCTCCACTAGCCACCAGGGTATTATTTAGGGCACTGGTCAGGGGAATTTAGTACAATTCCCCCGTTTTATGTTCTGCCCGCACACCCGGTGGGGATGCCAGCAGGGGGAGCAGGCCAGACCTGAGGCCCCTCCCCCCAGCCCCAGGGTGCCATTTCTACAATGTTCCCGCTCTGGAGCTTGAGCCTTGCTGTTCCTGGGACTGCTGGGGCAAATCCTTCTCTGTGGAACCGCCTGACTGCCAGTGCTGTGCTTCCTACAGGACACTTGAGTATTCTACCTGTCACTGGGACTGTGTTAGTTAAGAAAGAGTGCATACCTTCAGGGTTGTGTGGTGCAAACACCCTGTGATATACATCCAGTGCTTACTGTGTTTGTTATATCTATAGTTATCACATATAGCCATACTGAGTATTACTTTGTATTGCTAGTCCAGTGCAGTTTATGGTACATAATTTCTGCATGGTACACTTGTGACTAAATATGTGTGTGTGCATGTAGCTGCTGCGTGGTTGCCTTATTGCAGGGTATTTCACTCAGCGTGCTATTCCTATATTGCTATACCTGAGGGGGCCAAGTGTTTCAGGTTTTTCTATTTTCATTGTAGGATTATATCAGAAGATATACTGTCGGGGTATTTTTGCTTGTGATTTATAGTCACCATATATTCTATATCTATTGAACCTCCGGTCTGTGCCGTCAGAGTTCTTGCTAGGTATAGTGCTGCTACACCTTGTACCGGGTTGCCCATTATTGTGCACATAGGGGGTAATTTTGAGTTGATCGCAGCAGCAAGTTTGCTAGCAATTGGGCAAAACCATGTGCACTGCAGGGGAGGCAGATATAACATGTGCAGAGAGAGTTAGATTTGGGTAGGTTATTTTGTTTCTGTGCAAGGTAAATACTGGCTGCTTTATTTTTACACTGCAATTTAGATTTCAGTTTGAACACACCCCACCCAAATCTAACTCTCTCTGCACATGTTATATCTGTCCCCCTGCAGTGCACATGGTTTTGACCAACTGCTAACAAATTTGCTGCTACGATCAACTCAGAATTAGGCCCATAGTTATGTCTGCTACACGTGGCAATGATGTTGGGGCCTCTCCCACACTGCGTGGTTGTAAGGCCGCTGACGCAACGGAGGATAATTTAGCAGCTGAGAGTTCAGGTTCAGGGGGTTCATTACCCCCCAGTGGGTCAGTAGCGCTTGGGGCATCACAGGATCCGCCTTGGGCTACATTCTCCACATTTCTAAGCACGCTTGTGACTAAATTGACGCCCCCTGTGGGACCACCTGTGCCACTGCAGCAGTTTATGGTCCCTGCTGTGAACCCGCCATGGGCGGATCAGCTTTTCACTCAACTGCAGCATTTGAACCGATCTATGACTAAATCTAAGTCTCACTCTCTCCCGCCTAAGACTAAGTCGTCTTCTAAACGGACCATTACCTCCTCCTAATCCACGACTTTAACCGGCACGTCCTCTGAGGAGGACGGTGCATATACTGACCCCGCTGACACTGACACTGATGTTTCAGATGGGGAAGGGAAGTCATCCGTGGATGTCCCGGATTTGATTGAGGCGATTCGGCTCATTCTTTAAGTGTCTGATGATTCTGAGCCTGAAACTGTCTCCAAGAAACCGGATAGGTTTAAGCGTAAGAAGGTGGTTAAACCGGTTTTACCCTACTCTAAACACCTGGTTGACATACGTCAGGAATCCTGGGAAAATCCAGGGACAAGGTTTACACCGAATAAGAGACTGTTACCTCGCTATCCTCTCTCTGCGGAGGTGTGTAAAAATTGGGAAACCCTACCGCCTGTTGATTCTCATGTGGCGCGTATGGTTGTTTACTCTGCTCTGCCAGTAACTACCGTCACCTCTCTGAAGGAACCGACGGATAGACGTGTGGAGGGCTGTTTAAAAGCGATTTATACCCTAACGGGGGCTGTGCATAGCCCAACAATTGCAGCGACTTGGGCTGTTGAGGCGTGGGCTCAGGAACTTGAGGCGGAACTGCCTTCCAACGTATCTGAGCATGCTCGACAATGTCTCTCGTATATTGCCACGGCTTCTCTGTACCTTAAAGAGGCGGCCTCCGATGCCGGGGTGCTTGCGGCCAAGGCTGCTACTGCGACCGTCTTGGCCAGACGTATCCTTTGGTTGAGATCCTGGTCGGTGGATATGGATTCCAAGAAAACCCTGGAGGTGATTCCTTTCAAAGTAGACATTCTCTTTAGAGAAGACCTAAATAAGATTGTGGCTGATCTGGCTACGGCTAAACCAGCTTGCCTACCTAGTACGGCTCCTTCCGCACAGAAGTCTAAAAGTACTTTCCCTCGTCCCTTTCGTACTCCAGGTAAAGCAAAAGGTCAGGCATACCCAAAGCAAGCTCGTGCTTCCAGACCAAACAAGCCCAGACCAATGCGTGCCTGGGCTGCCCGTCAGCCAGCTTCCAAAACTGACAAGCCTGCTGCATGACGGGGCGGGCCTCCCTCTGGGGGATCCCAAGGTGGGAGGCCGACTTCTAGGTTTTGCCCAGGAATGGTTGAAGACCACTTCAGATACCAGGGCGAGGGAAGTCGTCGCTCGAGGTTACGCCATACCCTTCAAGAATCGTCCCCTGCAGTGGTTTTGCCTGACAGATGTGCCTCTGGATCCGGCAAAAGCAAACATGTTGCACTCAGTGGTACATTCCCTCCTGGTCACAGGAGTGGTGGTACAGGTGCCTCTGGCTCATTGAGGCAAGGGGTACTATTTCACGCTGTTTCTAGTCCCGAAACCGAACGGGTCCTCGCGGCCCATTCTCAATCTGAAGTCCTTGAACAAGCATGTGCGGGTCTCCAAGTTTCGTATGGAAACTTTGCGCTCTATTGTTCTGGCCATGGAGCCTGGGGACTATATGGTCTCCCTGGACATACAGGATGCCTACCTGCATATTCCTATTGCGGTTTCTCATCAACAGTACCTGCGGTTTGCAGTGGGCAACCTTCATTACCAATTTTGGGCGTTACCCTTTGGTTTGACAACGGCTCCCCGAGTTTTCACCAAAGTAATGTCGGGCATGACGGCTACACTCTGCCGTCAAGGGGTCAGGATCCTACCATACTTGGACGATTTGTTGATCCTGGCAAATTCCCCAGAACTTCTCCTGTGTCCTCTCAATCTGACGGTCCAGTGCATGACAGCCCACGGGTGGCTGATCAACTGGAAGAAATCCTCCCTGGTTCCTGCTCGGAGCATGTTACATCTGGGAGCGTTATTGGACACTCACAGCCAACGGTTGTTCCTGTCTCAGGAGAAAGTCCTGAAGCTTCAGGACAGGATTCGATGCTTCCTATCTCGTCCGCAAGTGTCGATACATTCGGCAATGCAAGTACTGGGTCTCATGGTTTCGGCTTTCGACATGGTGGAGTAGGCTCAGTTCCACTCTTGCCCTCTGCAGAAGTTAATTCTGACCAAGTGGGATGGCCTGCCTCACCGGATAAGATCTCACATGATCTCTTTATCTCCGGAGGTCCGCCTGTCACTGAGCTGGTGGCTGCAGGACCATCAATTGAGCAGGGGCCATCCGTACTGGATATCCGACTGGGTCCTCCTGACAACGAATGCCAGTCTGAGGGGTTGGGGCGCGGTGTTGGAACAACACTCTCTTCAGGGTCGGTGGACCAAAGAGGAGTCTACTTCCGATAAGTATTCTGGAACTGCGGGCAGTGTTCAATGCATTGACACTGGCCCAGCATCTCATTCAGAACAGACCTGTTCAGGTGCAATCGGACAACGCCACCACGGTGGCGTACATAAATTATCAGGGCGGCACACGAAGCCACATGGCAATGAGGGAAGTATCAAGAATTCTTCAGTGGGCAGAACGCCATCTGCCAGCCATATCAGCAGTGTTCATTCCGGGCGTTCTGAACTGCTAGGCGGACTATCTCAGTCGTCAGGACGTGCACGCCGGAGAATGGAGTAACATCCAGAGGTGTTTCAACTTCTCGTGGACAAGTGGGGCCTCCCAGATGTGGACCTTGATAAAGCTAAATATTTATCGTATATAATACCCTTTATGAGGTCTAAGAACACTGTACGCTATTTATGTATGAAGTACCGTAAGGGTACGTTAGTTGCGTAACAATCGCTTTGCCGTGATCGAGACGCTCAAGCGTCACGTTCACTCACGGCCAAGAGATCACAGGCAGGCACGTTATTGGCTGTTAACTAAAGTAATGATTCTCTATAGCGTAGCTAACGCTCGGGACCACGAGGAGATCACCAGCGGAGCTGACGCTCACTATATTAAACCTTTGTATCTAAACCATAAACAGTGTATTGTGCAGTAAAACCTTAGTGTAATATTAGAGAGTAAATGCAACACAGTATAACCTTATTACCTTAAAAGCTGTTTGAGCGTCACCGACGCTCTGAGAATACTTAATACTATAAGAAACACACAGATACCGTGCTCAGGGTCCAACGCCTAAAATATATATTATGAATGCTATACTTGCAAAAGAGTTAAACACAATACAAGTCATACACTACAATATAACATAGACTACCTAACCAGATAACTACACAGTAAATACAATACAATTAAGTTTAAGAGAAAAATGAGAGACAGAGAAGAGAGAGAGAGATATGGCCCACAATAACAAAAGAGAAACAGTATGATTACGGAGAAAAACTTACGCACAAGGGGAAACGATCGCATGCGCCTCGATATCCAGCTCCCGATTATCAGCAATGAGAACCGTTGAAGAGAGTGAACTGGATATGGTCGGCCTGCCTATTTATGCCCCACACACAATACAATTCAATGGTCCCTACAATCTCATTGTTCATTGGACACAGGAATTCGGCTTCGCATTATAACAAAAGGTCATAGGTTGATTCATACAGGTGGGCTGTGACTATTTCCAACTGCTCAGGTGGGAGGGAAACTGGGTTTCCCGCCGCATGGGTAATAAAGTGCAAATAAAGTAAATGTTCATAAACTTCTTATGTCCATAACTATTCGCACGAGCGATTGATCTGCTTCAAACCAACACCGGAATATTTCTAATTAAATATTCTTCCGATGGATATTAAACACCACTGTATTACTCCTGTCTGACCCTTCGTATCAAACAAAGAGGGATTTCTCTGTTCATGAACATTCTATATTAACCAAACTTTCAGAATCTATCAAAGGGACCATGATCTACAAAATACATTATTAGTGAAAATATGTAATGATTGAGTCGCACGCTATGATCGCATAAACTCTACCGTAAATACGCATACCATGCGCCTGCGGGTGCCCGCGACTGTGAGTATGCGCACGTACGGGAGAGCGTACGCATGCGCAGCACGGACCAGTATGAGGTGCAAATATGGCAGTGTGTGTAGAGATATTTTTCTGACTTTGACAGTCCACCCTTTGGCAGTCAATAATAACTGCCACTTTCTAAAACATTTCAAAAGGAGAAAAATATATGTCAGGGGTTAATTCATTTCCATGGTTGGGTAAGGGAGGAGTGAGGAGTAGGTGGGAAGAGGGTATGACCTAGTGAGATAGCAGAAGCATGTGTGTATGAGTCCATGTTTTGGGGGTCATGTATCATCGTGCCGTACGTGTTGTAAATCAAGCTTCGAGGTATTGCGAAGTATACATTTGAATTCCTTCTTATCCCGTGGTACGGGTCTGTGGATGGGCTGTCAAACTTTACCGAGCTCTTTTCGGTTTTGGTTGTAACAAAATGGGGAAGCACATTTTAGTTGATGATACATGAATGGGGGAGATATGTGATTGCTGGTATCTGTGCCTGTATTCCCTATCGACTATGTGTGTCATTACCTGAGGGTTGTAGAAATGAAGAAAAGACATAATTACGGTAAATGCGGTGGTATTCTATGTCAGGTTAATGTACAGTCGTCGATTGAGGTTTTGTTCGGTATCAGTTGAAAGTCGTCTTCTTTGCGCTGTTTTGCCCATTAGGTGCGAGCAAAAAGCTTTGTCAATGCCAATAGATTTACAAAAATGTTGGGCTAGCGTGAGTTTAAGAATTCTAGGGAAACTGGGGATCCATGGCAAAGTTCATCAAATGTCCGTATCTAAAGTGGTCAAAACTTCTTCTTTGGTCAATCCGTTGTCTGTATAGTGTCTTGTCAACTTCCTCGTCCAAGGGGGTCTTTTTATCTTGGAGAAAAACAGAAAAACAGGTGAAAGAAACGGACCGTAGAAATCGCATTTTCATCACATCATTGTTTCTACATTTGGGTCATAAATCAAGTCCAGGTTAATTACAGTTTCCTCACTCCTTAAACTCATTACCCTAGTACGATGATTGCACTTCATTAAAGCCTGACCGCATCTAAATATCAATCCAATCGATATGACAACACCTAAGATACATAGGAGAAACTTCCCAACATCCATTATGACTCCTTGAGCCCAGTCTCCTAAACCAGAAAACCAATTTCGCGGGTTCAACCATGACACCCAACCAGTCAGCTCATTACCTACAGCAGCAAGAGTGAGATTGTGTCTCCTGCGAAATTCCCACTTCAATTGGAGAATATCGTCCATCTTTTGGTCTATGACCTCGACCGGGTCCTCGGTGCTATTCGTAATATATGTGCAACATTTCACGCCGTATTGTGTTGCCAGTGTGACACAATATCCGCCTGTCACTGCTGTGAGGTAATTGAGAACCATTCTATGCTGTACCAGTTCTGTTTTGTAAGCCTGAAGTTCTCTTCCAGTGTACCTAAACGTGTCATCATACATTTCTGTGATATGATCTAACAAATTTGCGAGCGCCGATATCTATTTATAATTCAGCACTCCTCTAGCGGTGCGGGTGAAATCTAACGCGATTAAGAATTGAATCCCGGTGGATTCACTTATCAGATCAGAGGCCGGATGCTCTGTCTTCTCTATCAGGTGCCTTTTAACAACGTGCTCGTAATGGGTGTGAGTATAAGGAGCTTGGGCACCACGGTGTATGTCTTTCATTTTGTCATGTGATACAGTCATTACTTCAGGCAGTACTTTTCCAATATAACACAATCCTTCAGAGTTTGGGGCAAGCCACTTGTACGCCTTTCTCCCGCATATGAAATATGCATCATCGGGGAGAACATATGGGACGGAGTAGGACATAACCATATTACACACCTTCCATGTGAACTCTCCTAACCCTAATTCTTCCATCTGCTTAGTACACGTATCAGGTTGTACGATATGTGCACAGTATCCTGGTGATACCTCTCCAACTTTAGTAATCCTATTTCCTAAGGTATACCTATACCGGAAAGATTTTCCTCTACTGGCTATGTGGCGTACAAGCTCTGTATCTGTAGGCATTCTATCTGCTCTATGCGAAAAGGTCATGGTGTGGTTACTCCATGACACTTCCCAATTTCCCGGTTTTCGGGGATTGGAGATGTTGAAACATAATAGGGACCTATCCACATGGTATTGGTGGAGCTTCAAACTAGGAGGGCTGGAGATATTAAACCTCCGGTCCACCGGTCTCCCACCATTTAACTCAAGTACCTCCTCTATCGTTAAAGGAAATGGTACTAGCCCTGATTTGCTATGACCCTGAGGTACTTGAGAGCATACCCAACAATCTGTTTTGTTTAACACATTACCCACTTAGGAGTGATAGTCACTCAATGGATGCCGGTCCATATGGATGTTAAAACTGGATTGGCATTTCTTAATGCACCCATCCTCAATGACATTGTTACAGAGCCTACAGATACAGTTTTCTTCAGCTAACAATCCTTCACAATTCCTTCTATGGTCAATGCTATCGGATCGTTTTCTGATACTCGCCTTTGCTTGTTGATTATGTTGTTCTCGGAAAACTACGCTTCCATCTTTATCATCAGAACCCATTCCAGAACCTCTCTCGACCTCCATGGTACTCTCGCCGGAACAGACTGCTCTGGTCAACATCATGGTTAACAGGAAAATCCGGATCACAGTCTCTTGGGGCAAGTCCATCTTATAGGAGGAAACGGAGAAGAATGAGAAGGGGGAAAAAAAGAAATTTTAGGGAGAGGGGATGGGAAGTGGAGAAAAAACAATAAAAGGGAGTGGGGAGTCGACAACAGCTCTTGGTCTTGAGATTTTCACGGCTCAGGTGCCGCCTCAGTCCTCCTGGAACAGACACTCCAGTGATACAACCTCTACCGTCTGTTCCTTATCACGGGACTTCTCTGGATCAGCAACCTTCTTGCAGTGGGATGAATGAACCCAAGTCTCTCTCTCAGCAACCTTCAATGCTGTAGTGCTAGTCAATAAGACCTGGTATGGTCCTTCCCATCTGTCAATAAGGCAACCTGAGCGTAGAAAATTCCGTATCATTACATAATCCCCAGGTTCAATGTCATGACAATTACTATCTGGTAAATCAGGAATCACCAACTTCATATTATCATTTTGATTCCTTAACTGTTTACTCATGTTAATCAAGTATTTTACAGTTACTTCATTGTTACATTTCAAATCATCCTGAGGGTTAATCATGACATGCGGTTGTCGACCAAACAAGATTTCAAAAGGGGACAGATTAAGAGGGGACCTGGGAGTGGTTCTGATGCTGTACAGTACACTGGGTAAAGCTTCTGGCCATGTCAATCCTGTCTCTGCCATCACTTTACTCAATTTATTTTTAATAGTGCTGTTCACTCTTTCGACCTTCGCACTCGCCTGTGGACGGTACGGAGTGTGCAGCTTGCTATCAATTCCCATCAATTTACACATTCCTTGAAAGACATCACCTGTAAAATGGGTACCCCTATCACTTTCGATAATTCTAGGGATACCATATCTACATACAAATTCCTGCACAATTTTCTTCGCAGTAAACATAGCGGTATTTGTGGCCGCTGGAAATGCTTCAACCCAATTTGAGAAAACATCTATACAAACAAGTACATATTTCAAATTTCGACAAGGGGGTAATTGAATGAAGTCAATCTGTATTACCTGGAAAGGGCCGCCGGCAGGTGGGATATGGGATGGTTCTGTAGGTATTGCCTTTCCAATATTCTTTCTCAAACAGGTAAGGCATGACATTGCTCTTTTACCCGCATGAGAGGAGAATCCTGGGGCGCACCAATATGCTCTTACCAATTTGCACATCCCTTCCTTGCCTAGATGAGTCAGCCCGTGAGCTGCTTCAGCCAAACATGGAAGATATGCTCTGGGGGCCACTGGTTTACCATGTCCATCCGTCCAGAGTCCTGAGGACTCCTGGCCATATCCCTTTGCCTTCCAGACTGCCTTTTCCTGTGTGGAACACAAATTTTGCATCTCACACAACTTCTGTGTGTTGATGGTATTAAATACCATCAGTTGTGTGGTGTCTGTCTGTCTGGGGGTAGCGGCTGCTAACTTAGCTGCTTCGTCTGCTCGGCTGTTACCAAGCGATACTGGGTCTTGGCTATATGTATGTGCTTTACATTTGATAACAGCCACTCTGTCGGGTTCCTGTATCGCTGTTAGAAGCCTTTTTATGTGAGCTGCATGCGCTACTGGTGTACCAGCTGCCGTCATGAAATTTCTGAGGCGCCATAGGGCTCCGAAATCATGGACTACCCCGAATGCGTATCTAGAGTCGGTGTAGATATTGGCTGATTTGCCCTTAGCCAATTCACATGCTCTGGTTAGGGCGACCAGTTCAGCAACCTGGGCTGAGTGAGGTGGGCCTAGCGGTTCCGCTTCTATGGTGCCTTGGTCATCTACGACTGCGTATCCAGTACACAAGTCTCCCGAGTCTGACTGTCTATGACAACTACCGTCCGTGTAGAACGTAAGTTCTGCATCTTCCAGTGGGTTGTCACTGATGTCAGGCCTTGCGGTAAAATTTTGGGTCAAATATTCTATACAATCATGAGTATCTTCCTTTGTATTAAATCCTCCTTCCCCAGTACTCTCATCCTCCACCCTTTGGGTCTGTCCAGACACACTTGGGAGATATGTTGCAGGATTTAATGCACTGCATCTCCTTATGGTGATGTTTACGGGGGCCATTAGTGCCAATTCCCATCTTGTAAACCGCGCTGATGAGACGTGCCTGGTTTGGGCAGAATTTAACAAGGCTGACACTGCATGCGGTGTATGAATTGTGAGGTTGTGACCTAGCACGACGTCTTCGCTTTTCGTTACTAGCAATGCTATTGCAGCAACGCTTCGCAAGCATGTGGGGAGGGATCGCGCTACCGTGTCTAGCTGAGCGCTGTAGTATGCTACTGGCCTGCTGGCATCACCGTGCTTTTGGGTTAGTACGCCTGCCGCGCAACCAGCACTTTCTGTTCCGTATAGTTCAAAGGGTTTCCCATAGTCCGGCATACCTAATGCTGGTGCCTGCGTTAGGCACTGTTTAAGTCTCTCAAATGCTGCCTCAGACTCGTCTGTATGCGAAATCCGATCAGGTTTGTTTGAGGAGACCATTTCCTGCAAAGGTAACGCTAACATGGAAAACCCTGGGATCCAATTACGGCAATACCCACACATTCCTAAAAATGTTCTGATCTGTTGCTGGGTTTGTGGCAGAGTCATGTCTCTAATTGCTTGAATTCTATCAGCGGTCAGGTGTCTCAGTCCTTGTGTTAAACAGTGTCCCAAATATTTTACCTTAGTTTGGCATAATTGCAACTTGTCCTTGGAAACCTTGTGTCCTGTGTCTGAAAGATGAAACAGGAGCTGTTTCGTATCCTTCAGGGATGCCTCCAATGAATCAGAACACAGTAGTAGATCATCCACGTACTGTATTAATACTGATCCACTCACTGGTTGGAAAGACTGTAAACAATCATGCAAAGCCTGAGAAAATATACTTGGGCTATCTATGAATCCTTGTGGTAATCGAGTCCATGTGTATTGGACTCCTCTGTATGTAAATGCGAACAAATATTGGCTGTCAGGGTGCAGAGGTACCGAAAAGAAAGCGGAGCAGAGGTCAATAACAGTGAAAAATTTCGCAGTGGGAGGGATTTGCATTAGGATGACAGCTGGATTTGGCACTACGGGGAACTGACTCTCAACTATTTTGTTAATCCCCCTTAGATCCTGCACTAGCCGGTAACCCCTCCCCCCACTCTTTTTCACAGGGAAGATGGGACTATTAGCAGTGCTGGACGTTCTTACCAGAATGCCCTGTTGTAGCAAGCGCTCTATTACTGGGTAAACTCCTAACTCTACCTCTGGCTTCAGAGGGTACTGTGGGATTTTTGGAGCTATCCTACCATCTTTTACTTGTACAACTACCGGAGCTACGTTTGCCATTAATCCAGTGTCCTGTCCATCTTTAGTCCAAAGTGACTCTGGTATCTGAGATGTCATTTCTTCTACTTGGGAGGGAGTCCTATTTGTCATAGTGGTATGTGACATTAATTTTGACGGGGAGTCTAACATGTCTCGTACTTCTTGAGCGTGATTCTCAGGTATGTCCAAGAATACACCTTCAGGAGTACAATAAATGACGCACCCCATTTTACACAGTAAGTCTCTTCCCAGGAGATTGGTCGGTGCCGATGCAGCCAGCAAAAAGGAATGCTTGGTATGTAAAGGCCCTATTGTAATCTCTGCTGGTTTGCTAACAGGGTAATGCTGGACTACTCCTGTTACTCCCACGGCTGGAATTGTCCTACCAGTGGTCCTCATGCCCACTGTCGAATTTATCACTGATTTGGCCGCCCCTGTGTCTACAAGAAAGTTTAATGATTTACCAGCTACATTGATTGCAATTTCTGGTTCACTTCCAAGACTTGCAATCAATTTTACTGGCTGCAGATTACAGGTATGGCCACACCCCTATTGGGTATGGTGACCTCCCTGAATCCCGCTGGCAGCAACTACTTGTGAGGGAGTTAGCTGGGAACTACCAGAGGTTTGCCAATCTCTGTTTGGGGGGTATCTTTTTGTTTCCCCTGCATGTGGCTCATAACTCCGTTTCTGCGGACCTTGCTCCCAATGTCGTGTGTCGTGTCGTTGTCAAGGGGGTTGGTATGAGTTTCGTACATTCTTTACTCTACAATCTCGTGCCATGTGTCCCTGTTTATGACAAGAATAACAAGTAACCACACTTGACTTACCCACAGGGTTTGGTGATACAAACAAAGGCTGCCTTGTGGTCAGGGCCTGTATACTTACGGCCATTAACTTATCACTTTGTTGTTCCCTGTGTCTGGTGATGTTCCTATCGTGATCAATAGCAGCCTCTCTCAAAGTAGCCACAGACAGACCTCGCCAACATGGTTGTGTGGTCTGTACCCTAGTCTTCAATTACTCTTTTAAACCATCCATCAGTACCGATACTGCTACTTCTCGATGGTTTATGTTTGTTTTGATGTCCTCTATGCCTGTGTATTTTGCCATTTCTGATAATGCTCTGTGAAAATACTCTGCAGCTGTCTCTGACTCCTTCTGTTTAATGGAGAATATCTTGTTCCATCTGACTACCGCTGGGAAATATTCTTTTAACTGTAAGTTTATTCTTTTTACATTGTCTTTGTTGTACACATCTGTAAGAGGTACATCCTGATCTAATCCGCAATCAGCTAAAAATTGAGTTGCGTCAACATTGGAGGGTAAACATGCTCTCAGCAATATCTGCCAGTCTTTATTGTTGGGCTCTACAGTGTTACCTAAGTCTCTGATGTATTTTTGACTGGCAACTAAATCTTTTCTAGGGTCAGGGAATTCAGACACGATGGTCCTTAATTCCATTCTGGAAAATGGGCTATACATGGCAATGTTCCTCACAGGGGTGACCCCTGTTGTGTCAGTTTTCCCATTTGGAACAGCTATTACCCTGACAGGATTAACTCTAACAACATCACTCTGTGTGGGTTCTACAGCCTGTGGTGAAATGGCTTCAGCATAGTGTATGGTGCCGTACTTACCTGTAGACACGACCTCACCTATCCCTCCGCTAGGGGCCTTTGTTACTAATCTCGTGGGTGGAGCTGTGCCTACTGTGGTCTCTGCTATGGTGGCTGCTAGAGAGAGCGCTGAAATTGTTGCCGATTCGTCTTCTTGATCACACTCCTGAGGAAAGTTCAAAACAGGGTACAACTTGCACGGGTTAATACTTGTATTGGTTAATTGGTTAACATTATCTTTAACATTTACACAGTTGCTAAGTGTTTGTGTGTTACACCTTAGTGCGTCATTCTCCGCAACCAATTTCTCTCCTGATATGTATGGTGGCGGTGGGGCCGTGGCTATCAGTTTTCTGATTGAGCCAGATCCCGCCGCCTGAGCCAATCCTCTCTGTATGTCACCTTCCTGCTGCCACAACTGCAAATAATCGTAATGTTTGATTCGTCTCTTTGTTGATTTAATGAGACATATCCTTCTCCTTAAATTCGTTAACACTTCTGTGCTGAAGCTACCTACTCTTGGGAATTTCTCCCCGTCATGTACTGTCATTCTCTCCCATTCATCACATAAAGCTTCTGTGTGACTTTCGTATTTCTCACACATTACATACCTTGCCGACCCAATTGGTCGGTTCACTGAATCAACCCGAACCGAGGTTGATCGCCCCCTACCTGAACAAGTGGCCCCCATAGTTCGAAGGTGTTGCTTTATTAAACCAACCCTTACGCAAACCAAATGCCCAAAATAGGCTGACGGTGGCGGTTTACCGAGTACCCCACTCACTCGCCCACGCCGACCAATACGACCTGATCACACCGATATGGTGCTGGCGTACTCGACCTAGGGCCCCTGCGACCTGAACCTCTATTTACTGGAACCTGTGAGGGTGCTCCGAAGAACACTTACTCTTTCCAGTAACTATTGGTTGCTGGATAGTTCCTGAGTGAGCAGCGAACTTCCCTTAAAATAAAAAAAGTTACACAAATCACGTTAGAATGTACAAATAGCGTTTATGACCTTCGTACACAAATAGTACCGGTCAGGTTTACTAATGCACACAATTACGTGCGGTACAATCGTTTAGTACACAAGCAACTAATCTTATGTACTGAGCGACCAGTGGAATCGAAAATTACGGCTGCGAATTCCTTCAGCCAGAGCTTATATGGCCTATATGGGTGTTGCACCAACCCTTTCTTGGTGTTGTGCCTGTGGACTGTATAGCGGACTTCCTTGTCTGCTGTACCTGAACCTGTTGGTCTGCTATGACCTCCTGGCCTGTTACAGTATGACCTCCTGGTCTGCTACACTCTAATGCTCAAATTGTATATTTAACCAGGGATGCCTCCCTAGCCACCATGTACGTCACTTACACGCATGTACCTCACGAGTACTCGACTTTTCTTGTGGTTCAACCTGTAAAATTGTATACAACACACTCACTCACCACATGTACACTTTTGTTTCTATTTCTATTTCTGCGCAGAAATTTCTCTTTAGACCAGATATGTTACAAATTAGGAGAAGGATCTATTAATTTAAATTTGTAATTTAAAAAAAAAATTTGCGCGATTTATCGCCTGGCGTTATTTACCGCGTGGCGCTACTTATCGCGTTGAGAGGAGAGAAAAAAACTTGTGATTTGAGTTACGTGGGCGTACCCGTACGCTCCGTTGCGTATTATACGCTGCGTGCGTCGGCCCTTGGATTGCGTACGCAAGTCTCAGTCTTTTGTTAGAGACACGTGTACGCAAAGCAAAGATCCACCGTAACACAATTTATACGTTTATCAACTATCGAACTGGCAAACAGGAGAGTGACATACGAAAATACACCAATGAAAAGGAAATGCAGATATATATGTGTGCGTGCGTGTGTACGCAAGACAGAAAAATAAACAGTTTTAAAAGGACACTATTGTTTTGTTCTTACCTCCGGTTCCCGGATTCCTTCAGCACCCTTTACTAAGAGAAGCAGACGCTTATCCAAACAGCACTACGAGGAATATGATCTCCCGCCCTTTGCTGCTGGATAATGTCTGCTGAAATTACCTAGTGCAGATATGTGAAGGACAGGACGAGCCGCCAATTGGTAAAGCTAAATATTTATCGTATATAATACCCTTTATGAGGTCTAAGAACACTGTACGCTATTTATGTATGAAGTACCGTAAGGGTACGTTAGTTGCGTAACAATCGCTTTGCCGTGATCGAGACGCTCAAGCGTCACGTTCACTCGCGGCCAAGAGATCACAGGCAGGCACGTTATTGGCTGTTAACTAAAGTAATGATTCTCTATAGCGTAGCTAACGCTCGGGACCACGAGGAGATCACCAGCGGAGCTGACGCTCACTATATTAAACCTTTGTATCTAAACCATAAACAGTGTATTGTGCAGTAAAACCTTAGTGTAATATTAGAGAGTAAATGCAACACAGTATAACCTTATTACCTTAAAAGCTGTTTGAGCGTCACCGACGCTCTGAGAATACTTAATACTATAAGAAACACACAGATACCGTGCTCAGGGTCCAACGCCTAAAATATATATTATGAATGCTATACTTGCAAAAGAGTTAAACACAATACAAGTCATACACTACAATATAACATAGACTACCTAACCAGATAACTACACAGTAAATACAATACAATTAAGTTTAAGAGAAAAATGAGAGACAGAGAAGAGAGAGAGAGATATGGCCCACAATAACAAAAGAGAAACAGTATGATTACGGAGAAAAACTTACGCACAAGGGGAAACGATCGCATGCGCCTCGATATCCAGCTCCTGATTATCAGCAATGAGAACCGTTGAAGAGAGTGAACTGGATATGGTCGGCCTGCCTATTTATGCCCCACACACAATACAATTCAATGGTCCCTACAATCTCATTGTTCATTGGACACAGGAATTCGGCTTCGCATTATAACAAAAGGTCATAGGTTGATTCATACAGGTGGGCTGTGACTATTTCCAACTGCTCAGGTGGGAGGGAAACTGGGTTTCCCGCCGCATGGGTAATAAAGTGCAAATAAAGTAAATGTTCATAAACTTCTTATGTCCATAACTATTCGCACGAGCGATTGATCTGCTTCAAACCAACACTGGAATATTTCTAATTAAATATTCTTCAGATGGATATTAAACACCACTGTATTACTCCTGTCTGACCCTTCGTATCAAACAAAGAGGGATTTCTCTGTTCATGAACATTCTATATTAACCAAACTTTCAGAATCTATCAAAGGGACCATGATCTACAAAATACATTATTAGTGAAAATATGTAATGATTGAGTCGCACGCTATGATCGCATAAACTCTACCGTAAATACGCATACCATGCGCCTGCGGGTGCCCGCGACTGTGAGTATGCGCACGTACGGGAGAGCGTACGCATGCGCAGCACGGACCAGTATGAGGTGCAAATATGGCAGTGTGTGTAGAGATATTTTTCTGACTTTGACAACCTTATGGCGTCTCGACACAATCACAAGGTTCCGGTCTTCGGAGCAAGAACAAGGGATCCTCAAGCAGCGTTCGTGGATGCTCTGTCAATCCCATGGAACTTTCGGCTGCCTTACGTGTTCCCTCCGGTGTCACTCCTGCCCAGAGTAATACGGAAGTTCAAGCAAGAAGGAGGAAACCTACTTTTGCTAGCTCCAGCGTGGCCCAAATGGCACTGGTTCTCCGATTTACAGGGCCTCTCGCTAGATTGTCCCCTTCTACTTCCACAACGACCAGACCTCCTCATTCAGGGCCCTTGTGTTTACCAGGACTTAACCCGTCTGGCTTTGACGGCATGGTTCTTGAAGCTTCCGTCCTGAAGGCCAATGGTTTTTCTGAGGCGGTCGTTCAAACTATGTTGAAGGCCCATAAGCCGGCTTCTGCTCGGATTTACCATAGGGTCTGGAATGCTTACTTTACTTGGTGTGCGTCTCACAATTATGACGTTTTCCAGTTTAGCACGGCCAAACTGTTTGCCTTCCTACAACAGGGCCTGGACTTAGGCCTGCGTCTGGCCTCCCTCAAGGTTCACATTTCTGCCTTGTCGGTTTGGTTTCAGAGAAAGATTGCCACCCTACCTGATGTCCATACATTCACTCAGGGTGTGTTGAGGATTCAGCCTCCTTATGTGCCACCTATGGCTCCTTGGGATTTGTCGGTGGTTTTGGAGGCCTTGCAAGTGTCTCCGTTTGAGCCTCTTGCCTCTGCTTACCTTAAGTGGCTTTCCCTTAAGGTCCTTTTCTTGCTGGCTATTGATTCAGCTAGAAGGGTCTTGGACTTGGGTGCCTTGTCCTGCAAGTCTCCCTATTTGATTTTTCAACGTGACCAGGCGGTTCTTCCAATGCAGCCAGGTTATTTGCCTAAGGTGGTGTCTTCTTTCCACCTTAACCAGGAGATTGTGGTTCCGGCCTTTAATTCTCCTGAGTTGTCTCCCAAAGAACGATCTTTTGGATGTGGTACGGGCTCTCCATATCTATGTGTAGAGAACTTCCTCCGTAAGGAAATCTGATTCTCTCTTTGTATTGTTTGGTTTTCACAAACGTGGCTGGCCTGTTTCCAAGCAGACTCTGGCTAGATGGATTAGAATGGTGATTGCACATGCTTATGTACAGGCTGGTCGTCCAGCTCCTGCTACCATTAAGGCCCATTCTACTCGGTCGGTTGGACCTTCTTGGGCGGCCCACAGTGGTGCGACCCTTGAACAATTGTGCAAGGCGGCTACGTGGTCCTCAGGGAACACATTTATAAGGTTCGATACCGCTGCTTCCCAGGATGCTTCCTTTGGACGCCGGGTTCTTGTGCCTGCTACAGTGCGTCCCCTCCCGTGAGGAACTACTTTAGGACATCCCCGATGTAATTCCTTGTGGAGCCCAGTGTACCCCGCAGCAGAAAACGAGATTTATGGTAAGAAATTACCGTTGTTAATTCTCTTTCTACGAGGTACACTGGGCTCCACAGGGCGCCCACCCTGACGCACTTAGCTTTTTGGGGTTGGTATTGGCATAGCCGAGACACCCTCTCCTGTGGTGAATGTGTGTTGTAATTGGCTACGATTGGTTGTCGTCTCTGGTACCTGCTACTGCATTGGGCTGGTTAACAAAACTGAGCTCACTGGCATGGAGGCGGGGTTATAGAGGAGGCGGCGCTGTGCATCTTGGGAACAGTCAAAAGCTTTGAGTATGTTGGTGCCTCGGATCAAGATCCTACTCTACACCCCGATGTTATTCCTTGTGGAGCCCAGTGTACCTCGCAGAGAGAGATTTAACAACGGTAAGTTCTTACCATAAATCTCGTTTTTACATCTGTTTCTGCTTTCTCACATTCGTGCGATCCAAACTTCCCTTTTATGATGGGAGAAAGATTTGCAGAAAATAGAGCAGTCTGACTTGATTGAAGCGAAGACGCCTATGTCTGAGTGCATGCACCAATTTCTCTGTTGCTGATTGTTCATTGAGAACATAGCCGCTGTAGCACTCATCTTGACAAAAGGCACTTTTGTTCCACAACTGATTGCAAGTACTTTAGCCTACATTTGGAATGATCCACAGTAGATCTTATATGTTGTGCTCTATTGATTCAGTTGGTGGCATTAAATTGATAAATATCAAGTGGTGATACTTTTGTTTCTACATCACACTGTGTATACTTCAAACTATCATCTCGATTTGTTCTGTGTTTTTCAATTAGGCTGCTACATTCAAGTGGGCTCCTACATTCAAGTGGGCTCCTACATTCAAGTGATCCACCTATAAATGTTTGATGGCCAACTATTGGTGTTCATATTGTTCCTTCATGTATGTGTGTGAAAATTGCATCCCGTTCTCCAATTTCCACAAGAACCTCCGATCTGTATGTTTATTAGTATATAATTAGTAGACACTCACCCACCAGAAGTTCACGGCAGCACGATCCGTGGGCGGTATTCAAATGATATATCACGGCCAATTTCCTTTCTAAAATGATCACCGTTATCGCGTATATCGCGCCCATAGTAATCAGGTTTAGCTATGTAAAGGGTTGGGTGCCTCACTACCCTGGGGGTAGCGAGCTGAAATGATGATACCACGCCACCGAGGGCAGAAACAGAACTGGTGTGGAAGGGGGTTAAAAGAATTAAATACCGCCCTGTGTGTTCTAAGCAGGTGCTATTCCCTCCCTCCTGCACTTAAGTCTATTAAATTTGTAGTGGAGTAAAATAAAGTGACCTTAATGCTTGCCCCATACCTGGGACGGTATGTAATGAAGTCTGAGTTCGGCGGCCATGCGGGATGGATGGCAGCCTAACTCTTACATTTTTTTTTTTTTAAGTTAAAGGAGCAATCATTTACAAGGCTAAACTATGACTTATAAATGATTGCCCCTTTAAAAAAAACGCCAGAGTTTGGCATCCTACACGGCCGTCAAACTCAGACTTCATTACGTCCTGGCCCTGGTGTCTGCAAAGTTGAAAAATTCATTCATGGGTTCACTTGCTATATATTAGCATTGATCGGGCTCTGTCCAATTACCCGCGAAGGGGGCGAGTTGCTGGTTAAATACGTCCAAAAGTCTGCGAGACCAGCGGTATCATAAGTGCAGCGTACAGTCGCACATGTTCCCACCCACAATGAAGTCGCGGGTAATTGGATTGAGGACAAATAATATTTTGTTATCTACTTCAAGTTCTTCTTGAATTACCTGTAACTTTCTAGTAGCATGTAATCTGCTACCGCCTGTTCCTGTACTTCTTATACAACATGTTCTCCTTCTGCTGAATCCGCAGCTAATGAACAGCGCATGTTATACAGTAAATGTAATTCTGATCTTCTGTTCATTGAATGCAATCACAATAGATGTTAGTTAAAATAGAGTCATCTTTTAATGGTCCTAGAATTTGTGTCAGAGGCCGCCTTTATGTCAGTAGGGAACATTATAATAAGTTATATAATGAGCTGTGGCCGTGCTGTTTTGTGAATACTTTAACAAACCTCATAATATTTCCCAGATCAATGTCAGCTCATTTTCATACTGCATCGCTCTCTAATTGTCTGTAAGCTATTGTTGGTAAAAGCATGTTTGCTATTGTCTCCAGCCTTTTATTAGATGTAGTGAAAGTGATGTATTGAGCAAACGATTATGGAAATGATGCTGTTATAGTTTAACATGAAATCGTATAATGACGGAAATCATTGTAAACAAAACAAATTTAATGGGACACTCCTCAAAATGTGTATAGTTTAACACTTTGTAGACCACAGAACACCACAAAGGTCTCATGGTGAGAACCAACTCGTAAGAAACTATTGATACTAATTTAAATGTAACTTTCATACATTAGTGGCCAAGTCTGTGTTTACGGTCATTAATGTTGTTAATTGGAATGTGCAGTTATTTGGAGCCCAGATACACAACAATTCCTGGCCAGTCTTTGGCACCCAAGCTAGCAGTCTTAAGGGTCCCATACACTACAACGATAATGCCAGATTTCATCCAATTTTGGGCATTCGGGCCGATATATCGGGTGAAATAGGGCATTTTGGATGTGTTTCCGATCCGATCAGATGCACGTTCCCGTGAGGGTCGGATCGGCTCCCCTAGATCGTTAGTGCTGCACTCGTGATATGTTGGTTTCCACAGGCATGGCTGGGATCGCATATGATATATCGCATGCAAAATGTACCATATCGTATGGAAACAGTCCCGGGAAGCTCCCGGGAGAGTTCAAGGGAAATCTCCTCCGACGTCAGCCTCGGACATATCGCTGTAGTGTATGGGGCCCTTTACGTCGCGTGTGTGCAGCATTCATTATTGCACGCTCATGCAATGTAAAGATATAAGTAAAAGCGACATTGAAGAAAATAGTGTACCCCTTGATGGTTTGAACTAATTGAATAAAATCAAGTATGCTAATTTTTTTTAAATAATATACTTTTTATTTTTATTAATGCAGTGCTAATGTATGCCCTTTTCTCTCGGTTTTATACATTTTGGTGAATTTTATATTGCGTTGCAACAGTAATTTTATGTATATTGGCCCTCATTCCGAGTTGATCGGTCGCAAGGCGATTTTAGCAGAGTTACACACGCTAAGCCGCCGCCTACTGGGAGTGAATCTTAGCTTCTTAAAATTGCGACCGATGTATTCGCAATATTGCGATTACTAACTACTTAGCAGTTTCAGAGTAGCTCCAGACTTACTCTGCCTGTGCGATCATTTCAGTGCTTGTCGTTCCTGGTTGACGTCACAAACACACCCAGCGTTCGCCCAGGCACTCCCACCGTTTCCCCGGCCACTCCTGCGTTTTTTCCGGAAACGGTAGCGTTTTCAGCCACACGCCCCTGAAACGCCGTGTTTCCGCCCAGTAACACCCATTTCCTGTCAATCACATTACGATCGCCGGAGCGAAGAAAAAGCCGTGAGTAAAAATACTTTCATCATAGTAAAGTTACTTGGCGCAGTCGCAGTGCGAACATTGCGCATGCGTACTAAGCGGATTTTCACTGCTATGCGATGAAAAATACCGAGCGAACAACTCGGAATGAGGGCCATTGTGTATAAATAAATGTAATATCTTTATCATATCCAGCTCTAGTGCGGTCTATATCTTTCCTACAGATGGAGCCTCGCTCATCTAGCCTTCTCTGTTGCGCCTAGGTGCACCAAGGTTTATTAGCATAAGCCTTTCATCTATTGTTCTCAGATGCAATACACTACAGCAGGGGATTAAGTCATTACAGCAGGGGATTGAGTCCGACAGCACTGGCTCAATTAATCCTATTAAAGAGATAGATGAGCAGGGCTCCATCTGTACATAATCAAGTATGCAAACAGCCCTAGAGAAATACATTTTCTCTAACGTCCTAGAGGATGCTGGTACTCCGTAAGGACCATGGGGATAGACGGGCTCTGTAGGAGACATGGGCACTTTAAGAAAGACTTTGACTCTGGGTGTGCACTGGCTCCTCCCTCTATGCCCCTCCTCCAGACATCAGTTTGATACTGTGCCCTTAGGAGATGGGTGCACTTCAGGGAGCTCTCCTGAGTTTCCTGTAAGAAAGCATTTTTGTTAGGTTTTTTATCTTCAGGGAGCACTGCTGGCAACAGACTCCCTGCATCGAGGGACTGAGGAGAGAGAAACAGACCCACTATCTGAGTTTCAGGGCTCTGTTTCTTAGGCTACTGGACACCATTAGCTCCAGAGGGATCGGTACGCAGGTCTTACCCTCGCCGTCCGTCCCAGAGCCGCGCCGCCGTCCTCCTCGCAGAGCCGGAAGATAGAAGCTGGGTGAGTATGTGAGGAAAAGATCATCACAGGCGGCAGAAGACTTCAGAATCTTCACGGAGGTAACGCACAGCACTGCAGCTGTGTGCCATTGCTCCCATTCCCCTCACACACTCCGGTCACTGTAAGGGTGCAGGGGGAGGGGGGGGGGAAGGCGCCCTGGGCAGCAATTTTAAACCTCTTCTATGGCATATAAGTGTATATACATGTACAGCTGGGCACTGTACATGTATATAGAGAGCCCCCGCCATAATTTTAGTTATTTTGAGCGGGATAGAAGCCCGCCGCCGAGGGGGCGGGGCTTCTCCCTCAGCACTCACCAGCGCCATTTTTTCTTCACAGCACCGCTGAGAGGAAGCTCCTCGGACTCTCCCCTGCTTGACACACGGTGAAAGAGGGTTTTTAAGTAGAGGGGGGGCACATAATTGGCGCAAATACATATTACAAAGCGCTACTGGGTAAACATACTGTGTTTTTCCTGGGTTATATAGCGCTGGGGTTTGTGCTGGCATACTCTCTCTGTCTCTCCAAAGGGCCTGGTGGGGAACCTGTCTTTAGAAAAGGGCTTCCCTGTGTGTGTGTACGGTGTGTCGGTACGCGTGTGTCGACATGTCTGAGATTGAAGGCTCATCTAAGGAGGAGGGGGAGTGTATGAATGCTAGGTCTCCGTCAGTAGTGCCGACACCTGACATGATGGATATGTGGAATGTTTTGAGTGCTAATGTTAATTTCTCTTACGTCCTAGCGTATGCTGGGGACTCCGTAAGGACCATGGGGTATAGACGGGCTCCGCAGGAGATAGGGCACCTAAAAAGAACTTTGACTATGGGTGTGCACTGGCTCCTCCCTCTATGCCCCTCCTCCAGACCTCAGTTAGATCTTGTGCCCAGAGGAGAATGGGTGCACTGCAGAGAGCTCTCCAGAGTTTTCTGTGGAAAAAGAATTTTGTTAGGTTTTTTATTTTCAGGGAGTTCTGTTGGCAACAGGCTCCCTGCATCGTGGGACCGAGGAGAGAGAAGCAGAGCTGGCTTGTCAAGTTGGGCACTGCTTCTAAGGCTACTGGACACCATTAGCTCCAGAGGGAGTCGGAACACAGGTCTCACCTGGGGTTCGTCCCAGAGCCGCGCCGCCGCCGTCGCCCTCACAGATGCCGAAGATAGAAGCCGGATGAGAAGGCAGAAGACATCTTAGGCGGCAGAAGACATCAGATCTTCATGAGGTTAGGCGCGCAGCGGTAAGCTGCGCGCCATTGCTCCCAGTCACACACACACTGAGCAGCACTGAAGGGTGCAGGGCGCAGGGGGGTCGCCCTGGGCAGCAATAAACCTCACATTTTGGCCAAATACAGTTTGATTAGGCTGCGGAGGCAGTAAATCTATGATCCCCCGCCATTTTATTGAAAAATCACTGGGACCGAAGCCCGCCGTCGGGTGGGCGGGGCTTGATCCTCAGCACTAACCAGCGCCATTTTCTCCACATAAGCTGCATGAGGAAAGCGCTGGCTCCCTGGTCTCTCCCCTGCTGAACTTCACAGGCTGGAAAAAAGAGGAGGGGGGCACATTAGCGACGCAGTGAGTGGGAATTGACTTATATATAAAAAAGCGCTATCTGGACATATTTTTTCCAGTGTTTTTAAGCGCTGGTGTGTGCTGGCATACTCTCTCTCTGTCTCTCCTTAGGACCTGGTTGGGGTTTTGTCCCCTTATAGGTTAATTCCTGTGTGTGTGGCGTGTCGGTACGTGTGTGTCGACATGTCTGAGGCGGAAGGCTTCTCCAAGGAGCAGGTGGAGCAAATGAGTGGTGTGTCCCCGTCGGTTGTGCCAACTCCAGATTGGATGGACATGTGGCATATGTTGAATGCAAGTGTGGCATCTTTACATAAAAGGCTTGATAAGGCTGATTTAGGGGGGACATCAGGGGATCAATCCTCGGATTGGACCTACTCACAGGGCCCGTCGGGGTCTCAAAAGCGTCCCTTAACACAAGACAGTACTACCAACACGTATTCTGATTCCAGTGTCGACTATGACGAAGTAAAATTGCACCCTAGGGTGACTAAAACCATTCAGTGTATGATTGTGGCAATAAGGGATGTGCTGCATATTGTGGATGAACCCTCGGTCCCCGACACAAGGGTACACATGTTTAAGGAAAAGAAACAGATTATTAACTTTCCCACATCTCATGAATTAAATGAATTCTTTGGAAAAGCTTGGGAGACTCCGGATAAGAGACCGCAGGTCCCCAAAAGAATTTATATGGCATACCCTTTCCCTAAGCAGGACAGGGAGATTTGGGAATCACCCCCCACTGTGGACAAGGCCCTGACGCGCTTGTCCAAGAAAGTGGCGCTACCGTCTCCTGACACAGCGGCCCTTAAGGACCCTGCAGATCGCAGGCAAGAAACTACCTTAAAGTGTATTTATTCTCATACGGGTGCTGTGCTAAGACCGACAATTGCGTCGGCATGGGTGTGTAGCGCAATTGCAGCTTGGACAGATGAGCTGACAGATCAATTTGATAATATGGATAAGGATACTATATTCCTAACTCTAGCCCATATAAAAGACGCAGTCTTATTTATGAGGGATGCTCAAAGGGACATTGGATTGCTAGCTTCTAGGGCCAATGCCATGTCTGTCTCAGCGAGAAGATCCTTATGGACTGGCCAATGGACGGGTGATGCGGATTCCAAAAAACATATGGAAGTACAGGTTGAGTATCCCATATCCAAATATTCCGAAATACGGAATATTCCGAAATACGGACTTTTTTGAGTGAGAGTGAAATAGTGAAACCTTTGTTTTTTGATGGCTCAATGTACACAAACTTTGTTTAATACACAAAGTTATTAAAAATATTGTATTAAATGACATTCAGGCTGTGTGTATAAGGTGTATATGAAACATAAATGAATTGTGTGAATGTAGACACACTTTGTTTAATGCACAGAGTTATAAAAAAATATTGGCTAAAATTACCTTCAGGCTGTGTGTATAAGGTGTAGATGTAACATAAATACATTCTGTGCTTAGACTTAGGTCCCATCACCTTGATATCTCATTATGGTATGCAATTATTCCAAAATACGGAAAAATCCGATATCCAAAATACTTCTGGTCCCAAGCATTTTGCATAAGGGATACTCAACCTGTACTACCCTATAAGGGTGATGTATTGTTTGGGGATGGGCTGACGGACCTGGTTTCCACAGCTACAGCAGGTAAATCAAATTTTTTACTATATATTCCCCAACAGCAAAAGAAAGTAACACCCTATCAGATGCAGTCCTTTCGGTCGCACAAGTCCAAAAGAGGTCGGGGATCCTCTTTCCTCGCCAGAGGTAAGGGCAGAGGCAAGAGAGCACCTGCTTCGGCAGGTGCCCAGGAACAAAAGTCCTCCCCGGCTGCTCCAAAACCCACAGCATGACGCTGGGGTTCCCCTGAGGGAGTCCGCACCGGTGGGGGCACGTCTTCGACTTTTCAGTCAGGCCTGGGTCAGTTTGGACCTGAATCCCTGGGTGTTGGAAATAGTTTCCCAGGGTTACAAATTGGAATTCGAGGAGGTGCCCCCGCGCCGATTTTCAAATCGGCCCTACCAGCTTCCACATCGGAAAGGGATATAGTGTTAGCTGCAATTCAAACGCTGTGTATACAGCAAGTGATAATCAAGGTTCCCCTGCACCAGCAGGGAAGAGGTTACTACTCAACCCTATTTGTGGTCCCGAAACCGGACGGTTCGGTCAGACCTATTTTGAATCTGAAATCCCTAAACCTGTACATAAAAAGATTCAAATTCAAAATGGAATCTCTCAGAGCGATAATAGCCAACATGGAGGAGGGGGAGTTTATGGTGTCTCTGGACATAAATGATGCGTACCTTCATGTCCCCATATATGCCCCCCATCAGGAATACCTGAGATTCGCTGTACAGGATTGTCATTACCAATTTCAGACGTTGCCGTTTGGACTTTCCACGGCCCCGAGGATTTTCACCAAGATAATGGCGGAAATGATGGTGGTCCTGCGCAAGCATGGAGTCACAATTATCCCATACTTGGACGATCTCCTGATAAAAGCGAGATCAAGGGAGAAATTGCTGAGCAGTGTGGCGCTCTCGCTGAGAGTGCTCCAGCAACACGGTTGGATTCTAAATCTACCAAAGTCACAGTTGATTCCGACAACTCGACTACCGTTCCTAGGTATGATACTGGATACGGAACAAATGAAGGTCTTCCTCCCAATAGAGAAAGCCCAAGACATACAGAACATGGTCAGAGCCCTGCTAAAACCGAAAAGGGTGTCAGTTCACCAATGCACTCGAGTTCTGGGGAAAATGGTGGCGGCCTACGAGGCCATTCCCTTCGGAAGGTTCCATGCAAGGACTTTTCAATGGGACCTTCTGGACAAGTGGTCCGGGTCCCATCTGCACTTACATCGAAAAATAACTCTGCAACCGCCACAGGAGGGACACTCTGGTCCCTGGGGACAAAGTGCTCACCTCCTGGAGGGTCGCAGGTTCGGAATTCAGGATTGGATCCTGGTTACCACGGACGCGTGCCTCCGAGGATGGGGAGCGGTCACACAGGGAAAAAAATTTCAGGGTCTTTGGTCAGACCAGGAGTCCTGTCTACACATCAATGTGTTGGAACTCAGGGCCATTTACAACGGCCTTCGACAAGCGGAGAGTTTTCTTCGAAACCTACCGGTTCTGATTCAGTCAGACAATGTCACAGCAGTGGCTCATGTGAACTGCCAAAGCGGGACAAAAAGCAGAGTCGCGATGGCGGAAGCCACAAGGATCCTTCGCTGGGCGGATAATCATGTAAGCGCTCTGTCAGCTGTCTTCATTCCGGGAGTGGACAACTGGGAAGCAGACTTCCTCAGCAGACACGATCTCCATCCAGGAGAGTGGGTACTTCATCAAGAAGTATTTGCAGAAGTAACACGTCTTTGGGGAACTCCTCAAATAGACATGATGGCGTCACGCCTCAACAAAAAACTTCGGAGGTACTGCGCCAGGTCTCGGGACCCTCAGGCAATAGCAGTAGACGCTCTGGTAACACCGTGGGTGTTCAAATCGGTCTACGTGTTTCCTCCTCTTCCTCTCATCACAAAAGTGTTGAGGATCATAAGACGAAGAAGAGTACGAACGATACTCGTTGTCCCAGACTGGCCTCGAAGGGCCTGGTACTCGGATCTACAAGAGATGCTCACAGGAGATCCCTGGCCTCTTCCTCTGAGGGAAGACCTGTTGCAGCAGGGGCCCTGTGTATTTCAAGACTTACCGCGGTTACGTTTGACGGCATGTCGGTTGAACGCCGAATCCTAGCGAAAAAGGGATTTCCGGATGAGGTCATCCCTTCTTTAATAAAGGCTAGGAAGGAGGTGACGGTTAAGCATTATCACCGTATCTGGCGAAAGTATGTGTCTTGGTGTGAAACCAAGAATGCATGTGAAACCAAGAATGCACCTACGGAAGATTTTCATCTGGGTCGTTTTCTCCACTTCCTACAGACAGGAGTGGATATGGGCCTGAAATTAGGCTCTGTTAAGGTACAGATTTCGGCCCTCTCGATTTTCTTTCAAAAGGAGTTGGCTTCTCTTCCAGAAGTCCAGACGTTTGTAAAGGGAGTGCTGCACATCCAGCCCCCTTTTGTGCCTCCAGTGGCACCATGGGACCTGAACGTGGTGTTGCAGTTCCTAAAATCACACTGGTTTGAACCGTTTAACAAGGTTGAGTTGAAATTTCTTACCTGGAAGGTGGTCATGTTGTTGGCCTTAGCATCAGCAAGGCGAGTGTCAGAATTGGCGGCTTTGTCACACAAGAGCCCCTGCTTGATTTTTCATGTGGATCGAGCTGAATTGAGGACACGTCCGCAATTTTTGCCTAAAGTGGTTTCTTCGTTCCATATGAATCAACCTATTGTGGTGCCTGTGGCTACAAGTGACCTGGAGGATTCCAGATCCCTGGACGTAGTCAGGGCCTTAAAAATTTATGTAGCCAGGACGGCTAGAATTAGGAAAACAGAGGCTCTGTTTGTCCTGTATGCGGCCAATAAGATTGGCGCTCCTGCTTCGAAGCAGACTATTGCTCGCTGGATCTGTAATACGATTCAGCAGGCTCACTCTACGGCTGGATTGCCGGTACCAAATTCGGTTAAGGCCCATTCCACTAGGAAGGTGGGCTCGTCTTGGGCGGCTGCCCGAGGGGTCTCGGCACTACAGCTGTGCCGAGCTGCGACTTGGTCGGGGTCAAACACTTTTGCTAAATTCTACAAGTTTAATACCCTGGCTGATGTGGACCTAGCGTTTGCTCAGTCGGTGTTGCAGAGTCATACGCACTCTCCCGCCCGATTGGATGCTTTGATATAAACCCCATGGTCCTTACGGAGTCCCCAGCATCCTCTAGGACGTAAGAGAAAATTAAGATTTTAAACCTACCGGTAAATCTATTTCTCCTAGTCCGTAGAGGATGCTGGGCGCCCGTCCCAGTGCGGAAACTCTGCAAGACTTGTATATACTTGTTACTTACATAAGGGTTCTGTTACAGTTGACATCGGTCTTGGACTGTTACTGTCGTTTGTTCATACTGTTAACTGGTTATGGATGTTCCAGGTTACATGGTATGATTGGTGTGGGCTGGTATGAATCTTGCCCTTGGATTGCTAAATCCTGCCTTGTATTGTCCATCTCCTCTGGGCACAGTTCTCTAACTGAGGTCTGGAAGAGGGGCATAGAGGGAGGAGCCAGTGCACACCCATAGTCAAAGTTCTTTTTAGGTGCCCTATCTCCTGCGGAGCCCGTCTATACCCCATGGTCCTTTACGGAGTCCCCAGCATCCTCTACGGACTAGGAGAAATAGATTTACCGGTACGTTTAAAATCTTATTTTATTGCACAAAAGATTAGACAAAGCTGAAGCTGGGTTACAGTCAGGGAGTCAACCCATGCCTGTCCCAATGTCGCCTGGACCTTCGGGGTCTCAGAAGCGCCCACTATCCCAAATAGCTGACACAGATACCGACACGGACTCAGACTCCAGTGTCGACTACGAAGATGCAAAATTGCAGCCAGGGGTGGCTAAATGTATTCGATATATGATTATCGCTATAAAAGATGTTTTGCATATCACTGAGGAACCCCCTGTCTCTGACACGAGGGTACACATGTTTAAGGGAAAGAAACCAGAGGTCACCTTTCCCTCCTCACATGAGCTAAACAAATTATGCGAAAAAGCGTGGGAAACTCCAGACAAAAAACTGAGATTCCCAAAAGGATTCTTATAGCGTATCCTTTCCCGTCACAGGACAGAATACGGTGGGAATCCCCCCCTAGGGTGGACAAAGCTTTAACACGCTTAGCAAAAAAGATAGCGCTTCCATCCCAAGATACGGCTACCCTTAAGGATCCTGCTGACCGCAAGCAGGAGGTTACCTTGAAGTCCATTTACACACATTCTGGTACGTTACTCAGACCGGCTATTGCGTCGGCCTGGGTTTCTAGTGCTGTAGCAGCATGGACAGATTCTTTATCAGCGGATATTGAGACTCTTGATAAGGATAACATTTTAATGACCCTAGGGCATATAAAAGATGCTGTCTTATATATGAGAGATGCTCAAAGAGACATTAGTTTACAGGGTTCCTGTGGTGGCTAAACAGTGCTCACCTTCTGGAGGGCCGCAGGTTTGGCATTCAGGACTGGATCCTGGTGACCACGGACGCGAGCCTCCAAGGTTAGGGAGCAGTCACACAGGGAAGAAATTTCCAAGGACTTTGGTCAAGTCAAGAGACTTCTCTTCACATCAACATCCTGGAACTAAGGGCCATATACAACGCCCTACGTCAAGCGGAGATCTTACTTCGCAATCGACCAGTTCTGATCCAGTCAGACAACATCACCGCAGTAGCTCATGTAAACCGCCTAGGCGGCACAAGGAGCAGAGTGGCAATGGCAGAAGCCACCAGAATTCTTCGCTGGGCGGAGAATCATGTAAGCGCTCTGTCAGCAGTGTTCATTCCGGGAGTGGACAACTGGGAAGCAGACTTCCTCAGCAGACACGATCTGCATCCGGGAGAGTGGGGACTTCATCAGGAAGTCTTCGTGCAGATTGCAAGTCGGTGGGGACTACCCCAAATAGACATGATGGCATCCCGTCTCAACAAAAAGCTACAAAGGTATTGCGCCAGGTCAAGAGACCCTCAGGCGGTAGCTGTAGACGCCCTAGTGACACCGTGGGTGTTCCAGTCGGTATATGTGTTTCCTCCTCTTCCTCTCATACGCAAGGTGTTGAGGATAATCAGAAAAAGAGGAATAAGAACAATTCTCATTGTTCCACATTTGCCACGAAGGACCTGGTATCCGGATCTGCAAGAAATGCTCACAGAAGATCCGTGGCGTCTTCCTCTAAGGCAGGACCTGTTACAACAAGGTCCCTGTCTGTTCCAAGACTTACCGCAGCTGCGTTTGACGGCATGGCGGTTGAACGCCGGATCCTAGCGGAAAAAGGTATTCCGGATGAGGTCATTCCTACGCTAATAAAGGCTAGGAAGGACGTGACATCTAAACATTATCACCGAATATGGAGAAAATATGTTTCTTTGTGTGAGACCAGGAATGCTCCTACGGAGGAATTCCACCTGGGCCGTTTTCTTCACTTCCTACAAACTGGAGTGAATTTGGGCCTAAAATTAGGCTGCATTAAAGTTCAGATTTCGGCCTTATCCATTTTCTTTCAAAAGGAATTGGCCTCATTACCTAAAGTACAGACTTTTGTGAAGGGAGTACTTAATTTTCAGCCTCCTTTTGTACCTCCGGTGGCGCCTTGGGACCTTAACGTGGTGTTAAGTTTCCTGAAGTCACATTGGTTTGAACCAGTTAAGACAGTGGAATTGAAATATCTCACCTGGAAGGTGGTCATGTTGTTAGCCTTAGCTTCGGCTAGGCGAGTTTCGGAATTGGCGGCTTTATCACATAAAAGCCCCTATCTGGTTTTCCATATGGATAGAGCGGAATTGCGGACCCGTCCTCAATTCCTGCCTAAGGTGGTCTCGTCCTTTCATATGAACCAACCTATTGTCGTGCCTGTGGCTACGCGTGACTTGAAGGATTCTGAGTCCCTTGATGTGGTCAGGGCTTTGAAAATTTACGTGGCCAGAACGGCTAGGATTAGAAAAACAGAAGCACTGTTTGTCCTGTATGCAGCCAACAAGGTTGGCGGCCCTGCTTCAAAGCAGACTATTGCTCGCTGGATCTGTAACACGATTCAGCAGGCGCATTCTACGGCAGGATTGCCGTTACCGAAATCGGTAAAGGCCCATTCCACTAGGAAGGTGGGCTCGTCTTGGGCGGCTGCCCGAGGGGTCTCGGCACTACAGCTGTGCCGAGCTGCTACTTGGTCGGGGTCAAACACCTTTGCAAAGTTCTATAAGTTTGATACCCTGGCTGAGGAGGACCTCCTGTTTGCTCAATCGGTGCTGCAGAGTCATCCACACTCTCCCTCCCGTTTGGGAGCTTTGGTATAATCCCCATGGTCCTTACGGAGTCCCAGCATCCTCTAGGACGTTAGAGAAAATAAGATTTTAAACCTACCGGTAAATCTTTTTCTCGTAGTCCGTAGAGGATGCTGGGCGCCCGTCCCAAGTGCGGACTACTTCTGCAAGACTTGTATATAGTTATTGCTTACATAAGGGTTATGTTATAGTTTCATCGGTTTTGGACCGATGCTATGTTGTTTTTTCATACTGTTAACTAGATAGTATATCACAAGTTATACGGTGTGATTGGTGTGGCTGGTATGAATCTTGCCCTTGAATTACAAAAATCCTTTCCTTGTACTGTCCGTCTCCTCTGGGCACAGTTTCTCTAACTGAGGTCTGGAGGAGGGGCATAGAGGGAGGAGCCAGTGCACACACAGAGTCAAAGTCTTTCTTAAAGTGCCCATGTCTCCTGCGGAGCCCGTCTATCCCCATGGTCCTTACAAAGTCCCAGCATCCTCTACGGACTACGAGAAAAAGATTTACCGGTAGGTTTAAAATCTTATTTTTTGGACATTGTTACTGCACTTCCCCATATAACCCCATTTAAATGAAAAATGTTCCAATATGCCATCCCAAAAAAATGTCCTTTAAAAAAACAAAACATAGAATAATAAAGTGAAATTTCATCTGATCATAAAGGGTCCAGAACAGTATGACCTTGAAAACGTTAAGTAGAGGTGCTACAGAATACCAATACCTTTTGCATGAGAGACACACTACACATGAGCTGCCTCTGGAACGATTTCGGCGGCTCTACAGGATGTGTTTCTTTCTGCATTTCAGATGTGATCAGAAATCAGCTACCGTGATTATGGTTATGTGCACAGTGCAGGGTTCCAGCGGCAGCTGGCATGTGATTGTATCTGCCTTTAATATTAATACTGACAAAATGTGTGAAGTTCTCAGGCGCTTATATCAACTGAAATATTAAGCATAGAAGTAGGGGGGAGGTGTTTTTCCCAGCACACTGTAAGTCTATTATAGAACTCTGCAGGTGCACCTTTTGTTCTGAGAAGGCTGTAACAGCACAATAGTGTTCACTCAGTATCACAACAAGTAATACAGTGCCAGTTATATAAGATGTTCTAACCTTTGCTCTGGCATTGTTACTCTTCTGTTTTATATAAGGCAGCTTGTTTTTTCTTTGTGTGTGTGTTATATGCTCTTTTTATGGATATAATGGTCTTATTTTCAGTGTATAAAGAAGTATTTGCTGGCAAGCCTTTTCTACTAGTTTATTGTTGAAACACAGGGCTCTACGGGTCTTAGCTGCAGTTATTATCCATGTAGCCCTTCTCCCGCAGTCTTAATGATTTCTTACTTAGGTTCAAAACAATATTTTGCAGAAGTTGGTAAGTATTTTGCTGTGTACTGTAAATGAGCATGATTGCATACAGCAGCCACACTGTGTGCGATCACTCCCCTATTGTGTGTTGCACACATTTTATGTGTACAGTCATTTAAGAATGTTTCATGTTCTCTCCTAACACAGGAACTTCAGTTTACTTTCTTTTGGAGAAGAAGCAGAAGAGGAAGAAGAAGAGGTTAATAAAGTCAGTGAGGTCCGTAAAGAACATTACTCAGATGTAGATTTTGGTGCACATGTGATGTCATTGCTTCTATCTATGGGCTAGTCAGACATATAGGCCGCAGTATCCTGGGGGGGTTTCACGCACCTCCAGAGCAAGTCTGATTTTTCCTAAAATCTTTATTTTTTACGAAAATCATTGGGACTTGCTCTGGCACCGCCATGACATCATACGGGCTAGTCGGACGTTATAGACCCCAGCATCATGTGCTGGATGCACAAGGACATCATATGGGCTAGTCGGACATTTAGGCCCCAGCATCCTGTGCAAGTCGCCAGGATTCCTGGCACCACTCAGGAGACCAGCGCTGGAACACCAACAGCCGAGATCCCAAAGGTGAGTATTGGGTACGGGTTAGGGTCCGGGTGGGGGGATGGGGAGATGGATAGGCACTGGGGGGGGGGGGGGGTTAGGGTTAGGTGCTAGGGGTGTGGTTAGCAATAGCCGCCAGCTCCCAAGGGTTATCCATAGCAGACACCCAGGGAGGGTTAGGGTAGGCGACGGGTGATGGGTAGAATACTTACACTGTCCGGTTTAGGGATCATCCGTGTCAGTATGCCGACTGCCGGGATCATATACCGAAGCCTCCTGTCCTGTATGCACAAGGACATTAGTGAGATGAAGTGCATACAGAATATCTATGCTTACTGCTATTCTCCTCATGGGCTAGCAACCTTGTAATTTAGATTATAAACAGTCTTCTATGACCTTATTATTGCATGCTGATTGGAAAGAGCATGGTCCTGCTCAGACCATGGTGGACAGCGTCTCCCAAACAGTGGGTCTTCAAATTGTGGGAAGAACAGCTCTAATGATAAAATCTGTCTCATTAACTTCGGTTTTCATTTGACAAACCTGTTCAGGGTGGCAAGTGATACAGATCTGTCTTCATCCATCTTTGCTGCAGTCCCACTAAACCTCCTGGCATGCCAGGTCCTCTGAGACTCTGCTAGCATAGGGGTATTTTTTGCTGAAAATACATCTCAGTCACAGCTCAGTGTGACTAGGACACACCAGAAGACTGTTCTGATTCATTTGATGGCGACATTTGTATATCTGTGTGCGACTGAATCTCTGAATCTGTACACAAAGTGCTAAGATGCAGTGGCTTTTTTCCATGCCAAGTTCCATCGTGCTCCGTATACAGACTCTGTCTCACACAAGTGTCATATATCACATTCATGACCACAGTCTCCTGGTGCGTCCTAGTGGTGTCACATTGTAACTAAGACACATTTTTAGCAAGTGGAGTTGCACAGCTCACTCATGCCAGGCATCTCACACTGTGAGGCACACTGAGGTTAGATGTGTGAGGACACAACTGTAGTTACAGGGAATAGGGTCTGTCCTGGGTAACATCACCTGGATTTTAAAGGGACTGCACACAAGAATGATCAGTGAGACCCTGTAGCCAATGCACTCTGTGCCCTATAATAGGTTTGGGGATTATTTTTTGTTCTTGTAAACTCTCTGCATACTGGTTACAGCATAAGATGAGAACTACACCCCCGTCCCCCAACCACCACCACCTCTCCTATCGCTCTCCAATCTCTTGAACTCTGAACAAGTGTCTTCGATGCACTATAGTGACTGATTGCTGTTCTTATGCCCTCAGACTGTGAATTATAGCTCAGCAAGGCATGACTGTGTGTATTAGAAAAACAGTTTGTGTCCTTCCCTTACCTCTGCCTTCCTGTAGTGAAGGACTCTGTGATCTAATCAGCCTGACAGTGTTAGCATTTGCCTGGCTGATCTCTGGTCAGCGATGTTGACTGGACGGAGAGAGAGCTTCTCAGTGAGACAGAAACTGCTGGGCCTGTCTTTGTCATAGGGGGTCTTTCTGACCCGATCGCACGCTGCAGTTTTTCGCAGCGAAGCGATCGGGTCAGAACTGCGCCGGCACTGCAGTGCGCTGGCACATGGCCGCCCGTCGCTGCGCTACGATCTCCTCTGCCTGATTGACAGGCAGAGGCGGTCGATGGGCGGGAGGGGGCGAAACGGAGGCGTTTGGCCGGCGTTTCGTGGGCGCGGTCCGGCCAACGCACGCGTGGCCGGACCGTGTGGGGAGTGGCTCGCAGTGGCTGCGTGACGTCACACGCAACCACTGCGAGCCGGGGAGCGAAGAGTAGCTCCCGGCCAGCACGCTAAAGCTGTGCTGGCTGGGAGCTACTCTTGCGATGCCTTTGCACTTCTGCTGGGGGGGGGGGGTAAAACAGTATGTGTCTGCATAATTCAGTTCACAGGCCCTCAGTGAAATTAGTTTACGTGCATACGTCCCATTACTGCCCAGTGATGTCCCATTGGCTGCAAGTAGTAGTGTAGTTTAGTTGTGTACAGTACATAAGTTATTCTATACAGAGAAGCTAGCTATCCGTCTAAGACCAGCATTGAGCACTCTACTCAGAGAGGTCTGGCACGGCACCAGAGAGAACTATTTCATATGACACAAACTGCAGGCAGTGAAGGGTTAAGTAGAGAACCCAGTCATCTCTAGGACCTCCATCGCAATAACAATTGCCTGATAACTCACCAGGGTATTTCCGAATGTAACTACCCTGGTGCTCCAACCAATTAACTCCTAACTGTCCTGTGTTTGAAAAATGACAACTAGGAGCTGATTGGTTGAAGCACCATTTGACATTCATAACGAATGATAACAAGACTATCGTTCATTATTAAATCTACCCCTTAATTTTTTTGGGGGGGGTTCAATGATCCCTTATCATGAGTGCATAATAATTAATGATTAGTGATCTCCCTATAAGAACAGAGTTTACGCTCTGAGCCATAAACATAGCAATGTCCTTCCAGTTTATATATTCAGGCATAATTAAAGGCTTGAAATGAAAAGGCATTGGTTACTGTCCAGAAGATATTGTTTTTCATATTCACAGTATCAAGTTGAAAACAAATATATGCAGAAAGTTAGACCAGATGCGGTGCGCTTATCAGGTAACAATATAAAATTGATACTTCCCTTATGTATCCTCTGTTGTAGGTTCTATCAGGTACTTCGGATAAATGGAATCCACATGTGGGCGTAAAAGAGATAATTCCAAATATAGGTGGTCATTCCGAGTTGTTCGCTCGCAAGCTGCTTTTAGCAGCTTTGCACATGCTAAGCCGCCGCCTACTGGGAGTGAATCTTAGCTTATCAAAATTGCGAACGAAAGATTAGCAGAATTGCGAATAGACACTTCTTAGCAGTTTCTGAGTAGCTCCAGACTTACTCGGCATCTGCGATCAGTTCAGTCATCTCCACGCACTAGGATGTCTGTATTTACACCAGCTGTTAACATCAGAAAGCACTGTTAAAGGCTTTGATTTTACCTTAACTTTGGTAAACCTCCATCTATTACCATATATTTTATAAGTGCCTGTTTATTTGGCCACATTCGCAAATTTTTATTGTTTGAATAAAAAATTGTTTTTTCTCTGACGTCCTAGTGGATGCTGGGAACTCCGTAAGGACCATGGGGATTAGCGGCTCCGCAGGAGACTGGGCACAAAAGTAAAAGCTTTAGGACTACCTGGTGTGCACTGGCTCCTCCCCCTATGACCCTCCTCCAAGCCTCAGTTAGATTTTTGTGCCCGGCCGAGAAGGGTGCACACTAGGGGCTCTCCTGAGCTTCTTAGTGAAAGTTTTAGTTTTAGGTTTTTTATTTTCAGTGAGACCTGCTGGCAACAGGCTCACTGCATCGAGGGACTAAGGGGAGAAGAAGCGAACTCACCTGCGTGCAGAGTGGATTGGGCTTCTTAGGCTACTGGACACCATTAGCTCCAGAGGGACCGAACACAGGCCCAGCCTCGGAGCTCGGTCCCAGAGCCGCGCCGCCGGCCCCCTTACAGAGCCAGAAACAAGAAGAGGTCCGGAAAAATCGGCGGCAGAAGACATCAGTCTTCAACAAGGTAGCGCACAGCACTGCAGCTGTGCGCCATTGTTACTCAGGCACACTTCACACTCCGGTCACTGAGGGTGCAGGGCGCTAGGGGGGGCGCCCTGAGCAGCAATGTAAAACACCTTGGCTGGCATAAATACACCACATATAACCCCCAGGGCTATATGGATGTATTTTAACCCCTGCCAGAACTTACAAAAAAGCGGGAGAAAAGGCCGCCGAGAAGGGGGCGGAGCCTATCTCCTCAGCACACAGGCGCCATTTTCCATCACATTTTCCAGTCTCCCTGACTCTCCCCTGCAGTCCTGCACTACAGAAAAGGGTAAAAAAGAGAGGGGGGGCACTAATTTGGCGCAGTTTTGATACTTACAGCAGCTATAAAGGAAAAGCACATTTTATAGTGGTATTCCTGTTTATACATAGCGCTCTGGTGTGTGCTGGCATACTCTCCCTCTGTCTCCCCAAAGGGCTAGTGGGGTCCTGTCCTCTATCAGAGCATTCCCTGTGTGTGTGCGGTGTGTCGGTACGATTGTGTCGACATGTTTGAGGAGGAAAATGAGATGGAGGCGGAGCAATTGCCTATTATACAGTTGTCACCCCCTGGGGAGTCGACACCTGAGTGGATGAGCTTATGGAAGGAATTGCGTGACAGTGTCAGCTCGTTACGACAGACAGTTGACGACATGAGACAGCCGGCTACTCAGCTTGTGCCTGTCCAAGGGTCTCAAACGCCATCAGGGTCTTTAAAACGCCCGTTACCTCAAATGGCAGACACAGACACGGATACTGACTCCAGTGTCGACGATGATGAGACAAACGTGACTTCCACTAGGGCCACACGTTACATGATTGAAGCAATTAAAAATGTATTGCATATCTCTGATAATACAAGTACCACTAAAAAGGGTATTATGTTTGGTGAGAAAAAACTGCCTGTAGTTTTTCCTGTATCCGAGGAATTAAATGAAGTGTGTGATGAGGCGTGGGTTTCCCCCGATAAAAAACTGATAATTCCTAAAAGGTTATTGGCATCGTACCCTTTCCCGCCAGATGATAGGGCACGTTGGGAAACACCCCCTAGGGTGGATAAAGCGCTCACACGTTTGTCAAAACAGGTAGCACTACCCTCTCCTGATACGGCCGCCCTAAAGGAACCTGCCGATAGAAAGCTGGAGAATATCCTAAAATGTATATACTCTCACACGGGTGTTATACTGCGACCAGCAATCGCCTCAGCCTGGATGTGCAGTGCGGGCCTGGCGTGGTCGGATTCCCTGACTGAAAATATTGATACCCTTGATAGGGACAGTATATTACTGACTATAGAGCATTTGAAGGATGCATTTCTATATATGCGTGATGCACAGAGGGATATTTGCCGACTGGCATCAAGAGTTAGCGCGCTGTCCATTTCTGCTAGAAGAGGTTTATGGACGCGGCAGTGGTCAGGTGATGCGGATTCTAAAAGGCACATGGAAGTATTGCCTTATAAGGGGGAGGAGTTATTTGGGGTAGGTCTATCAGACCTGGTAGCCACGGCAACTGCTGGAAAATCCACATTTTTACCCCAGGTAGCTTCTCAACCTAAGAAGACGCCGTATTATCAGGCGCAGTCCTTTCGGCCCCATAAGGGCAAGCGGGCAAAATGCGCCTCATTTCTGCCCCGTGGCAGAGGGAGAGGAAAAAGGCTGCAACAAACAGCCAGTTCCCAGGAACAAAAGCCCTCTCCCGCCTCCGCAAAGTCCTCAGCATGACGCTGGGGCTTTACAAGCGGACTCAGGCACGGTGGGGGCCCGTCTCAAGAAGTTCAGTGCGCAGTGGGCCCACTCGCAAGTGGACCCCTGGATCCTTCAAGTGGTATCTCAGGGGTACAAATTGGAATTCGAGACGTCTCCCCCTCGCCGTTTTCTAAAGTCTGCTTTACCGACGTCTCCCTCAGACAGGGAGGCAGTAATGGAAGCCATTCACAAGCTGTATTCCCAGCAGGTGATAATCAAGGTACACCTCCTACAACAGGGAAAGGGGTACTATTCCACACTATTTGTGGTACCGAAGCCGGACGGCTCGGTGAGACCAATTTTAAACCTAAAATCCTTGAACACTTACATACAAAGGTTCAAATTCAAGATGGAGTCACTCAGAGCAGTGATTGCAAACCTGGAAGACGGGGACTATATGGTGTCTCTGGACATCAAATATGCTTACCTACATGTCCCAATTTGCCCTTCTCACCAAGGGTACCTCAGGTTTGTGGTACAGAACTGTCACTATCAGTTTCAGACGCTGCCGTTTGGATTGTCCACGGCACCCCGGGTCTTTACCAAGGTAATGGCCGAAATGATGATACTCCTTCGAAGGAAGGGAGTTTTAGTTATCCCTTACTTGGACGATCTCCTGATAAGGGCAAAATCCAGGGAACAGTTGGAAGTCGGGGTAGCACTATCTCAGATAGTGCTGCGCCAGCACGGTTGGATTCTCAATATTCCAAAATCTCAGCTGATCCCGACTACCCGACTCCTATTCCTAGGGATGATCCTGGACACAGTCCAGAAAAAGGTGTTTCTCCCGGAGGAGAAAGCCAGGGAGTTATCCGAACTAGTCAGAAATCTCCTAAAACCAGGCCAAGTTTCAGTGCATCAATGCACAAGGGTCCTGGGAAAGATGGTGGCTTCTTACGAAGCAATCCCATTCGGCAGATTCCACGCAAGAACCTTCCAGTGGGATCTGCTAGACAAATGGTCCGGGTCGCATCTTCAGATGCATCAGCGGATAATCTTGTCACCAAGGACAAGGGTGTCTCTCCTGTGGTGGTTGCAGAGTGCTCATCTTCTAGAGGGCCGCAGATTCGGCATTCAGGACTGGGTCCTGGTGACCACGGATGCCAGCCTGAGAGGCTGGGGAGCAGTCACACAGGGACGAAATTTCCAGGGCTTGTGGTCAAGCCTGGAGACATCACTTCACATAAATATCCTGGAGCTAAGGGCCATCTACAATGCTCTAAGCCTAGCAAGACCTTTGCTTCAAGGTCAGCCGGTGCTGATCCAGTCAGACAACATCACGGCAGTCGCCCACGTAAACAGACAGGGCGGCACAAGAAGCAGGAGGGCAATGACAGAAGTTGCAAGGATTCTTCGCTGGGCGGAAAATCATGTGATAGCACTGTCAGCAGTGTTCATTCCGGGAGTGGACAACTGGGAAGCAGACTTCCTCAGCAGACACGACCTCCATCCGGGGGAGTGGGGACTTCACCCAGAAGTCTTCCACATGATTGTGAACCGTTGGGAAAAACCAAAGGTGGACATGATGGCGTCCCGCCTCAACAAAAAACTGGACAGGTATTGCGCCAGGTCAAGGGACCCTCAGGCAATAGCTGTGGACGCTCTGGTAACACCGTGGGTGTACCAGTCAGTGTATGTGTTCCCCCCTCTGCCTCTCATACCCAAGGTACTGAGGATCATAAGAAGGAGAGGAGTAAGGACTATACTCGTGGCTCCGGATTGGCCAAGAAGGACTTGGTACCCGGAACTTCAAGAGATGCTCACAGAGGACCCGTGGCCTCTACCTCTAAGAAAGGACCTGCTTTAGCAGGGACTCTGTCTGTTCCAAGACTTACCGCGGCTGCGTTTGACGGCATGGCGGTTGAACGCCGGATCCTGAAGGAAAAAGGCATTCCGGATGAAGTCATCCCTACCCTGATCAAAGCCAGGAAGGATGTAACCGTGCAGCATTATCACCGTATTTGGCGTAAATAGGTTGCGTGGTGCAAGGCCAGGAAGGCCCCTACAGAGGAATTTCAACTGGGTCGTTTCCTACATTTCCTGCAAACAGGACTGTCTATGGGCCTAATATTAGGGTCCATTAAGGTTCAAATTTCGGCCCTGTCGATTTTCTTCCAGAAAGAACTGGCTTCAGTTCCTGAAGTTCAGACGTTTGTCAAGGGGGTACTGCATATACAGCCTCCTTTTGTGCCTCCAGTGGCACCTTGGGATCTCAATGTAGTTTTGGGGTTCCTAAAATCACATTGGTTTGAACCACTCTCCACTGTGGACTTAAAATATCTCACTTGGAAAGTGGTAATGTTGTTAGCCCTGGCTTCAGCCAGGCGTGTCTCAGAATTGGCGGCTTTATCCTATAAAAGCCCTTACCTAATTTTTCATACGGACAGGGCAGAATTGAGGACTCGTCCTCAATTTCTCCCTAAGGTGGTTTCAGCATTTCACTTGAACCAGCCTATTGTGGTGCCTGCGGCTACTAGGGACTTGGAGGACTCCAAGTTGCTGGACGTAGTCAGGGCCCTGAAAATATATGTTTCCAGGACGGCTGGAGTCAGGAAATCTGACTCGCTGTTTATCCTGTATGCACCCAACAAGCTGGGTGCTCCTGCTTCTAAGCAGACTATTGCTCGTTGGATTTGTAGTACAATTCAGCTTGCACATTCTGTGGCAGGCCTGCCACAGCCAAAATCTGTAAAAGCCCATTCCACAAGGAAGGTGGGCTCATCTTGGGCGGCTGCCCGAGGGGTCTCGGCTTTACAACTTTGCCGAGCAGCTACGTGGTCAGGGGCAAACACGTTTGCTAAATTCTACAAATTTGATACCCTGGCTGAGGAGGACCTGGAGTTCTCTCATTCGGTGCTGCAGAGTCATCCGCACTCTCCCGCCCGTTTGGGAGCTTTGGTATAATCCCCATGGTCCTTACGGAGTTCCCAGCATCCACTAGGACGTCAGAGAAAATAAGAATTTACTTACCGATAATTCTATTTCTCATAGTCCGTAGTGGATGCTGGGCGCCCATCCCAAGTGCGGATTGTCTGCAATACTTGTACATAGTTATTGTTACAAAAATCGGGTTATTATTGTTGTGAGCCATCTTTCAGAGGCTCCTCTGTTATCATGCTGTTAACTGGGTTCAGGTCACAGGTTGTACGGTGTGATTGGTGTGGCTGGTATGAGTCTTACCCGGGATTCAAAATCCTTCCTTATTGTGTACGCTCGTCCGGGCACAATATCCTAACTGAGGCTTGGAGGAGGGTCATAGGGGGAGGAGCCAGTGCACACCAGGTAGTCCTAAAGCTTTTACTTTTGTGCCCAGTCTCCTGCGGAGCCGCTAATCCCCATGGTCCTTACGGAGTTCCCAGCATCCACTACGGACTATGAGAAATAGAATTATCGGTAAGTAAATTCTTATTATTTGCAACATGTGGATTCCATTTATCCGAAGTACCTGATAGAACCTACGACAGAGGATACATAAGGGAAGTATCAATTTTATATTGTTACCTGATAAGCGCACCGCATCTGGTCTAACTTTCTGCATACTCTTATCCAATCTTTGGTATTGGGGATACCTTTTGACCAGGTTGTGTGTAGCATATCTGTTTTGGCGCCCGGGCACTTTTCTGCTATCAATAGTACTGAAAACAAATATATGCTCAGAATGAACAATATAAAATGTGATAAAGCATAACACAGAAATAAAGGATGAATAAGGGTATCTATGTGTTTCATGGGAACGTGGTCCGCTTCCTGAGGCTGGTGTTTGACTGAGGACTCTACACCAATCTGCTTTATTTGTGATTTGAACACTTTAATAACCCCATGAAAGAACTTTAACATAGGACAAATAAATGTATATTACCGTTCCCATCATTGCAATCTCATCTATTTATGCCATGTGCTCTCTATCCCATGCATTGACGCCATCTACCTATAAGAGTTTCAAATGCAATAAAAGCAGATCATGTTCGCCAGTGTCCATTTGGAGTTGTTGCACCTAACCCATGTCATGCAAATCACTTACTAGTTTTGTAACATGCTGTATCTTGACCTTCTATGAATGTAAAGAATGCAATTAAAATCATGTTTTCTCTTACGTCCTAGAGGATGCTGGGGTCCACATTAATACCATGGGGTATAGATGGGTCCCTTGGGAGCCATGGGCACTTTAAGAGTTTAATAGTGTGGGTTGGCTCCTCCCCCTATGCCCCTCCTACCAGACTCGTTTTAGAAAACGTGCCCGGTGGAGCAGGTCACAGCTAGGGGAGCTCCTAGGAGTTCTTTTAGTTTTACTGTTTTTTTTAAAGAGTTAGGCACAGGGAAGCTGCTGGCAACAGCCTCCCTGCTTCGTGGGACTTGGGAGGGGGGGGGGGGGGGTAGTGTCCAACCCTCTGAGGTTAATGGCCACTCTTTCCACTGATAGGACACTGAGCTCCTGAGGGTGATGATCGCAAGCCATCGAGGCGACTGCTCACTCACGCAGCATGTTGCCACCCCCTAACAGAGCCAGAAGACATCGGTGGTGAGTAGGTTACCGGCGATCCGACAAGCGGGGAACCGGTGAGAATGGCGGCATCAGGGTAGGAGCGCAGCGCTGTAGCTGTGCTCCAGAGGGCTCAGAGGCACTGCTGTGCAGCACCATTTTCTCCCTGCAGTTCCACAGACAGAGCCGCTTACAGGGAGCGCTGACCCTCCACATAACTCCAGCTATCCTGTGCGGTACCAGGGATTTTATAGAAGGGGGGGGGGGGTAATGTTTTTTTAATCACATAACAACTGTGTAGTCTATTTAGGTTATTCAGTCAGCGCCAGGCTTTTATTCTATAACTGCCTACTGGGGCGCTGTGTGTGCTGGCTCCTTAACTCTGTGTCTCTCTGAAGGTATTTGGGGGAAACTGTGTCTGACATTTTCCTGTGTGTGTGTGTGTGTGTGTGTGTGTGTGTGTGTGTGTGTGTGTGTGTGTGTGTGTGTGTACATATATCTCACATTGCCATGTCCAGGGACTCTGTTTCTTGTGCTGCAGAGTGTGCATCTTCTCCAGAGGAATCCATTCCATGTACTCAGGAATGTAATATAATGTCTCAGCCTGCTGAATCCGAACCATTGTGGATGGCTTCAATTAAAGGAATGATATCCCAGATTTCATCTAGGATAAATCATAATGAAACTGAAACACAGGTTTTGAGGAAATCTGTAGAGGTTTTGTCGTGTTCTGTTCCCAATGCCTCCTTAAGATCCCTTGGTATATGCCCACAAAAACATGGTCTTGCCCAGATAATGCAAGTCGACACTGATACCGACTCTGATACGGGAGACGATGATGGGGATATACGGGGGGGGGGGGGGGGGTGAGGCATACCTTGCTAAGGCGGTGCAGCTCATGATTGAGGCCATTAGGGATGTTTTACACTTTGCTGACAAAGTACCTGAGCAGGTCGAGGAGGCTTACTTTACAGACAATAAGAAAGCCTCCCTTACCTTCCCTGGGGTATATTTACTAAGGTGGGAGATTTTTAGAACTGGTGATGTTGCCCATAGCAACCAATCAGATTATATCTATTATCTGCTAGAAGCAGCTAGATAAATGGTAAGTAGAATCTGATTGGTTGCCATGGGCAACATCACCAGTTCTAAAAATCTCCCACCTTAGTAAATTTACCCCCCTGCGTCTAAAGAATTAAACGCACTGTTTGAAAAATCCTGGGAAAACCCGGAGAATTCCAGATCCCAAAAAGGGTCTTCATTGCTTTTCCTTTCCCTGAAGAGAATAGGAAAAAGTGGGAAAACCCACCTATAGTAGACGCTTCTGTATCTAGATTGTCTAAAAAGGTGGTTTTACCTGTCCCTGGGTCTACCGCTTTGAAAGAGCCGGCAGAGCGTAAGATTGAGACTACGCTCAAATCCATATACACTGCTTCAGACGTGGTGCTAAGGCCCACTATTGCTTGTGCATGGATTTCTAAAGCCATAGTAAAGTGGTCAGGCACATTACTAGAGGATTTATATACTATGGATTGAAGTGACATTGAAATGTTTTTACGTCACATACAGACTTCTGCAGGTTTCATGGTGGATGCCATGAAGGACCTTAATCATCTGAATGCACGGACGTCTTCCATGGCTGTCTCGCCACGCGGAATTTAAGAAGAGTGTGGAGAACCTACCCTTCACAGGTTCACAGGCATCTAACGCTTCCCTTCCCTTCCCCACTCACTTTCTTTAGAGGTGGCCGGGGGAAATCCCGAAAACCTTCACCCACAGGTTCCCAGGAGCAGAAACTTGGTTCTGCTTCCTCAAAATCCTTGACATGACGGTGGACCCCCCAGCCTGGAGCTCGGGCAGTTGGGAGCAAGACTAAGAAATTTCAGTCAGATCTGGGCGTCTTCTTGCCTGGATCCCTGGGTACTGGAAATTGTTACCCAGGGGTACAGACTGGAGTTTCAAGAACTCCTGCCTCACAGATACTTCAAATCGGGCTTGCCAGCTTTGCTGACAGAAAGTGCTATCCTACAGGAAGCCATTCAAAACTTGCTGAGGTCAAATGTCATTGTTCCGGTTCCACCTCACCTACACCACAAGGGTTATTACTCAAACTGTTTGTGGTACCGAAACCGGATGGTTTGGTAAGACCAGTATTAAACATAATGTCATTGAACCCCTACTTGAGGGAATTAAAATTCAAGATGGAGTCTCTGAGAGCGGTGATCTCAGGTCTGCAGGAAGGGGAATTCCTGGTATCCCTGGATATCAGGGATGCGTACCTTCACATTCCGATCTGGTCGCCTCACCAGGGTTCACCAAGGTGATGGCGGAGATGATGCTACTCCTCCGCACGCAGGGTGTGAACATAATTCCTTATCTGGACGACCTACTGATAAAAGCGTCTTCCAGGGCGAAGCTGTTACAGAGCATTGCTCTCACGACTCAACTACTCCAGGATCATAGCTGGATCCTAAACCCTCCAAACCACACTTAAAGCCGACAAGGAGACTGTCCTTCCTGGGGATGATCCTCGACACGGAAGTACAGAGGGTGTTTCTGCCGAAGGAAAAAGCGTTGGGGATACAAACAATGGTCCGGGATGTCCATATGGATGGCTACAAGCCAGCCCGGGTATCGGTTCATCAGTGCATTCGCCTTCTGGGGAAGATGGTTGCCTCCTACGAGGCTCTACAGTACGGAAGATTCCATGCACGGTCTTACCAACTGGATCTCATGGACAAATGGTCGGGATCTCATCTTCACATGCACCAGAGGATACGTCTATCACCGAAAGCCAGAATATCGCTCCTCTGGTGGCGGCAAACTTCTCACCTACTAGAGGGCCGCAGGTTCGGGATTCAGATTTGGATCCTCCTAACCACAGATGCAAGTCTCAGAGGTTGGGGAGCAGTCACCCAGGGGGACAACTTCCAAGGAAGGTGGTCAAGTCTGGAATCCATCCTTCCGATAAACAATCAGGAACTAAGGGCCGTGTACAACTGTCTTCTACAAGCGGCACATCTTCTAAAAGATCAGGCCATTCAAGTTCAGTCAGACAATGTAACAACAGGCGCTGTCAGCAATCTTCATTCCGGGAGTAGACAACTGGGAAGCGGACTTCCTCAGCAGACAAGATCTTCATCCGGAAGAGTGGGGCCACCACCCAGAAGTGTTCGCAGAGGTGACAAGTCTTTGGGGCATACCTCAAATCAACATGATGGCCTCACGCCTCAACAAGAAGCTTCGGAGGTATTATTCCAGGGTGGATGCCCTGGTAACTCCGTGGGTGTTCAACTCAGTGTATGTGTTCCCTCCACTTCTACTCATCCCAAGGAAACTAATAAAGAGAACAAGAGTTCAGGTGATCCTCATTGCTCCAGACTGGCCAAGAAGAGCTTGGTATGCGGATCTTCTAGTGTTAGTGCTGGAAGATCCGAGGCCTCTTCCTCTTCGAGAGGACCTTCTGCAACAGGGGTAGTTCGCTTATCAAGACTTACCGCAACTACGTTTGACGGCATGGAGGTTGAACGCCAGATCTTAGCTCGGAAGGGCATTCCGAACAAAGTTATTCCTACCCTGATGCAGGCTAGAAAGGGAGTAACGTCAAAACATTACCATCGGATTTGGAAAAAGTACGTGTCTTGGTGCGAATCCAAGAAGTTTCCTATGGTGGCGTTTCAACTTGGACGGTTTCACCTCTTCCTGCAAGCAGGGGTGGATGTTGGCCTGCGCCTGGGCGCCATAAAAGTCCAGCCTTGTCCATTTTCTTCCAGAAACAATTGGCTGCCCTCCCTGAGGTTCTGACTTTCTTGAAAGGGGTGCTGCACATCCAACCTCCTTTTGTGCCTCCAACGGCACCTTGGGACCTTAACGTGGTACTGCAGTTCCTGCAATCGGATTGGTTCGAGCCTTTGCAGGAGGTTGAGGTCAAGTTTCTTACATGGAAGAAGACTGTCACACTGTTGGCATTGGCATCTGCTAGACGTGTGTCAGAATTGGGGGCATTGTCCTACAAGGGCCCCTACTTGATTTTTCATGAAGATAGAGCTGAGCTCAGGACGCTCCAGCAATTTCTTCCGAAGGTTGTGTCAGCTTTTCATATCAACCAACCTATTGTCATGCCAGTGGCTACTGACTCCTCAATCACTTCAAAGTTTTTGGATGTTGTGAGGGCTTTGAAGATTTATGTGAAGAGAACTTCTCTTCACAGAAAGTCGGACGCTCTGTTTGTCCTTTATGATCCCAACAAGGTTGGGTGGCCTGCTTCTAAGCAGACGATTTCTCGCTGGATCAGGCTTACTATCCAGCATGCTTATTCTACGGCAGGCTTGCCGTGTCCTAAATCTGTTAAGGCCCACTTTACTCATAAAGTGGGTTCTTCCTGGGCGGCTGCCCGGGGTGTTTCGGCTTTACAGCTTTGCCGAGCAGCAACTTGGTCAGGGTGGAACACGTTTGCTAAGTTCTACAAGTTCGATACTTTGGCCTCTGAGGACCTAAAGTTTGGTCAATCGGTTCTGCAGGAGCCTCCGCGCTCTCCCTCCTGTACTGGGAGCTTCGGTACATCCCCATGGTACTAATGTGGACCCCAGCATCCTCTAGGACGTAAGAGAAAATAGGATTTTAATTACCTACCGGCTTAACTCGTAGTCCGTAGAGGATGCTGGGCGCCCGCCCAGCGCTTCGTTCTCCTGCAGTTGTTACTTGGTTCGGTACTACCTTGTTCCTTGGTAAAGTACTGCATTGTTACTTGGTTAAGTACTTTTGTTCAGCTGTTGCTGACTTGTTCAAGCTGGTTAGCTTGGTTTGCCTTGTTATGTGTGAGCTGGTGGGAATCTCACCACTATCTGTGTATTTACTTATCTCAAAGTATGTCCGTCTCCTCGGGCACAGTTTCTAGACTGAGTCTGGTAGGAGGAGCATAGAGGAAGGAGCCAGCCCACACTATTAAACTCTTAAAGTGCCCATGGCTCCCAAGGGACCCGTCTGTATCCCATGGTACTAATGTGGACCCCAGCATCCTCTACGGACTACGAGAAAAGGATTTACCGGTAGGTAATTAAAATCCTATTTTCTCCTTTATCCACTAGGGGACACTGGAGTGCTCTTTATAATGGGGTATAAAGTGTGTGCTAACCGGGAACTGACACTTTAAGAATTTAGAAGTGTGATTATCTCCTCCCCCTGTATACCCCTCCTACAAGCCAGGCTTAAGGACCATACACATTAGGCGACTTTGGCCTCAAAATCTTTCATTTTGGCAGTTTTGAGTGATTTTGAGGTCAAAGTCGCCCAGTGTGTATGGCCCAGCGACGGAAGACTGGCGATGATGTGCTCTCCCACATCATCGCCAGCGAAGTGGTCTGTCGGCTGGTATTACCAGCATGTTTGCAGATGATGGTTCATCTTCCAGCCATCATCGCTCAGTGTGTATGACCATGAGCGATGATGGCTGGAAGGTGAACTCTTTTCTGTCCGCCTGACCCGCCCTGCTCACTCCCCAAGTCCCACCTGCTTCACGGCTGCGGTTCCGCTTGCTCCCTCCTGCTTGTGACCGCACAGCACACTCGCACAGAGAAGCAGCGCCATATAGAAGCAGTAAAGTGAGTCGCTGCATCAAGTTGTGACCCTGGATTATATACATTGCTGGCATAGGCTAGCAATGTATATACCACTGGCTACCAATGTTTAGTTCAGGCCTGTCCAACCTGCGGCCCTCCAGCTGTTGTGAAACTACAATTCCCAGCATGCCCTGCCACAGTTTTGCTGTCAGGAAATGCTAAAACTGTGGCAGGGCATGCTGGGATGTGTAGTTTCACAACAGCTGGAGGGCCGCAGGTTGGACAGGCCTGGTTTAGTTATTGCTTTTTTATCTAAGCCAGTAATATATACATTGCTGGCACAGGCCAGCAATGTATATATAACCACTGCCCACCAATGATGTTTATCAAGCCAGCAATACAGTATATGCATTGCTGGCACAGGCCAGCAATGTATATATTACTGGCGCCATTGCCCACCAATTTTTATGTCTAATATAAACATGATATATAAATTGTAGGCAGGGTCCCCATTTATAAACATTATGGCAGCAGTGTCCCCCTTTTTACTTATTACGGCAGCAGTCCCCCTTTTTACACATTACGGCAGCAGTCCCCCTTTTTACACATTACGGCAGCAGTCCCCCTTTTTACACATTACGGCAGCAGAGTCCCCCTTTTTACACATTACGGCAGCAGAGTCCCCCTTTTTACAGTGGGCCATGCTCCCACCCTTGGAATTCAAACCCAGCCTATTATGTAAATAGCCTTTCTAATGAAAGATTTTCAGCAAAGTCTTTCGTCTACTGAAAATCTCTTGCTTTTTTGGAAAATAGCTTAGTGTGTATGCACTATTTTGGTGAAAGATATATCTTTCAGAGATGTTGTCGAAGTCTTTTGATATGAAAATCTCCTAGTGTGTAAGGGCCTTTAGTTTAGTGTCCGAGGGAGCTGGTCACATGCTGGGCTTCTCCTCAAAGGCAAAAAGTTTTTTTTAAATGTTAGTCAGAAATTCTGCAGCAAAGCAAGAGGAGATGACAGGCAGTAACTGCTCTGCTTGTCTGCAACGATGTAGCTGCCAGGGGGCTCCTCCGCAGCTGCCAGGGGGCTCCTCCGCAGCTGCCCTGCGAACCTCACAGGGGTCCCTGGCTCAGAGATCACCGTCTCTGGGGTAGCATAGGACACTGCTGCATGCTGCGCGCATCTCGGCACCCCGATCCTCAACCACCACTGGCCAGCATACGGCAGCTCTGTGAGTATAACGCCTGGCTCCCGATTAGCAGGATGCCAGGCACAAACAAATGGCGAGGATTTAGGAAGTCCCAGCAGTGGTCCACACAATAGAGTGCCATAGCGGGGGGTGCGGAGCTAACTCCCGGAGTTCAGCTCCTTTCTCTCAGCTGCCCGGCGCTATCGCAGTATATCAGAAGCTGGCGGCCAATGCTAAAGGCAGATGGTCCCTGCAACACCGATTAAGAGCTGCTGCTGAGGACTGCGATGACCTTCTAAGGCAGCGCTGAGACTGAGAGACCTTAAACAAGATTGTGAGTCATCAATGGTGTAGAGCAGAGTTTCTCAAACTTGTTCCTCAAGGCACCAGGTTTTAGGTATATCCATGGCTCAGAACAGATGATTAAATCAAATTGACTGAGGTGCTAATTAAGTCACCTGTGGCCAAGCATGGATAACTTTTAAACCTGGACCGTTTGGGTGCCTTGAGGACCACGTTTGAGAACCTCTGGTTTTGTTAGGAGAATAATTGAGCACATGTAACTGAGTTTCACTTTACTTTCACTTTAGTTAGTACATATACTGTGCCTAGTGTTTTAGCATTGCTAACAGCGTTGATTAGGGCTAATGTGATTATCTTCCTCCTTTGCCCTTCTCTCCTGCCTTTTTTTAACTCTGTCTCTCCTTCTTACACTGTCCACTATGCTACTGTGTTGTTTGTGTATTAGTGTGTTTTATCATGGCTGGAAAATGGCTATCAGGCTTCACAGAAGACCTTCCGTGCACAAGGTGTGCAGAAAAATTCACACAAAGGGTAATTTAGATAGTTCCCTTTTATGTGCTTCTTATGATTAGGAGCAACAAGGCTCAATAGATCACCACAGGTGCAGAATACTCCAGTTTGGGCGTCGCAGCTCACTAATGTAATGTCACACCGGTCTGCGGAGCTGGAAGCCTCTTCAGGAGGTTTCCAGATCTCAGAAATCTGACCCCTCTCCAGACCAAGAATCAGCCTGGGCTCGGGACCTGGCAAGGCCAGTGGAAGGGCTCACTGAGGCCATGGTCCCATTCCCCTCTGTGATGCAAGTCTCCAAAAAGGTGTTGTATGAAAGAGAGAGGGTTAGCTCTCCCTTGACAAGGATGGAAGAGGTCCCAGTGGCCTTTACAACGCATATACAGTTAAGGCACTGCCACCTACTTAGTGGCATCTCTAATTAAGTTTTTAAGACTGTTACGCTCTGTACTGCACTTGGACGATTCAAAGGACAAAGATAGGGCTCCTTTAGTCGGGGCAAGTTTCTACACACAGGGGGGAACAGATCCCGGAGGAACCGGAGACTGTGTCCCAGGGCATTGAGGCATTTATTGTCGCAAAATTCCAAGTTTTAATGGTGGACATCAGATCGGCCAGGAAACACCCGGATAAAATATTCCAGGTGCCCAGTCAACTTTTGTCGACATATCCTTCCCTGCTGACAGCAGGAAGTTATGCAAGACTCACCCTACGGTATATTCCTCAGTGTTTCGTCTGTCCAAAAAGACAGTGCTGCCGGTCCTTTCTTAGAGGAGGCATCGGACTGGAAATTTGAAAATTAATGTCCATTAGCACAGCAGCAGGCGTAACACTGCGTCCTGCACTGGTAGGTATCCAGGTCAACAGGGCCATTGAAGCCTGGGCGAAACAAGTAGCTGAGGGTCTGCTAGCAGGATCCCCAGAGGAGTCTCTTATCCCCTTTGCACAACACAGTGAGGAGTCAGCGGCTTTTCTAGGTGAGGCATCTAAGGAGGTACAGTATGTATTCTCGTTTCTAGGTCCTTCGCTTTAGCGATATCGGCCGCAGAGCTGTCTGGTTGCAACAGTGGCAAGCAGACGCAGAATCAGAGAGTGAAGTGGAAGCGTTACCATTTACTGGCGATGTCCTGTTGGTGCCCGACCTGGACAAGTGTATTTCACAGGCCAAAAGCCGCATCCTTCTCTGGGTGGAGGAATACACCGTGGCAAGATTAATTCCTGGCGAGGACAATTGGGAGGCCGACTACCTAAGTCGTCAGGACATACATCCCGGGGAGTGGGCTCTCCATCCTTAGGTGTTTCGACATTGTCCATCGATGGGGCGTTCCACAAGTTGACCTTATGGCTTCCAGACAAAATCAACTGCCGCTGTATTGTTCTCGAACATGAGACCTGGCAGCCATAGTGGTAGATGCACCCACGACATCTTGGTGGTTCCGGTTTGTCTACCTGTTTCCTCCATTCCCTCTGCTGCCTCATCTTTTTCAGCGCATCAAGAGAGAGAAGGCCATGCAGAGCTTGGCATGCCAGCCTACGTCTGCTTCTGATAGATGATCCGTCGCCTCTAATGCTGTGAGAGGATCTGCTACAACAGGGGCCTTTCATCTATCCAGACTTAAGGCTGCTTCGTTTGACGGCATGGTTGTTGAAAAGGCAATCCTAAGGCAAAGAGTTAGTCCGGCGGCAGTCATCCCTACTATGCACGGGACCGGAATGAAGTTACTTTCAGCCACTACCACCGCATCTGGAACGCTTATTCATCCTTGGGATGTTTTCCACTGCCTTCAAGATGTCATGGCTCCTTTTTTTTTCCTGCATGCAGGTTTCTAAGCCAGATTACGTCTAGGACAGTGCAGGTGTCTGCGTTGTCCATCTCCTTCCAGAAGAAACTGGTCTTTCTTCCAGATGTTCTTTAGGGGGTTGTCTGTTTTACAACCACCTTTTGTTTCTCCCACGGCACTTTGGGACCTTGAGATTGTCCTTTCGTTCTTACAGTCATAGAAACATAGAATTTGACGGCAGATAAGAACCACTTGGCCCATCTAGTCTGCCCCTTTTTTTTTTATCCTTTAGGTATTCTCAACCCTTTTTGAACCTTAATTCTTTGTAAGGATATTCATATGCCTATCCCAAGCATGTTTAAATTGCTCTACAGTCTTAGCCTCTACCACCTCTGATGGGAGACTATTCCACTTATCCACTACCCTTTCTGTGAAGTAATTTTTCCTTAAATTTCCCCTGAACCTCCCCCCCCTCCAGTCTCAGTGTATGACCTCGAGTTCTAATACTTCTCTTCCTTTGAAGAATGTTTCCCTCCTGAACTTTGTTAAGACCCTTGATATATTTGAAAGTTTCTATCATGTCTCCCCTTTCCCTTCTCTCCTCCAAACTATGCATGTTAAGATCTTTTAGCCTTTACGGGTACGTTTTGTGATGTAGGCCATGCACCATTTTAGTTGCCCTTCTTTGTACACTCTCTAATGTATTTATATCCTTCTGGAGATATGGTCTCCAGAACTGGACACAGTATTCCAGATGGGGCCGCACCAATGACCTATACAGTGGCATTATCACTTCATTTTTCCTGCTACTGATTCCTCTCCCTATGCAACCAAGCATCTGACTTGCCTTTCTCATTGCTTTGTTACATTGCTGTCCTGCCTTCAAGTCACTTGAAATAGTGACTCCTAAATCCCTTTCCTCCTCAGTAGTTTCCATTATAGTACCCTTGATACTATATTTAGCCTTTGGGTTTTTGAGACCCAAGTGCATGATTTTGCATTTTTTTGTCATCTCTGTTTGAACCATTGGAGAAAGTGGAATAGAAGTACCTATCATGGAAAGTAGTACATCTACTCGCCCTGGCTCCTGTCAGAAAAGTGTCGGAGCTCGGAGCACTGTCCTGTTGCCCTCCATTCTTGATCTTCTAGGAAGATAGGGCTGAACTACACAACGAAATGTCATTCCTTTCAAGGGCGGTCTTGGCTTTCCACATTAACCAACCTCTTGTGGTATCGGTTCTTCCAGAAGACTCTCTCCTTCCAGATCTCCGGACGTTGTCAGGGCTCTCAGGCTCAATATGGACAGGGCTCTCTGCGGAAATCAGACTCATTGTTTGTTCTGTACAATGCCGCCCATTCTGGATGGCCAGCATCAAAGCAGATGGTTGCACGATTGATACGTCTGGCCATCAGACAGACCTATGTGTCTTTATCCAGGGAGCCTCCGACTTCCATTACAGCGCATTCTACACTCTCGGTGGGTCCCTCGTGGGCGGCTGCCGAGCAGCCACTGGGTCGGCCGGCATACTTTTGTCCATTTTCACCGGTTCGAAATGTTCGCGGCTCATGTTTTGTAATATGGTCGTGATGGGAGCTCTGGGATGTCCCCATTTTAAAGAGCACTCCGGTGTCCCCTAGTGGGTTAAGGAGAAAACAGGATTTTGGTTCTTACCTGATAAAGCTGAATTCCTTTATCGTATAAACAACCCTTTATGAGGTCTAAGAACACTGTACGCTGTTTACTTAAGAAGTACCGTAAGGGTACGCTAGTTGCGTAACGATCGCTTAGCCGTAGGCGAGACGCTCAAGCGTCACGTTCGCTCACGGCCAAGAGATCACAGGCAGGCACGCTATTGGCTGTTGACTAACGTAATGATTCGCTATGGCGTAGCAGACGCTCGAGACCACGAGGAGATCACCAGCGGCGCAGACGCTCACAACGCTATACCTTGATATCTATACCTTTAACAATGAGATACACAGTATACCTTTATGTAGAGACAATGTGTAAGTGCAACCTGGTGTAACCTGATTAACTACAAAGCTGCTTGAGCGTCACCGACGCTCTGTGAACACTTAACACTATGAGAAAATACACAGATACTTGTTTAGGGTCCAAAGCCTATTATCTGTATTATGACTATTATACTTGCAAAAAGAATCACAGTACAAATGATACACTACAATATAACAGAGACTTCCTAACCAAATAACTATACAAGAAATACAATACAATACAATACTAATCAAGGGAAAATACGAGAGAAAGTGAGGAGAGAGAGAGAGAGAGAGATATATATGAGAGAAATGGCTCACAGAAAGACAATGATTACGGAGAGAAACTTACGCACAAGGGTAACGATCGCAAGCGCTTCTGGACAGCCAGCTTCCCGATTATCAGCAATGAGAACCGTTTGATGAGAAGTGAAAGCTGGATGCCACAGGCCCGTCTTTTATGCTACTCACACAATGCAATCCAATGGTCCCTACAATCTCATTGTCCATTGGACGCAGGAATTCGGCTTCGCATCATAACAAAAGGTCATAGGGTGATTCATACAGGTGGGCTGTGACGATTTCAAACAGCTCAGGTGGGTGGGAAACTAGGTTTCCCGCCGCATACCTGAGTAAGAGTAAATAATAGTAATGGACATAAACTTCTTATGTCCATAACTATTCGCACGAGCGATTAATACGCTCCAAACCAACACCGGAATATTGCTATTTAAATACTCTTCCGATGGGTACCAAACACTGCTGTATGACTCCTGTTAGACCCTTCCTACAATACAAAGAGGGATTCCTCCGTTCAGGGACATTCTATATTAACCAAACTTTCAGAATCTATCAAAGGGACCATGATCTACAAACTACATTAATTGTGAAAATATGTAACGATTGAGTCGCACGCTACGACTACATAAACTCTACCGTAAATACGCATACCGTGCGCCCGCGGGTGCACGCTATTGCGGGTATGCGCCTTCACGGGAGAGCGTACGCATGCGCAGCGCGGACCAGTGTGCGGTGCAAATATGGCAGTATGTATGGGGATATTTTTCTGACTTTGACATACCGGTAAATCCTTTTCTCAGATTTCACAGGGGACATTGGACGCCCACCCTGCGCTGTTCCTTCCAGCCATGGTTATTGTCATTATGTGTTTAACTGTTTTCAGTTCTTGTTTTGACTTTTTCCTTGTTTCACACCTGTTGTGTTCGTTGTGTGTACTTGTTTCACTCCTCCTCTGAAGTTTATTGTTCTAGCACTCCTCGGGCATGGTTTACTAATGCTGGCCATACACTAGGTCGATATCGTGTACGAATACACGATATAGACCTATCATTCGTCCCATTGCATGCACATTGTGCATGTTAATGAGTGAGGATATGATGCGATGCCCGGCCCCGTGGGTTGCACGTCGCATCAGCTGATCATATGTGCTGCGCATATGATCAACCAATCCCGGCCCCCGGCAATTGCGGAGGTACGATAGAATGTACGATGCAAAAGCACTGTGCAATCTGTCGCATGCCTGGCGGCTGGTGGGGGGGATCATTAGTACCACTCGCATCTAATTGTAAAGAGCACTCCGGTGTCCCCTGTGGAATTGGAGAAAGGGATTTACCGTTAAGTAGCAAAATCCTGTTTCTCTGACGTCCTAGTGGATGCTGGGGACTCCGTAAGGACCATGGGGAATAGCGGGCTCCGCAGGAGACTGGGCACTCTAAAGAAAGATTTAGTACTATCTGGTGTGCACTGGCTCCTCCCTCTATGCCCCTCCTCCAGACCTCAGTTAGAATCTGTGCACGGACAGAGCTGGGTGCTTTTAGTGAGCTCTCCTGAGCTTGCTAATAAAGTATTTTAGTTATGTTTTTTATTTTCAGAGAGCTTCTGCTGGCAACAGACTCTCTGCTACGAGGGACTGAGGGGAGAGAAGCAAACCTACTAACTGCGGCTAGGTTGCGCTTCTTAGGCTACTGGACACCATTAGCTCCAGAGGGATCGAACACAGGACCTGACCTTGTCGTCCGTTCCCGGAGCCGCGCCGCCGTCCCCCTCGCAGAGCCAGAAGACAGAAGCCGGCAGAAGCGGAGAAGACATCGAAATCGGCGGCAGAAGACTCCTGTCTTCACATGAGGTAGCGCACAGCACTGCAGCTGTGCGCCATTGCGCCCACACTAACCCACACACTCCGGTCACTGTACGGTGCAGGGCGCAGGGGGGGGCGCCCTGGGCAGCAATTGTTACCTCCTGGCGAATGCTGCAAATAAACAGTGGCACACTGTTATATGTATGAGCCCCCGCCATTTATTTTACAAGAAATCGCGGGACAGAAACCCGCCGCTGAGGTGGAGGGGCCTTCTTCCTCAGCACTCCCCAGCGCCATTTTCCTTCCACAGCTCCGCTGAAAGGAAGCTCCCCAGGCTCTCCCCTGCAGAATCACGGTAGAAGGGTAAAAAAAAAAGGGGGGGCACATAAATTTAGGCGCATAAATCATAATACAGCAGCTACTGGGTAAACACTAAGTACTGTGTAATCCCTGGGTTATATAGCGCTGGGGTGTGTGCTGGCAAACTCTCGCTCTGTCTCTCCAAAAGGCCTTGTGGGGGTCCTGTCCTCATTTAGAGCTTCCCCTGTGTGTGTGGTGTGTCAGTACGCGTGTGTCGACATGTTTGACGAAGAGGGCTATGTGGAGGCAGAGCAAGTGCAGTTGACTGACGTGTCGCCGCCGACGGTGCCGACACCTGATTGGATGGATATGTGGAAGGTGTTAAATGATAATGTAAACTCCTTACATAAAAGGTTGGATAAAGCTGATACCTCGGGTCAGTCAGGGTCTCAACCCATGCCTGATCCTACAGCGCAGAGGCCCTCAGGGTCTCAAAAGCGCCCACTATCAAAAATGGTTGACATAGATGTCGACACGGATTCTGACTCCAGTGTCGACGACGATGATGCAAAATTGCAACCAAAAATGACAAAAGCTATACGTTACATGATTATAGCGATGAAGGATGTTTTACACATATCAGAGGTAAACCCTGTCCCTGACAAGAGGGTTTATATGTATGGGGAGAAAAAGCAAGAGGTGACTTTTCCCCCTTCACATGAGTTAAATGAGTTATGTGAAAGAGCGTGGGATTCCCCAGATAAGAAAGCCCTGATTTCCAAAAGGTTACTTATGGCGTACCCTTTCCCGCCTGAAGACAGGGTGCGCTGGGAATCCTCCCCTAGGGTAGATAAAGCTCTGACACGCTTATCTAAGAAGGTGGCCCTGCCGTCGCAGGATACGGCCACCCTAAAGGATCCTGCAGATAGATTTCAGGATACTTTCCTGCTTTCTATTTATACACATTCAGGGACTCTACTGAGGCCGGCAATTGCGTCGGCGTGGATGTGTAGTGCTGTAGCAGCGTGGACAGATAATCTGTCTGAGGAAATGGATACCTTAGACAGGGATACCATTATGCTGACCCTGGGGCATATAAAAGACACTGTCCTATATATGAGGGATGCCCAGAGGGACATTTGCCTACTGGGCTCTAGAATTAATGCAATGTCAATTTCTGCCAGGAGGATCCTGTGGACTCGGCAGTGGACAGGTGATGCCGACTCCAAAAAACACATGGAGGTGTTACCTTACAAGGGTGAGGAATTGTTTGGGGACGGTCTCTCGGACCTGGTTTCCACAGCTACTGCTGGGAAGTCAAATTTTTTGCCAAATATTCCCCCTCAACCGAAGAAAGCACCGTATTACCAAATGCAGTCCTTTCGCGCACAAAGAAGCAAGAAGGTCAGAGGTGCTTCCTTTCTTGCTAGAGGCAGGGGCAGAGGAAAAAAGCTGCACCTTACAGCTAGTTCCCAGGAACAGAAGTCCTCCCCGGCTTCCACTAAATCCACCGCATGACGCTGGGGCTCCACGGGTGGAGCCAGGAGCAGTGGGGGGCGCGTCTCCGACATTTCAGCCACCAGTGGGTTCGCTCACGGGTGGATCCCTGGGCTATACAGATTGTGTCTCAGGGATACAAGCTGGAATTCGAGGTGATGCCCCCTCAACGTTACCTAAAATCGTCCCTGCCAGCCTCCCCCATAAAAGGGAAGTAGTGGTAGCGGCAATTCACAAGCTATTTCTCCAGCAATGTTTGTGGTTCCGAAACCGGACGGTTCGGTCAGACCTATATTAAATTTAAAGTCCCTGAACATTTATCTGAAAAGATTCAAGTTCAAAATGGAATCGCTCAGAGCGGTCATTGCAAGCCTGGAAGAGGGGGATTTTATGGTGTCTCTGGACATCAAGGATGCTTACTTGCATGTCCCCATTTATCCGCCTCATCAGGAGTACCTCAGATTTGTGGTACAGGACTGCCATTACCAATTCCAGACGTTGCCGTTTGGTCTGTCCACGGCACCGAGAATATTTACCAAGGTAATGGCAGAAATGATGGTGCTCCTGCGAAAGCAAGGAGTCACAATTATCCCATACTTGGACTATCTCCTCATAAAGGCGAGGTCGAGGGAGCAGTTGCAGATCAGCGTAGCGCACTCACAGGAAGTGTTGCAACAGCATGGCTGGATTCTGAATATCCCAAAGTCGCAGCTGATTCCTACGACGTGTCTGCCCTTTCTGGGCATGATTCTGGACACAGACCAGAAGAAGGTGTTTCTCCCGACGGAGAAGGCTCAAGAGCTTGTGATTCTAGTCAGAGACCTCTTAAAACCAAAACAGGTGTCGGTGCATCACTGCACGCGAGTCCTGGGAAAGATGGTGGCATCGTACGAAGCCATTCCCTTCGGCAGGTTCCATGCAAGGATCTTTCAATGGGATCTGTTGGACAAATGGTCCGGATCGCATCTTCAGATGCATCGGCTGATCACCCTGTCCCCCAGGGCCAGGGTGTCTCTTCTGTGGTGGCTACAGAGTGCTCACCTTCTCGAGGGCCGCATATTCGGCATACAGGACTGGGTCCTGGTGACCACGGATGCGAGCCTCCGAGGGTGGGGGGCAGTCACTCAGGGAAGAAACTTCCAGGGGTTGTGGGCAAGTCAGGAAACTTGTCTGCACATAAATATCCTGGAACTAAGGGCCATATTCAACGCCCTGAGTCAAGCGGAGCCCCTGCTTCGCAACCAACCGGTGCTGATTCAGTCAGACAACATCACCGCGGTGGCTCATGTAAACCGCCAGGGCGGCACAAGAAGCAGAGTCGCGATGGCGGAAGCCACCAGGATTCTTCGGTGGGCGGAGAATCACGTACAAGCACTGTCAGCAGTGTTCATTCCGGGAGTGGACAACTGGAAGCAGACTTCCTCAGCAGGCACGACCTCCACCCGGGAGAGTGGGGACTTCATCAAGAAGTCTTCATTCAGATTACAGATCGATGGGAACTGCCACAGGTAGACATGATGGCGTCCCGTCTCAACAAAAAGCTGCAACGGTATTGCGCCAGGTCAAGAGACCCTCAGGCGATAGCTGTGGACGCCCTGGTAAGACCGTGGGTGTTCCAGTCGGTCTATGTGTTCCCTCCTCTTCCTCTCATACCCAAGGTACTGAGAATCGTAAGAAGAAGAGGAGTGAGAACAATACTCATTGTTCCGGATTGGCCAAGAAGACCTTGGTACCCGGAATTGCAAGAAATGCTCACAGAGGACCCATGGCCTCTGCCTCTCAGACAGGACCTGTTGCAACAGGGGCCCTGCCTGTTCCAAGACTTACCGCGGCTGCGTTTGACGGCATGGAGGTTGAACGCCGGATCCTAGCGGAAAAAGTCATTCCGGAGGAAGTTATTCCTACGCTAATAAAGGCTAGGAAGGACGTGACAGCAAAGCATTATCACCGCATATGGCGAAAATATGTTGCTTGGTGTGAGGCCAGGAAGGCCCCTACAGAGGAATTCCAACTGGGCAGTTTTCTGCACTTTCTACAGTCTGGAGTGACTATGGGCTTGAAGTTGGGATCCATAAAGGTCCAGATTTCGGCCCTATCCATTTTCTTTCAAAAGGAACTGGCGTCTCTTCCTGAAGTTCAGATGTTTGTTAAGGGAGTGCTGCATATTCAGCCCCCTTTTGTGCCACCTGTGGCACCTTGGGATCTCAACGTGGTGTTGGGTTTCCTAAAATCCCACTGGTTTGAACCACTTAAGACCGTGGAGCTAAAGTATCTCACGTGGAAGGTGGTCATGCTATTGGCATTAGCTTCGGCTAGGCGTGTGTCAGAATTGGCGGCTTTGTCATGTAAAAGCCCCTATCTGGTTTTTCATATGGACAGGGCGGAATTGCGGACTCGTCCCCAATTTCTGCCAAAGGTGGTGTCATCTTTTCATTTGAACCAACCTATTGTAGTGCCTGCGGCTACTCGTGACTTGGAGGATTCCAGGTTACTAGATGTAGTCAGGGCTTTGAAGATTTATGTAGCCCGAACGGCTGGAGTCCGGAAAACTGACTCGCTGTTTATCCTATATGCCCCCAACAAGTTGGGTGCTCCTGCTTCAAAGCAAACCGTTGCCCGCTGGATCTGTAACACGATTCAGCAGGCTCATTCTGAGGCTGGATTGCCGCATCCAAAATCAGTGAAAGCCCATTCCACAAGGAAGGTGGGCTCTTCTTGGGCGGCTGCCCGAGGGGTCTCGGCATTACAGCTTTGCCGAGCTGCTACTTGGTCGGGTTCAAACACATTTGCAAAATTCTACAAGTTTGATACCCTGGCTGAGGAGGACCTTGAGTTTGCCCATTCGGTGCTGCAGAGTCATCCGCACTCTCCCGCCCGTTTGGGAGCTTTGGTATAATCCCCATGGTCCTTACGGAGTCCCCAGCATCCACTAGGACGTCAGAGAAAATAAGATTTTACTTACCGGTAAATCTATTTCGCGTAGTCCGTAGTGGATGCTGGGCGCCCGTCCCAAGTGCGGACTTTCTGCAATACGTGTACATAGTTATTGCTTAATAATGGGTTATGTTATGTTGGCATCCATTGTTGATGCCCTGTTGTTGTTCATACTGTTGACTGGATAAGTGTATCACAAGTTATACGGTGTGATTGGTGTGGCTGGTATGAGTCTTACCCGAGATTCCAAAATCCTTTCCTTATAATGTCTGCTCTTCCGGGCACAGTTTCCTTAACTGAGGTCTGGAGGAGGGGCATAGAGGGAGGAGCCAGTGCACACCAGATAGTACTAAATCTTTCTTTAGAGTGCCCAGTCTCCTGCGGAGCCCGCTATTCCCCAATCGTCCTTACGGAGTCCCCAGCATCCACTACGGACTACGAGAAATAGATTTACTGGTAAGTAAAATCTTATTTTTTCTAGGTAACAAAATATACCAAAAGATGATAAAAAGACACTGGTGTTTATGTACGGAGAGGCGGCTGCCTGCCAGCATGTTTATGCCTGAAGCTTTAAAGGTCAATGCTTTTAATGGCAAAACATCTTGTGTTTATCTGATAACAGCTTAGAATTAGAAGGGTTGGATTGGAGCATCAACCTTAATAATGAAATGTCAGTACACTAAATTGTGTGGTATTGTAATAGTCTGGTTAGACTGCAATAACATATTATAGTCTAGACTAATGTAATACCTTAATTTAGACTGAAATGATCCACTGTAGAATTATCAATGCAAATGTAACTCACAAATAATGTCCTAGATAGAGAAGTGTAATGGAAAATGAGTATTGTGTAACGTACTAGGCAATAAATCGCTAAAATATCCAATCAAAAGGTCTAAGTGCATGGGAGACAACAGGTGATTACAGGTGGTGTATAGACCGTTACAGCTCAGATGTCATTAAGACATACATACATACAGACACACACACACAAACACACACATACATTTGCACAGGTGTGAAGTATGTAACAGTGTAAGCGGAAGTCTGACCAATGAATGCAGGAGTCTATAATGAGCTAATATGAATATATATATATATATATATATATATATATATATATATATATATAAAAATATATATAGACTTGTGGGCGCTGGCGCAACCATCCGCTGTAATCAGGTAGAACTGTAATTCTACCAAAACCACATAAGGAAAAAAGCAACAAAGAATTGGCGCTTAGGAGTATTAAATGATTAGTTAAATAAGAGTGGGGTATAAAAATGGGATTCGGGGGGGGGGGGGGGGGATCCCGACGGTCGGGATCCTGGCAGTCAGAATACCTACACAGGCATCCCGAATAGGGTCACCAGCCCGGCGCCGTATTCCCGACCGCCGGGATCCGGAACGAGCATTCGCCGGTGTAATAAAAACATATGACAATTTATTATACAAATTTGTCTTGGTCTATAGAGAGGCTATGGTGCATTGGACATCATTACCGGGTGTCTTGCATATAATATTTTTTATGACTTGTTTTACAGACCTTGAAAGGAAAGAGTAAAAGTAGCCACGATCTCCTAAAGGATGACCCTCGACTAAGTTCAGTTCCAGCTATCGACAAGTAAGAGACTATAAAGTGCTGACCAAAACATTCTTAGAAAACAGTTTGGTGTAAATGATTTGCATCCATATTATTATTATTACTACGTATTAATTACAGAATGTAATGACTGCTTAATCGCTTATACTGCATCTTTGTACAATGTGATGGTAAGAACAGGACCATGATATAATACCGTACAATGTTAGTTATTGAATCCCACCCCAGAAAGATTACAATCCAACATGTTAAGATGCTTTTATGGTTGGACAGTTACCACGTTTACATACATGCATTCCAAAGTGCATTGATGTATTACATGCCATACTAAATGGCTTACATGTATATTTATTTATTTAATTGCATCTGAATAAATGGTTTGCAGCATAAGCGTAGAATAGAATGTGTATTATAGGAAATGGCATTGACTGCATGTAATAAATCGTAGTGAATTATTTATTTATCTGGTAACTGTTTCTCTTATGTCCTAGGGGATACTGGGGTTCCATTTAGTACCATGTGGTATAGAAGGGTCCACTAGGAGCCATGGGCACTATAAGAATTTGATAGTGTGGGCTGGCTCCTCCCTCTATGCCCCTCCTACCAGACTCAGTTTAGAAAATGTGCTCGGAGGAGCCGGTCACGCTTATGGAAGCTCCTGAAGAGTTTTCTGCATTTATTTTATATGTTTGTTATTTTCAGGCAGGACTGGATGGCACCAGCCTGCCTGCTTCGTGGGACTTAGTGGGGGAACGGCCCAACATCTTGAAGGGTTAATGGTCCCGTTCCCCACTGACAGAACACAGAGGCAGAAGAATGAAGAGTGGTGAGTACTAAGCCGGCATTCCTGTTAGCGGGGCGCCAGCCATTATGGCGGCGTGAGGGTACAGAGACGCACGGCTTCTAACCGGGGCGGAATGCGTCTCCAGACACAGTACACAGCTGCGTCTCAGTACACAGTACCCACACTGGCAAAAACAGCACTAAAACTGTTTTCTCTCCATTTTAAGCACCAGATTACCTCAGCCAGTATAAAAAAACGGGAAGACCGTGCGCCACTGAATGGGCGGGGCCTTCACTATGAGCGGAACCAGCAGCTCACCACCGCCATTTTCCCTCGCAGTGGACACAGACGCTGACTGACAGGGACACGCATCTCCTCTGGAGAGACTACAGATTACCTCAGCGGTACCAGGGGGTCATAGCAGGGGGGAATGATTATTAGTGTACTAAGTCCCCTATCAGGGTACTTAGTCTGCGACCCAGCTATGCTTGGCATTAGCGATAAGGGCGCAATAGGGGCTGGCTCCAAATAACTCTGTGTCTCCCTGAAGGGCTATTTGTGGGTTAATTGTGATTAACCTTTACCTGTGTGTGTGTGCTGTCACATTTACATTATGTCAGGCAAAGAGTGTGTTTCTTGTACAGCGGAGTGTTCCTCTTCACCAGGGGGCTCACTGCTGAGTACTCAGGGCAGTGTACCTTCCCAGAATAGCGGGGCTGAACTGGAGTGGGTTAATTCCATTAAAGGACTCCAATATTTCTACAAAATTATCCCGCAATGAGAAAGAGACGCAATACTTAAGACAGACTGTGGATGAGCTAATGAATAGAGACTCAGGCCCTCATTCCAAGTTGATCGCACCAAGCAACTTTTTGCTGCTGGTGCGATCAACTAATCACCACCTATGGGGGAGTGTATTTTAGCATAGCAGGGCTGCGAATGCTTGTGCAGCCCTGCTATGCTTATAAAGTTTCCTGCAAAACAAGACTAGGGTAAGAGTTACTTACCCTGTGCAACGGCTTCAGCGATGAAGGTCCCGTTCCTGACGTCAGACATACGCCCTCTGATCGCCTGGACACGCCTGCGTTTTTCTTAACCACTCCCTGAAAACGGCTTGAAACGGTGAGTATCTGCCCTGCATGTGCATTTCTGACCCATTCGCACCGCAGCAAAGAACCGCTGCGTGCGAACGGGTCGGAATGACCCCCTCAGTCCCCAAACCAGCGTCTCAATCCCCTCCCATTTGTCCGAAAAAACGATCTGTAGCCCATATCCTGCAGTCTGACTCTGACACTGACGGGTCAGACATGGAGGAGGGCGAGGTGGATTTGGAGGGGATGCTACTTTATCACAAAGAATAGAGGCTCTTATAGAGGCTATGAGAGATGTTCTGCAAATTCCTGATAAGGTGTCAGAGGAATGTGAGGAATCTTATTTTTATGTAAAAAAAGAAGTCCTCAGTCACTTTTCCTGCGTCAGAGGAATTGAATACCCTGTTTGAAGAACCGTGGGTTAATCCTGATAAGAAATTTCAAATCCCTAAAAGGTTGCTCTCATCTTTTCCTTTTCCTCTAAAGGATAGGAAAAAAATGGGAATATCCACCGATAGTGGACGCATCAGTCTCTAGGCTGTCACGAAAAATTGTATAGCCTGTTCCTGGTGCAGCCTCCCTAAACGGCACGGCTGATTGTAAAATTGAGACTATACTCAAATCATTGTACACAGCTGCTGGAGTGGCCCAGAGACCCACTATTGCATGTGCGTGGATCACAAAAGCCATTGCTAAATGGTTAGGTAACCTAATTGAGGGGTTAGAGTCCTTATCTAGGGGGGATGTTGTTTTACTCCTGCAGCATATACAGGACTCTGCGAACTTTATGGTGGAAGCCATAAAAGAAATAGGTTTGCTTAATGCACGCACCACCGCTATGGCAGTGTCAGCACGCAGGGGCTTGTGGCTACGCCAGTGGACTGCTGATGCGGACTCCAGGAAAGGTGTGGAAGGCCTTCCATTCACAGGAGAGGCCTTGTTTGGAGATGAACTAGACAAATGGATCACCAAAGCTACTGCGGATAAGTCTAAGTATCTTCCTTCCGCAGCTCCCCCAGCCAGGAAAGCTTAGTCAGCTTCAAATTTACAGTCCTTTCGGACGGCCAAGTTTAAGGGCAAATCCAGAGGTGCTTCTGCGGCCTCCAGAGGCGCAAGAGGTAGCAAACCAGCAACAGCAGGTGCTCAGAAACAGAGCTCAGGCTCTGCTTCCTCAAAGCCTTCAGCATGACGGTGGACTGCAGTGCCTGGAGGGCTGTCAAGTGGGAGCCAAACTAAAATTCTTCAGTCACATCTGGTCAAGTTCATCCCGGGATCCCTGGGCCATAGATCTTATTTCCCAGGGCTACAGACTGGAGTTCCAAGAGCTCCCACCTCACAGATTCTTCAAATCGGGCTTACCAGTTTCACAAGAGCCAAGTATAACTTTACAGCAGGCCTTCCAAAAACTGGTACAGACTCAAGTCATTGTTCCGGTTTCACCTCATCTGCACAACAAGGGGTACTATTCCAACTTGTTTGTAGTACCGAAACCGGACGGTTTGGTATGGCTGATTCTGAACCTCAAGTCCTTGAACACGTTGTTAAGAGTGTTCAAGTTCAAAATGGAGTCTCTGAGAGCGGTGATCTCAGGTCTGGAGGAGGGGGAATTCCTAGTGTCTGTGGATATCAAGGATGCTTACCGTCACATTCCGATCTGGCCGACTCATCAGGCTTATCTACGGTTTACACTGCAGGACTGTCACTGCCAGTTCCAGGCCCTGCCATTTGGTCTCTCCACGGCACCGAGGGTATTCACCAAAGTGATGGCAGAGATGATGTTTACACTCCGCAAACAGTGAGTGAATATAGGGGGTAATTCTAAGTTGATCGCAGCAGGAAATTTTTTAGCAGTTGGGCAAAACCATGTGCACTGCAGGTGTGGCAGATATAACATTTGCAGAGAAAGTTAGATTTGGGTGGGTTATTTTATTTCTGTGCAGAGTAAATACTGGCTGCTTTATTTTTACACGGCAAATTAGATTGCAGATTGAACACACCACACCCAAATCTAACTCTCTCTGCACATGTTGGGGGTCATTCCGAGTTGTTCGTTCATTATATTTTTCACGCAACGGAGCGATTAGTCGCTAATGCGCATGCGCAATGTCCGCAGTGCGACTGCGCCAAGTAAATTTGCTATGCAGTTAGGTATTTTACTCACGGCATTACGAGGTTTTTTCTTTGTTCTGGTGATCGTAATGTGATTGACAGGAAGTGGGTGTTTCTGGGCGGAAACTGGCCGTTTCATGGGTGTGTGCGAAAAAACGCTACCGTTTCTGGGAAAAACGCGGGAGTGGCTGGAGAAACGGAGGAGTGTCTGGCTGAACGCTGGGAGTGTTTGTGACGTCAAACCAGGAACGAAACTGACTGAACTGATCGCAGTTGCCGAGTAAGTGTGGAGCTACTCAGAAACTGCTAAGAAGTGTCTATTCGCAATTTTGCTAATCTTCCGTTCGCAATTTTGATAAGCTAAGATTCACTCCCAGTAGGCGGCGGCTTAGCGTGTGCAATGCTGCTAAAAGCAGCTTGCGAGCGAACAACTCGGAATGAGGGGCGTTATATCTGCCTCCCCTGCAGTGCACATGGTTTTGCCCAATTGCTAACAGAATTCCTGCTGCGATCAACTTGAAATTACCCCCATAATTCTATACCTGGACGATCTTCTGATAAAGGCGCCGTCCATGGAGAGGTTGCTGGACAGCATTGTTCTCTCAACCAACTTGAGATTCTGAACGTTCCGAAATCTCACCTAGAGCCAACACGGAGGCTTCCATTCCTGGGAATGATACTGGACACATAGTCGCAGAAAGTATTCCTTCCATTGGAAAAGGCATTGGTAATCCAGTCGATGGTTCGGGATGTCCTGAAAACAACCCGGATATCGGTGCATCTGTGCATTTGCCTTCTGGGGAAAATGGTGGCCTCTTACGAGGCGCTTCAGTACGGAAGGTTTCACACAAGAACCTTCCAGCTCAATCTGTTGGACAAATTGTCTGGATCGCATCTTCACATGCACCAGAGGATCAGTCTGTCGCCAAAAGCCAGGATCTCCCTTGTGTGGTGGCCACAGACTTCTCACCTCGTCGAGGGTCGGCGGTTCGGAATTCAGAACTGGATTCTGTTAACCACGGCCGCAAGCCTCAGAGGTTGGGGAGCAGTCACCCAGGGTGTGTAGTTTCAAGGAAGATGGTCAAGTCAGGAAGTCATCCTTCCAATCAACATTCTGAAACTCAGGCCATATACAACACCCTTTTACAGGCCTCATATCTACTGGCCAAGAAGGGCCTGGTACGCGGACCTTCTAGAGATGCTTCTCGAAGATCCGTGGCCTCTACCTCTGCGCGAGGATCTTCTGCAACAGGGCCCATTCGTCTATCAGGCCTTACTGCGGTTACGTTTGACAGCGTGAAAGTTGAACGGCTGATTCTAGCCAGTAATAATAATTAATAATAATAATTTTATTTATATAGCGCTCTTTTTCCAATAGGACTCAAGGCGCTTGAGGGATCCCTAACAAAGTTAAAGTTATCCCGACTATGATCCAAGCCAGGAAGGGGGTAACGTCTAAACATTACCACCGTATTCTTAAGAAATACGTCTCTTAGTGTGAGAGCAGAAAATATTCTGCGGTAGAATTTCATCTGGGACGTTTCCTGCTTTTTCTACAGTTGGGTGTGGATGTGGGCCTACGTCTGGGCTCCATAAAAGTCCAGATTTCGGCCTTGTCCATTTTCTTTCAGAAACAATTGGCTTCTCTCCCTGAGGTCCAGACATTCTTGAAAGGTGTTCTGCACATCCAACCTCCCTTTGTGCCTCCCACGGCACGTTGGGATCTCAATTTGGTGCTGCATTTCCTGCAATCAGACTGGTTTGAACTGTTGCAGGAGATGGACGTAGAATATTGACAATGCTAAATTCCTTTGTCGTATAATCAACCCTTACGAAGCTAAGAACACTGTACGCTGTTTACTTAAGAAATACCGTAATGGTACGCTATTTGCGTAACGATCGCTCAGCCGTAGGCGAGACGCTCAAGCGTCACATTCGCTCACGGCCCAGCGATCACAGGACACGTTATTGGTTATGTCTAGGGGAAAGATTCGCTATGGCGTAGCATACACTCGAGACCACGAGGAGGTCACCAGCGATGCAGACGCTCACAGCACAATACCTTTATTTTTAAACCTTTTAACAATGTAATGCGCTATATACCTTAATGTGAATACAGGGCGTAAATGCAACTTTGTGTAGCCTGACTACCTACAAAGCTGTTTGAGCGTCACCGACGCTCAAGTGAACACTTAACACTATAGTAAATACACAGATACTGTTTTAGGGTTCCAAAGCCTATTATCTGTATTATATCTAGTATACTTGTAAAAGAGTAACACAGTACAAATGATACACTACAATATAACAAAGCCTTCCTAACCAAACACCTAACTAAGGGATAAACTACAATACTATCCTGGCCTAACACAATACAATACAATACTATAAAGTATAGTCTAGGGGTTACGAGAGAAAAGAGAAAATAGAGAGAGAGAAATAGACACAGAGGGAGAGAGAGAGGAATTGGCTCACAGAAAGACAATGATTACGGAGAGAACTTACGCACAAAGGGTATGATCGCCTGCGCCTCGATATCCAGCTCCCGATTATCAGCAGATAACCGTTGATGAGAGAGTGAGAGCTGGATGTGGTCGGGCTGCCTATTTATGCCCCACACACAATGCAATCTCCTGGTCCTACAATCCTTCAGTTTATTGGACACAGGAATTCGGCCCTGTACTGTAACCAAAGGTCATAGGTTGATTCATACAGGTGGGCTGTGCTGAGTTTAAACGGCTCAGGTGGGTGGGAAACTGGGTTTCCCGCCGCATACCTGAGTATGGGTAAATAATAGAAATGGACATAAACTTCTTATGTTCATAACTATTCGCACGAGCGATTAATACGCTCCAAACCAACACCAGAATATTGCTAATTAAATACTCTTCCGATGGGTACCAAATACTACTGTATGACTCCTGTTAGACCCTTCGTACAATACAAAGAGGGATTCCTCCGCTCAGGGACATTCTATCTAAACCAAACTTCCAGAAACTATTGAGGGGAACATGATCTATAAACGACATTAATTGTGAACTTTTGTAACGAATGAGTCGCACGCTACGATCACATAAACTCTACCGTAAATGCGCATACTGCGCGTGCGAGTGCACGCTATTGCGGGTATGCGCTTCCACGGGAGAGCGTACGCATGCGCAGCACGGACCAGTGTGCGGTGCAAATATGGCAGTGTGCATTGAGACATTTTTCTGACTTCGACAGTCCACCCTTTGGCAGTCAATAATAACTGCCACAAAATATTTAAGGAGAAAAATGTAAGTCAGGGGTTAATTGATTTCCATGGTGGGGAAAGGAGGAAGAATGGAGTAGGTGTGAAGAGTGTATGACCTAGTGAGAAAGCAGGAGCATGTGTGTATGAGTCCATGTTTGGGGGGGTCATGTATCATCGTGCCGTACGTGTGGTAAATCAAGCTTCGAGGTATTGCGAAGTATACATTTGAATTCCTTCTTATCCTGTGGTACAGGTCTGTGGATGGGCTGTCAAACTCTACCGAGCTCATTTCGGCTGTGGTTGTAACACAATGGGGATGCACATTTTAGTTGATGATACATGAATTGGGGGGGTATGTGGTTGCTGCTATCTGTGCCTGTATTCCCTATCGACTATGTGTGTTATTACCTGAGGGTTGCAGAGATGAAGATAAAGAACACTTACGAAAAATGCAATGATATTCTATGTCAGGTTAATGTACGTTCGTCGATTGAGGTCTTGATTGGTGTCGTTTGATTGCAGTCTTCTTCTTTGTGCTTTTGCTCATAAATCGTGAGTAAAGCAAACAACGTCCATGGATTTACAAAAAAATGTTGGGCTAGCGTGATTTTAAAGTTCCTAGGGAAACTGGGGTACCCATGGCATTGTCCATAAAATCTTGTATATCAGGTCGTCTGCTCTTCTTCTTTCCATCTTTCCGTTGTCGGCCCCTTGGCTCATCAGGTCCTTCGTCTACGTGGGTCTTTGTACCTCGGAGGAAAACATAGAAATGGGTGAAAGACGGACCGTATACTCATTACATCATTACGTCATGGTTTCTAGCATTGGGTCATAAATCAAATCCAGGTTAATTACAGTTTCCTCACTCCTCAAGCTCATCACTTTCGTACTTTGTTTACACCTCATCAAAGCCTGCCCGCATCTAAATATCAATCCAATAGATATAACGACACCTAAGATACACAGGAGAAACTTTCCAACATCCATTATGATTCCTTGAGCCCATTCTCCCAAACCGGAGAACCAATTTCGCGGGTTCAACCATGACACCCAACCAGTCAGCTCATTACCTACAGCAGCAAGGGTGAGATTGTGTTTCCGACGAAATTCCCACTTTAATTGCAGAATATCATCCATCTTTTGGTCTATGACCTCTACCGGATCCTCGGTACTATTTGTGATGTACGTGCAACACTTTATGCCGTACTGTGTTGCCAATGTAACACAATATCCGCCTGTTACTGCTGTAAGGTAATTAAGAACCATCCTATGCTGAACTAGTTCTGTTTTGTAAGCTTGAAGTTCTCTTCCAGTGTATCTAAACGTGTCATCATACATTTCAGTGATATTATCTAACAAATTGGCGAGTGCGGAAATGTATTTATAATTCATCACTCCTCGAGCGGTACGAGTGAAATCTAACGCTACCAGAACCTGAATCCCGGTGGATTCATGGATAAGATCAGAGGCCGGATGCTCTAACCTTTCTGACAGTTGTCTTTTAACTCGGTGTTCGTAGTGAGTGTGAGTATAAGGAGCTTGGGCACCACGGTGTATGTCCTTCATTTTGTCATGTGTTACAGTCATCACTTCAGGCAATACTTTTCCAATATAACACAATCCTTCAGAGTTTGGGGCAAGCCACTTGTACGCCTTTCTCCCGCATATGAAATATGCATCATCGGGGAGAACATAAGGGACGGAGAAGGACATGACCATGTTACAAACCTTCCAGGTGAAATCTCCTGACCCTAATTCTTCCATCTGCCTAATGCACGTATCGGTCTGTACGATATGTGCACAGTATCCTGGTGATACCTCTCCAACTCTAGTAATCCTATTTCCTAAGGTATATCGATACCGAAAAGATTTTCCTCTACTGGCTATGTGGCGTACGAGCTCTGTATCTGTAGGCATTCTATCTGCTCTGTGTGAAAAGGTCATGGAAAGGTTGCTCCATGACACTTCCCAATTTCCCGGTTTTCTAGGATTGGAGATGTTAAAACATAAGAGGGACCTATCCACATGGTATTGGTGGAGCTTCAAACTAGGAGGGCTGGAGATGTTAAACCTCCGGTCCACCGGTCTCCCACCACTTAGCTCAAGTACTTCCCCTAACGTTAAAGGAAATGGTACTAGCCCTGATTTGCTGTGACCCTGAGGTACTTGAGAGCATACCCAACAATCTGTTTGGTTCAACACGTTACCCACTAGAGAGTGATAGTCACTCAATGGATGCCGGTCCATATGGATATTAAAACTAGATTGGCATTGCTTTATGCATCCATCTTCAACCAGATTACCACAGAGCCTACAGATACAATTTTCCTCAGCTAACAATCCATCACAATTTCTTCTATCGGATCGTTTTCTGATACTCGCCTTTGCTTGTTGGATTGGTTGATCTTGGAAAACTACGCCTCCATCACCATAATCGGAACCCATTCCAGAACCTCTCTCGACCTCTATGGTACTCTCGCCGGAACAGACTGCTCTGGTCAACATCATGGTTAACATCAAAATCCGGATCACAGTCTCTTTGGGCAAGTCCATCTTTGAGGAGGAAATGGAGAAGAATGAGAAAGGGGAAAAAGAAATATCAAGGGAGAAGGGATGGGAAGTGGAGAAAAACAATAAAAGGGAGAAGGGAGTCGACAACTGCTTTCGATCTTCAAGGCTCAGGTGCCGCCTCAGTCCTCCTGGAACAGACACTCCAGTGATACAACCTCTACCGTCTGTTCCTTATCACGGGACTTCTCTGGGTCAGCAACCTTCTTGCAGTGGGATGAATGGACCCAAGTCTCTCTCTCAGCAACCTTCAATGCTGTGGTGCTAGTCAATAAGACCTGGTATGGTCCTTCCCATCTATCAATAAGACAACCTGAGCGTAGAAAATTTCGTATCATTACATAATCCCCAGGTTCAATGTCATGACAATTACTATCTGGTAAATCAGGAATCACCAACTTCAGATTATCATTTTGACTCCTCAACTGCTTACTCATGTTAATCAAGTACTTTACAGTTACTTCATTGTTACATTTCAAATCATCCTGAGGGTTAATCATGACATGCGGTTGTCGACCAAACAGAATTTCAAAAGGAGACAGATTAAGAGGGGACCTGGGAGTGGTTCTGATACTATACAAGACAATGGGTAAAGCTTCTGGCCACGTCAATCCTGTCTCTGTCATTACTTTACTCAATTTATTTTTAATAGTGCTGTTCACTCTTTCGACCTTCGCACTCGCCTGTGGACGGTACGGAGTGTGCAGCTTGCTATCAATTCCCATCAACTTACACATTCCTTGAAAGACATCACCTGTAAAATGGGTACCCCTATCACTTTCAATGATTCTAGGGATACCATATCTACATACAAATTCCTGCACGATTTTCTTAGCTGTAAACATAGCAGTGTTTGTAGCTGCTGGAAAAGCTTCGACCCAATTCGAGAAAACATCTATACAGACAAGTACATACTTTAAGTTTCTACATGGGGGCAATTGGATGAAGTCAATTTGTATTACTTGGAAAGGGCCGCCGGCAGGTGGGATATGGGAGGGTTCTGTAGGTATTGCCTTTCCAATATTCTTTCTCAGACAGGTAAGGCATGACATTGCTCTTTTACCAGCATGAGAGGAGAATCCTGGGGCGCACCAGTATGCTCTTACCAATTTGCACATCCCCTCCTTGCCTAGATGAGTCAGCCCGTGAGCTGCTTCAGCCAGACATGGAAGGTATGCCCTGGGGGCCACTGGTTTACCATGTCCATCCGTCCAGAGCCCTGAGGGCTCCTGGCCATATCCCTTTGCCTTCCAGACTGCTCTCTCTTGAGTGGAACACAAATTCTGCATCTCACACAACTTCTGTGTGTTGATGGTATTAAATACCATCAACTGTGTGGTGTCTGTCCGTATGGGGGTAGCAGCTGCAAGCTTTGCAGCTTCGTCTGCTCGGCTGTTACCAAGGGATACTGGGTCTTGGCTATACGTATGTGCTTTACATTTGATAACAGCCACTCTGTCGGGTTCCTGTATCGCTGTTAGAAGCCTTTTTATATACGCTGCATGCGCTATCGGTGTGCCAGCTGCCGTCATGAAATTTCTGAGCCGCCATAGGGCTCCGAAATCATGGACTACCCCGAACGCGTATCTAGAATCGGTGTAGATATTGGCAGACTTACCCTTAGCCAATTCACATGCTCTGGTTAGGGCGACCAGTTCAGCAACCTGGGCTGAGTGAGGTGGGCCTAGCGGTTCCGCTTCTATGGTGTCTTGGTCATCTACGACTGCGTATCCAGTACACAAGTCTCCCGAGTCTGACTGTCTGTGACAACTACCGTCCGTGTAGAACGTGAGTTCTGCATCTTCTAGTGGATTGTCACTGATGTCAGGCCTTGCGGTAAAATTTTGGGTCAAATATTCCATACAATCATGTGCATCCTCCTTTGTATAAAATCCTCCTTCCCCATCACTCTCACCTCCCACCCTTTGTGCCTGTCCAGGCACACCTGGGAGAAATGTTGCAGGGTTTAATGCGCTGCATCTCCTTATGGTGATGTTTACTGGGGCCATTAATGCCAATTCCCATCTCGTAAACCTTGCTGATGAGACATGTCTGGTTTGGGCAGAATTTAATAAGGCAGATACTGCATGTGGTGTATGGATTGTGAGGTTGTGGCCTAGCACGACATCTTCGCTTTTCGTCACTAGCAATGCTATCGCCGCAACGCTACGCAAGCATGTGGGGAGGGACCGCGCTACCGTATCTAGCTGAGCGCTGTAGTATGCAACTGGCCTGCTGGCGTCACCGTGTTTTTGTGTTAGTACACCTGCTGCGCACCCAGCACTTTCTGTTCCGTATAGTTCAAAGGGTTTCCCATAGTCTGGCATACCTAGTGCAGGTGCCTGCGTTAGACACTGTTTGAGTCTCTCAAATGCCGTTTCAGATTCGTCTGTATGCGAAATCCGATCAGGTTTGTTTGAGGAGACCATTTCCTGCAGAGGTAGTGCCAATATGGAAAACCCTGGGATCCAATTACGGCAATACCCACACATCCCTAAAAACGTTCTGATCTGTTGCTGGGTTTGTGGTAGTGTCATGTCTCTAATGGCTTGGATTCTATCAGTGGTCAGGTGTCTCAGTCCTTGTGTTAGACAGTGTCCCAAATATTTTACCTTAGTCTGGCATAATTGTAACTTGTCTTTGGAAACCTTGTGACCTGTGTCTGAAAGGTGAAACAGGAGTTGTTTCGTATCTTTCAGAGAGGCTTCCAGTGAATCTGAACACAGTAGTAAATCGTCCACATACTGTATCAATACTGATCCACTTTCTGGTTGAAAAGACTGTAAACAATCATGCAAAGCCTGAGAAAATATACTTGGACTATCTATGAAACCTTGGGGTAATCGAGTCCACGTGTATTGGACTCCTCTGTATGTAAATGCAAACAAATATTGGCTGTCAGGGTGCAGAGGTACCGAAAAGAAAGCGGAGCAGAGGTCAATGACAGTGAAAAATTTGGCAGTGGGAGGAATTTGCATTAGGATGACAGCTGGATTAGGCACTACAGGGAATTGACTCTCAACTATTTTGTTAATCCCCCTTAGATCCTGCACTAGCCTGTAACCCCTCCCCCCACTCTTTTTAACAGGGAAGATGGGACTATTTGCTGTGCTGGACGTTCTTACTAGAATGCCCTGTTGTAGCAAGCGCTCTATTACGGGAAAAACTCCTAACTCCACCTCTGGCTTCAGAGGATACTGTGGGATTTTTGGAGCTATCCTACCATCTTTTACTTGCACTACTACTGGAGCTACGTTTGCCATTAATCCAGTGTCCTGTCCATCTTTTGTCCAAAGTGAATCTGGTATCTGAGATGTCATCTCTTCTACCTGGGATGGATTCCTATTTGTCATAATGGAATGTGACATTAATTTTGATGGGGAGTCTAACATGTCTCGTACTTCCTGAGCGTGATTCTCAGGTATGTCCAAGAATACACCTTCAGGAGTACAATAGATGACGCAACCCATTTTGCATAGTAAGTCTCTTCCCAGGAGATTGGTAGGTGCCGATGCAGCCAGCAAAAAGGAATGCTTGGTATGCAAAGGTCCTATTGTAATCTCTGCTGGTTTGCTAACAGGGTAATGCTGGACTACTCCTGTTACTCCCATGGCTGGAACTGTCCTACCAGTGGTTCTCATGCCCACTGTCGAATTTATCACTGACTTGGCCGCCCCTGTGTCTACAAGAAAATTTAAAGTTTTACCAGCTACATTGATTGCAATCTCTGGTTCACTTCCAAGACTAGCAATCAACTTAACTGGCTGCAGATTACAGGTATGGCCACACCCCTATTGGGTATGGTGACCTCCCTGAATCCCAGTGGCAGCAACTACTTGTGGGGGAGTTAGCTGGGAACTACCAGAGGCGTGCCAATCTCTGTTCGGGGGGTATCTTTTTGTTTCCCCTGTATGTGGCTCAAAACTCCGCCTCTGTGGACCCTGCTCCCAATGTCGTGTGTGGTGTTGTTGTCTGGGGGGTTGAAAAGATCTTTGTACATTCTTTGATCTACATTCTCGTGCAAAATGTCCTGGTCTGTTACAAGAAAAACATGTTATTCCACTTGCCTTACCCACAGGATTCGGTGGTACATACGCAGGCTGCCTTGTGGTCAGCGCCTGTATACTTACGGACATCAACTTATCACTTTGCGACTCCCTGTGCCTAGTGATGTTTTTGTCGTGATCAACAGCAGCCTCTCTCAAAGTGGACACTGACAGACCTCGCCAACATGGTTGTGTGGTCTGTACCCTAGCCTTTAATGTTTCTTTCAAACCATCCATCAGTACAGATACTGCTACTTCTCGATGGTTTGGGTTGGTCTTTATGTCTTCTATACCAGTGTATTTTGCCATTTCTGATAATGCCCGGTGGAAATATTCTGCTGCCGTTTCAGACTCTTTTTGTTTGATGGAAAATAGTTTATTCCATTTAGCAACGGCTGGGAAATATTCTTTTAGCTGCAAATTTATCCTTTTTACATTATCCTGGTCGTACACATCTGTAAGTGGTACCTCTTTGTCTAGTCCACAATCAGCCAAGAATTTAACTGGGTCGACACTGGGGGGTAAGCAAGCTCTTAGCACTACCTGCCAATCCTTATTATTGGGCTCTAAAGTGTTTCCTAGATCCCTGATATATTTTTGGCTTGCCACTAAATCCTTTCTGGGGTCTGGGAATTCAGACACTATGGTCCTTAATTCCATTCTAGTGAACGGGCAATACATGGCGATGTTCCTGATGGGTGTGACTCCTGATGCATCTGTTTTCCCATTGGGAACTACTATCACCTTAACTGGATTAACTCTTATAACTTCACTCTGTGTAGATTCTACAGCTTGGGGTGTAAGTGTTTCAGTGTAATGCATGGTGCCGTACTTACCTGATGACACGACCTCACCTATCCCTCCGCTAGGGGCCTTCACTAATCTCGTGGCTGTTGATGTGCCTACTGTAGTCTCTGAAATGGTGGCTGCAAGAGAGAGAGCTGAAATTGTTGATGGATCGTCTTCTTGATCACACTCCTGGGGAAGGTTCAAAACAGGGTACAACTTGCACGGGTTAATACTTGCATGGGTTATTTGGTTAACATCATTAACATTAACATGGTTACTAAGAGTTTTAGTTTTACAACCCAGTGTGTCTTTCTCCGTAATCAACTTCTCTCCTGATATATATGGTGGAGGAGGAGCTGTGGCTATCAGTTTCCTTACTGCCCCAGATCCTGCCGCCAGAGCCAAACCTCTCTGTATCTCACCTTCCTGGTGCCACAACTGTAAATAATCATAATGCTGAATTCGTCTCTTTGTTGGTTTTACGAGACATATCCTCCTCCTTAAATTTTGTAACACTTCCGGGCTGAAACTACCTATTCTTGGGAATTTGTCCCTGTCTTGTACAGTCATTCGTTCCCATTCATCACATAAAACCTCTGTGTGACTACCGTATTTTTCACACATAATGTATCTTGCCGACCCAACTGGTCGGTTCTCCGAATCAACCTGAACCTGGGTTGATCGCCCCCTACCTGAGCAACTGGCCCCCATCGTCTGTAGGTGTTGCTTAGTCCTCCTTGGATTTTCTGTATCAAGGTTTTCAGCAAGCCTTTACAGACAACCAAATTACTCCACAGTAGGCCGGCGGTGGCGGTTTACCGAGTACCCCACTCACTCGCCCACCTCGACCAATACGACCTGATCACACCGATATGGTGCTGGCGTACTCGATACAGGGCCCCTATGGAACCTTCAGTTTACTGGAACATATGAGGGATACCCGCAGGACACTTACTCTTTCCAGTAAAGTTTAGGTTGTTGGATAGTTCCTGAGTGACCAGCGAACTTCCCTTCCAAAAATAAAAAATTACACAAATCACGTCAGAATGTACAAATAGCGTTTATGACCTTCGTACACAAATAGTACCGGTCAGGTTTACTAATGCACACAATTACGTGCGGTACAATCGTTCAGCACATAAGCAACTAATCTTATGTGCGGAGCGACCAGTGGAATCGAAAATTTCGGCTGCGAATTCCTTCAGCCAGAGCTTAATGGCCTATATGGGTTCTGCACCAACACCCCAGGCGTTGTGCCACTGGACTTTTATAGCGGACCTTTTTACCTTATGACCTCCTGGTCTTGTTACCTTATGACCTCCTGGTCTTGTTACACCTTATGGTCCGCTATACTCTAATGCTCAAATATTTATTTAACCAGAGATGCCTCCCTAGCCACCGTATATGTCACTTACACGTATGTTCCTTGACGAGTACTCGGCTTTCCTTTTGGTTCCCCCTTTAAAATTGTATAAACACACTCACTCAACACATGTACACTTTTGTTTCTACCTCTATTTCTGCGCAGAAATTTGTCTTCAGCCCAAGTGTGTTACTAATTAGGAGCAGGATCTGTTAAACTAAATTTCGGGTTTTCCAAAAATTGATTTGCGTTATTTACCGCGTCACGTTATCTACCGCTGTGCGTTACTTATCGCCTTTGCGCTAATTATCGCTTTGCGCTAAAATCCACTTTATCACAACTTGAGCTACGTGGACGTAACCAGACGCTACGTTGCGTAATGTACGCTGCGTGCGTCTGCCTTTCGGATTGCGTACGCTAGTCTTTGTTAGCGACACGTGTACGCAATGCAGAGGATCCACCGTAACACAATATTTATCAATGTAGATGATCCCTGATCATCCACCGCAATCCACACTGCACACTGGCTGCCTCGTCTCTAAGACAAAACCGTGTTCTATACTTTAATTATTACTTTTACTATTAAATAACAGCAAATCTCTTTTTGCACTTTCTATCAACTATAAAAATTGGCAAACAGGAATAGTGATATACGAAAAATGAAATATACAAGTGGAAAGAAATGCAGGTATATGCGTGCGTACGCAAGACAAAAGAAAAATAAACAGTTTTAAAAGACACAAGCGTTTTGTTCTTACTTCCGGTTACCGGGTTCCTTCAGCACTCTTTACCTAAGCGAAGCAGACGCTTATCCGTCAGCAACTGTGAGACAACCTCCCACCCTTTTGCTGGGGGATAAAGTCTGCTGATCTACCTAGTGCAGATGTGAAAAGGACCGGGCGAGCCCGCAATTGACAATGCTAAATTCCTTTGTCGTATAATCAACCCTTACGAAGCTAAGAACACTGTACGCTGTTTACTTAAGAAATACCGTAATGGTACGCTATTTGCGTAACGATCGCTCAGCCGTAGGCGAGACGCTCAAGCGTCACATTCGCTCACGGCCCAGCGATCACAGGACACGTTATTGGTTATGTCTAGGGGAAAGATTCGCTATGGCGTAGCATACACTCGAGACCACGAGGAGGTCACCAGCGATGCAGACGCTCACAGCACAATACCTTTATTTTTAAACCTTTTAACAATGTAATGCGCTATATACCTTAATGTGAATACAGGGCGTAAATGCAACTTTGTGTAGCCTGACTACCTACAAAGCTGTTTGAGCGTCACCGACGCTCAAGTGAACACTTAACACTATAGTAAATACACAGATACTGTTTTAGGGTTCCAAAGCCTATTATCTGTATTATATCTAGTATACTTGTAAAAGAGTAACACAGTACAAATGATACACTACAATATAACAAAGCCTTCCTAACCAAACACCTAACTAAGGGATAAACTACAATACTATCCTGGCCTAACACAATACAATACAATACTATAAAGTATAGTCTAGGGGTTACGAGAGAAAAGAGAAAATAGAGAGAGAGAAATAGACACAGAGGGAGAGAGAGAGGAATTGGCTCACAGAAAGACAATGATTACGGAGAGAACTTACGCACAAAGGGTATGATCGCCTGCGCCTCGATATCCAGCTCCCGATTATCAGCAGATAACCGTTGATGAGAGAGTGAGAGCTGGATGTGGTCGGGCTGCCTATTTATGCCCCACACACAATGCAATCTCCTGGTCCTACAATCCTTCAGTTTATTGGACACAGGAATTCGGCCCTGTACTGTAACCAAAGGTCATAGGTTGATTCATACAGGTGGGCTGTGCTGAGTTTAAACGGCTCAGGTGGGTGGGAAACTGGGTTTCCCGCCGCATACCTGAGTATGGGTAAATAATAGAAATGGACATAAACTTCTTATGTTCATAACTATTCGCACGAGCGATTAATACGCTCCAAACCAACACCGGAATATTGCTAATTAAATACTCTTCCGATGGGTACCAAATACTACTGTATGACTCCTGTTAGACCCTTCGTACAATACAAAGAGGGATTCCTCCGCTCAGGGACATTCTATCTAAACCAAACTTCCAGAAACTATTGAGGGGAACATGATCTATAAACGACATTAATTGTGAACTTTTGTAACGAATGAGTCGCACGCTACGATCACATAAACTCTACCGTAAATGCGCATACTGCGCGTGCGAGTGCACGCTATTGCGGGTATGCGCTTCCACGGGAGAGCGTACGCATGCGCAGCACGGACCAGTGTGCGGTGCAAATATGGCAGTGTGCATTGAGACATTTTTCTGACTTCGACAGTATCTTACGTGGAAGACCGTCACTGTTTGCCCTGTCTTCAGCAAGACGTGTGTCGGATCTGGGGGCTTTGTCCCTATTTAATTTTCCATGAGGACAGAGTTGAACTCAGAACTCCTCAGCAATTTTTTCCCAAAGTGGTGTCCACGTTTCACATCAACCAACCTATTGTGGTTCTGGTTGTCACCGACACCTCTGCTACTTCAAAATCTTTGGATGTTGTGAGGGCTTTGAAGGTGTATGTGAAAAGAACAGCTCGTCACAAAAAGATTGGGTGTCTTGCTTCAAAGAAGACAATTGCACGCTGGATCAGGCTCACTATCCACCATGCTTATTCCACGGCAGGTTTGCTGGTTACAAAATGTGTACAGACATACTTTTCTGGGTTGGTGGATTCTTCCTGGGCGGCTGGCCGGGGTGTCTCGGCTTTAGGGCTCTGCCGAGCGGCTACTTGGTCTGGTTCGAACACGTTTGCTAAGTTTTACAAGTTCGATACTTTGGCCTCTGTGGACCTTCAGTTTGGTCAATCAGTTCTGCAGGAACCATAGCACTCTCCCACCCGGTTTGGGAGCTTTGGTACATCCCCATGGTACTAAATGGAACCCCAGTATCCTCTAGGACATAAGAGAAAATAGTATTTTAATTACCTACCGGTAAATCCTTTTCTCGTAGTCCGTAGAGGATACACTGGGCGCCCGCCCAGTGTTTCGTTCTTCCTGCACTATTACTTAGTTAAGTATTGTTGGTTCAGCTGTTGCCATTCCTGTTTAAAGTTGGGTTAGCATGGCTTTCCTCTGGTTTGTGTGTGCTGGTTCAGAATCTTACCACTATATCCTTTTCTCAAAGGGGTATATGCAATTGCGGTCGAATTCCCGAAAATGTCGAAAAACGGGACATTTTCGCCCCCAAAAAAATTTCGACAATGCAATTCAGTACTTTCCGTCAAAAAATCGGACTTTCCAAATTCGACTTTTTGAAATTCGACATTTGTCAAATTCGACATTTCTGCAATGGTACAAATGCGGCAATTCGCCAAAAGTATATTCAATTGAAGTTTGGAAATTCGACAACAGTGCTTTTAGACAGTAAATTCATCATTTTCAATCCGCCACACTTTGGTGGTGGAATCTAATAAAAAAATGTAAAACATGTTTTTTTGGGTTTTTTTTTTATTGGTAATAGCATATCTAGTTATATTAGAAGGGATTAGGTACTTGGTTTGTCTATTTTGGAGGCACAAGTATTATTTATATATTTTTAAAAATATTATTTTTTTATTATTATTTTTTTTTTTTTAAATGGAATGGTAAAAATCAGAAAAAAAATTGCGTGGGGTCCCCCCTCCAAAGCATAACCAGCCTCGGGCTCTTCGAGCCGGTCCTGGTTCTAAAAATCCAGGGGGAAAAATGACAGGGAATCCCCCGTATTTTTAAAACCAGCACCGGGCTCTGCGCCTTGTGCTGGTGCAAAAAATACGGGGGACAGAAAGAGTATAGGGGTCCCCCGTATTTTTTACACCAGCATCGGGCTCCACTAGCTGGACAGATAATGCCACAGCCGGGGGTCACTTTTATACAGCGCCCTGCGACCGTGGCATTAAATATCCAACTAGTCACCCCTGGCCGGGGTACCCTGGGGGAGTGGGGACCCCTTCAATCAAGGGGTTGTCCCCCCCCAGCCACCCAAGGGCCAGGGGTGAAGCCCGAGGCTGTCCCTCCCCATCCAAGGGCTGCGGATGGGGGGCTGATAGCCTTGAGAAAATTGAAAGAATATTGTTTTTTTCCAGTAGTACTACAAGTCCCAGCAAGCCTCCCCCGCAAGCTGGTACTTGGAGAACCACAAATACCAGCATGCTGGAGAAAAACGGGCCCGCTGGTACCTGTAGTTCTACTGGAAAAAAATACCCAAATAAAAACAGGACACGCACACCGTGAGAGTAAAACTTTATTTCACACATGTCGACACACACACATACTTACCTATGTTCACACGCCGACCTCTGTCCACTTGTCCAAGTAGAATCCACGTGTACCTGTGAATAAAATTATACTCACCTCAATCCAGTGTCCGGATCTTTTAAAATAATCCTCGTACTTGGCAAAACAACTAAACGAACACCCCTTTCCCCGAATGCAGAGACACCCCCCCCCCCCCCCCTCCCCCGTGACTGCTGTCACAGAAAGGTCTCTTAAGCCAATCAGGAAGCGCTACTTCGTGGCACTCTCCTGATTGGCTATGTGCGTCTGCTGGCAGACAGCGCATCGCACAGCTCCCTCCATTAGTTTCAATGGTGGGAACTTTGCGGTCAGCGGTGGGGTAACCCGCGGTCAGCCGCTGACCGCGGGTGACCTCACCGCTGACCGCAAAGTTCCCACCATTGAATATAATGGAGAGGCTTTGCGATGCGCTGTCTGACAGCTCAGACGCGCATAGCCAATCAGCAGAGTGCCAGGACGTTGCGCTCGCTGATTGGCTGAAGGGACCTTTCTGTGACAGCAGTCACGGGGGGGTCTCTGCATTCGGGGAAAGGGGTCCCATGTGTAAACATGGGACCCCTTTCAGTCCGTTTGGTCCGGGTGTTCGTTTTGTTTTTTTGCCAAGTACGAGGATTATTTTAAAAGATCCGGACACTGGATTGAGGTGAGTATAATTTTATTCACAGGTACACGTGGATTCTACTTGGACAAGTGGACCGAACGTCGTGTCAACATGTCAACATAGGTAAGTATGTGTGTGTGTCGACATGTGTGAAATAAAGTTGTACTTTCAAGGTGTGCGTGTCCTGTTTTTATTTGGGTATTTTTTCCCCCAGTAGAACTACAGGTACCAGCGGGCCCGTTTTTCTCCCGCATGCTGGTACTTGTGGTTCTCCAAGTACCAGCTTGCGGGGGAGGCTTGCTGGGACTTGTAGTACTACTGGGAAAAAAACAATATTCTTTCAATTTTCTCAAGGCTATCAGCCCCCCATCCGCAGCCCTTGGATGGGGGGGGGGACAGCCTCGGGCTTCACCCCTGGCCCTTGGGTGGCTGGGGGGGGGACCCCTTGATTGAAGGGTCCCCACTCCCCCATGGTACCCCGGCCAGCAGTGACTAGTTGGATATTTAATGCCACGGCCGCAGGGCGCTGTATAAAAGTGACCCCCGGCTGTGGCATTATCTGTCCAGCTAGTGGAGCCCGATGCCGGTGTAAAAAATACGGGGGACCCCTACTCTTTTTGTCCCCCGTATTTTTTGCACCAGCACTAGGCGCAGAGCCCGGTGCTGGTTTTAAAAATACGGGGGATCCCCTGTCATTTTTGCCCCCGGATTTTTAGAACCAGGACCGGCTCGAAGAGCCCGAGGCTGGTTATGCTTTGGAGGGGGGACCCCACGCAATTTTTTTTCGGGTTTTTTACAGTTTTTTCCCGTTTTTTTCAAAATCGGATCAAAATCCATCAAATCGGCCGTTTTTCGACAGCGGGACTGTCGAATCCGTTTTTATTGAATATGTTGAATTCCGGCACCCACTTGCCGGAATTCGACGGTCGAGTTGTGTCGAATTAAAAAACGGGCGAAAAATTGCCGCGATTTGCCGGTAATTGCATATACCCCAAAGTATTTCTGTCTCCTTGGGCACAGTTTCCTAGACTCAGTCTGGTAGGAAGTGCATAGAGGGAGGAGCCAGCCCACACTATCAAATTCTGAAAGTGCCCATGGCTCCTAGTGGACCCGTCTATACCCCATGGTACTAAATGGAACCCCAGTATCCTCTACGGACTATGAGAAAAGGATTTACCTGTAGGCAAATAAAAACCTATTTTCTGTATTGTACGTTTTCTAGTGACTTATTTACAGTATATGATATTTAGATCAAATATAATGAATTATCTCAGTATAATGCTTACTGTTGTCCCGAGGTGTTTCCAGTATGTCTTTCGTTGTCTGCCGTTTGTCTTTCTAGTATAATATTGATTATCAATATAAACCCACCTGCTGTGATGATTATGTGAAAGCTACTGTAGTTCCACAACTAACCACTTAGTTTCCTGAGCAAATATTTCTAGTTTCTGTCCTAACGCTCCTATTTAGACTACAGATAAAATATTTTCAGCTAATGTTCTTCAATATCATGTTGTCCACCCCAAAATGACTTTTAAGGGGGGTACTGACGGGAGAGATGTGTGATGAGCGATCTTAACACAGACACATCTCCCCCCGCTCAGCACAGCGCGATGTGCTGAGAGAGGGGGGGGATAGACGGGGGGCCGCTCACGTCACATAACGGTGAAGTGAGCGACCCGCTAGATTGAGCCTGCATGCAGGCTAAATCTAGCACCGTGCTTAAAATCTAAGCAATCTAGTCAGATTGCTTAGATTTTAAACACTGATCTCTCCGTGTGCACCCCCCTTTAATGTTTCATTTCCACCAACAATACAAATTGATTTCATATAAATCTTGATTGCAGCACGAAAGTCTCTGTGCAGTCTGGCAGCGACAGTGATGAGGTAAGTGTGAAACATGGTTTGGTTGCCATGGTTACTATAGAAATGTATATGTTTAATTTGATTGCTGTTATTTGATTAGTAGGACATTCCTATGTACCAAAAAAAACCAAAAAGGGTGAAAAGGGACCACTTTTCAGATGACATTTGTTAGTAGCTACTGTACATAAGTTGTTGGTGATTTATATGTAAGTAAGCTGGAGTGGCAGCATACAGTTACAACAATATATTAGAAAAGATGCAGTATCAAGTAAGAGATTTATCAAGCAAGATAAAGTGGAGGAGTTCCCCAAAGCAACCAATCAGCTTACATAGACGAATAGAATTTGACGTCAGATAAGAACCACTTGGCCCTTCTGGTCTGCCCCATACACATGTACGGATTTGTCCTCACATGTTGTTGTTGTGGGAGGCAGTGTTTCCTGGTGCTGTGGCACAACACCACCCCCTGCAGCATCCGTTGCCCCCATTGCAAGCATAGCTATTGACGCCAACTACACAGCACTGAAACTACGGTTAGCATGAGCATATCTTCCTGCTACCCTGCTATAAGGGAAGCAGTTAGCTTCCCAACAGATGGGATCCCGGTGGTCAATATACAGCGTTTACATACCGACGCCACATTACTGCCAGCGAGCATCCCGATCATCCTCACAGCGGGGTGAGCTGGCGTCCTGCTGTGTGGGGGTTAGGTTTAGGCAGGAGAAGGGGGGTTAGGGTTAGGAAGCAGGGAAGGGAGGGTTAGGGACCGGGGGGGGGAGGGTTAGGTTTAGGTACTTAGAAGAGGAGGTTAGGGTTAGGCATCAAGCAGGCAGAGTTAGGTTTAGGCAGCGGGGAAGGGAGGGTTAGGGTTAGGCACCAAGCGGGGAGGGTTAGGTTTAGGCGCGCACAAGGGAAGGTTAGGGTAGAGAAAAGGTGAGGATTAGGGGGCTTAATGGCGATTTGTCGGGATTCTTATGGAAGAGATGCCGCTATCGGTATACTGACAGCCGGCATCCCGTCCATCGGCAAATCATACTGAACCCTGCTATAACACCTCTGCCGGCTCCCCCTTTCCCTGTGCCGGGTAGTGGGGGCATCGCTTCACGCTACCACGGGCAGATCTCCTTGTTTGTTTGTTGCAATTGTCCAGCTACAATATGCTGTAACGTAGCAAATGACCCAAAATGCGACTGCATCGTGTGCCAAGATGTATAAGGACACACATCGCACATGCACACATTAGGGTTTATTAATTTATTGTCTTGAACCAATTAACCTACCAGTATATATTTTTTGATTGCGGGAGGAAACTGGAGTACCCGGAGGAAACCCGCACAAGTATGGGAACTGACCTCATTTATCTTTCTCAGTATTTGAAATCACAGAAGCTGATTTGTTTTTTTTGTGTAACTACTTTATCTCTCTCCAAGGCTTGATAAACCTACTCTTGCAGGGCTGGACTGGCCATCTGGCATTTCTGGCATATGCCAGAAGGGCCTATGGCCATGTGAGCTGGCCTAGCCACATCTACAAGCCCGCCTGGGCAGTACTGCCTCCCGACAGTGTTTAGCAGGTGGAGATTCAGAAATGTACAGCTGCTTTGTGACATCATGACGCGACTGTGTAGTGCAGAGGTTCTCAAACTCGGTCCTCGGGGGCCCACACAGTGCATGTTTTGCAGGTCTCCTCACAGAATCGCAAGTGAAATAATTAGCTCCACCTGTGGACCTTTTAAAATGTGTCAGTGAGTAATTAATACACCTGTGCACCTGCTGGGTTACCTGCAAAACATGCACTGTGTGGGCTCCCGAGGACCGAGTTTGAGAACCTCTGGTGTAGTGTATGAATGAAAAAAGCACACAGAGGGGTGCTGAGGTAGCTTCAGACCTCGACACCCAGACACACTGGACAACATCTCTCGTCAAGGGCAACCACTAAATCTATCTTAAAGGTAGGTGTTGTCTTGACCCAAGATTGAAAGCTGAGAGGCTTGCTGGATGAGGGTTCCCTGCGTACCTGAGTGCCAGATTATTTCGAGACAGGGTTTTGCTTACGGTTTCGCATTGGTTTTTATATTTACCCACATGTGTTATAAGGGGCATTACTGTGTGTGGCATAATGTTTAAGGCACACTACTACTGCGTGGCATAATCTGTATAACTGGCACTAATGTGTGCCGTAATGTGAATAAGGTGTAGTACTACTGTGTGGTGTACCGTGAATAAGGGGCACTACTGTGACGTAATGTGACTAATGTTGCACTGCTGTGTGCATATTTTGAATAGGGGGTACTATTGAGTGACTATGCCCCTTCCCAGTGAGGCCACACTCCTTCAATGCGTGATCTCCCTACTTAAAATATGAAGGGGGGCACCAATGCTTTTTATGTACACAGGACACCAGAATGTGTAGTTATGGCTCTGCTTTGGTGTGCACAGATTTGTCATCTTCTGAGTTCAGCACCTCTGCCCTAAAAAATATTTCTACAGTGAACAGATGCTGACGCTGAGGTGGGACTATGTTCTTTAAATGTCAGGGCCTGTTTGTAATATCAGGCTGGCCCTGTACCCTTGTATATAAGGGTGGCTGACTGACTGAATAAACCATTTCAGAGATAGATGTGTTCTCATGCTTCTAGCCTCAATATGCCCTGCAGCGCGATATGCCTGGCATGAGTGAGCCATCAGGTCCCGTGCAACTCTGCTAGAATCTGGTGACTTGTATTTTGCCGAATATGCATCTTAGATGCAACGCAATGTGACTAATACGCACGAGGAGACTGCTGATTAATTTCATTTGATATTTGTATATTGTGTGTACCTGAGTAAGTATACGGAGCAGAACAGAACTTGTATAGGAAAAAACTGTGCTTGCTACATTGTAGCACTTCAAATACAGATTCAGGAACTCAGTCGTACACAGATATAAAAGTATCAGGTATCAAATTAATCCGTGCAGTCTCCGGGTGCGACTAAGATTATTTTTTTTCCTCTAACGTCCTAAGTGGATGCTGGGGACTCCGTAAGGACCATGGGGAATAGCGGCTCCGCAGGAGACTGGGCACATCTAAAGAAAGCTTTAGGACTATCTGGTGTGCACTGGCTCCTCCCCCTATGACCCTCCTCCAAGCCTCAGTTAGATCTCTGTGCCCGAACGAGAAGGGTGCACACTAGGGGCTCTCCTGAGTTTCTTAGTGAAAGTTTTAGTTTAGGTTTTTTATTTTCAGTGAGACCTGCTGGCAACAGGCTCACTGCATCGAGGGACTAAGGGGAGAAGAAGCGAACTCACCTGCGTGCAGAGTGGATTGGGCTTCTTAGGCTACTGGACATTAGCTCCAGAGGGACGATCACAGGCCCAGCTTGGATGGGTCCCAGAGCCGCGCCGCCGGCCCCCTTACAGAGCCAGAAGGCAGAAGAGGTCCGGAAAATCGGCGGCAGAAGACGTCCTGTCTTCAACAAGGTAGCGCACAGCACTGCAGCTGTGCGCCATTGCTCTCAGCACACTTCACACTTCGGTCACTGAGGGTGCAGGGCGCTGGGAGGGGGCGCCCTGAGACGCAATAAAAACACCTTGGATGGCAAAAAAATGCATCACATATAGCTCCTGGGCTATATGGATGCATTTAACCCCTGCCAAAATACATAGAAAAACGGGGGATAAGGCCGCCGATAATGGGGCGGAGCCTATCTCCTCAGCACACTGGCGCCATTTTCCCTCACAGCTCCGTTGGAGGGAAGCTCCCTGTCTCTCCCCTGCAGTCACTACACTACAGAAAGGGTTAAAAAAGAGAGGGGGGCACTAATTAGGCGCAGTATTAACTATACAGCAGCTATAAGGGGAAAAACACTTATATAAGGTTATCCCTGTATATATATAGCGCTCTGGTGTGTGCTGGCAAACTCTCCCTCTGTCTCCCCAAAGGGCTAGTGGGGTCCTGTCCTCTATCAGAGCATTCCCTGTGTGTGTGCTGTATGTCGGTACTTTTGTGTCGACATGTATGAGGAGAAAAATGATGTGGAGACGGAGCAGATTGCCTGTAATAGTGATGTCACCCCCTAGGGGGTCGACACCTGTGTAGATGAACTGTTGGAAGGAATTACGTGACAGTGTCAGCTCTGTATAAAAGACAGTGGTTGACATGAGACAGCCGGCTACTCAGCTTGTGCCTGTCCAGACGTCTCATAGGCCGTCAGGGGCTCTAAAGCGCCCGTTACCTCAGATGGCAGATATAGACGCCGACACGGATACTGACTCCAGTGTCGACGGTGAAGAGACGAATGTGACTTCCAGTAGGGCCACACGTTACATGATTGGGGCAATGAAAAATGTTTTACACATTTCTGATAATACGAGTACCACCAAAAAAAGGGGTATTATGTTCGGTGAGGAAAAACTACCTGTAGTTTTCCTGAATCTGAGAAATTAAATGAGGTGTGTGATGATGCGTGGGTTTCCCCCGATAACAACTGATAATTTCTAAATGTTATTGGCATTATATCCTTTCCCGCCAGAGGTTAGGGTGCGTTGGGAAACACCCTCTAGGGTGGATAAAGCGCTCACACGCTTGTAAGGGCTCTACCTTCGCCTGAGACGGCCGCCCTTAAGGATCCTGCTGATAGAAAGCAGGAGGGTATCCTAAAAGGTATTTACACACATACTGGTGTTATACTGCGACCAGCAATCGCCTCAGCCTGGATGTGCAGTGCTGGGTTGGCGTGGTCGGATTCCCTGACTGAAAATATTGATACCCTAGATAGGGACAGTATATTTTTGCCTACAGAGCATTTAAAAGATGCATTTCTATATATGCGTGATGCACAGCGGAATAATTGCCGACTGGCATCAAGTCTAAACGCGTTGTCCATTTCTACCAGTAGAGGGTTATGGACACGTCAGTGGTCAGGTGATGCGTATTCCAAACGGCATTTGGAAGTTTTGCTTTATTAAGAGGAGTTATTTGGGGTCGGTCTTTCAGACCTGGTGGCCACGGCAACAGCTGGGAATTCCACGTTTGTACCCCAGGTCGCCTCTCAACATGAGAAGACGCCGTATTATCAGGCGCAGTCTTTTCGTGGACAAGCGGGCAAAAGGTTCCTCATTTCTGCCCCGTGACAGAGGGAGAGGAAAAAGGCTGCAGAAATCAGCCAGTTCCCATGAACAGAAACCCTCTCCCGCCTCTGCCAAGCCCTCAGTATACGCTGGGGCTTTACAAGCAGAATCAGGCACGGTGGGGGGCCCGTCTCAATGAATTTCAGCGCGCAGTGGGCTCACTCGCAAGTAGACCCCTGGATCCTTCAGGTGATATCTCAGGGGTACAAATTAGAATTCGAGACGTCTCCCCCTCGCCGTTTCCTAAAGTCGGCTTTACCGATGTCTCCTTCTGACAGGGAGACAGTTTTGGAAGCCATTCACAAGCTGTATTCCCAGCAGGTGATAATCAAGATACCCCTCCTGCAACAGGGAACGGGGTATTATTCCACACTGTTGTGGTACCGAAGCCAGACGGCTCGGTGAGACCGATTCTAAATCTAAAATCTTTGAACACTTACATACAGAGGTTCAAATTCAAGATTGAGTCACTCAGAGCAGTGATTGCGAACCTGGAAGAAGGGGACTACATGATATCTCGGGATATCAAGGATGCTTACCTTCATGTCAATAATTTACCCTTCTCACCAAGGGTACCTCAGGTTTATGGTACAGAACTGTCACTATCAGTTCAGACGCTGCCGTATGGATGGTCCACGGCACCCCGGGTCTTTACCAAGGTAATGGCCGAAATAATGATATTCCTTCGAAGGAAGTGACTTTTAGTTATCCCTTACTTGGACAATTCCCTGATAAGGGTAAGATCCAGGGAACAGTTGAAGGTCGGTGTAGCACTATCTCAGGTAGTGTTGCGGCAGCACGATTGGATTCTCAATATTCCAAAATCGTACCTGGTTCCGACGACGTGTCTTCTGTTCCTAGGGATGATCCTGGACACAGTCCAGAAAAAGGTGTTTCTCCCGGAGGAGAAAGCCAGGGAGTTATCCGAGCTAGTCAGGAACCTCCTAAAACCGAGCCAAGTCTCAGTGCATCAATGCACAAGGGTTCTGAGTAAAATGGTGGCTTCCTACGAAGCAATCCCATTCGGCAGATTCCACGCAAGAACTTTCCAGTGGGACCTGCTGGACAATTGGTCCGGGTCGCATCTTCAGATGCATCAGCGGATAACCCTGTCACCAAGGACAAGGGTGTCCCTCCTGTGGAGGTTGCAGAGTGCTCATCTTCTAGAGGGCCGCAGATTAGGCATTCAGGACTGGGTCCTGGTGACCACGGATGCCAGCCTGCGAGGCTGGGGAGCAGTCACACAGGGAAGGAATATCCAGGGCTTATGGTCAAGCCTGGATACATCACTTCACATAAATATCCTGAAGCTAAGGGACATTTACAATGCTCTAAGCTTAGCAAGACCTCTGCTTCAAGGTCAGCCGGTGTTGATCCAGTCGGACAACATCACGGCAGTCACCCACGTAAACAGACAGGGTGGCACAAGAAGCAGGAGGGCAATGGCAGAAGCTGCAAGGATTCTTCGCTAGGCGGAAAATCATGTGATAGCACTGTCAGCAGTATTCATTCCGGGAGTGGACAACTGGGAAGCAGACTTCCTCAGCACGACCTCCACCCGGGAGAGTGGGGACTTCACCCAGAAGTCTTCCACATGATTAAAAACTCGACAGGTATTGCGCCAGGTCCAGGGACCCTCAGGCAATAAGCTGTAGACGCTCTGGTAACACCGTGGGTGTACCAGTCAGGGTATGTGTTCCCTCCTCTGCCTCTCATACCCAAGGTACTGAGATTGATAAGATGGAGAGGAGTAAACACTATATTCGTGGTTCCGGATTGGCCAAGAAGGACTTGGTAACCGGAACTTCAAGAGATGCTCACGGAGGATTCGTGGCCTCTACCTCTAAGAATGGACCTGCTCCAGCAAGGACCCTGTCTGTTCCAAGACTTACCGCGGCTGCGTTTGACGGCATGGCGGTTGAACGCCGGATCCTGAAGGAAAAAAGGCATTCCGGATGAAGTCATCCCTATCCTGATCAAAGCCAGGAAGGATGTAACCGCAAAAACATTATCACCGCAATTGGCGAAAATATGTTGCGTGGTGCGAGGCCAGTAAGGCCCGACGGAGGAAATTCAACTGGGTCGATTCCTACATTTCCTGCAAACAGGAGTGTCTATGGGCCTGAAATTGGGGTCCATTAAGGTTCAAATTTCGGCCCTGTCAATTTTCTTCCAAAAAAGAACTAGCTTCAGTCCCTGAAGTTCAGACGTTTGTAAAAGGGGTACTGCATATACAGCCTCCTTTTGTGCCTCCAGTGGCACTTTGGGATCTCAATGTAGTTTTGGGTTCCAAAAGTCACATTGGTTTGAACCACTTAAATCTGTGGAGTTAAAATATCTCACATGAAAAGTGGTCATGCTGTTGGCCCTGGCCTGGGCCAGGCGCGTGTCAGAATTGGCGGCTTTATCCTGAAAAAGCCCTTATCTGATTTTCCATTCGGACAGGGCGGAATTGAGGACTCGTCCTCAGTTTCTCCCCAAGGTGGTTTCAGCGTTTCACCTGAACCAACCTATTTGTGGTGCCTGCGGCTACTAGGGACTTGGAGGCCTCCAAGTTGCTAGACGTTGTCAGTGCCCTGAAAATATATGTTTCCAGGACGGCTGGAGTCAGGAAATCTGCCTCGCTGTTTATCCTGTATGCACCCAACAAGCTGGGTGCTCCTGCTTCTAAGCAGACTATTGCTCGTTGGATTTGTAGTACAATTCAGCTTGCACATTCTGTGGCAGGCCTGCCACAGCCAAAAATCTGTAAATGCCCACTCCACAAGGAAGGTGGGCTCATCTTGGGCGGCTGCCCGAGGGGTCTCGGCTTTACAACTTTGCCGAGCAGCTACTTGGTCAGGAGCAAATACGTTTGTAAAATTCTACAAAATTGATATCCTGGCTGAGGAGGACCTGGAGTTCTCTCATTTGGTGCTGCAGAGTCATCCGCACTCTCCCGCCCGTTTGGGAGCTTTGGTATAATCCCCATGGTCCTTACGGAGTCCCCAGCATCCACTTAGGACGTTAGAGAAAATAAGAATTTACTTACCGATAATTCTATTTCTCATAGTCCGTAGTGGATGCTGGGCGCCCATCCCAAGTGCGGATTGTCTGCAATACTTGTACATAGTTATTGTTACAAAAATCGGGTTATTATTGTTGTGAGCCATCTTTCAGAGGCTCCTCTGTTATCATGCTGTTAACTGGGTTCAGATCACAGGTTATACGGTGTGATTGGTGTGGCTGGTATGAGTCTTACCCGGGATTCAAAATCCTTCCTTATTGTGTACGCTCGTCCGGGCACAGTATCCTAACTGAGGCTTGGAGGAGGGTCATAGGGGGAGGAGCTAGTGCACACCAGATAGTCCTAAAGCTTTCTTTAGATGTGCCCAGTCTCCTGCGGAGCCGCTATTCCCCATGGTCCTTACGGAGTCCCCAGCATCCACTACGGACTATGAGAAATAGAATTATCGGTAAGTAAATTCTTATTTTAAGCAGAAAAGACTCTCGATGGTTGCAGAGTCTCATGGCACCTGGCACGCCAAGAGTTCCGGAGACTCAGTCACACACAGATACACCAAATTTGTTCAATTTGCCTCCTGTTGGGATCCTGGCGGTCAGGATACCGAACTGTTCCCACTCGGGTTTGGGTCATTAGCTCGACCACACTTGGGTCGACCACTATTGGTTGACATGGTCACTAGGTCGACATGATCATTAGGTCAACATGAACAAGGTCGACTATTTTTTTCTTATTTTTTTTGGTGTCGCTTTCTTCGTAAAGTGACGGGGAAACCCATTTAGTGTACCATGTCCCCTCGCATGGCTCGCTTCGATCGCCATGCTTCGGGCAAGGTGCCTCGCTCCCCTACCGCTGCACTCAGCACAGATTACCGTTCCCAATAGTAGTCCACGTGCATTGTAAAGTATGAAAAAGGTCAAAAAGTATAAATGTGAAAAACTCATGTCGACCTAGTGACCATGCCACCGACCTAATGCATGTTGACCAATTGTGGTCGACCTGATGACTGTCGACCTAAGCGTTGTCCACCTAATGACCTTATCCCATGTCCACGACACCCATAGAGTGGAAATAGATCCTGTGGCGAATGCAGCGAGCCCGCAAGGGGACTCTTTGCGCTCACTCCGTTGCCGGCATTCCGCCCACCGGCAAATCATATATATTTCAGATGTACAACTGTCATATATCAGATTAATCAGCACAGTCAAATCGTGCGTCCTAGTTGCACTTTTAGGCAAAAAAGACGCTTGGCGCTATAAGATTTTCACGTGACCTGGTGTGCCATAGGGGCTGTTTGGGGTGCAGCAAAGGAAAATATCTGTATGTCCTGGTTTTCTGCCCAGAAACAGGATTCCTATCTATGCATATAAAATAGGCACTTGGGAGGTTAACAACCAAACAAGCCTCCTCTTGGTGGTGAAATAGTTGTTACTTCTGGGGTCCTGAGGAGACACATGGGATGTTTCTCCTAGCACTGCTGTGCATTGTCCTGTCTAAATACAGGTACCACACACTGCTTCCTTTAAAGGGGGGTGCAGGAGTGTCCTGGGTGCGTTTTGTCCCTGCAATGCCATTTGGCATCAGGGGCAATCTAAATCTCATTCGAGACCTCTAGTGACCACTGTAATTTTATTTTCAAGGGATTGCTGCCTCCCCACTTTTTCATCTGCCCGCATATCCATTAGAAAATGGCAGATGGTAGAAGTGGGTGAGACAGTATGGTACCCTTCTGCATTCTAATTAATATTCACTACCACCCCAATTTAGTGATACCTTTATTGACAAATATCTCCCTGCCAGTCCATAGGAATTCTTCATGGGGTATTGAGGTCAACCACAACTTTTAAACTCTATTTTCTTTTCAAAGTGATACAATGGAGTGTCCTGGTCACTGCAATGCTTTTATGCATTGTGAGGTGGTCACTGGTGTTATGGGGGTTCTCGCTCTTGCCCAGGGCACCCAGATATCATGTTAAGGTTCTGCATGTATCTGCACAGACATACCAGTTGCCAATTACTGCTTTATATATTATTGGAATTTGATAATGCTGTTACCTGACAGTAGCCACTTTCCCCACCAGCTGTTATTCTTCTACTATCTACAGTTGCTGCGTATGGTAACATGGCGCTCATTGCGGCATAGCGTACCTTGCTGCAGCGTGCAATTGCACCATTGTTTCTTATGGGAGCAGGGTACACTCCGACGAATGCTCCCAAGGATTGGTCTCATTCCATGGGGTAGCGGGTGCACAGCTCTCCGCTACTCCCGGCATTAACTGCCGCCGGCTCCCCCTACAGCTAATTGGTAGCTGGAGCAGTGATGCTCACTACAATCTGCGGCTTTTACTGTCTGTGCTGGAGAGTCGCACGCACCCACTACTATACAATATTCTGCGCTATCAGGTGACCTGAAACACGATTGCTCCGTCCACACCACATGTCCCGACAGGCCAGAGTCACTGGGAACCCTGCGGCAGCATGACACAGTCTCCTCTCTGCCTTGTGCCCTGCCACCGACCACCTCCGGAGACCGTGATGTGACCGAACAGAGTGCTTGCCGCCGGGACAAGCATGCCTGTACTATTGGCCAGACAGGTAAATGCTGAGGCCTAGGCCGGGACTCACTGGTAGCCGTAACACCCATCACCATAATCTTAACCCTACTTGCCTAATATTGTGTAAGTCCCCCTCGTGCCACCAAAATAGCTCTGACTTGTTGCGGCATGGACTCACAAGACATCTGAAGGAGTCATATGGTATCTGGTACCAAGATGATAGCAGCAGATCCTTTAAGGCCTGTAAGTTGCGAGGTGGGACCTCCATGGTTCAGACTTGTTTTTCCAGCACATCCCACAGATTCTCGATTTGGATTGAGATCTGTGGAATTTGGAGGCCAAGTAAACACCATGAACTATTTGACATGTTCCTCAAATGATTCCAGTACAAATTTTGTAGTATGGCAGGGTGCATTATCCTGCTGAAAGAGGTCACTGCCATCAAGGAATATCATTGCTTTGAAGGTTTGTATTTGGTCTGCAACAATGTTAAGGTAGGTGGTATGTGTCCAAGTAAAATCCACATGAATGCTAGGACTTAAGGTTTCTCAGCCAAACATTGCTCAGAGCGTCGCACTGCCTCCACCGCCTTGCCTTTTTCCCATAGTGCACCCAGGTGAAATCTCTTACTCAGATAAATGACTCTCACGCACCCGGCCATCCGCATAATGTAAAAGTAAACGTGATTCATCAGGCCAAGTCACCTTCCTCCATTGCTCACGGTCCAGTTCTGATGCTCACATGCCCACTGTGGGTGCTTTCGGTGGTGGACAGGGGTCAGCATGGGCACTGTGGTCTGCAGCTATGCAGCCCCATATGTAGCAAGCTGCGATGCACTGTGTGTTATGGCACCTTAATTTCCTAATTGAAAAACACACAGCACTCTACTGTGGTAAATAATTGAATCCGTAGTGGTTAAAACATTAGAACAGTTTATTTAAAACACACACAAATCTATAATAAAAAGCATAATGATTTTGTATACACATAATATCAGAATCAGCTTTATTGGCCAGGTGTGCTCACTTACACTAGGAATTTTCTGCGGTACAATGCATCACCAAGCAGCAACTTGAAGGGGTAATACATAGCATAAGAAGGGGGAAAAACGTAGCATACATTAGAAACATTACTCGTATGAGTTCATACTGCACATTGCAACTGTACGATAGACTCGACATATTATACATATTATACATGTAAGACTTTTTATATATGTTGTTCAGCTGGTGGACAGCTAGTGGGAAGAAGCTTTTAATGGATCTGGTCGGCTTCGCGGGAATGAACCTGTAGCGTTTGCCTGATGGAAGCAGTTTGCGATCTGGGTGCTGCATATCTGCCACAAATTTATCCGCTCGCTTCCTGACCCTTGACTGGTATAATTCCTGGACGGGAGGGAGGTCAGCTCCAATGATCTTTCAGCTGTCCTCACCACCCTTTGCAGCCTCCGTCTGTCACTCTCATTGGCAGCTCAATAACAGACTGTGATCGAGGAACATAGGACCGATTCTACGATCGCTGTGTAGAAGATGAGTAGCAGCTTCTGCGGGATGTTGAATTTCCTGAGTTGCCTCAGAAAGAACATCCGCTGCTGGGCCTTCTTTACGACAGTGCTTATGTTATCACCCATCCCCTTCGCTCTGCTAATGCACGCCAACTCTCCTGCCTGCTGTTTACTTCCTCCCACTCCTAGCTGCATGATTTTTCATGTGCTGCTCCATTTCTCTGGAATTCTCTACATCTCCCCCTCAGACTCTCCACCTCTCTACAAAACTTCAAATGGACCCACTTCTTCACCAAACCCAGTCAAATCTCATCCTAAACCTCTGTTCCTCGCTCTCTATGTACCCCATCTGTGTCACCCTTGTTTGTCTAACTTTAGAATGTAAGCTCTCACGAGTAGGACCCTCTTTCCACATGTGCTTATCCTTTTTCTTACTTTAATAATCTTCAACTGCACCAAATCCAGCAGTCTTCTGCCACCGGATACTTATTCCAGTGTCATCTGCTGATGTAGCTATGTTTATTTACCCTGTACTTGTCCTATATTGCCTTCAACTGTAAGTTGCTGTTTTCTTGTTTTGATTGTTTATGTACTCTGTAATTGGGCACTGCAGGACCCTTGTGGCGCCATATAAATAAAGGATAATAATAAATAATATGTTGGGTCCCCATTTGAGGTCTCGGGAAATTTTTGACCCTAGGAATTTGAAGGAGTCGACCCACGAAACCACACTGTCTGCTATTACTAGTGATTGCATGGCCTTGGGTTTACTTCTGAAGTCCATCACGATCTCAGCTGTTTTGAGGGGATTTAGGTCAAGGATGTTCCCACCGCACCACTGCATTAGCTATTCCACGTCGCGTCTGTATGCAGATTCGTCTTCATCCTTGATTAATACGATGACGGTGGTATCGTCTGTGAATTTTATCATTTTTACTGATTGCTCGGCCGAGGTGCAGTCGTTGGTATATAGAGAGAAGAGCAGGGAGGAGGGCCCCCCGTGCTGATCGTGCGCCCACTAGACGTGAATGACCCGTCTTTCACCACCTGTTTCCTTGCTGTCAGGAAGTCGACGATCCAGAAGCATGTTGATTCTGGGACCCCTAAGGAGAGGAATTTGGCTTGCAGGATACTGGGGACGATTATGTTGAATGCCGAACTGAAGTCGACAAATAGGACCCTTAGAACCCTTAGGAGATAATATACACCAGATATCTGACTCATTTTCTCCATATGGAGGGGCTAGGAGAAAATCTCCAATTACCCGACAACATTCACGTTTTTTAGGAAAGGGTCACTACACCAATCATCAAAGGTCTCCACAATTGCGAGAAAGGGAGGATTACGAGATAAAATGGAGTGGAAAAAGGGGAAGAGAGGAGGTAGAAGAAGAAAGAGAGGATGTAGAGGGGGGAGATTCAGCAAGAATTCCAAACAAAAACCTCAGGAGGAGATAAGCCCCACAGGGGTATTCAATCTCTCCGACAGGTCTTTGTCTGTCGATGAGATAACTTTGCTTAAAAAGGGCCTCAAATTTGCCCCTTCTGTAAAGCCTGATTTGTTTGGTCTTTTTGTTGATTTGAATAGGTTCATTAGAACTTTAAGTCGTAAGCGATATTTTGCCATTAAGGAATTAAACAGAAAGGATCTCATGGGGAATCCCATTGTATTGGACTCCAATGATCAAATCCCGTTAGAAATTCTGGAATCTCTCCTTTCAGAAAATGCCGAAGGGTGTGGGGTACCAGAAGCAAACATTAAGCTTTATGATGTGAACAAAAGAGAAATATCTTTTAAAAAACCATCTGAGTTCTATCCCCTGCAATACCAAGGGCCATTTGTAGAGAGCTTCTATTCCTCCACCATGGAGGATTTTAGGAAGCTTTGTCAAAAAATATAGTCTAGAGAAGGCAAAAATAAATTCCATGGGGACAATCTCATTAAAAAAGAGAGATTAGCTCTCAAGAAATTAATGGCGGACACCGATTTGGTTTTTAGACAGGCCGATAAAGGTGGGGGGCTGGTAATACAAAATCGTATGGATTACATTTCTGAAGCTAATAGACAGCTAAACAATACGTTATTTTATAAAAAATTGTTGTCAGACCCCACCTCTGCTTATCAAAAAGAGCTAAAGATACTCCTAGACAATGCTCTTGTGGAGGGCACGCTATCAAAGGATACTTGGCACTTTTTGTTTTCTTTGCACCCTGTTATTCCCATTTATTATCATTTACCGAAAATTCACAAACACATCACCAAGCCACCAGGTCGCCCTATAATTTCAGGTGTTGGGTCACTTACCACTAATTTATCTTCTTTTGTTGATGCACATTTACAAGGTTACGTAATGTCTCTCCAATCATATTTAAGAGATTCTTCTGATTTTTTGAATAAAATCAATAAAATTGTCTGGAAAGACACTTATAAAATTATAGTATGCGATGTAGAAGCACTCTATACCAATATCCCACATGAAAAAGGGATATTGGCAGTGCAACATTACCTACAGGAAGATAGTACTATTTCAGAGTCATTACGTAACTTTTTATTATCATCGATACAATTTATATTAACGCACAATTATTTTTTGTTTGAATCACAATTTTTTTTGCAGTCACTTGGTACCGCGATGGGGACCAAGTTCGCTCCAAGTTTCGCCAATCTCTGTATGGGGCGCTTCGAGGAGCGCCACATTTGGGGTGGTGGATATGGAGCGAGCTTGGTCTTTTTTGGGCGGTACATCGACGATTTATGCATTATTTGGGATGGGGATTTTATTACGGTCACAGAGCTGATTAATAATTTGAATGATAATGAGTTTAACCTAAAATTCACACACAATGTGAGTGATATCACTCTCAATTTTTTGGATTTAACATTAAAGGTGATTAACAATCAGCTCCACACTGTCACATTCACTAAGGAAGTTGATTGCAACAAGTATCTTCATTTTGATAGCTGTCACCACAATAGCTGGAAGACAAATATACCCAAAGGCCAATTCATGCGTGTCCGCAGAAATTGTTCTAACGACATAGATTATGCCATACAGGTTGAAAATATGTTCACATCTTTCTTGAGACAAGGATACCCTAAAGATCTTTTAGAAAGAACTTTGGTGGAAGTTAATTCCAAGACGAGGGAAGAACTCCTAGTACCCAAGAAAAATAGGACCTCAAATTTTGCATCACAAAAAGAAAACACCACTAAAGGTTCTCTTACCTTCATAACAAAATATAATTCATCAGCCACCGAAATTAAACGCATCATAAATAAAAACTATAGTTTGTTGAAGCTTGACAAGTATCTGAAAAAAGATCTACAGGAATCCCGGAAAGTCGTTTTTAGAAAGGCTGATAGTCTCAAACATAAATTAGCACCCAGTATGCTTAAACCAGACCATAATAAGGCATTAGCTGTGTGTAACTGGTTAGATCAAGCCCCTAAACCAAAAGGGTTTTTTAGGTGTGGCAAACCCAGGTGCCACACATGTGATCATGCTGCACATAGGTGTAAGACCATCACATCATTTAGTAATAAAGAATTGTTTGAACTAAGTTCCTTTCTCAATTGCCAGTCTGGTTATGTTATTTATGTTATCTCCTGTGGATGCGGTTTACAATATGTTGGCCGCACCACCAGAACTTTAAATGTTCGGTTTTTGGAACATAGGAGATTCCTTATAAATGGTAATAGAACACATAGTCTACCATGTCATTTCGGAACATGCCCCAAGGGAATCCTTAAAGATATAAGAGTTCAAGCCATTGAACAGATCCCTCCTTCAGTTAGAGGAGGCGACAGATTTTCAAAACTCTGTCGTAAAGAGGCATTCTGGATTTTCAAACTAGGAACCATGGTCCCTCTAGGCCTTAATGACACCATAGAACTTAATAATGTATAACATTCCCCCCCTCTGCTCCCTGACCTCCCAAGATATATAGATTAATTAAAAATTAATCAAAAATTATTTATGTGTTTCCTTCTCCCATTTTTTAGTACATCCCGATCCCCCCAATATATGAATGTCGAGACATTTAATGTGTATATATATATATATATATATCTATATATATATATATATTTTCACTTACATTTATTATTATGTTTATATAATTTTTTATTTAATTTTTTATTTAGTGTTTTTCATTATAGTTTTTAATTTAATTTAATTTTAAATTAAATAAATAATATAGGAGCTATTTGCTTCTCATGAATGGTTATATTCATCATTTAATAGTTTTGGGTATTTTTATGAGTTTAGTGAAATAGGCTACATCAAAATATTGTGAGTGTTATCCGAAATGGTAGGACAGGATCCAATACATGTATGACATGTTTTTTATGTTGGTACATATATTTATAAAATGGTTGTGAAAGATATAATAATATCTCTACTACTCTGCTATATCTTTTTCTTTAAAGCTATAATTTCTTAACTAATTATATGATGGTCATGAGATTTTTTGAGACTAATTATTTTAAATACATGGTAACGATATGGCTACTAGACACCTATCATTATTATTATTTTTTGAATTATTATTTTGGTATATGTTAATTTTTAATTATTAAGTTATATATATTAATTATTGTAGGGTTCTCTGATTTTTTAATAGAATGAAACGGTAAATTAAAAAGCTATCAGATATAAAAAGTTATTTGTCTTTCAATATAAGCATGAGTCTGTGGGTTTGCAGTTACACGCAGCTGACACAGTTTTTAATTAGCTGATTGACATCTGATACCTGTTACAGCAATCAGAGAATTCCAGGGGTATATAAAAATGCCCAACACCACAGAGGCGGTACTTCTGATGAAACAGCCCCTGTCTTGAGGCTGAGAAACGCGTCAAGCATCCGCCCGACATCTATCCGATATCCTGGGCTCATCAAACATCCACACACAAGGAGTGTGTTCAGCGGCTCCCGCTAACAGAATACAAGTGCACGGCTTGTGGACATACAGCCGCACCTTCACATCAGTGTGTAAGGGTGTTCGGCGGCTCCCGCAGACGGAGCTACGAGCGTACGACTTACAGACATACAGCTACGCTCCGACACCAGCACTTGAAGCCTGATCTCCATCTGGTTCAATAACAGCGTCTCGACATCGACGTACAGCAGTACAACAGTGTGGGCAGCCGGCGCCCACCAATATTAAGGAGACTGCAATTAATCTTCTCACCATGGAAAGGTCTGGGTAAGCCATACACACGGGACTTTTCAAATAGCGGTCACAGCTTAAAGTCATTGTAATATATATGGAAGCATGTCCATTAGAGCTACCCAGTAAGCCTTAATTTCAGTTGGAAGTAATTAACTGCGAGCACCTAAGCTCTCCACTAAATGGTGGTCAAATTAGAACCACACCACATTCACATCATTCAAAAGTGGCTGGACTTTGAAAGAAATTCTCATTAAATCTATATGACTCATTAGTCCATGCATGGAGCTTAATATAAGGATGGTCATTTAATTAATATTGTTGCAGTCTCCACCTGAAAACAGGTGGTTATCTTTCTTCCAGGGAGTCTCTATTATATGCATATACATTGTTACCATCTGTGTTATGATTGTTTGATACATAATACATGAGTTAATTATAATACAGGATATTCGGTTTATTCACTGAATTGTGACAGTTTTTATATGTTTTTTAATAATAAATTTATTTATGCTGTTGAATGGTAGCGCTTCTCTGAGTATTCTTTGTTTACTTCTGAAGTCCATCACGATCTCAGCTGTTTTGAGGGGATTTAGGTCAAGGATGTTCCCACCGCACCACTGCATTAGCTATTCCACGTCGCGTCTGTATGCAGATTCGTCTTCATCCTTGATTAATACGATGACGGTGGTATCGTCTGTGAATTTTATCATTTTTACTGATTGCTCGGCCGAGGTGCAGTCGTTGGTATATAGAGAGAAGAGCAGGGAGGAGGGCCCCCCGTGCTGATCGTGCGCCCACTAGACGTGAATGACCCGTCTTTCACCACCTGTTTCCTTGCTGTCAGGAAGTCGACGATCCAGAAGCATGTTGATTCTGGGACCCCTAAGGAGAGGAATTTGGCTTGCAGGATACTGGGGACGATTATGTTGAATGCCGAACTGAAGTCGACAAATAGGACCGTTGCATAAGAACCCGGTCGGTCTGTGTGCTGTAGGATGTAGTGCAGCCCCAAGATAACTGCGTCCTCGACTCTCTTGTTCGCTCGGTACGCGAACAGCAAGGGGTCTAGGTGGGTGTTTGTCGCTTCTCTCAGGTGGTTCAGCACCAGCCGTTCAAACACCATCATTGCCACAGATGTTGGTGCGATCGGCCTGTAGTCATGTAGGTCTTTTGCAACTGCGCTCTTTGGAACCGGGACGTTTGTTTAACACTTAAAGCAGGAGGGAACCTTGCACGTCGCCAGTGAGGTATTGAAGATCCTGGAGAAGATGGGGGCGAGCTGATCAGCACAGTTCTTTAGGTCTGATGGCGATACTCCATCCAGGCCTCTGGCTTTCCTAGGTTTGACCCTTCTGAACATTCCTTCTACCTCTTTCTGATCCACCCACAGAGCCTGGGAGTGGAGACCAGGATAGGGGAGTGGGTGGTCGGCTTCACCCGGGACAGGGGTAGGACTGAGACAGGTGGGCCTCCTTCTCAAATCTGCAGTCATAATTGTTCAGCTCGTCCGCCGGGTTTTCTTGTAGCTGGTTATGGCTTGCATACCTCTCCAAACTGTGAACAAGCTTTAGAAGAACTATAGAAATACCCTAATATTATTAACAAAACGGCGGACAAAGGTGGAGGCGTGGTGATACAACATTTCTCTGATTATGTGATTGAAGCTCATCGACCGATGCATATAAGAAAGCTCTCAAGGGTTTCCATGACCTCTATGACCTTTTACATAGATGAGTTATTATTTGCGATAGAAATGAAAGCCTGGCACCAAATTTTGTTTCTCATCTTAATTATGATCATTTTTATTTCAAATTCATTTACACCCATTGATTTCCTGGCTTTGAGTTTATATCTGTCTGCAGATTTAGCAAAAATGTTGTCTCTAATAATTATTTCTCTGACGTCCTAGTGGATGCTGGGTACTCCGTAAGGACCATGGGGTATAAACGGGCTCCGCAGGAGACTGGGCACTCTTAAAAGAAAGATTAGGTACTATATCTGGTGTGCACTGGCTCCTCCCTCTATGCCCCTCCTCCAGACCTCAGTAAGTATCTGTGCCCGGCCAGAGCTGGATGCACCCTAGGGGCTCTCCTGAGCTTCCTAGAAAAGAAAGTATTTGTTAGGTTTTTTATTTTCAGTGAGATCTACTGGCAACAGACTCACTGCTACGTGGGACTGAGGGGAGAGAAGCGAACCTACCTGCTTGCAGCTAGCTTGGGCTTCTAAGGCTACTGGACACCATTAGCTCCAGAGGGATCGAACACAGGCCCAGTCCTCGGTCGTCCGGTCCCGGAGCCGCACCGCCGTCCCCCTTGCAGAGCCAGAAGAACGAAGAGAAGTTGAAAATCGGCGGCTGAAGACTCCGGTCTTCATTAAGGTAGCGCACAGCACTGCAGCTGTGCGCCATTGCTCCCTTAGCACACCACACACTCCGGTCACTGATGGGTGCAGGGCGCTGGGGGGGGGGGCGCCCTGGGCAGCAATTAGATTACCTTACTTGGCGAAAAGCACATAATACAGTCTGATAAACTGTATATGTGCTTTAACCCCCGCCATTAAAGTACATAAAAGGACAGAAGCCCGCCGCTGAGGGGGCCGGGCCTTCTTCCTCAGCACACCGGCGCCATTTTCTCTTCACAGCTCAGCTGGAAGGAAGCTCCCCAGGCTCTCCCCTGCAGTATCCTGGTACACAAAGGGTAAAAAAGAGAGGGGGGGCACATAAATTTAGGCGCAAAACTGTGTATATAAGCTGCTATAGGGGAAAAATCACTCAGTATAGTGTACATCCCTGTATTATATAGCGCTGTGGTGTGTGCTGGCATACTCTCTCTCTGTCTCTCCAAAGGGCCTGGTGGGGGAACTGTCTTCAAATAGAGCATCCCCTGTGTGTGTGGTGTGTCGGTACGCGTGTGTCGACATGTCTGAGGTAAAAGGCTCCTCTAAGGAGGTGATAGAGCGGATATGTGTGTGGGAGGGTGTCTCCGTCGACAACGCCGACACCTGTTTGGATATGTGTAAGTGCTGAGGTAAAATTATTGCACAAAAGGTTAGGGAACAGAAAGGAAATCTACCCTGGTCTGTCCCTATGTCACAGAGTCCTTCAGAGTCTCTCTATGTTCACTATCCAAAATAACAAAGTATCGACACGGAGTTTAACTCCACTGTCGACTACGATAATGCAAAGTTACAGCCAAGAGGGCAAAAAGATATTCAATATATGATTATTGGAATAAAAGATGATTTGCATATCACTGATGACTCATCTGTCCCTGACACGAGAGTACACATGTTAAGGGGAAGAATGCTGAGGTAAATTTCCCTCCTCTCATGAGGAAAAAGAGCGGGAATCTCCAGACAAGAGACGGCAGCTTCCCACAAGAGAATTCTCAGGCTGTATCCTTTCCCCACTAGGGCCAGGATGTGTTGAGAATCTTCCCCTTGGGTGTCCTGTTTGCACTAGCTATTCTCAGGGATCCTGCAGATAGCGTGCACGTTCTAGTATACTACTCAGACCGGCGATTGTGTCGACATGGGTTTATAGCGCTGTGGCAGCGTGGACAGGTACCTTATCAGCAGAGATTGAGACCCTAGTATGCATATAAATATTTTAAGATGCTGTCTTAAGTGATAGATATATAATTATAAAGCATGCCCAAAGGGACATGAGTATACTGGGTCCTAGAGACAAAAGCTATGTCGATTTCTGCTTGACGTGTCCTGTAGAATATACATTGGACAGATGATGCCGACTTAAGAGGCATATGGAAGGCTGAGGATTGTGTGGAGAAAGGTTCTCGGGCCTGGTCTCCACAGCTATAGCTGGTAATTCTGATATTTTGCCTTATATTCCTGCACAGCCTAGGAAAGCACGACATTATTAAATGCAGCTTTTCGAATAAAGAAACAAGAAAGTCTGAGGTGCGTCCTTTCTTGTCAGAGCCGGGGGCAGAGGAAAGAAGCTGTACAACACAGCTAGTCCCCAGGAACAGAAGTCCTCCCCGGCCTCTACAAAAATCCACCGCATGTCGCTGGGGCTCCACAGGCGGAGCTAGGCCCGCTGGGGACACGCCTTCGTAAGTTCAGCCACAAGTGGGTACACTCCCTGTTAGATCCCTGGGCAATAGAAATTGTATCGCAGGGATACAGGCTGGACTGTGAGAAGATGCCCCCTCACCGAGGACCCGGCGGGCTTCCCCCCAAGAGAGGGAGTAAGTGTTAACTGCAATTCGTAAATTGTATCTTCAACAGGTGGTGGTCAAGGGTCCCCTCCTTCAACAAGAGGGTGTTATTATTCGACCATGTTATAATCCCGAAACCAGACGGTTCGGTTAGACCCATATTGTATTAAAATCCCTGAACATATATATACCTGAAAAGGTTCAGGTTCAAGATGGAATCGCTAAGAGCGGTCATTGCAAGCCTGAAATGAATCGGGACATAAGGGATGCATACCTTCGTGTCCCCATTTATCCACCTCATCAGGCGTACCTCAGAATTGCGGTACGGTATTGTCATTACCAATTTCACCAAGGTAATGGCGGATAGGATGGTGCTCCTGCGGAAGCAAGGTGTCACTGTTATCACATACTTGGATGATCTCCTCATAAAAGCGAGATCAAGAGAGCAGTTGCTGGACAGCGTATCACCTTCTCTGGAAGTGAAACGGCAACACGACTGGATTCTATATATTCCGAAGTCACAGTTGGTACCTACAGCTCATCTGCCTCGCCTAGGCATGATCCTAGACACAGACCAGAAGAGGGTTTATCTCCCGATAGAGAGAGCTCAGGAGCTCATGACACTGGTCAGGAATCCATTGAAAACCAAAACAGGTGTCAGTGCATCACTGCACTCGAGTCCTGGGAAGGATGATGGCATCATACGAGGCCATCCCCTTCGGCTGGTTCCATGCAAGGACAATGGAACTTACTGGACAAGTGGTCCGGATCACATCTTCAGATGCATCGGTTAATCACCCTATCCCCCAGGGCCAGGGTGTCTCTCCTGTGGTGGCTCACCTTCTCGAAGGCTGCAGATTCGGCATTCAGGACCGGGTCCTGGTGACCACGGATGCAAGCCTCCGAGGGTGGGGGGCAGTTACACAGGGAAGAAAATTCCAAGGTTTGTGGTCAAGCCAACAGACTTGCATTCACATCAATATCCTGGAACTAAGGGCCATATACAACGCCCTAAGTCAAGCGGAGTTCCTGCTTCGCGACCAACCGGTTCTGATCCATTCAGACCGCAGGGGCTCATGTAAACCGCCAGGGCGGCACAAGGAGCAGGGTGGCGAGGGTAGAAGCCACCAGAATTCTTCGCTGGGCGGAGAATCAAGTAAGCGCACTGTCAGCAGTGTTCATTCCGGGAGTGGACACGACCTCCACCCGTGAAAGTGGTGACTTCATCAGGAAGTCTTTACGCAGTTTTGCAAATTGATGGAAACTGCCTCAGGTGGACTACATGGCGTCCCACCTCAATAAAAAGATAAAAAAGGTTTTACGCTGGGTCATGGGACTCTCAGGCGATAGCTGTGGTCGCACTAGTAACACCGTGGATATTCCAGTCGATCTATATATTCCCTCCTCTTCCTCTCAGACCCAAGGGCTGAGAATTGTAATAAACGGAGGAGTGTGAACAATATTCTTTGCTCCGGATTGGCCAAGAAGGACTCGGTACCCGGAACTGCAAGAAATGCTCTCAGAGGACCCATGGCCTCTGCCTCTCAGTCAGGGCATGTTGCAACAGGGACCCTGTCTGATCCAAGACTTACCGCGGCTGCGTTTGACGGCATGGCGGTTGAACGCCGGATCCTAGCGGAAAAGGGCATTCCGGATGCAGTTATTCCTACGCTGATAAAGGCTAGGAAAGACGTGACAGCAAGACTTTTTCACTGTATATGGCGAAAATAGGTTGCTTGGTGTGTGGCCGGGAAGGCCCTACAGAGGAATTCCAGGGGGGTCGATTCCTGCACTTCCTACAGTCAGGAGTGACTATGGGCCTAAAATTAGGATCCATAAAGGCCAAGATTTCGGCCCTATCCCTTTTTCTCTCAAAAAGAACTGGCTTCACTGCCTGAAGTTCGGACGTTGTTACAGGGGTGCTGCATATTCAGCCCCTTTTGTGCCTCCAGTGGCACCTTGGGATCTTAACGTGTGTTGGATTCCTAAAATCCCACTGGTTTGAGCCGCTTAAGACCGTGGAGCTAAAATATCTCGCGTGGAAAGTGGTCATGCTTTTGGCCTTAGCTTGGACTAGGCGTGTGTCAGAATTGGCGGCTTTGTCATGTAAAAGCCCATATCTGATCTTCCATATGGAAAGGGCAGAATGGAGGACTCGTCCCCAATTTCTTCCTAAGGTGGTATCATCGTTTCATTTGAGCCAACCTATTGTGGTGCCTGCGGCTACTAGGGACTTGGAGGATTCCAAGTTGCTGGACGTAGTCCGGGCCCTGAAACTTTGTTTCCAGGACGGCTAGAGTCAGAAAAACTGACTTGCTATTTATCCTGCATGCACCCAACAAGCTGGGTGCTCCTGCTTCAAAGCAGACTATTGCTCGCTGGATCTGTAGCACGATTCAGCTTGCACATTCTGCGGCTGGACTGCCGCATCCTAAATTAGTAAAAGCCCATTCCACGAGGAAGGTGGGCTCTTCTTGGGCGGCTGCCCGAGGGGTCTCGGCTTTACAACTTTGCCGAGCTGCTACTTGGTCGGGTTCAAACACTTTTGCAAAATTCTACAAGTTTGATACCCTGGCTGAGGAGGACCTTGAGTTTGCTCATTCGGTGCTGCAGAGTCATCCGCACTCTCCCGCCCGTTTGGGAGCTTTGGTATAATCCCCATGGTCCTTACGGAGTACCCAGCATCCACTAGGACGTCAGAGAAAATAAGAATTTACTCACCGGTAATTCTATTTCTCGTAGTCCGTAGTGGATGCTGGGAGCCCGTCCCAAGTGCGGACTCTCTGCAATACATGTATATAGTTATTGCTTAACTAAAGGGTTATTGTATGAGCCATCTGTTGAGAGAGGCTCAGTTATTGTTCATACTGTTAACTGGGTATAGTTATCACGAGTTGTACGGTGTGATTGGTGTGGCTGGTATGAGTCTTACCCTGTATTCCAAATCCTTTACTAGTAATGTCAGCTCTTCCGGGCACAGTTTCCCTAACTGAGGTCTGGAGGAGGGGCATAGAGGGAGGAGCCAGTGCACACCAGATATAGTACCTAATCTTTCTTTTAAGAGTGTCCAGTCTCCTGCGGAGCCCGTCTATACCCCATGGTCCTTACGGAGTACCCAGCATCCACTACGGACTACGAGAAATAGAATTACCGGTGAGTAATTTCTTATTTTAATTACTATTGTTCCCATCATGACTCTTGGGGGTATATTTACTAAAATTCGTATTTTTCAGAATGAGATTAAAGTTCAAACACGAATGACATCGAATGTGTAATTTTGTAACTTTTTGAATTTATTATGACTAATTTACTAAGCTGTCGTATTTTACATTTTCGTGTTTCTCAATGTAGATGTCATTCGTATTTTTTGGCAGTGTTTTACGGGAGTGAATAGTAAAACACTGCCGACATTAAAACAATGAAACTCGGCCGGATCTGTGAGATCCGTGCAGGGTTTCATTGTGCATCTTTAAAAAAATAAAAAATAGTTTAAAGTCGAAAAAAAAATGCGTGGGGTCCCCCCTCCTAAGCAAAACCAGCCTCGGGCTCTTTGAGCCAGTCCTGGTTGAAAAAATATGAGGAAAAAAATGACTGGGGTTCCCCCATATTGGCTCTGCGCCTGGTCCTGGTGCAAAAAATACGGGGGACAAAAAGCGTAGGGGTCCCCCGTATTTTTTGAACCAGCACCGGGCTCCACTAGCCAGGTACATAATGCCAGAGCCGGGGCACACTTTTATTGTGGTCCTGGCGGCCCTGGCATTACATCCCCAACTAGTCACCCCTGGCCGGGGTACCCTGGAGGAGTGGGAACCCCTCCAGCCACCCAAGGGCCAGGGGTGAAACCCGAGGCTGCCCCCCCCCCCCCCATCCAAGGGCGGTAGATGGGGGGCTGCGGTCAGCGGTGAGGTTACTTTCGGTCAACCGCTGACCGCAAAGTTCCCACCATTGGATACAATGGAGCACATAGGCGCAACATTGTATCTCTGCCGTGTGCAGCCTCACTGACACTATAGGAGCGCACAGCCAATCAGAAGAGTGCCACGACGTGGCGCTCCCTGATTGGCTGAAGGGACCCTCTTTGACAGGAGTCGTGGGGGGGTGGCCTGGCAGTCGGGGAAAGGGGTCCCATGTGTAAACATGGGACCCCTTTCAGTGCATGGTCGGGTTTCCGGTTTGTTTTTTTGCCAAGTACGTGGATTATACAAAGAACAGAAGATACACTGGGTTATGTGAGTATAATTTTTTCCACAGGTACCCCGAGGATTCTACATGGAGAAGAGGACCGAGCCTCGTGTGAACATAGGTAAGTATGTATGTATGGAGGTATGCATGTATGTTTTAAACTTTTACTGTCACGGTGTGTGTGTCCTGTTTTTTGTTGGGTATTTTTTTAGTAGTAGTACTACAGGTACCAGCGGGCCCGGTTTTCCACCGCATGCTGGTACTTGTGGTTCTCCAAGTACCAGCTTGCGGGGGAGGCTTGCTGGGACTTGTAGTACTGCTACTAAAAACAATATTCTGATTTTTTACACTTGGCTATCAGCCCCCCATCCGCCGCCCTTGGATGGGGGGGCAGCCTCGGGCTTCACCCCTGGCCCTTGGGTGGCTGGAGGGGGGGGACCCCTTGATTTAAAGGGTTCCCACTACTCCAGGGTACCCCGGCCAGGAGTGACTAGTTGTGGATGTAATGCCAGGGCCGCAAGGACCACAATAAAAGTGTCCCCTGGCTCTGGCATTATGTACCTGGCTAGTGGAGCCCGGTGCTGGTTCAAAAAATACGGGGGACCCCTACGCTTTTTGTCCCCCGTATTTTTTGCACCAGGACCAGGCGCAGAGCCCGATGCTGGTTGATTAAATATGGGGGAACCCCAGTCATTTTTTTCCTCATATTTTTTCAACCAGGACTGGCTCAAAGAGCCCGAGGCTGGTTTTGCTTAGGAGGGGGGACCCCACGCATTTTTATTTTTTATTTTTAACACTTTCCCACCCCTTACCACTGATAAACATGCACGGATCTCACGGATCCGTGCATGCCTATCAGAACACGGTAAAAAAAAGCAGGTCTATTTGAAACTTTTTTTTACGATTTGTATTTATTCACGGCAGTGTTTGTGAAATACAAATTTTAGTAAATTACCGTGTTCTAGCAAATAACAGGCGTATTTGACCGATGGTGTATTCATTCGTAATTTCTTTTTCATCCACTAGGGGTCACTGGAGTACTCTTGGGATATGGACGGCTTCCACCGGAAGAAGGCACTGAATAAATTAATTTTTGAGACTACTCCTCCCCTCCATATCCTCGAGCACTTCAGTGTTTTTTCTGTGCTCGACACAGTTAGAAGGCATAGTGGAGCTCGTCCACAAAGTATTGGAATTTTTTCTAAGTTTTTTTTTTTCCTTTCAAGGATTTCCACGTCCTTTCCCCCCTTCTAACAGGCGTGGGTCAGGGACAGTGGAAGCGGCTGAGAACAGCCGTGAGTGTCGGACCTCTCTGTAAAGAGCTCCCTCACTCCACCTGCAGGCTGCCTGCAAAAAGCTGGACGGAGCTTGGATGAGAAGCCCCGTCATAGACTTTTGTTACGGTCAAGGTATGTTGGGTAGGGGCGGTCAGCTTATGCTGCCGCCCCACTATTGGGGATTGTATTGGGCATGTTTTACTCACTAACGACCGCTGCCCGGAGCGCGTGTGCATAGGCCGCTTCACGGCTCTATGCAGCGCGCTCTCACTCTCCGCCGCTCCCAGCATCTTAAGTTACCTAGCAGACCGCTGCTCCCTGCGCCGCAGCAGCCGATATGTTCCCCGCTGCCTGGCTACACAGGAGGCCACTCCTCTCTATGCTGTGTGTGGCGGGCCGGGAGCGCGTGTGCATAGGCCGCTCCACGGCTCTATGCAGTACGCTCTCTGCTCCCGCGGACCGCATCAGCCGAGGAGTTCCCCGCTGCCTTGGCATACAGGTACAGGCCGCTCACACGGCCCTATGCAAAGTTCCACAGGCCCCGACCCGGTGCTGTACACGGAGGTCGTGGGGGTGGGGGGGAGACATTAGCAGTATTGGCAGTGTTAAGCTTTGTAGAAAAACTTGGTACTTAACATGTTTAATGTTCTCCTGTCTGTTCCAGGATTCCTATATTACATCTCGGCTTAAGAGTGGTACTAGGGGAATTTGGGGGTCAGTTTTCTTATTGCTGGCAGGCACTGCACTTGCCTGATATATACAAGGAACTTTGGTGTTATTACTGAGTCGTGCAGACTGTCTGTGTGTAGTTTGTATTGTCTGTCTTTATAATGAGTAAGACACCAGCAAAATCTAAGAAACATTTTTCATGTCATGTCTGTAAGAGTGTGTTGCCTGATGGATCCACCACATGTACAGCATGTGTTGTTAATACAGCCACAAATACGATTTCCACAGAAGTAAAGCCAGCATCTCTGGACCCTCCATGGGCTTTACTTGCAGATGTATTAGTTGGTTTACAATCAGAGCTGGCCGCCTCTCGTGAAGAAAGAGAGGCGGCAAGATCTGAGTTTAAAATGAGACCATTTGAGTTACCAGGGGAGTCTCAATCTGGTCAGAGGTCCACCTTGAGTGGAAAAGATAAGTTTCCTTTTCCTAATAATTTTCCAGTCTCTGGGATACTAGACCTCACTGAACATGAGTATGAGGAGGGCGAAATAGACCAACAGTCAGATAGTGACGATTTTGACAGCCCAGGTATTGATAATCTCATCAGAGCAGTACGTCAGTCGCTGGAGTTTACGGAAACTGAGGAGCCCCTGACGAATGATGAGGTAGTCTTTACTAAATGACAGAGATCTCCGATGTGTTTCCCTATTTCGGAATCTCTTAATAAAATGTTACTGGAAACACGGAAGAATCCGGATAAACGGTTTTCTATACCTCGTAGATTTAAATCGAGTTACCCGTTTCCAGAGTCCATGACAGCTACATGGGAGAACCCACCATCGGTGGATTCATCCGTATCTAAACTTACAAGGAAGTTAACCATACCAGTACCAACTGCTACTACGCTTAAAGACCCTGCAGATCGTAAAATAGAGGCTATGCTAAGGTCCATGTATACAGCAGCTGGAGTGCTGCTGAGACCTGGGTTGGTGGCATTTGGGTTACTAAAGCATTAATGGTATGGATAAAAGAGCTCAAGTCGGCTCTGCAAGATGACCATCTTATACTTCTCGCGGATCAAATCTGGGAAGCTGCTGAATATCTATGTACAGCTTCTACTGACGTCTGTCAGCTTACTTCTCGCCTGTCCTCATCGCTAGTCATAGTACGACGAGCACTTTGGCTGCGTTCTTGGCAGGCGGAGACGGAGGTTAAAAAAGGTATAGAGGCATTGCCTTATGATGGCGAGAAGCTTTTCGGTCCTGAATTGGACAAATGGATTTCTGAGGCTACTGGAGGAAAGTCTGTGTTTCTTCCATCGCCTACAACTATACCTAAACGGAAATATTCTGGTCCGGCGTTCAAATCCTTTAGAACTCAGCCCTTTCGTGGGCAGGGCACAGGAGCAGTCACGCCTGGTAGAAGAGGTCGGGGACGTAGTGCCCGACAATCCAATGCACGTCGTCAAGACACTAAGACCACTAACAAACCAGTGGCATGACGGGCTCCCAGCCCATCTCGGATCTCCAATTGTGGGAGCACGCCTTCAGAGCTTTCAGGGGGCGTGGCTGCAGACGTCCACAGATGGGTGGATCCGCAATTTAGTATTAGAGGGTTACAAAATAGAGTTCGATTATCTTCCGACAGGAAGATTTTTCACGACAGGACTGCCTGTGTCGGACGACAAGAAAGCAGTTCTGCAGGTGGCCATTCAGTCTCTGCTGAATGCTGCAGTTGTAATTCCGGTCCCCGTGCAGGAACAGGGGCAGGGTTATTATTCCAGTCTGTTTCTGGTACCAAAACCAGATGGCTCAGTCAGGCCAATATTGAACCTAAAAGGTCTCAATCATTACGTCACTTACCACAGATTCAAGATGGAATCTCTCAGGTCAGTAATTGCAGGGTTAGAGCCACAGGAATTCATGATTGCACTGGATCTCAAAGATGCGTACTTACACATTCCGATTTGGCCACCTCACCAGAGTTTCTTAAGGTTTGCAATAAGGCGAGACCATTACCAGTTTCAGGCTCTGCCGTTTGGCCTCTCATCAGCGCCTCGGGTATTCACCAAGGTAATGTCCGTGATGATAGCTCATCTCAGGTCCCTAGGAGTAATAATTGTTCCGTATTTGGACGATCTACTCATAAAGGCTCCGTCTCAACAATTGCTTCTCCAGCATGCTTTGCTAACGTACAATGTACTAGTTCAGCACGGTTGGATAGTCAGTTTAAAGAAATCACATCTAATTCCGTGTCAACGACTTCAATTCCTAGGGATGATTCTCGATACAGTAAATCAAAAGGTTTACCTGCCACAACAGAAAGTACAGGTCATTCGTCATCTGGTGCAATTAGTGCTCAAGCCACGCACAGTCTCAGTACATTTGTGCATTCGCCTTTTAGGCACAATGGTGGCGGCTTTCGAAGCACTTCAGTTCGGAAGATTTCACTCACGTCCGTTTCAACTGGAGGTGTTAGCGCAATGGTCGGGATCACATCTGCAGATGCACCACAGGGTGAGATTGTCGCCACAAGTCAGGGTGTCTCTTCTCTGGTGGTTAAAAATACACAATCTATCTGCAGGGAGACGATTCGGCGTCGTGAATTGGATAATTCTGTCAACAGACGCAAGTCTCAGAGGTTGGGGAGCTGTAGTTCAGAGTTATCGGCTCCAGGGCCTCTGGGCAGATCACGAAAGATCGCTATCCATAAATGTTCTGGAACTCAGGGCGATTTACAATGCTCTAAGACAAGCAGTGTACATGTTTCGTTTTCAGACTGTTCAGGTGCAGTCAGACAATGCGACGGCAGTCGCATACATAAACAAACAAGGAGGAACGAGAAGCCGCATGGCAATGCGGGAAGTAGCTCGGATCCTCAGATGGGCCGAATATCACCAGGTGATATTGTCGGCAGTGTTCATTCCGGGAGTGGACAACTGGGAGGCAGATTTTCTCAGTCGTCGGGATTTTCATCCAGGAGAGTGGGCATTAAATCCAGAAGTGTTTCAGATGTTGATCCAGAGGTGGGGTTACCCTCAGGTGGATCTGATGGCATCCCGCCACAATCATCAGGTGTCACGATATGTGTCCAGAACAAGAGATCCAGGGGCAGTGGCGGTGGATGCTCTCACAGCCGCGTGGCCGTACAGCCTCGTGTATCTGTTTCCACCGTTTCCGCTGCTCCCGCTGTTGCTAAAACGGATCAAGAGAGGGTCCGTCACAGTCATACTAATAGCGCCTCATTGGCCTCGGAGAACTTGGTTCTCGGATCTCCTCGGTTTACTCGCAGACGATCCGTGGCCACTCCCACTACGTCCGGACCTGTTACAACAGGGTCCGTTCCTTTACCCCGATTTAGCGCGGCTGCGTTTGACGGGGTGGCTGTTGAAAAGGCCATCTTGAGAAGAGAGGGCATTCCGGAGTCTGTTATACCAACCATGGTACGAGCTAGGAAGCCGGTTACGGCAGCTCATTATTACAGAATCTGGCGTACTTATATAGGTTGGTGTGAAGCTCGGAAGTTTCCGACATCATCTTTTAATTTATCCCGTCTTTTGTTATTTTTACAGATGGGGTTAGATGGAGGACTACGTCTTTCCACACTAAAGGGGCAGGTATCTGCGTTGTCAATTTACTTTCAAAGGAAATTGGCCTCGTTGCCGTCAATACATACGTTTCTACAGGGTGTAATGAGGATACAGCCTCCTTTCATTCCACCTACAGCACCATGGGACTTGAATCTGGTTTTAGATTTCTTACAGTCCGATTACTTTGAACCCTTACAACAAGTGGATATTAAATTTCTCACTTGGAAAATGATTTTTCTTTTAGCCTTAGCTTCGGCTAGGCGAGTTTCAGATCTGGGTGCCTTGTCGTGCAAGTCACCGTATTTAGTTTTTCATGATGACAGAGCGGAACTTCGGACGAATCCCGCTTTTCTACCAAAGGTAGTGTCGTCTTTTCACATCAATCAACCAATAGTAGTTCCGGTATTAACAGAGAATGCTGAAACGTTGGATGTGGTTCGCGCATTACGCGTCTATGTATCCCGAACGTCTACGGTTCGTAAGACGGATACGTTGTTTGTTCTCTATGATGCGGCTAAGAGGGGTTGGCCAGCCGCTAAGCAGACCTTATCCAGATGGATCAAACTGACCATACGTCAGGCTTACCTTCATGCTAGGTTACAGCCACCTACATCAGTAACAGCTCATTCCACACGTTCTGTGGGAACGTCATGGGCAGCGAGTCGTGGGGCTTCTACGACACAGCTTTGCCGTGCGGCTACTTGGTCTTCAGTGCACACGTTTGTGCGCTTTTACAAGTTTGATACGTTCGCGGCATCAGCATCTAGCTTTGGCCGTTTAGTGTTACAAGTGCCAAACAGCTCTCCCGCCACGGAGGAAACTTTGGTACATCCCAAGAGTACTCCAGTGACCCCTAGTGGATGAAAAAGAAAGTAGGATTTTGGTACTTACCAGGTAAATCCTTTTCTTTGAATCCATAGGGGGCACTGGACGCCCACCCAGAGCAGTTTATCTGTTTTAGGAAGTTCAGTGGTTCTTATGGTAACACACTTTCACGACTGGTTTAAATTTAACAAAGGTTAATCAGTTAGGGTGTCAACTGTTTAGTTGTCTGTTACGTTTTGTGTCAACTTTATTGTTGTCCGTGAGATTATAGGTAATTCTCCTTTTGTCAATCTCTCTATCGATCCTGTTCGGCTCAGTAAAAAACACTGAAGTGCTCGAGGATATGGAGGGGAGGAGTAGTCTCAAAAATTAATTTATTCAGTGCCTTCTTCCGGTGGAAGCCGTCCATATCCCAAGAGTACTCCAGTGCCCCCTATGGATTCAAAGAAAAGGATTTACCTGGTAAGTACCAAAATCCTACTTTTTTTTCTTTGACTTCAACAAAAATACGAATGCCCTCATCACTGCCGTGATTTGAGTTTAGTAAATTCCCGAGATGACACTTTGAAGAAAAAACACCATCTCGGTCAAAATCGGGAGCTTAGTAAATATACCCCATGGCGTAATAACATCCCTAATGGACAAATTACTTAGATTGAATCTTCAATCAGGTTTTTTTTTTTGCAACAGTCCCATGTTATGATAAAAGATTTCTTCAGATCGGGGATATCCCTCAACATTACTAAATTAATATTTAGCTGAGGGGTGTAGTATGTCTAGAGAGGATACATTTATGTTGCCTAAAGGGGGGTACTCACGGGAGAGATGTGTGCTGAGCGATCTTAACACAGACCGCTCAGCACACATCTCTCTCCCCGCTCAGCACAGCGCGATGTGCTGAGCGAGGGGGAAAGCCGACGAGGAGCCGCTCACTTCACACAACGGTGAAGTGAGCGACCCGCTAGATTGAGCCTGCATGCAGGCTCAATCTAGCACCGGCGATAGCGATGCGCGGGGCCGATCCGTGTTTAAAATCTAAGCAATCTAGCAAGATTGCTTAGATTTTAAGCACGGATCTCTCCGTGTGTACCCCCCTTAAGAGTAGGGATAATTCCTTTCAATTGACCTTTGTGTCCAAATTTAATAGGCTTTTATATCATATTTGACATAAATAAAAAAAATTATCCTTGATTGAAACAGGATCCCATTCTTAGGGCTATTTTGTCTGACAAACCTAGAATTGTCTTTAAGAAATGGAAGAATATTCGGAAATCTCCATGCCACTAGCTGTCTAAAAAGAAAAACGAATCTTACGTTTTTTTCAAGAATTGAGCTAGGTTTGTTACCCCCGTGTTCAAAAAGCTTTTATAAATGTGATGTGTGTTATTACACAACATACAAGACTAAAGCCATGGATTTGCGTTTGTACTGTTAGAAAATCTATAACTACAGTATGTTATACAGGTTGAGTATCCCATATCCAAATATTCCGAAATACGGAATATTCCGAAATACGGACTTTTTTGAGTGAGAGTGAGATAGTGAAACCTTTGTTTTTTGATGGTTCAATGTACACAAACTTTGTTTAATACACAAAGTTATTAAAAATATTGTATTCAATGACCTTCAGGCTGTGTGTATAAGGTGTATATGAAACATAAATGAATTGTGTGACTGTAGACACCCTTTGTTTAATGCACAAAGTTATAAAAAATATTGGCTAAAATTACCTTCAGGCTGTGTGTATAAGGTGTATATGTAACATAAATGCACTCTGTGCTTAGACTTAGGTCCCATCACCATGATATCTCATTATGGTGTGCAATTATTCCAAAATACGGAAAAATCCGATATCCAAAATACCTCTGGTCCCAAGCATTTTGGATAAGGGATACTCAACCTGTATATCTGTTGGAATGTAAATGTAAATAAAGATATACAGGTTGAGTATCCCATATCCAAATATTCCGAAATACGGAATATTCCGAAATACGGACTTTTTTTGACTGAGAGTGAGATAGTGAAACCTTTGTTTTTTGATTGCTCAATGTGCACAAACTTTGTTTAATACACAGTTATTAAAAATATTGTATTAAATGACCTTCAGGCTGTGGGTATAAGGTGTATATGAAACATAAATGAATTGTGTGAATGTAGACACACTTTGTGTAATGCACAAAGTTACAAAAAATATTGGCTAAAATGACCTTCAGGCTGTGTGTATAAGGTGTATATGTAACATAAATGCATTCTGTGCTTAGATTTAGGTCCCATCGCCATGATATCTCATTATGGTATGCAATTATTCCAAAATACGGAAAAATCCCATATCCAAAATACCTCTGGTCCCAAGCATTTTGGATAAGGGAGACTCAACCTGTATTGGTAGGATGAGAAGGAAGATAAATGTTAGGTTAGGTGAATATTAATAAGTAAGAAATCTGCAGTGTCAGAGGTGTTGTCTCTTTTCTCCAAAAACTTGTAGGTAAATTTTATTCAACAAGTGTCAACATGTGGATCAATTTTTGGGGACAAGTACAGTCCATGCTGATCCTGCTTTGAAGTAATATTTATTTCTCTGGGGATTTTTTTGCAAACAATATGCTTTTTAGGGTGGTTGTTAAGTACACATCCATTTTCTTTAAAATAAAAATATGCTGGATGGAAGAAATTCATTAGAAAGATCTTTAAAACATCACCCTATCCCTATTTAAAAGGAAAATAGCCTTTCCTTCTATTTGCAACTATTAAGTAGAACAAGAGGTACTATACCATCAGCTGATAATGATCATTTCTGGACACTTCAGTCTGGGTCAATACTTGGCGGTGTGCGAGAGAGCTGACGCTCAATACTGCGGCAGTGCCTTTACACCGACTGGAGCTTAAGATAAGCATCAAGTACTTGCCATCTGTACCTCTGTCTGCCGCTGGTTGTCGTTATATCAATACTTTTTTCTTTTTTTCGCTATTCATCAGGTCTCTTCAGATTCAGTCTATCAGACTTAAATGAATCCTCACTGGCATTTCATACAGTATCCATTATTTGAGGAATTACTGGAAAATATCCCATTTTAGGAAGTTCTAGCATTTTGGATACAGTGTACAACACATTCAAATTTTAATAAATGTACTACATTTTTTGAAATTCAACAGTGCAAAACTTTTTTTTTCCCTCTCTCTCTCTTACCCAAAGAACCTTTTTTTTTTTACAAAATTACAATCATGTACCAAGTGGACTTTTCTTATATACGGATATTTAAACAGGCACCCAAACTTGTGATCAGCGTGTAAGACTTTGCTTACTAATATATGAATGTTAGTCTTCAGTTTAGTTTTGCATATACCAATATATATGTCTGTTGGGCCTTTCAAGGTTTATTTAGGTCAGAGGTACTCAAGTTACCACCAACAGGTCATGTTTTAAGGCTTTTTTTAATCATGCACAGGTGAGTTAATCTATTTTGTTGGGTCAGTCGTTATCCCACCTGCAGAAATCCTCAAAATATGACATGCTGGGAAAACTTGAGGGGTGAGCTTGAGAACTACTGATTTAGGGGTTAGTCTACAATACTCTATCAATCCAGCTTTATGCATAGTTTGTGTTTTCACTGCAATCACAATCATGTTCACAAAAACAATGAATCAGCTCAACCAAACAAACACCTAAGGGGGGAAACCAGTTGTTTTTAGTCGGCTGTATCTAATAGGCGTCCGACGGAGCATCTCAATTGGTGCTCCAGTCAGGCACGCTTGCACCCTCCGGAGGATGTGGCATGCCAAAATCTGCAAAAAGTCCGTCCTGCGTGTTCAAACAGCATTCTCCTTGTTGCGGCCAATAGTTTAGACGGGTTTATGCGCTTTACACTTTTATACCCCATGCATTTGGGCTCGATAAAGGTTTATTTTATTTTTTTGAGACCCAAGCAGACACAAAATAAAAACCCTGTTAAACAGCCTGTTTTCGCCAGCTGCGACAGTGTTAGCACATAGGTCCGGGAACTTACCGAACTGTAATTGACTAGCCCGCAGCTAAAAATCGTGACCCCCCCACCCCCCCTCAGTTTTTCATCCCCGTTAAATTATCGAGGGCTACTTGAATTCCACCCTTAGAGAGAGTAATTTCTGAATAGATGAGAACATAAGAAAGACCATAGCTGCATATTGCTGGGTTTAGAATGTAAACTAGGTGGTCAGCGTAGTCTTCCAATTTTGTGTTCACTTTTCAAAGACCCATAATTCCTGCTGTCTGAGATTTGTACACTGTCCATTAAATCAACCTATAGTTAAAACTTCATTTTATTCTCTCTGAAAGATGAATTTTGTGAATTCTCTGAAAGATGTGTTTTCTAACTTAGATTAGAAGCAATTTTCAGTAAATTGATTGTTTGACGTCATGCATATACTAAAATGACTTTTCTTTTTTTTTGTCCTTATGGGTGAAGGTTTTTTACCTGTGAGTGATTTTGAGTTTTGTGCTATTCTTACTTGTGCCTGGAAATGGACTAGTCATTACAATTTGATCTCATTTAAGAAAATAGTTTTTTTTCCCCTTTTTAGAACTAAAATATGCTGTCCTTTTTTTGTTTCAGTTTAGCCACTCTAACTTCCAATTTCATTTTTCATAAATGCGTACTTGCGTTATTTGTTTGAGCATGAACATTAAAGAGCTTCTTAGAGCAGTGACCAATTTCATCATTTATTTCCTTTTGTAATGTTCTGATTTCACTCTAGATTTGTCTGCCACCAAAATGCAGAATCCAAAAATACTATTTGAAATCACAAATTACATACCATGCTTTTATTGAATGTATATTAAAAGGGCACTAAACCTAAAATACTAACCGGTGCAGTATGAAAAAAAATGCATGTTAGAACATAAAAACATATATTCCTATGATTACATAAAACTACTGGACTTCCCATACTATCTTCTTTTCAGAGCAGCAACTTGTTTTATAGTTACACTAATGATAATGAATGGGTGATTAAGCATGAACATCTTACAATTTTATTTGAATCTTTAGTAATATCTTTACAGCTCCAATGCCTAAAGAAACCACACTCGGGCTGTGAAAAAAAGGCATTCTAATATCAATATAAGTGTTTTAAACTTATATTTATTCATTTTGTTGCATATTGGATGCTTTATTTTTCTCTCTCTCTTTTTCTTTCTTTCTTTCTTTCTTGCTTTCTTTCTCTTTTTCTTTCTTTCTTTCTTTCTTGCTTTCTTTCTCTCTTTCTTTCTTTCTTTCTTTCTTTCTTTCTTTCTTTCTTGCTTTCTTTCTCTTTTTCTTTCTTGCTTTCTTTTTTTCTTTCTTTCTTTCTATCTATCTTTCTTTCTTTCATTTTTCTCACCTGGTCTTCCCGTGTCTTTGCCTGGCAGGCTCCAGCCCACCAGGGCTTCCGGCGTCTTCGCCTGGAGGTCAGCGGCTATTTAGCGAAGCGAGCCACCATGCCCGCAGCTTGGCAAGCCCACAAGGGGCCACAATGCGCTCTCCCCGCTGCCAGCATTGTGGCGGACGGGATAACGCTGTCAGTATAGTGACAGCCTGCATCCCGTACGCCGAGATCCCATACCGATCCATGTCATGATTATTGAACAATTGAGTGTTAGCACATAACCTACATGCCCCCAAAAGAGTCTTAACTCTCTTTTCTCTAACGTCCTAGTGGATGCTGGGGACTCCGAAAGGACCATGGGGAATAGCGGCTCCGCAGGAGACTGGGCACAAAGTAAAAGCTTTAGGACTAGCTGGTGTGCACTGGCTCCTCCCCCTATGACCCTCCTCCAAGCCTCAGTTAAGATTTTGTGCCCGAACGAGAAGGGTGCAATCTAGGTGGCTCTCCTGAGCTGCTTAGAGTAAAAGTTTAAATAGGTTTTTTTATTTTCAGTGAGACCTGCTGGCAACAGGCTCACTGCATCGAGGGACTAAGGGGAGAAGAAGCGAACTCACCTGCGTGCAAAGTGGATTGGGCTTCTTAGGCTACTGGACATTAGCTCCAGAGGGACGATCACAGGCCCAGCCATGGATGGGTCCCGGAGCCGCGCCGCCGGCCCCCTTACAGAGCCAGAAGAGTGAAGAGGTCCGGAAAATCGGCGGCAGAAGACGTCCTGTCTTCAATAAGGTAGCGCACAGCACCGCAGCTGTGCGCCATTACTCTCAGCACACTTCACACTCCGGTCACTGAGGGTGCAGGGCGCTGGGGGGGGGGCGCCCTGGGACGCAATGAAAATACCTTAAATGGCTAAAAATACATCACATATAGCTCCTGGGCTATATGGATGTATTTATCCCCTGCCAGTTTTCCACAAAAAAGCGGGAGAAAGGCCGCCGAAAAAGGGGCGGAGCCTATCTCCTCAGCACACAAGCGCCATTTTTTCCTCACAGCTCCGTTGGAGGAAGGCTCCCTGACTCTCCCCTGCAGTCCTGCACTACAGAAACAGGGTAAAACAAGAGAGGGGGGGTACTAAATTGGCATATTAATATATACAGCAGCTATATTAGGGAAAAACACTTATATAAGGTTATCCCTGTATATATATAGCGCTCTGGTGTGTGCTGGCAAACTCTCCCTCTGTCTCCCCAAAGGGCTAGTGGGGTCCTGTCCTCTATCAGAGCATTCCCTGTGTGTGTGCTGTGTGTCGGTACGCTGTGTCGACATGTATGAGGAGGAAAATGGTGTGGAGGCGGAGCAATTGCCTGTGTTAGTGATGTCGCCCCCTAGGGAGTCGACACCTGACTGGATGGTCTTATGGAAAGAATTACGTGATAGTGTCGGCACTTTACAAAAGACTGTTGACGACATGAGACAGCCGGCAAATCAGTTAATACCTGTACAGGCGTCTCAAACACCGTCAGGGGCTATAAAACGCCCGTTACCTCAGGTCGATACTGACACGGACACTGACTCCACTGTCGACGGTGAGGAAACAAACGTATTTTCCAGTAGGGCCACACGTTACATGATCACGGCAATGAAGGAGGTTTTGAACATTTCTGATACTACAAGTACCACAAAAAAGGGTATTATGTGGGGTGTGAAAAAACTACCCGTAGTTTTTCCTGAATCAGATGAATTAAATGAGGTGTGTGATGAAGCGTGGGTTTCCCCCGATAAAAAACTGCTCATTTCTAAAAAATTATTGGCATTATACCCTTTCTCGCCAGAGGTTAGGGCGCGTTGGGAAACACCCCCTAGCGTAGATAAGGCGCTCACACGCTTATCAAGGGATATTTGCACTCTGGCATCAAGAGTAAGTGCGATGTCCATTTCTGCCAGAAGAGGATTATGGACGCGACAGTGGTCAGGGGATGCGGATTCCAAACGGCATATGGAAGTATTGCCGTATAAAGGGGAGGAGTTATTTGGGGTCGGTCTATCGGACCTGGTGGCCACGGCAACGGCTGGAAAATCCACCTTTTTACCCCAAGTCACCTCGCAGCAGAAAAAGATACCGTCTTTTCAGGCTCAGTCCTTTCGTCCCCATAAGGGCAAGCGGGCAAAAGGCCACTCATATCTGCCCCGGGGCAGAGGAAGGGGAAAAAGACTGCAGCAGACAGCCTCTTCCCACGAACAGAAGCCCTCCCCCGCTTCTGCCAAGTCCTCAGCATGACGCTGGGGCCTTACAAGCGGACTCAGGCACGGTGGGGGCCCGTCTCAAGAATTTCAGCGCGCAGTGGGCTCACTCGCAAGTGGACCCCTGGATCCTGCAGGTAGTATCTCAGGGGTACAAATTGGAATTCGAGACGTCTCCCCCTCGCCGGTTCCTGAAGTCTGCTTTACCAACGTCTCCCCCCGACAGGGAGGCGGTATTGGAAGCCATTCACAAGCTGTATTCCCAGCAGGTGATAATCAAGGTACCCCTCCTACAACAGGGAAAGGGGTATTATTCCACGCTGTTTGTGGTACCGAAGCCGGACGGCTCGGTGAGACCCATTTTAAATCTGAAATCCTTGAACACTTACATAAAAAGGTTCAAGTTCAAGATGGAGTCACTCAGAGCAGTGATAGCGAACCTGGAAGAAGGGGACTATATGGTGTCTCTGGACATCAAGGATGCTTACCTCCATGTCCCAATTTGCCCTTCTCACCAAGGGTACCTCAGGTTTGTGGTACAGAACTGTCACTATCAGTTTCAGACGCTGCCGTTTGGATTGTCCACGGCACCCCGGGTCTTTACCAAGGTAATGGCCGAAATGATGATTCTTCTTCGAAGAAAAGGCGTCTTAATTATCCCTTACTTGGACGATCTCCTGATAAGGGCAAGGTCCAGAGAACAGTTAGAGGTCGGAGTAGCACTATCTCAAGTAGTACTACGACAGCACGGATGGATTCTAAATATTCCAAAATCGCAGCTGATTCCGATGACACGTCTGCTGTTCCTAGGGATGATTCTGGACACAGTACAGAAAAAGGTGTTTCTCCCGGAGGAGAAAGCCAAGGAGTTATCCGACCTAGTCAGGAACCTCCTAAGACCAGGCCAAGTGTCAGTACATCAATGCACAAGGGTCCTGGGAAAGATGGTGGCTTCTTACGAAGCGATTCCATTCGGCAGATTCCACGCAAGAACTTTTCAGTGGGATCTGCTGGACAAATGGTCCGGATCGCATCTTCAAATGCATCAGCGGATAACCCTGTCTCCAAGGACAAGGGTGTCTCTCCTGTGGTGGTTACAGAGTGCTCATCTCCTAGAGGGCCGCAGATTCGGCATTCAGGATTGGGTCCTGGTGACCACGGATGCCAGCCTGAGAGGCTGGGGAGCAGTCACACAGGGAAGAAATTTCCAGGGCTTGTGGTCAAGCATGGAAACGTCACTTCACATAAATATCCTGGAACTAAGGGCCATTTACAATGCCCTAAGTCAGGCAAGACCTCTGCTTCAGGGTCAGCCGGTGTTGATCCAGTCGGACAACATCACGGCAGTCGCCCACGTAAACAGACAGGGCGGCACAAGAAGCAGGAGGGCAATGATGGAAGTGGCAAGGATTCTTCGATGGGCGGAAAATCATGTGATAGCACTGTCAGCAGTGTTCATTCCGGGAGTGGACAACTGGGAAGCAGACTACCTCAGCAGACACGATCTTCACCCGGGGGAGTGGGGACTTCACCCAGAAGTCTTCCACATGATTGTGAACCGTTGGGAAAAACCAAAGGTGGACATGATGGCGTCCCGCCTCAACAAAAAACTGGACAGGTATTGCGCCAGGTCAAGGGACCCTCAGGCAATAGCTGTGGACGCTCTGGTAACACCGTGGGTGTACCAGTCAGTGTATGTGTTCCCTCCTCTTCCTCTCATACCAAAAGTACTGAGAATCATAAGAAGGAGAGGAGTAAAGACTATACTCGTGGCTCCGGATTGGCCAAGAAGGACTTGGTACCCGGAAATTCAAGAGATGCTCACGGAAGACCCGTGGCCTCTACCTCTAAGAAAGGACCTGCTCCAGAAGGGACCATGTCTGTTCCAAGACTTACCGCGGCTGCGTTTGACGGCATGGCGGATCCTGAAGGAAAAAGGCATTCCGGATGAAGTCATCCCTACCCTGATCAAAGCCAGGAAGGATGTAACCATACAACATTATCACCGTATTTGGCGTAAATATGTTGCGTGGTGCGAGGCCAGGAAGGCCCCTACAGAGGAATTTCAACTGGGTCGTTTCCTGCATTTCCTGCAAACAGGACTGTCTATGGGCCTCAAATTAGGGTCCATTAAGGTTCAAATTTCGGCCCTGTCAATATTCTTCCAAAAAGAACTGGCTTCTGTTCCTGAAGTTCAGACGTTTGTCAAGGGAGTACTGCATATACACCTCCTTTTGTGCCTCCAGTGGCACCTTGGGATCTCAATGTAGTTTTGGGATTCCTAAAATCACATTGGTTTGAACCACTCACCACTGTGGACTTAAAATATCTCACATGGAAAGTGGTAATGCTGTTAGCCCTGGCTTCAGCCAGGCGTGTCTCAGAATTGGCGGCTTTATCCTATAAAAGCCCTTACCTAATTTTTCATACGGACAGGGCAGAATTGAGGACTCGTCCTCAATTTCTTCCTAAGGTGGTTTCAGCATTTCACTTAAACCAGCCTATTGTGGTGCCTGCTGCTACTAGGGACTTGGAGGATTCCAAGTTGCTGGACGTAGTCAGGGCCCTGAAAATATATGTTTCCAGGACGACTGGAGTCAGAAAATCTGATTCGCTGTTTATCCTGTATGCACCCAACAAGCTGGGTGCTCCTGCTTCTAAGCAGACGATTGCTCGTTGGATTTGTAGTACAATTCAGCTTGCACATTCTGTGGCAGGCCTGCCACAGCCAAAATCTGTAAAAGCCCATTCCACACGGAAAGTGGGCTCATCTTGGGCGGCTGCCCGAGGGGTCTCGGCTTTACAACTTTGCCGAGCAGCTACTTGGTCAGGGGCAAACACGTTTGCTAAATTCTACAAATTTGATACCCTGGCTGAGGAGGACCTGGAGTTCTCTCATTCGGTGCTGCAGAGTCATCCGCACTCTCCCGCCCGTTTGGGAGCTTTGGTATAATCCCCATGGTCCTTTCGGAGTCCCCAGCATCCACTAGGACGTTAGAGAAAATAAGAATTTACTTACCGATAATTCTATTTCTCATAGTCCGTAGTGGATGCTGGGCGCCCATCCCAAATGCGGATTGTCTGCATTACTTGTACATAGTTATTGTTACAAAAATCGGGTTATTATTGTTGTGAGCCATCTTTTCAGAGGCTCCTTCTGTTATCATGCTGTTAACTGGGTTCAGATCACAAGTTGTACGGTGTGATTGGTGTGGCTGGTATGAGTCTTACCCGGGATTCAAAATCCTTCCTTATTGTGTACGCTCGTCCGGGCACAGTATCCTAACTGAGGCTTGGAGGAGGGTCATAGGGGGAGGAGCCAGTGCACACCAGCTAGTCCTAAAGCTTTTACTTTGTGCCCAGTCTCCTGCGGAGCCGCTATTCCCCATGGTCCTTTCGGAGTCCCCAGCATCCACTACGGACTATGAGAAATAGAATTATCGGTAAGTAAATTCTTATTTTTTTTTGTTTCTTTTTGCTCTGCTGCAATAGAAACAATATACATACTGTACAGGTTTAACAACCAGTGATGGCATGAAAATAGGCAGTACTATATTATAATCACAACCCATATTTAACCAAGTTTATGGTTGCTAAGGGTTGCACTGAAAAGGGATGTTTTCCTATGAAGATAGATAAGAAAAGAGGATTTTGAATTTGCTGTTGTACAGTAAATACTGTCTCCACTCACCATTAGGGTGCAATATCTGCAGTGACTACCACTGATAACCTATGGAACTAATCACAACACCTGGGGTTCATGATCTCATGTGTCTCTTATTCCGGCCAGAAATTACATAGTTTAAAATTTTACGGAATATATGACCAATAAAATTTGTAGTCCAGAAGCAAAATGACTGTTTTTTTTATTAAACTGCATGTAGTGACTATTCAATGCAGGGACCTTTGGTCAGGCAGGAGGTGAAGTTGGTGTGGCTACAGCATCATATTGATAAACAGTATTAAAATGTCAACAGCAGCACAGAGCATTTAAGCTTTGTCAACTCATGAGCATCGATGTGCAGCCAAAGGTTTATTAGGGTCTAAGCAATGGGTTTTCAACCGGCGACCCTCCAGCTGCTGTGGAACTACACATCCCAGCATGTCCTGCCTCAGTTTTACAATGCCTTAATATCAAAACTGTGGCAGTGCATGCTGGGATGTGCAGTTCCACAGCAACTGGAGGGTCACAGGTTGAAGACTCGTGGTCTTAGCCAATCTAAGGATGGTGTGGACCTGGTGCCGAAATGTTGTGCATAGAATACATTGTATTGTGTCCTGTGAGTAGATTTCTTTATGAGAAACGTACAGTGCACTGGAAAATGCTGACATTTTACACACATGACTGTACACACTACTAGACTGAGGCATGCACAAAGGTTTAGGCTAGGGAGGATGGATGACTGCAGCTCAAGGTACCCTTTACACAGGTGATAGTGAGATGGGTTTAAGCAGCAGTAACTGAGCACAGTACAGGAATCATTGTTGGATGGTCACAGTATAGATATAAAATATAATTAACACTCAATAACAGTAGAAAGTCCTACATGCTGAACATCTGTTTTGGCAAAGGCATGAATGGTTACTCTGCTGTGCTCAGTTAACACTACATTCATACAGATGTGTCCTCTTACATCTAGCCTCCCTGCACGTTAAGCAGCTCTTCTTGTCGCGTGACTTCGTAGTGCCGAGCATCTTTTCATGCAAATTTTTTGTCCATTAAAATACCACTTTTTTTTTTTTTTTTTAAATGATGCGAATATTAAGCACGAGCAGACTCTGCTGATTAAAATGATATGCGGCATGCCTATATTCTGTGTGCGACCCAGGCTGTATCTGCATATGAAATGCTACGCTACAGTGCTTTCCTAGAAAACAGTTTACCGTACCATTTCATATGCAGATACAGTCCAGATGCCACAGAACTTAAGCATGCCGCATATCATTTTAATCAGCGGCGTCTGCTTGTGCATCTTATTTGCATAACGATGCGAATAAGATGAGTTTTCGGCAAAAAAAAGCCTGACACTAACGTTGCACGGGACCTGTCAGCTCACTCACGCCAGGCAAATCCCACTAACTACGTGGCGTGTGAGAAAAACTACCAAGGTAGAATGGCGCTGACAAGTGTTGTGGATCCTCAAGCTGCTGAATAAAGGGCTAGTTAGACCCTTAATGTAAACAGAAAAAAAGTAAAAACAATTCAGCGCTAATAACTAGTTAGATAAATATACTGAGAAATTTATTGAGAACATATACCATCAATTTCATGCACATTAGCATATAAATACTGTTGCAACAGATAAAAATTAATAAAAATACCAAGATTAAAAATAGGGCGAAGATCAACACTGCTGAATTTTATCATGAAAATTTCTTGAAATGCTGGGTATATTGCAAGAGGCCTGATTCCTAGGGAAATTTTAGTACGTTGTTACCAGTTCACTGTAATGAGTCCTCCAATAGGTTAGCACTCCTTAGATATGGAGATCCTCTCACTGGTTGGATTGTCCCATGCTGGTACTGATTAAGGGAAATGAACCGTAGCAAGGTCCTGGTGTTGTTACCTTCCCAGAAATTGTCCCATGGGGGTCACAGTTCCCAATAGTTGGATTGCAGGCAGATCTCAAAGTTTGAAAGTCCCAGTCTTATCACCGACGCGTTTCACTGCTGGCGCAGCTTTTTCAAGGTGTAAATGCAGTGTACAAGAAGCCCTTAAATAGCAGTGTTGATCATAATGCCCCGCAGGTGTGCAATAACCAATCAATTAATAAAATTATCAAATTCAAACACTAACTTAGTTAAATTGTATTATCAGATGCCAGAAAACAGTCCTATTGAGCATTAGCAAAAACGAGGTGTAAAAAGTGCTTAAAAACACTATTTTAATGAACTCATTATAGTCACATGATCGCTATTCCCGGAAATAGGAAGAGATTCGATAGCACATTAGGCGTGAGTGTCAAGCCTCTCTTTCGATCAAAAGCAGGAAAGAGTTCGTATGGCCAATCAGAAGCTAGTCACGTGATCGATATCCGATCACGTGACCTCGTAAACCAACTCGTTGCTAGGCAACATTAGTAATCCTTATTTAAAAAAACACCGAACCTCTTTTATGATCAGGGAACAGGAAGAAAGTTTAGCTCATCCTTACTTGGTCACGTGACCCAATTGTAGTCACATGATAGAGCTACGTCTGGTAACCTAACAACGCTAGGAGCCGTTGTCAGGAATAATTACATCATAACACTATAAATCTTTTTGGCAATGTATATGTGATATCACCGCCGCCGGACAGATAGCGTTACCCGGTGCACCACGCGACCGCAAACGCGGTCGCACCGTGCACCGGGCACCCCATCCCCCGGCCGCCGCCGTGCCCCACAACATCACCCGATCCAAACATTGATCCGATTCCAATGAATGAGTACATTACTACGGCCTCTTAAGTGATTTGATAACAAATATCAAATATTTTTTCTAATTAAGGCACATGATATAGTACAGTTAATTTCTGATGGGTCTCATAGTCCACATATTGAAACCATAACAAGTTGCCTAGCAACAGTAGAGACCGTTGGATGTTATCCCAAAGGTTCTATCTCAGAATACACACTAAAATGTGGAAATCACAGCACAAGATTATGAACTCCATGGGCAGAGTGCAGAGGGCGCCGTCGCTGTCATATAGACGGTGCCGTCCGGCGCGCTCCTCGACCGCTAGTAGGCCGTAATGCACCCTGGGCGCACCATCCGCCCAGAGACGGCCAAACACCCCTAAGCCCACAAATTACCTAATATTGTATCAGATGAAAAAAAGATATATTGTATCAATTAAATTGGTCATGTGACCATATTCTGCGGCCACTTGACACTAATGATACTTCTAATCTTTTATTGCAAGTAAAAGCCTCATCTTAATGTTAGTAACAACGTAAGGATCCACCTTTAGACACAATTACAATTGGGAGCTGGATCACAGCTTCCTCATATTAAAAAAAAACAAAAAAAAAAACATTGGCTGGATTAACTATACACATCCCCAGTCTACACCAATATGTTCCATTCATTAATTGGGAAAAAAATCATATATAATCATTTTAAACAAGTTAAGTGACCCGAAACGGCTCATTCTTATAAATTCTTGGATCTCTCAGAATTTGTCTAGATCACATAGAATAAATTGTAGTTATCAATATTCATTCATTATTATGATAGATTTAATACACAGACAACAGCACTTATAGGTTACCCTCCTCTTTCACAAAATTGCATTCAACTCCAAGGCCTCATTAAGGCCACTGGGGTATAATGAATCAAGTTGGAATGTCCAAAAAAATTTCTGTTTACATAGGCGGGTGTACCTATCTCCTCCTCTTTCTGTGTTTTTAATATGTTCTAAACCTATAATCGTTAAAGATGATGGATCTTTGTTATGAAAATTCAAAAAGTGTCTCGGGACACTATGGTTCGTTACCCCATTGATGATGTTCCTACGATGCTCCATGAATCTTAGTTTTAAACTTCTGGTTGTCCTGCCTACTTAATTCAATTTACAGCTGCATTGCAGACGGCGTACTGAGGAAAGATGTATGAGGACACATCAGTACATTGGTGAGCGCAAACGACTGCAAAATACCATTCATGGACACAAGGCCTAAAGAAGTCTTCCGTTTATTTGTAGCGCAGGACTGGAGATTTTCCTAGATTATAAAATGCCCATAGCTATACAGCTACTTTGTTCAACCACTTAACTGACAATTTTTTCCTCACAAAACCGCTCAGAAATTTTGTTTGTTTGCTTTTTATTACTTAATAAAGTTTAAAAAGTATATTTAATAAAATATAAAAATATTTTATTTAAAAAATACATGAATCTAGAGCAGTGATTTTCAACCTTTTCTTACTCACGCACACCGAACAATATTTTAAAATTGCCAAGGCACACCATCAGTTCCCCACAGAAAAAAATTAAAAACACACATTGGCCATCACAGTAAAAACAAAAGAATCCACACATACATTGGCCTACAAAGGAAAAACAATCACATTGCTCCCCACATAAATCATGTTGCTCCCTACATAAATCACATTTCTCCCCACATAAATCCTATTGCTCCCCACATGAATTATTCACTTTGTTCCCCCCATAAATCCTACTGCTCCCCACGGGAGAAATAACATAACAAATATTAGCCCCTACCGATTAGCTGTTCTCCTCCCTGTCCCTCAGTGGCGGGGGTTGTTCATAGTGGAGTGCTGCGAATACTGAGCAGCGGGCGGTCGGGCAGGTGTTGATGTGGGTGGGCAAGGAAAGCTGTGTATGCAGGCGGGAACTGGAAAATGTGTATACAGGCGGGTGGGCTGGCTGGGTGGTGAGATGCGGCGGCTGTGACCTATGATATCACACCGCCGCATCATCAAGGCATACGTCATGGCCAGAGTACGACTGATCCTCTAAGAAGAGCCCAGGCCAACAGTTCACTCTGAAGGTACAGGAAGCTGCTCTGGCTCCGCGGAACACCTTGCAGCTGGTCGCGGCACACTAGTGTGCCACGGCACACTGGTTGAAAAAGCCTGATCTAGAGGGTACTTTGTACCTCCCATCCCCCGTGTCTATAGGCCCCCATTATAAAATAACTTCTCCCCCCCATTCTCATAATAGTAGCCCCCACATTCCTTTTAGTAGTAAAAAAAAAAAAATCGACTCTGTTTTATAAAACACCCTTCTGTTAATAACTCCTTTTTCTCTAACGTCCTAAGTGGATGCTGGGGACTCCGTAAGGACCATGGGGGATAGCGGCTCCGCAGGAGACTGGGCACATAAGTAAAAGCTTTAGGACTACCTGGTGTGCACTGGCTCCTCCCCCTATGACCCTCCTCCAAGCCTCAGTTAGATTTTTGTGCCCGAACGAGAAGGGTGCACACTAGGTGGCTCTCCTGAGCTGCTTAGTGAAAAGTTAGTTTTAGGTTTTTTATTTTCAGTGAGACCTGCTGGCAACAGGCTCACTGCACCGAGGGACTAAGGGGAGAAGAAGCGAACTCACCTGCGTGCAGAGTGGATTGGGCTTCTTAGGCTACTGGACATTAGCTCCAGAGGGACGATCACAGGCCCAGCCATGGATGGGTCCCAGAGCCGCGCCGCCGGCCCCCTTACAGAGCCAGAAGACTGAAGAGGTCCGGGAAATCGGCGGCAGAAGACGTCCTGTCTTCAATAAGGTAGCGCACAGCACCGCAGCTGTGCGCCATTGCTCTCAGCACACTTCACTCTCCGGTCACTGAGGGTGCAGGGCGCTGGGGGGGGGCGCCCTGAGATGCAATAAAAACAACTTAGATGGCTAAAAATACATCACATATAGCTCCTGGGCTATATGGATGTATTTAACCCCTGCCAGTTTTTCCTTAAAAAAGCGGGAGAAAGGCCGCCGAGAAGGGGGCGGAGCCTATCTCCTCAGCACACAAGCGCCATTTTCCCTCACAGCTCCGTTGGAGGGAAGCTCCCTGACTCTCCCCTGCAGTCCTGCACTACAGAAACAGGGTAAAACAAGAGAGGGGGGGCACTAAATTTAGCAGATTAATAATACAGCAGCTATATAAGGGAAAAACACTTATATAAGGTTATCCCTGTATATATATATAGCGCTCTGGTGTGTGCTGGCAAACTCTCCCTCTGTCTCCCCAAAGGGCTAGTGGGGTCCTGTCCTCTATCAGAGCATTCCCTATGTGTGTGCTGTGTGTCGGTACGTTGTGTCGACATGTATGAGGAGGAAAATGGTATGGAGGCGGAGCAATTGCCTGTAATAGGGATGTCACCCCCTAGGGAGTCGACACCTGACTGGATGGTCGTATGGAAGGAATTACGTGATAGCGTCAGCACTTTACAAAAGACTGTTGACGACATGAGACAGCCGGAAAAACAGTTAATACCTGTCCAGGCGTCTCAAACACCGTCAGGGGCTCTAAAGCGCCCGTTACCTCAGATGGTCGACACAGACCCAGACACGGACACTGACTCCAGTGTCGACGGTGAGGAAACAAACGTATTTTCCAGTAGGGCCACACGTTACATGATCACGGCAATGAAGGAGGTTTTGAACATTTCTGATACTACAAGTACCACAAAAAAGGGTATTATGTGGGGTGTGAAAAAACTACCCGTAGTTTTTCCTGAATCAGATGAATTAAATGAGGTGTGTGATGAAGCGTGGGTTTCCCCCGATAAAAAACTGCAAATTTCTAAAAAATTATTGGCATTATACCCTTTCCCGCCAGAGGTTAGGGCGCGTTGGGAAACACCCCCTAGGGTAGATAAGGCGCTCACACGCTTATCAAAACAAGTGGCGTTACCGTCTCCGGATACGGCCGCCCTCAAGGAGCCAGCTGATAGAAAGCTGGAAAATATCCTAAAAAGTATATACACACATACTGGTGTTATACTGAGACCAGCAATCGCCTCAGCCTGGATGTGCAGTGCTGGGGTGGCTTGGTCGGATTCCCTGACTGAAAATATTGATACTCTGGACAGGGACAGTATATTATTGACTATAGAGCATTTAAAGGATGCATTTCTATATATGCGAGATGCACAGAGGGATATTTGCACTCTGGCATCAAGAGTAAGTGCGCTGTCCATTTCTGCCAGAAGAGGGTTATGGACGCGACAGTGGTCAGGTGATGCGGATTCCAAACGGCATATGGAAGTATTGCCGTATAAAGGGGAGGAGTTATTTGGGGTCGGTCTATCGGACCTGGTGGCCACGGCAACGGCTGGGAAATCCACCTTTTTACCCCAGGTCACCTCTCAGCAGAAAAAGACACCGTCTTTTCAGGCTCAATCCTTTCGTCCCCATAAGGGCAAGCGGGCAAAAGGCCACTCATATCTGCCCCGGGGCAGAGGTAGGGGAAAAAGACTGCAGCAGGCAACCTCTTCCCAGGAACAGAAGCCCTCCCCCGCTTCTGCCAAGTCCTCAGCATGACGCTGGGGCCTTACAAGCGGACTCAGGTACGGTGGGGGGTCGTCTCAAGAATTTCAGCGCGCAGTGGGCTCACTCGCAAGTGGACCCCTGGATCCTGCAGGTAGTATCTCAGGGGTACAAATTGGAATTCGAGACGTCTCCCCCTCGCCGGTTCCTGAAGTCTGCTTTACCAACGTCTCCCTCCGACTGGGAGGCGGTATTGGAAGCCATTCACAAGCTGTATTCCCAGCAGGTGATAATCAAGGTACCCCTCCTACAACAGGGAAAGGGGTATTATTCCACGCTGTTTGTGGTACCGAAGCCGGACGGCTCGGTGAGACCTATTTTAAATCTGAAATCCTTGAACACTTACATACAAAGGTTCAAATTCAAGATGGAGTCACTCAGAGCAGTGATAGCGAACCTGGAAGAAGGGGACTATATGGTGTCTCTGGACATCAAGGATGCTTACCTCCATGTCCCAATTTACCCTTCTCACCAAGGGTACCTCAGGTTTGTGGTACAGAACTGTCACTATCAGTTTCAGACGCTGCCGTTTGGATTGTCCACGGCACCCCGGGTCTTTACCAAGGTAATGGCCGAAATGATGATTCTTCTTAGAAGAAAAGGCGTCTTAATTATCCCTTACTTGGACGATCTCCTGATAAGGGCAAGGTCCAGGGAACAGTTAGAGGTCGGTGTAGCACTATCTCAAGTAGTGCTACGACAGCACGGGTGGATTCTAAATATTCCAAAATCGCAGCTGATTCCGACGACACGTCTGCTGTTCCTAGGGATGATTCTGGACACAGACCAGAAAAAAGGTGTTTCTCCCGGAGGAGAAAGCCAGGGAGTTATCCGAGCTAGTCAGGAACCTCCTAAAACCAGGCCAAGTGTCAGTGCATCAATGCACAAGGGTCCTGGGAAAAATGGTGGCTTCTTACGAAGCGATTCCATTCGGCAGATTCCATGCAAGAACTTTTCAGTGGGATCTGCTGGACAAATGGTCCGGATCGCATCTTCAGATACATCAGCGGATAACCCTGTCTCCAAGGACAAGGGTGTCTCTCCTGTGGTGGTTGCAGAGTGCTCATCTTCTAGAGGGCCGCAGATTCGGCATTCAGGACTGGGTCCTGGTGACCACGGATGCCAGCCTGAGAGGCTGGGGAGCAGTCACACAGGGATGAAATTTCCAGGGCTTGTGGTCAAGCCTGGAGACATCACTTCACATAAATATCCTGGAGCTAAGAGCCATCTACAATGCTCTGAGCCTAGCAAGACCTCTGCTTCAAGGTCAGCCGGTGCTGATCCAGTCGGACAACATCACGGCAGTCGCCCACGTAAACAGACAGGGCGGCACAAGAAGCAGGTGGGCAATGACAAGAGTGGGGACTTCACCCAGAAGTCTTCCACATGATTGTGAACCGTTGGGAAAAACCAAAGGTGGACATGATGGCGTCCCGCCTCAACAAAAAACTAGACAGATATTGCGCCAGGTCAAGGGACCCTCAGGCAATAGCTGTGGACGCTCTGGTAACACCATGGGTGTACCAGTCAGTGTATGTGTTCCCTCCTCTGCCTCTCATACCCAAGGTACTGAGGATCATAAGAAGGAGAGGAGTAAGGACTATACTCGTGGCTCCGGATTGGCCAAGAAGGACTTGGTACCCGGAACTTCAAGAGATGCTCACAGAGGACCCGTGGCCTCTACCTCTAAGAAAGGACCTGCTCCAGCAGGGACCCTGTCTCTTCCAAGACTTACCGCGGCTGCGTTTGACGGCATGGCGGTTGAACGCCGGATCCTGAAGGAAAAAGGCATTCCGGATGAAGTCATCCCTACCCTGATCAAAGCCAGGAAGGATGTAACCGTACAACATTATCACCGTATTTGGCGTAAATATGTTGCGTGGTGCAAGGCCAGGAAGGCCCCTACAGAGGAATTTCAACTGGGTCGTTTCCTGCATTTCCTACAAACAGGACTGTCTATGGGCCTAAAATTAGGGTCCATTAAGGTTCAGATTTCGGCCCTGTCGATTTTCTTCCAAAAAGAACTGGCTTCAGTTCCTGAAGTACAGACGTTTGTCAAGGGGGTACTGCATATACAACCTCCTTTTGTGCCTCCAGTGGCACCTTGGGATCTAAATGTAGTTTTGGGATTCCTAAAATCACATTGGTTTGAACCACTTTCCACTGTGGACTTAAAATATCTCACATGGAAGGTGGTAATGCTGTTAGCCCTGGCTTCAGCCAGGCGTGTCTCAGAATTGGCGGCTTTATCCTATAAAAGCCCTTACCTAATTTTTCATACGGACAGGGCAGAATTGAGGACTCGTCCTCAATTTCTCCCTAAGGTGGTTTCAGCATTTCACTTGAACCAGCCTATTGTGGTGCCTGCGGCTACTAGGGACTTGGAGGACTCCAAGTTGCTGGACGTAGTCAGGGCCCTGAAAATATATGTTTCCAGGACGGCTGGAGTCAGAAAATCTGACTCGCTATTTATCCTGTATGCACCCAACAAGCTGGGTGCTCCTGCTTCTAAGCAGACTATTGCTCGCTGGATTTGTAGTACAATTCAGCTTGCACATTCTGTGGCAGGCCTGCCACAGCCAAAATCTGTAAATGCCCATTCCACAAGGAATGTGGGCTCATCTTGGGCGGCTGCCCGAGGGGTCTCGGCTTTACAACTTTGCCGAGCAGCTACTTGGTCAGGGGCAAACACGTTTGCTAAATTCTACAAATTTGATACCCTGGCTGAGGAGGACCTGGAGTTCTCTCATTCGGTGCTGCAGAGTCATCCGCACTCTCCCGCCCGTTTGGGAGCTTTGGTATAATCCCCATGGTCCTTACGGAGTCCCCAGCATCCACTTAGGACGTTAGAGAAAATAAGAATTTACTTACCGATAATTCTATTTCTCATAGTCCGTAGTGGATGCTGGGCGCCCATCCCAAGTGCGGATTGTCTGCAATACTTGTACATAGTTATTGTTACAAAAATCGGGTTATTATTGTTGTGAGCCATCTTTGCAGAGGCTCCTCTGTTATCATGCTGTTAACTGGGTTCAGATCACAGGTTGTACGGTGCGATTGGTGTGGCTGGTATGAGTCTTACCCGGGATTCAATATCCTTCCTTATTGTGTACGCTCGTCCGGGCACAGTATCCTAACTGAGGCTTGGAGGAGGGTCATAGGGGGAGGAGCCAGTGCACACCAGGTAGTCCTAAAGCTTTCACTTTTGTGCCCAGTCTCCTGCGGAGCCGCTATCCCCCATGGTCCTTACGGAGTCCCCAGCATCCACTACGGACTATGAGAAATAGAATTATCGGTAAGTAAATTCTTATTTTCTGTAAATACCAGGGAGTTTTCTTATTATTATGTTACCCCCTCCCTACTTTGGCATACTTTAAATATTTATTTATCTCTATCTCCCCCGCTGGTTAAAGTTACCCCAACCCCCATGGACATATACACCCCCCCCCCCTCATCCCCGATCTCTATGCACAAACAGAGACCAGCTAAATTGTTCAGGGAGAAGAATCAAGTTCCCCTCCCGCTGTGCATCCCGGAGCATGCGCTCAAGAATGCTGACCGCACGGCACTGCCAGGTCCTGGAACACAGAGAATGCAGCGGGTTGCGTGTGATGCAAACAAGCCAAGTTACGGACTCCTGGCTATGGTGGCAGCCAGGGGTTAAATTAGCGCCTAATATAAAGACATTACAGTTGCAACCTTTGAGGAACTACCATATTTTTAGACTGAAATCCCATCTAACTAGCTTCCGAGAACAGTACAGTACATAATCATTACCTACTGGAGCAGGTTGTGGATTATAGTGACTGATTTAAAAAGAACAACGATATATTGATATTTTCTGCAGAATTTATTTGTGCTGCTATAGAGCTCTTTGCGTTGGAGTACTGTAAAGTTGATGTAATCCCATATATCTTTGCAAAACAATTAGTCTTTTTAAGTTTACCAGGTAGACAAGTGGAAAATGTAAATTTCTTCCTTTAATTAAGTCCATAAAGTTCAATAATCTTAGGATATAATTATATCAAATTTCTTTTCATGTTTAGAATCTTCATAGGGATTTTACTCATAAGGGCGTATATAATTATCTGTGAGTTTCCAGTGAGTGTACCTGTATTTTTGAAGCGATCATCATTTAAAAAGCAAAGTTACCTGGTTTTGCCCATTAAAGGGTTGCCGCTTTAAAAAATATTGGCAGAATCGCTGGAATTGCTCCAGTGTCTGCACCTCAGAGGCTATTAGACAAGCCCAATAGACTATAAACTAATCGGCTTCCTTTAGCCATAAAGCGACTAATGGGCTGATTTGTTGATATTTGCAATTGTTCCCTGATGAATTCTATTTCTTAATTCTGCATGTCGCAGTAATATTTTATTGGAAAATTTAACAACACTCTTACCGGGACATGGGCTCCCATAAGAGTTCATTACGGCGAAGAGTACGAAGTGATAGCTTTTGGATTCAGACCCAGTCTGTCGAAAGCACATGCACTGGTTATCAGAGAGGGATCTTTTGGATCCCTCTTTAAAAAATTAATAAGTTGTAAGTTGATGGCCAGTGCCTTCTAAAGATGGCGTTATTTATCAGGACCAAGCTCCAAAAGCTATGTGGAGCTTGATACATTTTGGTAGTTCCATAGAAATCTATGGGGAGTGCTTTTGCAAATAATACCAAAGGAGGGTGTGAGCAGATATAAGCTTCACCTCCCATGGAGCTGCAGGCGGGTTGATCATCGGTCTGTAATCAGCAGACACTGATACTCAACTCCTGGCTAATTGAAGAGACCGCTTGCTTCACTAAATCCACCATACACCACGCTGGAAGAATACTGTATGTGTTGAGAATAGCAGACTAACAAACACATACTTGCATAAATACTGGGACAGCACTGGCCTATAGGCTTATATCCTTTAGTCCTCTTGAGAGCCCCAGATCTCCCACTCCTGTCCTATTGTATTATTTCTCCTGCAGGGTCCACAGGATAACATTGGGATATGATTATGTGACAGCAGATTTGCACCAAACTGTCAAAGCTTTTTGGCCTCCCAGCATGCAACGGGCCCGTCCATATATCCCTGGCTCAGGCAAATCAGTTTTTTGTTTGCTGTGGCAAGAGCCGGACCATGGTCAAGAGGGTTGCTGTTTTTTTTTTTAGCAGCCATAAGCTTTCTTATTGTATTGTTATAGTCTTACTATTTTTCTTGAGTGAACTTTCTAAAAGTGTCTTATGCCAGGTCGCATACGAAGATGAGGAAGAACGTCTTAGCTCAGTGGACATATCAGAGTTAATTAATGCAATGAAAGCCATTCTTTCCTTAGAAGAATCAGCAGAGCATGTGTTAAAATACAAGGCACCTGTGTTTAAACATCCCAAAACAGTTAAGACTGAGTTTCCTGGATCAGATCTGCTGATGGAAATTATGGAAGAGGCTTGGGCTACGCCCAGTATGAAATTTAGAATATCCAAGAAATGGAATTCCAATTATCCTCTTCCGGCCCCCACAGTAGATATGCATGTTATTCGATTAGTGCGAAAATCTACATTACCTCTGCCTTCAACTTCATTAAATGATTTCACGGATAGGACAGTGGATGGTTTTCTAAAAACCATTTTTTCGCTGTCTGGGGCAGTAATAAGACCAGCCATGGCTTCAGCCTGGATGGCTAAATCAGTGGCTGCCTGAGCTGATGCATTGGAAGGGGATCTTTCAATGGCATCTAGAGAGCAAAAGTCCCATGTTGCACATATCAAACAGGCTGCAATGTTTTTGGGAGAAGCAGCCTTGGATATGGGTACAATTGTCTCTCAGGCATCAGCTTCAGCAGTAGCCGCTCGCAGAGCAGTTTGGCTACGTACATGGAAAGCTGATTCAGAATCCAAAAAGGTTTTGGAGTCTTAAACTTTTTCTGGATATATTCTTTTTGGTAAAGATTTAACCAGTATTTTGGAGTCAGATGCAGACTCCAAGAAAGTAAAGTTCCCTTCCACATACAAATTCAAGCCTAAAGTTCTAGCTTTTCGGCCCTTTCGGTCTCGAGGAAAGGCAAAAGGAAAAGATGATGGCAAACAGTCTCAATACAACAAGTCTGGTGAGACTAAAAAGCATTGGGCTACCAGAGGATCTGTTTCTATAACAGAAGATCAGCCATCAGCCTGATGGTGCAGGCCTCCACCTGGGGGATCCCAGGGTGGGAGGCCGACTTCTTCAATTTGCACAGATCTAGTAAAGGAGAAAGAAAAAGAAAAAAAGAGACCTTTGTTGGGAGCACTCCCACTTGGAAGCAATAATGATTTGAGTAATAAGCAATGATATGAAAAATAAAGTAATTAAAATGTAACCTTTAATTGTATTATATTAAAATATTGGTACACCAATTGTGTTAAATCACTCTTAAGTGGCTAATCAATGTGAGCCACCTGGTAAAGCTAAATTGTGAAAATATTGATGAAAGTACAAGGCATTTATTTGGCAGGCCCAGAATACTTGGATATATGGAGTAGGTACTATAACCAAATTAGTGCCGTCAAAAAAACCTACAACACCTGGTATTCCTTAGTGGTCCACCACCTAAGTACTGACCAGGCCCAACACCGTATTGCTTCCAAGATCAGACGAGATTGGGCATGCGCGGTGTGGTATGGTAGTAGATCAGCATTGATATGGCAATTTCTACCACTGATATATAGATGGTAGAGAGTTATTGGTAAGCACCTTGTTACCAAGTAAACCGAGTAATCTCTAAAGAGACAATATATGTTTAACCATCATTGCACCAGAATGTATCCCAAATCTGTAGGTATACGTAGGTTTAAATCATGTGGTCAATAATTTCTCGGCCCGCAGGAAATGCCTGTATGTTTCATTATGTGCTGTGCAGCACCTTTGAGGATGGGTTTATGCTACGGATAAGGCAGATATAGACCACTCTTATACTGATAACATGCCGCAATATTTGTGTATGATCCAAAGAGAAATCGTCTCTTTTGTTAATTGGATCACCCTATTGAAGGGAAAAAGAAGGTTATTGTGAAATTGTAAGCTCAAAGGTTTATAAATATAACTCCTATTATGCCATGATCGAAAATGCAGGACAAAGAATGATATAGAAATTGTTAGGAGAAAGAAAACAAACTTGGAAAGTATGCAAGATGTATAACAATCTCAATTATCCAATTAATGGCTGATTAGTACCATGGTGCCTAACAAAGTATAAGCGTTGTCTTTGAAACAGAAAAATTTGCCACAATAACTCATATAGCATGTATCCACAGTGTGTCTATAATGTATCTGTCTAACATGTCATAGACAGACAGAAATTGCCACAATAAACCCAAAGAGGGGACATATAAATGATCCCCCAAAAGAGCATATGCTAGGTGATTTTTACAATGTGTTTAGCTATGGTATGCACAATAGCTTTATAATCCAGTAAAAACCTGCATATGAATAGGTGCTGATGCGCTATATTGTGATAATTGGCATAACATTTGCCAAAGAGACCAATGCACACTGATTCTTAAATGTGTATGTGCAAGTAGGTTTGACGGGAGATAGTGTAGCAGATGGGACAAAGTAGTACTTATGTTTGCCCGCTCTCAGTGCACCGCTGGCCGCTGAGCTCCAGCGTCAATGTAGTTTGTCTAATCTCCTCTCCTACTAACAGGAGATCGATAGGCAAGTAGGGAAAAAAGGGGATACTTAAGTGTTTATCTGCTCGTAGCGCGCCGCTGATCGCCGGGCTCTGGCGTCTGTGCTGCTTATCTGACCTCCTCTCCTGCCGGTCTCTGGTCATGTGAGCGCACTCATCATGACCATCCTGTTCACCAGGGAGGTGAACAGGATGGTCATGATGAGTGCGCTCACATGACCAGAGACCGGCAGGAGAGGAGGTCAGATAAGCAGCACAGACGCCAGAGCCCGGCGATCAGCGGCGCGCTACGAGCAGATAAACACTTAAGTATCCCCTTTTTTCCCTACTTGCCTATCGATCTCCTGTTAGTAGGAGAGGAGATTAGACAAACTACATTGACGCTGGAGCTCAGCGGCCAGCGGTGCACTGAGAGCGGGCAAACATAAGTACTACTTTGTCCCATCTGCTACACTATCTCCCGTCAAACCTACTTGCACATACACATTTAAGAATCAGTGTGCATTGGTCTCTTTGGCAAATGTTATGCCAATTATCACAATATAGCGCATCAGCACCTATTCATATGCAGGTTTTTACTGGATTATAAAGCTATTGTGCATACCATAGCTAAACACATTGTAAAAATCACCTAGCATATGCTCTTTTGGGGGATCATTTATATGTCCCCTCTTTGGGTTTATTGTGGCAATTTCTGTCTGTCTATGACATGTTAGACAGATACATTATAGACACACTGTGGATACATGCTATATGAGTTATTGTGGCAAATTTTTCTGTTTCAAAGATAACGCTTATACTTTGTTAGGCACCATGGTACTAATCAGCCATTAATTGGATAATTGAGATTGTTATACATCTTGCATACTTTCCAAGTTTGTTTTCTTTCTCCTAACAATTTCTATATCATTCTTTGTCCTGCATTTTCGATCATGGCATAATAGGAGTTATATTTATAAACCTTTGAGCTTACAATTTCACAATAACCTTCTTTTTCCCTTCAATAGGGTGATCCAATTAACAAAAGAGACGATTTCTCTTTGGATCATACACAAATATTGCGGCATGTTATCAGTATAAGAGTGGTCTATATCTGCCTTATCCGTAGCATAAACCCATCCTCAAAGGTGCTGCACAGCACATAATGAAACATACAGGCATTTCCTGCGGGCCGAGAAATTATTGACCACATGATTTAAACCTACGTATACCTACAGATTTGGGATACATTCTGGTGCAATGATGGTTAAACATATATTGTCTCTTTAGAGATTACTCGGTTTACTTGGTAACAAGGTGCTTACCAATAACTCTCTACCATCTATATATCAGTGGTAGAAATTGCCATATCAATGCTGATCTACTACCATACCACACCGCGCATGCCCAATCTCGTCTGATCTTGGAAGCAATACGGTGTTGGGCCTGGTCAGTACTTAGGTGGTGGACCACTAAGGAATACCAGGTGTTGTAGGTTTTTTTGACGGCACTAATTTGGTTATAGTACCTACTCCATATATCCAAGTATTCTGGGCCTGCCAAATAAATGCCTTGTACTTTCATCAATATTTTCACAATTTAGCTTTACCAGGTGGCTCACATTGATTAGCCACTTAAGAGTGATTTAACACAATTGGTGTACCAATATTTTAATATAATACAATTAAAGGTTACATTTTAATTACTTTATTTTTCATATCATTGCTTATTACTCAAATCATTATTGTTTCCAAGTGGGAGTGCTCCCAACAAAGGTCTCTTTTTTTCTTTTTCTTTCTCCTTTACTACATATGCATTGGACCTATGGGAGCACCATCGACAATCACTGTTTATATCTACAAAAAATTATTTTACTGGTAGATGGTGATAAATTCCAGAATTCTTTTCTGACTGGTCGATTATCTTGGAAACCTCTTGCAATTATACTCTAAAATATAAACCACTCAGTCCTGTGCGGCATCCTTAAATCTAACTTCATACTGCCATTTGCACAGATCTGGCAGCAGTCTACCACAGATGTCTGGGTGCAAGAAGCGGTATCTCTCGGTTATGCATTTGCTTTCAAGAAGCGCCCCCCTCAAACGTTTCTTTTTACCAGACCGTCCTTAGTAGAGACGAAGGCCAGTGCTTTGCAAGAGGCAGTTCAGAAGTTGCTTCAGTCAGGAGTAATCATTCCAGTTTCTTCTGCACAACGAGGACAGGGTTTTTACTCCAACTTGTTTCTCGTCCAGAACCCAAATGGGTCGTTCCGGCCCTTACTCAATCTCAAAGTGCTGAACAAGTACATTTGGTTGCCTCGGTTTCATATGGAAACTTTACGTTCCATCATTTTGGCCATGGAGCCAGGGGATTTTATGGTATCCCTGGACATCAAGGATACTTACCTATATTTTTCTATAGTCCTGTCCCATCAGCGCTATCTCAGGTTCGCTATCCTCCAACAGCATTTTCAGTTCCAGGCCCTGCCATACGGATTGGCCACAGCCCCCAGAGTATTTACTAAAATTATGGTGGTAATGGTAGCTTTTCTCCACCAGTAGGGGATAAAATAAATGCCATACCTCAACGATCTTTTAATCCTGGCACAGTCTCAGGAATTGCTTCTGTGTCATCTGCAACAGACAATAGTGTGTCTGTAGAAGCACAGTTGGCTCATAAATTGGGCAAAATCGTCTCTGGTTCCGTCACAGCGGATGACTCACTTGGGGGCTGTATTGGATTCGAGCCTTCAGAGAGTAATCTTACCTCTGAACACAATATCCAAAATTCAGTCAAAGATTCAGGAGCTGCTACACAGTCGAAAGGTATCCATTCACACAGCAATGCGTGTGATGGGATTGATGGTGTCAACATTCGACAGGGTAGAGTATCCTGGTCAACAGGTGGGGGTTGCCAGAGATGGATCTCATGGCATCCCATCAGAACAACAAAGTTCCCGCATATTGGACAAGAACAAAGGATCCCAAAGTGCTCTTTCCTGTCAGTGAGATGGGACTTCCATCTGACCCATGTGTTTCCACGAATCGTAGTATTTCCCAGAGTGGTGAGAAAGGTAAAACAGGGAAGAAGGGGTGCCGTGATACTAATAGCTCCGGCTTGGCCCAGAAGACATTGGTACACAGATCTGCAGAGGATGTCGATGGATGCTCCATTCCTACTCCCTCAACGTCCAGATCTACTGACTCAAGGTCCTTCTTATCACATACACCTGGATCGACTGTCTTTGACGGCGTGGCTCTTGAGACATCTGTCCTGAAGTCAAGAGGATTCTTGCAACAGGTAATTCAAACAATTCTCAGAGCAAGGAAACCTACCTCAGCTCGCATTTATCACGAAATATGGCAAGCCTATATTCAATGGTGCAGTGAACGAAAATATGACCCTAGGTCTCTCAGAGTTTGAACCTGAGATAGCGCTGAGATGGCCTGCTGATAAGCAGACACTGGCGGGGTGGCTTCGGATGACAATTTCAGAAGTATATTCTCAAGCTGATCTCCCTGTTCCTGTTAATGTCTCTGCTCACTCTACTCGTAAGGTAGGTCCATCATGGTCAGCACAACGTGGTGCTTCAGCAGAACAGATATGTAAGGCATCCACATGGTGGTCCATTAATACAGTCATTAGACATTATGCCGTTGATACCTTTGCCTCTCAGGACGCTGAATTCGGGCAAAGGATTCTTCTGTCCAATCAGGGGCGTCCCCACCACTAAAATACTTTAGAACATCCCAATGTTATACTGTGGATAACCTGTGTACCCTGTAGGAGAAATATACGTTATGGTAAGAACTTACCGTTGATAACAGTATTTCTCCTAAGTCCACAGGATCCACAGGGATTCCACCCTGACGCACCTGATTTGAGGATCCTAACCTCTTCCTTGTACGAAATGGTGGGCATGTGTGTTCTTCTCACCTGATTAGGGCTCTATTTGATGCTCCTGCCTTGAGCTTTGGAAAAACAACTGATTTTCCTGAGCCAGGAGGCGGGGATATATGGACGGACCTATTGCATGCTGGGAGGCCGAAAAGCTTTGACCGATTGTGCAAATCCACTGTCACGTCATCATATCCCAATGTTATCCTGTGGATCCTGTGGACTTAGGAGAAATACTGTTTTCAACGGTAAGTTCTTACTATAATGTATATTTTTACTTGGGTGTTTTCCTAAAGCACATATGCCATGCATTACTCAGTCCCCATTGTTCTTCATTTTTAAGGAAAGCACAAGTGAAGAAGAAGAAGATGATGCAGATGAGATGGACAGCGATGAAAAACATCAGATGAAAGATCGCATATCCAGCAAACTGAAAAAAGACGCCAATAAAAGCACAAAGCTGTCTGTAAAACCAGCGGAGGAGCCGGTGGAAAAGAAAAGTAGCCGCAGGTAACAAAATCTTAATTCTATTCCATAGCATCTACTTGTGTACATGCACTAAGGGGAATACAGTTATTGTCAGTGTATTGGCGTGTCTATCCAGGTTCTGGTTACCAGCAGTCATTTCTTATTCCTTTTATAAGGGACTTTCATTGGACGAGTTGTTTGCATGAGATGAATCTTGTGCACTTGTGGGATGGAATTTTTTGTCGGTTTTTGTCCATAATTATCAGGGATGGCTGACGGGTTTCTAAAGAGGTAAAATGAAATAGCGTTTTGTGGCAAAGCTGGTCAAGTGCTTGTTCCCTGTAGAGCAGTTGGAACACATAGTTGGCTGTAAGAAATAAAGCATGAACGGACCATTCTCTTTATTTTAAGTTTTGTTTTTAGACACTTTTAGAATGTGTACTCATCCCTTACACACAGCAGAGGTACATATTTCATGAACTCAACCAGTACGTTGCTTTTCAGTGAGTAGCCAAGATCTTGCTATGCTTACCTGCGATTCGCTACATATGTAGTTATATTGGCTTACAAACAATTACTGTGGAATAGTGGCTTGTTCCTAGAACATGTTGTGTTCTGTTTGTGAATCTGTGTAATGTGACATTTATCTGTATTGCAGTCCTTGATGTGATTGGTAATGTTCTCTCATTGGCTTTGTCTGTATTTTTTAAATGCACTATACCTAGCAGTTATATCAGCCATCCGTGTTGGCTTTCTCTTCCATTTGATTTTATTATAAGTATTTGGCATAAAACTGTTACAGTTTATTCTTCTTTATAGGCACTCCCTATCTATCTGTTCTCACACTGTCAGCGAGTCACATAAATCATCTGTCCTTTGACTGAAGTTTGTTTTGGCATGGTTTTACTTTATTATTACCTGTATATTATGCCAGACTAACGGATGGCCGCTAAACCCTGAGTTTCCTCCTGCAGACACATAACGCCTGAATTTCACTCGCACGCAAGTACCAGTGTAGCCGCGTCTCATGATTATTTTTGCAGACTGCGCATGTGCTCACATATGCAGCAGCTACAGACGATTGTGAGGCGAAGCACCTCTGCACCCCGTGGGCATGCAGCTAGCATTGCCACCTATATGCATTTTTAGTCACACCTTTGCACCTAGTATGGGGTAGGTGTAAGTGACATTATTCATGATGGCTTCTCTTACAGGCAGAGGACTGGGGACTGTGCAATCACGGAAATGTGACTTTTTGGTTGCTGTAGGCGTCTGGAATTGCAGCGGCTCAGAATCGGGCTCATCGTGCTATAAAGGATTATGGCATGCATCACATATTGGGGGTCATTCCGAGTTGATCGCTAGCTGCCGTTGTTCGCAGCGCAGCGATCAGGCTAAAAATCGTCACTTCTGCGCACGCGTAGGCACCGCAATCAGCACGCGCGATGTACGGGTACAAAGGCTTTTGTGGTTTTGCACAGGTTCTAGCGACGTTCTCATTCGCACTGGCGGCCGCAAGAAGATTGACAGGAAAGGGGCGTTTCTGGGTGTCAACTGACCGTTTTCAGGGAGTGCTTAGAAAAACGCAGGCATGCCAGGGAAAACGCCAGCATAGTTGGGCGAACGCTGGGCGGGTGTGTGACGTCAAATGCCATCCCTCCAACATTAGAAGCAACGCACACAAAGAGTAACTACAGGGCTGGTCTTGTGTTGCACAAAATGTTTTTGCAAGCGCTCTGCTGCACAGGCATTCGCACTTCTGCAAAGCGAAAATACACTCCCCAGTGGGCGGCGACTATGCGTTTGCACGGCTGCTAAAAACTGCTAGCGAGCGATCAACTCGGAATGACCCCCATTATATGCAATACTTATCATCATAGTGTTCATTCTAGCATCCTGCACCTTTCAAAATCCTTGTAGTTCCTCTTTCCTGCCTGGGGTGTCGCTCTCTGCTCTGGTGCTTCTCAGAACACTCAGCACTGAAAGTCAGACCCGCATGTGCTGAAAAGCACCAGAGCAAAGAGCGACACCCCAGGTAGGAAAGAGGAACTGCACATGCTTTGAAAGGTGCAGAATGCTAGAATGAACACTGTATCACATGCAGAGCTGCGTGTGTTAATGCCACACTCATATAAATTATTCCGAGTATGAGGATTTACAGGTTTATGATCTGAGAGTCTTACAGCGCATGTGCAAGCCGCAGGGGAAGAGGGTCAGATTTGGATTATTTAGATCCGTCTGTGTGGAAAGGAGCCCATAGGCTTATATATGGATGGCGTTGTCTGTCGGGTGCAAGCTCTGGTAAGTTTTGCTTTCCAGAGCTTGATAAATATGTGTGTTGTTGCAAACCTCCAAACACAGCAGTTTTTAGAAGTTTGATCGCATTTTACCCTTAGTACAGATGTGTCCATTCACATCTAGCCTTCCTGCATGTAAACAGCCCTTTTAGTCTACAAGTATCGATATTATTGTCCCTAATACATGTAAGAGACCTGTAGAACAAATGGTCCGTTTTCTCCAGATCTGCAATGGTGAGCAGATTCCCCAGCATCCTTTTATATAAAGGCAGGGAAAATCCTTTGGCTATGTATTTGCCATGGAATAGCGCCATTGCAATGAAGCGGCCCATAAATATAAAGACAGGCAGGTGACCAGGGATCACAGTTCAGGCTGAGTTGCTTTCGCTGGTATATTCCAGGAACCCTTAGTTTGGATTAAGTAGTTGCTGCGAAAGCATGGAAAACCATTCATTAGTCAAGCCTCCAAAAAATGCACCATTTTCCCAAATGAATGTCACATTGCTTTGTTTCCTCAACTCGTAGAGTTTCAACACCGTAATCCGTTGGAAGGAGTCCTCTAAAATGGTCTTGATACTGTACCATTATTTTATGCCTCATCTGGCAATGCATTAGCTGTGCACAAATCATGTAAGTAAGCTTGTCTACACCAGAGAGAGACATCCTCTTAATGTATTTTGGGACCCTTGTGGCATGTGACTCTGAGGATCTTCCCACTGCTTGATGTGTGACAAATGGCTTCCTGTGGAGGCCTCTCTTCTCTCCCTGCCAGCTGGCAAAGCTCCTAGTGGGTCTGCTTCTGATGACACTGACACCGACTCTATGATAGGTCTCGTCCATGCCATGGTCCTGTTGTTATGGTCCAAATAGAAAAATCTTTCATACATATGTCTACTCACTTCTAGCCTACATGCACATTAAACAGCCCACCTAGTGGCGTGACTTGATAGCGCTGAGTGTCTTTTCATGGAACTTTTTCCATTAAAATGCATCTTATTCGCAAAAATTTGAAAAGGATGCACAAGCAGCTATTGGTCGCACACAGAATATAGGCATGTCTATATTCTGTGTGCGACCATGGCTGTATCTGCATATGAAAAATTCTATGTGAAGGTGTTTTCCTAGAATACACCGTAACATAGCATTTTGTATGAAGATACAGGCTCGGTCGCACAGAGAATATAGGCATGCCGCATATCATTTTAATCAGCAGAGTCTGCTTGTGCATCTCATTCACATAGTTATGCGAATAATGCTAATGAAGTTACATAGGACATGTCGGCTTACTCACGCCAGGCATCTCCTGCTGTGTATTGAAGCAAGATGTATGAGGACACATCTGTAGTTAGTAAACCTTCTCTCCCAGCCAGGAGGTAAAGCCGATCCCAAATTGCGATCTTGGTATAGTGGTGTCTATAATAGTATCTTCCACAAGGAAGCTGCCTCCGCTCCCATCCAGATGGCAAAGGATCTGCAGCGGTTCTTAGCTTCGGTCTCACAGTCCTACTGGGTCAGTAACAGATGGTTTTGAGACTTTAGGAATTGCGTTGTCAACGGCAGATGAAGCCACAGAGTTCATTGCTCTTGCATGTTCCGACAAGCCTATGGCAGCAGATGTGGACGGTTCTAAGATGCCTGTTGTGTCGCTCATAGGGGGTCTATCCGAGTTGATCGTTCGCTAGCTACTTTTTGCAGCACTGCAATCAGATAGTCGCCGACTATAGGGGAGTGTATTTTCGCTTTGCAAGTGTGCGAATGCCTGTGTAGCCGAGCTCTGCAAAAACATTTTGTGCAGTTTCTGAGTAGGTCTGAACTTATCCCTTGTGATCACTTCAGCCTGTCTGGTCCCGCAATTGACGTCAGACACCGGCCCTGCAAAAGCTTGGATACGTCTGCGTTTTTCCAAACACTCCCAGAAAACGGTCAGTTGACACCCATAAACGCCCTCTTCCTGTCAATCTCCTTGCGATGGGTTGTGTGAATGGACTCTTTGTTAAATCCATCGCTCAGCAACGATCCACTTTGTACCCGTACCACGCGCCTGTGCATTGCGGTGCATGCGCAGTAGTGACCTGATCGCTGCGCTGCGAAAAATGGTAGCGTGCGAACAGGTCGGAATGACCCCCATAGAGTCCTTGCTCTCTGATATGGTGCTATAGCATCATCACAAGACACCTTATTGGCTTCTGATGAAGCACTTGCGCCATTAATGGGTGATGGGTCTGTAGAATTACATGTTGACTCGTGTTCTACAATCATACCATCCGAAATCAATGTCAGCTCGCCTGTTTGGACTGTGCCATGTTTGCCGTCCAGTGAAAGACTTAATTGCTCTGCAACTCTATCCAGTGTTCCGTGGTGTGTTTCCAAGACTTGCTGCAGATGTCGAATGTTTTTTTCCAAGCAATGTATCAGTCCTCAAAGTATGGTGGCTCCATACTTGAACTTCAAGTATAGTTTCTGGGTGGGTAGCAGTTTATTTACCTACAGACACAATACCGACGGTCATAATCCCGACAGCCGTTGACCGACAGTCAAAATACTGATACGGTCAAAATACCTACATCCATTACGCCAACATGTTCAAAATGCGACATAGTCAGAATACCGACATCTGAAATGCCAACATGAGTTTTTAAGAAATTTTTGCCCAAAAACAGACTATAGTAGTGTGCCGAGCGCAGCGAGCCATGCAAGGGGACGCAGTACACTAAGACATTAGCACACCTATGTCCACATTGACACAGAAAACTCATGTCGGTATTTTGGCATGTCGGCATTTCAAATGCCGGTAGCCTGTCGGCATTCTGAACATGTCGGCATAATGAATGTCGGTATTTTGACCGTGTCCGTATTTTGACTGTAGGTCAATGGCTGTCGGGATTATGACCGTAGGTATTGTGTGCGTAAGTAAATCATACTGAACCCTTTTTGGGGTTACGCTTGCAGTGAACTCTTCCTGCCATTTTGGATTACTAGAGCTTTTCGCTCTTGCAGTTCTCTGGTCATGCCCTCCTCAGACAGCTCAACATACACGGCATACCAACTCTTCCTTCTGGTTAATTTGGCAAAAGACACTCTCATGTGCAGAGAGTCAGGCTCCTGTGGTGAGGCTGTGGCCATGTCTGGTCTCCAAAACCGTTATAAAGATGATTTGTAGTAAGTAACAACTATAAATCGCAAAGTTAAGAAATAGCTTCAAAACACAGAGATATATCAGAGGCTATCCCAGCTCTATACAGTAAATGCATAGACATACTGTATAGGATTGCTGCACTATAAGTGGACTACAGCCAATGTGACACAGTCACTCGCACTCAGCTCAGGCAGCAAGGGCACAGAGGAAAGGCAAAGGATGTTGAAATCGTAGTTACACAAAATGCTACATTTGCTCCCACAGCAGTAATATAAAATTGTTATATCATTACATATAGGACCTAATTCATGTTTCAACACAGTGCAGATGTTTTTGCAACTGATCAGTTATTGGCAGACTGCGCATGTGCTGCAGTTGCACTGTGCACGCGCCAAGGTACCTTTGCGATGCCGCTCCCTGTGATGATTTAATCGTAGAGTGATTGACAGGAAGAGACCGTTTGGGGATGTTAACCGGGAGTGGCAGCAAACACGCAGGCGTTTCATGGTCATTTTCAGAGCTTATATTTGCCTTCAGCTGCAGTCGTGTACGTAGAGAAACATGGCGCCAGCATAGCTACTGCCATGGCCAGTCTGCGTAGCCATAGATCAACCCTTACAGTCTGTGCCTCGTTATTGCTTTTGGTAAGTAGAGATGTACACCAACACCCGTATTTTGGTTTTGCATCTGGTTTAATTTTTGAGTTTTGGTTCTGGATTTGCAAAACCACCCTCAAGTGTTTTTTGTTCCCAAATATACAGTTTATTTGATGTAGTTCCCACTTGAACCTGTAGATGGCACTAAATAACCATAATAAGAAAAAAATCCTTAATGATGTGAAATTCTGGCAGATTACATTTCTATTCTAACTATACTGACTACTTACTTTTGCCAATTTAGAATTTTTATACCGTATAATTCGAGTCTCAAAAAGTGAGCATCACATCAACCCCCAACTCACCTGTGAGTCAACCCCAATACAATAAGCAGAAACACATTGAGCCTGCAGTAATTTATTGCCTGATCAATTTTATGAACCTATTTTAATGGCAAAAGCCCTGCAAAAAAGACCACATACACATAGCATTTAGTACAAATACAACTGGAGAGACTTAGGTAAAATTAGTGCCTTTTATTTATATGGCATTACAGGTGTTCTGTAGCATTGTACATGTGTGATAGAACATACAGGATTACTTAGGTGCAAGGTGAATTGAATTCCTCTGGGCTTGAAAGTCCAAGGCTACAACCACGCAGCTGATTGAATCTGGCCCATGGTAAGATGCTCATAAATCCATGCTTTACAAATACAACAAATGCTAAAAGTAAGTCCAAATCCATAAATGATCATCATAAATAGCACTGTAAAACAGAATTGTTAATTGGGACAAACTGACCTGTAAAGGGAAGAATACTGGTGTCAGTATCACTTACGGTATGTGCTCTGTATACAGTTTAGAGGACGATCAGTAGCTTCTAGTTACATATTCCTCAATTAGGTACTAAGGTGGTCTCCCATAGTGTTTCAGGGGTCATTCACATCTGATTGCTGGGCTGCTACTTTTGCTGTCCTGCGTTCAGGTAGTCGCCGCCTCCAGGGGAAGTGTAAATTTGCCGTGCAAATGTGTGATTGCATGTGTACGCAGGGCCGGTTCTAGCGCTTTTGCGCCCCAGGCAGGAAATAGGGGGCGTGGCTTCATGCAGGGGGCGTGGTCAGTTACACCCCCTGTTCAGAGTAGCGCAGCTGAAACGCTGTGTGGTGCGTGATGACATCATCGCGCACCGCACAGCAAAGGTCCTCTCCACGAAGGGAAACTAGACTCGTAGCGTCTAGTTCCCTTCGTGGAGAGGACCTTTGCTGTGCGGCGCGCGATGACGTCATCGCACACCGCACAGTAAAGGTCCTTTCCTTGAAGGAAAACTAGACGCTACGCGTCTAGTTCCCTTCGCAGCGGGACACAGCGGGCAGCTGGGGGCAGTAGCGGAGGGCAGTTGGGCAGTAGCGTATCTTGCCATGGTGCGGCGCCCTCCGGAAGGCGGCGCCCCGGGCAAAAGTCCTGCTTGCCCGTGGCAAGATCCGCTACTGTGTGTACGCCGAGCTGCTGAAATCCAATTTGTGCTGTCTCTGCGCAGCCCAGGACTTATTCCTCCAGTGCGATCACATCAGGCTGATCGGGGCCAGAGCTGACGTTAGACATCCTCCCTGAAAACGCTTGGGAACGTCGACGTTTTTCCGGACTCTCCCAGTAAATATTCAGTTACCACCCACAAACGGCCTCTTCCTGTCAATCACCTTGCGAATGCCCGTGCAAATGGAATTTCCGCACCATCCCGTCGCTGAGTGGCAATGCCCGTTGTTATCCGATGTACATGTGCATGCGCAGTTAGGAACTGATCGCCCACTGTGCAAAAACGCACAGCATTGATCCGATATGAATGACTCCCTCAGTGCATTCTTTTGCCAGAGAGCTGGACACACATTAACAAGCGTTCCATAAACTCCTACTATAGGCCCAACAGATAAAATAGGTAACAAATTATTCTGAGAAGCTACAAACAGTTCCCGAGCTTCTTGTTCACTAAATGAGTTTAAAAGATAACATCTCAGAATACTAGCTAGCACTTTCTTAACTCATTTCATTTATTTGTTATCTACTCGTATGTCATAGCCTCTCATATATACTTGCTTCATTCAACAACAAACAAGCATTTTCTTTTATTCTTGACATAAAATGAATATATTGAAATGTGAATGTTCTCATAACCATTTAGGTTCTAGATGCCAGTGCGCAGTACAAGTTATAAATAAGAGCAGGGATGTGACTGGTTGCCATTGGTAGCTCAGCGTTTTTTTAGAAATGTTCCCTATTTTCTAGGTAATCAATTATCTCTCTGTATGCTGAAGTTCTTCTGTGTCCGATACGAGTGCAATGCCTGCATATCACAATCCATGGAATAAACACGCCAGTGAGAACAAGTCCATACATAGCAGATTGTATAGCAAGGAGTGTGCTCAGCTAAATATTCCATATAAAATGTCATTCAAGCTAAATTCATTTTACTCCAAACATCTGTTTTTCTCATACATCAAATAGAAGTCCTCCTACCTGCAGTAGTCCAAATGGAAATGTCACATTTTTGGGGACAGCCTCACTGTGTATCTTACACACAAAAACCGCGCAGTTCAACGTCATCTCTAAATAATGTGCCCAGTAACAATGTGCTCAGTAACAATGTGCTCAGTAACAATGTGTGTTTCTGAACTGCCATGTTTTACGCTCTTGAGTTATTTTCTGCTTTGTTTATATCTGGTGTCGTATGAGTGGCCGGCGAGCGGGATCCCGTTCGCTGGCAGCGGTACGAGCGCAAATGAGCCCCTTGCAGGCTCACTGCGATCGCCTTGCTACTGGCACCATGGCGCTCTACGCGCACCACGCTATTTATTCTCCCTCCAGGGGTGTTGTGGACCCCCAGAGAGAGAATAGTTCTCGGTATGCCGGGTGTCGGGATTCCAGCGCCAATATACTGATCTCCGGGATCCCAACAGGCGGCATACTGAATGCCACCCATTTATATCTTGTAAGAGTTGGTCATTACAGTTCTTGGCATCACAATAGTGTCTGATACTTACAGCGAAGTGTAACAGAGCTCATTATTCAGAGCATCGGTTATTTCAGATATACCTGTGCAAGGTAAATACACAGTGGATCACTTACTCTTTCTCTTCATGCCAGAAGTATAATGATTTCCTTGGACTTAAGTAATCTGTATTACCTTGGTAATGAAGATATGTTTGATCAGTCTTAGGGTGAGTCTTTGAAGTTGTTATGGTATAAACTCTTTCAGCAAACGCTGCTTGTCACAATCTGAATCGTTTTTTCTGATAAACGTGCAGTAAATGTATATTATATGGTTCTGCAGGAATTCCACCTACATTATTTAAAATTGTATTGGATACTAGCATTACTCCTTCATATCCCCAGTTCTGAACAGAGAATAAGCACTGCAATGTAATTTCCGTTACATAAGACATGCATATGGAAGGTTTAAGTAGATATAATGAATGCTACACCAGGTCTTTAGAATTAGGGTCTGTACTCACTAGGACGACATCGCAAACGATGCAATGTCGTCCACGACGGGACCAGGCATCGGTAAGTGCATACACACTTGTCTGTCATTAGCGACGTGGGTGGCCATGCTGCATTCTACAGCATGGGCCTCGTCTGCGATATCGCCCATCTGACCTGCATGCAGACTATCTGCGGGAGTGTGCATCGTGCAATATCTCGTCTGTACACACTAGACTATATCGTTCTGAACCAGCCAGATCATAGGCGATATCGCATAGTGTGTACACACCCTTAGAGCACACATGTGCAACACTGACATTACTTGTAAAGCAACACATGCACTATATTGCGGATTCTACAGTAATTAAATCCCCCCCCCCTCCTCCCTCACACGTGCCACTTAATAAGTAGTGTATTATAATTTGAAGCTATTGTACATGCAAATACAAGGACAGAGGCTGTCTCAATCTACATAACCTACACCATCCCCTGTATCGTGCATACATAAATCCAAGGATTTAAACATTTAGGGGGAGATTTATCAAAGCTTGGAATGGATAAAGTACAAACCAATCATCTTCTAACTGTCATGTTACAGGCTGTGTTTGAAAAATGACAGGAGCTGATTATATCATACATAAGGGGAAATTTCTATTAAAAAAAAAAATTGTCGAGAGATAAAAGGGTCTATTTACTAAGCCTTGGAGAGTGATAAATTGTACGAAGATAAAGAACCAACCAACAAGCTCCGAACTGTCTTTTTCAAACACAGCCTGTAACATGGCAGTTAGTAGCAGGTTGCTTGTACTCCGTCCACTTTATCTCTTTCCAAGGCTTAGTACATAGGGGATATTTCAGACCTGATCGCTGGGCAGCGATTTTTGCAGCCCTGTGATCAGATAATCGACGCCTACATTGGGAGTGGGTTTTAGCTGTGCAAGTGTGCAAACGCATGTGTATCAGAGCTGCACAAACTGATTTTGCGCCGTCCAGGACTTACTCAGCCGCAGCGATCACACCAGGCTGTTCAGGACCGGATTTAACGTCAGAAACCCTCGCTTCAAACGCTTGGACACGCCTGCGTTTTTCCAAACACTCCCTGAAAACGGTCAGTTTCCACCCACAAACGCCGTCTTCCTGTAAATCTCCTTGCGAATGCCTGTGTGAATGGATCCTTCGCACAAACCCGTCGCTGACTGGCGATCCGCTTTGCAGCTGTCCATCACGCCTGCGCATTGCGGTGCATGCGCAGTTTGGATCTGATCGCCCGCTGAATGACCCCCATAGACCAAAAAGTACCAACCAGTCAGCTCCTAGCTGTCATGTTACAGGCTGTGTTTGAAAAATGGCCGTTACAAGCTGATTGTCTGGCTCTCTCCACTTAATCCCTCTCCAAGCTTTGATAAATCTGCCCCTTATTTCCCTTGTTTTCTCTGTGTTTATTAATGAAGTGGTCTGGTCTGAAATTTTCTATTGGCCACCGATACAAAATCCTCCTCTAGGTGGCGAGCAATGACCATGACATAATGAAGACCTGGTTTGCTTCAGCTGTAACATTAAATGCTCAGCTTTTCCTTTATGCTAATGACGGAAACACTCTGGTTTTCCATAGTTATGCTAGAAATGTTGACAGGTTAAAATGCAAGTTAAGAAATGTCAAATTTACAGTTGTCTAGAAAGTTCCACTCTCTCGCCAGCCCTGGTCACAATGCTTTGTACAAGTACCGGCTGGAACAAGCAATATTTCTAATGTTAGGTATCGTTGTGACATTTCTCCTAATGGGCTGAACACCTCCAGCTAGTAGACCTCTAGAGAGAGGTTAAATTGCAGCATTGTTTTAATTACCACTAACAGAGAACCGGTTGTTTTACGATTAATTATAGGACAGGACAGATCCCGGGAGTCTGCACTCCTAAAACTTCCTGTCTAGCTCCTAACATTCGGCCTTTTTATGAATATGCTCACTTTCCTCCTTTTTTGGCCTTTTGTTTTATAAAAAAAAACTCTGTCTGACTCCAGAGTTTTATATGCGTTTGTTCAGTTGATTAAAGAAATGCCAAAATAGCGATTGAGAGTGTTAAGTGTGCCTGTAAAATTATTGCAGTTATTTTATATAGAACTTCCCAAAGTAACTGCAGCAGACAGTGTAAGCACAATTTATATGTATGATATGCCAAGATCACCGTTCATAATTCTGCTTCTCCTATTGTCTTGGCGCCCCTCCACATACTTTTAGGATTAATGTTTTTTTAAGCATCAATAAACTGTTTAACAGTCTATGGTCTGATTGTATGCCCTTTGAAATTGTTTTACGGCACAAAATAATACAAATGAAGATAATAATAATAATAATAATGATAATTTTCTGGAAAAGATAAGTGCTAGTGTATCCAAAGCATGATTCACTTGAATTCAATCAAAGACTTTTGTTCTGATAGAGATATTTTGCACCTGCAAGTCTGCATTGATAAGGCCATACATCAGCAATCACAAATAAGCAATTTGCAGATTCTGAATTTTTTTTTTTACCAGATTTAATTCCCCAATCCACCAATCTGTGTCCACACATTACAGATATTTTTCAGTGATTTTCAGATAATTTTCAGCAAATACAGATCTGCCATTCTTGACAGGCTCATCATACCCCTTTCACATCTCCAAATTGGAAACGGATCCTTCCCGGGTGGGATCTGGCATTGGACCCTAACAGCAGGCTTCCCGACCCGGCAATATGCCGGGTCGGGTTGCAATAGCGTGGGGGGGCAGCGCTGGGAGATGAGCTCATCTCCACACCACCTCTCCCTATGTAGTGAACGGGTCCTGGGTTGCATCGACCCAGGAACCCGTTTACACTGCCACTGACCCGGTATTCAACCCGGGAATAACCCTTCTTATAACCCGGGTTGAATTACCGGGTCAGGCGAATTCTCCATAGCCCCTTTCACATCGCTCAGTGACCCGTGTCGACCTGGCAATATACCGGTTCGATACCGGGATTCAGTTTACTAGTAACGGTCTGCAAATCTGCTGATTGTTGGCCATACACTAGCAATCTACAGCCCCAATTGATCTGTGAAATCCAACATGTGGGACATCCGGATTTACCAATCGCAATCGGTTTTTGGTCTGAATCCGCCATCTGTGAACCCCATACAATGCAGATTTATTTGCACAATTGTCTGCAAATTGCCCCAATTGATTGCTGATGTGTGGGGGCCTTTAGTGTTTAATTCAGAGGTGTGTTGAAAAACCTCAATTTATGTTTTTTTAAGGTTTTGTATAGCTCATTGAGGTGACTGAGTGTTAAAATGATTTCCTCTGTGGTTTGATGGTAACTACTGTGATCCTATTTTGGCGTTCAGCAAGAGAAGAATAAAGTTATCTAGCGAGTATAATGACTGGTGAAGAGAAGTTAGACTGAAGACATATTATGTTGACCACCTAAATCAGAAATGGAGAAGGCATGCTCAATGAGCGCTGGGCAGAAGGGCTTTTATCTAGCATAATTGGAGGAGTTTTTGGTTTGCCGGCACAACGCAACTCGATCATGTTCCTTAGATAAGGTATTACAGTGAGGCATAGAGCCACTTTGATCTAGGTGGGATAATTGAGATGTAAGGGGTGAAGGAATTTTTAAAGAATATAAAGGAAACAATGATTACAGAGGGTGTAGGATATGCTGCTTAACGTCCATGAAAGATCTAGAAAATGAAGGGAGAGAAGATGCAAAAGAATTTTTGTATTTTATGTACTGTAGCCTCCTGGGCCACTGCCTGTCTTGATTATGATTGGACTTTTTCCAAACTATCTCACATTCATGGGCTTTGTGCGCTGCATTCGCGTTCCTGGCACATGGATACACTAAGGGGCCAATCCTATTGTTTACGAAGGGTGCGAGTTGCCTATTGTCGTGGCGTTTCAGCGCTGGCAATGGCACCCAAACTTGCACCTCTGCGGGCCCGCTTCACCTCCGGATTGCAGTGTAGCAGGTCCAGACATCGACATAATGATCATACCGAAGTGGGGTGTGCGCTCTCCCACTTTAGCCATTCGCTATCCGCACTGTGGTCCTTACCGCACATTCGCCAATTCTCCTCCCAGTGGCTCCAGTGCATCTGTCCCTCGCGCATGTGTGGTGTGATTAGTGGGACACCGAGACACTGATGTGGACACGCATTGTTCGGGGATTGCTGGTATGTCAAGAGTGAGGATCCTGCTTCAGTTTAAAACAAAGCTTTATTGGAACAGGAAAATAAAAACAAAAGTGACAGAGGAAGCTGAGAGGGCACGCAGTGCTACACTGAAGTGCCAAACACAGTCGGGGTAAGTTAGCAGTCGGTATGTGCAAGCTGCCCTTTCATACATCAGGGGGGTCTATCGCCTGCCCACCTTTATAACTGATCGCCAGTAATGACACGGGCATTCTGCACTTTCATAATTTACCAGCAAACAAGGATTCATACATGCGGGTGATGCGAGAACAGACGCACATAGCGTGCGCTGTAACTACATCACCCCTTCATACATTTACCTCTATATTCCCTACTTAATATTCACTAGGGTTAATTTTTCGTGAGATGCAAATCAACCTACCGTATGTTTTAGGATTTTGGAGGAAACCAGAGCGCCTGCAGGAAACCCAGACAAACAGAAGGAGAACATACAAACTCCACACTATGGGAGCCTTGGTGGGAATACACAAGCTAACCGATGCACCATAGTACTGCCTGTTATCTAGGTTGTGTCCATTTTTTATACTCTCGTGCATGAAAAATACAACAACATTGATGTTCCTGGTACAATCATGCCAACTTACTGGATCCCATGCCACAGTCACAGGCCATAAAATATTTTAGTCTTGCCCTACCCTCGCTAAATTGTGCATACCCTCAATATATTGGTTCCAGCTTCACTCCTGTAAATAGCTCAGTTTGCATATGTGATGCTAATTGAGCAATCAATGACGTGGAAACAGCAGATTTCCCTAAGAAACTGACCTCTCTGTGTACAGACATAGACCTTTTGTTCCCAGAAGGTGGCAAATAGGCGAGTGTCTAGTGTGCTGCTTTATTCCGTAGGAGCAGCTGAGAGATCCTTTCTGCCTGTGAGGAGAACCAGCTCCCTGTCAGAAGTCAGACATACTGTGTACTGCACACATGGCATATTGCTCCAGACTTGGAGCACAGCCCAGTTCACCCCATACACTCTTCCCTAACAGGCCTACTGTCTGCAACTAGCAGGATTAAGGCCCTACAAGAACCATTCCATTTCTTGAAAGGAAACACTGCGACATATGGATAATTAAGAACTGCTGCGGTTGTGCTGACAAGAAGTGTTTGAGAAATAAAAAAAAGTCAGCTAACTAGATTAATCTGTTCATTAACTTTTGTTGTGTCTGTGTTGTAGAATTTCTTTTACCTTCTTCAGTAGTAAAATAACTCTGCTCGAGGCTACTGCCAATCAGTGACTGTTGTTTGAGGTAAATGTATTTATTTAAGCTCTTCCACAGCAGTCCCTGAATGGCAGTAGCCTTTTCCAGAAAAATATGATGGCATTTTTTTTTTCTCGACGTTTATGTTTGTTATATATATATTTCTTAACTGTTTATCAGCTACTGCTCGCTTAGTGTGAGCATTATGGGCTCGTTTCACAGGTTTGCATCCAGCAGTGATTATTTGGCGCACCCTGGGTGTATTAAAGGCACCTCTAAACACCTGCTGTACAAGAAGCTTCAAAATTCTCATTACTGATTTGCTTTTCTATAAACGGTCATCTCCCAAATATTTTGTGCGGTCGATACATACTTCCTGCACTCCATAGAGGTGCAATTGAATCGAGCAAGGTTTGCCTCCAAGTTACCTGCAGTATGCACAGTGGCAGGATCAGACAGAACCTTGTAGTTAACTAAGGAGAACATTTACTAAGCAGTGATAAAAGTAGAGAAGTGAGCCAGGGGAGAAGTTTCTGTACATGACGAGGACAAGTCAGACCCATCCTTAGCATTAAGGTTAAATGTACAATTAACTAATCTGCATATCTGTGTCTTCCAAGTTTTGTTGGGAAGTTGAACAATCTGTAGCAATTAGGCTGTCAGTACTGCTCTCAGCAGTACAGTATAGTATTTTTCAGTAGAGGAGTACGGATTTGCAGTGGGCAGTACCCTGAACACTTACATAATTATGTAGTGAGCGGAGTGTTTCATGATGTAAGGAGGAAAGTGAAGACCAGCAGGAAGCTGCAGACTGAGTCAAACAGTGGAAGCAGTAGGCAGCTCAGTCAGCACAAATGTACAATATTCATACTACTCTGCTGTGAATGAATAGGGGACATGTGGGTCGCTCGGTGGGGGCGGCCTATACTGCCTTGTGTTGCTGACACGCAGCTCAGAATTATCGCATCTGTCAGACATGCTGAACCGACCTGACAGATAATTTGTGATCAGTCATGCACATGCACTTTACAATTATCTGGGCAATCCAATAATATCTGGCGTATCGGCCAAATAAATGTATAATGTATGTCCAGCAAAACGCTCACCAAGCTTTAATGTTATTTAAAGACATTGTAAAACTTGCACCGTAAAGTAATGCAGGTTAATATACAAGGTAAATGTCTACATTATATTGATTCTTATACATTATTTACAAGTTTAAAGCAAATCTGTTACTGTGACTGTATTCCATGAATGAGCGTTTGTTTTAATCCAATTCGTTAAAGCTGTTATTTCTTTATACTGTGCAAAGTGGAAATTAGAATGGATCATGGAGTATAGAACACATGTACATTAGCCTGTGCTATAAACGCAGACACCAATACATGATTGATTGTTCCTTATTATGGCTGACTTGTGGCTTGGCTCTCACTTCACTCCGTGCTTTGCTCAAGAACCATATGCAAGAACTGAAGTTGGCAGTCATAATCTAGAACATGGGGGTCATTCCGAGTTGTTTGCTCGTTATTTTTTTTCGCTATGGAGAGATTAGTCGCAAACTGCGCATGCGCAATGTACGCAGCGCGCCTGCGCCAAGTAAATTAGCACAAAATTTAGGTATTTTACTCACGTCGTAACAAAGTTTTTTCATCGTTCTGCTGATAGTAGTGTGATTGACAGGAAGTGGGTGTTTCTGGGCGGAAACTGGTCGTTTTATGGGAGTTTGCGGAAAAACGCAGGCGTTCGAGTTGCAAAACGCAGGAGTGGCTGGAGAAACGGGGGAGTGGTTGGGCAAACGCTGGGTGTGTTTGTGACGTCAAACCAGGAACGAAAAGGACTGAGCTGGTCGCAATGGCTGAGTAAGTCTGGAGCTACTCAGAAACTGCTAAGAAATTTCCATTTGCAATTCTGCTAATCTTTCGTTCGCTATTCTGCTAAGCTAAGATACACTCCCAGAGGGCGGCAGCTTAGCTTGTGCAATGCTACTAAAAGCAGCTAGCGAGCGAACAACTCGGAATCACCCCCAAGGTGCGGCTTACACATAAAGGCATGTCTGCTCACAAAGCCTGGTGGGCTGATGACTGACAATGCAAATATGACATCAATTGCCATGTGCGGCACTTGGGAATACACAAAATTTATTCACAATGAAGTCTGTTCTTGCAATGGTTTGCACTGTGCATCCCCTGGTGCAGAGCGTATGCAACTTTGGGCAATGCTGCGTTCTACTCAACACTGTCGGATCTCCCCTTGTGGCTGAAGGAGCTTAGCCGTGTGGTAACTGGCCCTATTTGCACATAGGCTGAGTTCAGTGAGGGCGTGCCGATGGACCTATGGCAGTGGTTCCCAAACTTTTTTGAATCACGGCACCCCTAGGCCAAAAGTTTTTTATCGAGAGATTTAGAATGAATGTTAAATGAAGTACATTGCGTTTATATGTCATCCTTAGGTTCAATTGTGTGGTGTGGGACAGGAATTGCTTTTGTTTGTCCATATATTCTATGATTGGCAGCCACCAGCACTGGTTTTTCCTATTACATTGATCATAAATAATTTCAATTGGTCCTGGACCACCAATCCAAGACACCCCTGCAAGTGTCCGGAGGCACCCCATGGTGCCTAGGCACACAGTTTGGGAACCACTAATCTATGGGCTATGTAGAGTTGTGTGTACACGTAAATTATCCTCGTTACAGGCACATCATTTGCTGGCGCAGGCGCTCGCTGATCATGAATACTAAGCGCATGGATGGGTGCAGACCGGCCACTGAGAAGCACTCAGCGCTGCAAATGGCTGAATATACACATTTTGTTCTGCACAAGCAAAATTGGAGCAAATACATTTCTACTCTGTATTGGTCCATGGATGGTCCGTGTGTGTTTACTGTAAGGCTAAGGCTGCCGCGGTTGCGAATGTGAACACAGTGACTGCCCCAGCTGCCTGGATTTTATAGAGACTCCTACTGGCAGCCCAGGAGCCCCAGTGGCTGTGTACAAAGATCGCAGATCAGTCAAGTAGCAGACTTCACACTGGATGTGAGACCGGTAACATTTTAACTACAGATGTATCCTCATACATCCAGCCTTAATACTGTGCAGCATCGGGGGATGCCTTTTGCGAGTAAGTCTGTATATGGAATAGAACAGAGCTTGTATTGGAAAAAAGCCGTGGCTGCTGCATTGTAGTACTTCGTGTACAGATTCAGAGACTCTGTTGCACACAGATATACTGTACAAGTGTCATATATCAAATTAATCAGCGCAGTCTCCTGGTGTGTCCTTGTCGCAGAGTGACGAAGATGCAGTTTCAGCAAAAAAGACGGCCAACGCTTGCAGAGTCTCAAGGTACCTGGCGTGCCAATAGGGACTGTTTGGCGACTGCAGCAAAGATGTATGAAGACACATCTGTACTTACAGGATCGCAGTTGCAGGCTCAGACAGGCCCAGAAAACAGTGCCAACATACTTGTGTTTATAACGCCACTCCCCGTTACTTAAGTTACAGTCACTTAAGGCCTGTACACACTAGGCGATATAGTAAACAACATCGCTCATTTTGATATCGTTTACTATATTGTCAAGGGTCGGCTGTGGCATGCAGTCACATGAAAGCAGATGTAGCTGACGCACTTACTGTAGTCATTTATGGCTGCAGGTTAGGGAAATGTAAGGCAGATGTATTAAGCTTGGAGCAGTGATAAGGCAGTGATAAAGATGTGATAAGTGGAAGGTGGTAACTCACCAGCCAATCAGCTCCTAACCGTCATTTTTCAAACCTGTAATGATTGGCTGGTGCGTTATCACCTTCCACTTATCACTGCTTTATCACTTCTCCAGTCTTAATACATCTGCCCCTGTGTGTGATTCTTTGAACTGTAATGTGCGTACATGTATTCTCTCTGTTATATGTCGGACTGATTTACTTTGAAAGTTGGAATGTTAAATAGTTTATTAATTTTTTGTTTAAATAAACGTTGGTTTTGAGGAAAAATGAGGCTAAGTTGGGGCAATGCCAAGGGGTGTGGTTCGTTTTATCGACAGTATCTAGGTCGACAATGTTTAGGTCGACCACTATAGGTCGACAGTCACTAGGTCGACATGGATGGAAGGTCGACAGGGTTTCTAGGTCGACATGTGCTAGGTCGACAGGTCTAAAGGTCGACATGAGGATTTTTTTTTGTGTCGTTTTCTTCGTAGAGTGACCGGGATCCCAAATTAGTGCACCGCGTCCCCTCGCATGGCTCGCTTCGCTTGCCATGCTTCGGGCATGGTGCCTTCGCTCCGCTATCGCTTCACTCGGCACACTTTACCGTTCCAATCGTAGTCCACGTGGATCGTTAAGTATGAAAAAATCCCCCAAAAAATTTGAAAAACTCATGTCGACCTTTAAACCTGTCGACCTAGCACATGTCGACCTAGAAACCCTGTCGACCTTCCATCCATGTCGACCTAGTGACTGTCGACCTATAGTGGTCGACCTAAACATTGTCGACCTAGACACTGTCGATCTTCAGACCGGATCCCAATGCCAAGGCCCACCACTTGTCAATTACCTGCGTAACTGAACTGGTTTTGGTAAATGATGGGCACTCTTGTAATGCACTGTGGGAGATAAAGCTGTACACACCTATATAACATGTCCATCTAACCACTGTATGATACAATGTAACAATATATCGTGTCCATGGCAGGACCATTCATCAAACGATGAATTGGGGATACACACTATACGATGGTCGTTGTGATCTATCACAGATCCCAAGATTGGCCAATATATTGCAACAGCTAAATAATCTAATTTTATAATATAATGTAATATTATTGTAACAGCTAAAGGCTGAATATGGCAATTCTTCCTTCTCATGTAGCCATGTGGCTATTAACCATGATAACAGGCAAGTCATCTGGCAATACACTGTCCCTGCTCTAAGTAGTAAGGACTCAAGCTGGGTACTCACTGGCCGATATATATCGGGCGTTCTGTTGAACGACTGATATATCACTGCCCCGTCAGCCATTGTGTATCAACGATATGTCTTTGAACACTGTCATTCACAGACATGTTGCGACGGCCCTGCTATACACACGGTGACCAATATAGCTACAGCCGACCACCCGTACACATGCTGCAGAGGCTGCTGATTGACGGCTCAACTGGGCGGGCGCATGTAAATACCTGGTCAGTTAGTGACATTAGTCACAACGGAACGGGCAGTGTGTATGCACAGCACACTGCCCGATCCGCCTATAGATATATCTGCAGATCCATTGATCTGCAGATATATCTACAAGTGTGTACCCACCACTAGTGGTTGCCTGCTGAACTAGTGCATGCCGTGGCATGACTCTGTAGTGCCGAACGTCTTTATGTGCAGCTTTTCCATTAAAATGCGTTTTAGTCGCATCGCTATGTGAATAGGACACACAAGCAGCTTCTGCTAATTAAAATGATATGAGGCATGCCTATATTCTGTGTGTGACTGCAGAGGTATCTGTATACAGAATGGTACGTTGCAGTGTTTTCCTGGAAATCACTGTAACATATCATTTCGTATGCAGATACTTCTGCTGGCATCTACCTCACGCCAGGCATCTTGTGGTGCATGGCGTATTGAGGCTAGATGTATGAGGACACATCTGTAGGTACATGGACAAATCTACTCGTACATTACTAGCATACACAGTCCACAGGCCTGAGTGCACTTGTACATCTGAGTGTGACTAAAGGGGGGTACAAACTAGGCGATTTCAGCCTAAAAAATAAATAACGACATAAATGTCATCTTGTGGCGCCATATAAATAAAGGATAATAATAATAATTATCATTTATTTTTAGGCTGAAATGGTTCAGTGTGTATGGGGGCAGTATTGGTGAACGATGCGCGCTCATGCACACCGTTCAGCGATCACCAATATTGAGTTGACATGCAGCTCAACCTGTCAATGTCAGGCTGAGCTGCGTGTTCAGGAATGCCGGCGGTGACATCACTGGACGTTATCGTTGAACGATAACGTTCAGTGTGTACACCATACCGTTCAACGATATAGTCGCCCATCGCCGGCACTCGCAAATCACGTAGTGTGTACCCGCCTTTATGCTGGGTACACAATGGCATATATGGGGGTATATTCAGTAAGTGTCGGAAGCTGCCATCTTGCCGGAAAGACGACAGCTTCCGTCAGACTTAGGTCGGAAATGGGGTTCCGATTTATTTATTAGCGGCTTTTTTTTTTTCCAAGTCGGGAATTCACAATTTGTTGGAAAACACGTGGATCGGCGGAATAGCCGCCGATCTGCGTTTCCTACCATTTCTACCTGACTTTAATGCAGCAAGCGAGGTCCCGGGTGGACGCTGCCATGAGCGACGGTGGTGCCCCATCCTCCTGCTACGCTGCTGTAGCCGCTGCTCTCCCCCGTCTCCTCCTCTCAGCTCCCTCATCTCAATCCGACTTTTTTTAAAGTCGGATTAAGATTGTCAGGATTTGGCTATTCATTGAATAACCCTTGTCGGATCCATTCCGATAAATGCATGTCGGAATGGATCCGACTTTAATTGAATATACCCCATATTTGCCAATCAGTTGATGGGCAATATATCTTTTGCCGGTCTGCAGGTGTGTACAAGCAATACGTCTGTGAAAAACGTCTTTCACAGATATATTGCATCTGCTGTGCAATGCAACCTCTTTTTGTCTTGGGTACTGCTCAGAATCGGACTCTTTACCTGATGATATAAATGCTTTCCTGAAAAGCATCCAAATAAGCTAGCAGGATCCTGCAGTATATCTATTAGAAGAGGCAGGAGGGGAGGGCATAAACCTGGAAAGTAGTCATCCAAAAGTGGTAAACCCCTCTGATTTATGCACACATTATATTATTTGTTTAATATGTACCATCCAGCTGTGAGCCATTTCTTATAGTACAGTATTGCAGAAAGTAAAAGGCACTTTATGGTTGGTAATGCTTAACCCAAGTCTGCCACTTAGAATGTTAGTGCACATTAATAAAACAATAATGGCCCAAGCCGTACAGTGACTGGCGAAGCCTAGAAGTCAGATCTGCTATAGTACAATAAACATAATCACTGAATCCAAGCTGAGGGTTTTTTTCTGGCTGTTCATCAAAGCATGTTATAAGGTATAGTGTTGAACTAGTACAAAGACAGGATTGTTAATGTGGTACACTTCATCCTGCTGCTACTTGGCATGATTCAGTGCGTCTTTAAAAGTCGGGTTTTATTCTTCTTTACAAGTATTTGTCTAGTCACCTGGAAAGAAAAGATGCTTAGATGACCCCTGGAAGTGTTCTTTGTTTGGAAGTTGAAAGTGCAGTCCTCATTAAAGTTGATATTTAATAAAACACACAGTGCCCGATATAATTTCTAAGCCATATGAAATCTTCAGTCAGTGACAACATATCTTGTTTTGCACAGGAAATAAATAACAAAGTATGTGCGCCATTACTTTGATTTTAAAAAAAGATGCTAGAATGGAACAACACGCCTAGATTGCAAGCTCCATCAGTTTTAAACTGACAATTTTACCTAAGGATACTGTTTTATTTCTTTATATACTTTCCACAGGCCGTACTTGGATTTGATGCTGCCCATGGTAGTGTGAAAGAATAGTCCAGGCCTGGCCAACCTGTTGCTCTCCAGGTGTTGTGAAACTACAAGTCCCAGCATGCTCTGCCACAGTTTTTTTGTTAGTGTACACACAGCTGAGTTAATTGTCGTTTCAGGGAGATCACAGCCTAGTTCAAGTTGGACTGATCAGAGTATTTGTTCAAGAACGATTAGCTGTCCTCTTTCTACACGGACTTCAATGTAAGAGGCAACTTGAAGACCTAGTCCTGTTACCCACGGTAAAACATCGGGATCCGTTTTTCGTGATTTTTCCCGATGTTTAGCAGATTATTTTTTTCTTTACAGGCTATCCTATTGGATCGCCTGTAAAAAAAAATTTTTTTTAAATTTGTCCGAAAACACACAGGTTAAGTGAAACCTGTGTTTTCGTGAGAAACAGCCCCGTTTTCACTTGAAAACAGGGCTGTTTTTTTGGGGATTTGGAAAATCCCTAGGAATCCGCGGCGACCTGCAGTGAGGGTGCCGCAGCCTGGGATTTGGCACTCACTGTTGAGGCCCCCAGCAGGGAAGCCGCGCCGCAGCCCCTTCTTCTCCTGAGTCTGGCGGTGGTCACATGATGGAGTAGCGGTCATGTAACCGGGAGCTGTCAGGAGCCGGCACCCGGTGCAGCAGCAGAAGCCGCAGCTTGTGCCGGCTTATCGGGGCTAATAGGATAGCCCCCAGCAGGACAATTAGCCCCGGTAAATTACCAGGTCTAATTGGATATCGCCCATAGGGAGGTTGTGGTGAGAGAGTTGGAAAAGCTGGAGATTTTGCCCCTTTAAGTTATTGGTGCTTTTAAAATACAGACTAACATGCCGAAATCGCACCAGTGCCTGCATCTTGCAGGCTGTTGCATAAGGCCCAATGTCTCCTTGGAGACACCACAGGAGGAAGAAAGTATAAGTAATATAAAGACAGTTGTGCCAATACAGTTGACAATAGCAGTGTTTAAATCCCTTTTGACCAGATGCCTCTCCTGCATCAAGCGATCACAGATTTGTTGGGTCCCACTGGACCTGGGCCGTTAGGGGATTCCCTCTTACCATCAGTGACCATCTATTATTGACTCTAATCACTGCGCATTGGGTGGGTAACTCGCTGCCACCACCAGGCTCCTACAATCTGCAGCTCTTATTACCACTCAGGCTTCTGCATTGGTGCCTGAAAACCTGTGTATGCATGGATGTGTTGCTGCAGCGGTATATCCCGGCAGCCAGAATACCTCATACATATAACTTTTTAGTGCTATATGATGAGTCACATGGCACAACTTAAACGCTCTGCTATGCAGTGTGACTCCTGGACGTTTAGATTTTTTTCCTAAATGTAGTGTCTTCTTGGCTCTGTAGCTGCGTGCACAATAACTTGTACTAGGCGCTTAGGATTAGTAGTTTTGTCTGGGTGTGTATTACGTGATTTTCGCGGTCAGCATACCAACGCCAGCAGCGGAATGGGGGGGGGGGGGGGGGGGGGGGGGCGGCTGTGCTCGCCACGCTGTGATTTCTTAGTTTATTATTTTTAATACATTTGCAAAAATCTCAAAAAAAACTTTTTTCACGTTGTCGTTATGAGGTATTGTGCATAGAAATTTGAGGGGAAAAATGCATTTATTCCATTTTGGAATAAGGCTGCAATATAACAAAATGTAGAAAAATTGAAGTGTTGTGAATACTTTCCGGATGCACTGTATATGCAGACACAAAGGGGGAAAATACATTTCTCTAACGTCCTAGTGGATGCTGGGAACTCCGTAAGGACCATGGGGAATAGCGGGCTCCGAAGGAGGCTGGGCACTCTAGAAAGATCTTAGACTACCTGGTGTGCACTGGCTCCTCCCACTATGACCCTCCTCCAAGCCTCAGTTAGATTTCGTGCCCGGCCGAGGTTGGATGCACACTAGGGGCTCTCCTGAGCTCTTAGAAAGTTATAGTCTTAGAATTTGTTATTTTCAGTGAGACCTGCTGGCAACAGGCTCACTGCAGCGAGGGACTAAGGGGAGAAGAAGCGAACTCGCCTGCTTGCAGCCGGATTGGGCTTCTTAGGCTACTGGACACCATTAGCTCCAGAGGGATCGACCGCAGGCCCAGCCTTGATGTTCGGTCCCGGAGCCGCGCCGCCGTCCCCCTTAAAGAGCCAGAAGCAAGAAGATGGTCCGGAAAATCGGCGGCATGAAGACTCTGTCTTCACCAAGGTAGCGCACAGCACTGCAGCTGTGCGCCATTGCTCCTCTCACACACTTCACACTCCGGTCACTGAGGGTGCAGGGCGCTGGGGGGGGCGCCCTGAGGCAGCAATAAAAACACCTTGGCTGGCTAAAATACCTCAATATATGGCCCCAGGGGCTATATATGAGGTAAATACCCCTGCCAGAATTCCATAAAAAACGGGAGAATAGGCCGCGAAAAAGGGGCGGAGCCTATCTCCTCAGCACACTGGCGCCATTTTTCCCTCACAGCTCGGCTGGAGGGAAGCTCCCTGGCTCTTCCCTGCACAGTAAGAGGGAAAAGAGAGGGGGGCATTAAAATTGGCACTGTATACAGTATATTATATAAAAAGCAGCTATTAGGGACATAACTCAGTTAGTCCCTGTATATATATAGCGCTCTGGTGTGTGCTGGCATACTCTTACTCTGTCCCCCCAAAGGGCTTTTGTGGGTCCTGTCCTCGTTTAGAGCATTCCCTGTGTGTCTGCGGTGTGTCGGTACGGCTGTGTCGACATGTTGAATGAGGAGGCTTATATGGTGACAGAACAGAGGCCGATATATGTGATGTCGCCCCCTGTGGGGCCGACACCAGAGTGGATGGATAGGTGAAAGGTATTAACCGACAGTGTCAACTCCTTACATAAAAGGGTGGATGACGTAACAGCTGTGGGACAGCCGGCTTCGCAGCCCGCGCCTGCCCAGGCGTCTCAAAGGCCATCAGGAGCTCAAAAACGCCCGCTCTCTCAGATGGCAGACACAGATGTCGACACGGAGTCTGACTCCAGTGTCGACAAGGTGGAGACATATACACAATCCACTAGGAACATCCGTGACGTGATCCCGGCAATAAAAAATGTGTTATACATTTCTGACTTTAACCCAAGCACCTCTAAAAATGGGTTTTAGGTTTGGGGAGAAAAAACAGGCAGTGTTTTGTTCCCCCATCAGATGAATAAATGAAGTGTGTGAAAGCGTGGGTTCCCCCGTTAAGAAGCTGGTAATTTATAAAAAGTTACTGATGGCGTACCCTTTCCCGCCAGGTGGATAAGTTACGCTGGGAGATATCCCCTAGGGTGGATAAGGCGCTCACACGTTTGTCAAAAAAAGGTGGCACTGCCGTCTTAGGATACGGCCACTTTAATAGGAACCTGTTGATAAAAAACAGGAGGCTATCCTGAAGTCTGTATTTACACACTCAGGTACTAGACTGAGACCTGCAGATAGTGCTGCTGCAGCGTGGTCGGTGACCCTGTCAAACAGGGATACTAGTTGGCAAACATAAAAACATATTAAAGACGTCGTCTTATATATGGGGGATGCACAGAGGGATATTTTGCCGGCTGGCATCCAAAATAAATGTAATGTCCATTCTGTCAGGAGGGTATTAGAGACCTGTCACTGGACAGGTGATGCTGACTTAAAAAGCGCATAGAGAGCCTTATAAGGGTGAGGAATTATTTGGGGATGGTCTCTGGGACCTCGTATCCACAGCAACTGCTGGGAAGAAATAATTTTACCTCAGGTTTCCTCACAGACAAAGGTACAGTCCTTTCGGCTTCAGAAAAGCAAGCGGGTCAAATGGCGCTTCCTTTCTGTACAGAGACAAGGGTAGAGGGAAAAAAGCTGCACCAGTCAGCCTGTTCCCAGAATCAAGATTCTTCCCCCGCCTCCTGTGAGGCCACACCATGACGCGGGTGCTCCACAGGTGTAGCCAGGTACGGTGGGGGGCCGTCTAAAAAATTTCAGCAATTAGTGGGCTCGCTCACAGGTGGATCCCTGTTTCTTTCAAGTAGTATTTCAGGGGTACAAGCTGGAATTCGAGATGTCTCCCCCCAGCCGTTTCCTAAAATATGCCTTGCTGACAACTCCCTCAGGCAGGGAGGCTGTGCTAGAGGCAATTAATAGGCGGTATTCCCAGCAGGTAATACTCAAGGTGCCCCTACTTCAACAAGGACGGGGTTACTGTTCCACACGGGTTGGGGTACCGAAACCGCATGGTTCGGTGTGACCCATTTTATATTTAAAATCCTTGAACACAAAAATTCAAGTTCAAGATGGAATCGCTCAGGGCGGTTATTCCAAGCCTGGACGAGGGGGATTACATGGTATCCTGGGACATCAAGGATGCTTACCTGCATGTCCCCATTTACCATCCTCGCCAGGAGTACCTCAGATTTGTGGTACAGGATTACCATTACCAAGTCCAGACACTGCCGTTTGGACTGTACATGGCACCGAGGGTGTTTTATCAAGGTAATGGCCGAAATGTTGATACTCCTTCAAAAAAAGGGAGTTGTAATTATCCCGTACTTGGACAATCTCGTTATAAGGGCGAGGTCCAAGGAGCAGTTGGTAGTCGGGGTAGCACTATTTTGGAAAGTGCTATAACAGCATGGTTGGATTCTAAACAGTCCAAAGTCACAGCTGGTTCCTATGACACGTCTACTGTTCCTGGGGATGGTTCTGGACATAAACCAGAAATAGTGTTTCTCCCGGAGGAGAAAGCCAAGGAGTTGTCATCTCTAGTCAGAGACCTCCTGAAGCCAAAATAGGTAGCAGTGCATCATTGCACGCGAGTCCTGGGAAAAATGGTAGCTTCCTACGAAGCAATCCCATTAGGCAGGTTCCATACAAGAACTTTTCAGAGGGACCTGTTGGACAAGTGGTCCGGATCGCATCTTCCGATGCATAGGCTGATAACCCTGTCTCCAAGGACCAGGGTATCTCTACTGTGGTGGCTGCAGAGTGCCCATCTTCAAGAGGGCCGCAGGTTCGGCATACAGGACTAGGTCCTAGTGACCATGGATTCCAGCCTTTGAGGCTGGGAGGCAGTCACACAGGGAAGAAATTTCCAGGGACTTTGGTCAAGTCAGGTTATTTCCCTACACATAAATATTCTGGACCTGAGGGCCATTTACAATGCCCTGAGGCCGGCAAGGCCTCTGCTTCAAAACCAGCCGGTACTGATCCAATCAGACAACATCACGGCAGTCGCCCATGTAAACCAACAGGGCGGCACAAGAAGCAGGATGGCGATGGCAGAAGCCACAAGGATTCTCCGATAGGCGGAAAATCATGTGTTAGCACTGTCAGCAGTGTTCATTCCCGGAGTGGACAACTGGGAAGCAGATCTTCTCAACAGACACGACCTCCACCCGGGAGAATGGGGACTTCCTCCAGAAGTCTTCCAATAGGATTGTACACCATTGGGAAAGGCCACAGGTGGACATGATGGCGTCTCGCCTCAACAAAAAGCTATAAAAGATATTGCACCGGGTCAAGGGACCCTCAGGCGATAGCTATGGACGCTCTGGTAACACCGTGGGTGTACCAGTCGGTTTATGTGTTCTCCCCTCTGCCTCTCATACCAAAGGTACTGAGAATAATAAGAAGGCGAGGAGTAAGAACGATACTCGTGGATGGCCAAGAAGAGCTTGGTACCCAGAACTTCAAGAATTTATATCAGAGGACCCATGGCCTCTGCCACTCAGACAGGACCTGCGGCAGCAGGGGCCCTGTCTGTTCCAAGACTTACCGCGGCTGCGTTTGTCGGCATGGCGGTTGAACGCCGGATCCTGAAGGAAAAGGGCATTCCGGAGGAAGTCATTCCTACGCTTACTAAAGCCAGGAAAGAGGTTACAGCAACTCATTATCACCGCATATGGCGAAAATATGTTGCATGGTGTGAGGCCGAAAGGGCCCCAACAGAGGAATTTCAACTAGGTCGATTTCTGCATTTCCTGCAAGCAGGAGTGACTATGGGCCTTAAATTGGGTTCCATTAAGGTACAGATCTTGGCTCTGTCGATTTTCTTTCAAAAAGAACTAGCTTCAGTACCTGAAGTTCAGACATTTATAAAAGGAGTGCTGCAGAGTCAGCCCCCGTTTGTGCCTCCTGTGGCACCTTGGGATCTCAACGTGGTGTTGAGTTTCTTAAAATCACATTGGTTTGAACCACTAAAAACCGTGGATCTGAAATATCTCACGTGGAAGGTGGTTATGTTATTGGCCTTGGCTTCTGCCAGGCGAGTATCAAAGTTGGCGGCTTTGTCTTGTAAAAGCCCTTATTTGATTTTCCATATGGATAGGGCAGAATTGAGGACTCGTCCCCAGTTTCTCCCAAAGGTGGTGTCAGCGTTTCACCTGAACCAGCCTATTGTGGTGCCTAGGCTACTAGGGACTTGGAGGACTCCAAGTTGCTAGACGTTGTCAGGGCACTGAAAATATATGTTTCCAGAATGGCTAGAGTCAGAAAATCTGACTCGCTGTTTATCCTATATGCACCTAACAAGCTGGGTGCTCCTGCTTCTAAGCAGACTATTGCTCGTTGGATTTGTAGTACAATTCAGCTTGCACATACTGTGGCAGGCCTGCCACAGCCAAAATCTGTCAATGCCCATTCCACAAGGAAGGTGGGCTCATCTTGGGCGGCTGCCCGAGGGGTCTCGGCTTTACAACTTTGCCGAGTAGCTACTTGGTCAGGGGCAAACACGTTTGCAAAATTCTACAAATTTGATACCCTGGCTGAGGAGGACCTGGAGTTCTCTCATTCAGTGCTGCAGAGTCATCCGCACTCTCCCGCCCGTTTGGGAGCTTTGGTATAATCCCCATGGTCCTTACGGAGTTCCCAGCATCCACTAGGACGTTAGAGAAAATAAGAATTTACTCACCGGTAATTCTATTTCTCGTAGTCCGTAGTGGATGCTGGGCGCCCATCCCAAGTGCGGTTTATCTGCAATACTTGTACATAGTTATTGTTAACTAAATTGGGTTATTGTTGAGCCATCTGTTGAGAGGCTCTATTGTTTCATACTGTTAACTGTGTTTCATATCACGAGTTGTACTGTGTGATTGGTGTGGCTGGTATGAGTCTTACCCGGGATTCAAAATCCTTCCTTATTGTGTACGCTCGTCCGGGCACAGTACCTAACTGAGGCTTGGAGGAGGGTCATAGTGGGAGGAGCCAGTGCACACCAGGTAGTCTAAGATCTTTCTAGAGTGCCCAGCCTCCTTCGGAGCCCGCTATTCCCCATGGTCCTTACGGAGTTCCCAGCATCCACTACGGACTACGAGAAATAGAATTACCGGTGAGTAAATTCTTATTTTTCCTGGCAGCAGGATCTCGCTTAAAAGTGTTCGCTACCCCATAGAGTAACGAGTACTGTTAGCCGAAATGAATTATTGCAATTCAGTTACAGTATACCAGCCTTCCTAGCAAGCATAATATGATTGTTTAAGTGTTGTTTCCATTTTCTGCACCGAATAATCCTGATTGGTTACTTAGCAGAATCTGCTCTTGCTTTAAACCCATGCAAGCTACACTATGTGACCAGATATACCTAAAAAGGTTTCAATGGTCAGGAAAATTGCAGGGAATAGTGGAAGCTTTAATTTCTTCTTGGTCAGTTCACAAACTAGGCCTCTTGAGCTGCTTGTAAAAGTATTAGACCCAGCATGTACTCCAAGCCAATCAGCTGGGGGAGAGATGGACTTATGCCACTGTACTGATACATTACTGAGGGATAGTATTGGGATCCGGGCGCTTGGGATGCCGACGGTGAGAATACCAACAGCGACATCCCGATGCGCAAGATCCCGGCATTGGAAGGTAAATAGCCTAACCCTCCCTTCCCGCAGCCTGTCCCTAACCTCCACCCCGCAGCCTGGCCCTTACCGCTCCACCTCCACCCCGCAGCCTAGCCCTAACCCTCCCCAGTGTTGCCTAACCCCCCTTCCGCGCAGCCTGGACCTAACCCCCCCCCCCCCCCTCCACACTCTCAATCTAACCTCCCCTTCCCCCACAACCTAACCCTCCCCAGTGTTCCCTAACCACCCGCTCCTCACAGCCTAAATCTGACCTCCCCACCCCTGCGGCCCGACCCTAAAGGGAACTGACATGCTTACATTTGAATTGTAAAATAACAAAGCATAGGGCCACAGTAATAAACGGCTATGTATTTTTACAGAGGTAACCTATATTTTAGGTTGAAGAAATGAAGATATGCTACAGGCTTTGCATATGATAAAAATAATTACAGCTGTAGAATTTTGCACTTATGACAGTGTCGTGATGTGAGCCGGAATTTGCTGTCTACTTTTTGCCAATTGAATGGTATTTGTTTTAAACCCTTGTCTTGCAATAGCTTTCATGTCTTGTTCAGTGTTGGGGATGGGGGATGGTGGGTGGAATCTGAACACTGATTCCAATTCTCTCTTAATTGCAACCAGTTTGTGTCGATGTTCCCAATAGGACAGTACTCTGACTGTAAGGGCTGTAAAGCAGACCGCTGTCACTGTTAATTACTTTTGCCCCAAAATTATTTTTAATGAGGAATAAATCGGCAGTAGAGAGTGTTTGAAGTTCCCCTGTATGTCGTTTTGATAAGCAGCCATACTGAGCTCACTGCTGGAAAAGAATTGCAGGAGGAAAGTGGCTTGTGTTAAGTGCCATTAAACACTGTATGTCACCATTACATCATTCAGCTAATTGGTTACACCTGCCACTTGTTAATTTCAGTAATCCAGTAGTCTCAAATTCATGTGCGAAAAGTTCTATAGACTGTAAGATGAACTCTCTATACCAGCAATAATTGTAAAAAAAAATTGTAAAGTATCACTTTATATATATTTTTTAAGGTAATTCATCTCCCTAATGGCAGGATGGAGTCTTACTGGTAAAAATTACATTACTCCTCTTTTTTTTCCCCATTGCTGATGTCCGTTAATTTAGCCATCCACAAAAGGACTGATCATAACGCTGCTCGTGTTGCAGGACAGGTTATCCATCCACCTTCTCTGAAGTCTGAAGACTTTGGAGTCGAGTAGTAAAAAAAAAAAGAACGTTTCCACATTTTGGGGGGAATACATTAGACCAGGGGTGGGAAACCTTTGGCCCTCCAGCTGTTGTTGAACTACACATACTGTACCAACATGCCTTGCTACAGTTTTGCTATTTGGCCATGCTAAAACTGTTGCAGGGCATGCTGGGATGTGTAGTTCAGCAACAGCTAGAGGGCCAAAAGTTCCCCATCCCTGCATTAATAATAATAATAATAATTTTATTTATATAGCGCTGTTTCTCCAATAGGACTCAAGGCGCTTAACAGATCCATAGCATAATATAGTACAGAAAATAATGAAGTACATTTTCATAAAATACAGAAGCATGAAGATACTAAAAGGGACATTATGGAAATGCTTGAGTAAACAGGAAAGTCTTGAGTCTACTTTTGACGGTTTCTATAGTTGGGGCCTCTCGCACTGTGCGGGGAAGTGAGTTCCATAGAGTCGGAGCCGCATGACTAAAAGCTCGACCCCCAGATGAATTACGGTAGATTCTAGGTACTGCTAAAAGTCCTTCATCTACAGATCGCAGTAATCTAGTGGGGCAGTATGGGGTCAGAAGCTGTTTCAGGTACCTTGGGCCTTGCTCATGTAATGCTTTGAAACTCAGTAAGCCAATCTTGAAAATGATTCGCCATCGTACAGGCAGCCAGTGAAGGGAGTAGAGGATGGGTGTTATGTGGCTAGAACGGGGCTGGTTGGTTAATAGCCTGGCAGCTGTGTTTTGCACCAGCTGTAAGCGCTGCAATTCTTTTGCTGGTAGACCAAGGTAGAGGGCATTACAGTAGTCTAAACAAGATGATACAAATGCATGTATGACTTTTGGCATATCATCTGAGGGAATTAAGTGCTTGATTCTGGCTATGTTCCTCAGGTGAAAGAATGAGGATTTGATTGTGGCTGATATCTGATGTTTAAGTGTCAAGCCACCATCCAGGACAACGCCAAGATTCCGCACACGATCACTGGTCTGTAATTCTGAATCCCCGAGTGTAAGTCCAGTTGGTTGGCTATGCTGCAGTCTTGTCCTTTGATGTTGCGGTCGTATCAGAAAGGACCTCTGTTTTATCCGGGTTCAGTCGCAGCCAACTGGCGCTCATCCACTCCTGTAGTTCAGCTAGACAGCCGAAGCAAAGGACAAGTACAGTTGTGTATCATCTGCATAGCAGTGGTAGACCAGGCCATGGTGCCTGATTATTTCGCCCAATGGGAGCATGTATACTGCAAAAAGCATGGGGGATAGTATAGAACCTTGTGGGACACCACATGGCAATGGCACTGGTGGTGATGAGTATAATCGAGATGATACTCTCTGTGACCTGCCTGTGAGAAATGATTTGAACCAGCTTAGGACTGTGCCATCCAGACCACAGAAATGTATCAGTCGCTCAATCAGAAGCCCATGGTCCACGGTATCAAATGCTGCCGAGAGATCCAGAAGGATTAATATTGAACAGTCACCTCTGTCTTTTGCCATCAGAAGATCATTTAACACACACACCAGGGCTGTTTCAGTGCTATGTCTTCTCCTGAATCCTGATTGAAAAGAATCATAAATATCATGGGTTGTCAGGCGGGTTTCCAGTTGATTTGCAACGACTTTCTCAATAACCTTTCCTAGGAAAGGAAGGTTTGATACCGGTCTGTAGTTGGTCATGCAGTCGGGATCTAAATTAGGTTTTTTAAGAAGCGGTCTAACAATTGCTTCCTTTAGGGGTTCAGGAAAAATGCCTGTCTGCAAAGAGCATTGAACAATTTTTGTAAAGACAGGACCAATTATATCCATACAACCTATTAGAAGCTTGGTTGAGGCTGGGTCCAGATCACAGGTGGTGGGACGCAAAATCCGAGCAATTTCAGCAGTGTCCTTTACATCCACTGGATCAAAGCTGGTCCATGAAGGCAGGTAGCTTATATTGACAGGCTTTGTAGTTTGGCACTCCTTTGATGGCACTGTGGAGATTCCAGCCCGGATGGTGGATATTTTATCTGCAAAGAAGTTTGCAAACTCGTTGCATCTTGCCTGGGAGAGGGTCTCATCAGTCTGCAGGCATGCTGGCTTCCAAAGCATCTCCACTGTGCGGAAAAGTTGAGCTGGCCTATTGTTTGCTGCTGTGATCTCATTTGACAGGAACTGTGCTTTCTTATGAGTGATTGTCGATTGATATTCTTCGTTATGCTTTATTAGTTTTATTTTGTCATCCACTAGGTTAGTCTTCCTCCATCGTCTTTCCAGTCTACGCCCCCTTTTCTTGAGCTCACTAACACTGTTGTCGAACCATGGAGCTTGACGTTGTGGTTTACGAGGTCTTAAACGCACAGGGGCGATAATATCAATTGCAGCCATAACATCCCTATTATAATAACAGACTAGGGAACAGGGATCTTCACAGGCACCCAGTATAGCAGAGAGATCCAGATTTGCTGCAAGAGCCTGGGGAGTCATACCCCTCCTTGGATGATACCTGGTCAACTCCACGGGCAGAGATCTTATTTGAGGGGTTGCAACTGAGAACCAGAGGGACTAGTGGTCTGACCAGATGACTGGGTTTATTTTTAGGTCAGTGACTTCTAATCCAATCTGAAAGACAAGGTCGAGAGTGTGACCACTTTTATGTGTGGCAGAGGGAATGACCTGTGTGAAGCTAAGACCATTCATTGTGCACAGGAGGTCTTGGCCAAGGCGTGAGAGCTCATCATCCACCCATGCATTGAAATCCCAGAGGATGAGCCATCTTTGATGTTCCAGAACCAGGCCAGCAACAGTGTCTGCAATTTCTTGTAGAAATATCTTTCCATCTCCAGGTGGCCGGTAAATTAGAAGTACTCTGAAACCTAATCCTGTCGAACTCCGGGCAGCAATGCACTCAAATGAGCGAGTAGTTTCAATAGGGTGGACCCTAAGTTTAAGTTCTTTTTTGAAGCAGATAGCCACCCCGCCACCCCTGCGGTCCAGTCTTGGGTTGTGGATGACAGAGTAGTTTGTTGGTACTGCAGCCTCCAATATAGGTGCTGCATTTTCATCTAGCCAGGTCTCTGTAATACAGGCTAGATCTGCAGATTCAATAAGGTCAGCAATTGTTGCAGTCTTGTTTCTTATAGATCTGGCATTACAAAGGACTGACCTGATTGGGCATACCAGAGGGCCTTCAGTTTTCTTTATGTTAAGTGCAGGAGCTCTGGGTATGGGGGTCACAAAGTGGGAGTTGACAGTTCTGTCCTTCCAAACACAGGGCCGTCTTTTGGGTATCACTTCTATTTGATTGTTCTTTGAGTATGGGGGTGAGCAGGTGGGCAAAGGACTTAGATGGTTACCGGGAGAAATACATTTCCGGCCTGCTCGCTTCCCACGAATGCGCCTGTGTTTTCTTTTTAAAATGCCAAGGGATTGGAGAATAGAAGCCTGTGATGGTGTGATAGGAACTGCAGAACGTGGTGGGCGGAGTGAAAGAATGAAGCTGGAGCAATACGTATACATTTGGTCATCAATGACAGATTACTATAAATTTGAGCTGCATATGATGATGAGAGAGGGTGAGAAAGCAGTGTTTTTTTTTGTTTGTTTTTTGTTCTTGTTTTTTTTCTTTTTTCCTTTTTGCGTTTTGTTTTCCCCCAATTCGGTATGTGATCCAAAATTATAATGAGATTATGAACAAAGTTATTGCTATAACCTATTGTGTATATTTGAAGCAAGTAATAAATAAAATAACTGCTGATTTAGTCAATTATTCTAGGATAGGCAGCCTTTTGGAAAGGTGTTAGAAGCCAATTCCTACTGTGTAGGTGTGAAAAGTCTCAGTGTGAGAGGCCTTTGAAGTAGATTTTTTTGTGGGGGTAGTGATAACGTGTCCTGGAAATGGATCCTGATTTTAAACAGTGAGCCTTCAGCAATTCAGAGCCTGAATATGCTGATATTAGTAGATTAATGCAATAAGTCAGTTATTTGTTGCTCAGAGAACAGAGGTGGATGATGTCTCAGTGAGGGGCTGGATGTAGCCAAAGATAGGTTGTAATCCACAGTACCTTATCTGGGTAATGTCCAATGCAGAGTACAGCAGCTGCTAAACTGAAGGATTTCTCAGTGGAGATATGCAGAGGATTCAGTCCAGGATTCAATCCAGTGTGTATCTCAGCGCAGGAATGCAATCCGTTGGTTTTGATGAAATGTCCGCGTAGAGTAGTACAAGTTCAAGGTAAGTCCTTAGATATTTATAATGATTCATAGGTCAGTTGTGGTGAATTTAAGCTGTTTTATGGAGATGATCAGGAGCATACAAAAGGTGAGGCAGCCATCTTGGGCGCCACACTCATTCCCACTTAGCATTAGACATTAGACCTTCAAAAGAGGACAATTGCCGGTTTTTCTCATAGCAACCAGATTCTAGCTTTTCATTTTAAAATACTATACATAATAAATGCTAGCTATTAGCTTATTAGTTTCTACGGGCAACTTTTCCATTTGTACGCCTTAGAAGGTTATATTTCCCCCTTACTATACATGTTGTTAAGAAGAAGAAATACATGAGATCTCATGTCCAACAAACTAACGCCCCACTATTCTTAATGTGGACTGCAGTCTGTCCCAATTTAACAGGCTTCGAAAAGCTTAGAGAGTATCATGGGAGTGCAACATTAGTGGATCAATTTTATTGAACATTCGGTAACTTCATTTATCAAAAACAAAATGGCTTTAATGGATTGGGATAGTAATGGATTATTACTATCGCAATTCTTCACATACCCAGTTCTACAACAGGTTCCATCACTCACATTTACATCATTTGAAGTACATTCTATCAGAATTTACACTCCTTTTTCTCTGCGTGTTGCAGCTATCTATCGCCCACCTGGGCAACCCAAACAATTTCTAGATGATTTTTCTGCCTGGCTCCCTCACTTCTTATCCTCTGACATCTCCACTATTATCATGAGAGATTTCAATATTGCTATTGATAGTCCAAAATCTGCTGCTCATGCCTCCAATCTACTCTCTCTAACCTCCTCTCTTGGCCTCTCACAATGGACTGACTCCTCTACTCATCAGGAAGGCCACTGCCTTGATCTAGTATTCACCAGTTTATGCTCAGTGTCTGAATTCAGTAACACGCCTTTCCCACTCTCAGATCACAACCTTATCACCTGCATGCTCTCCTCTACTATTTCAAACTCTGTCGCTGACATCCTCCAATCCTCCTCAAACCTGCAGAAATATTATTGCAATTAATCTTAAAGAACTTTCCACCTCACTACAACAATTGCTTTCACCTATTTCTGCATTCACTTCTGCTGAGATGGCTGTATCACACCTGAACCAGACTCTAGAGATAGCCCTTGACTAAGTGGCTCCAGCCACCAATCACATTCCACGTAGGCCTAGATGTCAACCGTGGCACTCTAAAGTTACAAGACACCTACAAAAACTGTCACGTAAAGTTGAACGCCAGTGGCGTAAATCTCGTATTCCAAGTGACTTCCTCACATTTAAGACTGCCTACTACTCTTATCGTAATGCTCTGGACACTGCCAAACAAACATATTTCCAAACTCTCATCTCTGCTCAAGACTCTAACCCCAAACAACTTTTTAATACACTTAAATCACTTCTTAACCCTCCTTCACCCAACTCACCAGCCACTATCAAGGCGCAAGATATTGCTTCCTACTTCAAGGACAAGATCCAAGATGAAATGGTATGATCTTCCTCAACCAGTGACCTACTCAATTCCCTACCTGAACCCTCTGGCACTTTCTCTTCATTTGATCCCACAAATGAAGATGAAGTATCAACACTCTTCTCATCCTGCTACATCTCCTCTTGATCCTATACCCTCACAAATAAGTAAAGCTCTGTCTCCTGTGCTCATCCCAACCTTAACTAACATCTGTAATCTCTCTCTCTACTGGTATCTTTCCTTTACTGTTCAAGCATGCAGTGATTACTCCCATTCTGAAAAAACAAAATTCTGACCCAAGCTCTCTCTCAAACTACCGTCCCATCTCTCAGCTCCCATGTCTCTCCAAGCTAATTGAGAAATTTGCCTACACTCGCCTCACACAGATTTTTAACTCATACAATTTATTGGACCCACATCAATCAGGCTTTTGCTCCCAACACTCCACAGAGACAGCACTGACTAAAGTAGTGAATGATCTGGTCACTGTGAAGTCTAAAGGCCATTACTCACTACTTATTCTTCTAGATCTCTCTGCTGCTTTTGACACTGTTGACCACTCTCTACTCATACAAACACTGCAATCCCTAAGTCTTCAGGACACGGCCCTCTCTTGGTTCCTATCCTACCTATCTAATCGCTCTTTCAGTGTCCGTTTCTCTGAATCCACCTCCTCTTCGCTACCTCTTTCAGTTGGAGTACCGAAGGGTTCAGTCCTAGTTCCTCTGCTTTTCTCAATCTATACCTCATCTCTTGGGAAACTAATCAGTTCTTTTGGATTTCAGTATCACCTGTATGCAGATGATACTCAAATCTACCTATCCTCCCCTGATTTGTCTCTATCTGTATTGGGTCGGGTCGCTGAATGCCTCTCTGACATTTCATCTTGGATGTCATCTCGCCACCTCAAACTTAATATTTCCAAAACAGAGTTAATTATATTTCTACCTGCCAATAGCAGTTACCAACCTGATATTTCTATCACTGTTGAGAACTCTACAAACCACCCTACACCACAAGCTCGCTGCCTAGTTGTCATACTTGACTCAGAACTGTCCTTTGCTCCACACATTCAATCTGTCTCAAAATCATGTTACATGCATCTAAGAAACATATCCAAAATACAATCATACCTTACACAAGACACTGCTAAACCCCTAATCCATGCTCTCATTATCTCCCACATTGATTATTGCAATAGTCGTCTTCTTACTGGTCTTATTAAGAAGAGACTCTCACCTTTACAATCCATTCTGGATGCAGCTGCAAGGCTAATATTCCTCGCTAGACATTCGTCATCTGCAGACCCACTATGTCATTCCCTCTATTGGCTACCTGTATTCTACCTTATTCAATATAAAATACTGTTCCTTACACACAACGCTATTAACCATACTACACCAACATACATCTCTTCGCTTATCTCAAAATATCTCCCAACCCGACCCCTTCGCTCACAAGATCTATGTCTCTCATCCACACTCATTACTTGCTTCTATGCACGATTACCTTTCTTTGGGCTGCACCCACTCTGTGGAATGCCCTACCACGTACAATAAGACTCTCCTCTAGTCTTCAAACCTTCAAGTGTTCCCTGAAAACCCACCTATTCAAACAAGCCTATCAAATTCCAGAACTGCTCACTATTACCTTTATAGTTTTCCTATCCAATTATATCCCCACAGTACAGTCCACACATCCCCCCACATATTTTCTTTGTTCACTCTTCCTCCCTCCTGACCCTAGTTCATCACTGCTGTGATGTGATATCACGCAGCCCACCAAGAACCTTTACAATCTGGTGGACAATTATGCAATAAATAGCACCTATCCTTGTGTATCAAAGCCTATTTTCCCATAGATTGTAAGCTTGCGAGCAGAGCCCTCCTACCTCTATGATGGTTTGTTTTTACCCAGTTTTGTCATCTAATTGTGTCCAGTTGTAAAGCGCAACGGAATTTGCTGTGCTATATAAGAAACTGTTAATAAATAAATAATAAATAAAATGCCGATGATTCAGAAGAGCACGTGGAGATCGCCGATACCTGTGGAGGGATACAGTGCTATACATTTAGTAATGCGTATCATAGGGACCGCAGAAGGTAGAGTGTGTTCTGCTTTCCCCCAACCCTGCTGAATGCCATTTCCTGGCTGCTAGCAGCACACAAGCACATTCAGTCAGGAGCGGATTGGCCACAGGATTCACCAGGAAGATTCCTGGTAGGAATGTCTGTGTGTGTTTTGTGTGTTGTCATGTGGCCCAACCCCCCACATGACAGGCAGCCCACTGCACTCAGCACACTTCATTGTCTCCATTCATTCTGTTATTCCATCTCTGCAGTACAGCAACTCTGCTATCCTGTGATGCTGCCATGGCTACACAGTATGTTATACCTCATATGCTGCCCATGTCGGGCCACTTTTACAAAATTTTACAGGGCCACTTTTATTTCCCAATCTTCCCCAGGTCTCAGACACAACTGCAGCAAAAGACGCAAGGAAGGCCGCAATTGCGCACAATCAGGCCCTATGAGGAGGGATCACGCCCCCCTCAACAGATCCCACCCCCTCATCAGACCACACACCCCCCATTAGGGCTGCTTCCATAAATTTCCCAGGCTGGTTTTCCATCCCAATCCGCCCCTGCATTCAGTGGTAGCGGTTGTTCTATTCTTACTTAAACTGATGGTTTAGCAAGAATGCTTGCTGAACAAAAGTGTCTAAAAAGAGCTAAATATACAGTAAGAGATAGGGAGATATGAGCAACTCAAATCTTCAGTTCAGGAAAGAGATAAAGTTTACAACTGCTGCACCTTTGTGAAGTTTCTTATTCCTCTTCAGAAGTACAGTGATCAAGTCCGCTCCATATACAGCCGCTAATGTAGAGTTTTAATAATAATAATTTTATTTATATTGCGCTCTTTCTCCAATAGGACTTAAGGCACTTAGATATAATGAACATAATACAATACAGAAACAATGAAATACAGAAAAGCATTTAATAAAATACAGAGAACATAGAGCTCCTAAAGGGACATTCCGGAAATGCTTGAGTAAACAGGAGAGTCTTGAGTCAATTTTTGAAAGATTCTAGAGTGGAGGCTTCTTGAACTGTGCGGTGCACTGAGATCCATAGAGTCTGAGGCAAAACGTTGAAAGTTCGATCCTCAGATGAATTCAGGAAGATTTTAGATACTGCTAAAAGTCCTTCATCTACAGATCGCAATAATCAAGTGGGGTAGTATGGAATCAGGAGCTGCTTCAGGTGCCTTGGACCCTGGTCATGTAGGGCTTTGAAAGCCAGTAAGCCAATCTTGAAGATAATTCGCCATTTTTCATTTTAGCAAATCTGCGCAAGGCCAGAAGTGAATTTACGGATTCTTGCGCATTCTGAAATGGACGGATGAGCTCTGTCTCATGGGAGTCTTGTGGGCAAGTAGCTAGAGTTCCAAGATGTTAAATTTTGCAACATCACCAAATATAATATGCTACTGATAACATCTAAAACATAATTTTCTCATTGTCTGTGTCATATGAGCACTAGATTTTCATTGTAACACTTAAAATGATTTTAAACCTGTTTATGATAGTTCCCATTACTCATATAGTCACAAAACAAAAACTCTGTAATTTGCCAAAACGTTAAGTTTTATTCCTGCAATTTCCACGTATAGCTATGAATATACAGCATACAATATGACGTCATTGAGATGAAAGGTTTCTCCAGAACTGTACTTACCTTGAACACATTTTTTGGATCTGTAACAATTTAATTGATAGTTTTCCCCAGCCCTTTATACTACTGTTCACATTCCTTTTCTAATCACAATCAGATTTTAGGCAAAGAATAAAACCAATGACCTAAAATTTCTATTCATGTTTATTATAACTTATACAGAAACATATGTTACAGGATGAAAAACGCAGCAAGATACTGTATATCCTTCTATGGTGGTATTGTGTGTAAAACATGTATGCATCCAAATAAAGAGAGAGGGTCTGTAGTGGAAAATCACAGTAATACTACGCTGTGCCCGGGCCCGGCGCTAGCCACTCAGCAAAGGGATGCAGTACAGCGAGGCGCCAGGCTGGAGAGTTGCTCTTCCTGCTCTACATCCCCCTGCTGAGCTGCTGTCCCTGCTGCTGCCGCCGGCTGCTGCGCCTGTCACACTCTGACAGGCAGCGGCGTTGGCAGCACAAAGCCTCCTCTCCCCTCCCCTGTTACAGTGCAGCAGAGTGCGGATCTCAAAGGGGGCAGAGCTACACAGGAATAAGGGGGGAGAGCTACACGGGACCAGGCTGCAGCAGGTGTAAGCGTCACTACTACAGGGGGCGTTACGTGTGTAAGCGTCACCCCTACAGGGGGCATTATGTGTGTCAGTACTGCAGGGGGCATTACGTGTGTTAGCGTCACTGCTACAGGGGGCGTTATGTGCGCTGTCCCTTTGTAAATTATGGTAGGGGGCAAATTTATAGTTTGCAGGGGGCGCCGAACACCCTAGCTCCGGCCCTGGCTGTGCCATTTAATTTCAGGCTTCGTATATGAACTTTTTTAGATTAGATCATATATGAACTTTTTTAGACTTTTTTAGTCCAATAGATGTGAAGTACTTGTTTTCTCACATCTGATCAATGATTAGAACAGAAGTTTTGGGTGGAAATTAGTATGTTCTGTTTGTTTGTTTGTTTGTTTGTTTGTTTGTTCCCTCTCCCCTGCATGTAACACTAATCAGAGCATATGGGTAATATTCAATTTTTATTTAGCAGGGAAAGCATAATGAAAGCTCTCCGTTAATTGCACTACTTTTCTGTAGAGTAGCTGGTGACTGTGCTTCACTGAGCTTCTATTAATTCATTTATTTGTATGGAGCCACAAAACTCCACAGCAACAGAATGACATATTATAAGTAATGCTAATATATGTAAAAACAGAACAAATGCATAAGAGTTGAACAAAGGAGGTACAGAGAGAGACCGAGGTTAGAGAGGGCCTCGCTCGTGAGAAGAGTGTACATGGAAGGGGCCATGTTAAGACAGTAGGAGCTGGTGAGAATCAGTGTGTAGATAGGACAGGAGCTGATAGAACACCCACAGGGAACATATCAGGTGGGAGTAGTATAGTGATGAGTTGGGCTTTAGGAGAGGGCTGGAAAGCGGAGAATTAGGTATTATGTAACTGGAAGTTTCTTAAGTGTGGTAAGCAGAATAGGAGAATTTGTGGGGGCAGGCGTATGAGAGTTGGCTATCGGATTGGAGGTGAGGTACAGATCAGAGTATGATTTAAGAGGGCGAGTGAGAAAGTATGTAATGATGAAGTCAGACATTGGAAAGGGAGCATTTTGTTACAGGTAAATGTGAACAGCTTGAATTTGATTCTTAACTTAATTGGGAAGCAATGTTGACACTTGCAGAAGAGGAAAATCCGCTTTGTTGTGGCATATAGAATGGATTGTACAGGCAAAATATGAGTCGTGTAAAGCCAGATAGCAGGAGGTTGCTGTAGTCAAGGTAGGAGATAATGAGACCATGCCTAAGGCTTTTGATAACATTCAGGATGAGTGAAGGGCATGACCTTATAATATTTTTGACGAAGACACTAGGAAGAAGGACGTTGATGATCTCCATTTTGGAAATGTTTGAGCTTTGGGCAGCATTGGGACATTCATTAGGAGATGACAGTAAGGCAGTTGGACACATGAGTTGTTAGGCGAGGAAGTAGATTTGGATGACTTGAGATGGAAGTATAGTAGTGGTTACCTAGAATAGAAAAAAAAAGATGATCAGAGAGCTGAGAAAAGATGGAGCAGGGGTAAGGGTGAACTGAAAGTAGAGAGACTGGAGGAGTGTTTAGAGAGGTAGGAAATTAACCAGGAGAGCACGAAAGTCATTACTTATTCGGCAGGGTCCACAGGTTATCCACAGGATTACATTGAGATATGAAGAAGCGACAGCGGATTTGCACCAATTGGTCAAAGCTTTTCGACCTCCCAGCATGCAGCGAGCCCGTCCACATATCCCCGCCTCTTGGCTCAGGCAAATCAGTTTTTTGTTTGGCCATGGACAGAGGGCTGCTGGTTTCTAGCAGCCCTAAGCTTTCTTATTTTATTTTTATAGTCTTACTATTTTTTCTTGAGTGATCTTTCTAAAAACCATCTTATACGTACCTTAGAAAGAGTCTCTCCAACAGATCTCCGCAGGGTTGCGACAACGCTTCCCCACGAGTACAGTGCTGTTTCGGCGGTCGTCTGTGTCGGATATACTAGCAGGTCCAGCAGACGTTACCAGGCTGTGGCCGGAGCTTGGGGAGAAGGTAAGGCATCGGTACCACTCAGAAGGGGAATGCGGACACAGCCGCACTGTTTTGGGAAGAGACTACCAAACAGTTGCTGACGTGGTTGCCACCTCGGGTGCACCAGCGCTAGGCCTTAGGGATCAGAGGCTCCAGGAATAGTATGAGGCCGTGATCCCTAGGGTTGATGTCAGCAGTGGGGAGTCAGACACTCTCCTGGTCGCCCCTCCCCCCAGTTCATGACCAGTTTCCTCCGAGTCTCCCGCCATGAACTGTTTCCCGCTTCCGTCTCAGACGCTGTACACAAAGGGGACGAGTCGCAGCATAGGCAGCTGTGTGACGGATGTGTCTGTGTTTACTGAGCGTCTGTATTCACTATAGGTTCATGGAGCGGCAGTGTACACTAGTACTTTCCCTTCCTCTCGAACCCGGTTCATCATTGCTGTATGACCATATACAGCCCACCAAGAACCTTTGCAATCTCGCGAACAACTATTCAATAGATTAGCACCTTTCCTTGTGTGTACATGCCTATTTCCCTATAGATTGTAAGCTTGTGAGCAAGGCCTTCCTACCTCTATGACTGTTTGTTATCACCCAGTTTGTTATACCATTGTTATTTCCAATTGCAAAGTGCAACGAAATTTGCTGCGCTATATAAGAAACTGTTAATAAATAAATAAATAATAATAGTAGCGTCTGGATCCACTCAGCGTTCACAAACGTATTGATCAGTCCTGGAAGCGAGGTGAGTCTTCCTGTATCCCACTCTATTGAGTACGGGTATTACAGCACTAAGTCCCTATCTACCTTTTTGAGTACGAATAGTTAGATAAGTGCCTATTGCATGTGAGTCTGTATACTATTACTGTTGTTTCTTTTGCTATGCATCTGAATACGGTAGATCTGTTAAACATGATTCAGTAATATGTTCTCCTACATACTTGAAATGTAGTTGTAGTTGATGATGTGCTCATATCGCTTATTATACTAATGTATAAACATGTGACTGACTGCTAGTGTGATTACTGACTTTACTATAATTCTGTCAGGATTTTTTCTATTCCGAGCCTCAAAGCTGGTGCATTTGTAGGGTCGGATTGTAGGTCACTTTAAAAAGCTTAAAGTGAGTACAGTCACAAATTGTGTAGTACACTGTGGAAGTGTTGATTATTTATTATGTCTAAGAGCGGCAAGGGTGAGGAAGATAGACTCACAGCAACACCAACACTCATATGCTTGTCTTGCAAAGCTGTGTTAACCTCTCAGGATCTGGTTCGGGATGGTTTGTGTGCAAATTGTTTTAGCTTTCACCAGGGTCTCTTGAAAAATACAAGGCAGGTTCAGGTGCAGGTTGATCCACCTTGGGCTATGTTTGCACAGACATTATCCAGTATAGCTGAACGGATAATTCTTCCAGCTCTTTTACCAGGGATAGGTTACACGATTAACCCTTACAGCCTCTCAAAAGAAACGGGCTGTGGTAAGTAAATCTTCATCCTCACAGGCTACACATGTTTCAGATGAGGATTCATCGGAGGATGAAAGCTCAATAAATTCTACTTCGGCATATGAAGAGGAGGAGGAAGGTCTCAGCTCAGTGGATATAGCTGAGTTAATTAAAGCAATGAAAGCCATTCTATCCTTAGAGGATTCAGCAGAGCCTGTGTTAAAAACCAAGACACCTGTGTTTAAATGTCCCATAACAGTTAAGACTAAGTTTCCAGGGTCAGATCAGCTGACGGAAATAATGGAAGAGGCTTGTGCTACACCCAATAAGAAGTTTAGAATTCCTAAGAAATGGAATTCCAATTATCCTCTTCCAGCTGGGGATTGTTTAAAAGGGGAGGTGGCTCCTAAAGTAGATTCCCCTAGTGACTCGATTACTGCAAAAATCTACATTACCTTTGCCTTCAACATCATTAAATGATGTCACGGACAGGAGAGTGGATGATTAGAAAAAAACAAAACATTTTTTTCCTGTCTGGGGCAGTCATAAGGCCAGCCATGGTTTCAGCTTGGATGGCAAAGGCAGTGGCTACCTGGGCTGATGCATTGGAGGGGGATTTTTCAATAGCATCTAGAGAGCAAAAATCCCATATAGCACATATAAAACAGGCTGTAGTGTTCTTGGAAGAAGCAGCTTTGGATATGGGTACTATTGCCTCCACAACAATCGCTGCTTGCAGAGCAGTTTGGCTGCGTATGTGGAAAGCTGATTCAGAATCTAAGAACGTTTTGGAAACTTTGCCTGTTTCTGGAGATCTTTTTGGTAAAGAATTTACAGATATTTTGGAGTCAGAAGCAGACTCCAAGAAGGTAAAGTTTCCTTCCACATACAATTTCAAACCTAAAGTTCCGGCTTTTTGGCCCTTTCGGTCTCAAAGAAAAGCTAAAGGAAAAAGTGATGGCAGGCAGTCCCAATACAACAAGTCTGGTAGCCCAATGCTTTTCAGTCTTACCAGAGGACCGATTGGTAAAACAGATAATAAGCCATCAACCTGATGGTGCGGGCCTCCACTTGGGGGATCCCAGGGTGGGGGGCCGACTTCTTCAGTTTGCACAGATCTGGCAGCAGTCTACAACAGATGCCTGGGTGCAGGAAGCGATATCTCTAGGTTAATCATAGACCCAGATTGGGGTAATGGAGGTGTGAGGTGTGGTGCCTCTGGACTGGCTGAGCTGGATGGCTTAAGTGTGGCATACCTTTACATTCTATTAACACTTTTCACACACTAATTTCTTTTACACTATTTCTCCATTTTAATTACATTTCATTTTTGTATCACCTTCTTCATAGCTTCGGCTTCCTAACATTAATTTATTAACACAATAGTTTTTTCACTGGTATGCTACCATGGGCTTTCTGGCTTATGCTGGTGTTTTGGGGTGCCACACCCTGCACCTAGATATAGCGCTCAGGACCCCAAATATACAGAGATGCCTTGATGCGGCTTTGGGGCTTAACCATACATTTGTGCAAATATATGTAACGAAGATCTCTGAATTCTATTATTATGTGGGATTTACATCTAGTTACTGTTATCATTCAGTGTGCTGGAGGAAACAAAATGCCTATTTTCTTGCTTAGAAATACCCCTCCCTTTCAAGCACCTGAATGATATCACCAAGCTATATCTCTAGGTTATGCTTTTGCCTTCAAGAAGCACCCTTCTCTAAGGTTTTTTTGTACCAGCCCATCTCGGGTAGAGACGAAGGCCAGGGCTTTGCAAGAGGCTGTTCAGAAATTGCTTCAGTCACGAGTAGTCATTCCAGTTCCTCCTTCGCAACGAGGACAGGGTTTTTACTCCAACCTGTTTCTAGTTCAGAAACCAAATGGGTCATTTCGGCCAATTCTCAATCTCAAAGTGCTGAACAAGTACATCTGGGTACCTCGGTTTCATATGGAGACTTTACATTCCATCATTTTGGCCATGGAGCCAGGGGATTATATGGTATCCCTGGATATACAGGATGCTTACCTACATGTTCCTGTAGCACTGTCCCATCAGTGCTATCTCAGGTTCGCTATCCTCCAACAGCATTTTCAGTTCCAGGCCCTACCTTTTGGATTAGCCCCAAGCCACAGAGTATTTACCAAGATTATGGTGGTAATGGCAGCTTATCTCCGCCAGGGGGTGTGGTCTTTTATAAGAGCAAAAAGACAAAGGCAGCTATATATCTTTTCCAGGGCACACCTATGAAAAAATTATAATATGATGAGATATGAATGTATGAATATATTAATACTTAACTTTTATGAGATATACTTAAAAGGAGAGGGAGAAGGCAAATATAGATAAATTATTATTCAAAGCATAATTGCTGCAATTTCTGGCGATATGAATTAGGTGAGCGAAATTATGTTTATTCCCTTAATGGCCTAGAAATTTCCTTAATTGAGAGAATTTTTTTGGGAATAAGGTAACTCCATTAGGTTCAGTTGTGGCCTGTCAGACTATCATAATTAAATGAGAGTAGAGATTGGATACCTGGATCTGCACAGAAAACTGAAAGGACACAATTGGCTGGAGAGTAAAATACCTACGGTACCTAGTATTCCCTGGTGGTCTCCCAACCGGGTACTGACCAGGCCCTGCAGTGTATGGCTTCCAAGATCAGACGAGATTGGGCATACTCAGTGTGGTTTGACCGTAGGTGGGTGAATCTCCAGTCTGTGCGGTCAATTCCAGTGTGCGGGTACTCATACAAATCACTTAAATTAAACACCTCATAAATGCCTGAATTGTTGTTGGTATAAGAACAGAGCATTGAGCCCCATTTGTGCTGATTGCTATAATACTGAGAACAAGGGAAATCAGGCAATGATGTAAAGTAAATAGATATGATAGTCTAACAGGGATTGATCCCCAATACTAGATACATAAAATTCAGTGCAATGAGGAACACACAAAAGATATGATAGTCTAACAGGGATTAATCCCCAATACTGGATATGAATGATTCAGTGCGGTGAAAAAGCACACAATATTCTAACAGGGATTAATCCCCAATATTGGATACAAATGATTCAGTGCGGTGAAAAAGCACACAGTATTCTAATAGATATTTGTTCACATTTGGGATTTTTATCCAGATAGAGCAGTTCTCGGAACTAGACCTGGGTATCTTTACAAGGTGGTGTCTAAATTCCACCTTAACAAAGAAATTGTAATCCCGGTTTACCAGGTACCAGATCTTTCTGCGGGAGATGCATCACTGGACGCGGTCCGTGCCTTAAGGATCTACGTGGATCATACCAGTGCCATCAGAAAGACAGATTCTCTCTTCATTCTCTACGGATTTCACAAGAGAGGATGGCCTGCTGATAAGCAGACACTGGTGAGGTGGCTTCGGATGACGATTTCAGAAGCATATTCTCAAGCTGATCTCCCTGTTCCGGTTAATGTCTCTGCTCACTCTACTCGTAAGGTAGATCCATCATGGGCAGCACAACGTGGTGCTTCAGCAGAACAAATATGTAAGGCATCCACATGGTCTTCCATTAACACAGTCATTAGACATTATGCCGTTGATACCTTTGCCTCTCAGGACGCTGAATTCGGACAAAGGATTCTTCTGTTCAATCAGGAGCGTCCCCACCACTAAAATGCTTTGGAACATCCCAATGTTATCCTGTGGATAACCTTTGGACCCTGCCGGAGAAATATACGTTATGGTAAGAACTTACAGTTCATAACGGTATTTCTCTTAAGTCTGCAGGTTCCACAGGGATCCCACTCTGACGCACCTAATTTGAGGATCCTTTTACTCACTAACCTCTTCCTTCTGGTATGGAAAGGGTGTGAATGTGTGTTCTTCTCGCCTGATTAGGGCTATCTATGATGCTCCTGCCTTGAGCTTTGGAATACAACTGATTTGACTGAGCCAAGAGGCGGGGGATATATTGATGGGCCCGTTGCATGCTGGGAGGCCGAAAAGCTTTGACCAATTGGTGCAAATCCGCTGTCGCTTCATCATATTCCAATATTATCTTGTGGAACCTGTGGACTTAGGAGAAATACCATTACCAACGGTAAGTTCTTACCATAATGTATAGTTTTCATTCTTTCGCAGTTCTTACTGTAACCGCGATTGACTCCTATTGAACTAGTTTGTGCTAAAGCTAACCGGAGTAATAATGTCACACCCAGTTTCTCTACTGGGTGTAGATCTATTAAACCTCGGAGAGAGATAAAGTGCTAAGCAATCTCTCTCCCAGATTTGATACGTCTTCCCCCTTGTCAGGAAATGACCTACATTTCTACTCAAAAGTCAAGCTTAGGACCAAGTAGTACTCTAGAGGACCATGGGGGCTAATTCAGACCTGATCGTTCCGATCTGAACTGCGCATGTGCCGGCGCCGCAGTGCGCCGGCGCATTCCAGACAGCCGACGGCTGTCGTAGCCCAGCGATCGCATGTGCCTGATTGACAGGCAGAGGTGGGAGAGGGCGGGCCGGTGGTGTTTAGCCGCCGTTTAGGGGGGCGCGGGCCGGGCAACGTAGGCGTGCCCGGACCGCTGGGGGGGCAGACCATGGCAGCTGCGTGACATCACACGCAGCCGCTGCGACCCGTGGTAGTAGGGAGCTACTCCGGAAGTACAAAAGCCATCGCCGCTGTGCGATGCTTTTTTACTTCTGCGGGAAGGGAGGGCTTGACATGCGGGGTGGACTAGCCCTGTGCTGGGCGTCCCTCCGCATGTCAGGGAAGCTGATCGTAGATGTGCTAAATTTAGCACATCTACGATCAGGTCTGAATCACCCCCCATGTTCTTTGTGTTGTTCAATTATCAACCAGCTGCACTAATTTTACTGATCCATTGGGTTTTCATAGAGGTAATCCCTTACTTTGAGTTACTTTAGAATTTCCGATCTCAATTACTTGGGGCTTACAAGCTGAAGTATCTTTACATTTAACACTTAATGACTTCCCGAGTGTCTTCACTCAGCAAGTCGTTAAATTCTAACAAATTAAATTAGCAGAATTTGCATGCTAGAGTTTCAGAAACCTTCAACGCTCCGAATAATATTTCTGCAAGTGCATCAGGATCAACAAAATGCTATGATAACATACGCATTCCTGTTGAATTGTTATCCTCAAGTGACCTGAGATTTCCTTGGTATTTCTACACATATGGTACATAAAAAGAAATGAATTTCATAAACCCCAGAAATACTTGAACACATTTTTATAAGCAAGCAAAAAATATTCCATGCTGCATTGTCTTATGTATAAAGTTCTGGAATTTCATAATTGTATAGTGTCATCTGAAAAGTTCTTTGTAATTATACTGATATTTACTGGTCTCAGTAGTATTTTATTACTGGCAATAACATATAGACTGATCGTTCAGAGGGTAGATTTTATTGTGAGATACAGATGATATTAGTGACTTTTTGGGCATCCTGGCCAGATTATATGCAGGCTAAGTGTCTGTATTTATGTTTGTGAGCGAATATATATATATATATATATATATATATATAAACACACTTACATACAAATAATGTGTGTGTATACATGTACTGTATATATATGTATATATATGATATATATGTGGGTGAGCACCTGGGATCCAGTGATCATCAAGCAGTATGGTTTAGTATAAAGACAGGATCCAACTCCTGTCACACAAAAACAAAGGTGTTGGATTTTAGAAATGCTGACTTTGCAAAAATGGGGAGATGTTTAAGTGATTCATTGGCAGACTGGAGGAACTTGGAAGGAGTGCAGGAGAGGTGGAAAAAACTGAAAAGTGCAATACTAAGTGCAACAGACCTTTGTATCAAAATGGTTAGGAAAAGCATCAGGAAAAGGAAGCCAGTGTGGTTCACAAAAGAAGTATCAACTAGTCTGAAAGCAAAAAAGATGGCTTTTAGGAAATACAAACAGACTCAAAATAATAACGACAAAGAGGTGTATCTAAACAGACGGAAGGATGCTAAGAAAGTGATCAGATGTGCAAAGGCAGAAGCTGAGGAGAAAATAGCCCAGTCAGTAGATAAAGGGGGCAAAACTTTTTTTAAATATATAAGTGAAAGGAGAAAATCAAATGGAGGAATAATAAGACTTAAGACAGAGAGTGAGCATTTGGTGTAGGGAGACAAGGCAGTAGCAGATCACCTAAATAATTATTTTTGCTCAGTATTTACTACAGAAGAAGGGATGGGGCCACAGTTAAGTTGCAAGGACATTCATAAAATAAGGTAGATGAAAATACATTTACAGAGGAGAAGGTCCTAACAGAACTTTCAAAACTAAAAGTGGATAAATCAATGGGACCAGATGGGATACACCCAAGGATACTCAAAGAGCTAAAAGATGTGCTGGTTACACCTTTGACTGAATTATTTAACCAGTCACTAAATACAGGTGCTATTCCAGAGGACTGGAAAAGAGCAAATGTAGTTCCACTGCACAAAAGTGGAAGCAAGGAAGAAGCAAGTAACTACAGACCAGTAAGCCTTACATCAGTTGTAGGGAAAGTAATGGAAAAAACTATTAAAAGAAAGAGTAGTGGAATATCTTAAATCAAACAACTTACAGGATCCAAAACAGCATGGATTTACTGGTGGGAGATCATGCCAAACAAATCTTATTGACTTTTTTGACTCTGTGACGAAAATAATAGATCAAGGGGGAGCTGTAGATGTAGCATATCTAGACTTTATTAAGGCATTTGACACTGTCCCACATCGCAGACTGCTAAATAAACGTGAAAGCCTGGGGGTGGATTATAAATCAGTTAAATGGTTAAGAACCTGGTTGCCGGATAGGAAACAGACAGTCGTAGTTAATGGAGTGCAATCTATGGAGGGAAATGTTACCAGTGGAGTACCCCAGGGATCTGTACTTGGTCCAGTTCTCTTTAATATCTTTGTTGGTGACATTGCAGATGGTATTGAAGGGAAGATATGCCTTTTTGCAGATGATACAAAGATATGCAACAGGGTAGACACACCGGGAGGGGTAAAACAAATGATTAATGACCTAGGTAGGCTTGAGAAATGGTCAGGAACGTGGCAACTACAGTTTAATGCTAAAAAATGCAAAATCATGCACTTGGGTCTCAAAAACCCGAAGGCTAAATATAGTATCAAGGGTACTATAATGGAAACTACTGAGGAGGAAAGAGATTTAGGAGTCACTATTTCAAGTGACTTGAAGGCAGGAAAGCAATGCAACAAAGCAATGAGAAAGGCAAGTCAGATGCTTGGTTGCATAGGGAGAGGAATCAGTAGCAGGAAAAAAGTGATAATGCCACTGTATAGGTCAGTCATTGGTACGGCCCCATCTGGAATACTGTGTCCAGTTCTGGAGACCCTATCTCCAGAAGGATATAAATACATTAGAGAGTGTACAAAGAAGGGCAACTAAAATGGTGCATGGCCTACATCACAAAACTTACCCGGAAAGGCTAAAAGATCTTAACATGTATAGTTTGGAGGAGAGAAGGGAAAGGGGGGACATGATAGAAACTTTCAAATATATCAAGGGTCTTAACAAAGTTCAGGAGGGAAACATTCTTCAAAGGAAAAGAAGTATTAGAACTCGAGGGCATACATTGAGACTGGAGGGGGGGAGGTTCAGGGGAAATTTAAGGAAAAATTACTTCACAGAAAGGGTAGTGGATAAGTGGAATAGCCTCCCATCAGAGATGGTAGAGGCTAAGACTGTAGGGCAATTTAAACATGCTTGGGACAGGCATATGAATATCCTTACAAAGAATTAAGGTTAAAAAAGGGTTGAGATTGCCTAAAGGATAAAATAAAAAAGGGGCAGACTAGATGGGCCAAGTGGTTCTTATCTGCCGTCAAATTCTATGTTTCTATGTATGCTATGATGTACCTGGCAGTTGACAACTTGGCAATATTAAGTGTGATCACATGGTGTATGTATGTATATATATATATATATATATATATATATAAATACACACGCACACACACACTGTATATCTAATACATTTAACTGTATTCGGACTGACTCTGGCTTGTCCTGCTAAGATGATGTGAACCTGTATCCGATCCATATGACTGAACCTGCAAGTCTCGAGAGTGTCGCAGCATTGCTTAAGTATTCACCTCCCTTGGCTTTTTACCTATTTTGTTACATTACAACCTGTAATTTAATTTTTTTTAATCTGAAATTTATGTGATGGATCTGCACAAAATAGTCTACGTTGGTGAAGTGAAATGAGAAAAATGTATATAGAATAATGATTTTTATAAATAAAAATATGAAAATTGGCATGTGCATATGTATTCACCCCCTTTGCTATAAATCCCCTCAAAAGGTCTGGTGCAACCAATTACCTTCAGAAGTCACATAATTAGTGAAATTAAGTCCACCTGTGTGCAATCTAAGTGTCACGTGATCTGTCAGTGTAAACGCACCTTTTCTAAAAGGCCCCAAAGGTTACAACACTACTAAGCAAGATGCATCACATCATGAAGACCAAGGAGCTCTCCAAACAAGTCAGGGACAAAGTTGTTGAGAAGTACAAGTCAGAGTTGGGTTTTAAAAAAAATATCCAAATCTTTGTTGATCCCCCCCGGAGCATTGTCAAATGCATCATCTTCAAATGGAAAGAACAGGGTACCAGAACAAACCTGCCAAGAGAGGGCCGGCCATCAAAACTCACAGAAGGCAAGGAGGGCATTAATCAAAGAGGCAGCACAGAGACCAAAGGTAACCCTGAAGGAGTTCCACAGCAGAGATTGGTGTATCAGTGCATGTGACCACAATAAGCCGTACACTCCATAGAGCTGGGCTTTATGGAAGAGTGGCCAGAGAAAAGCCATTACTTAGTGTTAAAAATAAGAAGGCACATTTTGAGTTTGCTAAAAGGCATGTGGATGACTCCCCAAATGTATGGAGGAAGGTGCTCTGGTCAGATGAGACTAAAATGTAACTTTTCGGCCACCAAGGAAAACGCTATATCTGGTGCAAACCCAACACATCTCATCACCCCAAGAACACCACAGTGAAACATGGTGGTGGCAGCATCATGCTGTGGGGATGTTTTTCAGCAGCAGGGACTGGGAAACTGTTTTGAGTCAAGGGAAAGATGTATGGTGCTAAATACAGGGATATTCTTGCGCAAAACCTGTTTCAGTCTGCCTGTGATTTGAGACTGGGACGGAGGTTCACCTTCCAGCAGGACAATGACCCGAAGCATACTGTTAAAGCAATACTCGAGTGGTTTAAGGGGAAACCTTTGGAGTGGCCTAGTCAAAGCCCAGAACTCAATCCAATTGAGAATCTGTGGTCAGACTTGGAGATTGCTGTTCACAAGCGGAAACCATCCAACATAAACGAGCTGGAGCAGTTTTGCCTTCAGGAATGGGCATAAATCCCAGTGGCAAGATTTGCCAAGCTCATAGAGACTTAGCCAAAGCGACTTGCAGCTGTAATTGCCGCAAAAGGTGGCTCTACAAAGTACTGACTTTGCACGCTGAAGTTTTCTGTTATTTTGTCCTATTTGTTGTTTGCTTCACAATAAAAAAAAGAAGAAAAAAATCTTCAAAGTTGTAGGCAAGTTCTGTGAATGAAATGATGCAAACCTTCAAATAATCCATTTAAATTCCAGGTTGTGAGGCAACAAAACATGAACAATGCATTGGGGGGGGGGGGGGGGGTGAATACTTTAGCAAGGCACTGTGTATATATGTATATATACTGTGTGTGTGTGTGTGTGTGTGTGTGTGTGTGTGTGTGTGTGTGTGTGTGTGTGTGTGTGTGTAAAAAATTAAGACAAAAAAATTATAACCGAATGCACCACGTACAAAAAGAACCAACGTTTCGGTCCCACTCCGGTACCTTTGTCAATGTATCTGCAGCGGAACAATCAGTCAGCAGTAGTAGTCAAGATAATAATGCACTAGTAGAGGGACAGGAACATGGCACTGTTGAGAATGAACCCTGCTTTTGTATCATAAGTCTGGTGAGTGCACCCCTTTTTTGACAGTATGCTTTTGGAGCACCTACAGTATGCGTCGTTGGGCAGTCATCCCTAGCAAGATTATATTCCTGGATGTGAGTGTGGACTTACTGGCTATTAAAATACTACACCATCATGACACTTCATAATGTATATAATTTGCAGATTTTCCTCTTTAAAAATCCTTTGCCGGCAAGAGACTAACCTAAACCTGGAAAGAAATAACTGAGCACGCACCTATGCTGTAGTACTGCAAGCCAACATATATGATATATGGGTTGTGCATATTTGAAAGAAAAACCGTTGCATGATGTTATACAAACTTTCCTACGTTGGGTGTATATACTGTATGAGGCTCCTGTGAACATTGTTTGACATGTATGCATTTGTGCATCCCAACTTTTAAGCAGCATATAAGAAACAAGTGTCACACCTGTTACCTCTCCCCATTGGTATAGTTGAGTCACCTGTTCTCAGCATAGGGGATGATTTAATAGCCTACAATAAAGAGCAATGACGTGCTTTAACCCACGACAACCAGATGTTCGCTTTCTTTATTCCCGCTACAAAAATTGCTAAAAGCTGACATCTGGTTGGTTGGTTGGTTGGTTGCTATGAAATACAGCCCCATAGTCTTGTTTTATTGGCTCATCTGGCATTCTGGAAATATCTAGAGTAAGGCATCACCCTGTGTGACTTTTTTTTTATGTTAATGTACAACCAGTAGTAAACTATACAACCATTATCCCGTATTCCATTGGTAATCATTGAGACTTTCGTTTGACTTTAAAATATTTGTAATAAACAGTTATGGGTTGTTTTTTTTATAGATGACACAATGTATATAGTAATAGGTATTCATCGTATGCATAATATAAAATACTGTAATATTGATTATGCGTAAAGTATATTACATAAGGTTTGACTTGCTCCATTTAGTTCTCCGGGGGAGATTTATCAAAGCTTGGAGAGAGACAGAACCAACCATCCAGCTCCTGTCTTTCTTCAAACACAGCCTGTAACATCGCAGTTAGAAGCTGATTGGCTGGTACTTTCTCTCTCTCTCTCTCTCCAAACTTTGATACATCTCCCCCAAATATTTTAGTTGAAGGGCCCATAAGTAACAGATGTATGTGTCCCTTTTTTACTTTTCTTTACAATAAAGTTTTCTCTAACGTCCTAGTGGATGCTGGGGACTCCGTAAGGACCATGGGGAATAGACGGGCTCCGCAGGAGACATGGGCACTTTAAGAAAGAATTTAGATTCTGGTGTGCTCTGGCTCCTCCCTCTATGTCCCTCCTCCAGACCTCAGTTTGAATCTGTGCCCGGACGAGCTGGGTGCTGTTTAGTGAGCTCTCCTGAGCTTGCTATAAGAAAGTATTTTGTTAGGTTTTTTTATTTTCAGGGAGCTCTGCTGGCAACAGACTCCCTGCATCGTGGGACTGAGGGGAGAGAAGCAGCCTTACTCTCTGCAGATAGGTCCTGCTTCTTAGGCTACTGGACACCATTAGCTCCAGAGGGATCGTACACAGGATCTCACCCTCGTCGTCCAATCACGGAGCCGCGCCGCCGTCCCCCTCGCAGAGCCGGAAGACAGAAGCCGGGTGAAAGAAGCAAGAAGACTTCGAAATCGGCGGCAGAAGACTCCAGTCTTCACTGAGGTAGCGCACAGCACTGCAGCTGTGCGCCATTGCTCCCACACTACACCCACATAATCCGGTCACTGTAAGGGTGCAGGGCGCAGGGGGGGGCGCCCTGGGCAGCAATTAGAGACCTCTTTGGAAAAAGTTTGCATATATACAGTTGGGCACTGTATATATGTATGAGCCCCCGCCAAAAATTGTACATGAAAGTGGGACAGAAGCCCGCCGTCGAGGGGGCGGGGCTTCTTCCTCAGCACTCACCAGCGCCATGTTTTTTCTCCACAGCACTGCTGAGAGGAAGCTCCCCAACCTCTCCCCTGCAGTTACACGGTAGAAGAGGGTAAAAAGAGAGGGGGGGGCACATAATTAGGCGCAAAAATCAATATAAACAGCAGCTACTGGGTTAACATTACGTTACTGTGTTATTCCTGGGTTAATAGCGCTGGGGTGTGTGCTGGCATACTCTCTCTGTCTCTCCAAAGGGCCTTATGGGGGAATTGTCTTCAGATGAGCATTCCCGGAGTGTGTGGTGTGTCGGTACGTGTGTGTCGACATGTCTGAGGTAAAAGGCTCCCCTAAGGAGGAGATGGAGCAAATATGTGTGTGAGAGGGTGTCTCCGTCGACAACGCCGACACCTGTTTGGATATGTGTAATTAAGTGCTAAGGTGAATTTATTGCACAAAAGATTAGCGAACAGACAGGAAATCTACCCATGTCTGTCCCTATGTCGCAGAGACCTTCAGAGTCTCTCAGTGATCACTATCCAAAATAATAGACACTGATATCGACACGGAGTCTGACTCCAGTGTCGACTACGATAATGCAAAGTTACAGCCAAAATGGCAGGAAAGTATTCAATATATGATTATTGTAATAAAATATGATTTGCATATCACTGATGACTCATCTGTCTCTGACACAAGGGTACACATGTTTAAGGGGAAGAAAGCTGAGGTAAATTTCCCTCCTCTCATGATGAAAAAGAGCGGGAATCTCCAGACAAGAGACTGCAGTTCCCACAAAGAATTCTCAGGGAGTAACCTTTCCCCACTAGGGCCAGGATACGATGGGAATCTTCCCCTAGGGTGTCACGTTTTCCCAAAAGGTAGCCCTGACGTAACAGCTATTCTCAGGGATCCTGCAGATAGCGTGCACATTCTGGTACCCTACTCAGACCGGCGATTGTGTCGGCATGGTTTTATAGCGCTGTGGCAGCGTGGACAGGTACCTTATCAGCAGAGATTGAGATCCTAGTATGTGTGTGTGTATATATATATATATATATATATATATATGTATATATAGAGATAGATATATATATTAAAGATGCTGTCTTAAGATATATATATATATATATATATATAAAACATGCCCAAAGAGACATGAGTCTACTGGGTCCTAGAGTCAAAGCTATGTCGATTTCTGCTTGACGTGTCCTGTAGAATATGCAATGGACAGATGATGCCGACTTAAGAGGCATATGGAAGGCTGAGGATTGTGTGGAGAAGGGTTCTCGGACCTGGTCTCCACAGCTATAGCTGGTAATTCTGTTATTTTGCCTTATATTCCTGCACAGCCTAGGAAAGCACGACATTATCAAATGCAGCCTTTCGAACAAAGAAACAAGAAAGTCCGAGGTGCAACCTTTCTTGCCAGAGGCGGGGGCAGAGGAAAGAAGCTGCACAACACAGCTAGTTCCCAGGAACAGAAGTCCTCCCCGGCCTCTACAAAATCCACTGCATGTCGCTGGGGCTCCACAGGCGGAGCTAGGCCTGGTGGGGGCACGCCTTCGTAAGTTCAGCCACAAGTGGGTTTACTCCCTGTTAGATCCCTGGGCAATAGATATTGTGTCTCAGGGATACAAGCTGGACTTTGAGGAGATGCCCCCTCACCGACGGCCCTGCCGGCTTCCCCCCACGAGAGGGAAACAGTGTTAACTGCAATTCACAAATTGTATCTTCAACAGGTGGTGGTCAAGTTTCCCCTCCAACAAGGAGGGGGTTATTATTCGACCATGTTGTATTCCCGAAACCAGACGGTTCGGTCAGACCCATATTGAATTTAAAATCCCTGAACATATACCTGAAAAGGTTCAAGTTCAAGATGGAATCGCTAAGAGCGGTCATTGCAAGCCTGAAAGGGGGAGATTTTATGGTGACTCTGGACATAAAGGATGAATACCTTCATGTCCCCATTTATCCACCTCATCAGGCGTACCTCAGAATTGCAGTACGGGATTGTCATTACCAATTTCAGACGTTGCCATTTGGGCTCTCCATGGCCCCGAGAATATTCACCAAGGCAATGGCGGAACTGATGGTGCTCCTGCGGAAGCAAGGTGTCACTATTATCACGTACTTGGATGATCTCATCATAAAAGCGAGATCAAGAGAGCAGTTGCTGAACAGCGTATCACTTTCTCTGGAAGTGTAAAGGCAACACGGCTGGAGTCTATATATTCCAAAGTCGCAGTTGGTTCCTACAGCTCATCTGCCTCTCCTAGGCATGATCCTAGACACAGACCAGAAAAGGGTTTATCTCCCGATAGAAAGAGCTCAGGAGCTCATGACACTGGTCAGGAATCTATTAAAACCAAAACAGGTGTCAGTGCATCTCTGCACTCGACTCCTGGGAAGGATGGTGGCATCATACGAGGCCATTCCGTTCGGCAGGTTCCATGCGAGGACCTTCCAATGGGACTTACTGGACAAGTGGTCCGGATCACATCTTCAGATGCATCGGTTAATCACCCTATCCCCCAGGGCCAGGGTGTCTCTCCTGTGGTGGCTGCAGAGTGCTCACCTTCTCGAAGGTCGCAGATTCGGCATTCAGGACTGGGTCCTGGTGACCGCGGATGCAAGCCTCCGAGGGTGGGGGGCAGGCACACAGGGAAGAAATTTCCAAGGGCTGTGGTCAAGTCAGGAGACTTGCCTTCACATCAACATCCTGGAACTAAGGGCCATATACAACGCCCTACGTCAAGCGGAGTCCCTGCTTCGCGACTAACCGGTTCTGATTCAGTCAGACAACATCACCGCAGTGGCTCATGTAAACCGCCAAGGCGGCACAAGGAGCAGGGTGGCGATGGTAGAAGCCACCAGAATTCTTCGCTGGGCGGTGAATCACGTAGCGCACTGTCAGCAGTGTTCATTCCGGGAGTGGACAACTGGGAAGCAGACTTCCTCAGCAGGCATGACCTCCACCCGGGAGAGTAAGGACTTCATCAAGAAGTCTTCACGCAGATTCCAAGTCGGTGGGAACTGCCACAGGTGGACATGATGGCATCCCGCCTCAACAAAAAGCTGCAGAGATATTGCGCCAGGTCAAGAAACCCTCAGGCGATAGCTGTGGACGCACTGGTGACACCGTGGGTGTTCCAGTCGGTCTATGTATTTCCTCCTCTTCCTCTCATACCCAAGGTGCTGAGAATCATAAGAAAAAGAGGAGTGAGAACAATACTCATTGTTCCGGATTGGCCAAGAAGGACTTGGTATCCAGATCTGCAAGGAATGCTCACAGAGGACCCGTGGCCTCTGCCTCTAAGACAGGACTTGTGCAACAGGGGCCCTGTCTGTTCCAAGACTTACCGCGGCTGCATTTGACGGCATGGCGGTTGAACGCCGGATCCTAGCAGAAAAAGGCATTCCGGATGAGGTCATTCCTACGCTGATAGAGGCTAGGAAGGATGTGACGGCTCAACATTATCACCGTATATGTCGAAAATATGTAGCTTGGTGTGAGGCCAGGAATGCCCCTACGGAGGAATTCCAGCTGGGCCGTTTCCTTCACTTCCTACAGTCGGGAGTGACTTTGGGCCTTAAATTGGGTTCCATTAAGGTTCAGATTTCGGCCTTATCCATTTTCTTTCAGAAAGAACTGGCTTCTCTGCCTGAAGTTCAGACGTTTGTAAAGGGAGTGCTGCATATTCAGCCCCCCTTTTGTGCCTCCAGTGGCATCTTGGGATCTTAACTTGGTGTTGAGTTTCCTGAAATCACACTGGTTTGAACCACTCAAAACGGTGGAAGTAAAATATCTCACGTGGAAGGTGGTCATGCTATTAGCCTTGGCTTCGGCTAGGCGTGTGTCAGAATTGGCGGCTTTGTCACATATAAGCCCTTATCTGGTTTTCCATGCGGATAGAGCAGAATTGCGGACCCGCCCACAATTTCTGCCGAAAGTGGTTTCATCCTTTCATATAAACCAACCTATTGTGGTGCCTGTGGCTACTACTGACTTGGAGGATTCCGAGTCACTGGATGTGGTCGAGGCTTTGAAGGTTTATGTAGCCAGAACGGCTAAGGTCAGGAAAACAGAATCTTTGTTTATCCTGTATGCTTCCAACAAGCTTGGGGCGCCTGCTTCAAAGCAAACTATTGCTCGCTGGATCTGTAACACGATTCAGCAGGCTCATTCTGCATCTGGGTTGCCGCTGCCTAAATCAGTTAAGGCCCATTCCACAAGGAAGGTGGGCTCTTCTTGGGCGGCTGCCCGAGGGGTCTCGGCATTACAGCTTTGCCGAGCGGCTACTTGGTCAGGTTCAAACACCTATGCAAAGTTCTACAAGTTTGATACCCTGGCTGAGGAGGACCTTGTGTTTGCTCATTCGGTGCTGCAGAGTCATCCGCACTCTCCCGCCCGTTTGGGAGCTTTGGTATAATCCCCATGGTCCTTACGGAGTCCCCAGCATCCACTAGGACGTTAGAGAAAATAAGATTTTACTTACCGGTAAATCTATTTCTCGTAGTCCGTAGTGGATGCTGGGCGCCCGTCCCAAGTGCGGACTTCTTCTGCAATGCTTGTATATAGTTATTGCTTAAATAAGGGTTATGTTATAGTTGCATCAGAGTTTATCTGATGCTCTGTGATTGTTCATACTGTTAACTGGGTAAAGTTATCACGAGTTATACGGTGTGATTGGTGTGGCTGGTATGAGTCTTACCCTGGATTCCCAAAATCCTTTCCTTGTACTGTCAGCTCTTCCGGGCACAGTTTCTCTAACTGAGGTCTGGAGGAGGGACATAGAGGGAGGAGCCAGAGCACACCAGAATCTAAATTATTTCTTAAAGTGCCCATGTCTCCTGCGGAGCCCGTCTATCCCCCATGGTCCTTACGGAGTCCCCAGCATCCACTACGGACTACGAGAAATAGATTTACCGGTAAGTAAAATCTTAATTTTTCTTCCAGTAGGGGCCATAGTAGAACGGTATCCATTTGGATGGTCAACCATGTGAAAGTCGACAGTCATCAGGTCGACCACTATTGGTCGACATTGACATATGGTCGACACATGGCAAGTCGACACATGAAAAGGTCGACATGGCTTTTTTAATGGATTTTTTAATTTTTCATATTTTACAATCCATGTGGACTACGATTGGGAACGGCAACCTGTGCCGAGCGCAGCAAGGGGACACGGTACACTAATTGGGGTTCCTGGTCATGTTACGGAAAAAAATGACACCAAAAACAGTTAAAAATCCATGTTGACCATTTTCATGTGTCGACTATTATCCCACGTCGACCATGTCTATGTCGACCAATAGTGGTCCACCTAATGAATGTCGACCTTAACATGGTCGACCATTCATACTGGAACCTAGTAGAACTACATGTTCAAATGGGTTTTGGTCTAGAATGCTCTGGTAGCCTTGGGCATGCTGGTTCATTTTAGTTCCTCAACAGTGTTTATTGATCACCTTTAAAATATTGGCACCGATCGGTCAAGGTGTATGGATCCAAGTGCTTATTTTCACTGGGGAGACATGAGGTTTATTTATTAAGCGTGGGGTTCTAAATCCTGGTGCATCCGATCGTGAAATTTAAAAGCGCTGGGTTTTAGAACCCAGGGGCAGATGTATTAAGCCTGGAGAAGTGGTAAAGCAGTGATAAGTGCAAGGTGATAGGAGCTGATTGGCTGGTGTGTTAACTGTCATTTTTTAAATTCGTAATGATTGGCTAGTTAGTTATCACCTTCCACTTATCACTTCTTTATTTATTCTCCAGGCTTAATACATCTGCCTGCCAATGCTTAACAAATAAACCTCTACACATACTTTGCAGCCCAGCTTCACCTCCTGCTCACTCTGAGCGGCCTCAGGCTGGTTTCACATTAGGGCTGTGGGACACTAAGCTAATACCAATTTGTTATAGCATGGTGCTAGTTATCACCGTTCCAGGTATATCTCAGGCTCGATATAAAACACAGTTAATGCAATAAAAAATAAGCGTAGACAGATCAGACTGGCTTCAAGTAAAGCACAAAAATGGGAACCCCTTTATTGTAAACAAATATAAAATAATTGAAGTGCTATCAAGTCTAACAACCGTAAAAATAGATTTATTCTCTGCAAACTCTAGCATTTATACACAATCTTTAAACTAATAAAACATTAACCACAAAGAACTAAGGAAGAATCCACATTAATATGTTTCTTCTTACAAGTGTACATTTACTCAAAGCAATCTAAATGGAGCAGATTGAGATATTCCTTAATGGTAATTAGGAGAAAGCATTATATTATTTATGACCAGCATCACAAGCAAATGTTAAAGAGTCAAGTTGTAAACGCAGGTGGTTAGTTGTATCCTGACCCTGAGATCTAGTCATAGCTTGTGTCATGCACAGCAGATCCCCAGGTTGTTAGCAACACTGTGATGATTCAGAGATGGACACCGCTAAGATTTTGGACGCAAGCAGCTGATGCTTCAGTCTTAAGGTCCATACACATGGTGAGATATGGACTATCTCTGATTTTGACTTTGCGATTTCCCCAGAACTCCTCGGAGCCCTGAACCACCGATATTGACTATCTTTACTTGAGATTTTGACTATGTGCCAATTTTGACTATACTATGTACTAGATTGTACACAATGGGGTGTATTAAATTGTAGTCGGAAACTGCCGTTTTGTCGGAAAGACTGCAGTTTCCCACTTTTTTAGGTCGGAAACTTGTTCCAACATATTCAATCCTCCTGCCGTTTTTCCAGCAAGTCGGGAATTACGACTTGACGAAAAACACGTGGATCGGTGGAATAGCTGCGGATCCACGTGTTTTGTAGGAAACGAGGCCAAATCCGACAGATTTCAGCCCCGTTTAAAAAAAAGCCGGATTGGCATTGTCGGGAACGGACAAATCCTGTCAGATTTGGCTGCTCATTGAATACCAAGATGTCGGAACCTTTCCGTCGGAAAGGATCCAACATCAATTGAGTATACCCCAATATAGTCTAGATTGACTTGCCTGCACAGTCTATCTTTTCTTTTGCGATACCGACCCCACGGGAGCGCGTATGAGTGTCGCAAGCTGTGTACACACAGTGCGATTTGCACTAACTTTCCTTACGATTTTGAGTATATAGTCAAATTGGTAAGGTTACATCGCACCGTGTGTATGCAACTTTAGTTGCACTGCACATGCGCCAGGGGATGCAGTGAGAAATTGGACGCAGAGAAGTGGAATTTCAGTGGGCATTTTTGGGTAATAACAGGGAGTGGCTAGCTAGATGTGGGGGTGACTGCGTCTTTTTTTTTTTGCAGTTGCACTGGTACCATTTCGTCATATTCCAATGGACATTCTGAGTAAACAGGGCTGCTCTAATTTCAGATGGCGCCGCTGATGTGCCTCCAATAGTGCAACGTTCTACACAAAGCGGTGGATTACAGACTGAATGGTGTCTCCGTACAAATTCCAGTGACAGTTCGCAGCTGCGCTATGTAAAAAGTCAGTCGCGGCATCCACATCTGAATCAGACTTGTATGCAGCTAGTTAGATGCTAATACAATGTTATGTGTTGCAATAGCTCTCAGCCGCTGGTACAGTATATCCAGTTGTGTAAAGGTGCATACACACGGTGCAATGTAACTTTACAATTTTGACTATATGCAAATCGCACTGTGTGTATACAGCTTGTGATACCAATGCGCGCTCCCGTGGGGTCGGTATCGCAAGGAAAGATAGACTGTGCAGGCAATTCAGTCTTGACTATATTGTGTACAATCTAGTACATAGTATAGTAAAAATCTCAAGTAAAGATAGTCAATATCGGTGGTTCAGGGCTCCAGGGATTATGGGGAAATCGCAAACTCAGAATCGGAGATAGTCCATATCTCACTGTGTGTATGTGCCTTTACAGTGTCAGAATCGGAGATGGTCCATATCTCACCGTGTGTATGTGCCTTTAGAGTGTCAGAATCGGAGATGGTCCATATCTTACCATGTGTATGTGCCTTTAGAGTGTCAGAATCGGAGATAGTCCATATCTCACCGTGTGTATGTGCCTTTAGAGTGTCAGAATTGGAGATAGTCTATATCTCACTGTGTGTATGCGCCTTTAGAGTGTCAGAATCGGAGATGGTCCATATCTCACTGTGTGTATGTGCCTTTAGAGTGTCAGAATCGGAGATGGTCCATATCTCACTGTGTGTATGCGCCTTTAGAGTGTCAGAATCGGAGATAGTCCATATCTCACTGTGTGTATGCGCCTTTAGAGTGAAAAGAAAGCTTTGAGCAGGCATGTAACTGTGGAGCGAGGAGTTTGTTTTGCACGGAGTAAAGTATAGATAATTAGTACATATAGGTCATTCACCCCTTGTTATAAAATGAGGTTCCTTTAAGTGATCTGAATAAGTTCTTTTACATCCTTATCATTTCTAAATTTATTCATGATGATACTCAGGGGTTCTTTTTAACGTCTGTGTTTCTGTGTATTCAAAAATCAAGCAGTTTAGAAAAGATTTATACCAGGAATCAAAGCAAGATAACATATACGATATGACATAAAACTGTGAGATATTTGGTAGGCCTCTGCATGAATTCTATGCACGTCAAGACCTATAGAAAAAATGCATAATTCAATTTCCAGTAAAATGTGGTCATTTTCCAACAATTTTATTACGTTCTGCAATTTAACAGCCATTCCAGTAAGTGTGAAATAGTGTTTCAGAAGTGCCTGCCTGCCTGCACATAGTATACCAGGTGTTGGACTTATCTTCATATCTCTTTTTCCAGAGAATTCTGTGATTACACAAAGTGGATCATTGTTAGCTGCATCAGATTTAGAGACGTTAACAGCTTCTGATGGTATTATTGTGAGATAATAATGTACTTACTGTCGCTACTATTATCCGATTTCGTGGTAACTCATTTTATATTCTGTATAACAAAGCATTGCTGAAAATGTTATTGAACCCCACCTAAGGCAAGCATCTATTCCATTTTATTCTGCAGTTAAGTCGCTAGGCAATATATTGCTAAAAGCGCCATCAAATACTGTATACAGGGTTCATCTGAGGAGTTTCTTAAGAGAGGAGGGGGCCCTCTCCACAGTGCGGTAGGCTCCGGCATTGTGCCAGAGTCTACTGCGCATGCACAGGTCTCTGAAAACATGGCGTGCACCATGTTCCAGAGACAAAATTCGTACTGCGCAATGCAGTGGCCATTTTGGATGCATTTTTTTTCCGCGATGGCTGCGGCTGCAGCTCCCAACTCTGGACTCTGGAGAGGTAAGTTTATCAAAATATGGGTGCAATGTATGCGGCATGGGCCCCCCTGTACACCGCACCACATTGCACCCCATGATAGAAATAATTGAGACTTTTTGACTGGATAGTGGAACTTCTTCTGCACTGCTGCATTTTAGGCAGCTATTCCTCCTCCTATCCCAATCAGCATAACTTTGAGGCTACGCACTGAGGGTGATTGGATAGCAAGTTGATAAAGCTAAATATTTATCTTACTTAAAACCCTTTAAGAGGCCTAAGAACACTGTACGCTATTGACGTCTGGAGTACCGTAAGGGTACGCACGTTGCGTAACAATCGCTTAGCCGTAGTCGAGACGCTCACGCGTTACGTTCGCTCACGGCCAAGAGATCACAGGCAGGCCCGCTATTGGCTGCTGACTAACGTTATGGTTCGCTATAGCGTAGCGGACGCTCGGGACCACGAGGAGATCACCAGCGGCGCAGACGCTCACAACGTTAAACCTTTACATGTAAACCATGAACAATGTATTATACAGAAAAACCTTTGTGTAATGGTGGTGTGTAGATGCAACACAATGTAACCTTATTAACTTAAAGCTGTTCGAGCGTCTCCGACGCTCTGAGAATACTTAACACTATAAGAAATACACAAATACCGGGCTTAGGGTCTAACGCCTTATATGAATGTTATACTTGCAAAAGAATAATACCATACAAGTCATACACTACCAATATAACATAGACTAACTAACCAGATAACTACACAGGAAATACAATACAATACAAGTACGTTTAAGGGAAAATGAGAGAAAGAGGAGAAGAGAGAGAGAGAGAGATATGGCCCACAATACCAATAAAGACAATATGATTGCGGAGAAAACTTACGCTCAAGGGAAACAATCGCATGCGCCTCAGGATATCCAGCTCCCGATTATCAGCAATGAGAACCGTTGAAGAGTGAGAGCTGGATATGATCGGCTTGTCTATTTATGCCCCACACACAATACAATTCAATGGTCCCTACAATCTCATTGTTCATTGGACACAGGAATTCGTCTTCGCATTATAACAAAAGGTCATAGGTTGATTCATACAGGTGGGCTGTGACTATTTCCAACTGCTCAGGTGGGTGGGAAACTAGGTTTCCCGCCGCATGGATAAGTAAGTGCAAATAATAGTAAAAGTACATAAACTTCTTATGTCCATAACTATTCGCACGAGCGATTAATCTGCTTCAAACCAACACCGGAATATTGCTAATTAAATACTCTTCCGATGGATACTAAACACCACTGTATAACCCTTGTCTGACCCTTCGTATCAAACAAAGAGGGATCTCTCTGTCTATGAACATGCTACCTTAACTAAACTTTCAGATTCTATCAAAGGGACCATAATCTACAAAATACATTATATAGTTAAAATATGTTACGAACGAGTCGCCCGCCAGACGCACATAAACTTTACCGTAAATGCGCACACTGTGCGCCCGCGGGTGCACGCAACAGCGAGTATGCGCACGCACGGCAGGGCTCATGAACGTGCAACAGGCACTCGCATGAGGTGCAAATATGGCAGTGTGTAGCGTGATATTTTTCTGACTTTGACAGTCCACCCTTTGGCAGTCAACAATAACTGCCACTTCCTAAAACATTTCAAAAAGAGAAAAATATATGTCAAGTGTAAATACATTTCTATGATTGGGTAGGGGAGGAGAGGAGAAGGTAGGAAAAGGGTATGACCTATTGAGATAGCAGAAGCATGTGTGTATGAATCCATGTTTGGGGGGGGTCATGTATCATCGTGCCGTACGTGTTTTAAATCAAGCTTCGAGGTATTGCGAAGTATACATTCGAATTCCTTCTTATCCCGTGGTACGGGTCTGTGGATGGGCTGTCAAACTTTACCGAGCTCTTTTCGGCTGTGGTTGTAACAAAATGGGGGAGCACATTTTAGTTGATGATACATGAATGGGGGAATATGTGATTGCTGATATCTGTGCGGGTATTCCCTATCGACTATGTGTGTAATTACCTGAAGGTTGTAGAGATGAAGATAAGACACAATTATGGTAAATGCCGTGGTATTCTATGTCAGGCTAATGAACATTTGTCGGTTGAAGTCTTGTTCGGTGTCTGTTGAATGCAGTCTTCTTTGGGCTTTTGCCAAAAGGTGTGGGCAAAAAAACTTTGTCAATGTCCATAGACTTACAAAAGTGTTGGGCTAGCGTAATTTTAAAATTTCTAGGGAAACTGGGGGTCTATGGCATAGTTCATCAAATATCTGTGTATAAGGTTGTCAAAACTTCTTCTTTAATCCATCAGTTGTCTGTATACAGGGTCATCAAATTCCTCGTCAAAAGTGGGTCTTTTTACCTTGGAAAAACCGGAAAAACAGGTGAAAGAAACGGACCGTATAATCGCATTTTCATCACATCATTGTTTCTACAGTTGGGTCATAAATCAAATCCATTGGAATTACAATTTCCTCACTCCTTAGACTCATTACCCTGGTACTACGTTTGCACTTCATTAAAGCCTGACCGCATCTAAATATCAAGCCAATCGTTATGACAACACCTAAGATACATAGGAGAAACTTCCCTACATCCATTATGACTCCTTGAGCCCATTCTCCTAAACCAGAGAACCAATTTCGCGGGTTCAACCATGACACCCAACCAGTCAGCTCATTACCCACAGCAGCGAGGGTGAGATTGTGTCTCCTGCGAAATTCCCACTTTAATTGGAGAATATCGTCCATCTTTTGGTCTATGACCTCGACCGGATCCTCTGTACTATTTGTTATATATGTGCAGCATTTCACGCCGTACTGCGTTGCCAGTGTGACACAATATCCACCTGTTACTGCTGTGAGATAATTAAGAACCATTCTATGCTGAACCAGTTCTATTTTATAAGCTTGAAGTTCTCTTCCAGTATACCTAAACGTGTCATCATACATTTCTGTGATATTGTCTAACAAATTTGCAAGCGCAGAGATATATCTATAGTTCAGCACTCCTCTAGCGGTGCGAGTGAAATCTAACGCAAGTAGGACCTGAATCCCGGTGGATTCATGGATCATGTCAGAGGCCAAATGCTCTGTCCTTTCTGTCAGTTGCCTTTTAACTACGTGCTCGTAGTGGGTGTGAGTATAAGGAGCTTGGGCACCACGGTGTATATCTTTCATTTTGGCATGTGATACAGTCATTACTTCAGGCAGTACTTTTCCAATATAACACAATCCTTCAGAGTTTGGGGCAAGCCACTTATACGCCTTCCTCCCGCATATGAAATATGCATCATCGGGGAGAACATATGGGACGGAGTAGGACATAACCATATTACACATCTTTCATGTGAAATCTCCTAACCCTAATTCTCCCATCTGTCTGGTACACGTATCAGTTTGTACGATATGTGCACAGTATCCTGGTGATGCCTCTCCAACTCTCGTAATCCTACTTCCTAGGGTATACCTATATCGGAAAGATTTTTCTCTACTGGCTATGTGGCGTATAAGCTCTGTATCTGTCGGCATTCTATCTGCTCTATATGAAAAGGTTATGGTTTGGTTACTCCATGACACTTCCCAATTTCCCGGCTTTCGGGGATTGGAAATGTTAAAACATATTAGGGACCTATCCACATGATATTGGTGGAGCTTCAAACTAGGAGGACTGGAGATATTAAACCTCCTGTCCACCGGTCTCCCACCCTTTAGCTCAAGTACCTCCCCTACCATTAAAGGAAATGGTACTAGTCCTGATTTGCTATGACCTTGAGGTACTTGAGAGCATACCCAACAATCTGTTTGATTTAACACACTACCCACTAAGGAGTGATAGTCACTCAAGGGGTGCCGGTCCATGTGGATATTAAAACTGGATTGGCATTTCTTGATGCACCCATCCTCAACTACATTGTCACAGAGCCTACAGATACAGTTTTCTTCAGCTAACAATCCTTCACAATTCCTTCTATTGTCAATGCTATCGGATCGTTTTCTGATACTCGCCTTTACTTGTTGGTTAAGTTGTTCTTGGAAAACTACGCCTCCATCTTTGTCATCAGAACCCATTCCAGAACCTTTCTCGACCTCCATGGTACTCTCGCCGGAACAGACTGCTCTGGTCAACATCATGGTCAACAGGAAAATCCGGATCACAGTCTCTTGGGGCAAGTCCATCTTATAGGAGGAAACGAAGAAGAATGAGAAGGGGGGAAAAATAATTTGAGGGAGAGGGGATGGGAAGTGGAGAAAAACAATAAAAGGGAACAGGGAATCGACAACTGCTTTTGATCTTGTGATTTTCAATGCTCAGGTGCCGCCTCAGTCCTCCTGGAACAGACACTCCAGTGATACAACTTCCTCTACCGTCTGTTCCTTATCACGGGACCTCTCTGGATCAGCAACCTTCTTACAATGGGACGAATGAACCCAAGTCTCTCTCTCGGCAACCTTCAATGCTGTAGTGCTAGTCAATAAGACTTGGTATGGTCCTTCCCATCTGTCAATAAGGCAACCTGAGCGTAGAAAATTCCGTATCATTACATAATCCCCAGGTTCAATGTCATGACAATTACTATCTGGTAAATCAGGAATCACTAACTTCAAATTATCATTTTGATTCCTTAGCTGTTTACTCATGTTAATCAGGTACTTTACAGTCACTTCATTGTTACACTTCAAATCATCCTGAGGGTTAATCATAACATGCGGTTGTCGACCAAACAAGATTTCAAAGGGAGACAGATTAAGAGGGGACCTGGGAGTGGTTCTGATGCTGTATAGTACAATGGGTAAAGCTTCTGGCCATGTCAATCCTGTTTCTGCCATAACTTTGCTCAGTTTATTTTTAATAGTGCTGTTCACTCTTTCCACCTTCGCACTCGCCTGTGGACGGTATGGAGTGTGCAGCTTGCTATCAATTCCCATCAACTTACACATTTCTTGAAAGACATCACCTGTAAAATGGGTACCCCTATCACTTTCGATAATTCTAGGGATACCATATCTACATACAAATTCCTGCACAATTTTCTTAGCAGTGAACATAGCGGTATTTGTGGCCGCCGGAAATGCTTCGACCCAATTTGAGAATACATCTATACAAACAAGTACATATTTCAAATTTCGACAAGGGGGTAATTGTATAAAGTCAATCTGTATTACCTGGAAAGGGCCGCCTGTAGGTGGGATATGAGATGGTTCTGTTGGTATTGCCTTTCCGATATTCTTTCTCAAGCAGGTAAGGCATGACATTGCTCTCTTACCTGCATGAGATGAAAATCCTGGGGCGCACCAATATGCTCTTACCAACTTGCACATTCCCTCCTTGCCCAGATGAGTCAGCCCGTGTGCTGCCTCAGCTAAACATGGAAGATATGCTCTGGGGGCCACTGGTTTACTTTGTCCATCCGTCCAGAGTCCTGAGGACTCCTGGCCATATCCCTTTACCTTCCAGACTGCCTTTTCCTGTGTGGAACACAAATTTTGCATTTCACACAGCTTCTGTGTGTTGATGGTATTAAATACCATCAGTTGTGTGGTGTCTGTCTGTCTGGGGGTACCAGCTGCTAACTTAGCAGCTTCGTCTGCTCAGCTGTTACCAAGTGATACTGGGTCCTGGCTATATGTGTGTGCTTTACACTTGATAACAGCCACTCTGTCGGGTTCCTGTATCGCTGTTAGAAGCCTTTTTATGTGAGCTGCATGCGCTACCGGTGTACCAGCTGCCGTCATGAAATCTCTGAGGCGCCATAGGGCTCCGAAATCATGGACTACCCCGAATGCGTATCTAGAGTCGGTGTAGATCTTGGCTGATTTGCCCTTAGCCAATTCACATGCTCTGGTTAGGGCGACCAGTTCAGCAACCTGGGCTGAGTGAGGTGGGCCTAGCGGTTCTGCTTCTATGGTGCCTTGGTCATCTACGACTGCGTATCCAGTACACAAGTCTCCCGAGTCCGACTGTCTGTGACAACTACCATCCGTGTAGAAGGTAAGATCTACATCTTCCAGTGGGTTGTCACTGATGTCAGGCCTTGCGGTAAAATTTTGGGTCAAATATTCCATACAATCATGTGTGTCCTCCTTTGTATTAAATCCTCCTTCCCCACCACTCTCATCCTCCACCCTTTGTGCCTGTCCAGGCACACCTGGGAGATATGTTGCAGGATTTAATGCACTGCATCTCCTTATGGTGATGTTTACGGGGGCCATTAGTGCCAATTCCCATCTTGTAAACCGCGCTGATGAGACGTGTCTGGTTTGGGCAGAATTTAGCAAGGCTGACACTGCATGTGGTGTATGAATTGTGAGGTTGTGACCTAGCACTACATCTTCGCTTTTCGTTACTAGCAATGCTATCGCAGCAACGCTTCGCAAGCATGTGGGGAGGGATCGCGCTACCGTATCTAGCTGAGCGCTGTAGTATGCTACCGGCCTGCTGGCATCACCGTGCTTTTGGGTTAGGACGCCTGCTGCGCAACCAGCACTTTCTGTTCCGTACAGCTCAAAGGGTTTCCCATAGTCTGGCATACCTAATGCTGGTGCCTGCGTTAGGCACTGTTTAAGTCTCTCAAATGCCATCTCGGACTCGTCTGTGTGCGAAATCCGATCAGGCTTGTTTGAGGAAACCATCTCCTGCAAAGGTAATGCTAGAATGGAAAATCCTGGGATCCAGTTACGGCAATACCCACACATTCCTAAAAACGTTCTGATCTGTTGCTGGGTTTGTGGCAGAGTCATGTCTCTAATTGCTTGAATTCTATCAGCGGTCAGGTGTCTCAGTCCTTGTGTTAGACAGTGTCCCAAATATTTTACTTTAGTTTGGCATAATTGCAACTTGTCTTTGGAAACCTTGTGTCCTGTGTCTGAAAGATGAAACAGGAGCTGTTTCGTATCTTTCAGGGACGCTTCCAATGAATATGAACACAGTAGTAAATCATTCACATACTGTATCAATACTGATCCACTCTCTGGTTGAAAAGACTGTAAACAATCATGCAAAGCCTGGGAAAATATACTTGGACTGTCTATGAAACCTTGTGGTAATCGAGTCCATGTGTATTGGACTCCTCTGTATGTAAATGCAAACAAATATGGTCTGTCAGGGTGCAGAGGTACCGAAAAGAAAGCGGAGCAGAGGTCAATAACAGTGAAAAATTTCGCAGTGGGAGGGATTTGCATAAGGATGACAGCTGGATTTGGCACTACGGGGAACTGACTCTCAACTATTTTGTTAATCCCCCTTAGATCCTGCACTAGCCTGTAACCCCTCCCCCCACTCTTTTTAACAGGGAAGATGGGACTATTGGCTGTGCTGGATGTTCTTACCAGAATGCCCTGTTGTAGCAAGCGCTCTATTACTGGGTATACTCCTAACTCCACCTCTGGCTTCAGAGGGTATTGTGGGATTTTTGGAGCTATCCCACCATCTTTTACTTGCACAACTACTGGAGCTACGTTTGCCATCAATCCAGTGTCTTGTCCGTCTTTAGTCCACAGTGACTCTGGTATCTGGGATGTCATTTCTTCTACTTGGGATGGAGTCCTATTTGTCATAATGGTATGTGACATTAATTTTGATGGGGAGTCTAACATGTCTCGCACTTCCTGAGCGTGATTCTCAGGTATGTCCAAGAATACACCTTCAGGAGTACAATAAATGACGCACCCCATTTTACACAATAAGTCTCTTCCCAGGAGATTTGTCGGTGCCGATGCAGCCAGCAAAAAGGAATGCTTGGTATGTAAAGGCCCTATTGTAATCTCGGCTGGTTTGCTAACAGGGTAGTGCTGGACTACTCCCGTTACTCCCATGGCTGGAATTGTCTTACCAGTGGTTCTCATGCCCACTGTCGAATTTATCACTGATTTGGCCGCCCCCGTATCTACAAGAAAGTTTAATGATTTACCAGCTACATTAATTGCAATTTCGGGTTCACTTCCAAGACTTGCAATCAATTTTACTGGCTGCAGATTACAGGTATGGCCACACCCCTATTGGGTATGGTGACCTCCCTGAATCCCGCTGGCAGCAACTACTTGTGAAGGGGTTAAATGGGAACTACCAGAGGCTTGCCAGTCTCTGTTCGGGGGGTATCTTTTTGTTTCCCCTGCATGTGGCTCATAACTCCGTTTCTGCGGACCCTGCTCCCAATGTCGTGTGTCGTGTCGTTGTCTAGGGGGTTGATAAGACTTTTGTATGTTTCTCGATTTACAGTCTCGTGCAAAGTGTCCCTCTCTATGACAGGAATAACAGGTTACCACATTCGACTTACCCACAGGGTTTGGTGATTTATACAAAGGCTGCCTTGTGGTCAGGGCCTGTATACTTACGGCCATTAACTTATCACCTTGTAATTCCCTGTGTCTGGTGATATTCCGATCGTGATCCACAGCTGCCTCTCTCAAAGTAGCCACCGACAGACCTCGCCAACATGGTTGCGTGGTCTGTACCCTTGTCTTTAATGCCTCTTTTAAACCATCCATTAGTACAGATACTGCTACTTCTCGATGGTTTATGTTTGTTTTAATGTCCTCTATGCCTGTGTATTTTGCCATATCTAGTAATGCCCTGTGAAAATATTCTGCAGCAGTTTCTGACTCTTTGTTTAATGGAGAAAATCTTGTTCCATTTAACTACAGCTGGAAAATACTCCTTTAACTGTAAACTTATCCTTTTTACATTGTCTTTGTTGTACACATCTGTAAGAGGTACATCCTGATCCAATCCACAGTCAGCTAAAAATTGAGCCGAGTCGACATTGGAGGGTAAACAAGCCCTCAGCAATACCTGCCAGTCTTTGTTATTGGGCTCTAAAGTGTTCCCTAGGTCTCTGATGTATTTCTGGCTAGCAACTAAGTCTTTCCTAGGGTCAGGGAATTCAGACACTATGGTTCTTAATTCCATTCGGGAAAATGGGCTGTACATTGCAATGTTCCTAACAGGAGTGACTCCTGACGTGTCAGTTTTCCCATTTGGCACTGCTATTACCCTAACAGGATTTAGTATAGCAACATCATTCTGTGTAGATTCTACAGCCTGTGGTGAAATGGTTTCAGCATAGTGTATGGTGCCGTACTTACCCGTAGATACGACCTCACCTGTCCCTCCGCTAGGGGCCTTTGTTACTAATCTTAAGGGTTGGGCCGTGCCTACTGTTGTTTCTGATATGGTGGCTGCTAGAGAGAGCGCCGATATTGTTGCCGATTCGTCCTCTTGATCACACTCCTGGGGAAAGTTCAAAACAGGGTACAACTTGCACGGGTTAATACTTGCATTGGTTAACTTATTAACATTTACACAGTTGCTAAGTGTTTGTTTGTTACACCCTAATGCGTCATTCTCCGCAACCAATTTCTCTCCTGATATGTATGGTGGCGGCGGGGCCGTGGCTATCAGTTTCCTGATAGGATTAGATCCCGCCGCCTGAGCCAATCCTCTCTGTATTTCACCCTCCTGTTGCCATAACTGCAAATAATCATAATGTTTGATTCGTCTCTTTGTTGATTTAATGAGACATATCCTCCTCCTTAGATTTTGTAACACTTCTGGGCTAAAGCTGCCTACTCTTGGGAACTTCTCCCCGTCATGTACCGTCATTCTCTCCCATTCATCACATAAAACCTCTGTGTGTGAACCGTATTTTTCACACATTACGTACCTTGCCGACCCGATTGGTCGGTTCACTGAATCAACCCGAACCGAGGTTGATCGCCCCCTACCTGAACAATTGGCCCCCATACCTGTAGGTGTTGCTTTCACCACCTCTGACCTTCAATCAGGGTCTTCAGCGAACCCTTACAAAAACCAAAATGTTCAAGATAGGCTGACGGTGGCGGTTTACCGAGTACCCCACTCACTCGCCCACGCCGACCAATACGACCTACACACTGCCCTAGTGCTGGCGTACTCAACCCAGGGCCCCTATGAACCTTTGTTTACTGGAACATGTGAGTGTGATCCGCAGAGCATTAACCCTTTCCAGTAACTGTTGGTTGTTGGATAATTCCTGAGTGACCAGCGAACTTCCCTTTAGAAAATAAAAAATTACACAAATCACGTCAGAATGTACAAATAGTGTTTATGACCCGTTTCGTGTACAAATGGTACTGGTCAGATTAACTAATGCACACAATTACGTGCGGTACAATCAGTCTGCACATAAGCAACTAATCTTATGTGCAGAGCGACGAGTGGAATCGAAAATTACGGCTGCGAATTCCTTCAGCATGAGCTTTATTGGCCTATATGGGTTCTGCACCAACCCCCTGGGTTGTGCTCTTTTCTCTATTTATAGCGGACTTCCTTGTCTGCTGTACCTGGACCTCCTGGTCTGTTCTGGACCTCCTGGTCTGTGCTACAGTATGACCTCCTGGTCTGCTATACTCTAATGCTCAGATTTTATGTTTAACAAGAGATGCCTCCCTAGCCACCATGCACGTCACTTACATGTATGTACCCTGCGAGAACTCGACTTCTTGTGGTTCAACCTCAAAAAATTGTATAAACTTATATATGCAAACACTCACTCACCACATGTACACTTTTGTTTCTATTTCTATTTCTGCGCAGAAATTTTCTTTCCTTTAGACCAGATGTGTTGTAAATTTGGAGAAGGATCTGTTAGTCTAAATTTCGGACACTAAAATAGATTTGCGCTATTTATCGCGTTGCCACCTTTTCGCCTGTTACAATAACACTAGCGTGTGATTTGAGTTACGTGGGCGTACCCGGACGCTCCGTTGCGTAATATACGCTGCGTGCGTCGGCCTTTGAGTTGCGTACGCGAGTCTCACCCTTTGTTAGAGACACGTGTACACAAAGCAAATATCCACCGTAACACAATTTTACATGTTTATCAATGTAGATGATCCTCGATCATCTACCGAACACCACACCAATCTCTCCTTGTATCTTTAGGTAGAGCTGCGTGCGTGCTTTGCAATTTATCCCTTAATGTATTACTTTTATACTTTAACTATGAAATAGCGACAAATCTCTCTTAGCACGTTTATCAATTATAAAATGGCAAACAGGAGAGTGATATATGAAAATACACGAATAAAAAGAAATGCAGATATGCGTGTGTACGTACGCAAGACAGAAAATAAAGTTTTAAAAGACACTAGCGTTTTGTTCTTACCTCCTGTTCCGGATTCCCTCAGCACCCTTTACTAAGCGAAGCAGACGCTTATCCAGACAGCACTACGAGGAATATGATCTCCCGCCCTTTGCTGATGGATAATGTCTGCTGAAATTACCTAGTATAGATATGTGAAGGACGGACGAGCCGCCAATTGATAAAGCTAAATATTTATCTTACTTAAAACCCTTTAAGAGGCCTAAGAACACTGTACGCTATTGACGTCTGGAGTACCGTAAGGGTACGCACAGTGCGTAACAATCGCTTAGCCGTAGTCGAGACGCTCACGCGTTACGTTCGCTCACGGCCAAGAGATCACAGGCAGGCCCGCTATTGGCTGCTGACTAACGTTATGGTTCGCTATAGCGTAGCGGACGCTCGGGACCACGAGGAGATCACCAGCGGCGCAGACGCTCACAACGTTAAACCTTTACATGTAAACCATGAACAATGTATTATACAGAAAAACCTTTGTGTAATGGTGGGGTGTAGATGCAACACAATGTAACCTTATTAACTTAAAGCTGTTCGAGCGTCTCCGACGCTCTGAGAATACTTAACACTATAAGAAATACACAAATACCGGGCTTAGGGTCTAACGCCTTATATGAATGTTATACTTGCAAAAGAATAATACCATACAAGTCATACACTACCAATATAACATAGACTAACTAACCAGATAACTACACAGGAAATACAATACAATACAAGTACGTTTAAGGGAAAATGAGAGAAAGAGGAGAAGAGAGAGAGAGAGAGAGATATGGCCCACAATACCAATAAAGACAATATGATTGCGGAGAAAACTTACGCTCAAGGGAAACAATCGCATGCGCCTCTGGATATCCAGCTCCCGATTATCAGCAATGAGAACCGTTGAAGAGTGAGAGCTGGATATGATCGGCTTGTCTATTTATGCCCCACACACAATACAATTCAATGGTCCCTACAATCTCATTGTTCATTGGACACAGGAATTCGTCTTCGCATTATAACAAAAGGTCATAGGTTGATTCATACAGGTGGGCTGTGACTATTTCCAACTGCTCAGGTGGGTGGGAAACTAGGTTTCCCGCCGCATGGATAAGTAAGTGCAAATAATAGTAAAAGTACATAAACTTCTTATGTCCATAACTATTCGCACGAGCGATTAATCTGCTTCAAACCAACACCGGAATATTGCTAATTAAATACTCTTCCGATGGATACTAAACACCACTGTATAACCCTTGTCTGACCCTTCGTATCAAACAAAGAGGGATCTCTCTGTCTATGAACATGCTACCTTAACTAAACTTTCAGATTCTATCAAAGGGACCATAATCTACAAAATACATTATATAGTTAAAATATGTTACGAACGAGTCGCCCGCCAGACGCACATAAACTTTACCGTAAATGCGCACACTGTGCGCCCGCGGGTGCACGCAACAGCGAGTATGCGCACGCACGGCAGGGCTCATGAACGTGCAACAGGCACTCGCATGAGGTGCAAATATGGCAGTGTGTAGCGTGATATTTTTCTGACTTTGACAAAGTATTTGAAGTTCACTCCCAATCACCCTAACAGAAAGAGAAAGGAGAACCAATGTGACTTACAGATGTGTCCTCATACATCCAACCTCAATACACCATGCAGCGTGAGATGCCTGTAGTGACCGAACCGCCAGGTCCCGTGCAACTCTGCTAACATCAGGCTTTTTTTTTTTTTTTTTTTTTGCTGAAAATGCATTGCAGTACAATGCAGCTAGGCCGCACAAGGAGACTGTGCTTATTAATTTGGTATAAGACACCTGTATATTGTGTTTGTCTGTATATGGAGTAGAACAGCGGTTTTATTGGAAAAAAGCTGCAGCTGCTACAGTATAGCACTTCATGTACAGATTCAGAGACGCAGTCGCAAACAGATATACATGTGTCATAAATCAATCAGCACAGTCTCCGTGTGCATCCTAGTCACATTGTGTTGCGAATAAGATACAGTTTTGGCAAAAAAAGATGCAAACAAAGGCTGCTTACACTAGAAGATTCTCACGCGACCTGGCGTGCCAAGTGGGGCTGTTTGGCGTGACTTCTAAGGACACATCTGTAAATGCAGAGGTTATTTATAACAGGATAATAGATGAGTGCAACCTTATTTTAATAACCCTGTTTAGTTCTATACTGTCTCACTTTGGTTTTAGTTAGTTAGTTACCAGGTAGAGCGCGTTATACACATTGCACCTGGCAGAGCACATTATACACATTGCACCAGGTAAAGTACATTACACACATTGCACCAGGTAAAGCACATTATACACTGCGCCAGGCAGAGTACATTATACACATTGCACCAGGTAAAGCACATTATACACATTGCACCAGGTAAAGCACATTATACATATTGCACCAGGTAAAGCACATTATACATATTGCCCTAGGTATAGCACGTTATACACATACCACCAGGTAGAGCCCGTTATACACTTGTACGCATACACTGCTCTGCTGCAGTTATATGTAAGTCCGGTGAGTGCTGCCACTAACAAATGACCTAATATATATATATATATATATATATATATATATATATATATTTATTTGGCACATCGTTGTGTAGACAGGACACAGCCAGGCTGCTGTGGCTTTCATTTACAAAGACTTGCCTGGCTACTGCGGCTGCCTGGAGGGAAACTGCTTGGGACCGGAGGAAGCCTCAGGCTGTAGGCGGTCCAGGAGGCAGAGCCGTCAGTGCTGACTGATGGCCCGGCTCTACAAAGGCTTATGGGGGAGCGGCTGCACATGTGCAGCAGCTCCTCCGGAGGCCATCTTTAAGTTACCTTGGAATTAACGCTGCCGCAATCGGAGCTAAGCTCTGCTCGCGGCAGCATTGGGGATGAATGTGGCCGCTGAGGGACGTGTGGACTAGCCAAATGGAATCTGGTCCGGCGTGCCAATCCGCTGCTGGTCACATTATTATTATCAGTTATTTATATAGCGCACACATGTTCCACAGCACTTTACAGGGAATATGTGGCCATTCACATCAGTCCCTGCCCCAGTGGAGCTTACACTCTACATTCCCTACCGCCTGTACACGCACACACATTCACGCTAGGGTTATTTTTGTTAGCAGCCAATTAACCTACCAGTATATTTTTGGATTGTGGGAGGAAACCGGAGTACCCGGGGGAAACCCATGCAAGCACAGGGGGATATTCAAACTCCACACAGTTAGGGCCATGGTGGGAATTGAACCCATGACCTCAGTGTTGTGAGGCAGTAATGCTAGTCATTCCACTGTCCCTATGACCACCCACTAATAGCCAGAGTAACCATTGTGTGCAGCATGGACAACAGTTAGATGGGCTGGGAGTGACTCAATAAAGTGTTGGTAGGTTGGCACAGGTACATTTTGATGGTGAGTTGCTCCACTGTAGTGTGTCGGTCGTCCCTCACACACCTTCGTAACCGACGTTCACCTCTCACATCAATGGCACGTGGTGCTCCGCAGTTTCCACATTGGTTATTCGCAATTGTGCCATTTGACCAGTCACGATACACCACCACAGCAGTACGCAAACAGTTGGTTAACTGCGCTTTTTCAGAAATACTGCCACCCTTGGCACGAAAGCTGATAAATCGCCCCTTTTACTCATGACAGCAACAAGAGATATCTGTGCAGATGGCATATTGCACACCTTATATACTCACCAAGCCAGTGCACAACACATGACATACTTCAAGTTCTACGCGCTGCTGACGCCAAATGTAGGAGGTGGTCATAATAATGTGACTCATCCGTGTATGTAACCAATGCGATTTAAAAATAAGCTACTCGACGTAATGAGAGAGAGCATTGTAATGAAATCTGTAAATACAAGGGCTGTAGAAAAGTATGAATTGGGGAGGAGGAAATCCGGATAGCAGAATTAAACCTGCACTACCAACGACTAATACTTTAGTAATGTGCTCCTCAGGGGTGGGGCTTCAAACTGACAGGAGAGGAGTAGTGATTGGGAGGACCAATCACAAGCCACAAATGAAATGAATCCTGCTCACACATCCACACTCCCTTTTGATTTTCAGGAAGGAAGGGTGAACTTGCTGATCCTTTGTCTCTTTTTTAAGTATACTTAGCAATCATTTATGTTTGTAGTGTGTTGATAATGAACATTTTTCACAATCATGACACTGTGGTGATGTGAAATATTGCAGTAACATTTTACCAGTTTAGCCTAAATGTAGCTGATTTTAGCTGAGTCTCAGCTCAGCCTGAGGAATGTATATAAACAGACTACAATAACTTGAAAAAAATGTGCTGACTAGGAGATGGTAACAACGCTGTATTGTTTTAATGTGGGATGCCTCAATTGTACTGGGAAATGAGCCCAGACTCAGCAGCCTACCTGTGCTGTGTGACCAAGCAAAATCTAGCGCACGGAAATGACAGCAATAATATTGTTTTATTGACGTGATAGTTGGCAGGCGTTTAACAGAGATAAATGAAACACTGTGGAGCGTAAGCATATTAGCACAATTTGTTGAATATGTATTGGCATGCTCTTTACAGGGGTGATGGTGTAATGTGTGTGGGGTTTGTTTGTTTTTTGTTATTGAGGGATTGATATTACAATGCCTTAAAGGAACAGCAAAATGTTCTCTTGGATCATTCTTAGCAAGCAGTATTTTCTATAAAAATGTTCTGTTTCATATTGTACAAGTCATTTTCTGCTCTCTTTGGAAAGAGGAAGCTTACAGTAATTCTCTTTTAGAAAATCCTAACTGGTCACAAGGTGCATCTAAACCAGGGATAGCCAATAGGGATCCTTCACCTTCATCCCTCAGGTCCGTCATTCTTCATGACGTGTCAACCCTTTACACGTCCTCTTTTGGGGAACTAATGCGCTCATTTCACCTCCTTTTCTTCCTTTATATTGACAACACCCAACTCTAGCTCTCCCCCTCTGACCTCTCCCCTTCTGTACTCTCATATTAAAGGTCAACGTGCCTTACTCAAGAAGCTCTCCTCATATCCCACCTTAAATTCTGAAACCTTATACTACTTAGCGTTTATCTCCCCCATCTGTCCCCGCTTCAGTTCATTGAAGCATTTTAAATGCCACAGCTATAGCAAACTTCTTTCTTGCATAACTCATACACTGGATCCCTGTGTCCCCCAAAATCCAATTTAAATGAGTCCTCCTCACCATTACTTACAAAGCCACCACCCCTTCTTACATCCCAAATCTTTTCTTCTCCTCTTGTATGTACTTCTGACCTGCATTATGACCTTCTCGCATTCTCACTTAGAAAAAAGTGTGTGGCTGGTTGCGCTAATTAAAAACAAAAAACAAGTGCATATTATAACTGAATTGACATATACACCATTCTTAATTAGAGACAAATGTAATTATATATTTTCTATACTTTTATCTTTAAGAAAAAAAAATGTCATTAATAAAATATCAAATTTAAACACAGTGGCCACATGCTAATAGAGAAATATAAAAATACATAAAAGCATACATATATGCGTATTTATACGGCATCCAATGTTATTTGCATTTGCATTCTATTATGGTTAATATTTGGACTGGGGCCAAAATGTATTAAGCCTTAACAAGAGAGAAAGTAGAGACTGATAAGAGTGATAAATGATCAGCCAATCAGCTTCCTACCTGCCATGTCACAGGCTGTGTTTGAAAAATGACAGTTAGAAGTTGATTGGCTGGTCATTTATCTCACTTTGGTGCAGATGTATTAAGCCTGGAGAAGGCATCAGGAAGTGATAAACCAGTGATAAGTGCAAGGTGATAAATGCACCAGCCAATCACCTCCTAACTGTTAATTAACATATTGGAGCTGATTGGGTGTTGCGTTATCACCTTGCACTTATCACTGGTTTATCACTTCCTTATGCCTTCTCCAGGTTAATATATCTGCCCCTTTATCTCTTGTTAAGGTTTAATACATTTGGGCCTGGGTCCGTTGTATTACAGTAAGTTCTGCTGCTTATTTATTTAAAACAAATATGTATCCGCTGTCCTTATGGTCACAGGTGTTAAAGTGAGGCTTACCGATCCACCACTCAGAAAGATAGTTTGCACATACGGGGTATTCTTTTGTGAGCTGCATCTCTCCCACCGGCGAAGTTCGCCTCCCGGTTGGTTGTCTCTCACGCCAGAGGCACCCGCTCCTGTGACGGTGCTTGTCAGCTGTACTGCTAATTGAGATTGTCTCTTACAAATGAGGTTTACTCCTCAGAGGGCTGGCTCGCCTGTATGTTGGTGAATTGAGGGTGCCTCCGGACACTGTATACTGCCAAGGATGGTAGGATAGTAGTCCTATCATCCTTGGCAGCATACAGTGTCCGGAGGTGTGTTATCCCAACTTCCAAGAACGTGACTTTACTCCATGACAGAGGTTTCCTTGTTGTGCATGTCTTGCTCATCTAAATCAACAATAACAAGGAAGACGTAGATGTGTTTACTCTCTTTGGGGTTTATATTTTATATTGTATGCATTTTATACAGCAAACTTTTCATATATTAAAAATGAATAGGAAGAGTAATCCTTATAGTGCTGCAAATCCCACCGTGATGTACAGTATATGTGACTGATCCTATCTCTCAGCTGAGAAATTAATGCAGATGAATGCAATCTGAACGGCCTCCACTTAATAAGCCAAAATGCAGCTCCTAATCTGTGGATAATACAGTGACTCAAACGTACATGTCCCAAAGCAATTCAAAGCATAGAATGTTGCAGCAGATATCATCAATTCATTCTTTTTTTTAGTACTCTAAGCTTAAGCTTCATGTAGTAGGTGTTGGTATAAATTCTCAAATTACCAAATAGACAACCATCCGCAATAAAGAGATTAGCCGTTGGGTCAACGTCATTGGCTTGTGACGTGTGATTCGGCTGTTCTGTTGCTTATCTAAATTACTTTTTTTTTAACTTCTAATTCTTTATTTTGTTGCAAAAGGCAATGTTAGCAAACTGCACAGCCTGCAGTGGACATTTTTCACGTACTAATTGGTTTATCAATCAAAGATCTATACTATGTAAACCAGGTAAATTTGTCTTTCTTTTTACCCTCTAAAGTTTGATTAACTTTGTGAGTTAAGATGAAACACATTGGAAACTTTTTCTCATATCAATACCATGCCACTGATCGATTTGGTTGTAGCGTTTCAAATCTCACTTGGATACATTTGATTTATGGAACGGTCTTGTCCTAATTGAAGACACCTACTGCCTGATTATATGAGCTGTTTTTCATTATTTGTATGTACAGTATGTGCAGGATTTACCTTTATAAATACATATTTTAAGAATCTATTACACTGTGTTTGTTAACTTAATCTGTTTGACTAGGGATGTAGTCTCCTGACCACTGGTCACAGTACCGCCGTCTACATCCCGACCCCTCAAAATACTGCCAACTAACAGGGACTATTCCCAAATGCCGGTCACCCATACCTAACCTATTTGACTAAGTATCTAAAAAGTCATGGAGAACTCAACAACGTATGTTAGCCAAATTGTATTTCGGGCATGGGAATAAATTTTATATTTGCCAGTATGCCCTGTTACATGCATCTGTGTGACCACAGCACCTGATCGATCAGCTTATGGAAATAGCTATCTTTATTAGCGCGCACAAGCTCCAGACCTTTAATACCTGGTGCAAGAGATGGATCTGATATCAGAAGGGTCTCCGTATACACTGAACTCTGTGTAGCTCATACTACATGCCCATGAAACACCCTCACAACTTAACCTATGTATGAGCACCCCTTTAGGCCCATTCAGCTTTGTAGTTGCGTATTCTCAACTCTGAAGTGTGCGCGGTACAAAAAATGACATGATCTCACCTCAAAATGGGCTTTTGTGCAACTCTGTATCATCCACAATGTGCATTAACAATATGCCACATTCCTGCTGTAGGATATGGCTGCTTCTATTGATATCATACACTATTATTATTGATTATGATAATTAGGATTCATTTCTCTAACGTCCTAGTGGATGCTGCGGACTCCGTAAGGACCATGGGGAATAGACGGGCTCCACAGGAGACAGGGCACTTTAAGAAAGAATTAGGACTAATGGTGTGCACTGGCTCCTCCCTCTATGCCCCTCCTCCAGACCTCAGTTAGAATCTGTGCCCGGCCGAGCTGGGTGCACTTTAGTGAGCTCTCCTGAGCTTGCTAATAAGAAAGTATTTTGTTAGGATTTTTTATTTTCAGAGAGATCTGCTGGCAACAGGCTCTCTGCTACGTGGGACTGAGGGGAGAGAAGCAGACCTACTAACTGCGGATAGGTCATGCTTCTTAGGCTACTGGACACCATTAGCTCCAGAGGGATCGAACACAGGAACGCACCCTTGGTCGTCCGATCCCGGAGCCGCGCCGCCGTCCCCCTCGCAGAGCCAGAAGCCGGCGTGTGAAGCAAGAAGACGCCAAAAGCGGCAGCAGAAGACTCCAGTCTTCATATGAGGTAGCGCACAGCACTGCAGCTGTGCGCCATTGCTCCCACATCAAACCCACACACTCCAGTCACTGTAGGGTGCAGGGCGCAGGGGGGGCGCCCTGGGCAGCAATTAAGTACCTCTTGGCATAAAAGGGCATATATACAGTTGGGCACTGTATATATGCATGAGCCCCCGCCATTATTTTACACAAAATCGTGGGACAGAAGCCCGCCGCTGAGGGGGCGGGGCTTTTTCCTCAGCACTCACCAGCACCATTTTCTCTCCACAGCTCCGCTGAGAGAAAGCTCCCCAGGTTCTCCCCTGCAGATTCACGGTACAAAGAGGGTAAAAAGAGAGGGGGGGGCACATAAATTTAGCGCAATATCAGTATATACAGCAGCTACTGGGTAAACACTAAGTTACTGTGTAATTCCTGGGTCATATAGAGCTGGGGTGTGTGATGGCATACTCTCTCTCTGTCTCTCCAAAAGGCCTTGTGGGGGTTCTGTCCTCAAATAGAGCATCCCCTGTGTGTGTGGTGTGTCGGTACGCTTGTGTCGACATGTTTGACGAGGAAGGCTATGTGGAAGCAGAGCAGGTGCAGATGAATGTGGTGTCTCCGCCGACGGTGCCGACACCTGATTGGATGGATATGTGGAAGGTGTTAAATGATAATGTAAACTCCTTGCATAAAAGGTTGGATAAAGCTGATGCCTTGGGACAGTCAGGGTCCCAACCCATGCCTGATCCTACAGCGCAGAGGCCGTCAGGGTCTCAGAAGTGCCCACTATCCCAAATTGTTGACACGGATATCGACACGGATTCTGACTCCAGTGTCGATGGCGATGATGCAAAGTTGCAGCCTAAAATGACTAAAGCCATCCGCTACATGATTATAGCAATGAAGGATGTATTGCACATCTCAGAGGAAAACCCTGTCCCTGCCAAGAGGGTTTATATGTTTGGGGAGAAAAGGCAAGAAGTGACTTTTCCCCCTTCACATGAGTTAAATGAGTTATGTGAAAAAGCTTGGGATTCTCCTGATAGGAAAATGCAGATTTCCAAACGGTTACTTATGGCGTATCCTTTCCAGCCAACGGACAGGTTACGCTGGGAATCCTCCCCTAGGGTAGACAAAGCTTTGACACGCTTATCTAAGAAGGTAGCCCTGCCGTCACAGGATACGGCCGCCCTAAAAGATCCTGCGGATAGAAAGCAGGAAGGTATCCTGAAGTCCGTTTATACACATTCAGGTACCCTACTAAGGCCGGCAATTGCGTCGGCCTGGATGTGTAGTGCTGTAGCAGCATGGACAGATACTCTGTCTGAGGAGCTTGATACCTTGGACAAGGATACTATATTGCTGACCCTGGGGCATATAAAAGACGCTGTCCTATACATGAAGGATGCCCAGAGAGACATTTGCCTACTGGGCTCTAGAATAAATGCAATGTCAATTTCTGCCAGAAGGGTCCTGTGGACTCGGCAATGGACAGGTGATGCCGACTCAAAAAAGCACATGGAGGTGTTACCTTATAAGGGTGAGGAATTGTTTGGGGACGGTCTCTCGGACCTAGTTTCCACAGCTACGGCTGGGAAGTCAAATTTTTTGCCATATATTCCCTCACAACCTAAGAAAGCACCGTATTACCAAATGCAGTCCTTTCGATCACAAAGAGGCAAGAAAGTCAGAGGTGCGTCCTTTCTTGCCAGAGGCAGGGGTAGAGGAAAGAAGCTGCACAATACAGCTAGTTCCCAGGAACAGAAGTCCTCCCCGGCTTCCACTAAATCCACCGCATGACGCTGGGGCTCCACAGGTGGAGCCAGGAGCGGTGGGGGCGCGTCTCCGAAATTTCAGCCACCAGTGGGTTCGCTCACGGGTGGATCCCTGGGCTATACAGATTGTGTCTCAGGGATACAAGCTGGAATTCGAAGTGATGCCCCCTCACTGTTACCTCAAATCGGCCCTGCCAGCTTCCCCCATAGAAAGGGAAGTAGTGTTAGCGGCAATTCACAAATTATATCTCCAGCAGGTGGTGGTAAAGGTTCCCCTCCCTCAACAGGGAAGGGGTTACTATTCCACAATGTTTGTGGTTCCGAAACCGGACGGTTCGGTCAGACCCATATTGAATTTAAAATCCCTGAACATTTACCTGAAAAGGTTCAAGTTCAAGATGGAATCGCTCAGGGCGGTCATTGCAAGCCTGGAAGAGGGGCATTTTATGGTGTCTCTGGACATAAAGGATGCTTACCTGCATGTCCCCATTTATCCACCTCATCAGGAGTACCTCAGATTTGTGGTACAGGACTGTCATTACCAATTCCAGACGTTGCCGTTTGGTCTGTCCACGGCACCGAGAATATTTACCAAGGTAATGGCAGAAATGATGGTGCTTCTGCGAAAGCAAGGAGTTACAATTATCCCATACTTGGACGATCTCCTCATAAAGGCGAGGTCCAGAGAGCAGTTGCTGATCAGCGTAGCACACTCTCGGGAGGTGTAACAACAGCACGGCTGGATTCTGAATATTCCAAAGTCGCAGCTGATTCCTACGACGAGTCTGCCCTTCCTGGGCATGATTCTGGACACAGACAAGAAGAAGGTGTTTCTCCCGGAGGAGAAGGCCCAGGAGCTCGTGACTCTGGTCAGAGACCTCTTAAAACCAAAACAGGTGTCGGTGCATCTATGCACGCGAGTCCTGGGAAAGATGGTGGCATCATACGAAGCCATTCCCTTCGGCAGGTTCCATGCGAGGACCTTTCAGTGGGATCTGTTGGACAAATTGTCCGGATCGCTTCTTCAGAAGCATCGGCTGATCACCCTATCCCCCAGGGCCAGGGTGTCTCTTCTGTGGTTGCTGCAGAGTGCTCACCTTCTCGAGGGCCGCAGGTTCGGCATACAGGACTGGGTCCTGGTGACCACGGATGCAAGCCTCCGAGGGTGGGGGGCAGTCACTCAGGGAAGAAACTTCCAGGGGCTGTGGTCAAGTCAAGAGACTTGTCTGCACATCAATATCCTGGAACTAAGGGCCATATACAACGCCCTGAGTCAAGCGGAGCCTTTGCTTCGCAACCAACCGGTGCTGATTCAGTCAGATAACATCACCGCAGTGGCTCATGTAAACCGCCAGGGCGGCACAAGAAGCAGGGTGGCAATGGCAGAAGCCACCAGAATTCTTCGCTGGGCGGAGAATCACGTGCAAGCACTGTCAGCAGTGTTCATTCCGGGAGTGGACAACTGGGAAGCAGACTTCCTCAGCAGGCACGACCTCCACCCGGGAGAGTGGGGACTTCATCAAGAAGTCTTCACACAGATTACAAATCGATGGGAACTGCCACAGGTGGACATGATGGCATCCCGCCTCAACAAAAAGCTACAAAGGTATTGCGCCATGTCAAGAGACCCTCAGGCGATAGCTGTGGACGCACTAGTGGCACCGTGGATGTTCCAGTCAGTTTATGTGTTTCCTCCTCTTCCTCTCATACACAAGGTGCTGAGAATCGTAAGAAAAAGAGGAGTGAGAACAATACTCATTGTTCCGGATTGGCCAAGAAGGGCTTGGTATCCGGAACTGCTAGAAATGCTCTCAGAGGACCCATGGCCTCTGCCTCTCAGACAGGATCTGTTGCAACAGGGGCCCTGTCTGTTCCAAGACTTACCGCGGCTGCGCTTGACGGCATGGCGGTTGAACGCCGGATCCTAGCGGAAAAAAGGCGTTTCGGATGAGGTTATTCCTACGCTGATAAAGGCTAGGAAGGACGTGACAGCAAAACATTATCACCGTATATGGCGAAAATATGTTGCTTGGTGTGAGGCCTGGAAGGCCCCTACAGAGGAATTCCAACTGGGCCGTTTCCTTCACTTCCTACAGGCGGGAGTGACTATGGGCTTAAAATTAGGGTCCATTAAGGTCCAGATTTCGGCCCTATCCATTTTCTTTCAAAAGGAACTGGCTTCTCTTCCTGAAGTTCAGACGTTTGTAAAGGGAGTGCTGCATATTCAGCCCCCTTTTGTGCCACCAGTGGCACCTTGGGATCTTAACGTGGTGTTGAGTTTCCTGAAATCTCACTGGTTTGAGCCACTTAAGACCGTGGAGTTAAAATATCTCACGTGGAAAGTGGTCATGCTATTGGTCTTAGCTTCGGCTAGGCGTGTGTCTGAATTGGCGGCTTTGTCATGTAAAAGCCCCTATCTGGTTTTCCATATGGACAGGGCAGAGTTACGGACTCGTCCGCAATTTCTGCCGAAGGTGGTGTCATCCTTTCATTTGAACCAACCTATTGTGGTGCCTGCGGCTACTCATGACTTGGAGGATTCCAAGTTACTAGATGTAGTCAGGGCTTTGAAGATTTATGTAGCCAGAACGGCTGGAGTCAGGAAAACTGACTCGCTGTTTACCCTGTTTGCTGGGTGCTCCTGCTTCAAAGCAAACTATTGCTCGCTGGATCTGTAACACGATTCAGCAGGCTCATTCTGCGGCTGGATTGCCGCATCCAAAATCGGTAAAAGCCCATTCCACAAGGAAGGTGGGCTCTTCTTGGGCGGCTGCCCGAGGGGTCTCGGCATTACAGCTTTGCCGAGCAGCTACTTGGTCGGGTTCAAACACCTTTGCAAAGTTCTACAAGTTTGATACCCTGGCTGAGGAGGACCTTGAGTTTGCTCATTCGGTGCTGCAGAGTCATCCGCACTCTCCCGCCCGTTTGGGTGCTTTGGTATAATCCCCATGGTCCTTACGGAGTTCCCAGCATCCACTAGGACGTTAGAGAAAATAGGATTTTACTTACCGGTAAATCTATTTCTCGTAGTCCGTAGTGGATGCTGGGCGCCCGTCCCAAGTGCGGACTTCTTCTGCAATACTTGTATATAGTTATTGCTTAAATAAGGGTTATGTTATGGTTGCATCAGATTTGTCTGATGCTCTGTTGTTGTTCATACTGTTAACTGGGTAAGTTTATCACGAGTTATACGGTGTGATTGGTGTGGCTGGTATGAGTCTTACCCTGGATTCCAAAATCCTTTCCTTGTACTGTCAGCTCTTCCGGGCACAGTTTCCTTAACTGAGGTCTGGAGGAGGGGCATAGAGGGAGGAGCCAGTGCACACCAGTAATCCTAATTCTTTCTTGAAGTGCCCTGTCTCCTGCGGAGCCCGTCTATTCCCCATGGTCCTTACGGAGTCCCCAGCATCCACTACGGACTACGAGAAATAGATTTACCGGTAAGTAAAATCTTATTTTCTCCCTGATAAGTGTCAGTCATCACTGAGATTAATCGTAGGCTAATCACTGACTGATCTCTACTGTATGATCGGTAATGACCCATTGCATGTCCCGAATCATGGGCTTCAAAAGGGGTGGCTCTTCCATGAGAATGAGTGGATTTTCTTCTAAAAATGGGCATTTTGGTGGGAACCTTGGTGGGGGTAGGGTGAATCTGGATCTTCTTTTTCCCTGCTTTTCTCTATCTCTGTCTTTGGAGGTATGCACATAGCATAGGAAAGTATTCTGGAGGGAAGCAGGGTGCTGATGAGAGTGACTGAGGGGAAAGGAGCAGTCTTTGACCTGTAGATACACAGCCACATGCAGTAAAGTGGCTTGTCCTGGAGGAGGACTGAATGGCATGCAAGGGAGTTTTGGAGTACAGGTAGGATCTGAGGGCATGTGGGGAGCATTTCATGGGACATATCTGGCCAAATGGTCGACTGTAACTATGTCGATGTTCATAAAAGTCCACCACAATGTTGACATCAGAGCCTCAACATGGTTCAAACTGTCAACAGGCACGAGGTCAACATCCTTAAACCGTTGACAGGTTCAGAATGTCGAACATCTGAAATGACGTGAGTTTTTGGCATACGGAGGGAGGCGGGGTTAGGTACTAGGGGTAGGGTTACAGGTAGGGATTAGGGATAGTGGAAGGAATACTCAGTGGAACACTGCAGCATCGGAGGTCCGCACCTGAAGTGACTGTCACTTGGCCGATGTGACCTGGAAGAAGATGCAGACGTTGGAGACAGTAAGAAGCCACTAGACCACCAGGGACTGTATGTAGACAGTTCGTCATGTCGACCTATCTGGGTAGACGTGATGAATCTCAACCTTTTCACTGTCGACACGCTGAACATGCCAGCATGCTGCTGTTTGGGTCCAAATCTCCAGCAAGGAAAGGACTACCATTCATTACCCACCGCAATATTTGAGGATCACAACATTTACATGGATTATACCCCCAAAGAAATTCATCCTCTAGCAGTGGACATTGGTAAATATACCTCCTAGTAGATTTGTACTTATGTGAGAGTCATTATCTGCTTACAATGCAGTTGTGATATATAGGTGGCAATATAGGAATGGACACTCCCGTATGAATGCTTTTGAACTAATATTTCCATGTGTTGTGATAACTTGATTTTTAATACAGAATAACATTGCTGCTTTTATGTATTGTATAATAAATATGAATTTGATTTTTTTAAGAAACGATAGCAATTGTTTCATCTGGTTCTATTTATCTTAAGTGCCTACATCCTTTTTTCCTCTGCTGATTATCTGATATATGTGGGCTTGAGTACCCCCTATATGGTGGCTGCTTTACACTGAAGCAACCACAATTTAGCGCCTGGGTGGATGAGTGATGGGGCTTCTGACGTCAGTTTGGGGCACTTCTAATTACTGAAATAAAGGGTAATACTGTATGTATACATTTTAAAGATGAATATGTGGCCATTGAAGTAGGTCAGGTTGCCCTTCACTTTTTTTCAATGCACACTGTCCTATTGATGGAACACCAGCTAAAATTACAGGACCTCACCATGATTTGGTATCGCCCATTAAATTCCACATCATGTGCCCATGACATATAACAGATTCCTCCAATCAATAAACACCCCACCCCCAAAGGAAGAAAATGGCCTGAATATAATGAGCTTTTATAATATTCTGCTCACTGAAGAAGTTGGTGGCAACACTACAGTTTGATACTCTTCCTTTTCATTTTTTATCATCTTATCGTATCTCTTAAACACTCTGGTACCATTACTCTCACCTATACACTCTAGACCCTAGTTTAGTACTCAAGCAGTCACATCCCTCCCATATTGCTGTTAGACTTCATACTACGCTCTCATTCACACACTTAGCCATGTCATTATCACACTATCAGTCAGTCTGTCTTATTTTTTTATACCTTATCTATTCTGTTTAATTTGACATGATTTCTTAATACTTACACTATAGCTTTTTTTTTTCCTAGTGCACTTAGATTTACATGACATGGGGGAATATATCTCCATGACTGTTCATTGCTTTTCTCACATAAAAAGAGAAGAAACAGGGGGCATGGCTTGGTGGTCATGCTGTGCGGACGTGTACTCCTGGAGCTCCTGCAGAGCGTTTCTAAAGATCCGGATTGTCGGGCTAAATGGTGGTAAGCTGCGGTCCCCAACCCTGATCTGCTTGCCCCACACTGTCTGGGCTTACCTGGTGCTGAGGTCTGCAGAGCTGGTGGATGCGCCTTCCATCCCTGCAGGTTGGGGCCCTCTCACCATCCTGCAGCGGGGACCTGGCTTGCTGGCGGTGACTGATGACCCTCCTGTGTCTGGTCGTTACCCGAGGACCTGCTCTATCTGCACTCTGGGCTCCTCCCGCGGCTGGCCTCACCTGCCTGTTGTCCTCATCCCAGACACCGCCCACTGCTGTCCTTCTCCAGATGGGTGAACATTGGGTGTCTCCCACTGCATCACTTGCCGCCATCAGGGACCGGAAGTGACCGGTCTGTCGGCGCTTCACGCCTTGCTACCCACGGCTGCCTCTCCTGTCTGTCTGTTGGCTCTTGGGACTTTGTAGCTCTGGGCTGGTCTGGAACAGCTGTCCTCCAGGTTTGTTGCTGCTTCCTGCACAGACACTCCCAGACTTGCCATTGCTAGCCTGCCAAAGAGTCTTGAATGCTAAAGGAGCTTCCCAACCTCCTCTCCTATACTTCCTGCCTAGACCCTGCCACTGAGCACCCTTATTAGGAGGCATTAATTAAGCTCATTGCTGGGTGGCTACCCCTTAAATTGTACTGTGCAGCAGGAGACTTTGTTTTCACCATTTGTGATATTGCAGCTCCACCTTGTGGCTACCTTTTGATATTGCACCGCTGCTGCTGTTTTTTCAATCCTGCATTACTGCTACCATACTCTGCTCTCAGTAACAGATCTAGCAACTCCAGTCAAGTCCATCTTATATTGTCTACGGCCTTTCTACCACATACTTAATCTGGCCTCTGCTTTTTCTAATTGTTCTCCATATATATGGCTGTACCTTCTGTCCAGCGACACATAATTACCATGCAGTGATTTACTCCAGCTATCATCCCAAGTGTGTTACACCTTGAAGTGAGGCTACATCTCGGGACTCCAATCGGCAGTTGATGACCTGGGCACTCGTGTGGATGCCTTGGAAAGGAAACAGGATGGAATAACCAACTTCCAGCAGATGTCCGAATAAGATGTCTCTCAGATCCGCCATGATAAACTCTTTCTTTGCTTTAATCGTGAAGATCTTGACAATCGAGGGAGACGAAATAACTTCAGGATGCGGAATATAACTGAATCAGTGCAACCTGCTTATCTAGAGGATTATGTCCTTCACCTTTTTCTTGTCCTAGCCACCTCTGTTCCAGATGATATGTTGGTTTTAGATAGGGCTCACCGTGCTCTCCATCCCCGCTCCCAAGGTGCAACCCAACCTAGAGATGTCATCCTGAGACTGCATTATTTCCAGGTGAAAGATCAACTCTACGCACAAGCTCGCAAATCACAGAAGACTGCATTTGAAGGATCGACCCTTTTTGATTTTCCAGGATCTCTCCCCATCTCCCTGGCAAGACAGAGGGAGATGAGAGATGTCACTAAAATCCTCAGAGATCACGAGATCAAATACCACTGGGGTTTCCCCTTCGCTCTTCAAGTTAGGTCGGATGGTAAGATCCTGTCTGCTAAGACACCGGTCGGAGCTTTGTAGATCCTTAAGTCCCTGAAACTCCCGGGTCTCAATGTCGCTCATCATACAGCTTCTACTTCCCTGCTGCAAAGAGCCCCAAGGGAGGAATGGCACACAGTGGGGTGTGGCCCCAAGTCTACCTCTGTTACTTGACTTCTCTGGGCATGGTGATTTCCTTTCTACATGGAATCTCATTGCTACTTCTGTTCGGTTTCAGCTTGGATTCCTATTCTCTTATGCTATAATGTTTTGTATAATTTTAGTGGCAGCTCCCCTTGTACCTAATAGCTTACTATAGTTGTTTACTCAAGACATGATTTCTTTGGGGGTTACGTTGAGGATCATTTATTCATTATCCACTGTGTTACGATAATGCTGTTGATTGTTACTCCACCCCTCACCCACGACCCTCTGCTTTTGTATACACACATTGCCTACTTTCTACAGTATGCTGACTACCATTAAGGTTTATATACAGTTGGCGTATATTGCATCAGAGTTCTGTTGTGTATTACCTGTGCACTTACTTTCTCTTTTGATATTATTGATTTACTTCTTTGAGTATTACCATTATTGTATGTTTTAATCGTGCTAACCCCTTTTTGCTATCTGGTTATGTGCTTAGAATCTTTATTTTTACTTTAGGTTTATCTATACACAATCAGGATCTTTTCTTATCTCCCCACCTCTATAAACAATCCATACTGCTGTATGGGTGGCATTGCCACCTACCCCCACATGGTCGCTATGACCGGCTTCGGACGTTTTTGGCTTACCAGCCTACTACTCCCATGGGTCCGACCCATTGGACGGAGTTTGTCTCTGTTCCACCCTCTCCCCCGATTCCCCTGTATTCCTTGCCTGGGGTAGCTTTTATATTGCTGCTACTCTATCCCAGAGCTCTTTGTCCTCCTCTTCTTTTATGCTTGCTCCTTTTTTTTTTTTTTTTTACCAAGATGGTCCTTAAAATTATCTCTCTAAACACTAAAGGTCTCAATAATCACGTAAAAGATCTACGCTATTTCACTTAGGCAGATGGGGGTGATGTGGTGTTTCTGCAGGAGATTCATTTTTCAGGTGCTCACCATCCTTAACTTAAGTCTAAACATTACCCCAACGTTTACTATGCCTGTGATCCTCGACGCAAGAAAAAAGGTGTTTCATTTCTATTTGCTAATTATATTACTAATATTGTCCGGGACCCAGAGGGGAGATTATTAATCCCGGAGGGCCTTCTTAGCAACATCCCCTATACTTTAGTGAATGTGTATGACCCTAACCAGAACCAATCTTGTTTCTTTAACACGTTAAATGATCACATTTCTTTACATCGCAAAGGAAGTGTGATTCAAGCTGGTGATTTTAATACTATTGTGGATTGCCATATGGATAGGTACAAACCCCTCCCTAAATCCCTTCAAAAAGTGTCTTCGGCTGGCTCTGCAGCTCTGGTTGCGATCCTCACAAAACAGTTCTTATTTGATACATGGAGGGTCAGGGAACCCATAGCCAAGGATTACACTTTTTATTCCCCAATGCATGATGTATACACTAGACTAGACATGATATTCTTATAAAGCTGAAATTGTTATCCTGCACCAGATACTTGATGTTTACTATCTATTGAGAATCGTTTACTAAAAACCAGCTACTCTTAGTACCAAGGACAATCCTATCTACATCATTAACAGGCTGCAGGTGCTCCTGGAATTATGAGAAACTCACATACAAAAATGTTGTGGGGACTAGCCCCAAAGAAAATTTCTTTTTTGGAGCACTCTTTTGAGATAATTAGTGGTATATTGTATAAAGAATTGATGAATAATATTAAAACTTAACTTTTATTTATAACCTATCTAAAATAGAAGGGAGAATAATCAAAAAATTTAAAAAAATGTAACTAATAACTGATAATTTGAGAAAAGAATGGGAAAATGCGTTATTGAGGTGCTCATCAGAACTTATGGGTATACTAATAAAGCATAATCATCTTGTACTTGAGGAATGTGAAAGAGAAATTAACACTCTAGGCAAAAAGTTAGAAACTTGGGAACAAAACGTTGCCTTTCAAAAACGCTTTGAAGAACAAAAAAAGGAACTCCAACAATATGAAACAACTATTATTGAAAGGAAGAAGTCCAAGTTCAATAGGGATAGGTCAGACTTTGCCACAGATAGAATATTTAAATGGCAAAAAAATGTAGGCAGACATTTTAGGAGAAATAACCAGGCTAGTAATTATACATCCTCTGAAATTGACTCATCAGAAAATGTGGATGGTGAAGATCAGGGACCAAGAATGGAGGCCCCGAAGAGGGGAGATTCAAATCTGAGACAGACTTTTTTAGAGACTGGCCGGACACATCGAGGTCGCCCCCCAAGAGGAGGAATGGGAGGCAAGAAGAGGGGGAAATAGACAAAGATGGGAGTCAATGTCTCCCACAAGATATTCCCCCCGGTTTCACAAAAACAAGTAAATAAATTTAACATCATTAATTTGTCCGACCGTGTTTTGACTGATGGTCAAACACAAGTTCTTACTAAAGGTCTGTCATTTTCACCATCCAAAACATTCAATCGATTCATCTGGGGGGGAAAACTGCAGCTGTTCGGAAGAAAATTACTTCTAAAAAACTTCTTTGCTAATAAGCAATTAAATGAGACAACAATACATTTACCGGAAGCTGCAGGCACAAGTGGGGATACGCCAATATCCTGGTCTACTCAGGAATTAGAGGCCCTAGAAGATCTGGGAGACCTCTTGGAAGGAGGTGGTCAAATCCAGACCCAGGTGTAAGAAAAAATCCACCTTCTCTCCCCCAGATAACATCAGCCCAGAAACTAAAGTATTCCTTAACTTGGTTTTGCGCGAATTTGATGAAATTCATAGAAAATCAGGACAGCGTCGCTTTCCCAAGAATATTAGTCACACTGAGAAATTGGCCTTGGATGAAATCAAAGGTTGGGAGGATATAGTGGTAAAACCCTCCGATAAAGGGGGAAACACAGTGCTGTGGCCAAAAACCATGTATGTCAAAGAAGCATACAAACAATTAAACAACGGTCATTGAGATTACTCAATCCCACTTCCAACTATATGGAAATTTATAACAAGATGATAGAAAGAGCTCTTGCAAACAAAACCAACTCTAAAGAAGAATATGACTTCTTGAAGAATGATAACCCTCGGATCCCCACCTTCTATCTATTCCCGAAGGTGCACAAATGCCTTGAAGAACCCCCTGGACGCCCAATTGTGTCTGGCATAGGTGGGTTGTCTGAGAAGGCCAGCATCTTTGTTGACACCCACCTAAGATCACATGTGACACAATTGGCGTCATATGTTAAGGATACACCTGACATCCTTAAAAAAAACTCAATGACATCAGCCTAGAAGAGAGTTACATCCTAGTGAGTATGGATGTGGAGTCATTATACACATGCATATCTCACGAACTGGGCCTGAAAGCAGTCCAATACTTTCTAAGTATGAAAGGAATAGGGGAATTCCAAACATTCTTACTCAAATTGCTGGAATTTGTCCTTAATCGAAATTACTTCGTATTCGATGACCACTTCTACCTCCAGGTAAGAGGAACGGCAATGGGGGCGGCTTGTGCACCCACATTTGCCAACCTCTTCCTGGGATGGTGGGAAAGGGAGGTGGTTTTCTCTGAGATCAATGAACCATATCTCGAACATGTAGTAATATGGTTACGCTACATAGACGACGTATTCATGATCTGGGATGGCACGGAGGGGAGCTTCATAGTTTTTTTCAGAATTTGAATAGAAATGAAGTTAACATAAAATTAACCATGGAATCTAACAAACATGAGATCGCATTTCTTGATCTAAAAATCTATAGAGATGAAAATAACAAACTTTCCACCAAATTACATCGGAAGGAAACTGCTACGAACAGTATACTACATAACTCAAGATCTCACATCCCCCCAACCATCACAAACATACCGAAAGGAGAATTCCTCAGACTCAAAAGAAATTGTTCTGATACACAGGTGTTCAACAAGGAAAGTGAGGATTTGGTTGCACGCCTTCGTGAACGGGGGTATAGCCATCGGCTAATTAAGAGGGCTAGAAATTCAGTCCTTGGAATAAACAGAAGTACACTTATCTTCAAAGAAAAATCTGAAACAGAACCACATGAGGAGATGAGGTTCGTTGGGGATTTTTGCAAGGAATGGAGGCAATTGAAGGATGGAATTCAAAAATATTGGCATATACTACTCTCAGACCCTGATCTGGCCCATAATTTGGGGGACAGGGTGGCAATGAGTTGGAGGAGGTCCCCAAATTTAAGGGACCAATTGGTCCAAAGTCATTTTACAAGGAAACCGTCGAGCTTACCCATAGCTAGGGGCACATTTCCGTGTGGATCATGTCGAGCATGTGACTATATGACATCTACACAGGAAGTGCGAGACAAATATGATAACACTTGCAGAATTGTGGACTTCTTCAACTGCAGAACAGCTAACATTGTCTACTGTGTATCATGCACCTGTGGTAAATTATATGTGGGGGTTACTACTCGCATGTTCAAAATAAGGATACTTGAACACACAGGAACCATTCGCAATGCAGCCAAAGACATCAGCAACTTTAAACAGATAACCACAGTGGCAAGGCACTTCCATAAACATCGTAATGATGGTTCACATAAAATGAAGGCCTTTGTCCTTCAGAAAATCAAATTGGACATTAGGGGTGGGAATGTCATGCAAGAGCTCCTGAAAAAGGAAAGCGAATGGACATTCAGGCTTGGAAGTATGGCACCGAATGGAATGAATGAACACATTAATTATACTGTGTTTCTGTAATAACATCCTCTTAATAATTCATGGTGAAATTCTAATCCCAGTTTTGTATGGAGGATATAAAAAGGACAATTCATCTAGTTATGAAATACTCCAATACTCTTTTTTTTTTTTTTTTATGCATGTTATTTACATATTAGAATTGATTCATCTGAGATTATAACTTTATAGATTAGGAATAACAGCTTTGTTTTTTAGAGTGTTTGTTTTTCTCACGGGGTTCACTTCTCTCCCCCTTTTTTTCCCCGTTTCTTCTTCTCCTTTTTTTTCAAGGTTTATTTTTTGCATGTGTTTTTATCACTGTCCTGGACTGTCAGGGGTCCTCTTCTTTTTCACAGGCAATACTACATACTATTTGATAATTGCATAAAGCAAACAAACATATTACAAACATATTTTGTGCACAAGTCACTATTTTTCAGATCTTCACACTCAGCAATTTTATGGCACTCACATTTTAGAGGTTTCACTTCATAATATTAAGTACACAAGTTTTACCTTTAGGGTATATTCACTCACTCATGAATATATCATTGGATACTTATTTATAATATAAATATAAAGTGTTATATACACAAATAGGTTGTTTGAAAAAAAAGTATAGCAGGACATTTCTTTATATAAAGATGGTAAAAGAGTATGATGATTGATAGATGAATATGACCTCTATAGTTCTAGCACTCTACATGATTCTGTTCCTTTCGCGTATACAATCATATGGGCTCATTCCCAACCATGATGTCATTATTACGGGATAACATCGGTTAGGAGGGTGGAGTATATAATATTATTGAAGCATAGATATGTTTATATATATTTTTTTTACGCACATATATATATATATATACCTATGCTTTATGAAGTACAGCCTCTATATTTCTATTCAGGGACATATGATTCCTGTAAAAAATGTATGTATAATTCATAACAAGTCATCTCATGTTCCAATAAAAGCAAAAATATTTTTTATAAATTGAATTTCAAGCCTATAGTGGCAACTATATTCAAAATGTAGCTTTTTTTTATTTTGTAAGAGAACATATCAGTGCAAATTATTTCACTTTATTATTTTTTTACATCAGCCTAATATATAATAATTTTTTATACGTCTTTCCCAGACTCATTTAGCTATTGTCAGAGGTAACCGTAGGTGCCTCCAAACTAATTATATGGTATTACGAACAGCTGAGTGGGGCGGAGGTATTTGAAATAGTGGACACACAGACTCAACGTCAGGCTGGTGATCAAGCTCGTTTGTGAAACGTACGTCCAGCTGAGACGTTGTGCTCCACTGTACAGCTCCTCTCTGCAGGAGGACGCTGTGTTGGGCGGCATGTGAAGCCGCTACTCGAGACCCGGCAAATCAGCTGTATCAGGCGGCATGTGAAACCGCTATCAGAGACCTACTAACTGGAGATGTCAGGCGGCATGTGAAATTACTATTTGAGACGTGGTAACTAGCTATGTTCATAGGCATGTGAAAACGCTACTTGAAATCGGGGTATTCCACCGGGCGGCATGTGAAATTACTACTTGAGATGTGGTAACCAGCTATGTTCAGCGGCATGTGAAAACGACACTTGAAATCGGGGTATTCCACCGGCCGGCATGTGAAATTACTACTTGAGATGTGGTAACCAGCTATGTTCAGCGGCATGTGAAAACGACACTTGAAATCGGGGTATTGAGCTGCTGATGAACGGGCAGGGTGATCCGAGACTGTGCAACGAATTGACAACATTCCAGCCGCAGGCTTCGGCATGGTATATATATTTTCTCTAACCACTTGATTTTCTATGCCCACGGGTTCTCAGTGTCCCGCTTCCCTCTTGGGTGGTAATATGCTATGGATCACATTTACAAAGATATATTAATTTATTAAGTGACCCTTTGGTAAAATTGATTACAGAAGATTCGCTGGTATACCAGGTTTATACACTTCCTCTCCTATTTCACAGGTATTCCACCGGTCCCCGCGGCGCATTGCAGCCTTGCAATGCCTATGGTAACAGGGCTGCTCTAACACCAGAGACGGAGACACGGGGGAATACTGTGGCTTTTTTTCTATCAATACATCAGTACCCCTACTCTCACCCTTCTTCCGCTCTTTTGATGAGGATGGGCAGCAGATGGGGTTAACTGTATATTGGATTGTACTATTTCTCTCCATTTCTCACACGACAGCTTGAAATATTTCACAGTAATAAATCAAATTGAGGCCCTATGGGAATAATTTAATAGAGGTGCACCTACGGTCTCAGCCTATCAAATATTCTCCAGATAGATCATACTGGTACAACTGTGAAACTTATGCTGCATTCACACCGCAAATGCCGGGTCCTACCCGGTAAGACAAACGTGTACTTACCGGGTGGGATCCGGCATTTGCGCTCCGTTGCAGGCTTCCCGACCCGGCAATATACCGGGTCGGTTGCCATGACAACGGAGGCCGCAGCAGCAGCAGGGGCGGGGGTGGAGGCGGCGTCGGGAGATGAGCTCATCTCCAGCGCCGCCTCTCCCTATCTTGTGAATGGGAACCGTGTCGCATCGACACGGCTCCCATTCACACCGCACCTGACCCGGTAATCAACCCGGGTAAAACCCTTCTTTTTTACCGGGTTGATTTACCGGGTCAGGCGACCCGCTAAATCGCCCAGTGTGCTTTCACATCGCACACTGACCCGGTTCGACACGGCAATATGCCGTGTCGGTACCGGGTTATTTGTGCGATGTGAAAGGGGTATTAAGGTGACATTTGTCCCTCACCGCATACCATATGTGATCAAGTCCAGGTATATGGTTTTGCATGTGATAATTTGCAGTTTCGTGTGTCTTATCAGTTGAATTGAACAAGGAGGGAAATGTCCTCTAGTGAAAAAATTACATTCCATAATATTTACTGGAGATGATATGTTTCATGGCAACTTTGTGTGTGATTGTTACAAGTTTTTCCATAAACAATTGTGAGGCCCCTTGAGGCCTGATTTTGACCCATTAGGGAAACATTTTGGGGAGATAACCTAGCTTTGCAACAATTTGCCATTTGGCAACTAGTTTCATTTGAGCTGTGAATGAGCTCAGGAGTACTGCAGAGCTGACATAGTGATGTGGAATACATGATTGTTAATAGTAAAGATGACCTTTCTGCAATATGTAAGTTGTGAGAAATATTTAGGAAGTGGTTTAAAATTGAATGCAACTATATGATGTGTACATAGATAAAAGATCTTTTTCCTTTGCAATATAGCCAAATGACATGTGCATGGTTACACTGAGTGTCCGCCTAAACAATGAATGTTAGTTTTAAAGACATATGCTAAGCGTGCATTATCATCAGTAACCATAGTGTTTTGAAATTTAATTTTTAAAGAAAGAGAAAAAAAGAAATAATATGAACATGTTTATTTACTTTTGACATAACGGGAGACAGCGACATTCACTGAATACGAGTGACAATCACTTCAGTGTTTTGTTGTAAAAAAAAAAATTTACTTTTTTTCATTATTCTCCCTTCTATTTTAGATAGATTAGAAATAAAAGTTAAGTTTTTTAATATTATTCATCAATTCTTTATACAATATACCATTAATTATTTCAAAAGAGTGCTCCAAAAAAGGAATTTTCTTTGGGGCTAGTCCCCACAACATTTTTGTAGACATGATATTCCTCAGTGCTGGACCAGCCAAAACCATCTTAGATGTTTCTATCATACCTCGTACCTGGTCAGACCATGGTCCGGTGACTGCTGATAGGCCCTCATGCCAGCTGTGGTCCCCGACAATGGCACCTCAATGACAAGGTACTCCTAAACCCCCATACTAAAGTTCTCTTAACGAACTCTGTCATTATTTTCTTACAAATATCTCCCCTAATGTGTCCCCAATGGCCCACAAAGCTAATAAATCAGAATCCGCTTTATTGGCCAGGTATACTTGCGTATACTAGGAATTTGTCTTCGGTTTGCTGTCAACAGTCAAGTAGGTAACAGATAAGCATGTGGGGGGGGGGGGGGGGGCAAGTAAAGTCAGACATACCGTAGGGACACAAGTGAGTTACATGTGTGTCTAGTCAGTCAATGTTCAGCAGGCGGACCGCTTGGGGGAAAAAACTTTTGAGGCTTCTGGTGGACCCGGCGGGGACGGCCCTGTAACGCCTGCCTGAAGGAAGCAAGTGCTGTGGCCAGGGTGTAGCTGCTCCTTTACTATCTACGCTACCTGCTTTTTAGCTCTGTACAAGTCCTATACTGAGTGAAGGTCAGCCCAGATGATTTTCCGTGTGGTTCTGACCACCTTTTGGAGCCGTACCATACCAGTATCGAGGAGCACAGTACCGACTCCACAATCGCAGAGTAGAAAAGGAGCAGAAGCTTCTGTGGGATGTGTAACTTCCTTAGTTGCCTGAGGAAGAACAACCTCTGCTTCACTTTCCAGACAGTGGCGTCAGTGTTGGACCACCATTTAAGTTCCCGGGAGATTGTGGTCCCCAGGAATTTGAAGGAGTCCACTAGTGATACCACACTGTCAGCAATCGTTATAGAGGGTTTCTTGGGGACCGGAACGATAGTGGACCTTTTGAGGCAGGAATGGACTTTCTGTAGCTCCAGCGGTTTGTTGAAGATCTTGGTGAATATGGGGGCGAGCTGACCCGCACATGCTCTCAGGGCAGATAGTGACACTCCGTCAGGACCCGGAGCTTTCCTGGGTTTGTCTCTTATGAACAGTGCCTCCACCTCTTCTTGGGTGACTTGAAGTGCCTGGAGTTGGCCGTCGGTGTTTCGGGGCATCGTAGAAGTGATTGTTTGAGTCGCGGGGGTCTTCTTTTGCGAACCTGCAATAAAAGTGGTTCAGCTCGTCTGCTAGGTCTTGGTGCATGGTGGTGGACTTTGATGTTTTCTTGTAGTCGGTTATGGAGTATAGATGGAGCCGCGCTTATCTGAGGTGGCTCCATCGCAAACGTGCACTCCCTGCGTGACTAGGCGATCTGTCCGCCTAGTCACGCTGGGAGTGCACAGAGACGCTCCCATTCAGAGTGTCTCTGTCAGGGCGCACTTGCCCAGGTGGATGGGGACGCTCTCAGCGATAGGGGCGCCCGGGCTGGGCGCGCCTAGTCACACACGAAGCCACGACTAGCGTGGCTCCATCTGTACTTCAGCTAGGAAAATTAGGGCTAAACGCATTACTGCCCTTATGGTTCATGCTTTTCATATTAAACATAAAGCTTTGGGGTCTAAAGATGATCCTGCTAATTTACAAACTGCCCATGGAGAATTAAACCTTCTCCTAACTGATTGAGCTGAACATTCACTGAAATGGCTTAATCAGTCATACTATGAAAATGGGGATAAGGCAGACGGGCTGCTCGCCTCCGAATTAAGATCTAGGATCTCCCAAAACAATATCCTTTTGGTTAAAACTTCCGCAGGTCGTGTGTTACATAAGGTATATTTATGTTGGTATATGGTACCCTCCAGAATGAATAAGATATTCCCATCCACTTCTCCGCTATGTTGGAGAGGTTGTGGGGAGACATGAACTTTTATTCATGTTTGGTGGTTGTGTCCAAAGATAGTGTCTTTTTGGGACGAAGTGATGACCTTGATATGTTAGATATCCAACTCTGCAATCACTTCTGGGGCTCCCCATGACATCTTTGGATGCACTACTAAATAACTAGTTTCTTAGATCCTTAATGCAGCCCGTTGCCTTATAGCTTCTTACTGGAAGTGCCTTGACCACCACCACCAAAGTGTACAGATGTGTCCTCATATGCTATTGCTGCAGTGGGACCAAAAATCTCTTTTCCACTTCTTTTTTTTGCTGAAAATGAGCGTCTTAATCGCAATGTGACGTGACAAAACCACTTCACAGGATTGCATTTATTAATTTGATATGCGACACTTGTATATCTGTGTGCGACGGAGTCTGATTCTGTATATGAAGTGCTACAATGCAGCGGCCGTGACTTTTTCCTCACACCAAGTTCCGTAATGCTTCATATACAGAATCAGACTCCATCACAAACAAATCTACAACTACGCATATCAAATTTTTCAGTGCAGTCTCATGAAGAAGTTTTGTTTCATTGAGATTAAGATGCCAACGTCCAGAGAAAAAGACGCTATTTGCGTGTCCAGACGCACGTGACCTGGCGCACATTGAATTGATGTTATACTGCAGCAATAGGGTATGTGAACATCGTAAAAGATCTTAAACAGACACTGCACTACTCAGGGTAGCTCATTCGCACCAGGCATCTTGCAGCTCGGTGTATGAGCGGCTTCAGTATGTTTGAATGGCAGACAGGATACTGGCGGTCACAATACAGACGCCGGCATCCCAATCAGTGAGATAATAATGTTATCCCCTTTCTACTACCCCCATAACCCTCCTTTCTCGCAGCCTAACCCTCCCTTCCCGTGATTCCTAATCCTCTCCCACTTTCGGTCGGGATGCTGGCTGTTAGGTGGCATCGGTTTCCTGACTCATTCTCACATCAGCATTTTGACGGGTGTCGGTATTCTGATTCCCGGGATCCCACAGCCTGCATCTTTACATCCCGTATGAGTACATCTGTCCCCGACTGCTTATGCGCTATGACATAGCCATTTTTTTTCAGACGTGCCAATGCATTTATTATGAGGCAGTGACATTACTGAGCCTTGGCGATCTAACAGTCCCATATGATTAGGCTAGGCCATATTCTAATAAATGACAAAATTCAGTCCTCAGAAGTTAGCCGTGTTGACTTTATGCTACAATTATGCCACTGGTTCCCAGGTAATATGATAGTCTGCATTCTTCTATTACTGTGTCATCCAACAAAATGGCGGCTGTCACAATGTGTAAGAAACAGTTAAACTAAAGAAGAAAGCAAAGAGATGATTATTCTCATAAAATACAAAATGAATCCTTTTTTTCTTCTTCTTTTGAACCATTGATTTTTCATTTAACAGTGGATGGAGGATTGTAGATTATTTCAAATGTTTCTGTGATATATCAAGTACTGAGAGTTTTTTTTTCAATTCTTTAAATTGAAGCACTGTTTTGAGTGCATGCTTTTTGTGCCCTGTGACAGCTGCTGGATGTTTTCATTTTAGTTTTACAGCAGTCGTTAACAAGTCTTTGTTTCTTCTGTTTTGCTTCTCCGAAATGGTAATAACAGTAGCAAATTACAATATTTGGATATTTCAGTTCCATAGCTTTTCTTGGTTTAAGAGTTCTTAGAAATCGGATAGGATACTAAAATCTTTCTTGGAAGTTCACCTAGTGGATATCCTGATAAATGTTTAGTTTTTCATTATTTATACCCAAAGAGCAAGAGTGCCATGTTCTCGCTGAGAAATAAAAACAGCGGCAGTATCAAAGCTTTGGGCACTTCAGGGGCGGTCAGCACTTCAGCCTCTTAGAAATAAATTGATCAAACTGGATTTAATGTAAAATTGATTTAGAATTTTTTAAACAAGTACAAATTTTGCTCATAACGGACACAAACTGGCCAAAAATTACAAAAAAAATCTACTCCCATTATAGTAATGTGATTAAGTTAGTGATCATTAAGTTTTTGTCCAGTAAAACAAAAAAGCACTATGCTTCCTTTGGGAATTGGAATATAAAATCTCAGCACATATCCATGGTTGCCTCTGTCATATAAATAAACACTGGAGTCTTTCAACTTTGCAACCTCAGTGTTTTTATGCAATCCCATAACAAACATTGGGGTCTATTTACTAAGCCATGGAGAGAAATAAATTACCTACTAACCAGCTCCTGACATTTTTCAAACACAACCTGTAACATGGCAGTTAGGAGCTGATTGGCTGATACTTTATCTCAACACTCATTTTATTGGCAATCATATTAGGGCAATTTTGGGCTAACTTTGTGGTGCTTATTTTCCGAATATGAAACTGGTTTTGCTAAATTGGCTCTAATTTTTAAAATACATGGATGAGAAACAAAAACAAAAAAAAACAGAAAATGCAAACCGCTCAACTCATTTAATTTTTTTATTCAGCAGCCCCGAAATACCCTAAATTATTTAAAATGTCCTTGGCAACTAAACAATTTTTTTGAGGGGGGGGCTATGTAAATTGTTGCCCCATCCTTCTATATACAGCTTGGGGAATACAGTATCTTGCTTCAATGCAGAGAGGTGCAGGTAAAGCAAATTTTACATAGTAAGTTTTTAACTTTTCATGCTGAAACTATTGACTATTTCTACCTCTCCGTTTAGGAATGCACTGAATCAAGGAATCAATTTTAAATCCAACCTACTGTAATTTCCTGGATTTTCAATAAGATTTTCCTAACCCTTTACTGCTTAGTTCTTGCATTATAAGAATTAAAATTTGCTAATTAGATGAATAGATTAAGACTCCCAATTTTATTTTCAATATGCAATCTAATTTTCGGATTCAGGTCTCTACAGGTGAAACTCAGAAAATTAGAATATCGTACAAAAGTTCATTTATTTCAGTAATTCAACTAAAAAATATATTATAGCCTCATTACATGCAAAGTGAGATATTTCAAGCCTTTACTTGTTATAATTTTGATGATTGTGATTTACAGCTTAAGATAACCCCAAATCCAAAATCTCAGAAAATTAGAATATTACATCAAATCAATAAAAAGAGGATTTTAAATACAGAAATGTCTGCCCTCTGAAAAGTATAATCATGCATATCTACTCAGTACTTGGTTTGGGCCCCTTTTGCATGAATTACTGCCTCAATGCGGCGTGGCATGGATTCTATCAGCCTTTGGCACTGCTGAGGTGTTATGGAATACCAGGATGCTTCAATAGCGGCCTTCAGCTCTTCTGCATTGTTCAGTCTCATGTCTCTCATCTTTTTCTTGGCATTGTCCCATAGAGAGCCTGGAGAGGATTGTCAGGAAAAGGCCATTCAAAAGTGTTGGGGAGCTTCACAAGGAGTGGACTGAGGCTGGAGTTAATGCATCAAGAGCCATCACACGCAGACGGATCCTGGACATGGGCTTCAAATGTCGTATTCCTCTTGTCAGGCCGCTCCTGAACAAAAAACGTCGTCAGAAGCATCTCACCTGGGCTAAAGAAAAAAAGAACTGGTGTGTTGCTCAGTGGTCCAAAGTCCTCTTTTCTGATGAGAGCAAATTTTGCATCTCATTTGGAAACCAAGGTCCCACAGTATGGAGGAAGAATTGAGAGGCACACAATCCAAGATGCTTGAGGTCCAGTGTGAAGTTTCCACAGTCTGTGTTGGTTTGGGGAGCCATGTCATCAGCTGTTGTTGGTTCACTGTGCTTTATTAAGTCCATAGTCAACGCAGCCATTTACCATCACATTTTAGAGCACTTCATGCATCCTTCAGCAGAAAAGCTTTATGGAGATGCTAACTTAATTTTCCAGCAGGACTTGGCACCTGCCCACACTGCCAAAAGTACCAAAACCTGGTTCAATGACTGGGATTACTGTGCTGGATTGGCCAGCAAACTCGCCTGACCTGAACCCCATAGAGAATCTATGGGGCACTGCCAAGAGAAAGATCAGAGACATGAGACTGAACAATGCAGAAGAGCTGAAGGCCGCTATTGAAGCATCCTGGTCTTCCATAACACCTCAGCAGTGCCACAGGCTGATAGAATCCATGCCATGTCGCATTGAGGCAGTAATTCATGCAAAAGGGGCCCAAACCAAGTACTAAGTACATATTCATGATTATACTTTTCAGAGGGCCGACATTTCTGTATTTAAAATTCTTTTTTTATTGATTTTATGTAATATTCTAATTTTCTTTTTCATTCACTAGGGGTCACTGGAGTACTCTTGGGATATGGACGACTTCCGCAGGAACAAGGCACTGAATAAATTAAAATTTAGAACTCTCCTCGCCTCAATATCCCAGAGTACCTCAGTGTTTTTTCTGTGCTCATTGTAGCAACAAGGCTTGTGTGGATTATCCACACTTCTTTTGAATATTTTTATTTTGGTTTTTATTTTGAACATTTTCCACATCCCTTCCCCCCGTCCAATAGGCGTGGGTCCGGGATAGTGGAAGCTGCTTACAAGCAGCTACTGGCGTGTCGGGCCTCTCTAAAAAGAGCTCCCTCACAGCCACGTGCAGGACTACCTGCAGGAGAAGCTGGACGGAGCTTGCAGAAGAAGCCCCGTCGCAGCCCTCACTACAAGCGTCCAGGTATGTTGGGGGACGGGGCGGTCAGCTCACGCTGCCGCCCCGCTGTGTGGGGACACTGTGTTGAATTGCCGAGCACTCCGCCGCTTCCAGGACACCGCTGCGTGATGGCCCGCCGCCGCTACCTGGTCACCGCTGTGCTGCTTCCCGCCGCTCATACAGCCGCGCCGGCCGCATTCACTGTGTATAGCCGCCGCACCACGGCTCTATGCAGCGCGCTCACCGGCTCCCTCCAGCAGCTCCCCGCAGGTAATCCCCGGCTCCGTGTGATAGAGTACACGGAGTACGGGGGGGGGGGAGCACACACATTAGGAGGGGAGAGTGTACCCATAGCAGTAGCAGAACGCTGCATGGGTTTTTAGATAGAGAGGCTATTAAGCCTTTTTTAACAGGAAATGCACTGATTATGTCTGATTGGGAATTATAATCTGCACTTTGTTTACACTGTAAGCATGGGGGGGCCATTTTAACCATGCTGTTTTTCCTGTTGTGATTCCAGGCGTTCCTGTACTACATCTCTACTCCACAGAAGGGACAGGGGTGTTAGTGGGAATTTGGGATCAGATTTCATATAGACTGGCGTGCACTGCACTTGGCCAGATATATATACATATATAGAGACACCTTAGTACAATTTTACTGAGTCGTGCAAGTTGTCTGTCTTTGTATTTTGTGTTGTCTGTCTGCATAATGAGTAAGGCACCAGCAAAAACAAAAAAGCAGTTTCACTGCCATGTCTGTAAGAATGTGTTACCGGATGGATCTACCACATGTATATGTTTTGTGGATTCAGCTACGAATACAAGTTCGGCTCCGGTTAAAAAGCCGGTTTCATCCCCGGACCCTCCATGGGCTATGCTAACACAGGTTATGGCTGGATTGCAATCAGACTTGGCCGCCGCTCGACAAGAGCGGGAAGCGGCAAGATCTGAGTCTAGGGTGAGACCGCTAGAACTACCGGAGGGGTCTCAGCCTTGCCAAAAGTCCAAGTCCACTTTGGGGAGAAAGGATAAATTTCATTTGTCTTATGATTTACCAGTTTCTGCTATGTTGCATTCTGACGATTCTATGCCAGACCTCTTTGCGCAAGATGACGGGGAGGAGGGCGAAGTAGACCAGCAGTCAGATAGTGACGATTTTGACAGCCCGGGCATTGATAATCTCATCAGAGCGGTGCGTCAATCTCTGAAGTTTACAGAAACTGAGGAGCCGCTGACAAATGATGAGGTCGTCTTTACTAAATGACAGAGAACTCCAATGTGTTTTCCTGTTTCGGAATCTCTTAATAACATGTTATTAGAAACACGAAAGAATCCGGATAAACGGTTTTCTGTACCTCACAGATTTAGGTCTAGTTATCCGTTTCCAGAGTCTGTGACAGCTACATGGGAGAATCCGCCATTGGTGGATTCGTCTGTGTGTAAACTTACAAAGAAATTAACCATACCAGTACCAACTGCTACTACGCTTAAAGACCCGTCGGACCGTAAAATAGAAGCTATGCTAAAGTCCATGTATTCAGCAGCAGGAGTGTTGCTTAGACCTGGGTTGGTTGGCATTTGGGTAACTAAGGCGTTAATGGTATGGATAACAGAACTCAAGTCTGCCTTACGTGACGATCACCTTATACTTCTCGCTGATCAAATCTGGGAAGCTGCTGATTATCTATGTACAGCTTCTACTGACGTCTGTCAGCTCACTTCTCACCTTTAATCCTCGCTAGTTACAGCACGACGAGCACTCTGGCTGCGGTCTTGGCAAGCGGAGGCGGAGGTCAAAAAAGGTATAGAGGTGTTACCTTACGGTGGCGAGAAGTTGTTTGGTCCTGAATTGGACAAATGGATTTCTGAGGCCACGGGTGGAAAATCTGTTTTCTTACCATTGCCTCCAACAGTACCTAGACGGAGATACTCTGAACCGGCGTTCAAATCCTTTAGACCTCAGTCCTTTTGCGGGCGTGGCAGAGGAACAGCCACGCCTGGTAGACGAGGTCGTGGACGTGGTTTCCAACAAACCAACACCAGTCGTCAGGACGCTAAGGTCACTGACAAGCCAGTGGCATGACGGGCTCCCAGCCCATCTCGGATCTCCAATTGTGGGAGCACGCCTTCAGACGTTCCAGTTGGCGTGGCTGCAGACGTCCACAGATGGGTGGATCCGCAATTTAGTGTTAAAAGGTTACAAAATAGAGTTCGAATGTCTCCTGCCACTGCGGTTTTTCAAGACAGGACTGCCTTTGTCGGACGACAAGAGGGCGGTTCTGCAAATTGCCATTCAGTCTCTGCTGGATTCAGCAGTTTTGATTCCGGTCCCTGTATACCAACAAGGTCAGGGTTATTATTCCAGTCTGTTTGTGGTACCAAAGCCGGATGGCTCGGTCAGGCCAATATTGAACTTAAAGGGTCTCAATCGGTACGTCACTTACTACAGATTCAAGATGGAATCTCTGCGGTCAGTAATTGCAGGTTTAGAGCCACAGGAATTCATGATTGCACTGGATCTCAAGGATGCGTACTTACACATTCCGATTTGGCCACCTCATCAGAGGTTTTTGCGGTTTGCAATACGGCAAAACCATTATCAGTTTCAGGCTCTACCGTTTGGCCTCTCGTCAGCGCCTCGGGTATTCACCAAGGTGATGTCTGTGATGATAGCTCATCTCAGATCCCTGGGAATTATAATAGTTCCGTACTTGGACGATTTGCTCATCAAAGCTCCGTCTCACCAGATGCTCCTCCAACATGCGTTGCTAACGTACAATGTACTGGTTTAGCACGGTTGGATTGTCAACTTCAAGAAATCACATCTGATTCCGTCTCAACGACTTCAATTCCTAGGTATTATTTTCGATACGGTAAATCAAAGAATTTACCTACCAGAACAGAAAGTGCAGGTCATTCGTCATCTGGTACAATTAGTGCTCAGGCCACGCACAGTCTCGGTACATTTGTGCATTCGCCTCTTAGGCACAATGGTGGCGGCTTTCGAAGCACTTCAGTTCGGGAGATTTCACTTGCGTCCTTTTCAACTGGATGTGCTCGCACAGTTGTCTGCAGATTCACCACAGGGTGAGGTTGTCACCACGGGCCAGAGTGTCTCTACTCTGGTGGCTCAAAGTACACAATCTAACCGCAGGGAAACGGTTCGGCACCTGGAATTTGATAATTCTAACGACGGACGCGAGCCTCAGAGGTTGGGGAGCTGTAGTTCAAAATTGTCAGCTCCAGGGTCTCTGGACGGATCACGAAAGATTGCTGGCTATAAATCTACTGGAACTCCGGGCAATTTAAAAAGCGCTACGACAAGCAGTGCACATGCTTCGGTCTCAGACTGTTCAGGTGCAGTCAGACAATGCGACGGCGGTCGCATACATCAACAAACAAGGAGGAACGAGAAGCCGCATGGCAATGCGGGAAGTAGCTCGAATCCTCAATTGGGCCGAGCGTCACCAAGTGATATTGTCGGCAGTGTTCATTCATTCCGGGAGTGGACAACTGGGAGGAGGATTATCTCAATCGTCGGGATTTTCATCCAGGAGAATGGGCATTAAATCCAGAAGTGTTTCACATGTTGGTCTAAAGGTGGGGTTACCCTCAAGTGGACCTGATGGCATCTCGCCACAATCACCAAACGCCCCAGTATGTGTCCAGAACGCGAGATCCAAAGGCAGTGGCGGTGGATGCTCTAACCATCGCGTGGCCGTACAGCCTCGTGTACCTGTTTCCACCGTTTCCGCTGCTCCCTCTGTTGCTAAAACGGATCAAAAGAGAGTCCGCCACAGTCATACTAGTGGCGCCTCATTGGCCGCAGAGAGCTTGGTTCTCGGATCTCCAAGGACTACTCGCAGACGATCCTTGGCCGCTCCCACTACGTACGGACCTGTTACAACAGGGTCCATTCCTTTACCCCGATTTAGCGCGGCTGCGTTTGACGGGGTGGCTGTTGAGACCGCCCTCTTAAGAAGAGAGGGCATTCCAGAATCGGTTATACCGACCATGTTACGAGCTAGGAAGCTGGTTACGGCAGCTCATTATTACAGAATGTGGCGTGCCTATATAGCTTGGTGTGAAGATCGGAAGTTTCCGACATCATCTTTCAAGCTCTCCCGTCTTTTGTTATTTCTACAGACTGGGTTAGATGGAGGACTGCGTTTATCTACACTAAAGGTGCAGGTATCTGCGTTGTCAATTTACTTTCAAAGACGATTGGCTATATTGCCGTAGGTACACACTTTTCTGCAAGGTGTCCTCAGAGTACAGCCTCCATTCATTCCACCTGTAGCGCCATGGGACTTGAATCTGGTTTTAGATTTCTTACAGTCTTCATATTTTGAACCTTTACAACAAGTGGATATTAAGTGTCTCACTTGGAAAACAATTTTTCTACTAGCCTTAGCTTCGGCGAGGCGTGTTTCAGATTTGGGTGCCTTGTCATGCAAGCCACCGTATTTGGTGTTTCATGATGACAGAGCGGAACTTCGGACGAATCCTGCTTTCTTACTAAAGGTGGTGTCATCTTTTCACATCAATCAACCAATAGTAGTTCCTGTGTTGACAGGAAGTTCTGGAACCTTGGATGTGGTACGCGCATTACGCGTTTATGTATCCCGAACGTCTACAGTTCGTAAGACGGATACGTTGTTTGTTCTCTATGATGCTGCCAAGAGGGGTTGGCCAGCTTCTAAGCAGACCTTATCCAGATGGATTAAACTGACCATACGTCAGGCTTACCTTCATGCTAGGTTACAGCCGCCCACATCAGTAACAGCTCATTCCACACGTTCTGTGGGAACTTCGTGGGCAGCTGGTCGTGGGGCTTCTACGACGCAGCTTTGCCGTGCGGCTACATGGTCATCAGTGCACACGTTTGTGTGCTTTTACAAATTTTATACGTTTGCGGCATCAGCCTCTAGCTTTGGCCGCCTAGTGTTACAGGTGCCAAGCTGCTCTCCCGCCCACGGGGGAAGCTTTGGTACGTCCCAAGAGTACTCCAGTGACTGCTAGTGGATGAAAAAGAAAATAGGATTTTGGTACTTACCAGGTAAATCCTTTCCTTTTAATCCATAGGGGGCACTGGACGCCCACCCAGAGCAGTTTTACCTGGTTTGTGGTAAGTTCAGGGGATCTTATGGTAACACATTCTCACCGACTGGTTCAAAGTTTCAAGGTTATAGTGCCAACTGTTTAGTTGTCAGTCATGTTATGTGTCAACTTTATTGTTGTCCGTTATGTTATATGTAATTCTCCATTGTCAACCTCTCTATAGCTCCTGTTCGGCTCAGTAAAAAACACTGAGGTACTCTGGGATATGGAGGGGAGGAGAGTTCTAAATTTTAATTTATTCAGTGCCTTGTTCCTGCAGAAGTCGTCCATATCCCAAGAGTACTCCAGTGCCCCCTATGGATTCAAAGAAAAGGATTTACCTGGTAAGTACCAAAATCCTATTTTCTGAGATTTTGGATTTGGGGTTATCTTAAGATGTAAGCCACAAACATCAAATTTCTAACAAGTAAAGGCTTGAAATATCTAACGTTGCATGTAATAAGTCTATATAATATATTAGTTTCACCTTTTAAGTTGAATTACTGAAATAAATGGATTTTTGTACAATATTCTAATTTTCTGAGTTTCACTTGTATGTTATGTTCTTTTAAGTTTGGAGTGCCCCAGTTCTCTTCCCCTTGGCTAGTAAATGGCTAATACCAGGGTCTGTTAACTCCCTTCTGACATGGAATGTTTCCCGCATCTTTTCATAAGGTTGTTTATCCATTGAAGTGCAGATAAAATTCTATCATTCTAAGGAAGTTTGTTATTAAAAAGTTTGTTGTGCAGAGGTGGAGGCTGGTTGGTTTCTCTTGGAGATGTCTCAAGAATTTAGGGAGGATTTTCAAAGTCACTTATTTCTGTTTGTTCAGTCTTCCTTTGTTATGGTGGGTTCATGGCTCATATGGTATGCTTAAAATTACAAACCTATTACTAAGGTACACTTTATGGGATTTTATAGAGACTAATATAAAATATGTTCTTGTTGCTTACTGTGGTGTCTGAGTATTCTTTGTTAAAAAACAAAACAAAACAAAGTTATAGTAACACAATCCAGGGTTTTGTACACTAGTACAACGTACGAAACAGGTCTGAAAATTTAAATCTTCATGTATGGGATCTGTGCATTTTTCAAAAACTGCCCCACTCCATTCCATAAATGTTAAATACTTTGAGGTTAATGGGATGACCTACCATGACCACCCTAACACACATAAAACTATTCATGGTCAGACTGGCCTACAGTAGTACAGAGGAAATTCCTGGTGGGCCCCACTGCCTGAGGACACCACCCCCTCTATTTAATATCCGGTTCCAGATCATACAATGGAATTACACATTGTTACTCTACTAGGGGTCCGTTACCTGATAGAGCAGGAACATGGATAAACATGGGTGCTTGGTTTGTTGCTATAGAAATTACATTAAGATTCGCCCTCCTGCCAAAATCTGCAGTTGGGTTACCAGAACTAATGTTTTCTTGCGTGGAAATTAACATTTCAAATATAGCATATTGCTAACTAAGACTTTATTTGTAAAAGAAAATATAAAAGTAGCCAACACCGGGAGTGGAAATGGCACATCATACAGGTGGTCAAATCCTTATCACATTAAAGAAGATGCTAATGCGTAAAGAAGATGATAATGTGTAACCTCAGACAAGCTATCTTGCTTGCGTTCTGAATATCTAGTCTCTCTGAATGTATAATTCAAGATATTGATACTTTATATAACATTATACAATTATATATATTTTCAAATATTCTCAATGTCAGAATATTCACATGGATTAAGAGGACCACGGGTGCTTTGTAAGCTTGCTGGCTATTAATATAAAGTAGAAATCAGAAATGTATATGATGGTGCTGTGTGTAGGTACTTCAGGATGGCCAACCAAGGTGGTCCACTTAAATCTTGAAGAATACCTGTCTGGGCCACTGGATTCTGTGTACAGAAACAAGCCGATAGAGAAGTACAGACATTAGCTAGTTAATGCTGTTATTCAGTTAATTCGCACAGCTCTCTGTGGAGACTCGTGTTCTAACTTTGTAAAGAATTTGAAAAAACAAATGGCACATTATATGGGTGTGATGCCCGTCCTGGCGGTGGGATGCCAGCGGTCACATGACCGACACCGGCATCCCAACTATAAGTACGCCGACAGGGTTATTAATTTACCCTTCCACTGCCCCTTACCTTAACCTGCCTGGGCTGGTGGTTAGGGCGAAGATAGTGGGGGTAGCGGCTAGGACTAAGACTGGGTGGGGGTGGCCATTTTGCCTAACCCTAACAAACCTCCCACCCCCGGGCACTAACCATCACCCCAATATTTACCTTCAGGATTTCGCAACCGCTGGGATACTGACCTTAACCCATATTATATATATGAAGTGGTGAGTTTGATCTCCAAATTCATAGCCTTGCATGCTTTGTACTTAATATTAGTGTTGCTTCAAATTTTGGGGTCAAGCCCAGTAAGAGTGTTTTATTTACTATGGTTAAAAAAGTGGAACTGACATGGTTTTTATGTGTAAGCCATGGGTTTCACAAACTACATATCAGCACCCTGCTAAATATAAACATGTTTACTAATAAAGACAAGGTAATACATTGTTGTCATTGGATGCAAAACTAACCAATATGAGGATCCCGTAAGTGAAAAGGTGTGTACACACGGCGAGATTCAGCCTAACCCCGATTCTCACTATGCGACAGGGGCTAGGTCGTTATCGCAAGCATATAATGAGTGTGCTTGCGATACTGACACTGTGCGATTTTGGCTAAGTGTCAATTTTGACTATCTTTTCTACGAGATAGTCAAAATTGACTTGCCTGCACAGTCTATCTAGGTTTGCGATGCCGACCGCGCAGGGCCACGCATCTGGATCGCAAGGTGACTCACCTTGCAATCTGCACTAACTTTTCTTACGATTTTGACTATATAGTCAAAATCGTAAGAAAATATCTCACCGTGTGTACACACCATAAGCAATATTTAGTAGAGGGGATTTGTACATAGGTTTGCACTTTTTGATAGACAATTTGAATATTTAAATAGTTATATTCTTAAGTGATAGGAGTAGCTGAAGAGAATGCGTGTGAGTTACAAAAAAGGTTATGGAGAATAAAACATTGCATTATTATTAGTAAATACAGAAATATCAGGCTTTTTCTTTTTATACATTTTTCTCACAGTGAAGAACTACGAAAAGAAGTGCGGCAGCTACAACGAGAACTAAAGGCAGCCAAAAGGAAAAAGGAAGAAGATGCAAAAGAATATGAAAAAGTGAAAGAAGCAAAAGAGGGTAATTTAGCAACACTTTTGTTTTAATTGCATTTTTTGATCTTAGCATGTTTCTTCTACAGTAAAATGTCCTGGTAACGCAGAAGACCTGAATAATTCCATGTGCAGGGATCCTAAACATATTACACTTGTTTTTGAGTGGTTCTGTGTTCAGCTTCAGCAGGGAAAATGGCATTCAGGTCTTGAAAATATGCCTTGCAAAGCATTCAGGGTTACTGGCTTACATCCAGGGGTGTAACCAGAATTTTGTGTGCCCCATAGCAACACATTAAAAGGGCCCTGTCCCAGTGATTCTTGAGAGACACCTCTCCGCAGCAGTTATTCATTTTATGCTCCATAATAGTTCCATAACGTCGACCTAATGGTCGCGCAACCTATTCCGTGTCAACCTACTCAATGTCGATCAATAAGTGTCGACCTAGAGTCCAGATACCATATAGTTGAAGCAACTGTTACAGGATGACCAGGATTTACAGATACACTCATCCTTTTTGCACAATATTGTACAAGAAGCCTGGAGCGGCTTCTGTGCTATGCACGCTTTCCTCAGTTTTGCTACTTCTTCCTTTTATTTTGTCTTAGTCCGTATATAGGGGCAGATGTACTAAGCCTTACAGAGTGATAAAATGGAGAGAGATAAAGTACCAGCCAGTCAGCTTCTAACTGGCATGTTACAGGCTTTGTCTGAAAAATGGCGTGCCGATTGGTTGGTACTTTATCTTTCTCCAAGGCTTAGTACATCTGCACCATAGTGTACTAACTGCTTAAGTTTAGATTTTATTGGCACTTGTGCTGGGAATACACTGGCAAATAAAACGTCTCCCAGACTGACAGGCGTTTTATCTGACAAGCTGAAGCCATCCGCTATCGTGGCAATGCATTGTGGGATATTTCACAGTGTATTGCTACAATATCAGCATGCCTTCACAGGGGAGGAAACTTTTTGCAGTTCCTCTTCTCTGAAGTAACAGGGGAAATATCGTGCATACACTGCCAGATGCGGCCGATTATTATCGAATCTTTCAGACATGCTGGACGGTTGTGTCAACACACTGTACAATTATCTGGGCGATCAACCATTATCTGGAAGATTGGCCAGATAATTGTGTAGTGTATGACCAGGAAAAGCAATTAGTATGAATTTGCAGATAAAGCATAATGATGTATGGTGCGGGACACTTGTATCTGACTTTTTCCTCAAATAGGTTCCTCATTCCCAAATTTTGCATCTTAGGGCCTTATTCGTGTTTGTTAAGGGCCCCATACACTAGGGAGATGTATCTCAGCAATGACTTGCATGCAGTTTTTCTGCAATCTGGCCGGGAGCTTCCCGGGAGGCCTGCGATTGCGATTTGCTACTTGAGTGTATTTTTACATGTGATTTATCTCATGCAATCTAATGTTATTAAACCTATTTCCATGCAATTGAGATACATCTAACGTGCAGCACGTGTGATCTGCAATGGGAGACACACGGGAACGCGCATTGCATCGCAATCGCCCAAAAAGGACATGCAATGTGACACTTTAGCAAACCAAAATAGCACGATAATGGGCCAAACCATGTGCACTGCAGGTGGGGCAGATGTAACATTTGCAGAGACAGTTAGATTTGGGTGGGATGTGTTCAAACTGAAATCTAAATTGCAATGTAAAAATAAAGCTCAGCCAGTATTTACCCTGCACAGAAACAGTATAACGCACCCAAATCTTAATCTTTCTGCACTTGTTAAATCTAACCCACCTGCAGTGCAACTTGGTTTTGCCCATTAGTGTGCTTTTTTTCTGAATAACCCCCTTTGTTCATTTATAGTGCACCAGATACTTAGCATTAGTATTCTGGCATGACTAATGGGCCCTACCGACTAAGCGATGTGCCGCTTAGCTGCCCGACCGCCAATACGGCAGACGGGCGACCCGGCGGCGGGGGGCAGTGACGGAGGGAGTGAAGTTTCTTCACTCCCCCCTTCACCCGGCTCCGTAGACGTGCAGGCAAATGACGATCTCGTCCGTATTGGCCTGCATGCACAGCCGACAGGGCACCAGCAATGAACGAGCGCGGGGCCGCGCATCTTTCATCACTGGTGCCTCCACACTGACAGATATGAACGTTATCTCGTTCATTAATGAACGAGATCGTTCATATCTTGCAGTGTTATCGCCCAGTGTGTAGGGCGCTTAAGTCCATGGCTAACCTGGCTATTTGGCACGATTTGATTTGAGGACAGGTGTCTGTGATTTGAGGACAGGTGTGTATGAGTTGAGGACAGGTGTGTATGATTTGAGGTCAGGTGTGTATGATTTGAGGACAGGTGTGTATGATTTGAGGACAGGTGTATATGATTTGGGGACAGGTGTGTATGAGTTGAGGACAGGTGTATATGAGTTGAGGTCAGGTGTACTGTATATGGAAACGTGTAGTTTGGCAAACTGCATGTCCCATCTGCAGCATTGATTTTAACTTAAGAGTGGAGCACATTTTGGTGGGGATGAATGTGATAGGGTGCATCTGAGGAATGGCTTGGGTCAGTGTGGTCCTATGTTTAATATTGCAATGGAGTCCAGGAATTTCTAGTTCTACCTCTCTCTTTATGAGAATATATTGTGGTGCAGTGAGCAATGGAAAGGTTTACCCTTCCTCGAAAGGGATAAGAGGTTAGATGTCTACTTAGCTGATCATTCCAGGTCTCTTCATTTGAGTGGGTGGTTACAGTCTCTGCCAAACTGCTGTCAAGACTGTTCCTTAAATAAGTTATTTTCCTTTTATGCGACATTTACTGTAGTGTTGCCAGAAATGACATCAAACACATCATTCATTTAAGCACCAAATTTCCTCAACATCTTGTAGCACTTAATCAAATATTTGAAAGATACTGTTCCTGTCACATCTTTGTAGTTTTAGTTGCAAATGTGTTACAATCTAAGTCACTCTAGGGAAGCCTAATCAGTGTTTGTTTTCATTAATCACTACATAGAATTCTAGAATCTGTTTAGAACATGAAGAACCGAGTACTACTTATTTCAATATTTTGGTCCCTTTTTTATGGGAGTACATTAACATTACGACTACAAATGTTATTTTGCTGTTGATTTTAATTAATTAGAACATGCTGACAGATTATTTTAAATTTTCTCTAACGTCCTAGTGGATGCTGGGGACTCCGTAAGGACCATGGGGAATAGACGGGCTCCGCAGGAGACAGGGCACTTTAAGAAAGAATTAGGAATACTGGTGTGCACTGGCTCCTCCCTTTATGTCCCTCCTCCAGACCTCAGTTTGAATCTGTACCCGGACGAGCTGGGTGCACTTTAGTGAGCTCTCCTGAGCTTGCTGAATAGAAAGTATTTTGTTAGGATTTTTTTATTTTCAGAGAGGTCTGCTGGCAACAGACTCTCTGCTACGTGGGACTGAGGGGAGAGAAGCAGCCCTACTCACTGTGGATAGGTCATGCTTCTTAGGCTACTGGACACCATTAGCTCCAGAGGGATCGAACACAGGAACGCACCCTTGGTCGTCCGATCCCAGAGCCGCGCCGCCGTCCCCCTCGCAGAGCCAGAAGCCGGAAGCCGGCGTGAGAAGCAAGAAGACTTCAAAAGCGGCGGCAGAAGACTCCAGTCTTCACATGAGGTAGCGCACAGCACTGCAGCTGTGCGCCATTGCTCCCACATTAAACCCACACACTCCGGTCACTGTAGGGTGCAGGGGGGGGGGGGGGTGCCCTGGGCAGCAATTAGAGACCTCTTGGCAAAGTGGGCATATATACAGTTGGGCACTGTATATATGCATGAGCCCCCGCCATTATTTTACACAAAATCGCGGGACAGAAGCCCGCCGCTGAGGGGGCGGGGCTTCTTCCACAGTACTCACCAGCGCCATTTTCTCTCCACAGCTCCGCTGAGAGGAAGCTCCCCAGGCTCTCCCCTGCAGATTCACGGTAGAAAGAGGGTAAAAAGAGAGGGGGGGGGCACATAAATTTAGCGCAAAATCAGTATATACAGCAGCTACTGGGTAAACACTAAGTTACTGTGTAATTCCTGGGACATATAGCGCTGTCTCTCCAAAAGGCCTTGTGGGGGTTCTGTCCTCAAATAGAGCATCCCCTGTGTGTGTGGTGTGTCGGTACGCTTGTGTCGGCATGTTTGACGAGGAAGGCTATGTGGAAGCAGAGCAGGTACAAATGAATGTGGGATCGCCGACGCCCGATTGGATGGATATGTGGAAGGTTTTAAATGATAATGTTAATTCCTTGCATAAAAGGTTGGATAAAGCTGAAGCCTTGGGACAGTCAGGGTCTCAACCCATGCCTGCTCCTACAGCGCAGAGGCCGTCAGGGTCTCAGAAGCGCCCACTATCCCAAATTGTTGACACAGATATCGACACGGATTCTGACTCCAGTGTCGATGGCGATGATGCAAAGTTGCAGCCTAAAATGGCTAAAGCCATCCGCTACATGTTTATAGCAATGAAGGATGTATTGCACATCTCAGAGGAAAACCCAGTCCCTGACAAGAGGGTTTATATGTTTGGGGAAAAAAGGCATGAGGTGACCTTTCCCCCTTCACATGAGTTAAATGAGTTATGTGAAAAAGCTTGGGAATCTCCAGATAGGAAAATGCAGATTTCCAAACGGTTGCTTATGGCGTTTCCTTTCCCGCCAACGGACAGGTTACGCTGTGAATCCTCCCCTAGGGTAGACAAAGCTTTGACACGCTTATCTAAGAAGGTAGCCCTGCCGTCACAGGATACGGCCACCCTAAAAGATCCTGCGAATAGAAAGCAGGAAGGTATCCTGAAGTCCATTTATACACATTCAGGTACCCTACTAAGGCCGGCAATTGCGTCGGCCTGGATGTGTAGTGCTGTAGCAGCATGGACAGATACTTTATCTGAGGAACTTGATACCTTGGACAAGGATACTATATTACTGACCCTGGGGCATATATAAGACGCGGTCCTGTATATGAGAGATTCCCAGAGAGACATTAGCCTACTGGGCTCTAGAATAAATGCAATGTCGATTTCTGCCAGAAGGGTCCTGTGGACTCGGCAATGGACAGGTGATGCTGACTCAAAAAGGCACATGGAGGTTTTACCTTACAAGGGTGAGGTATTGTTTGGGGATGGTCTCTCGGACCTAGTTTCCACAGCTACGGCTGGGAAGTCAAATTTTTTGCCATATATTCCCTCACAACCTAAGAAAGCACCTTATTACCAAATGCAGTCCTTTCGATCACAAAGAGGCAAGAGAGTCCGAGGTGCGTCCTTTCTTGCCAGAGGCAGGGGTAGAGGGAAGAAGCTGCACAATACAGCTAGTTCCCAGGAACAGGAGTCCTCCCCGGCTTCCACTAAATCCACCGCATGACGCTGGGGCTCCACAGGTGGAGCCAGGATCGGTGGGGGCGCGTCTCCGAAATTTCAGCCACCAGTGGGTTCGCACACGGGTGGATCCCTGGGCTATACTGATTGTATCTCAGGGATACAAGCTGGAATTCGAAGTGATGCCCCCTCACCGTTACCTCAAATCGGCCCTGCCAGCTTCCCCCATAGAGAGGAAAATAGTGTTAGCGGCAATTCACAAATTATATCTCCAGCAGGTGGTGGTAAAGGTTCCCCTCCTTCAACAGGGAAGGGGTTACTATTCAACAATGTTTGTGGTACCGAAACCGGACGGTTCGGTCAGACCCATATTGAATTTAAAATCCCTGAACAGTTACCTGAAACGGTTCAAGTTCAAGATGGAATCGCTCAGAGCGGTCATTGCAAGCCTGGAAGAGGGGGATTTTATGGTGTCTCTGGACATAAAGTATGCTTACCTGCATGTCCCCATTTATCCACCTCATCAGGAGTACCTCAGATTTGTGGTACAGGACTGTCATTACCAATTCCAGACGTTGCCGTTTGGTCTGTCCACGGCACCGAGAATATTTACCAAGGTAATGGCAGAAATGATGGTGCTCCTGCGAAAGCAAGGAGTCACAATTATCCCATACTTGGACGATCTCCTCATAAAGGCGAAGTCCAGAGAGCAGTTGCTGATCAGCGTAGCACACTCTCGGGAAGTGTTGCAACAGCACGGCTGGATTCTGAATATTCCAAAGTCGCAGCTGATTCCTACGACGCGTCTGCCCTTCCTGGGCATGATTCTGGACACAGACCAGAAAAAGGTTTTTCTCCCGACCGAGAAGGCTCAGGAGCTCGTGACTCTGGTCAGAGACCTCTTAAAACCAAAACAGGTGTCGGTGCATCACTGCACGCGAGTCCTGGGAAAGATGGTGGCGTCATACGAGGCCATTCCCTTCGGCAGGTTCCATGCGAGGACCTTTCAGTGGGATCTGTTGGACAAGGCTGATCACCCTATCCCCCAGGGCCAGGGTGTCTCTTCTGTGGTGGCTGCAGAGTGCTCACCTTCTCGAGGGTCGCAGGTTCGGCATTCAGGACTGGGTCCTGGTGACCACGGATGCAAGCCTCCGAGGGTGGGGGGCAGTCACACAGGGAAGAAATTTCCAGGGTCTGTGGTCAAGTCAGGAGACTTGTCTGCACATCAATATCCTGGAACTAAGGGCCATATACAACGCTCTAAGTCAAGCGGAACTTCTGCTTCGCAACCATCCGGTGCTGATTCAGTCAGACAACATCACCGCAGTGGCTCATGTAAACCGCCAAGGCGGCACAAGGAGCAGGGTGGCGATGGCGGAAGCCACCAGAATTCTTCGCTGGGCGGAGAATCACGTGCAAGCACTGTCAGCAGTGTTCATTCCGGGAGTGGACAACTGGGAAGCAGACTTCCTCAGCAGGCACGACCTCCACCCGGGAGAGTGGGGACTTCATCAAGAAGTCTTCACACAGATTACAAATCGATGGGAACTGCCACAGGTGGACATGATGGCATCCCGCCTCAACAAAAAGCTACAAATGTATTGCGCCAGGTCAAGAGACCCTCAGGCGATAGCTGTGGACGCACTAGTGACACCGTAGGTGTTCCAGTCGGTTTATGTGTTTCCGCCTCTTCCTCTCATACCCAAGGTGCTGAGAATCGTAAGAAAAAGAGGAGTGAGAACAATACTCATTGTTCCGGATTGGCCAAGAAGGACTTGGTATCCGGAACTACAAGAAATGCTCACAGAGGACCCATGGCCTCTGCCTCTCAGATAGGATCTGTTGCAACAGGGGCCCTGTCTGTTCCAAGACTTACCGCGGCTGCGTTTGATGGCATGGCGGTTGAACGCCGGATCCTAGCAGAAAAAGTCATTCCGGATGAGGTTATTCCTACGCTAATAAAGGCTAGGAAGGACGTGACGGCTAAACATTATCACCGTATATGGCGAAAATATGTTGCTTGGTGTGAGGCCAGGAATGCCCCTACAGAGGAATTCCAGCTGGGCCGTTTCCTTCACTTCCTACAGTCGGGAGTGACTTTGGGCTTAAAATTGGGGTCCATTAAGGTCCAGATTTCAGCCCTATCCATTTTCTTTCAAAAGGAACTGGCTTCTCTTCCTGAAGTTCAGACGTTTGTAAAGGGAGTGCTGCATATTCAGCCCCCTTTTGTGCCACCAGTGGCACCTTGGGATCTTAACGTGGTGTTGAGTTTCCTGAAATCACACTGGTTTGAGCCACTTAAAACCGTGGAGTTAAAATATCTCACGTGGAAGGTGGTCATGCTATTGGCCTTAGCTTCGGCTAGGCGTGTGTCAGAATTGGCGGCTTTGTCACATAAAAGCCCCTATCTGGTTTTCCATATGGACAGGGCAGAATTACGGACTCGTCCGCAATTTCTGCCAAAAGTGGTGTCCTCTTTTCATTTGAACCAACCTATTGTGGTGCCTGCGGCTACTCGTGACTTGGAGGATTCCAAGTTACTAGATGTAGTTAGGGCTTTGAAGGTTTATGTAGCCAGAACGGCTGGAATCAGGAAAACTGAGTCGCTGTTTATCCTGTATGCATCCAACAAGCTGGGTGCTCCTGCTTCAAAGCAAACTATTGCTCGCTGGATCTGTAACACGATTCAGCAGGCTCATTCTGCGGCTGGATTGTCGCCTCCAAAATCAGTAAAAGCCCATTCCACAAGGAAGGTGGGCTCTTCTTGGGCGGCTGCCCGAGGGGTCTCGGCATTACAGCTTTGCCGAGCAGCTACTTGGTCGGGTTCAAACACTTTTGCAAAGTTCACAAGTTTGATACCCTGGCTGAGGAGGACCTTGTGTTTGCTCATTCGGTGCTGCAGAGTCATCCGCACTCTCCCGTCCGTTTGGGAGCTTTGGTATAATCCCCATGGTCCTTACGGAGTCCCCAGCATCCACTAGGACGTTAGAGAAAATAAGATTTTTCTTACCGGTAAATCTATTTCTCGTAGTCCGTAGTGGATGCTGGGCGCCTGTCCCAAGTGCGGACTTCTTCTGCAATACTTGTATATAGTTATTGCTTAAATAAGGGTTATGTTATGGTTGCATCAGGTTTATCTGGTGCTCTGTTCTTGTTCATACTGTTAACTGGGTAAGTTTATCACAAGTTATACGGTGTGATTGGTGTGGCTGGTATGAGTCTTACCCTGGATTCCAAAATCCTTTCCTTGTACTGTCAGCTCTTCCGGGCACAGTTTCCTTAACTGAGGTCTGGAGGAGGGACATAGAGGGAGGAGCCAGTGCACACCAGTATTCCTAATTCTTTCTTAAAGTGCCCTGTCTCCTGCGGAGCCCGTCTATTCCCCATGGTCCTTACGGAGTCCCCAGCATCCACTACGGACTACGAGAAATAGATTTACCGGTAAGTAAAATCTTATTATAAGTGAATCTTACGGCTGGCTACCAGCTTGCATGCCGCTAGAGCAATATCATTCCTGTTGTTAATTTGTCTTTACCTTACCTTTGACGTATGACTGTCACTTACTTGATATTTGTATATGTTGTAACTCACTGAATTTAAATTCTCTCAGCATTTATCTGCATTCTGGACTTTGAATTATAATTGGATGGAAAAATAAAAAATGGACCATTACTGTGCAACCCAGAATCTATATTAACTGTGCATACAGGGCAAGAGCGAGTGCCCTAAGTGCCTCCGTCCCTCTTCTTCAAGTGCCCCAGTTTCCTTGGGCATTGACATTCTGACTAGTCATCTCCTCCATTAAATAGATAGAAGCTGTGACTTCTTTGGGTGATGGTTTTACTTGGACTAACTTCAGTCCCGTTCTCTCATTCTTTCTTGCTGGAAAAAGTTTATTTCCATGTCTGCTGATATTTTTGAAAGTGGCGAAACTTCACACCCATTACCTGGAGGCAACGGGTAGCCTGTGTAAGTGGCCACTGTCTGCCCCTGTAGTGCTACAGGCAGTACGGCCCAGATAAATGCCGGCCCAAGATCTGGTGACCCTAGGTTTCCGGCCCAGGTATTCTGTATGTACCCAACCCTCTTTTGAGGCCCCAGCTGTTGCCCCCACCCCCACACACTGCATCCGTTGCCTCCCGGAGACACATTACTGAGTGCAGAGTCACAAATGTCAGGTGGGGTAAGATATGTCCCTCTTTCATGCACCATTATTCTGCAGTTCTAGACAGGAATGGGACTGATGCGTTGACTACTACACAAGCCAATTAGCTGCATTGTGCACATTCATATTAGTGGCACTGGGATTCACAATTCTTCCGAATGCAGACAGACAGAGCTACACTATAAGCAACTTTGTATTTATTACTAAAATCATTCTATTTTATACAGTAAGTAGCAAATGTATTTGTTGAATGCATTAACAGCGTAAATGACGATAATTAATGATGATATCCCATCTTTTTACATGACACCCCCTGCAGCTTTTTATCCTCATTCGCCCCTTTAATGAATACTGTCTCTACCTTAAACCTTGTTCTTCCCAACTATACATTGATTTCCAGTACAGTGATTGATATGGACAAGCAGACAGAACATATCTGATATCTGTACAAACATTTGGAAAATACATTGACCTGAAATGCCTCATAAGGAATGTAAACCCAGACACATACATGTCTGTGGATTTGACATGCATTGCACCATTTTTATGGAATATCTAAGAGGGGAGGACAGTTGGGGAAAATATTGACCAATATTTCGAAAGCATCAGTTTTGCAATAGCCACATAATGTCCTTGCACATCAGCCTTCCCTCACTACGTCCTTTCTCTAAGACTGAAAGTCTTTACCTACTGTATGTGTCTGCGCGATGGACAACTATTGAGGAGAAAGACATTTCCTATTCTATTTATTACCTAGAGTATTCTTAAATAACCATTAGGGCTCGGTAGTTATGTTCACATAAATTGTCTTTTTTGTGGGGGTATTACACATAAGAAGAATCCTTAAAAACTCGCAGGCGCATGTTTTCACTGTGTGTACGCACAGAGACGCGCTACTAACTGAGACTCAGAAATGTACTGAGCATTCCTTGGTGGTGACTGGGAGGTAGATATTCAGACCCTCAGAGAGAGTCCGTGCAATGGCAGTGTCGCAGGGGATCGGGACTATGGGTCGACATGCATTAGGTCAACCCCATATGATTGACACTGGCAAAAGGTAGACATGGACAAAAGGTCCATATATGAAAGGTAGACATGTTCAAAAGGTCAACAAGTTCATATGACCGACATGGCAATGGTTGGCACACACATGGTCGACACACTTTTTGGGGGTTTCATGTTTTCCATTCTTGACTATCCATGTCACAAATCATAATCTTTAGTAACCTCGTGGCGTGGAGTTCGAACACTAAACAGCAATCGTTAGATCAGCTGAAGAACCCATCAGTCTGTACTGTTATTGTTGAACGTAATGATTAGAACGATTATCGTTCACAGCATGAAAACTGTTGAAAAATGGTCAGGATGGGTTTTTTTTTATTATCAAACCTGTGTGATCATCCCGGCCATTGTTCAGCTGATGCTGTGCTGTCAATTTAGATCTTGATCATACATTGTGCAGAGTATGGAGCGCCGGGCGATTGTGGGACCATCGCTCTGCCACTAGTCTGTTTCATCTAATCGTCTATGGGCAGCTTTATCCGTATCCTGCTTGCTTATCTGTGGACAGAGCTTAAACAACCTATAGCCAGTAAGAGCAAAGGAAATGGCACAACACAGGGTTCAGGGGATGACTGTACCGATCTTGTAAGATTTCCATTGGATGAGGCAGTGTCAGGGGGATACATACATCTTGTCGGCAAATTGAATGTCGGCAGGAAGTATGAACACTCCAGAATACTGAGTTCGAGGCACTATACTTACCTACTCTCCTGGAAAGTGCGGGAGACTCACAATTTATCAGGTAGTCCCCGGCCCCCCGGAAGAGTGTGTGTATATAAATCATGCCACCCACTTACGCCGGGGATTGTGACTTCATATGAAGGCGGAGTGGCTACATTTATGAGAATTGCATCATTTTAGTGCCCCCTCGAACTCACAATTTGCAGCACTTTGCCGCAACAGGATTAATAACATGAAGAGTCCATCCCCACCCCCAGAGCAGCCAGATGCATCTCCTTTCTGGGTTTCTCCGTGGGAAGAGCACTGAAAACTTGGCAAGTATGCATTAGGTCGACAAAATGCTACTTTAAAACATTTTACGAGTAATACAACTGTAAACATGATGGTAAATCATCCTGTTAACATTCTGGCTGTCGACAAGATGACCAATCTAAGGATGTTAACCGATGCACGCAGGGTTTTACAGCCTGACAGTTATATAGTGGAAGGAGCAGCTTCCTCAGGAGGTTCGGTATGATTTACCAGCAGCCAGGATGCCGGTCATCAAGAAACCAACAACGGCATCCCAGCCACCATTATGCCGGCAGCGGGGTGAGCGCAAAGAGTACCATTGTGGGCTCGGTGGCTCACTGCGCTCGCCACAGGTTGTATTCCCATTCTATGGGTGTCGCGGACACCAACGAGCGGGAACAGTCGGTTTGGCCGGTATTCCAGCTGCTGGCATTGCCAGCTGTCGGGATTCCGGCGTCTGTATCCTGAATGCCGGGGTCCTGACAGTTGCCAACTTAAACGTATACCTCCTCAGGAACACAGTAATACTCCTTTCACACCGAGCGGAGAACTTGGGTTATTGCCAGGGAAAGCCGACGCGACATGGGCTCGGTGTGAAAGGGTCAACCTGGGTCTGCTAACCAGGTCGTACCAAGGGTTAATCCTGAGTTTGACCTGTGTAGTCTGCAGTGTGAAAGGCAGACTTGTCATAAATTACCCAAGTCATGCCTAAAAGGAACTGATTAACTGGCGGTGTAAAAAAGGTAAGTACTGTACATTTGAAACCCGGCTTCAACTTGTGTTCAGTATACCAGGTCGGACACAGGTTTAAAGCCAAGTTTCAGTGTGAAAGTGGTGTAACTGTTTCAGATATGATATCCCGGTAGACGGGATGCCGGCTGTCACTATATCGACAGCGGCATTCTGCCTGCAGTGAGTCCCCTCGCGGGCATGTTGCACTCGCCACGCATTGGGCCCGGTGGCTCACTTCGCTTGCCACAGGTTCTATTCCCACTCGGTTGGTAGCGTGGACCCACCAACCAACTGTGAATACCCGGTGGTGGTCGGGATTCTGGCTGTTGGTATATCACCTACTAATTTACAAAAATGTCTCACGGTGCTAATATGTATACACAATTTAAGTTCTTAATAAAAAATATTTGATGTATAATCAGCTGCTGAGTGTCAATTAATCCTGTGTAAGCTTAAAACATAATGGATCTCCTGGATAAGAGAGCCGACACCAAAGACACTGCGCTATTTTAATCTTATCAGGCTTTCAAATAAAGTGAAGTCACATGTACATACAATATTTTCTTTAATAGACCGATCACATTAAATAATGAATAGTACACATGCAATCACCGGATTAAAATTTATCAATAAAAAGGTGCATATATACACACAATATTTATATTCTAAACGAAATACAATATTCCCCTATTTCTAAAGCCGGCTCTTTTTTATAAAAATAATGATTACTAATGAATGGAGGTAAAGCAAAACGTTTGCTAATCTGCATAAAAATGTCACATAACACCTCACTGCAGTGACCACGGTGTATAAAAACAATAGTCTTTGTTCTCTGAAGAATTAGATATCAGGGTTATCTTCAATACATTCCCTTAGCAGATGCGGGAAAAACAAATATTGCACATAATGATCACCACTTTGGTCAATAGTATATTAGTCTCAACAGACCAGTGTGCAAATAGCAATTGATTCCAGAGTGCCCGGACCAGCCGTTTATAAATAAACCACGCTCACCACTTTGTCTCGGTTCATGCGCTGGGTACAGCTGAACGTGTGCTGTAATAAAGCGGCCAGGTGCGGCTAGGAGGCTCCGGACGTCTCCGTCCCCCAGGGATGTATTTGCCGCTGCAGTTCCCAGATGCCGCTGATGAATTCAAGGCTGGCGTCCAGCGTGACAAAGTTTATGTGCAGTATTGTCCACAATGGCAGTAGCACTGTCACCAAATATCCTATCTCTAACGCGTTTTACTCGTTCCTGGAGATTAATCACCGGCTGTTGGGATTCCGACGTCGGTCTCCTGAACACCGGAATCCCAACACCGGTAAACTGACTGCATCCTGTTTGAGGGATTGAGTGTATTGAATGGAGGCTACATCTCCATATGAAGTTCTTATATATAACAAAGACACCTGACTGTGATACACCTTATGTTATGACTACAAACTAGTTTGTATTAGTAAACAAAATAAAATATTATTTTTAAATAAAAAAAAAAACCTAAAGCTTTCTTGATAGAGGCAGCCATGATAATTGAAATAATAAAAAAATTCAGAATGTTGTCTTACTAGCAAAAATAATTGAGCGATGCCAAAAAAAAAGACTTCTGCCAAACATGAAGAATTATGTAACACAAGTAGTTGCAGCTGAAGGGGTGTAGTATGTGATGCCGGCGGTCGGGCTCCCGGCGGCCAGCATACCGGCGCCGGAATCCCGACCGTCGGCATGCCGACAGCTGGGCGAGCGCAAATGAGCCCCTTACGGGCACGGTGCACGCTATCTATTCCCCCTCCAGGGTTGTCGTGGACCCCAAGAGAGAGAAAAGCTGTCGGTATGCCGGCGCCGGTATGCTGGTCGTCAGGAGCCCGGCCGCTCTCAAACTGAAGACCACCCCAGCTGAAATAATATTAATTGCTAATAAAGTGGTACTGATTATCTGTATTATTTTAATTCTTAAATGAACTAAAATCATTGAAAAGCTTTGTCCCAATTAATTAACTATCCGCTGTGCTTACCTGCTGCACTGGCCTCTCCCATTTTCTCCCTGTTAGAATGGAAATTTCATCCTCCTCCCCTAAAAGCAGCTGTCAGCAATGGCGGGTCATGCTCTTACTGCCCTGCACTGACTGGCGTTCAGAGTTTAGTATAATACAGGAATGACGTGATTTTCCTCATCCAATGTTTCGGTACATTTTCTAAGTGCCAGGCAGACTTGCAGGTTTTTATATTTTGTCTATGTTAATAGTAAGGAAAGGCCTTTGGTTAAAAACCAAACCAAACTGTACGTTTCTGTTGCCACAGTGAGGTTGTGAGTTTGAGACTACAGGACAGTAAAGCTGGGTACACACTGTGCATATATATCTGCAGATCAGATACGAGGTGTGGCTACTAATTAACAAGACTGATGCTATAATTTATTTTTAATTGCATTAAGTACATTTCTCTATCGTCCTAAGTGGATGCTGGGGTTCCTGAAAGGACCATGGGGAATAGCGGCTCCGCAGGAGACAGGGCACAAAAAAGTAAAGCTTTACTAGGTCAGGTGGTGTGCACTGGCTCCTCCCCCCATGACCCTCCTCCAGACTCCAGTTAGATTTTGTGCCCGAACGAGAAGGGTGCAATCTAGGTGGCTCTCCTAAAGAGCTGCTTAGAGAAAGTTTAGTTTAGGTTTTTTTTTTTCTTTACAGTGAGTCCTGCTGGCAACAGGATCACTGCAACGTGGGACTTAGGGGGAAAGTAGTAAACTCACCTGCATGCAGAGTGGATTTGCTGCTTGGCTACTGGACACCATTAGCTCCAGAGGGATCGAACACAGGCCCAGCCGTGGAGTCCGGTCCCGGAGCCGCGCCGCCGACCCCCTTGCAGATGCTGAAGCGTGAAGAGGTCCGGAAAACGGCGGCTGAAGACTCCTCAGTCTTCATAAGGTAGCGCACAGCACTGCAGCTGTGCGCCATTTTCCTCTCAGCACACTTCACTGGGCAGTCACTGAGGGTGCAGAGCGCTGGGGGGGGGCGCTCTGAGAGGCAAATATAAACCTTATACAAGGCTAAAAATACCTCACATATAGCCCATAGGGGCTATATGGAGATATTTAACCCCTGCCTGACTGGAAAAATAGCGGGAGAAGAACCCGCCGAAAAAGGGGCGGGGCCTATCTCCTCAGCACACGGCGCCATTTTCTGTCACAGCTCCGCTGGTCAGAACGGCTCCCAGGTCTCTCCCCTGCACTGCACTACAGAAACAGGGTAAAACAGAGAGGGGGGGCACATTAATGGCTATATATATATATATTAAAGCAGCTATAAGGGAGCACTTAATATAAGGATATCCCTTGTATATATAGCGCTTTGTGGTGTGTGCTGGCAGACTCTCCCTCTGTCTCCCCAAAAGGGCTAGTGGGTCCTGTCTTCATTAGAGCATTCCCTGTGAGTTTGCGGTGTGTGTCGGTACGTGGTGTCGACATGTATGAGGACGATATTGGTGTGGAGGCGGAGCAATTGCCAAATATGCAGATGTCACCCCCCAGGGGGTCGACACCAGAATGGATGCCTTTATTTGTGGAATTACGTGATGGTTTATCTTCCCTTAAACAGTCAGTTGAGGACATGAGGCGGCCGGACAATCAATTAATGCCTGTCCAGGCGCCTCAAACACCGTCAGGGGCTGTAAAACGCCCTTTGCCTCAGTCGGTCGACACAGACCCAGACACGGGCACTGATTCCAGTGACGACGGTAGAAATTCAAACGTATTTTCCAGTAGGGCCACACGTTATATGATTTTGGCAATGAAGGAGACGTTACATTTAGCTGATACTACAGATACCGTAACACAGGGTATTATGTATGGTGTGAAAAAACTACAAACAGTTTTTCCTGAATCAGAAGAATTAAATGACGTGTGTGATGAAGCGTGGGTTGCTCCTGATAAAAAGTTGATAATTTCAAAAAAGTTATTGGCATTATACCCTTTCCCGCCAGAGGTTAGGGCGCGCTGGGAAACACCCCCTAAGGTGGACAAGGCGCTCACACGCTTATCCAAACAAGTGGCGTTACCCTCTCCTGAGACGGCCGCACTTAAGGATCCATCAGATAGAAAGATGGAAGTTATTCAAAAGAATATATACACACATGCAGGTGTTATACTACGACCAGCTATAGCAACTGCCTGGATGTGCAGTGCTGGAGTAGTTTGGTCAGAATCCCTGATTGAAAATATTGATACCCTAGATAGGGACAATGTTTTACTGTCGTTAGAACAAATAAAGGATGCATTTATCTATATGCGTGATGCACAGAGGGATATTTGCACACTGGCATCTCGGGTGAGTGCTATGTCCATTTCAGCCAGAAGAGCCTTATGGACACGACAGTGGACAGGCGATGCGGATTCAAAACGTCACATGGAGGTTTTGCCGTATAAAGGGGAGGAGTTATTTGGAGTTGGTCTATCAGACTTGGTGGCCACGGCTACTGCCGGGAAATCCACTTTTTTACCTCAAGTCACTCCCCAACAGAGAAAGGCACCGACCTTTCAACCGCAGCCTTTTCGCTCCTACAAAAATAAGAGAGCAAAGGGCTTGTCGTACCTGCCACGAGGCAGAGGAAGAGGGAAGAGACACCAACAGGCAGCTCCTTCCCAGGAACAGAAGCCCTCCCCGGCTCCTGCAAAAACCTCAGCATGACGCTGGGGCCTCTCAAGCGGACTCGGGGACAGTGGGGGGCCGTCTCAAAAATTACAGCGCGCAGTGGGCTCACTCGCAGGTAGACCCCTGGATCCTGCAGATAATATCTCAGGGGTACAGGTTGGAATTAGAGACGGATCCTCCTCATCGTTTCCTGAAGTCTGCCTTACCAACCGTCTCTTCCGAAAGGGAGAGGGTGTTGGAAGCCATTCACAAGCTGTACGCTCAGCAGGTGATAGTCAAAGTACCCCTATTACAACAAGGAAAGGGGTATTATTCCACTCTATTTGTGGTACCGAAGCCGGATGGCTCGGTAAGGCCTATTCTAAATCTGAAGTCCTTGAACCTCTACATAAAAAAGTTCAAGTTCAAGATGGAGTCACTCAGAGCAGTGATAGCGAACCTGGAAGAAGGGGACTTTATGGTATCCTTGGACATCAAGGATGCGTATCTACACGTTCCGATTTACCCCGCACACCAGGGGTACCTCAGGTTCATTGTTCAAAACTGTCACTATCAGTTTCAGACGCTGCCGTTCGGATTGTCCACGGCGCCTCGGGTCTTTACCAAGGTAATGGCCGAGATGATGATTCTTCTTCGAAGAAAAGGCGTATTAGTTATCCCATACTTGGACGATCTCCTAATAAGGGCAAGGTCCAGAGAACAGCTGGAGACAGCTTTAGCACTATCTCAAGAGGTGCTAAGACAACACGGGTGGATTCTGAATATTCCAAAATCCCATTTAATCCCGACAACTCGTCTGCTGTTCCTAGGAATGATTCTGGACACGGTTCAGAAAAAGGTTTTCCTTCCAGAGGAAAAAGCCAAGGAGTTATCCGATCTGGTCAGGAACCTCCTAAAACCAGGAAAAGTGTCAGTACATCAATGCACAAGAGTCCTGGGAAAAATGGTGGCTTCTTACGAAGCAATTCCATTCGGCAGATTCCATGCAAGAATATTCCAAAGGGATCTGTTGGACAAATGGTCAGGGTCGCATCTGCAGATGCACCTGCGAATAACCCTGTCACCAAAGACAAGGGTGTCACTTCTGTGGTGGTTGCAGAAGGCTCACCTATTAGAAGGCCGCAGATTCGGCATTCAGGATTGGATCCTGGTGACCACGGACGCCAGCCTGAGAGGCTGGGGAGCAGTCACACAAGGAAGAAACTTCCAGGGAGTATGGACGAGTCTGGAAAAGTCTCTTCACATAAACATTCTGGAACTAAGAGCAATCTACAATGCTCTAAGCCAGGCGGAACTTCTCCTGCAAGGAAAGCCGGTGTTGATTCAGTCGGACAACATCACGGCGGTCGCCCATGTAAACAGGCAGGGCGGCACAAGAAGCAGGAGTGCAATGGCAGAAGCTGCCAAGATTCTTCGCTGGGCGGAGAATCACGTGATAGCACTGTCAGCAGTGTTCATCCCGGGCGTGGACAACTGGGAAGCAGACTTCCTCAGCAGACACGATCTTCATCCGGGAGAGTGGGGTCTACATCCAGAAGTCTTCAACATGTTAATAGACCGTTGGGAAAGACCAATTGTAGACATGATGGCGTCTCGCCTCAACAAGAAACTGGACAAATATTGCGCCAGGTCAAGAGATCCACAGGCAATAGCTGTGGACGCACTGGTAACTCCTTGGGTGTACCAGTCAGTGTATGTGTTTCCTCCTCTGCCGCTCATACCAAAGGTATTGAAGATCATACGGCAAAGAAGAGTAAGAACAATACTAGTGGTTCCGGATTGGCCGAGAAGGACTTGGTATCCGGAACTTCAAGAGATGCTCACGGACGAACCGTGGCCTCTACCTCTGAGAAGGGACCTGCTACAGCAGGGTCCCTGTCTTTTTCAAGACTTACCGCGGCTGCGTTTGACGGCATGGCGGTTGAACGCCAGATCCTAAAAGGGAAAGGCATTCCAGAAGAAGTCATTCCTACCTTGATTAAGGCACGGAAGGAAGTCACCGTGAAACATTATCACCGCATTTGGCGAAAATATGTAGCGTGGTGCGAGGATCGGAGGGTTCCGACGGAGGAATTCCAACTGGGTCGTTTCCTACATTTCCTGCAATCAGGATTATCTATGGGTCTCAAATTGGGATCCATTAAGGTTCAAATTTCGGCCCTGTCAATATTCTTCCAAAAAGAATTGGCCTCTGTCCCTGAGGTCCAGACTTTTGTCAAGGGAGTACTGCATATACAGCCTCCTGTGGTGCCTCCGGTGGCACCGTGGGATCTAAATGTAGTTTTAGATTTCCTCAAATCCCATTGGTTTGAACCATTGAAAAAGGTGGATTTGAAATATCTCACATTGAAAGTGACTATGTTACTAGCCCTGGCCTCTGCCAGGAGAGTATCTGAATTGGCGGCTTTATCTTATAAAAGTCCTTATCTAATCTTCCATTCGGATAGGGCAGAACTGCGGACTCGTCCGCATTTTCTCCCTAAAGTGGTATCAGCATTTCATCTGAACCAACCTATTGTGGTGCCTGCGGCCACTAGCGACTTGGAGGACTCCAAGTTGTTGGACGTTGTCAGAGCCTTAAAAATATACATTGCAAGGACGGCTGGAGTCAGAAAATCTGACTCGCTGTTTATATTGTATGCACCCAACAAGTTGGGCGCACCTGCTTCTAAGCAGTCGATTGCTCGTTGGATTTGTAACACAATTCAACTTGCACATTCTGTGGCAGGCCTGCCACAGCCTAAAACTGTAAAAGCCCACTCCACAAGGAAGGTGGGCTCATCTTGGGCGGCTGCCCGAGGGGTCTCGGCATTACAACTCTGCCGAGCAGCTACGTGGTCGGGGGAGAACACGTTTGTAAAATTTTACAAATTTGATACCCTGGCAAAGGAGGACCTGGAGTTCTCTCATTCGGTGCTGCAGAGTCATCCGCACTCTCCCGCCCGTTTGGGAGCTTTGGTATAATCCCCATGGTCCTTTCAGGAACCCCAGCATCCACTTAGGACGATAGAGAAAATAAGAATTTACTTACCGATAATTCTATTTCTCGGAGTCCGTAGTGGATGCTGGGCGCCCATCCCAAGTGCGGATTATCTGCAATACTTGTACATAGTTATTGTTAACTAATTCGGGTTATTGTTAAGGAGCCATCTTTAAGAGGCCCTTTCTGTTGTCATACTGTTAACTGGGTTTAGATCACAAGTTGTACGGTGTGATTGGTGTGGCTGGTATGAGTCTTACCCGGGATTCAAAATGCCTCCCTTATTGTGTATGCTCGTCCGGGCACAGTACCTAACTGGAGTCTGGAGGAGGGTCATGGGGGGAGGAGCCAGTGCACACCACCTGACCTAGTAAAGCTTTACTTTTTTGTGCCCTGTCTCCTGCGGAGCCGCTATTCCCCATGGTCCTTTCAGGAACCCCAGCATCCACTACGGACTCCGAGAAATAGAATTATCGGTAAGTAAATTCTTATTTTTAACTCCGTTCCCCTTCTGCATCCAGACACTGCTGCATTCTTATTTTCCATGCTGTAGCTCATTATCGGTCAGCTGTCTCAACAATCTGTCATTTTCTTCTTTACCTCAGTAACTGCTGTAAAATGGGTTCCCTTGAGTACAGATTTGACTTTAGGAAAAGAAAGAAGTCACAGTGTGCTAGGTCTGGTGATTATGGCTGGTGTTCTAGCACTGCAGTCTGTTTCTTGGCCAAAAACTGCTTCACAGAGAGAGCTGTGTGGGCTGGTGCATTGTCCTGATGGAGGCTGAAATCATTTTTCCACAAATCTGTCTTCTTTATTCTGTTTTCTTCATTCTGCAAGGTTTCTAGAACATTTTGTAGTAATGTTGATTCACTGTTGCACCTTCTGGTATACCCACTCTGCCAAAATAGCACCCTTGATTTCAGAGAAAACAATTAACATTGCTTTGAATTGGATTTGCTTTGACTTGCTTTCTTTATCCTTGGTGATTGGTGGTGTTTTTCAGTACATGGATTGGCGTTTTGTCTCAGGATCGTACTGGAAGATCCATGTTTCAGCACAGGTATTAACTTCTAAAAAATGCTAAACCACTTGAATTTGTTCCAACATATTTGGGCAAATTCAGAACCATCTTAGCACAAACTTTTGTCATGTTAAGATCTTGATGCGAAATTTGCCTAACAGTTTCTTTGTCAATGTTTACCATTGCTGCTATGGAATCAGTCACATCTAATGAGCAGTTCATAAGATGACACCTCCCAGTCCGACCTTTTGTAGGAGAGTTTGAAGCCGTTTATCAGCCTGCATACACACTATACAGTTACCGAGCCAATCGTAAATTTATTGGCTGATCAGCCCCGATAATTGTGCACCTAGCTTAGAAATGAGTATGGTCATAGGTTATCAAATCGCAACATACAGCAGCAGTTGGTTACATCCTCTGGTAGAAAACAGTTCCTTTCTCTGGCACCAGAGGGCGCTATTTCTCAGTGTCTTGTACAGGTTTAGTTTTTATATTCGGAAAGACCTTTTGGTTAATATAAAATATGACCAGGTGCTCAATATGTTGTAGATGAAAGATTCCTGCATTTCTAAAAATTATTTCTTAATATTTAATATTTCAGTATTTTAAATAGTTAAGTAATAGACACACAAAAGGTATACACAAGAGTGCTAGGACGTCACAAGTGAGATGACTCAAGATAGTTTTTATTGTTGTTATTATTATTATTAATTGTAAAAAGCATTGCCTCTTTTTTTGTTCCACACAATGCCTTTTGCACTATGTGGCGGATTAATTTACTTGCGGATTGTGTAGCGCAGTCTGTTGTCTCAGGTAATGTGCTCGGAGCTATTCAGTTCGAGATCCACAATCAACTCACTCACAGAGCAATCCTGAATAGTGCGACACCACCCCGGGATCTACCCAATGATTGGAACAACATTGGAATGAGCTGCTATATATAACTCTGCACCACGTTTCGCTTGTCATTGCTTACTGTACAGCAGCACCTACAGTACAATGTGGCAGATGTATTAAGCCTGGAGAAGTGATAACGTGGAAGGTGATAACGCACCAGCCAATCAGCTCCTAACCGTCAAGTTACAGGCTGGGTTTGAAAAATGACAGTTGGGAGCTGATTGGCTGGTGCGTTATCACCTTCCACTTTATCACTTCTCCAGGCTTAATACGTACATCTGTCCTAATGTCCTGGCGTTCCATGTGTGATGGGAAGAGTACCACTGTGCGCAGAATGCCCGGACCTCTCTGCAGTGAATTATTGTCTGTAGTAATGCCAAGTTCATATATCAACTTTTTTCAGTTTTTGTGAATTTATCATTTTATGATGATTTTCCTTTTCCCTCCAGCAAAAACAAAAATGTATTTCTGTAATTAGATGAAGAGGTTTTTTCTTTAAATCCATGTTTTCAACCATAACCTTCGTGCCTTTTAAGTATTAACGCAAATATTTTCCCTTTCACCATCAAGATGCTAAATATGGGGTTCGTTTAATGTTTGAGATACTTTATACTTAATATTTATGTTAACTTACCACCACTAATAGTGTGTTATGTTTCTCTTTGGGAAAGCCTTTGATTGATAATACCTTATCCTTTAATTATTCTGCCAAACTATTCCGTAATATGACATTGTATCAGTTTGAATAATGAGCAGGACAGTAATGGTAACCCTGATGCCATACGTTGTAACTCACCCGATTCCCAGACTCCAGTCACGGATTATGCCCCTGGCTACTCAAACTTGTCTTTGATGTTCATAATGGGAAAAATATGTTGCATTTCTTGCAGCTTCACTTTTATGCCCAAGATTTACACTGGTGTAGAGGTTGTCATTGGTTTTGTTGACCTTGCATTGTGATTCTTTTTCTACAAACTGTTGTTAGGATTTCATTACACATGGCCAGTTACTTAGTTCATTTGTGCAGAGAGCTCAAAACAGCAATCTTCTTAGTCCTTTATGTCTGCATATTTTACACATTGTATATAATTAATGTGTTTAGCTATTAATATAAACATTTATTTATTTATTTATTTATTTTAATGGTAATACAGTGTTAGCAAGTGTGAAAGAAGGGGAAATAAATGTAAGGGGTTTCTCTGGTGATTGTCAGAGCAGAATTGTTTTCCTAACCTTTAATGCTACTTAAGCCTCATTTTGGAGATGTTTGAATGAGCACAGCTATGTGTTAATGAAGATGATTGGACCGCTGACATGACATGTCCAACCAGCTTTATTGCGCTGAACGATTCATTCTTTCCAACTACTTCATGGCATCAGAAGTAACACACAATTCTGCTAGTTATACCAAGGAACTGTGAAAACAAAAATTGAGTGGACATGTCTGTCATACACCTGTTTTCTTATCTGTTTCTGTTTACTTACCGCCTTTGTATTAATTATGCCAACTTAACCGTTCTCTTCACCTGTGTATTACCCTTTTCTCTGACGTCCTAGTGGATGCTGGGAACTCCGAAAGGACCATGGGGAATAGCGGCTCCGCAGGAGACTGGGCGCAACTAAAGAAAGCTTTTAGGTCACCTGGTGTGCACTGGCTCCTCCCACTATGACCCTCCTCCAAGCCTCAGTTAGATTTTGTGCCCGGCCGAGGTTGGATGCACACTAGGGGCTCTCCTGAGCTTCTAGAAAGAAAGTATATAATTAGGTTTTTTATTTTACAGTGAGACCTGCTGGCAACAGGCTCTCTGCAGCGAGGGACTAAGGGGAGAAGAAGCGAACCTACCTGCTTGCAGCTAGCTTGGGCTTCTTAGGCTACTGGACACCATTAGCTCCAGAGGGATCGACCGCATGGAACTGGCCTTGGTGTTCGGTCCCGGAGCCGCGCCGCCGTCCCCCTTACAGAGCCAGAAGCAGGAAGAGGTCCGGAAAATCGGCGGCAGAAGACATCAGTCTTCACCAAGGTAGTGCACAGCACTGCAGCTGTGCGCCATTGCTCCTCATACACACTTCACACTCCGGTCACTGAGGGTGCAGGGCGCTAGGGGGGGGCGCCCTGAGCAGCAATAAAAACACCTTGGCTGGCAAAAATACCACAATATATAGCCCCAGAGGCTATATATGTGATAATTACCCCTGCCAGAATCCATAAAAAAGCGGGAGAAAAGTCCACGAAAAAGGGGCGGAGCTATCTCCTTCAGCACACTGGCGCCATTTCTCCCTCACAGCTCCGCTGGAAGGAAGCTCCCTGGCTCTCCCCTGCAGTCTACACTACAGAAAAGGGTAAAAAAGAGAGGGGGGGGCACTAAATTTAGGCGCAGTATATATAACAGCAGCTATAGGGGACATAATTCAGTTAGTCCCTGCATTATATAGCGCTCTGGTGTGTGCTGGCATACTCTCACTCTGTCTCCCCAAAGGGCTTTTGTGGGTCCTGTCCTCTGTTAGAGCATTCCCTGTGTGTGTGCGGTGTGTCGGTACGGCTGTGTCGACATGTTTGATGAGGATAATGATGTGGAGGCGGAGCAGATGCCTATAGAAGGGATGTCACCCCCTGCGGGGCAGACACCTGAGTGGATGGACTTATGGAAGGAATTGCGTGCACGTGTCGACTCCTTACACAAAAAATTTGACGACATGCCAAATGTGGGACAGCCGGCTTCTCAGCTCGTGCCTGTCCAGGCGTCTCAAAGGCCATCGGGGGCTCTAAAACGCCCGCTACCTCAGATGGCAGACGCGGATGTCGACACGGTTACTGACACCAGTGTCGACGACGATGAGTCTAGTCTAATGTCCACTAAGGCCATTCGTTGCATGATTGAAGCAATGAAAGAGGTGTTACAAATTTCTGATATAAACCCAGGTACCACTAAAAAGGGTATTATGTTTGGGGAGAAAAAACTACCCGTAGTTTTTCCCCCATCAGAAGAATTAAATGAAGTGTGTGAAGAAGCGTGGGCTTTCCCTGATAAAAGATTGGTAATCTCTAAGAAGTTACTAATGGCGTTCCCTTTCCCGCTAGAGGATAGGTCACGTTGGGTGACACCCCCTAGGGTGGATAAAGCGCTCACACGTTTGTCTAAAAAGGTGGCACTACCGTCTCCGGATACGGCCGCCCTCAAGGAACCTGCTGATAGAAAGCAGGAGGCGATCCTGAAGTCTGTATATACACACTCAGGCATTATACTTAGACCAGCTATTGCGTCAGCATGGATGTGCAGTGCTGCCGCTGCGTGGTCAGATTCCCAGTCAGAAAATATTGACACCCTAGACAGGGACACTATTCTGCTAACCATAGAGCATATAAAAGACTCAGTCTTATACATGAGAGATGCACAGAGGGAGATCTGCCGGCTGGCATCTAAAATAAGTGCATTGTCCATTTCTGCTAGGAGAGGCTTATGGACTCGCCAGTGGACAGGGGATGCAGATTCAAAAAGGCACATGGAAGTTTTGCCTTATAAGGGTGAGGAGTTATTTGGGGATGGTCTCTCGGACCTAGTTTCCACAGCAACTGCTGGGAAGTCAGCATTTTTACCCCATGTTCCCTCACAGCCTAAAAAGGCGCCGTTTTATCAGGTACAGTCCTTTCGGACTCAGAAAAACAGGCGTGGAAAAGGCGGGTCCTTTCTGTCCAGAGGCAGAGGTAGGGGAAAAAGGCTGCAACAAACAGCAGGTTCCCAGGAGCAAAAGTCCTCCCCCGCTTCTTCCAAGTCCGCCGCATGACGGTGGGGCTCCACAGGCGGAGCCAGGTACGGTGGGGGGCCGCCTCAAAAATATCAGCGATCAGTGGGCTCGCTCACAGGTGGATCCCTGGATCCTGCAAATAGTATCTCAAGGGTACAAACTGGAATTCGAGGCGTCTCCACCCCACCGGTTCCTAAAATCTGCCTTGCCGATTGCTCCTTCAGACAGGGAGGCTGTGCTAGCGGCAATTCACAAGCTGTATTCCCAGCAGGTGATAATCAAGGTGCCCCTACTTCAACAAGGACGGGGTTACTATTCCACACTGTTTGTGGTACCGAAACCGGACGGTTGGGTGAGACCCATTTTAAATTTGAAATCCTTGAACACATACATAAAAAAATTCAAGTTCAAGATGGAATCGCTCAGGGCGGTTATTGCAAGCCTGGACGAGGGGGATTACATGGTATCCCTGGACATCAAGGATGCTTACCTGCATGTCCCCATTTACTATCCTCACCAGGAGTACCTCAGATTTGTGGTACAGGATTGCCATTACCAATTCCAGACGCTACCGTTTGGACTTTCCACGGCACCGAGGGTGTTTACCAAGGTAATGGCGGAAATGATGATACTCCTTCGAAGAAAGGGAGTTTTAATTATCCCGTACTTGGACGATCTCCTAATAAAGGCGAGGTCCAAGGAGAAGTTGTTGGTGGGAGTAGCACTATCTCAGGAGGTGCTACACCAGCACGGTTGGATTCTGAATATTCCAAAATCACAGCAGGTTCCGACGACACGTCTACTGTTCCCGGGTATGATTCTGGATACAGTCCAGAAAAAAGTGTTTTTCCCGGAGGAGAAAGCCAAGGAGCTGTCATCTCTAGTCAGAGACCTCCTGAAACCAAAACAGGTATCGGTGCATCACTGCACGCGGGTCCTGGGAAAGATGGTGGCTTCTTACGAAGCAATTCCTTTCGGCAGGTTCCATGCCAGAATCTTTCAGTGGGACCTGTTGGACCAATGGTCCGGATCGCATCTTCAGATGCATCGCCTAATAACCCTGTCTCCAAGAACCAGGGTGTCTCTGCTGTGCTGGCTGCAGAGTGCTCATCTTCTAGAGGGCCGCAGATTCGGCATACAGGACTGGGTCCTGGTGACCACGGATGTCAGCCTTCGAGGCTGGGGGCAGTCACACAGGGAAGAAACTTCCAAGGACTATGGTCGAGTCAGGAGACTTCCCTACACATAAATATTCTGGAACTAAGGGCCATTTACAATGCCCTAAGTTAGGCAAAATCCCTGCTTCTACACCAGCCGGTACTGATCCAGTCAGACAACATCACGGCAGTCGCCCATGTAAATCGACAGGGCGGCACAAGAAGCAGGATGGCAATGGCAGAAGCCACAAGGATTCTCCGATGGGCGGAAAATCACGTACTAGCACTGTCAGCAGTGTTCATTCCGGGAGTGGACAACTGGGAAGCAGACTTTCTCAGCAGGCACGACCTCCACCCGGGAGAGTGGGGACTTCATCCAGAAGTCTTCACGCTGATTGTAAATCGATGGGAACGGCCACAGGTGGACATGATGGCGTCCCGCCTAAACAAAAAACTAGAGAGATATTGCGCCAGGTCAAGGGACCCTCAGGCGATAGCTGTGGACGCTCTAGTGATACCGTGGGTGTACCAGTCAGTTTATGTGTTCCCTCCTCTGCCTCTCATACCAAGGGTACTGAGAATAATAAGAAAACGAGGAGTAAGAACAATACTCGTGGTTCCGGATTGGCCAAGACGAGCATGGTACCCAGAACTTCAAGAGATGATCTCAGAGGACCCATGGCCTCTGCCGCTCAGACAGGACCTGCTGCAGCAGGGGCCCTGTCTGTTCCAAGACTTACCGCGGCTGCGTTTGACGGCATGGCGGTTGAACGCCGGATCCTGAAGGAAAAGGGCATTCCGGAGGAAGTCATTCCTACGCTGATTAAAGCCAGGAAAGATGTAACTGCAAAGCATTATCACCGCATATGGCGGAAATATGTTGCTTGGTGTGAGGCCAAAAAGGCCCCAACAGAGGAATTTCAACTAGGTCGATTTCTGCATTTCCTACAAGCAGGAGTGACTATGGGCCTGAAATTAGGCTCCATTAAGGTACAGATCTCGGCTCTGTTGATTTTCTTCCAGAAAGAACTAGCTTCACTACCTGAAGTTCAGACGTTTGTGAAAGGAGTGCTGCATATTCAGCCCCCGTTTGTGCCTCCAGTGGCACCTTGGGACCTCAACGTGGTGTTGAGTTTCTTAAAATCACATTGGTTTGAGCCACTTAAAACCGTGGATCTAAAATATCTCACGTGGAAAGTGGTCATGTTATTGGCCTTGGCTTCAGCCAGGCGTGTGTCAGAATTGGCAGCTTTGTCATGTAAAAGCCCTTATCTGATTTTCCATATGGATAGGGCGGAATTGAGGACTCGTCCCCAGTTTCTCCCTAAGGTGGTATCAGCTTTTCACTTGAACCAACCTATTGTGGTGCCTGCGGCTACTAGAGACTTGGAGGATTCCAAGTTACTGGACGTAGTCAGGGCCTTGAAACTTTATGTTTCCAGGACGACTAGAGTCAGGAAAACTGACTCGCTATTTATCCTGTATGCACCCAACATACTGGGTGCTCCTGCTTCTAAGCAGACTGTTGCTCGCTGGATTTGTAGCACAATTCAGCTGGCGCATTCTGCGGCTGGACTGCCGCATCCTAAATCAGTAAAAGCCCATTCCACAAGGAAGGTGGGCTCATCTTGGGCGGCTGCCCGAGGGGTCTCGGCTTTACAACTTTGCCGAGCTGCTACTTGGTCAGGGGCAAACACGTTTGCAAAATTCTACAAATTTGATACCCTGGCTGAGGAGGACCTTGAGTTCTCTCATTCGGTGCTGCAGAGTCATCCGCACTCTCCCGCCCGTTTGGGAGCTTTGGTATAATTCCCATGGTCCTTTCGGAGTTCCCAGCATCCACTAGGACGTCAGAGAAAATAAGATTTTACTCACCGGTAAATCTATTTCTCGTAGTCCGTAGTGGATGCTGGGCGCCCATCCCAAGTGCGGATTGTCTGCAATACTTGTACATAGTTATTGTTAACTAAAGGGTTATTGTTGAGCCATCTGTTGAGAGGCTCAGTTGTTTTTATACTGTTAAACTGGGTATAGTATCACGAGTTATACGGTGTGATTGGTGTGGCTGGTATGAGTCTTACCCGGCATTCAAAATCCTTCCTTATTATGTCAGCTCGTCTGGGCACAGTGTCCTAACTGAGGCTTGGAGGAGGGTCATAGTGGGAGGAGCCAGTGCACACCAGGTGACCTAAAAGCTTTCTTTAGTTGTGCCCAGTCTCCTGCGGAGCCGCTATTCCCCATGGTCCTTTCGGAGTTCCCAGCATCCACTACGGACTACGAGAAATAGATTTACCGGTGAGTAAAATCTTATTTTTTTTCTCCCCCTTTTTGTTTGTATAATTTCACAGTTACATTAATGCCATAGAACTGTACCTTTCTGATTTCATTCTACATCTCCTGCAAGTCTTTATGTCCCCTAGTTTGGGGTTGATGTAAAGGAACAGGAAAATGTCGGGTGGTCAGCTGACTAATTATCAGGGCTTTCATATATAGTGAGTGATTTCAGCATGTCAGACATACCGATAATTACCAATCGGTCACATCAATACACTGTTCCGTTATCATCCCAATCAAATGATTATCGGCTGCCCAGAATAACACATGCCAATAAATTTACTACCTCGCTGCTGAGGACTCAGTAGGACTTATCCTAAGATATCCAAGGATTCACATAAAGGAGAAATTTACCTATAAGTCCCCAGTTGACCGTAATTGTGTCATCACGTTGAACCCATTAGTTATTTCATTAATCCCTGGCTCCTGGAAAAACATTGCAGAACATTAAAATCCAGGAAATAGAGGATAAACTATTAAAGGTATTATATCGCCCCCATTTCAGGACCCACAGACTTGGGGTACCCTCGTTTCAAGAAGACCCTTGAGAAGTTACTGAAGCACATAAATATGAAAAAAATGCCTAATTAGTTTCAAGTGTAGATTTTATTATGAGAGAGTGTAGAATCCAGCTTGTTTTTGCTTTGGAAAGGTGGATTAACACCAAAGAAAGGGCCGCAAAGTATTTTTTGGTGGTGGATAAAAAACACACACACACATTTGCTTTTAATTATTCTAATAAAAACAAATGCTTTTTGGTCACAGTCTTGCTGTTAAGATACAGATGTGCGACCACATAAGAACAACAGAGCAGCTGCACCATACAACCATTAGAATTATAATAAATGCAATTATACATCATATCTGAGGTTCTTGGCATAAATTGGCCAATATATGAGCCTGCCCACCAATCGTCAAGATGACCTTATCGGACAGAGTGTTAGGCAAGTGAAAGTACAGATGGAGCCACACTAATCGTGGCTCCGTCTGTGCCTGGGTGCTTCCCGGAAAGGCGGACCGCCAGGAGCAAACGGGGCGCGCATGCTTCGTAGACGCGCACGCACCTCATTCAAAGTAAATGGGAGCGTCTGTGTGCGCTCGGTGGCGTGCTGAGGCGCAGGCACGCCGCTCGCCCCGCCTGCAATGCAGCTGGCTCCATCTGTAGCTGTTGAGTATTAGAGGACAGCAGCAAAGTGTCAGAGTAGTAAAAGGTGAGATTAGCTGATCAATGTTACAAGTATAAAAGATGTGTGAAAAATGCTGCATTAATAAAAAACAAACACAGGGTAATATAGGTGTAAGAAATAAATGTGAGATGGTGATGCCCCAAAAATTTGCCCCTCACCTGACTTGCTATATCATTATTAGTATCTTACTGGCAGCTTTTGTGCAGTGAGCATGTGCTAGGTCCCTATATAAAAGCCTCAGAAGCAGTGGGTGGGGTGCCAATCCAGAATGAAGGTATTCCAAGCCAACAGCAAACACAACATAGGTATTCCTTTATGACCTTTGTACACACATAATATAACCAATTGCTTGTTCTAGATCAATGGAAATAGGGCAGATCTAAGATGCATGGATTTATGTTATCAATCAAGTTATTATGAGGCATTTTCATTTCTTCTACAATAAATCCCATTTGGCAATACTAGTTGGCATGTATAGCTTCAAATGAATGCCAGCTTGCTGCATACATTTTATTTCTTTAAATATTGGCAGAATTTGTACTTGTGTTGGCACAATGCCTCAATAACTTTGGCATGGTGCATGTTAATCATTTAAACCTATTCTTCCTGCTTCTGTTGTTTCAGCTTCTGTTTCTATTATCCTATATAATAAAAGGCTAACTCTGCTCCTCACCACCTCTAAAGGGAATTCAAGTGTTTTGCATGCCAACGGCCACTAGATGGTGCCCGACACAGAGTAATTCCAGTGTTGCTCAGTTCGGGTGATGACATTACTGTTATGTTATTCCGTCATGGTGTGGTAACTAGTATCATATATTAGGTGCTGCCTTATTGTTCCTTAAATGCTTGTCTAAGTTTCTGTAATCAGGATATGTCATTGTTCTTGGGCAATACTCAATTGGTTGCTAATAGCCTAGGTTTTCCCATTCACTGTTTTTAAAGTCATTAAGGCCTGTTTTTATTTGCTGAAGTAATTAAAAGTGTTGTTATTGTATTAAATATAGGGCTTGATACAGGACATCAGTTGAGCCAAAAAACATTTTAGAAGGATTCTGGTTCAGTTACATCATTAGAATCTAGATATCAAAATATGAAATTATTGTTCTGTGATTAAATTAAAGCTTATTTAATGGAGGCCATGCCGGATTTATAAGTAAAATAGAGCTTAGATTGATCACCAAAGGCAAATTGATCTTGGTTGTGAGGAAATGCACACAACCACAAACAAACCTGGTGTTGGTTTTCTATTTATTAATAACTCACAGAGACATAAAGACACACCGTCTTTATGTCTCTGTGAGTTATTAATAAATACCTGTTGGAATTTACTGGTGAGTGCCTGCATACCCAAATTTCTATATACTGGCCTATGGGCCTTTGTGGAGCACTCCATCGTTGATCTTATCAAGTCTGGAGTGTGGACTTTACCGGATTTATATATATATATATATATATATATAATAATTGGGCAGGTATTAAGGTCTGTGAAAGCGGCTCATAAAAAAAACTGGTGCTAGTAAGCAGTAATGAGTTAGTAGCCTGAAGCACACATAGCAAGTTAGTTCTTAGGAACTCTTGCTGCATGAATGTCTATCCAGAGATACAAACAGCATAAATCCAAGTCACATGCAATATGACCTGGTTCCACTGGCAAAGTGACCTCGGTAAGTCCGCAATCAGCTGCACAGTCGAAAAGTTTATTTTCCCTGTTAGAATGTGTTTGTGCACTTCTTAAACTCGTGTGGAGGACAACATAATGATATCTTAATGTTCCAGTACAGATTTGTTCCAACCTTTATCATACAGTTGAACACATGGTTCTTAGTTTGTCAGTGTGTTTCGGCCACATTTTATTTTGGTACCCATCCGAATCCCGGAAATGCATTTGTTACAGTATATGTTTTTAAAGATTTCGTGATCAGGCTAATTGTTACAACAGTCTGCATTGTGTCTCATTCACCAAACCACATTTACAGTATGCAAAGGCAGATTTATATACTGGATTTTACTCTATTATCCAGAATCCAGAGTCTTCCGTTTTCTGGATACTGGTCTGTCCTCTGCTTTTAGGAATGACCCCTGTTTATGTCTCCACTTCTTATGGCAATCCATTTTCTTGTTTTTTTTTAAACTACTGGATACTCTTAGTAAACAGGCTGAGACTTTTAGAGATTATTGGTTTATTGTGCTAATTAGCCTACATTTCCTGCATTCTGCTATTGTGATCAGAGAATTTTATATATATATATATATATATAAATATATATATACACACACACACACACACACACACACACATGTATGACGGAACTCGTGGCTAATGTATCCAGATTACTCTCCGATAAGCTTATAAAGTGCAGCGTGTTAACTTTAATGTAATTAACATGACATTTTCTAATACTTGCTTAGCGGAAAGAACAATAACGAACAGCGCTCTGGGCGAATATCTGAAGGAGAAAGAAAAGTATGAAGACTGCAGGAAGAAAAATACAAAGAAAGGGACATCCAGAGAGCAACAGGTAATTTAGTAATAAGGCTAATACAATGCTATAAACATGTGGCCATTATAGATTATATACACCCTGCTGCGGAGTGTTTACATACAGCGCATGCGCAGAAGCGAATTTAGGCATCTTTACATCCAATACATACACAAGGGATGGGAGGCTTTCCTACACTCTGGTTGTGGTCCAGGCTGCTAGGAGGCAATTGTATTACAGGTTGAGTATCCCTTATCCAAAATGCTTGGGACCAGAGGTATTTTGGTTATCGGATTTTTCCGTATTTTGGAATAATTGCATACTATAATGAGAGATCATGGTGATGGGATGTAAATCTAAGCACAGAATACATTTATGTATCATATATACCTTATACACACAGCCTGAAGGTCATTTTAGCCAATATTTTTTATAACTTTGTGCATTAAACAAAGTGTGTCTACATTCACACAATTAATTTATGTTTCATATACACCTTATACACACAGCCTGAAGGTCATTTAATACAATATTTTTAATAACTTTGTGTATTAAACAATGTTTGTGTACATTGAGCCATCAGAAAACAAAGGTTTCACTATCTCACTCTCACTCAAAAAAGTCCGTATTTCGGAATATTCCGTATTTCGGAATATTTGGATATGGGATACTCAACCTGTATCCCCAATGTGTCTCCATGCAGTGTTGTTCAGGCAGCACATTGCACACAATTCAATGGCCACCTTAGATTAGGAGGAAGTTCAGTTACACATGCGAGGGTGCATCCAGCCATTGTGTTGTGTTCATCTAAACACAAGATGTTACACAGAAACAAACCCTAAAATGTACATACAAAAGAATAATATATAAATACACACTATTATGGGAAAGTTCAGTCTTAATTCTTTATTCCAGAAAATAAATTTGCTGTTATTTCATCTCTGTTTAATAGTTATGCAAATGAGTCATTTTCTCTGTGCAAGCTGGCCTCTACCATGTTTAGGTAAACACACATAGGGGTATATTCAATTAAAGTCGGATCCATTCCGACATGTATTTGTCGGAATGGATCCGACAACCCCTATTCAATCCCATCTAAAATTCGACTTTTTCAAGTCAAATTTTAGATGGGACCCAGAGGAGGAGAGGGGGGGCGAGCCGCGGGGGACAGCCGGCGGCAGCCAGAGGAGATCAGCACTACGGAGTAGCGCTGCAGCAGGCTGTCACTCACCCGCCCGACCTCACGGCAGCTTTTACCTGGCTCCAGCAGCGTGCTGGAGCCGGGTGGAAGCTGCCGTGAGGTCGGGCGGGTGAGTGACATCCAGCTGCAGTGCTGATCGTAGCGCTGATCTCCTGTATGCCCGCCACCTGTCCCCCCGTCTCCCTGCGGCTCCCCACCCCCCTCGCCTCCTCCGGGTCCATCTCATTCCGACATCATTTTGATGTCGGATTGAGATAGTCGAAAAGGGGGGCAAAACCTGTCGGATTTGGCCCTTTTTCGACATCAACACGTGAATCGGCAGCTATTCCGCCGATCCACGTGCTTTTCGACAAGTCGAATGCCTCGACTTGTCGAAAAGCTCTGAATAGGTCAAATCAGGATTTGACCTCTAAAAGTCGAAAACTGCCGTCTTCGACAGCAGTTGAATATACCCCATAAACTGTTAAGTGACAATACATCTCCAGCGCTCTATATAGAATGTTGCACAATTCCGCTTGCAGCCCCTACCAGATTTCTGGGAATGGATAAAGGAGAGCAAACACCGTTAGAGGGGTCTTATCAGAATTGTCACTATAAAGTTGGAATTAATCTTTAAGCTCTGTACTGATAAGGTGAGCCTGTACCTGTGCATTCTGGGGCTGATTCTGAGTCACGGACGCAAATGGCGAATGTTTGCATACAGCGCATGCGCAGAAGTGATGTTAGGCATCTTTGCCTATGTTTGTCCTATTTTGAGTCAGACAGAACTTGGATGGATCTGTCTTTCCGTGAAATAGTGCATTCGGGGATGGTACCTGCCGGAGACAAAGCCATCGTGCGTAACCGCCCTGAGTGTTGAGGACATGTATCAAAAGTACCAGGTGGTTCTGAGTCATGGAATGTATGGAAGGGAAGCCTGTGTCTGACATATCTCATGCATCTAGCTTGATCATGAGAATTTAGGCGCCCAGCATTTAATCAGTGGTCGGCATACGTGCACATGCAGGGGCCCCGCATTCTTTGAGCAGATACATTAGCATTAGGAATCTGTCTTGCCACTGATATACACAACTACAGCCACTTGCGTGCCACTCAGAATCAGCTCCTCTGTGTCTAAGGCCAGATGGGCCACCACTGTGTCACATACCTAACTTCAGCAGAGAGAATGGCTTTCACGTCACTTAGCTACTCGTCTGATGTCAGCCTCATTACTCAACATTGGAAGCTGGGCATACACATAAGGCTTCATGCAGATACGCTGCTGTAGAGTGTATCTACTAAATAAGTAGATATACGTTATATTTTCTCTGACGTCCTAGTGGATGCTGGGAACTCCGTAAGGACCATGGGGAATAGCGGGCTCCGAAGGAGACTGGGCACTCTAAGAAAGAATTAGAACTACCTGGTGTGCACTGGCTCCTCCCTCTATGCCCCTCCTCCAGACCTCAGTTAGAATCTGTGCCCGGCTCGAGCTGGATGCACACTAGGGGCTCTCCTGAGCTTCTAGAAAAGAAAGTATATTTAGTTTTTTTATTTTCAGTGAGATCTGCTGGCAACAGACTCACTGCTACGAGGGACTTAGGGGAGAGAAGCGAACCTACCTGCTTGCAGCTAGCTTGGGCTTCTAGGCTACTGGACACCATTAGCTCCAGAGGGATCGAACACAGGCCCAGCCTCGGTCGTCCGGTCCCGGAGCCGCGCCGCCGTCCCCCTTGCAGAGCCAGAAGCAAGAAGAACGTCCAGGAAATCGGCGGCTGAAGACTCCGGTCTTCATTAAGGTAGCGCACAGCACTGCAGCTGTGCGCCATTGCTCCCCATGCACACCTCACACTCCGGTCACTGATGGGTGCAGGGCGCTGGGGGGGGGCGCCCTGGGCTGCAATAAAATTACTTTACATTGGCAAAAATACACATAATATAGTCATTAAGACTATATATGTGTAAAATCCTCTGCCATATATCCATAAAAAAAGCGGGGCTATCTCCCTCAGCACACTGGCGCCATTTCCTCTCACAGCTCCGCTGGAAGGACGCTCCCCAGGCTCTCCCTTGCAGTTTCCAGGCTCAATAGGGTAAAAAAGAGAGGGGGGGCACTAAATTTAGGCGCAAATACTATATATATAGCTGCTATAGGGAAAATCACTCATTATAGTGTACATCCCTGTGATTTATAGCGCTGTGGTGTGTGCTGGCATACTCTCTCTCTGTCTCCCCAAAGGACTTTGTGGGGTCCTGTCCTCAGTCAGAGCATTCCCTGTGTGTGTGCGGTGTGTCGGTACGGCTGTGTCGACATGTTTGATGAGGAGGCTTATGTGGAGGCGGAGCAGGTGCCGATAAATGTGATGTCACCCCCTGCGGGGTCGACACCTGAGTGGATGGATATGTGGAAGGAATTACGTGACAGTGTCAACTCCTTACATAAGAGGTTTGATGACATAGCAGATGTGGGACAGCCGACTTCTCAGTCCGTGCCTGCCCAGGCGTCTCAAAAGCCATCGGGGGCTCAAAAACGCCCGCTACCTCAGATGGCAGACACAGATGTCGACACGGATACTGACTCCAGTGTCGACGACGATGAGACTAGTGTACATTCCAATAGGGCCATCCGTTACATGATTACGGCAATGAAAAATGTGTTGCACATTTTTGACATTAACCCTGGTACCACAAAAAAGGGTATTATGTTTGGGGAGAAAAAGCAACCTGTGGTTTTTCCCCCTTCTGAAGAATTAAATGAAGTGTGTGATGAAGCGTGGGTTTCCCCCGATAAGAAACTGGTAATTTCCAAAAAGTTACTAAGGGCGTACCCTTTCCCGCCAGAGGATAGGATACGTTGGGAGACATCCCCTAGGGTGGATAAAGCGCTCACACGCTTGTCAAAGAAGGTGGCACTACCGTCTCCGGATACGGCCACCCTAAAGGAGCCTGCGGATAGAAAGCAGGAGGCTATCCTGAAGTCTGTATATACACACTCAGGTATTATACTGAGACCGGCTATTGCTTCAGCATGGATGTGCAGTGCTGCAGCTGCGTGGTCAGATTCCCTGTCTGATAACATTGATACCCTTGACAGGGACACTATATTGCTAACTGTATGGCATATTAAAGACGTAGTCTTATACATGAGAGATGCACAGAGGGATATTTGCCAACTGGCATCTAGAATAAATGCAATGTCCATTTCTGCCAGGAGAGTATTATGGACTCGGCAGTGGACAGGTGATGCAGATTCTAAAAGGCACATGGTGGTTTTGCCTTACAAGGGTGAGGAATTGTTTGGGGATGGTCTCTCAGACCTCGTTTTCACAGCGACGGCTGGGAAGTCGACATTTTTACCCCATGTTCCCTCACAGCCAAAGAAAGCACCGTATTATCAGGTACAGTCCTTTCGGCCCCAGAAAGGCAAGTGGGTTAGAGGCAGAGGTAGGGGGAAAAAGCTGCAACAAACAGCAAGTTCCCAGGAGCAAAAGTCCTCCCCCGCTTCCTCTAAGTCCACCGCATGACGCTGGGACTCCACAGGTGGAGCCAGGTGCGGTGGGGGCCCGTCTCCGGAACTTCAGCGACCAGTGGGTTCGCTCACGGGTGGATCCCTGGATTCTACAAGTGGTATCTCAGGGGTACCAGCTGGAATTCGAGACGTCTCCCCCTCGCCGTTTCCTCAAATCAGCCTTGCCAACTACTCCCCCAGACAGGGAGGCGGTGCTGGAGGCGATTCACAAGCTGTACTCCCAGCAGGTGATAACCAAAGTACCCCTCCTTCAACAGGGACGGGGTTACTATTCCACAATGTTTGTGGTACCGAAACCGGACGGTTCGGTGAGACCCATTTTAAATTTGAAATCCTTGAACACTTATATAAGAAGGTTCAAGTTTAAAATGGAATCGCTCAGGGCGGTTATTGCAAGCCTGGACGAAGGGGATTACATGGTATCACTGGACATCAAGGATGCTTACCTGCATGTCCCCATTTACCCTCCTCACCAGGTGTACCTCAGATTTGTGGCACAGGACTGTCATTACCAATTCCAGACGTTGCCGTTTGGTCTGTCCACGGCACCGAGGGTATTTACCAAGGTAATGGCCGAAATGATGATACTCCTTCGAAAAAAGGGAGTTATAATTATCCCGTACTTGGACGATCTCCTTATAAAGGCGAGGTCCAGGGAACAGTTGTTGATCGGAGTAGCACTAGCTCGGGAAGTGCTAAAACAGCACGGCTGGATCCTGAATATTCCAAAGTCGCAGCTGGTTCCTACAACGCGTCTACTGTTCCTGGGGATGGTTCTGGACACAGAACAGAAAAAGGTGTTTCTCCCGGAGGAGAAGGCCAAGGAATTGTCATCTCTAGTCAGAGACCTCCTAAAACCAAAACAGGTGTCGGTGCACCACTGCACGCGAGTCCTGGGAAAGATGGTAGCTTCTTACGAAGCAATTCCATTCGGAAGGTTCCATGCAAGGATCTTTCAGTGGGATCTGTTGGACAAGTGGTCCGGATCGCATCTCCAGATGCATCGGCTGATAACCCTGTCTCCAAGGACCAGGGTGTCGCTGTTGTGGTGGCTGCAGAGTGCTCATCTTCTAGAGGGCCGCAGATTCGGCATACAGGACTGGGTCCTGGTGACCACGGATGCCAGCCTTCGAGGTTGGGGGGCAGTCACACAGGGAAGAAACTTCCAAGGACTATGGTCGAGTCAGGAGACTTCCCTACACATAAATATTCTGGAACTAAGGGCCATTTGCAATGCCCTAAGTCAGGCAAGACCCCTGCTTCAACACCAGCCGGTGCTGATCCAGTCAGACAACATCACGGCGGTCGCCCATGTAAACCGTCAGGGCGGCACAAGAAGCAGGATAGCGATGGCAGAAGCCACAAGGATTCTCCGATGGGCGGAAAATCATGTGTTAGCACTGTCAGCAGTGTTCATTCCCGGAGTGGACAACTGGGAAGCAGACTTCCTCAGCAGGCACGACCTCCACCCGGGAGAGTGGGGACTTCATCCAGAAGTTTTCCAAATGATTGTACACTGTTGGGAAAGGCCACAGGTGGACATGATGGCGTCCCACCTCAACAAAAAGCTAAAAAGATATTGCGCCAGGTCAAGGGACCCTCAGGCGATAGCTGTGGACGGTCTAGTGACACCGTGGGTATACCAATCGGTTTATGTGTTCCCTCCTCTGCCTCTCATACCCAAGGTACTGAGAATAATAAGAAGGAGAGGAGTAAGAACTATACTTGTGGTTCCGGATTGGCCAAGAAGAGCTTGGTACCCAGAACTTCAAGAAATGATCTCAGAGGACCCATGGCCTCTGCCGCTCAGACAGGACCTGCTGCAGCAGGGGCCCTGTCTGTTCCAAGACTTACCGCGGCTGCGTTTGACGGCATGGCGGTTGAACACCGGATCCTAAAAGAAAAGGGCATTCCGGAGGAAGTAATTCCTACGCTGATTAAAGCTAGGAAAGATGTGACCGTAAGACATTATCACCGCATATGGCGGAAATATGTTGCTTGGTGTGAGGCCAGGAAGGCCCCAACGGAGGAATTTCATCTCAGTCGATTTCTGCACTTCCTACAGTCAGGAGTGACTATGGGCTTAAAATTGGGTTCCATTAAGGTCCAGATCTCGGCTCTGTCGATTTTCTTCCAAAAAGAACTGGCTTCACTGAAGTTCAGACTTTTGTTAAAGGAGTGCTGCATATTCAGCCCCCTTTTGTGCCTCCAGTGGCACCGTGGGATCTCAACGTGGTGTTGGATTTCCTAAAGTCGCATTGGTTTGAGCCACTTAAAACCGTGGAGCTAAAATACCTCACGTGGAAAGTGGTCATGCTGTTGGCCTTGGCGTCGGCCAGGCGTGTATCAGAATTGGCGGCTTTATCTTGTAAAAGCCCTTATCTGATTTTTCATATGGATAGGGCGGAATTGAGGACTCGTTCCCAGTTCCTTCCTAAGGTGGTTTCAGCTTTTCATGTGAACCAACCTATTGTGGTGCCTGCGGCTACTCGGAACTTGGAGGATTCCAAGTTACTGGACGTAGTCAGGGCCCTGAAAATATATGTTTCCAGGACGGCTGGAGTCAGGAAAACTGACTCGCTATTTATCCTATATGCACCCAACAAGCTGGGTGCTCCTGCTTCTAAGCAGACTATTGCTCGCTGGATCTGTAGCACGATTCAACTTGCACATTCTGCGGCTGGACTGCCGCATCCTAAATCTGTAAAGGCCCATTCCACGAGGAAAGTGGGCTCTTCTTGGGCGGCTGCCCGAGGGGTCTCGGCTTTACAACTTTGCCGAGCTGCTACTTGGTCGGGTTCAAACACATTTGCAAAATTCTACAAGTTTGATACCCTGGCTGAGGAGGACCTTGAGTTTGCTCATTCGGTGCTGCAGAGTCATCCGCACTCTCCCGCCCGTTTGGGAGCTTTGGTATAATCCCCATGGTCCTTACGGAGTTCCCAGCATCCACTAGGACGTCAGAGAAAATAAGAATTTACTCACCGGTAATTCTATTTCTCGTAGTCCGTAGTGGATGCTGGGCGCCCATCCCAAGTGCGGATTGTCTGCAATACTTGTATATAGTTATTGCCTAACTAAAGGGTTATTGTTATGAGCCATCTGTTCGTGAGGCTCAGTTTTTGTTCATACTGTTACCTGGATATAGTATCACGAGTTGTACGGTGTGATTGGTGTGGCTGGTATGAGTCTTACCCGGGATTCCAAATCCCTTCCTTATTGGGTCAGCTCTTCCGGGCACAGTTTCCCTAACTGAGGTCTGGAGGAGGGGCATAGAGGGAGGAGCCAGTGCACACCAGGTAGTCCTAATTCTTTCTTAGAGTGCCCAGTCTCCTTCGGAGCCCGCTATTCCCCATGGTCCTTACGGAGTTCCCAGCATCCACTACGGACTACGAGAAATAGAATTACCGGTGAGTAAATTCTTATTTTTAAAGTAGACCTTTTTGGTTTTATTTTTCACATTTAACCCATATAAAGCTTCACATGATGCCTCCACACGGTCTGTGTGTCACATGCGCTGTCACCTAGCTTGCACCTTTGTATTGTGATAGCAAAGTGGTTTAATGAAGTAGAACCTAAAACTCCATACTTTTCAGACTTTGGCTCTTTTGGACCAGTTTAAATCAAAACTGACGCAGGCAATATCTGAAACACCAGAAGAAGACGTTGTATCAGAGATCGAAGAAGACGATGATAAAGGATGGTAAGGAATCTCCTGTTCTATTCATGTTATATACACGTGATGGTGCTGCTTTTATGTAGCCATCCCTTAATTTATCTGCTTCTGGCTGACCTTACAAATTTCCAGGTAGTTTTCATCCTTATTTCTGAGTGCTAATTCCTGAAGTGTAAAAGACCAGGATAGTAAATTCTCCAACTTGGATGGCGTAGAGGTCCAAAGTGAGAGTCCCACCCTGTCTTCTGTTCTCCTAGTTCCCTAATATTAATATTTCCTGTTCCTTTCAGGGGCAATTTAAGAGTGGAGGGGGTCAATGTGCAGTCTCTGTGTGACTCTGTAACTGTGAGTGCACATATCTCCAGGAAAATGGCTCTGGCTCTATATTCCCGGTGATTTCTCTACTGTGCATAAGTAGATATCTGGGAAATTGGGCGCATAATGTGCAGTGTGGGCCCCTACCACACACCCTGTGCCCATTATAGGTATGCCCATGTAGTCTTCACAGTAATTTGTTCACAGCAGCTAATTTGCACTACTCTATGTACTTCATTCATTTTTCCCTCCAATGTTGGCCCTGTACCTCACTTCCTGACTAATAACGTTTCTAATTGCCGCTTGTCTCTAGCATTGGTTTTGGTAAGTGCCTTACCCCGCTGTTCTTACCTGCCATTCCCTATCTCTCCCCACTTGCTGCTTATCATATTTGTGCGGTCAGTCTCTCACCAGGTCCCGGTTCTGACTACACTCCGTAAGCACGAGCTGTCAGTTGAAAATAGCTGATACTCCAAAATTAAGCTATATGTAGCAGAGGCTTCACTGCATCTGGTGACATCCAGTGTGCACTCTGTATTCCTCCTGCGTGCTGGAGACGTGCACTTTTGAAAAGGGTGTGACCTAACAAAGGGCATGCCCCCGAAGACTAGTTCCTGCACTGTCGGCTCCTCCTCACTTTCATTACAGAGTAGCCGGCATTTTGGTGTCAGTCCCTCTGAGGGCAACACCCAGGTGCCAGCCCGCACCCCTATAGTGATGCCACTGATATATGGCTCAAGTTCTCTTTTCTTTGGTTTACACTGTGGAGTTGAGGGAGGACTACTGTAGTCACATCGTCGCCGACCCAGGTCTCAGACAAAAGACATTAGAGAAAATATTAACATTTACTACTTTTGTAACTCTTCAGATTATTTAATAAAGTCACCACAGACATTTTATATTTGGTTTATAGGGGAAGGGGCCATAGCTTGCACACCCTAGCTACTTGTAATGAGAGGTGCTACCTTGCTGAGACTTATAGTACTACACATAGAAAGAAAAGATGCAGGTGCACTATGTAAACATTACAATTCAAAATTTTATATTTGGTACAGCTTTTTTTCTGTTTTAAACACAACTTGCGCTTTTGTCATTATTATGACCATTGTTGTGTCTTGACGGGGAGCACTTGTGCTATGTCCCCTGAATGTGAGGGCAGAGATTTTCTATGGCAGTGTATCTCAAACTGCGTCCTCGGGACCCCTAACGGTTCATGATTACCAGACCAGCTATTGAACATATCACTAATGAGATACTGTACCAAAAAGCCCTCTAAATTATTACGTATTCTAGTATTTTTCCAAACACTCTTATGCCTTCCCATAGGTCTCTTTTTCCTGACCGGTGTGGTCTCTCATCTATACTAGCTTATCCTAATGTTTTTTTTCTCTTTTATGTTTGTAAAGTTTACAATAAATGAAAAAGAAGGCACAAAGTTTCATGCAGGAGCAAGTGATACATTAATTGCATACAGAATAGAATGCAGAAAAATACATGCAAACAGGAATGAAAATTTTTGTATGAAGCTAAACTATAATGAGTACAGGGAGATAGGAAATCATGTAATACTAAACCCAAGTCTATGAAGGTCAACGACAACACTTCAACATGTGAAATATAGTGTAAGGGAGACTTAAAAATTAGATTGGAAAGGTGGATAGCAATGTAGGAAGGTAGACTTAGGGCGCAGGAAGAGGGAAAGGCTAATCTTGGTCCACATTATAAACTAGGGAAAATAGATTAAAAGAATATCTTTAAAAACCACAATGGTAAGAGAGGTCCCACCAGTATTAAAGCAAGAGGTCTAAAAAGCCAGAGATGGGATGTAGAGGTATTATATACAAACCAGTCACAACAAAACATGATAAATTTATGGGAGGTACTTTGTAAATAAGTAGATTTTTTTTTCTCCATGGATGCCAAGTGCCAGACTTTATTCATGAGTTGCTGACGGGAAGGAGCCACAATCAAAACATGTAAAGAGAGCTTATCAGCTAGTTTATTGAGGCCCTGTATTGGGCAGACAAGGAGCAAAGACCAGGGCAACTTATTCAGTGGTACCTTAAGAACTTCTGATAGGAGATTGGCAACCTCATCCCAGTATTAAGCTGTCTTTAGGCATGACCACCAGATATGTACCTCACCACATCCCCTCAAACACTTTTTCAAGGTGAAGCTGTGCAGTTTTCCTAGGCGAGCAGGTACCAAGTATTGTAGATCTTGTATCCTTACCCTAGTAGGAGATAGAGGACTTAGAGACATTGAACCTCACCACATCATGTGGGCTCCATAAGATCACTCTCCACTCATGACCTGTGTTAACTGGCTATTTAACATGAAGTAAGAAGTTCTAAAGAACAAAGCTGATACCCTTTTAAAGAGGATTATGGAGACACAGAGTCTCAAATAGAGTTAACTATTTAGTGAAAGGGCAAGGGGGAGAGAATAAAGTAAGTGTCAGACTTGAATGTAGGCAAAACAACTAATAGTAGGTATTTCAAATGTGCAGAGAACCCAGAGGGGCACATCGGCCATAGTTGAGAAGGTCAGATACCACCAATAATGCCTCCTTCAATCCAAGAGAAGAAGCTAGCTCGACTGAAACCTGGAGGGATGCTGGATTTTGCTAAGGAGGAGTAGTGGGGGACAGATAGGAGGTAGTCTCGTAATGGATTTACAGTAGTCCAAGATAGAGCATGTAAAAGCGACAACTTGGAGGGTTTTCTCCGGTCTATCAAAGGTAGAACTGCATCTATAGATACCCACCGAGGGACCTGTGAAGTTGAAAACTAGGTGACTGCCTGGTTGTAGGGCAAAGAAGGGTGAGAAAGCTAATGCGTGGTGGTTGAGTCTCCAAACAGTCTGTATAAATTGTCGATTTAGGGACTGTAACAGCAGGGTCTGGGAGAGGTATAGTGAGGTCCCGCCACCAGGGAAGGTCTAACTTAATAGTTTTAAGGACACATCGCTCACAATACCATCCAGTGTGTATGCACTATGTACATCGTCGGTGACATCCTCCGCATGGCCCATGCTAACCACCCCTCCCGCCACCCCCCCCCCCCACCCCACTCAGCCGTCGTTCATAGCTACTGGCATCGGCAAGTGTGTATGCACTTGCTGATGCCGACAACCCCCACCGGGTCCTGTTGCTGACATTGCATTGTTAGTGAGTCGTCTAGTGGGTACATAGCCTTAAGGATAGGGGGAATTTCTCCACATCCACACCCAGCATCACTATAAATAAAAAGGAAGCACACAGTGACTAACATCAGTGTTTCCCATTAATACTGTATAAGATTTAGCACAGTTTACGTGATGTAGGTATTTTGTCAGGCTACCTCTATTGACCCCAGGTGTCCACTTTTGTTAGGACCTCAATTACTTACTTGCTCTCTCCGCTTTTACTTTGCTCTTCAACATTGCCACATATTAGGTATAAAAGCACAGTCTAGAAAGTGCGCTTATTTGTTGAATATTTTTCTCTAACGTCCTAGAGGATGCTGGGACTCCGTAAGGACCATGGGGAATAGACGGGCTCCGCGGGAGGCATGAGCACTTTAAGAAAGACTTTGGACTCTGGGTGTGCACTGGCTCCTCCCTCTATGCCCCTCCTCCAGACCCCAGTTTTAGACTGTGCCCAGAGGAGAATGGGTGCACTGCAGGGAGCTCTCCTGAGTTTCCTGCTTAGAAAGCATTTTTGTTAGGATTTTTTTCTCTTTTTCAGGGAGCACTGCTGGCAACAGGCTCCCTGCATCGAGGGACTGAGGAGAGAGGAGCAGAGCTACTTAAATGATAGGCTCTGCTTCCTCAGCTACTGGACACCATTAGCTCCAGAGGGAGTGAACACAGGTTCGTCCTAGGCGATCACCCCAGAGCCGCGCCGCCGTTCTCCTCACAGAGCCAGAAGAAACGAAGACAGAAGACGTCTCAGGCGGCAGAAGCCTTCGGTGCTTCACTGAGGTAACGCACAGCACTGCAGCTGTGCGTCATTGCTCCCATACACCTCACACACTCCGGTCACTGTAAGGGCGCAGGGGGGGCGCCCTGGGCAGCAATAAAACACCTCTCCTATGGCAAAAGTCTATATACATGTACAGGTGGGCACTGTACATGTATATAAAAGAGCCCCCGCCATTTTTTAGTAAGTTTGAGCGGGACAGAAGCCCGCCTCCGAGGGGGCGGGGCTTCTCCCTCAGCACTCACCAGCGCCATTTTTTCTCCACAGCACCGCTGAGAGGAAGCTCCCTGGACTTTCCCCTGCTTGACACAGGGTGAAAGGGGGTTTTAAAGTAGAGGGGGGGCACATTATTGGCGTTTATACATTAAGCAGCGCTACTGGGTAAACAATCTGTGTTTTTCTCCAGGGTTATATAGCGCTGGGGTGTGTGCTGGCATACTCTCTCTCTGTCTCTCCAAGGGGCCTCAGGGGGGAACCTGTCTTCAGAAAAGAGATTCCCTGTGTGTGTGAAGTGTGTCGGTACGTGTGTGTCGACATGTTTGACGAGGAAGGCTCACCTAAGGAGGAGGGGGAGTGCATGATGGTCAGGTCGCTGTCGGCAACGCCGACACCGGACTGGGTGGATATGTGGAATGTCTTGAATGCAAATGTAAATTTACTGCATAAACGATTAGACAAGGCTGAAGCTAGGGATCAGTCAGGTAGTCAGACCATGCCTGTCCCTGTGGCACCAGGACCTTCGGGGTCTCAAAAACGCACCATATCCCAGATCACTGACACAGATACCGACACAGATACTGACTCTAGTGTCGACTATGAGGATGCAAAATTACAGCCAAAGGTGGCGAAAGGTATTCGTTACATGATTATTGCCATTAAACAGGTTTTGCATATCACTGAGGAACCCCCTGTCACTGACACGAGGGTACACCTGTATAAAGGGAAAAAGCCTGAGGTTACTTTTCCGTCCTCATTTGAACTAAGCGACTTGTGCGAAAAGGCTTGGGAATCTCCAGATAGGAGACTACAAGTTCCCAAAAGGATTCTTATGGCGTATCCCTTTCCACAAAAGGACAGGATACGATGGGAATCTTCGCCGAAGGTAGACAAGGCGCTGACACGCTTATCCAAGAAGGTGGCACTGCCTTCTCAGGATACAGCTTCCCTCAAGGATCCTGCTGATCGTAAGCAGGAGGTTACCATGAAGCACATTTACACACATTCCGGTACTATCGTTAGATCGGCTATGGCATCGGCCTGGGTGTGTAGTGCTGTCGCAGCATGGACAGATTCCTTATCTACGGAACTTGACACCCTAGATAAGGATACCATTCTAATGACCCTAGAGCATATCAAAGATGCTGCTTTATATATGAGGGATGCTCAAAGAGACATTTGTTTACTAAGCTCCAGAATAAATGCTATGTCTATTTCTGCTAGGCGACTCCTGTGGACCCGACAGTGGACGGGGGATGCCGACTCAAAGCGGCATATGGAGTCGTTGCCTTACAAGGGGGAGGAGTTGTTTGGAGAAGGCCTCTCGGACCTGCTACGGCCGGTAAATCGAATTTCTTACCTTATGTCCCCCCACAGCATACTAAAAAGGCACCTCATTATCAAATGCAGTCCTTTCGTTCCAATAAAAGCAAGAAGGTACGGGGATCGTCCTTCCTTGCCAGAGGAAAAGGCAAGGGAAAAAAGCTGCTTGCAGCTAACTCCCAGGAGCAGAAGTCCTCCCCTACATCTGCAAAGTCCACCGCATGACGCTGGGGCTTCCCGGGGGGAGTCAGCTCAAGTGGGGGCACGTCTTCGATTTTTCAGCCAGGTCTGGGTTCACTCACAGGTGGATCCCTGGGCTATAGAGATTGTTTTTCAGGAATACAGGCTGGAATTCGAAGACGTGCCTCCTCGCCGGTTTTTCAAATCGGCTCTGCCAGCTTCCCCGTCAGAGAGGGAGTTAGTGTTGACTGCAATTCAAAAATTGTATCTTCAACAGGTGATAGTCAAAGTTCCTCTTCTCCAGCAAGGAAAGGGGTATTACTCAACCCTGTTTGTGGTCCCGAAACCGGACGGTTCGGTCAGGCCCATTTTGAATCTAAAATCCCTGAACTTGTACTTGAGAAAGTTCAAGATGGAATCGCTCAGAGCGGTCATCGCCAGCCTGGAGGGGGGGGATTGGATGGTGTCCCTGGACATAAAGGATGCATACCTTCATGTTCCGATTTTCCCTCCTCACCAGGCGTTCCTGAGATTTGCAGTACAGGACTGTCATTACCAATTTCAGACGTTGCCGTTTGGGCTTTCCACAGCCCCGAGAATTTTCACCAAGGTAATGGCGGAAATGATGGTGCTCCTGCGCAAGCAGGGTGTCACAATTATCCCATACTTGGACGATCTCCTCATAAAGGCGAGATCTCGGGAGAAGTTGCTGGACAGCGTGTCGCTGTCGGTGAGGATGTTGCAGGGGCACGGCTGGATTCTCAATATACCGAAGTCCCAGCTCGTCCCTACAACGCGCCTGACCTTTCTGGGTCTGATTCTAGACACAGACCAGAAAAAGGTTTTTCTTCCGATGGAAAAGGCTCAGGAGCTCATAGCCCTGGTCAGGGACCTATTAAAGCTAAAAAAGGTTTCAGTGCATCACTGCACGCGTGCCCTGGGGAAGATGGTGGCATCGTACGAGGCCATCCCCTTTGGAAGGTTCCATGCGAGGACCTTTCAATGGGATCTACTGGACAAATGGTCCGGGTCCCATTTACAAATGCATCAGAGGATCACCCTGTCTCCCAGAGCCAGGGTATCTCTCCTGTGGGGGCTGCACAGTGCTCACCTCCTAGAAGGCCGCAGGTTCGGAATTCAGGACTGGATCCTGGTGACCACGGACGCAAGCCTCCGAGGTTGGGGAGCAGTCACACTGGGAAGAAATTTCCAAGGTCTCTGGTCGAATCTAGAGACTTGTCTCTACATCAACGTCCTGGAGTTGAGGGCCATATACAACGCCCTACGCCAGGCGGAGGCATTGCTTTGGGACAAACCGGTTCTGATTCAGTCAGACAATGTCACAGCAGTGGCTCATGTAAACCGCCAAGGCGGCACAAGGAGCAGAGCGGCCATGGCAGAAGCGACCAGGATTCTTCGCTGGGCGGAAGGCCATGTAAGCGCCCTATCAGCTATATTCATCCCGGGGGTGGACAACTGGGAAGCGGACTTCCTCAGCAGGCACGACCTGCATCCGGGAAGAAGTCTTCGCACAGATCGTTGGTCGGTGGGGACTGCCTCAGATAGACATGATGGCGTCCCGTCTCAACAAAAAGCTAAAGCGGTATTGCGCCAGGTCAAGAGACCCTCAGGCGATAGCGGTGGACGCTCTAGTGACACCTTGGGTGTTCAGATCGGTCTATGTGTTCCCTCCTCTACCTCTCATACCCAAGGTGTTGAGAATAATAAGACTAAGAAGAGTAAGAACAATCCTCATTGTTCCAGATTGGCCACGAAGAACTTGGTATCCGGATCTGCAAGAGTTGCTCACAGAAGATCCGTGGCCTCTTCCTCTAAGACAGGACCTGCTGCAGCAGGGGCCCTGTCTGTTCCAAGACTTACCGCGGCTGAGTTTGACGGCATGGCGGTTGAACGCCGGATCCTAGCGAAAAAAGGTATTCCGGAGGAGGTCATTCCTACCCTGATCAAGGCTAGGAAGGACGTGACATTGAAACATTATCACCGTATATGGCGAAAATATGTTTCTTGGTGTGAGGCCAGGACTGCTCCTACGGAGGAGTTCCATTTGGGTCGTCTGCTTCACTTCCTGCAAACAGGAGTGACTTTGGGCCTAAAATTAGGGTCAATAAAGGTCCAAATTTCGGCCTTATCCATTTTCTTTCAAAAGGAATTGGCTTCTCTTCCTGAAGTACAGACATTCGTGAAGGGGGTGCTGCATATTCAGCCTCCTTTTGTACCTCCGGTGGCACCGTGGAATCTTAATGTGGTATTAAGTTTCCTCAAGTCACCTTGGTTTGAACCACTCACAACAGTGGAGTTGAAATATCTCACTTGGAAAGTGGTCATGTTGTTGGCCTTGGCTTCTGCGAGGTTTCGGAATTATCGGCTTTGTCACATAAAAGCCCCTATCTGGTTTTCCACGTGGATAGGGCAGAATTGAGGACTCGTCCTCAATTTCTGCCTAAAGTGGTCTCTTCTTTTCATATGAATCAACCTATTGTCGTGCCTGTGGCTACACGGGACTTGGAGGATTCCGAGTCCCTTGATGTGGTCAGGGCTTTGAAGATTTATGTGGCCAGAACAGCGAGGGTTAGGAATACTGAAGCGCTGTTTGTTCTGTATGCAGCCAACATGGTTGGCGCGCCTGCTTCAAAGCAGACTATTGCTCGCTGGATCTGTAACACGATTCAGCAGGCGCATTCTACGGCAGGATTGCCATTGCCTAAATCGGTTAAGGCCCATTCCACTAGGAAGGTGGGCTCGTCTTGGGCGGCTGCCCGAGGGGTCTCGGCATTACAGTTGTGCCGAGCAGCTACTTGGTCGGGGTCAAACACCTTTGCAAAGTTCTATAGATTTGATACCCTGGCTGAGGAGGACCTCCTGTTTGCTTAATCGGTGCTGCAGAGTCATCCGCACTCTCCCGCCCGTTTGGGAGCTTTGGTATAATCCCCATGGTCCTTACGGAGTCCCAGCATCCTCTAGGACGTTAGAGAAAATAAGATTTTACACTTACCGGTAAATCTATTTCTCGTAGTCCGAAGAGGATGCTGGGCACCCGTCCCGAGTGCGGACTTCTTCTGCAAGACTTGTATATAGTTATTGCTTACATAAGGGTTATGTTATAGTTTCATCGGTTTAGACCGAGACTATGTTGTTTGTTCATACTATTAACTGGGTAGTTATCACAAGTTATACAGTGTGATTGGTGTGGCTGGTATGAATCTTGCCCTGGGATTCCCAAAAATCCTTTCCTCGTACTGTCCGTCTCCTCTGGGCACAGTTTCTCTAACTGGGGTCTGGAGGAGGGGCATAGAGGGAGGAGCCAGTGCACACCCAGAGTCCAAAGTCTTTCTTAAAGTGCCCATGCCTCCTGCGGAGCCCGTCTATTCCCCATGGTCCTTACAGAGTCCCAGCATCCTCTACGGACTACGAGAAAAAGATTTACCGGTAAGTGTAAAATCTTATTTTTTCCCCCTGGTGTCTGAAAAGAATGTGTTGTGTGTAGCCTGGGGGGGAACCACTTTTCAGGACCTATTACAGTACATTGTGTTGGTGCTAATTAAAGGTAAAGTTAATTGATTAAGCATGCAGAAATCAGAGACGTTTTGGAATGCTCGCCTGCCTGTTGGTAGCAATTGAGAACTATGCTTGGACTTTTTGCACAGACCACATAGCCAGGCCGCTGTACAGTTTGTTTGCACAGTTGCTATTATTCTGGCTGCCATTAGATTATTTCTGAATAGTATATTCTGTATTTCCAAAGAATTTCCTGTGATTGTCATTATAGAACTGGTAAGCTACTTGCCAAAGTCAAGGGTCTGAATTGACCTTTTGGGTATTGGCAGTAAATGCCGGTTGTGATGTCAGTGTTTCAGGACCCAGACAGAAGACAAAAGCAAATATGTAATTCTGTGTCATTCTCTGTTGTTTTTGAATGGGAGAATAAGTTATGTATATGCTTGCCAAAAAAAATTAAATAAAACCTCAACAAGTAAAAGTCAGGGGGTAGAACAATGTTGCACTAATAGTCATTAGCAGTGGTTAGTAAGGGTCGCAGAACCGCAACCTCAAGAAACACTAATAAGCCCCAGTAAGAGAATACTAACCATATCCCTGCCAAAATTTTAATTTCTTAGGATATCCTCAAGCTATTGTAAGGAAGAATTCACAGTGTTTCCCCCTAAGGCTTGGAACCTCTTGTAAATCCTTTTCTTTTAACTAGCAGTTTCTTAGCCTGAAAGAGAGTTTCATGAATGAAGATCTGGGAGTGTGTACTGACACGCAGGCTGGAGAGAATGCCTAATAGATATGGGCAGTGACATGTCTGAAAGAAAACTGATTGTCAGGGGGAGACAGGGTAAGGTGCAAGGACCAGTAGGGATCTCATGCAGTGTGTCCCCGTTGTATTATACTGGTATAAAGCATAGCTTCCTAGCAATGTTTACAGTTACATAATATATGCACATGAGCACATTGTGCAAGGCCTATATGGGACCTTGTGCTTAGTTTTGAATGCCCTATTGCCTCTAGAATCGCAGCCACTGGCGTTTCTATCATGGGTGCAATGTGTGCGGTGCACACAGGCCCCTGGCTCCAGTAGGGGCTCACACCGCACACATTGCACTCATATTTTCATACTCACCTGTCCGAAGTCCACCGCCGGGCGCTGCAGCAGCAGCCGTCGCGGCCAAAGAACACATCAAAAATGGCCATTGCGCATGCGCAGTTCAATTTATGTCTCCAAAACATGGCGGGCGCCATGTTTCGGGAGACCTGCGCATGCTCAGTAGACTCCGGTATATTGCCGGAGCCTACGGCACCGTGGAGAGGAGGGGGCCCACCCGGAGTGTGCACACGGGCCCCCTCCTCTCTTAAGACGCCCCTGATCGCAATACAAAATATTATCAACAAGCCAAGTGTTGCACCCCCTTTTGGACAATGACCTGAGTTGGTTACATTAAATTTGGCAGTTATACATGCAGGATACAGATTTTGGCACGTCGACTGTCTCCTTCCAATAGTTATCATGCATACCTCAAGAGTCTGCCTGGCATCCAGTGTCAGAGTTCAAATGGCAAATGTTAGATTTTCTGATAGAAAACTGATTTATAATTAAGAAATTATTTTACTAGAGCTGGGTGAACAATAATGGGGTCTATTTGCTAAGCCTTGGATGGAGATAAAGTGGATGAAGATAAAGTAGCAACCAATCAGCATCTAACTTCCATGCCGCAGGATGTGTTTGAAAAATGACAGGAGCTGATTGGCTACTACTTTATCTCCATCCACTTTATCTCCATCCAAGGCTTAGTAAATAGACTCCAAAGTCACTGGGCCGTTTTGTATTACAGCCTGTGGGGCTGGAAGGCACAGGTGCGATTTTTCCAAGTGTGCCTGTATTTTTAAAGCACCCACAATTTAAAAAGCAAAACCAAATTGATTTATCCTTTTTCACATTTACCCACTTTTAAATACGAGACAAACTGCATCATCAGTTCCACATGTTTTTCATGCTAAGTATGAACAAAGGATAATAAAATGGAAAGAGATGTGGTGGATTATCATAGTGGCAATATTCGCACCTATAATAAAAAGAAATTCAATAATTATCATCATCAAAGTGTCCAATATAGATCACAGGACTATAGAGAGAGAACATATAAACCCCAAAGGTTTCAAAGAGATCACAGACCGGAATGGAGGGAGAGAGAGGAGAATGGGAGAGGAAATCGTATGACTAGGGGGCCATATACAAATAGAATAAATCGGATCCCTGTCAAGGAACAGTTCCATTTTACCCCTAGGGCTAGGTACTCAAGTAGAACTCAACCATCTGAAACGGAGGATGATTATGATACCACCCCTGGTAAAAATGGTTTTTTAGAGATAGACAAGCAGCAGGAAAACACCAGTTGGCATCTAGTGAAGGATCAAAGAAAGAGATACAGAAACAGAGATATAGAGGATGTAGAGGAGGAAGAGGAAAACAGAACAAAGACCCCATGCAGAAGATAGATAAGAATAAAACCACAAAAAGAAATGGCATCTTTAATCTCTCTAGCAAAATTCTAACAGAGGAAGAAATTAAATTACTTGAAAAATGTATGAATTACGCACCTGTATCCAAACCCAATCTGTTCAGGTTATTCGTAGATCTCAATAAGTATATATGCACCCTGAGTCGCAAACGTTATTTCGCATTGAAGGCCATTAAAGCAAATAAAAGTGAGGAAAGGCCTATTTTACTTGATCAGGATGATGATATTACTATTGAGATTCTGGAATCATTACAGCAGGAAGCTGATACTGATTTGGGACCAGATCATGAATTAGAGGTCCAAATATACGATGTGAAGGGATCATTTAGAAAAAAATCGGATTTTTATCCGCTTAGCTACAAAGGACCCTTTATAGAGAGTTTCTATAAATCCACACTAGCTAGTTTTAGGAAAATCTGTGAAGATTCTGAGAAGAATCCTTATGGAGACAACCTGACCCCGGGGGAACGAATAGCAATGAAAGGTTTGTTACAAAATAAGGAAATAACCATTAAACCTGCGGACAAGGGTGGTGGGGTTGTGGTGTTGAATACGGAGGATTACCTGATAGAATGTTATAGACAATTAAATAACAATACCATTTATGAAAAACTGAAAAGCAACCCCACCACTCTTTTTCAAAGAGAATATATGGAATTATTGGATGATGCCTTGGCTGCTGGGGCCATATCAGGAGAAACCTTTAAATTTTTGTTATGTCCACATCCCATCACTGCCACTTTTTATTATTTGCCCAAGATTCACAAAACACTCACTTATCCACCTGGGCGCCTTATTATTTCGGGAGTGGGTTCTCTTACGAATAATTTGTCATTTTTTGTTGATCACTTTTTACAGGGACACGTGGAGGGTCTGAGGTCTCATATTAAGGATACACAACATTTTCTTAATACTATTAATCAAATTACTTGGAAATCTAACTATTATTTAGTTACATGTGATGTGGAATCACTATATTCCAATATCCCCCATACGGGGGGTATAGAAGCAGTGGAAAAATATTTATCACAAGGTGGGACCTCGGACGCTCTACGTGCCTTTATTTTAAAATCTATTAAATTCATTCTCACCCATAATTATTTTTTATTTGATTCACTATTTTATTTGCAGACACTGGTTGTGGCCATGGGGGCTAGATTTGCACCGAGTTTGGCTAATCTATACATGGGGGGTTTTGAGGACCAACATGTGTGGGGGGGCGGACTCGGCGCGGATCTAGTATACTATGGCCGGTTTATAGATGATTTATTTATAATTTGGGGTGGCACTTTAGAGCACTTAATTAATTTTACTGAAGGCTTAAATAATAATAAATATGGTTTAAAATTTACTTATACCTATAGTAACACAGAACTGAATTTTCTTGATGTGGCATTATCTGTGGAGGATGGCAATTTAACCACTAAGACATATATTAAACAGGTCGATCAGAATAATTATCTACAATATAGTAGTTCACATAAAAAACAATGGAAAGAAAATATTCCTAGGGGTCAGTTTGTTCGAATTCGAAGAAACTGTTCATCTGTGGATACATATAGAACACAAGCAGAGATCCTTATGACATCGTTTTTGGAACAAGGCTATCCTGCCACATTGGTAGAAGGAGCCATGTTAGAAGTAGAAAAACTCGATAGGGATACATTGCTCAAACCTAAAGGAATGAAAATAAAAAAAGAACGATATGGGGAGAGATCAAAAAAGGAATTTGATGTTTGTTACACAATACAATAGTTGTGCATACCAGATTCAACAAACCATAAAAAGAAACATGTCACTCCTGTGATGTTGGATGAGATCTTGAAACCACAACTAGATCAGAGAGGGGGGATTATTTTCCGTAAGGCTGACAGTCTACGTTCTATCCTGGTACCGAGTCATTTTGAAAGGGTAAAAGTGAAACCTAATATTGATGCTATGTGGTTACCTGAGAAACCCTTGGGGTTTCATAAGTGTGGAAAAACAAATTGTCTATCCTGTAGGAATACACAGAGAAAAAGTGTTATATTTACTTCTACTAATACTGGGGAGGTATTTCAGATCAAAGACTTCCTTAATTGTAATTCAGTTTACATTATATATTTGATTACGTATAAATGTGGTAGACAATACATTGGGAGGACTACATGGACTATGCATATTAGATATATGGAGCATAGAAGAAATGTGTTAAAAGGGGCGAAGCATCCATTATCTAATCATGTTTCACAGTGTCAGAACTGTAGTTTTGATAATTGCTCGATGATAGCAGTGGAGCATATTAAGAATACTGTGAGGGGAGGGGATCGGTTCAGTCGGTTGTGCAGGAGAGAGGCATACTGGATACACAGGATGGATACTCTCGTGCCCAATGGACTGAACGATACAGTTGAACTTAATGGATTCTAGTAATGTGAGGTTACGTGATAATAATTGGTAAAATCCTTTATAAAATATATCTGACTGTGAAAATATGATCTATTGATGGAAATCAATGATAATAATAATAAGAATGATTGGTATCTTTAGATAAATATAGAAGTATATGATATTGATGGCTATATGTGAAGATATTTTGCCAAATAATTGTAACTTCTTGTATGGTATATAGTAGGTAATGATCACGGGCTAAGTCTATGGTTTAAACGATAAGCTACAATAAAATAAAATAATAAAGAAAAATGTAGTAGAATAAAAGACAATATAATCACTATTGGTAAAAGATTATATAAGTATCTATAATTTGTTGGTGGTAATTAGTTATACTCCGAAATGAACTCTATCTATGTAGGTTCTGAGGAGTTAGTGTTTGAATTAAGATAAATATCTGTCTGTATGTATGTTAGAGGTGCCATAATGACTTGTGACCACTAGATGTCAGAGGGATTAAGTTTGGTTTATTGGGTACAACTGATTATATATTATATATGTATATGTGTGTGTTTTTAGTGAGAAAAATAACTTGTAAAAGCTATGAGCTGTTTAGTATAATTATGAGACACATATATGTATACATGTATGTAGGAGGAGCCATGATTATCCATATGCATTTAACTTGATAATGAGGCTTGGAGGACAAAGCATCAGAATATCAACTAATAATGAAAATGAGGCTTGGATCGCGGGCGCTATTGCGCATGCGCGAATCCGGAATGCCGGTATTTAAAGTTAGAAGGAAGGAGGAGGAATAATTATTCACTGAGGAAGCCGCCGAAGCCGGAGGGTAGGCGGAGGAACGCGTTTGTGGACTCACTGTGGTAGTACCACATCACCATTTGCTGCTGCTGCCGTGACTGACTGAGCGCTCGTACCAGCGCTGGCTGTGCTGAGGAGAGACGGGATCTATTGCAGCTGTCATCACGCTGTGCTGCCGCGGACGCGGCTGTTTGAAGCAGTTATCAGGCACTCTAAGCCTTAAGGAGAAAAGCCCATACACCGGAGAGTGAGATACGGATCACAGTATTACTACTACTGGCTGGAAGGCGGGTATGCCTACAAGCATTGTGAGGAGACGTATCCATTAGAGTACAGAGTGTACTGCACTCGTGGTGTATTGTGGATTCTCAGCTATTCAGACGGGGCTGTACATATACTGCTTAATTGTATAAACAGTTGATTATATACTAATAGCGATAAATGCTTAATATAACAACATCAAGTCTGCTGTAAGGTATGGACGGTATTGAATATAACACAGACTCAATATCTATCTGATTAAAAAGCTAACAGCTGATCTCAAATTAACAGCTGCACCATCAATTACATCTATAGTGCACTAACAAACAACCTGCTTGAACTGTTGGATAAATCCCTCTGCTTTAAAATCTTTCTTGCTTAAACTAATATGTGCATGCGGATTTCTCTGCTTACTAATAAAGCTTACTGTGCTATATAGGAAATTTAAGGAATCTGAGCCCTATTAGGAGAATTATAGAGATATAGGGCATTTGTTATTTTAGTTGGATAATTTTGAATGAATTGTTCTCTGTTGTAGAGATAATTTTAATATATTATATCTTTTTTAGATTAAATTGATACTGGCCGGTATCTTAATGTGATATCTTTATATGTATATAGGTGTAAATCTTTTTATATCTGTATTCTATATATAAAATATAAAGTAAAGATTATTTTTTCATACAACGTGAAAAGCGCTGTCTCATTCTTTGTTTAAGTATGAACAACTTGGAGTGAGAAGCATTTAGTGGAAATGTGATATTCTCTGAGGGTAATAGAAAACATAACTGTTATAAATAGGGGGCGAGGCAATAAAGAGGAGGCTGGGCAGTCCAGATGGTGGAAGGGAAGGATTGATGCTGGTCATTCTAGGCATCACAAAGGCTTGAGGCAAGATGGTAGTGTAGCAGTCCAATCTAGGCCATAGCTATGCTTTCAATTTTCAGCAGGCCACATACTTCGGGTGCTTCTTTTGGTAGTGGATTCCATAATCCTTCCAGTACAAATGCAGTGACTTTTACTGTAGATAGGTAGCCTGCTAGATAGTTAGAGGGAATTTACTACAGTGAGTACCAACAGGACCTACACTCCAGTGGGATTCAGTATGATATCACGGCTGATGGGATAGTGTAAATCCCGACAGGGGGGGAGGTAAGACTGTTCCCCTTTAGCCCCTAACCCTACCTTTCCACAGCCTAACCCTAACCTCCGTCTTAGTACCTAACCCCCCCCACCCAATGGTGCCTAACCTAAACCCCTTTCCTCCCCACAGCCTAACCCTAACCACCCCTCCTCGCAGCCTAACACCCACCCACCGACCCTAACCCACCATCTAAAGTTACGGTGGGGCTGTCAGTATTCTGGCATCGGTTCCCTGATCCGGCCAGGATTCCGGCATCTACATTCTGACAGCTAGGATGTTTTCCAATACTTTGTTATTGGATTACATTGTGTTCTCAATGTATAGTGACAGGATTGTTTTTATGTTGACCCTAATATCTACTTTCAATTAAGTAGCTTCTCATTGTGCTGAATTGTATATTTCCAACATTTTAAATGACTTAAAGGGAACACTAAAAAGTTAGTACACATAATCTGTGCACAGTCCTACACTAGGACAATGGGCATACTTCAGTAGCACATTACTACAGATTATTCCACTTCTGAGAACCACTAGCACTACAGTATATAGTCACTGTTACTCTATAAGTAGAGCCAGATTTATGTAATTGGAAACTGTAGGCACATGACCTTGGCTCCCTGTGTTTTTTACCATTAGTTGTGGTACCATTCCTAAAATGTATTGAATTACATTTAAAAAGACCAAACGTTATCCCTGGAATCCCACTACTTCATTCTATTGTTTAGCAGTCCCCTCATGGTGAGTGTAGGAGTAATGCTAATTGTTGTACACTTTCACTGAATTGCAGCTATTATTATTGTTACAGTGCATTTTACTTTTCTGGGCAAAAGCTCGCTTGATCTTGATTTAAGTATGAATACAGACCGTGAAAGCGGGGCCTCACGATCCTTCTGACTTTTTGGGGTTTTAAGCAGGAGGTGTCAGAAAAGTTTTTTTTTCGAACTTTCTTATTTACTATTTTTATGCCTTCATTGCTATTTTTAATTACCTCTCAGCATGATTTTAGTTTGTACATAGCCACCAATTAAACTATAGTTTACTATTTAGACAATTGGAAGAATTTTCTATCACTTGTTTTTATGTTATTTTCTTCTGCAATGCTCCTGTGGCATTGGTTCATATCAGTCTAGGACACTGAACCTTTTTATTAGTGTTGAACTGTTGCTTTATGCAAAACAGTTAGAAACCCAATTCTTTTGTAAACATTGTGTATAGTTTTTGATAATCATTACCAGATTGTGCGGTCTTACAAGGCAGTTAAGGAAGTGTCATTAGCAAATTTGAGAGGGAGATACAAAACAAAGGCTTTTTACATTAAAATGTCTGAGCAATCCATGCAAGTCTCCTGCCAGATGCCAATGATTTGGTGTCAGTCTGGCAGGGGTGATAACATGTACACGTCTGCAAGTCGGCAGCTACAGTGTTAGCTGTCAGACACAAGCATCCTGATTCTCAATCTGACAACGGTATGGAGGCTTCAGTCCTACCTGACTTCTGTGGGTGCCTAGAACTTCTACCATTAAGGCAATGAAAATAAACCTTCATATCTTTAAACATATTCAACTAATACCAACGCTTATGGAACAACTGCAAATGTTTACATGTTGGAACAGCTTTAATCAGATTTATTTCTACTTTGTAAATGTTCATTAAAGCATTAGAGGGTAATTTATGCTGCAGATTATTCCTCTGTATGTTTGGAACAGCTGTGCTGTATTGCCAACAAGTATTGCTGATAATATCATGGCATTGAACAATGTCAAAATCCAGCCAAATATTCTTAAACCAACAGTATAATATTGCTTTCATTTACTGATACATTGGGGTCCCCAGGCCCCCTGGCATTGCAGAGACTGTTAGCGTTATCCTTTAGACTTCATCTGCTAGTAGTCGGCCATGTTTTAGACTTAGCGCTAGACACGCCCAATAGGCAGTGCAAGATGCACCAGATAGGTGGTGCAAGAAATGCCCCTCCGATGGTGCACACCGTAATCAAATGTGCTGCGCACGCCTATGGTGTCGGCATATTCCTGTATGTATGTATATGTGTGTATCTCCGGACATTCTAATCACTTCTGTTCTGCGGTGACCTTAATTTCCTCCAGATATGTGTCTTTCTTCCATGGGGAGTCTACGGCTTATCTTATCTGTCTGTCTAATAAGAAGTCAAACCCATTTGTGTATAACAGTAAAAACACCAAACCGCTCGTCTGGTTATGTGCTTTAGCTGGATGCCTAAGGGCATTGCTAGGCGTGGAGCCAAACCAGGAAATTTCTGCTATATATGGATGGACTCTCAAGGACATATTCCATCCACAACATAACACTCACATTTATGGCAGAAGAATGGAACAGTCGCTTTGCATTATACAGTAGCATGCAGTAAAGGAAAAATCGTATGTTTTGTCTGAAGGTATTCCCTTTGTACCTTTTAAAAGCAGTGCATTTTATTGTGGCGGTGCTCAGGGCTACACAGTACCCGCACCTTTCTGTTTTGTGGTCTACTTTTAATTTATATAACTAGTCTAGAAATGGGGGGGGGAATAATTGTAATAATTTCAGGAATTAATAAAATAAACATCTGCAGACTTAGCCAGAGTGTGGAAGATACTATAAATCTTGTATCAACTTGTAACTTTAGGTGAGTACCGGAACCCTTTTTCATAATAAAGCAATTTTTGGTGGAAAGTTCAAAGTTTATCTGTATATGAAAAGAATGAGTATGTATGTATATATGTTAGAAATAAACGGTCCGGATTCCAAGGAATCTGGACTGCTCCGAACATCGGGTGTTCCTGCCAGACTCGGATCCCATGTCAAGGCCGAACGTCATCCTCCCAGCATTTGATTCTCGCAGGACTTGGATTCTATATAATGCGCCGCGGCCAGAAATCGCCGCCATTTCACACTAAAGCACGCTGCCATTTGCTGTGCTGTACTCTACTGTATTCACTCTGCTGTGTCCACAAGTGGCTGTGCTGTAGTGACTGTATATGGGGGCACACTGACTGCACGCTGCTGTATGCTGCGCTGTACTCTGCTGTATTATTGTGCTGTGCCCACAAGTGGCCATGCTCTATAGTGACTGTATATAGGGGCATACGGCACGCTGCTTTATGCGGAGCTGTACTCTGCTGTAAATTGTTTGGTGCGCTTTACCCTAGTGCGCTTTGTTCACATGCATCAATAATCTACGCAGTTTGAACCGAGCTGCAGGTTAAAATACAGACAAAAAATATATATATTTCTATTGTTTGTGCTGTTTGGTGCACTTTACCCTGGTGCAATTTGTTCACTTGCATCATCGTCTGCATATCCACTCGTCTCTCCATTGGTTATCTGTATTCTACCGTATTCAATATCAAATACTTTTACTCGCACACAACGCCATTAACTAAATTACACCAATGTGTAGCTCCTTGCTTATCTCAAAATATCTCCCAACCCAACCTCTCCACTCTTCTCAAGATCTACGTCTCTCATCCACATTCATTATTCACTCCTATTCATGATTGCAGAACTCTCTTCGGGCTGCACCCACTCTGTGGAAATGCACTCCCACACACTATAAGACTCTCCTCTAGTCTCCAAACCTTCAAGCATTCTCTGAAAACTCACCTCTTCAGGCTAGCTTAGCAAATTCCAAAACCTTACGTGACCTTTATAAGCTTTCCTATCCAATTATATGCCCACTGTACACTCCACATATATCCTCACATATTTTCTCTTTCTTCACTTTCCCTTCCTCCTTCCCCCGGTTCATTATTGCTGTTTGGCCATATCATGCAGCCAGGATGCGGTCAATTTACCTACAATCAAAATCCAGATGGTCAAAATCTCGACAACCGTTGACCGACTGTCAGAATCCCGACATGGTCAAATACTGACATTTAAAATACCAACAATGTCAAAATACTGCCATTTAAATTGTCGAGAGGTCAAAAAGTTGACATGAATTTTTCATGAGTTCTACATTGAAACCGACTTGTTCATACTTTACCCTCCCAGTGGACCCGGAGGGGAAATATAATAGTGTGCCAAGCACAGCGGTACACTTATATGGTGTCCATGTTGACATACACACCAAAAAAATAATGTAAAACTCATGTCAACTTTTTGACCTGTCGACAATTTAAATGTCGGTATTTTGACCTTGTCTGTATTTTAAATGTCAGTATTTTGACCATCGGTCAATTGTTGTCGGGATTTTGATTGTAGGTATTTCACACTAAACCCATGGAGCACACCAAGAACCTTTTGCAATCTGGTGGACAATCATGCAATAGAGAACACCTATCGATGCCTATTTCCTTATGGATTTTAAACTTGCGAGCAGGGCCTACCTACGTCTATGTCTGCTTGTTATCACCCAGTTTTGCTTTATCACTGTTATTTCCAACTGTAAAGCGCAATGGAATTTGCTGCGCTATATAAGAAACTGTTAATAAATTAATAATACGCCGTGTGATCCACGCATGCAGCAAAACAACGACCCAATGCACACAAGTCATTCCAACAAAGAATGGTTAAAGAAGAATACATTTAAAGTTTCGGAATGGCCAAGTAAATGTCCTGACCTTAATCCAATCAAAATGTGGTGGAAGGACCTGAAGTAAGCAGTTCATGGGAGGAAACTGACCAACATAACAGAGTTGAAGATGTTTTGTACAGTGGTAAAATTCCTCTAGGCCGATGTTCAGGACTAATCAACAATTACCGGAAAGGTTTACATGCAGTTATTGCTGCACAAGGGGGTCATACCAGATACTGAAAGCAAAGGGTCACATGCTTTTGCCACTTACAGATATGTGATATTGGATCATTTCCCCAATTAAAAAAATGAGCACGAGCTGCTCTGAACACTGCCAAGGTGGAGCCAGGCTCGACATGTGCAGTGTTTGGCTTAGGAGGGGTTGGCCTGGCGGTTATCATGGGATGCAAAGTAGCTGGAGCTACCCGCATTATTGGAATTGACCTCAACAAGGAAAAATTTGCAAAGGCCACAGAGTTTGGTGCCACTGAGTGCATCAATCCTGCAGATTACAAAAAGTCCATTCAGGAGGTGCTGGTTGAATTGACGGATGGAGGAGTGGACTATTCCTTTGAGTGTATTGGAAATGTCGGAGTTATGAGAGCGGCATTGGAGGCCTGCCATAAAGGCTGGGGTGTAAGTGTGATTGTGGGCGTTGCTGCATCTGGACAGGAAATCTCAACTCGCCCATTTCAGCTGGTCACTGAGCGGACTTGGAAAGGAACTGCTTTTGGGGGTTGGAAGAGTGTAGAGAGTGTACCCAAGTTGGTTTCTGAATACATGGCCAAGAAAATTAAGGTTGATGAATTTGTGACTTACAATTTGCCCTTCAGTTCTATTAATGAAGCCTTTGAACTGATGCATGCTGGGAAGAGCATTCGTAGTGTTTTGAACTACAAGACGTTTTGGGAAAAAGCTGTACAACCGAGCGCAATTCGTAGTTGAAACATAGCAGTCTACAGTATGGAAAAGTGTTTTCTCCAGCAAAGAAATCTAGTTTCAATCTCTCTTAACTGATTACCTTTATATCTGACATCAGCTAATTTTGTAAGCTAGCTCATTTCTAATAAATGTTTTTCTCTGACGTTCTAGTGGATGCTGGGGACTCCGTAAGGACCATGGGGAATAGCGGGCTCCGCAGGAGACTGGGCACTCTAAAGAAAGATTTAGTACTATCTGGTGTGCACTGACTCCTCCCTCTATGCCCCTCCTCCAGACCTCAGTTAGAATCTATGCCCGGACAGAGCTGGGTGCTTTTAGTGAGCTCTCCTGAGCTTGCTAATAAGAAAGTATTTTAGTTAGGTTTTTTATTTTCAGAGAGCTTCTGCTGGCAACAGACTCTCTGCTACGAGGGACTGAGGGGAGAGAAGCAAACCTACTAACTGCGGCTAGGTTGCGCTTCTTAGGCTACTGGACACCATTAGCTCCAGAGAGATCAAACACAGGACCTGACCTTGTCGTCCGTTCCCGGAGCCGCGCCGCCGTCCCCCTCGCAGAGACAGAAGCCGGCAGAAGCGGAGAAGACATCGAAATCGGCGGCAGAAGACTCCTGTCTTCAGATGAGGTAGTGCACAGCACTGCAGCTGTGCGCCATTGCGCCCACACTAACCCACACACTCCGGTCACTGTAGGGTGCAGGGCGCAGGGGGGGCGCCCTGGGCAGCAATTGTTACCTCCTGGCGAATGCTGCATATAAACAGTGGCACACTGTTATATGTATGAGCCCCCGCCATTTATTTTACAAGAAATCGCGGGACAGAAGCCCGCCGCTGAGGGGGCGGGGCCTTCTTCCTCAGCACTCACCAGCTCCATTTTCCTTCCACAGCTCCGCTGAGAGGAAGCTCCCCAGGCTCTCCCCTGCAGAATCACGGTAGAAGGGTAAAAAAGAGAGGGGGGGCACATAAATTTAGGCGCAAATAATCATAATACAGCAGCTACTGGGTAAACACTAAGTTACTGTGTAATCCCTGGGTTATATAGCGCTGGGGTGTGTGCTGGCAAACTCTCTCTCTGTCTCTCCAAAAGGCCTTGTGGGGGTCCTGTCCTCATTTAGAGCTTCCCCTGTATGTGTGTTGTGTCGGTACGTGTGTGTCGACATGTTTGACGAAGAGGGCTATGTGGAGGCAGAGCAAGTGCAGTTGACTGACGTGTCGTCGCCGACGGTGCCGACACCTGATTGGATGGATATGTGGAAGGTGTTAAATGATAATGTAAACTTCTTACATAAAAGGTTGGATAAAGCTGATACCTCGGGCCAGTCAGGGTCTCAACCCATGCCTGATCCTACAGCGCAGAGGCCCTCAGGGTCTCAAAAGCGCCCACTATCCAAAATGGTTGACACAGATGTCGACACGGATTCTGACTCCAGTGTAGACGACGATGATGCAAAATTGCAACCAAAAATGACAAAAGCTATACGTTACATGATTATAGCGATGAAGGATATTTTACACATATCAGAGGTAAACCCTGTCCCTGACAAGAGGGTTTATATGTATGGGGAGAAAAAGCAAGAGGTGACTTTTACCCCTTCACATGAGTTAAATGAGTTATGTGAAAGAGCGTGGGATTCCCCAGATAAGAAAGTCCTGATTTCCAAAAGGTTACTTATGGCATACCCTTTCCCGCCAGAGGACAGGGTGCGCTGGGAATCCTCCCCTAGGGTAGATAAAGCTCTGACACGCTTATCTAAGAAGGTGGCCCTGCCGTCGCAGGATACGGCCACCCTAAAGGATCCTGCAGATAGAAAGCAGGAAAGTATCCTGAAATCTGTTTATACACATTCAGGGACTCTACTGAGGCCGGCAATTGCGTCGGCGTGGATGTGTAGTGCTGTAGCAGCGTGGACAGATAATCTGTCTGAGGAAATGGATACCTTAGACAGGGATACCATTATGCTGACCCTGGGGCATATAAAAGACACTGTCCTATATATGAGGGATGCCCAGAGGGACATTTGCCTACTGGGCTCTAGAATTAATGCAATGTCAATTTCTGCCAGGAGGGTCCTGTGGACTCGGCAGTGGACAGGTGATGCCGACTCCAAAAAACACATGGAGGTGTTACCTTACAAGGGTGAGGAATTGTTTGGGGACGGTCTCTCTGACCTGGTTTCCACTGCTACTGCTGGGAAGTCAAACTTTTTGCCATATATTCCCTCACAACCGAAGAAAGCACCGTATTACCAAATGCAGTCCTTTCGCGCACAAAGAAGCAAGAAGGTCAGAGGTGCTTCCTTTCTTGCTAGAGGCAGGGGCAGAGGAAAAAATCTGCACCTTACAGCTAGTTCCCAGGAACAGAAGTCCTCCCCGGCTTCCACTAAATCCACCGCATGACGCTGGGGCTCCACGGGTGGAGCCAGGAGCAGTGGGGGCGCGTCTCCGACATTTCAGCCACCAGTGGGTTCGCTCACAGGTGGATTCCTGGGCTATACAGATTGTGTCTCAGGGATACAAGCTGGAATTCGAGGTGATGCCCCCTCAACGTTACCTAAAATCGGCCCTGCCAGCTTCCCCCATAGAAAGGAAAGTAGTGGTAGCGGCAATTCACAAGCTATTTCTCCAGCAGGTGGTGGTAAAGGTTCCCCTTCTTCAACAGGGAAAGGGATACTATTCCACAATGTTTGTGGTACCGAAACCGGACGGTTCGGTCAGACCTATATTAAATTTAAAGTCCCTGAACATTTATCTGAAAAGATTCAAGTTCAAAATGGAATCGCTCAGAGCGGTCATTGCAAGCCTGGAAGAGGGGGATTTTATGGTGTCTCTGGACATCAAGGATGCTTACTTGCATGTCCCCATTTATCCGCCTCATCAGGAGTACCTCAGATTTGTGGTACAGGACTGTCATTATCAATTCCAGACGTTGCCGTTTGGGCTCTCCACGGCACCGAGAATATTTACCAAGGTAATGTCAGAAATGATGGTGATCCTGAGAAAGCAAGGAGTCACAGTTATCCCATACTTGGACGATCTCCTCATAAAGGTGAGGTCGAGGGAGCAGTTGCTGATCAGCGTAGCGCACTCACAGGAAGTGTTGCAACAGCATGGCTGGATTCTGAATATCCCAAAGTCGCAGCTGATTCCTACGACGCGTCTGCCCTTTCTGGGCATGATTCTGGACACAGACCAGAAGAAGGTGTGTCTCCCGACGGAGAAGGCTCAAGAGCTTATGACTCTAGTCAGAGACCTCTTAAAACTGAAACAGGTGTCGGTGCATCACTGCACGCGAGTTCTGGGAAAGATGGTGGCATTGTACGAAGCCATTCCCTTCGGCAGGTTCCATGCGAGGATCTTTCAATGGGATCTGTTGGACAAATTGTCCGGATCGCATCTTCAGATGCATCGGCTGATCACCCTGTCCCCCAGGGCCAGGGTGTCTCTTCTGTGGTGGCTACAGAGTGCTCACCTTCTCCAGGGCCGCAGATTCGGCATACAGGACTGGGTCCTGGTGACCACGGATGCGAGCCTCCGAGGGTGGGGGGCAGTCACTCAGTCAAACTTCCAAGGGTTGTGGTCAAGTCAGGAAACTTGTCTGCACATAAATATCCTGGAACTAAGGGCCATATTCAATGCCCTGAGTCAAGCGGAGCCCCTGCTTCGCAACCAACCGGTGCTGATTCAGTCAGACAACATCACCGCGGTGGCTCATGTAAACCGCCAGGGCGGCACAAGAAGCAGAGTCGCGATGGCGGAAGCCACCAGGATTCTTCGGTGGGCGGAGAATCACGTACAAGCACTGTCAGCAGTGTTCATTCCGGGAGTGGACAACTGGGAAGCAGACTTCTTCAGCAGGCACGACCTCCACCCGGGGAGTGGGGACTTCATCAAGAAGTCTTCATTCAGATTACAAGTCGATGGGAACTGCCACAGGTAGACATGATGGCGTCCCGTCTCAACAAAAGCTGCAACGGTATTGCGCCAGGTCAAGAGACCCTCAGGCGATAGCTGTGGACGCCCTAGTAACACCGTGGGTGTTCCAGTCGGTCTATGTGTTCCCTCCTCTTCCTCTCATACCCAGGGTACTGAGAATCGTAAGAAGAAGAGGAGTGAGAACAATACTCATTGTTCCGGATTGGCCAAGAAGACCTTGGTACCCGGAATTGCAAGAAATGCTCACAGAGGACCCATGGCCTCTGCCTCTCAGACAGGACCTGTTGCAACAGGGGCCCTGCCTGTTCCAAGACTTACCGCGGCTGCGTTTGACGGCATGGCGGTTGAACACCGGAACCTAGCGGAAAAAGGCATTCCGGAGGAAGTTATTCCTACGCTGAAAAAGGCTAGGAAGGATGTGACAGCAAAGCATTATCACCACATATGGCGAAAATATGTTGCTTGGTGTGAGGCCAGGAAGGCCCCTACAGAGTAATTCCAACTGGGCAGATTTCTGCACTTTCTACAGTCTGGAGTGATTATGGGCTTGAAGTTGGGATCCATAAAGGTCCAGATTTCGGCCCTATCCATTTTCTTTCAAAAGGAACTGGCGTCTCTTCCTGAAGTTCAGACGTTTGTTAAGGGAGTGCTGCATATTCAGCCCCCTTTTGTGCCAGTGGCACCTTGGGATCTCAACGTGGTGTTGGGTTTCCTAAAATCTCACTGGTTTGAACCACTTAAGACCGTGGAGCTGAAGTATCTCACGTGGAAGGTGGTCATGCTATTGGCATTAGCTTCGGCTAGGCGTGTGTCAAAATTGGCGGCTTTGTCATGTAAAAGCCCCTATCTGGTTTTTCATATGGACAGGGCAGAATTGCGGACTCGTCCCCAATTTCTGCCAAAGGTGGTGTCATCTTTTCATTTGAACCAACCTATTGTGGTGCCTACGGCTGCTCGTGACTTGGAGGATTCCAAGTTGCTTGATGTAGTCAGGGCTTTGAAGATTTATGTAGCCCGAACGGCTGGAGTCCGGAAAACTGACTCGCTGTTTATCCTATATGCCCCCAACAAGTTGGGTGCTCCTGCTTCAAAGCAAACCGTTGCCCGCTGGATCTGTAACACGATTCAGCAGGCTTATTCTGCGGCTGGATTGCCGCATCCAAAATCAGTGAAAGCCCATTCCACAAGGAAGGTGGGCTCTTCTTGGGCGGCTGCCCGAGGGGTCTCGGCATTACAGCTTTGCCGAGCTGCTACTTGGTCGGGTTCAAACACATTTGCAAAATTCTACTAGTTTGATACCCTGGCTGAGGAGGACCTTGAGTTTGCCCATTCGGTGCTGCAGTCATCCGCACTCTCCCGCCCGTTTGGGAGCTTTGGTATAATCCCCATGGTCCTTACGGAGTCCCCAGCATCCACTAGGACGTCAGAGAAAATAAGATTTTACTTAACGGTAAATCTATTTCTCGTAGTCCGTAGTGGATGCTGGGGGCCCGTCCCAAGTGCGGACTTTCTGCAATACGTGTACGTAGTTATTGCTTACTAATGGGTTATGTTATGTTGGCATCCATTGTTGATGCCCTGTTGTTGTTCATACTGTTGACTGGATAAGTGTATCACAAGTTATACAGTGTGATTGGTGTGGCTGGTATGAGTCTTACCCGAGATTCCATAATCCTTTCCTTATAATGTCTGCTCTTCCGGGCACAGTTTCCTTAACTGAGGTCTGGAGGAGGGGCATAGAGGGAGGAGCCAGTGCACACCAGATAGTACTAAATCTTTCTTTAGAGTGCCCAGTCTCCTGCGGAGCCCGCTATTCTCCATGGTCCTTACGAAGTCCCCAGCATCCACTACGGACTACGAGAAATAGATTTACCGGTAAGTAAAATCTTATTTTTTCTCTTGGGGAAAAAAAAAATGAGCACGTATAATTTTTTTGTCTCATTTGTTTGATTTGGTTCTCTTTATCTACTTTTAAATCTGAGGTAGTTTTATGCCAAATTTCAGCAGACATATATAACATTCTGAAGGGTTCACAAACTTTCCAGCACCACTGTAGATGCTGAATTGCCTAAGGCATATGCAGTTTCCCCTCCAGCTAATACCGCATTCACACCGCAAATGCCGGATCCTACCCGGTAAGACAAACGTGTACTTACCGGGTGGGATCCGGCATTTGCGCTCCGTTGCAGGCTTTCCGACCCGGCAATATACCGGGTCGGTTGCCATGACAACGGAGGGAGCAGCGGGGGTGGAGGCGGCGGCGGGAGATGAGCTCATCTCCAGCGCCGCCTCTCCCTATCTTGTGAATGGGAACCGTGTCGCATCGACACGGCTCCCATTCACACCGCACCTGACCCGGTAATCAACCCGGGTAAAACCCTTCTTTTTTACCGGGTTGAATTACCGGGTCAGGCGACCCGCTAATTCAGCTAGTGTGCTTTCACATCGCACACTGACCCGGGTCGACACGGCAATATGCCGTGTCGATACCGGGTTATTTGTGCGATGTGAAAGGGGTATAAGTGAGTGGTTCAGTGTGTGTATATGCAACCACTTCCAGCAACACTCACGTGACACTCCCATAAGATCTGTGCATCTTTATATCCACTGCCCCTGTTGCCTCCCACTCACCGACCAGAAACGTTCCATACCATGCCTCCAAATCTGTACTACGACTCTGTATGCTTAAAATCAGGATGCATGCGAGGTGCAACTCGGACACATATGCATTCGATAAACACCACTCCCTACACCCAAAATCTCACCTGCCTCTGACTCAGGCACGTTATATCTTGTTATACTAATGTATGCCCTATAAGTCCTGTTGTGTTTGCACTATACTTTTGTATGTATTCTATTAGGTGCTGTATGCCCCCTGTTGCTCCCCCGATAAATAAAGGATGATAAAAAAAAAAGAATCAAGGTGATCATGACATGAATCATATTTCTCTTACGACCTAGAGGATGCTGGGGTCCACATTAGTACCATGGGGTATAGACGGGTCCACTAGGAGCCATTGGCACTTTAAGAGTTTGAGAGTGTGGGCTGGCTCCTCCATCTATGCCCCTCCTACCAGACTCAGTTTTAGAAAATGTGCACGGAGGAGCCGGTCACAGCTAGGGGAACTCCTAGAGCTTATTTAGTTTTATTTTTTTCTAAGAGTTAGTTAGACACAGGGAGGATGCTGGCAACAGCCTCCCTGCTTCGTGGGACTAAGTGGGGGGAGTAGTGTCCGCCCTGAGGGGTCTGAGCCACTATCTCCGCTGACAGGACACTGAGCTCCTGAGGGTGATGATCGTTAGCCGCCCCAGACGACCGCTCACTCCCGCAGCATGCCGCCACCCCCGAACAGAGCCAGAAGACTCAGGTGGCGAGTGAGTCACCGGCCCCCCTGGCAAGCAGGGAGCCGGTGTGAAGATGGTGGCAACAGGGTAGGAGCGCAGTATTAACTGCGCTCCGGAGGCTCAGCGGTACATAGTGCGGCGCTGTGAGGAGCGCCCTGAGCCAGCGCCTATACCCTACACTGGTCGCAAGCCTGTCAGGGACCTCGGTTACACTGCCAGCAACAATCCTCAGGCCAGTATAAAAAACTGAAGAGCGGGAAGCAGCGTCATGTTAAGGAGTGGACCCAGCAGCGTTCAGCGCCATTTTCCTGCCTGCAGATCCTCTACAGAGACGCTGACAGAGAGAGAGCTGTTCCTCCAAGCAACTCCAGCTATCCTGTGCGGTACCAGGCGGGGTTGTAGAAGGGGGGGGGGCTGTGTAAATACTGTGTAGTCTATTAAGGTACACAGGAAGTGCCAGGTAGTGGTGGTATACCTGCCTAGGAAAGCGCTGTGTGTGGGTTGGCTCCAATCTCTGTGTTTCTCTGTGGCATACTTGGGGGGAAACTGTGTCTGACAATTCCCTGTGGGTGTGGGTGTTTGTTGTCTCACATAACCATGTCTAGGGACTCTGTGTCTTATGCTGCAGAGGACATTTCCGCTCAGGAGGAATCCATTCCATGTGCACAGGAATGTAATGTCTTATCTCTGATTCCTATTAATGAGCCTTAGTGGTTAACCTCTATTAAGGGTATGATCTCTCAGATCTCTAAAACTCAGGTTTTAAAGAAATCTATGGCAGTTTGGTCAGGTTCTGTCCCTATTCCTTCAAAATCCCCTAGCATATACCCACAGAAACGTGCACTTGCCCAGATTATGCAAGATGACACGGATACCGACTCTAACACGGCAGACAGTGACTAGGATGTGCTGAGGGGGGCGGCATACCTTGCAAAAGGGGTGCAGTTAATGATTGAGGCCATTCATATGTGTTAAATATTACTGACACAACACCTGAGCAGGTTGAGGAGGCTTACTTCACAGACAATAAAGCCTCGCTAACCTTCCCTGCGTCTAAAGAATTAAACTCTTTATTTGAAAAATCCTGGGAAAACCCGGAGAAAAAATTCCAGATCCCAAAAAGGGTTCTGGTTGCTTTTCCCTTCCCTGAGGAAGATAGGAACAATGGGGAAAACCCACCCATAGTTGACGCGTCTGTTTCCAGATTGTCGAAAAGGTGGTTTTACCTGTCCCTGGGTCTACCGCGTTAAAAGAACCGGCGGATCGTAAGATTGACACTACGCTTAAATCCATATACACTGCTTCAGGGGTGGCGTTGAGGCCTACTATTGCCTGCGCATTGATCTCTAAAGCTATAGTAAAGTGGTAAGGCGCATTACTAGAGGATTTGGATACAATGGATATAAGTGACATTGAATTATTTTTACGTAACATACAGGATTCTGCGGGATTCATGGTGGAATCCATGAAGGACCTGGGTACGCTGACTGCAAGGATATCTTCCATGTCTGTCTCAGCTCGCAGGGGACTCGGGACTCTGGCTACGCCAACAGAGCCGGCCCTAGCCAATTTGATGCCCTAGGCAAAATTTTGTCTGGTGCCCCCTAGCTCCGCCGCTAGTTCTGCATCTGTACCTGCAACACTCAGGTAGTGGGGCCCACCGGGGGGTTACCCTGTGGGCCAGTTCAACTCTGCACAATGCCACACAGTAATGACCATAATACATATAATTCCACACAGTAAAGGAACCTTACACATATGCCCCACATTAGTAATGCCCATAATACACATAATGCCACACAGTAATGCACCTTACACATATGCCCCACATTAGTAATGCCCATAATACACATATACTGCCACAGATACTGCCACACTTGCTGGTTATACAAAAAGACCAGTATCAAACATGTAGAAACTGTCCATTCTCTTCACTATTCAGTGTGTTTGCTGGTGTCTGTTACTGCATGCCCTTTACTTTATACTATGGGAGTGATATGCTCTGCCCTCCAGTCTGATGTGTCCGAAAGTCATGCTGCACTGATGTTTCATATAGAAAAGCACAACGCAACTTACTGACCACGTTACAGTGCTGGGTGGCAGGGGAATTTTACGGCATGGACTGACTAGGAAATAAAGTGTGGGGAGAACATTGCCCATGTTATGTCCCTGCAGACACCTGGGAATTGCACAGGGATAAGGGACACAGGATAACAGGGTCCCCCTCCCCTATGTGCACAAGCAGTATAGGTGATGTCAGGTTTCTGTGAAGCAGTCTTCCAAAATACACATGTGTTAAAGAAAACAATCAAGTAATAACCTTATATAGTCAGTGAAAATGTCACAGGTCCAGGAATTGCATTTACTTGGCTTCTGCTGTCTGTCTGAGGTCTCACAAGTCAGGGGCATTCAAGCATGTCAGAGGAAGTTTAAGGCACAGTGTGCATTTTTTTTTTACAAATGTAAACAGCAGTGTATACAAGTACTGATTGAATACATTTGGAAAGTAACAGTTAGTTTGCGGACTGTCCCTCCCAGCATGAGATACTGCAGGGACATGCTTGGATGCCCCTAGACATGCTTGGATGCCCTAGGCAAATGCCTAGCCTGCCTATAGCTAAGGCCGGCTCTGTACGCCAATGTTCTGCAGACGCGGAATCCAGGAGAAGTGTGGAGAACCTACGTTACACAGTTCAGGCTCTATTTGGGGAAGCATTGGATGCGTGGATTTCCACGGCAACCGTGAGTAAGTCACCTTTTCTTCTCTCAGCTACGCCTTCTACGAAGAAACCTTTTTCTTCATCGGCATCGCAGTCCTTTGAGACCGCTAAGACAAATAAGTCCAAGCCTCCTACCACCTTCTTTAGAGGTGGCCGTGCAAAATCCAAAAAGCCTGCACCCGCAGGCTCCCAGGACCAGAAGCCTGCTTCTGGTACCTCAAAATCCTCAGCATGACGGTGGACCACGCAGCCTGGAGGACGGGCTGGTGGGGCGAGACTCAGATGTTTCAACCACGTCTGGGTGTCGTCCGGCCTGGATCCCTGGGTACAGGATATTGTGTCCCAGGGGTACAGACTGGAGTTTCAAGAAACCCCACCTCACCGATTCTTCAAATCAGGCTTGCCAGCTTTACAGACAGACAGAACTGTCCTGCTGGAAGCTATCCAGAAATTGGAAAGGTCAGAGGTCATTGTCCCAGTTCCACCTCATATGCACAACGTGGGTTACTATTCAAACCTTTTTGTGGTACCGAAACCGGATGGTTCGGTCAGACCAATTTTGAACTTGAAATCGTTAAACCCTTATCTAAGGGAGTTCAAATTCAAAATGGAGTCTCTGAGAGTGGTGTTCTCAGGTCTGGAGGAGGGGGAGTTTCTGGTATCCTTAGATAGCAAGGATGCGTATCTCCACATTCCGATTTGGCCTCCGCACCAGGCTTATCTTAGATTTGCACTGTTAGACAGTCATTATCAGTTTCAGGCACTGCCATTCCGTCTCTCCACGGCACCGAGGGTGTTCACCAAGGTAGTGGCAGAGATGATGGTTCTCCGCAGACAGAGAGTGAACATAATTCCATACCTGGACGATCTGCTGATAAAGGCGTCGTCCAGGGAGAAGCTGTTGCAGTCCATTGCTCTCACGACTCATCTGCTCAGGGTCCATGGTTGGATCCTGAACCTTCCAAATTCACATTTGGAGCCGACAAGGAGATTGTTTTTCCTGGGGATGATCCTCGACACGGAAGTGCAGAGGGTGTTTCTACCGGTGGAGAAAGCGTTGGTAATACAATCAATGGTCCGGGATGTCCTGAAGCCAGCCCGGGTATCGATTCATTAGTGCATTCGTCTTCTGGGGAATATGGTTGCCTCTTACGAGGCTCTGCAGTTCGGAAGGTTTCATGCTCGATCCTTCCAATTGGATCTCTTAGACAAGTGGTCGGGTTCTCCTCTACATATGCACCTGAGGATTTGTCTGTCGCCGAAAGCAAGGATTTCACTCCTCTGGTGGCTACAAATGCCTCGCCTTCTGGAGGGCCGTAGGTTTGGGATTCAGGACTGGATCCTTCTAACCACGGATGCAAGTATCCGGGGCTGGGGCGCAGTCACTCAAGGGGAAACCTTCCAAGGAAGGTGGTCAAGCCTGGAATCCAGTCTTCAAATAAACATTCTGGAACTAAGAGCCGCGTACAACGATCTTCTGCAAGCGGCACATCTTCTGAAAGATCAGGCCTTTCAAGTTCAGTCGGACAATGTGACGACAGTCGCCTTCATAAACCGACAAGGCGGAACGAAGAGCAGAGCTGCAATGTCAGAGGCAACAAAAATCATCCTCTGGGCGGAAAAGCACGCGGTGGCGCTGTCAGCAATCTTCATTCCGGGAGTGGACAACTGGGAAGCAGACTTCCTCAGCAGACACGATCTCCATCCAGGAGAGTGGGGCCTCCATCCAGAAGTGTTCACGGAGGTGACAAATCTTTGGGTGGTTCCTCAAATATACATGATGGCCTCCCGCCTCAACAAAAAACTTTGGAGCTATTGCTCCAGGTCAAGAGACCCGCAGGCAGTGGCGGTGGACGCCCTGGTAACTCCATGGGTGTTCCAGTCGGTGTACGTGTTTCCTCCACTTCCACTAATTCCAAGAATTCTAAAGCTCATAAGGAGAACAGGAGTTCATGCAATCCTCATTGCTCCAGACTGGCCAAGAAGGGCTTGGTACGCGAATCTTCTGGATCTGCTGCTGGAAGAGCCGAGGCCTCTTCCTCTTCGGGAGGACCTGCTGCAGCAGGGGCCGTTCGCTTATCAAGACTTACCGCGGCTACGTTTGACGGCATGGAGGTTGAACGCCAGATCTTAGCCCAGAAGGGCATTCCGAACAAGGTTATTCCTACCCTGATACAGGCTAGGAAAGGAGTAATGTCTAAACATTACCATCGCATTTGGAAAAAGTATGTATCTTGGTGTGAGTCCAAGTATTTTACTACGGTGGAGTTTCAACTGGGACGTTTTCTCCTCTTCCTGCAAGCAGGTGTGGATATGGGCCTGTGGTTGGGATCTGTAAAGGTCCAGATTTCGTCTCTATCCATTTTCTTCCAAAAACAGTTGGCTTCCCTCCCTGAGGTTCAGACTTTTTTTAAAAGGCGTTCTGCACATCCAGCCTCCCTTTGTGCCACCTTCGGCGCCCTGGGATCTTAACGTGGTGTTACAGTTCATCCAATCGGATTGGTTTGAACCTCTACAGGAGGTTGAGGTCAAATTTCTCACGTGGAAGGCTGTCACTTTGTTGGCCTTAGCTTCTGCTAGACGTGTGTCGGAGTTGGGGGCTTTGTCTTGTAGGAGCCCCTACTTGATCTTCGATGAAGATAGAGCTGAGCTCCGGACACGTCAGCAGTTCCTTCCAAAGGTTGTGTCGGCTTTTCATATCAACCAACCTATAGTGGTGCCAGTTGCTACTGACTGCTCAATTTCCTCAAAGTCCTTGGATGTTGTAAGGGCTCTGAAAATCTGCGTGAAGAGGACTGCTCGTCACAGAAAATCCGACTCTTAGTTTGTCCTGTATGATCCCAAGAAACTTGGGTGTCCTGCTTCTAAGCAGACTATCTCTCGCTGGATCAGGTTCACTATCCAGCATGCGTATTCTACAGCAGGATTGCCATGTCCTACATCTGTTAAGGCCCACTCTACTCGTAAGGTGGGTTCTTCCTAGGCGGCTGCCCAGGGTGTCTCGGCTTTACAACTTTGCCGAGCGGCTACTTGGTCTGGGTTGAACACGTTTGCTAAGTTCTACAAGTTCGATACTTTGGCCTCTGCGGACCTGAAGTTTGGTCAATAAGTTCTGCAGGAACCTCTGCGCTCTCCCTCCCATTCTGGGAGCTTTGGTACATCCCCATGGTACTAATGTGGACCCCAGCATTCTCTAGGACGTAAGCGAAAATAGGATTTTAATTACCTACCGGTAAATCCTTTTCTCGTAGTTCGTAGAGGATGCTGGGCGCCCGGCCAGCACTTCGTGATCCTGCAGTGGTTACTTAGTTCAATACTGCTTAGTTCTTGGTTAAGTACTGTTTTGTTACTTAATGTTAAGTAATCTTGTTTAGCCGTTGCTGATGTTTCAAGCAAGTTAGCTTGGTTTGCCTTGTATGTGTGAGCTGGTGTGAATCTCACCACTATCTACGTATAATCCTTCTCTCGAAGTTGTCCGTCTCCTCGGGCACAGTTTCTAGACTGAGTCTGGTAGGAGGGGCATAGAGGGAGGAGCCAGCCCACACTCTTAAACTCTTAAAGTGCCAATGGCTCCTAGTGGACCCGTCTATACCCCATGGTACTAATGTGGACCCCAGCATCCTCTACGGATTACGAGAAAAGGATTTACCGGTAGGTAATTAAAATCCTATTTATACACTTATTGACCAGGAAAAAAGAGTTTGTAGAAAACAATGACCGACCTGAAAAGCTTTTACTCATAACTGTATTGCTTTTTGTGCTTTCAGATCCATAGTTCTGGATTGCCGCAACCATTTCAGGAAAAAAAATACAGATTTATGTAGACACATCTGCTATTTATGTGGGCATGCAGATCTGAGGGAAAGCCAAGCTTGGTGCTGTAATAGTATCTAGTCAGGCTTAGAGGTTGTTTCAGGTAAAACACTTAACAAAAAATCTGAATATGTCTGGCAGACAGCATCACAATGGTATCAACAGGCTTTAACATTTCTTTTCATATGCGGATGTCGACCGTTTAGGGCCACCTGTGGATCACAGCTTGCTTGCCTATTTAAACTGTTTCTTTTCCTGTCAGAAAAATATGAAATAAAGCTGGTATCATAATTCCTTATCACTTGGTGCATCAGCTCCTCAATCTACTCTTATTCCTTCACCATCTCTGGTAATTCTTCAATTTCTGCTGCAGTATTATGTTCTATAAGCCCCTCCAAGGAAAGCTTTACTAGAGGTTAAGGGGGAGATTTATCAAAGCTTGGAGAAACATATTGGTTGGTACTTTCTCTCTCCAAGCTTTAAGTCTTTCCCTAAATGTTGTGATGTTACAAATTTCCAGCCGTACAGCCATTGCCGTTACATTGGTTTAGCTGCAACTTGAAAAATAATGCAAAGATTTACATTGGGTCATAATATATTTATGCCACATGTAAGTTGTTTTATTATTATGTAGTTTTACTTTCAATTTTAGAGTTGCTTCCCTAAATATATTGATTTAATATCAAAATCCTTCTGTAATTTGCTTCAGTATTTCATAGTAATATATATATATATATATATATATATATATCTATCTGTCTTGATTGTGACCTCCAATTTACAGGAAGTGGAGGGGAGACATATAGGAAATCTGTAAAACAATGAACTTTACTATTGTCATATTATTATGGATTTTAAATAAATATTTGTATTAAGTGGAACTTCTTCTATTGTTCTAAATGTTGAATACCCTATTCCGCCGATATTGACTGATGGTTTGAACGGTTCTAGGACCGTCACAACTTTAAGGCACCAATTCACTGTTTTCACATATATATTGTGTCAGTCCAGTCTGGATGCTAAACAGTAAAAAGACAAATATTTGAAAATATCCTTGGCGCTACCACCTTAAGTTAAGTTGCAGAGAAAAGAAGAAAAATAACATGCAGAAATTATGATATGGAGGAATGGTGATAGAGTCTATTCAAATGTCTCAAAAGTTTCTCTTTCTGACTTTAATCTTGCTTTCCTCCAAAAATTCTTCAGACCATGATGTTCCTTGTCAATATATGTCCATGTAAATAGAGAGAAAAAATGACATATAGTGTAGTATTTTATATATAATAAATTCCAATTTATTCCATATAACAAAAATTATATATAAAAGCTTTTTCTTTCATCCAATTAAAAGTGTAGTCCTTCACGTTATATAAATAGGCGGCTAATTGATCCTTCTACCTGCATCCAGATTTGGAAAGGAACTTACCTGGTCCAGCTGCCGGTGTTTAGCCTGGAGGGAGTAAGGAGGGATTCCGGAGACTCCAAAATTTTTTGCTCTTTCCATTGCTCCATGCTGGGAGCTTGGCACGGTACGGTTCCAATCATATTTATATAACGTGAAGGACTACACTTTTAATTGGATGAAAGAAAAAGCTTTTATATATAATTTTTGTTATATGGAATAAATTGGAATTTATTATATATAAAATACTACACTATATGTCATTTTTTCTCTCTATTTACATGGACATATATTGACAAGGAACATCATGGTCTGAAGAATTTTTGGAGGAAAGCAAGATTAAAGTCAGAAAGAGAAACTTTTGAGACATTTGAATAGACTCTATCACCATTCCTCCATATCATAATTTCTGCATGTTATTTTTCTTCTTTTCTCTGCAACTTAACTTAAGGTGGTAGCGCCAAGGATATTTTCAAATATTTGTCTTTTTACTGTTTTGCATAAGTGATTGGGAGTCACTAGAATATATCTAGGCTGCTTCGTTCCACCAAGCGCTATTTTCTTCCATATATTTATTTGTAGTACAGTCTGGATGCTACCCAGGGTGTTTGCAGGACAGGGCACAACAGTTCGGGTGCCCCGGGCTAAGGCGACCTGGATTTAGGGCTGGACCAAGAGGAAGCCCAGGGAGGTGTTGGGACACAGCAGGTTGTCTCTTTAATGTTGTGTCAAAGATTATCGGGCAGTTGGAAATTATATTTTCTCTGACGTCCTAAGTGGATGCTGGGGACTCCGTCAGGACCATGGGGAATAGCGGCTCCGCAGGAGACAGGGCACAAAACTAAAGCTTTAGGATCAGGTGGTGTGTACTGGCTCCTCCCCCTATGACCCTCCTCCAAGCCTCAGTTAGGTTTTTGTGCCCGTCCGAGCAGGGTGCAGTCTAGGTGGCTCTCTTAAGGAGCTGCTTAGAAAAAGTTTTTAGGTTTATTATTTTCAGTGAGTCCTGCTGGCAACAGGCTCACTGCATCGAGGGACTTAGGGGAGAGAAGTTCAACTCACTTGCGTGCAGGATGGATTGGCTTCTTAGGCTACTGGACACCATTAGCTCCAGAGGGAGTCGGAACACAGGTCTCACCCTGGGGTTCGTCCCGGAGCCGCGCCGCCGACCCCCCTTGCAGATGCTGAAGATTGAAGGTCCAGAAACCGGCGGCAGAAGGCTTTTCAGTCTTCATGAAGGTAGCGCACAGCACTGCAGCTGTGCGCCATTGTTGTCACACACTTCACACCAACGGTCACGGAGGGTGCAGGGCGTTGCTGGGGGCGCCCTGGGCAGCAATGTATAATACCTTATTCTGGCTAAAAATACATCACATATAGCCCCTGGAGGCTATATGGATGTATTTAACCCCTGCCAGGTCTCAGAAAAACGGGAGAAGAAGCCCGCCGAAAAGGGGGCGGGGCCTATTCTCCTCAGCACACAGCGCCATTTTCCCTCACAGAAATGCTGGTGGGAAGGCTCCCAGGCTCTCCCCTGCACTGCACTACAGAAACAGGGTTAAAACAGAGAGGGGGGGCACTTATTTGGCGATATGTATATATATATTAAAATGCTATAAGGGAAAAACACTTATATAAAGGTTGTCCCTGTATAATATAGCGTTTTTGGTGTGTGCTGGCAAACTCTCCCTCTGTCTCCCCAAAAGGGCTAGTGGGGTCCTGTCCTCTATCAGAGCATTCCCTGTGTGTGTGCTGTGTGTCGGTACTTGTGTGTCGACATGTATGAGGACGATGTTGGTGAGGAGGCGGAGCAATTGCCGGTAATGGTGATGTCACTCTCTAGGGAGTCGACACCGGAATGGATGGCTTTTTAAGGAATTACGTGATAATGTCAACACGCTGCAAGGTCGGTTGACGACATGAGACGGCCGGCAAACCAATTAGTACCTGTCCAGGCGTCTAAAACACCGTCAGGGGCGTTAAAACGTCCTTTTTACCTCAGTCGGTCGACACAGACACGGACACTGACTCCAGTGTCGACGGTGAAGAAACAAACGTATTTTCCTTTAGGGCCACACGTTACTTGTTAAGGGCAATGAAGGAGATGTTACATATTTCTGATACTACAAGTACCACAAAAAAGGGTATTATGTGGAGTGTGAAAAAACTACATGTGGTTTTTCCTGAATCAGATAAATTAAATGAAGTGTGTGATGATGCGTGGGTTTCCCCCGATAGAAAATTATTGGCGGTATACCCTTTCCCGCCAGAAGTTATGGCGCGTTGGGAAACACACCTTAGGGTGGATAAGGCGCTCACACGCTTATAAAAACAAGTGGCGTTACCGTCTCCAGATACGGACGCCCTCAAGGAGCCAACTGATAGGAGGTTGGAAAATATCCTAAAAGTATATACACACATACTGGTGTTATACTGCGACCAGCGATCGCCTCAGCCTGGATGGGCAGCGCTGGGGTGGCTTGGTCGGATTCCCTGACTGGAAATATTGATACCCTTGACAGGGACAGTATTTTATTGACTATAGAGCATTTAAAAGATGCATTTCTATATATGCGAAACTCTGGCATCAAGAGTAAGTGCGATGTCCATATCTGCCAGACGATGTTTATGGACACGACAGTGGTCAGTTGATGCAGATTCCAAACGGCACATGGAAGTATTGCCGTATAAAGGGGAGGAGTTATTTGGGGTCGGTCCATCGGACCTGGTGGCCACGGCAACAGCTAGAAAATCCACCTTTTTTACCCCAAGTCACATCTCAGCAGAAAAAGACATAGTCTTTTCAGCCTCAGTCCTTTCGTCCCCATAATATCTGCCCAGGGATAGAGGTAAGGGAAGAAGACTGCAGCAGGCAGCCCATTCCCAGGAACAGAAGCCTTCCACCGCTTCTGCCAAGTCCTCAGCATGACGCTGGGGCCGTAAAAACAGGTGCGGTGGGGGGTCGTCTCAAGAGTTTCAGCACGCAGTGGGCTCACTCGCAAGTGGACCCCTGGATCCTACAAGTAGTATCCCAGGGGTACAGATTGGAAATTCGAGACGTCTCCCCCTCGCAGGTTCCTGAAGTTTGCTTTACCAACGTCTACCTCCGACAGGGAGGCAGTATTGGAAACAATTCACAAGCTGTATTCCCAGCAGGTGATAATCAAAGTACCCCTCCTACAACAAGTAAAGGGGTATTATTCCACACTATATTGTGGTACTGAAGCCAGACGGCTCGGTGAGACCTATTCTAAATGGAGTCACTCAGAGCAGTGATAGCGAACCAGGAAGAAGGGGACTATATGGTGTCCCTGGACATCAAGGATGCTTACCTCCATGTCCAAATTTGCCCTTCTCACAAAGGGTACCTCAGGTTCGTGGTACAAAACTGTCACTATCAGTTTCAGACGCTGCCGTTTGGATTGTCCACGGCACCCCGGGTCTTTACCAAGGTAATGGCCGAAATGATGATTCTTCTTCAAAGAAAAGGCGTCTTAATTATCCCTTACTTGGACGATCTCCTGATAAGGGCAAGGTCCAGAGAACAGTTGGAGGTCTGAGTAGCACTATCTCAAGTAGTTCTACGACAGCACGGGTGGATTCTAAATATTCCAAAATCGCAGCTGTCTCCGACGACACGTCTGCTGTCCCTAGGGATGATTCTGGACACAGTCCAGAAAAAGGTGTTTCTCCCGGAGGAGAAAGCCAGGGAGTTATCCGAGCTAGTCAGGAACCTCCAAAAACCAGGAAAAGTGTCAGTGCATCATTGCACAAGGGTCCTGGGAAAAATGGTGGCTTCTTACGAAGCGATTCCATTCGGCAGATTTCACGCAAGAACTTTTCAGTGGAATCTGCTGGACAAATGGTCCGGATCGCATCTTCAGATGCATCTGCGGATAACCCTGTCTCCAAGGACAAGGGTGTCTCTTCTGTGGTGGCTGCAGAGTGCTCATCTACTAAAGGGCCACAGTTATGCATTCAGGACTGGGTCCTGGTGACCACGGATTCCAGCTTGAAAGGCTGGGGAGCAGTCACACAGGGAAAAAATTTCCAGGGAGTGTGATCAAGTCTGGGGACTTCTCTCCGCATAAATATACTGGAGCTAAGAGCAATTTACAATGCTCTAAACTTAGCAAGACCTCTGCTTCAAGGTCAGCCGGTATTGATCCAGTGGGACAACATCACGGCAGTCGCCCACGTAAACAGACAGGGCGGCACAAGAAGCAGGAGGACAATGGCAGAAACTGCAAGGATTCTTCGCTGGGCGGAAAATCATGTGATAGCACTGTCAGCAGTTTTCATTCCGGGAGTGGACAACTGGGAAGCAGACTTCCTCAGCACGACCTCCACCCGGGAGAGTGGGGACTTCATCGAGAAGTTTTTTCCACATGATTGTGCACCGTTGGGAAAGACCAAAGTTGGACATGATGGCGTCCCGCCTGAACAAAAAACTGGACAGGTATTGCGCCAGGTCAAGAGACCCTCAGGCAATAGCTGTGGACGTTCTGGTAACACCAGGGGTGTACCAGTCGGTGTATGTGTTCCCTCCTCTGCTTCTCATACCAAAGGTACTGAGAATTATAAGACGTAGAGGAGTAAGAACTATACTCGTGGCTCCGGATGGGCCAAGAAGGACTTGGTACCCGGAACTTTAAGAGATGCTCACAGAGGACTCAGGGCCTCTGCCGATAAGAAGGGACTTGTTTCAGCAAGTACCATGTCTGTTCCAAGACTTACCGCGGCTGCGTTTGACGGCATGGCGGTTGAACGCCGGATCCTAAGGGAAAAAGGCATTCCGGAAGAGGTCATTCCTACCCTGGTCAAAGCCAGGAAGGAGGTGACCGCACAACATTATCACCACATGTGGCGAAAATATGTTGCGTGGTGTGAGGCCAGGAAGGCCCCACGAAGAAATTTCAACTCGGTCGATTCCTGCATTTCCTGCAAACAGGAGTGTCTATGGGCCTCAAATTGGGGTCCATTAAGGTTCAAATTTCGGCCCTGTCGATTTTCTTCCAGAAAGAATTGGCTTCAGTTCCTGAAGTCCAGAAATTTGACAAGGGAGTACTGCATATACAACCCCCTTTTGTGCCTCCAGTGGCACTGTGGGATCTCAACGTAGTCCTGGGATTCCTCAAATCACGTTGGTTTAAACCGCTCAAATCTGTGGATTTGAAATATCTCACATGGAAAGTGACCATGATGTTGGCCCTGGCCTCGGCCAGGCGAGTGTCAGAATTGGCGGCTTTGTCTCACAAAAGCCCATATCTGATTGTCCATTCGGACAGGGCAGAGCTGTGGACTCGTCCCCAGTTTCTCCCTAAGTTGGTGTCGGCGTTTCATCTGAACCAGCTTATTGTGGTACCTGCGGCTACTAGAGACTTGGAGGACTCCAAGTTGCTAGATGTTGTCAGGGCCCTGAAAATATAGATTTCCAGGACGGCTGGAGTCAGGAAAACTGACTTGCTGTTATCCTGTATGCACCCAAAAAACTGGGTGCTCTTGCTTCTAAGCAGACGATTGCTAGTTGAATGTGTAGTACAATTCAGCTTGCACATTCTGTGGCAGGACTGCCACAGCCAAAATATATAAATGCCCATTCCACAAGGAAGGTGGGCTCATCTTGGGCGACTGCCCGAGGGGTCTCGGCTTTACAACTTTGCCGAGCTGCTACTTGGTCAGGAGCAAATACGTTTGTAAAATTCTACAAATTTGATACCCTGGCTGAGGAGGACCTGGAGTTCTCTCACTCGGTGCTGCAGAGTCATCCGCACTCTCCCGCCCGTTTGGGAGCTTTGGTATAATCCCCATGGTCCTGACGGAGTCCCCAGCATCCACTTAGGACGTCAGAGAAAATAAGATTTTACTTACCGATAAATCTATTTCTCGTAGTCCGTAGTGGATGCTGGGCGCCCATCCCAAGTGCGGATTGTCTGCAATACTTGTACATAGTTGTTGTTACAAAAAAATCGGGTTGTTATTGTTGTGAGCCGTCTGTTCAGAGGCTCCTACGTTTGTCATACTGTTAACTGGGTTCAGATCACAAGTTATACGGTGTGATTGGTGTGGCTGGTATGAGTCTTACCCGGGATTCAATATCCTTCTTTATTGTGTACGCTCGTCCGGGCACAGTATCCTAACTGAGGCTTGGAGGAGGGTCATAGGGGGAGGAGCCAGTACACACCACCTGATCCTAAAGCTTTAGTTTTGTGCCCTGTCTCCTGCGGAGCCGCTATTCCCCATGGTCCTGACGGAGTCCCCAGCATCCACTACGGACTACGAGAAATAGATTTATCGGTAAGTAAAATCTTATTATTGTATTGCTGCTGTTACACAGAAATACCCTGCAATTTCATACATGAGATCCCATCCAGGCAGGTCCGGTCCAGGTATTGGAGCAAGCGCTCCCAGCAATCAGGCACACCTGTGCCACACTTTTATAAAGCTCGTTAGGGCAAGGGCTCAGGGCTCCTGATGCCAACAAGTGGCCAGGCGATAGAGGGCAGGCCAGTGGGTTAGAGACAGGGAGCCTGAGATTGTGTACATGCTGTTTGTGAACTGGAGCCTAATTAAGGTACCCATTGAAACTTGCTGTGAAAAATCTGTTTACTATGCTGTGGAAGTAAACGGACTGCTTTTCTTTCATACAACTGTGTCAGCGTCTTGTCTGGTGGAAGGTCGATAGATAGATAGATAGATAGATAGATAGATAGATAGATAGATAGATAGATAGATAGATAGATAGATAGATAGATAGATATGGTAAGGATTACTATTGTTTTCTGCTAAGAGGGGTGTGACTACGAAACACTAGTCCATTTTTCTTTGTAAGTGAATTCCAGTGTGTGAGCGAGTTGTAGATCCTGTAACATAAATGGAAGTTATGACAATCTACTAGAAAAGCATCTGTTGCTGGTTCTGTCTTGAGGAACAAAAACATTGAGTGCTGCAAAGCTGTTTTAATCATCGCAGGATATATTGAATGGGATCTTAGTCTTGTCTTTGAAGGTTGCTCTGTAGACATTTCATACCTTTTTAAATCCTCTGTGGGTGACTGTAAGAGCTGATACAATGGTTTCCCCTTATAGAAATGATATTTTCTAGCAAATACTGTATTAACATAATAATCCATGAATTGAATGTCTTGCCTAAATTGTTAAAGCTCTAAAAAGTTCTTGAACATTTCTCCAAATGTCCAAGATTATGCATACACAGAACTTGACTGTACCTGTCAGATGTTGGCTACAGTAGGCTGTATTGTCTTTTTTTTATTAGTAAATTCCTAACATTTTATTTCTGGTGTATTATGTCTGTCTTTTACAGTGAGATATATCTGTCTGTATAGCCTGTTAGGTTACTGCATCTGTTTTTGTTAAAGGTGTTCTGAGATAAGTGCTTATATATATATATATATATATATATATATATATATATATATATAGGAGTCCTATAACATTACACTTCCCCTTTAAGCTGTTGTATTGAGAGAACGGTCACGTATCAATAAGACTATCACGAGAAATATGGATGGAAATAAATTTTACGTTTTAAGGATAATAGTCGCATTGAAATTTTGATGGACATATAAAAGCAAAAGGCTACAGATATTACCTCCTGGCGTTGATACATATGCTATATGTATTATAATTGAACTATTGGATTGGGACAAAAACAGTGAGTTAGAATTGCCTAGACTGGTGAACACCTTTATAAAAGCTAAAGTGGTACAAAAAAATATGATTCTAAGTGTTTACATTAGCTGTATGTAAAGATAAACAATTTAAATCATTTAGATATTATACAACATAAAATATGAGGCTTTTAAGTAACTTTCAGATTAGCGGGGCGCGCTTTAATTGGGCACGAGGTTTGACCTGCAAAAAAAACCTTGCGGACCTCACACCCAGTTTTGGATTACCGCGGTTGTAAGCACTCAGATAACAGCGGTATGTAATTTTAAAAAATCACATGCAGGGTTTTCAGTTTTGAAAACTGTGCGGCGAGAGTGAAATAAATAAATTAAAAATACCAGTCCCATGATCTCCACGACTCATGACGTTACCCACTCCATCTTCCCACTGGGGAGTGGGCTGCTGAAAAGGGGGCTGCTTGTAGATGTAGTCCTCCCTGCTTCTGCCGCCCGAGTAGGAGTTCACATACTCACACACATACTTACATTCACACTCACACACAGTTATACACACTCACACACATACTTACACACACCGCTGCTGCAGGAGTCTGGATCCCGACACTGGATGAAGAAGACACCTCTTCGGAAAAGATGAGTAATTACTGCCTAATTAAGCTACTTGTAAACTTCCAAATGCTTAATTAGTCCATGATGCCAGAGTAACTACAAGTGTGCCTTGTACACGTGCATTTCATTGTCAAATTCTTTGTGTTTTTGGTGATGACAATAAATTGTAAGATTGTAAGTCCCGCTGATTTTTCCTACAAATAACGATTTTAGGAAAAATCAGACTTGCTCTGGGGGTGCGTGAAAAAGAATCAGTGATTTCTATAGAAATCACTGCATCTCATTTTGGGGGTAATTCAGACCTGATCGCTGGGCAGTGATTTTTGCACCCCTGCGATCGGATAGTCGCCGCCTACGTCGGCACTGTATTTTAGCTGTGCAAGTGTGCGATCGCTTGTGTAGCAGAGCTTCGCAAACTGATTTTGTGCAGTCTCTGCGCAGCCCAGGACTTACTTAGCCGCTGCGATCACATCAGGCTGTTCAGGACCGGAATTGACGTCAGACACCCACACTGCAAACGCATGGACACACCTGCATTTTTCCAAACACTCCCTGAAAACGGTCAGTTGCCACCCACAAACGCCCTCTTCCTGTCACTCTCCTTGCGATCGCCCGTGCGAATGGATCCTTCGCACAAACTCGTTGCTGACCAGCGATCCGCTTTGCAGCCGTGTGACGTGCCTGCACATTGCAGTGCATACGCATGCGCAGTTTGGACCTGATCGCCCGCTGTGCGAAAACGCACAGCAGCGATCAGGTCTGAATTACCCCCTTAGTCTCCTCTAATTGAATGGGAAAACCCTGCAGCTGCTGAAAAACCCCAGCATCACAGGGTTCTTTATATTTCCTGCTTTTAATTGAATTCCCCCCTAGGAGCACAAGGTAGGACGGTAGCAAGTAAATTTGAGGAGAATTGTTTTTGATAGAGTGCTCATTCAATTACTGAGTAAAACTTTCACTTGATTTGTCTAAAGGGGGGGGTACACACCACACGGAGAAATCCGTGCTTAATTTCTAAGCAATCTGACTAGATTGCCCAGAAATTAAGCACAAAGCACAGATCTCTCCGTGTGTATGCCCCATAGCAATAGCAATGCGCGGCCGCGCATGTTGCTATCGCCAGTGGAAGATTGGCCTACATGCAGGCACAATCTAGCACATCACTCACTTCACAGTGAAGAGAGTGTTGCCCCCGCACCTTCCGCTCAGCACACATCGCGCTGAGTGCTGAGTGGGGGGAGAGATGTGTGCTGAGCGTTCTGTGTTAGATCGCTCAGCACAGCCCATGTGTATTCCCTTTACATTTATGTTATTGCTTGGGAATGCTTGACAAACTTTGTTTCTCTGACGTCCTAGTGGATGCTGGGAACTCCGTAAGGACCATGGGGAATAGCGGCTCCGCAGGAGACTGGGCACAACTAAAGAAAGCTTTAGGTCACCTGGTGTGCACTGGCTCCTCCCACTATGACCCTCCTCCAAGCCTCAGTTAGATTTTGTGCCCGGCCGAGGTTGGATGCACACTAGGGGCTCTCCTGAGCTTCTAGAAAGAAAGTATAGAATTAGGTTTTTTATTTTCAGTGAGACCTGCTGGCAACAGGCTCACTGCAGCGAGGGACTAAGGGGAGAAGAAGCGAACCTGCCTGCTTGCAGCCAGCTTGGGCTTCTTAGGCTACTGGACACCATTAGCTCCAGAGGGATCGACCGCAGGCCCAGCCTTGGTGTTCGGTCCCGGAGCCGCGCCGCCGTCCCCCTTACAGAGCCAGAAGCAAGAAGAGGTCCGGAAAATCGGCGGCAGAAGACATCAGTCTTCACCAAGGTAGCGCACAGCACTGCAGCTGTGCGCCATTGCTCCTCATACACACTTCACACTCCGGTCACTGAGGGTGCAGGGCGCTTGGGGGGGGGCGCCCTGAGCAGCAATAAAAACACCTTGGCTGGCAAAAATACCACAATATATAGCCCCAGAGGCTATATATGTGGTAAATACCCCTGCCAGAATCCAGAAAAAAGCGGGAGAAAAGTCCGCGAAAAAGGGGCGGAGCTATCTCCCTCAGACACACTGGCGCCATTTTCTCTTCACAGTGCAGCTGGAAGAAAGCTCCCCAGGCTCTCCCCTGTAGTTTTCAGACTCAAAGGGTTAAAAAGAGAGGGGGGGCACTAAATTTAGGCGCAATATTATATATACAAGCAGCTATTGGGGAAATTTCACTCAGTTATAGTGTTAATCCCCACATTATATAGCGCTCTGGTGTGTGCTGGCATACTCTCTCTCTGTCTCCCCAAAGGGCTTTGTGGGGTCCTGTCCTCAGTCAGAGCATTCCCTGTGTGTGTGCGGTGTGTCGGTACAGCTGTGTCGACATGTTTAATGAGGAGGCTTATATGGTGACGGAGCAGATGCCGATAAATGTGGTGTCGCCCCCTGTGGGGCCGACACCAGAGTGGATGGTTAGGTGAAAGGTATTAACCGACAGTGTCAACTCCTTACATAAAAGGGTGGATGACGTAACAGCTGTGGGACAGCCGGCTTCTCAGTCCGCGCCTGCCCAGGCGTCTCATAGGCCATCAGGGGCTCAAAAACGCCCGCTCACTCAGATGGCAGACACAGATGTCGACACGGAGTCTGACTCCAGTGTCGACAAGGTTGATACATATACACAATCCACTAGGAACATCCGTGACTTGATCCCGGCAATAAAAAATGTGTTACACATTTCTGACATTAACCCAAGTACCACTTAAAAAAAAAAAAAAAAAAAAAGGGTTTTATGTTTGGGGAGAAAAAGCAGGCAGTGTTTTGTTCCCCCATCAGATGAATGAATGAAGTGTGTGAAAAGCGTGGGTTCCCCCCGATAAGAAACTGGTAATTTCTAAAAAGTTACTGATGGCGTACCCTTTCCCGCCAGAGGATAAGTTACGCTGGGAGATATCCCCTAGGGTGGATAAGGCGCTCACACGGTTGTCAAAAAAGGTGGCACTGCCGTTTTAGGAACGGCCACTTTGAAGGTACCTGTTGATAAAAAGCAGGAGGCTATCCTGAAGTCTGTATTTACACACTCAGGTACTAGACTGAGACCTGCAGATCATGCTGCTGCAGCGTGGTCGGTGACCCTGTCAAACATGAGAACATATTAAAGACGTCGTCTTATATATGAGGGATGCACAGAGGGATATTTTGCCGGCTGTCATCCAAAATGAATGTAATGTCCATTCTGTCAGGAGGGTATTAGAGACCTGTCACTGGACAGGTGATGCTGACTTTAAAAGGCGCATAGAGACTCTGCCTTATAAGGGTGAGGAATTATTTGGGGATGGTCTCTGGGACCTCGTATCCATTACCTCAGGTTTCCTCACAGACTAAGAAAGCACTGTATTATCAGGTACAGTCCTTTCGGCTTCAGAAAAGCAAGCGGGTCAAAGGCGCTTCCTTTCTGTACAGAGACATGGGAAGAGGGAAAAAGCTGCACCAGTCAGCCTGTTCCCAGAATCAAAATTCTTCTCTCGCTTCCTCTGAGTCCACAGCATGACGCGGGGGCTCCACAGGTGTAGCCAGGTACGGTGGGGGGCCGTCTCAAAAATGTCAGCGATCAGTGGGCTCGCTCACAGGTGGATCCCTGTTTCATTCAAGTAGTATTTCAGGGGTACAAGCTGGAATTCGAGATGTCTCCCCCCCGCCGTTTCCTCAAATATGCCTTGCCGACAACTCCCTCAGGCAGGGAGGCTGCGCTAGAGGCAATTAATAAGCTGTATTCCCAGCAGGTAATACTCAAGGTGTCCCTACTTCAACAAGGACGGGGTTACTATTCCACACGGTTTGGGGTACCGAAACCGCATGGTTCGGTGTGACCCATTTTATATTTAAAATCCTTGAACACATACATAAAAAAATTCAAGTTCAAGATGGAATCGCTCAGGGCGGTTATTGCAAGCCTGGACGAGGGGGATTACATGGGATCCCGGGACATCAAGGATGCTTACCTGCATGTCCCCATTTACCATCCTCGCCAGGAGTACCTCAGATTTGTGGTACAGGATTACCATTACCAAGTCCAGACACTGCCGTTTGGACTGTACATGGCACCGAGGGTGTTTACCAAGCTAATGGCCGAAATGATGATACTCCTTCGAAAAAAGGGAGTTTTAATTATCCCGTACTTGGACAATCTCCTTATAAGGGCAAGGTGCAAGGAGCAGTTGCTAGTCGGGGTAGCACTATTTTGGAAAGTGTTACAACAGCACGGTTGGACTCTAAACAGTCCAAAGTCACAGCTGGTTCCTACGACACGTCTACTGTTCCTGGGGATGGTTCTGGACACAGAACAGAAATAAGTGTTTCTCCCGGAGGAGAAAGCCAAGGAGCTGTCATCTCTAGTCAGAGACCTCCTGAAGCCAAAACAGGTATCGGTGCATCATTGCACGCGAGTCCTGGGAAAAAATGGTAGCTTCCTACGAAGCAATCCCCATCGGCAGGTTCCATGCAAGAACTTTTCAGTGGGACCTGTTGGACAAGTGGTCCGGATCACAGCTTCAGATGCATCGGCTGATAACCCTGTCTTCAAGGACCAGGGTATCTCTACTGTGGTGGCTGCAGAGTGCCCATCTTCAAGAGGGCCGCAGGTTCGGCATACAGGACTAGGTCCTAGTGACCATGGATGCCAGCCTTTGAGGCTGGGGGGCAGTCACACAGGGAAAAAACTTCCAGGGACTTTGGTCAAGTCAGGTGACTTCCCTACACATAAATATTCTGGAACTGAGGGCCATTTACAATGCCCTGAGTCAGGCAAGGCCTCTGCTTCAAAACCAGCCGGTACTGATCCAATCAGACAACATCACGGCAGTCGCCCATGTAAACCAACGGGGCGGCACAAGAAGCAGGATGGCGATGGCAGAAGCCACAAGGATTCTCCGATGGGCGGAAAATCATGTGTTAACACTGTCAGCAGTGTTCATTCCCGGAGTGGACGACTGGGAAGCAGATCTTCTCAGCAGACACGACCTCCACCCGGGAGAGTGGGGATTTCATCCAGAAGTCTTCCAAAGGATTGTACACCATTGGGAAAGGCCACAGGTGGACATGATGGCGTCCCGCCTCAACAAAAAGCTATAAAAGATATTGCGCCAGGTCAAAGGACCCTCAGGCGATAGCTGTGGACGCTCTGGTAACACCGTGGGTGTACCAGTCGGTTTATGTGTTTCCCCCTCTGCCTCTCATACAAAAGGTACTGAGAATAATAGGAAGGCGAGGAGTAAGAACGATACTCGTGGTTCCGGATTGGCCAAGAAGAGCTTGGTACCCAGAACTTCAAGAAATTATATCAGAGGACCCATGGCCTCTGCCGCTCAGACAGGACCTGCGGCAGCAGGGGCCCTGTCTGTTCCAAGACTTACCGCGGCTACGTTTTGACGGCATGGCGGTTGAACGCCGGATCCTAAAGGAAAAGGGCATTCCGGAGGAAGTCATTCCTACGCTGATTCAAGCCAGGAAAGATGTAACTGCAAAACATTATCACCGCATATGGCAAAAATATGTTGCTTGGCCCCAACAGAGGAATTTCAACTAGGTCGATTTCTGCATTTCCTACAAGCAGGAGTGTCTATGGGCCTAGAATTAGGCTCCATTAAGGTACAGATCTCGGCTCTGTCGATTTTCTTCCAGAAAGAACTAGCTTCAGTACCTGAAGTTCAGACATTGTAAAAGGAGTGCTGCATATTCAGCCCCCGGTTGTGCCTCCAGTGGCACCTTGGGTTCTCAACGTGGTGTTGAGTTTCTTAAAATCACATTGGTGTGAGCCACTAAAAACCGTGGATCTAAAATATCTCACGCGGAAAGTGGTCATGTTATTGGCCTTGGCTTCGGCCAGGCGTGTATCAGAATAGGCGGCTTTGTCATATAAAAGTCCTTATCTGATTTTCCATATGGATAGGGCAGAATTGAGGACTCGTCCCCAGTTTCTCCCTTAGGTGATATCAGCTTTTCACTTGAACCAACCTATTGTAGTGCCTGCGGCTACTAGGGACTTGGAGGATTCCAAGTTACTGGACGTAGTCAGGGCCTTGAAAAATTATGTTTCCAGAACGGCTAGAGTCAGGAGAACTGACTCGCTGTTTATCCTGTATGCACCCAGCAAACTGGGTGCTCCTGCTTCTAAGCAGACTATTGCTCGCTGGATTTGTAGCACAATTCAGCTGGCGCATTCTGCGGCTGGACTACCGCAGCCAAAATCTGTAAAAGCCCATTCCACAAGGAAGGTGGGCTCATCTTGGGCAGCTGCCCGAGGGGTCTCGGCTTTCCAACTTTGCCGAGCTGCAACTTGGTCAGGGGCAAACACGTTTGCTAAATTCTACAAAATTGATACCCTGGCTGAGGAGGACCTGGAGTTCTCTCATTCGGTGCTGCAGAGTCATCCGCACTCTCCCGCCCGTTTGGGAGCTTTGGTATAATCCCCATGGTCCTTACGGAGTTCCCAGCATCCACTAGGACGTCAGAGAAAATAAGATTTTACTCACCGGTAAATCTATTTCTCGTAGTCCGTAGTGGATGCTGGGCGCCCATCCCAAGTGCGGATTGTCTGCAATGCTTGTATATAGTTATTGCCTAACTAAAGGGTTATTGTTGAGCCATCTGTTGAGAGGCTCAGTTATATTCATACTGTTAACTGGGTATAGTATCACGAGTTATACGGTGTGATTGGTGTGGCTGGTATGAGTCTTACCCGGAATTCAAAATCCTTCCTTATTATGTCAGCTCGTCCGGGCACAGTGTCCTAACTGAGGCTTGGAGGAGGGTCATAGTGGGTGGAGCCAGTGCACACCAGGTGACCTAAAGCTTTCTTTAGTTGTGCCCAGTCTCCTGCGGAGCCGCTATTCCCCATGGTCCTTACGGAGTTCCCAGCATCCACTACGGACTACGAGAAATAGATTTACCGGTGAGTAAAATCTTATTATCGATTCACTATTCTGTTGCTATATATGTATAGTTATTTAATAATATATACTAGATAAACTGTATCAAAATAAATAAGGTGTTTAGGAAATTATAACCAAATGCTTAACATTCATAGAAAATAAACCCTACGTATCCACCTAAAAACAATAATACCTGCAGACTCCTCTATACTAATCATTTATTTAAATTCACACTTGGATAACCGTACGTATTTGCTAATTTACTAAAATATGGTTTGTACCCACCGCTACAGCTCACATCAGGCAGCAAGGATAGGTTACCACTGACATCTGTTAATATGGGTGTAGGCAGGGTCTGCATGCTGAAGAGTGCAAGACAGACTCATGTGGTTGCTTTAGCTGGCTGAGTGATGTCAGTGAGATTGTAGGCTGTATAGTGGAAGAATTATCAGTGTCCGTGTAGATTGCAATAGAATTAGAAGAGTCAGTGTAATGGCAGGAGGGTTAGTGCAAATATAATAGATGTCTGGGTGATGGCAGACTAGATAGTGGAAGCATTAGTGGTTTCATCCTTTGATGAGCATATCAGTCCTTTTGGCCTCCCCTATCCCCTTTATACCAGAGATATCTAAAGTCATTTCTGTTCCCCTGGCCCTCTATCCTGTGTCACCTCTAGCTTATTGGCTTTCTCAGCATGTCACAACGTTTACTGAAACATAACATTTCCAAAACTAAAGTTATAATTTTCTCTTACGTCCTAGAGGATGCTGGGGTCCAATTTAGTACCATGGGGGTATGGGTCCACTAGGAGCCACTGGCACTTTAAGAGTTTAATAGTGTGGGCTGGCCCCTCCCTCTATGCCCCTCCTACCAGACTCAGTTTAGAAAATGTGCCCAGAGGAGCCGGTCACAGCTAGGGGAGCTCCTAGGGGTTCTCTTAGTTTTATTTTTTTATTAAAATTTAGAGTTTGTTGTTTTACAGGAACGCTGCTGGCAACAGCCTCCCTGCTTTGTGGGACTTAAGGGGTGAGTAGGCACCAACTTCTCTACTCCGCTAACAGGACACTGAGCTCCTGAGGGTGCTGATCGCAAGCCCACAAGGCGACCACTCACTCCCGCAGCACGGCCGCCACCCCCTAACAGAGCCAGAAGAATGAAGAGTGGTGAGTACAGCGCCGGCGTCCCGGTTAGCGGGTCACCGGCGGGTATGGCGGCACAAGGGTTGGAGCGCAGCGCTGACAAGGCTGCGCTCCGGGAAGGCTCAGCAGCATACACATGCAGCGCTTGAGGGGCGCCTTAGCCAGCGCATTAAACCCTAAACTGGTCACATAGTTAACAGGGGCTAATCCCGCTGTTAACACACACAAATCCTCAGGCCAGTATAAACAATAAGTGCGGGAAGCCGCGCGCCATTACAGGGGGCGGGGCTTCCTCTCAGAGTGGATCTAGCACTCACCACCGCCATTTTCTCACTGCAGATCATAGGAACAAGATGCTGACAGGGAGCGCTGCCCTCCACATACCTCCAGCTATACCTCTGCGGTACCAGGGTGTTATAGACAGGGGGGGGGGAGTGTGATAATAATACTAATTATCCTATTAAGGTTAGTTAGTCAGCGCCGGGCTTTTATCATAATAACTGCCTACAGGGGCGCTGTGTGGCTGGCTCCTTATACTCTGCGTCTCTCTGATGGTACTCTGGGGGAAACTGTGTCTGACATTTTCCTGGGTGTGTGTGTGTAAGTGTGTATATCCCACATTACCATGTCTAAGGACTCTGTGTCCTGTGCTGCAGAGTGTTTATATTCTCCTGAGGAGTCTATTCCATGTACTTAGGACTGCAATATACTTTCTCAGCCTTCTGAATCCGAACCCCCATGGGTGGTTTCTTTAATGGGAATGATATCCCAGATTTCAACTAGGATGTCACATACTGAAAGGGAGATGTCGTTTTTGAGAAAATCTGTGGAGGACTTGACGTATTCAGCACTCACTACTTCGTAAAAAAAAACGACCTCCATACCCGCAAAAACGTACGCTTGCCCAGATAATGCAAGCTGACACTGATACCGACTCTGATACAGGGGACGGTGATGGGTATATGCAGGGGGGGATGCATCCCTCGCTAATGGGGTGCAATTAATGATTGAAGCATTTAGGGATGTTTTGCATATTTCTGAGAAGGTACCTGAGCAAGAAGAGGAATGTTATTTTACAGTAAATAAGAATCCTCCCTTACCTTCCTTGCTTCTAAGGAGTTAAAGTCCTTGTTTTAAAAATCCTGGGAAAACCCAGAGAAAAAATTCCAGATCCCTAAAAGAATTCTCGTTGCTTTCCCTTTCCCTGAAGAGGACAGAAAAAAGTGGGAAAACCTACCTATAGTAGACGTTTCCGTATCTAGGTTGTCTAAAAAGGTGGTTTTACCTGTCCCTGATTCAACCGCCTTAAAAGGAGCCAGCTGACTGCAAGATTGAGACTACGCTCAAATCACTATACACTACTACAGGCGTGGCTTTAAGGCCCACTTATTGCTTGTGCGTGGATTTCTAAAGCCATAGTAAAGTGGTCAGGTACATCACTTGAGGAATTAGATACTATGGATAGGAGTGACATTGACATTAAGGAGGCCATGAAGGATATTGGCCTGCTTAATGCAAGGGCTACTTCCATGGCAGTGTCGGTGCGCAGAGGACTCTGGCTACGCCAATGGACTGCGTATGTAGAATCCAAGAAAAGTGTGGAGAACCTACCCTTCACAGGTCAGGCACTATTTGGGGATGCTTTGGATGCGTGGATTTCCGCGGCGACTGCGGGTAAGTCAACATTTCTTCCCTCCGCAGCTGCACTGCCCCCTCCCCACCCAGTGTCGGACTGTGGAATGAAGGGCCCACCGGGGATTTACATTGATGGGGGCCCATGCTTAGGGGTGTGGCATTTCCACAGTGGGTGTGGCCAGCCCCTTGATAAATATACATAGTAAATACGGCTAGTGCATGCATGATAATTTACCAGATTAATAACAGCAGTGCACTGTAGAAAATACACCATAGTCCTATGTAGAATAAGGTAACATACAGTATGTATAATTCAAGTGTACAGTCTGGAACCTGATCCCTAGAGGAGGAGGAGGGCCCCTAGGCAGTGGGACCCACCAGTGGTTTCCCCTGTACCCCTGTGAGCCAGTCCAACCCTGCCCCCACCTTCTTTAGAGAAGGTCGGGGGAAATCCAGAAAACCTACACCAGCAGGTTCCCAGGAACAAAAACCAGGCTCTGCTTCCTCCAAATCTTCAGCATGACGGTGGACCTCCCAGCCTGGAGATCAGGCAGGTAGGAGCGAGACTAAAAGAAAAGATTTTAGTCACATCTGGACGTAATGATGCCTGGACCCCTGGGTGACAGATATTGTTGCCCAGGGGTACAGACTGGAGTTTCAGGAACTCCCACCTCACAGATTCTTCAAATCAGGCTTACCAGTTTCACTGACAGAAAGTGCTATCCTGCAGGAAACCATTCAAAAATTGGTCCGAACAAATGTTATTGTTCCAGTTCCACCTCAACTAGTATACAAGGGTTATTACTCAAACCTGTTTGTGGTACCAATACCAGACGGTTTGGTGAGGCCTATATTGAACCTGAAGTCATTGAACCCCTACTTAAGGGTGTTCCGATTCAAGATGGAGTCTCTGAGAGCAGTGATCTCAGGTCTGGAAAAGGGGGAATTCCTGGTATCCCTGGATATCGAGGATGCGTACCTTCACATTCCGATCTGGCCGCCTCACCAGACCTGTCTGCGGTTTGCACTACAGGACTGTCACTATCAGTTCCAGACATTATCATTTGGCCTGTCCACAGCATCAAGGTCATGGCGGAGATCATGCTCCTTCTCCACAAACAGGGAGTGAACATAATTCCATTTCTGGACGATCTACTGATAAAGGCATCTTCCAGGGAGAAGCTGTTGCAGAGTATTGCGCTCTCAATTCAACCACTCCAGGATCATGGGTGGATCTTGAACCTTCCAAAGTCACATTTGGAGCCGACAAGGAAACTGCCCTTCCTAGGGATGATACTCGACACGGAAGTGCAGAGGGTGTTTCTGCCAGTGGAGAAAGCGTTGGTGATCCAATCACTGGTCCGGGATGTCCTGAAGCCAGCCCGGGTATCAGTTCATCAATGCATTCGCCTTCTGGGAAAGGTAGTGTCCTCCTTCGAGGCTCTACAGTACGGAAGATTCCATGCATTGTTCTTCCAGCTGGATCTCCTGGACAAGTCGTCGGGATCACATCTTCACATGCACCAATGGATACACCTGTCGCTGAAAGCCAAGATTTCACTCCTATGGTGGCTGCAAACTTTTCACCTGCTCGAGGGCCGCAGGTTCAGGATTCAGAACTGGATTCTTCTAACCACGAATCCAAGCCTCAGAGGTTGGGGAGCAGTCACCAGGGGGGAAAACTTCAAAGGAAGGTGGTCAAGTCGGGAATCTGTCCTTCCTATAAACGTTCTAGAACTAAGGTCATATACAACGGCCTTCTACAAGCGGGACATCTGCAAGATCGTGCCATTCAGGTTCAGTCGGACAACGTCACAGTGGTGTCCTACATAAACAGGCAGGGCGGAACGCAGAGCAGATCCGCAATGTCAGAGGTAACGAGAATCCTCCTCTGGGCGGAAAGGCACGCGCTGGCGGCGGTCTTCATTCCAGGAGTGGACAACTGGGAAGCAGACTTCCTCAGCGGACACAATCTCCATCCAGGAGAATAGGGCCTCCACCCGGAGGTATTCGCAGAGGTAACAAGCCGGTGGGGTGTACCTCGCATAGACATGATGGCCTCTCGCCTGTACAAGAAGCTTCTGAGATACTGTTCCAGGTCAAGAGACCCACAAGCAGTGGCAGTGGGCGCCCTGGTAACTACGTGGGTGTTCCAGTCAGTGTATGTGAATCCTCCACTTCCACTCATTCCAAGGATTCTCAGACTGATAAAAAGGACAAGAGATCAAGCAATCCTCATTTCTCCGGACTGGCAAAGACGGGCTTGGTACGCAGATCTTCTGGAATTACTGCTGGAGGACCCAAGGCCTCTTCCCCTTCATGAGGACCTTCTACAACAGGGGCCGTTCTCTGATCCAAGCTAGGAATGGGTAACGTCTAAACATTACCATCGGATTTGGAAGAAATACGTGTCTTGGTTTGAGTCCAAAAAGTTTCCAACTGTGGAGTTTCATCTAGGACGTTTTCTCCTCTTTTTGCAAGCAGGTGTGGATGTGGGCCTACGCTTGGGATCCATTAACGTCCAGATTTCGGCCTTGTCCATTTTCTTCCAGAAACAATTAGCTGCTCTTCCTGAGGTTCAGACATGCTTGAAAGGAGTTTTCCACATCCAACCGCCCTTTGTGCCTCCTACGGCACCTTAGGATCTTAATGTGGTGTTGCAGTTCCTGCAATCGGATTGGTTTGAACCTTTACAGGAGGTAGACTTAAAGTTTTTTACTTGGAAGGCGATCACTCTGTTGGCATTGGCATCTGCACGTCATGTGTCAGAATTGGGGGCATTGTCGCACAAGAGCCCCTACTTGATTTTCCATGAGGATTTTCCATGAGCTCAGAACGCGTCAGCAGTTTCTTCCAAAGGTTGTATCGGCTTTTCATATTAACCAACCTATTGTGGTGCCAGTGGCTACTGACACCTCGATTACCTCAATGTCCTTGGATGTTGTACAGGCTTTGAAAACGTATGTGAGACGAACTGCTCGTCACAGGAAGTCGGACGCACTCTTTGTCCTTTACGATCCCAACAAGATTGGGTGTCCTGCTTCTAAGTAGACCATTTCTCGCTGGATCAGACTTACTATCCAGCATGCTTATTCTGCGGCAGGATTGCCAATTCCAAAATCTGTTCAGGCCCAGTCTACCCGTAAAGTTGGTTCTTCCTGGGCGGCTGCCCGGGGTGTTGCGGCTCTTCAGCTTTGCCGTGCGGCTACTTGGTCAGGGTCAAACACATTTGCTAAGTTCTACAAGTTCGATACTTTGGCCTCTGAGGACCTCAGGTTTGGTCAATCAGTTCTGCAGGAACCTCAGCACTCTCCCTCCCATACTGGGAGCTTTGGTACATCCCCATGGTACTAAATTGGACCCCAGCATCCTCCAGGACGTAAGAGAAAATAGGATTTTAATTACCTACCGGTAAATCCTTTTCTCGTAGTCCCTAGAGGATGCTGGGCGCCCGCCCAGTGCTTCGAATTCCTGCTTTGTTACTTGGTTAAGTATTGTTGGTTCAGTCGTTGCTGAATCGTTTCAAGTTGGTTAACTTGGATTTCCTTTTGTTCTGTGTGAGCTGGTGTGAATCTCACCACAACAGTATCTGTGTATTTCCTTCTCTCGAAGTATGTCCGTCTCCTCGGGCACAGTTTCTAGACTGAGTCTGGTAGAAGGAGCATAGAGGGAGGGGCCAGCCCACACTATTAAACTCTTAAAGCGTCAGTGGCTCCTAGTGGACCCGTCTATACCCTTATGGTACTAAATTGGACCCCAGCATCCTCTACGGACTACGAGAAAAGGATTTACCGGTAGGTAATTAAAAAATTCTTATTTTTACCCCAGCCTAGGTCCTCTGTGGTGTCATCTTTGACTCTGCTCTTTCCTTCACGGCTATATCAACTTTTCTTCCAATCCTGCCATTCCCGTGTTGCAACTTTTCCAAGGTTCGTCTCTTTCTAACCCTGGAGCAGTTTTATTCACCTCTCTCCTCTGTCAACTTGTCTTTTGTTACTACTCCTTTCTGGCCTTCCCTAATTACTCCTCTTCAATGTATCCTTAACTCTGTTGCTCACCTCATTATTATTATATTTTTTTAAGTATTTTTATTGAATGGGGAACAGTGCACAAGAAGGAAAATGTAATGTTCCCATGCAGAAAAGAATGTTTCAGGAAACTGACAATTTCAGACCCATAGACACAAATATTAATAAGCAATACGTGAACAGTAAACATGCTCGCCCCCCAGGTCACACAGTACTAAGAGGATCACCCTTCACCGGGTATGGGACTCAGGGTCGACAGTGTCTAGGTTTACACACAATAGGTCGACACCTATTGGTCGACACAGGAAATAGGTCGACATGGCCATTGGGTCGACCTGAACAAGGTCGACGTGAGTTTATTTATTTTTTGTGTCGTTTTCTCCGTAAAGTAACGGGGAACCCCAATTAGTGCACCGTGTTCGCTCGCCATGCTTCAGGCAAGGTTACCGTTCCAAGATGTAGTCCACGTGGATGGTAAAGTATGTAAAAGTAATAAAAATGTGAAAAACTCATGCCGACTTTTTTCCATGTCTACCTTGTTCATGTTGACCTAATGGTGGTGTTGACCTATTTCCTGTGTAACCCTAATGTATATCTACCAAAGGTGTTGACCTAACGTGTGTCGACCTAGAGTCCGGATACCCCCTTCACCATGGCCAGGAGATACCAAGAGGTATTGCGCAGAGAATTATGAATATGGGTTTGTAAGGCTGGTGTCATAACATAAACTGAGTATAAAGAAATTAATATAATGGTGTATTCTTTTCTCTATACTCAGTTTATGTTGTTTGGTCATAAAATCCCTTACACATTTCCAATTATCATTAGTAAAAGTTAGGTTTTAGTTAATTTAGAAAGTCCTTTTCTCCCTCGTTTTGTTTATGTACTCTGTAATTGGGCGCTGCAGATCATTTGTGGTGCCATATAAATAAAGGATAATAAAAATAGCCCTTTTCTGTACCTGTCTTTACAGTGCCTGGCTTTAACAGTATAATTGTTGTAGCTATGATCCATACATAAAAACCTTTGTCTGAGATAAGACCATTGGGGATGCTGGGCACAGCCGTATACGCTCTTGTTGTTCAGTTTGTTCTTTACCTACTCCTTATATCCTGTACGTCTTGGTCAGACATAACTGAAGTGCTCTTGGCAGGCATGTGCGAGAGGGTAATGAAATGTATCCTGTAGGAGGTAGAGCAGCTTTGAGCTTCCTCTGCATATATAACCGGTCACCAGCTCTTTTGAAATGCCCCACAGTATTCATCCCTTCCCTTTGAGAAGAGAGTTTTCAACACCAAGTTATGTTGGATTCTCTGTTAGAGACTGTATAAAATCAAGTAAAACCTTCAGGTGGGTACAACTAAAGTTAACTCAGATTATATTATTAACGTAACTATTTTTAACTTTAGCTATTTTTGTATTTTTATTTTATTTTTTTTATTTTCCAAACCCATGGGCTGGCTTCCCTGTGGAAGCATATCATAGAATATGTAGAAAGCCTTAAAGTAAACCCCTTGTGAACTTATTCCTACTTTGCATATGACTACATAAATTTCAGACCGCTTGGACTAGCATTTACCACCTTTGCCACAAGAAAAATACCAGTCAGTGCTGTTAAATAAACTGGCTGGAATGTAGTTTACTGCCTCAGGGGTCATTTACTATTACATTTATACCACAGTTTCCCAGTCTGCTCCTTATTTCAGCCCTTAACTCTTTACGTGGCCGTTTTTCTCCTTTTATACAGTAGATCCCATTTTCCATGTATTTCATGTATGTCGATCATATTTGATACAAGGGTTTTTCTTTTTTTAAGCACTGTCTTCCACTGCTGACATATTGAAGCTTGATGGATTATTTTACACATGAAACCTAACACTCTGTCCTAGACACATATAATGTACATTCCATATTATGTCTCTTCTCCAGCGATAAACACAGATTGATTAAACAAACCTCTTTAAAAAATATCATACCTGACAAAAATGACCAACTGCAGCATTTTTCTTGATTGCTAAAGAGTCTGAGTCCTTTTCAATTACAGTTAATTCTAGACATATGTTTTGGTACGAGGGGGAAAAAAAATGGTCAGACATTCCAGATAGAACTTTATGTATAAAACATATACTGGCTTGTCTAGGCTGGAAGTGTCTTATGTTCCAGAAACTAGTTTTACTGTCCATAGCCTAATGCTTTCATGTTTACGGTTTCTGGTTTCACGTTTGTTGCATTGTCTTCTGATATAATGGTCTACGGTGAAATACAAGAAACGTACGATACAGTAGACATTAGTTTATATTATTTACATTTGAATTCTAGATATCCAGCTTTAAGATACTGTAATAATATTTGAGCCTTAAAGGTACTCTAAAGTGTTATTTGTTTGTGTTTATGTTAAGGATAAGCATATGCTAGACATAGTGGGACTGACTTTGAGTAATACTGTATCTAGCGCCTTTTCACTTCTGTCTCTGGCTGCATATATATCTTTGCGAATTTACGGACATTTCCGAGTGGCAACAATGTCATTGCACACAAGAGAACCATTGTGTAGGTGTGAGAGTTACTTGCTATTCTTAGTCATGCATATGCATTGTGGATGCCAAATTAAGTTGCCTCTCCTGTACCGAGCATGGTTTAGGTGTAAGTGCTCTTGATAATGATAGTAGCTGTTCTATGCACGGAAGAGTAGGGTGGTGGTATTGCATAATTTATGTGACTTAGGGGGAGATGTACTAAGCAGTGATAAAAGTGGAGAAGTGAGCCAATGGAGAAGTTGCCCATGGCAACCAATCAACATTTACATAACTTTTATAATTTGCAGACTACAAAAGTATACAGAGCAGCTGTTTGACTGCTATGGGCAACTTATCCACTGGCTCACTTCTCCACTTTTACCACTGCTTATTACATGTCTCCCTTATTAATGTGCAAATAGTCGCATTGGTATGCCATCTGCATTTACAGTGATTCACACTGGGAGTCCAGAGTTGCCTTCGCATTACGTGTGATACAAAATCAGGTCCAGGGTTAATAGTATTTTTAGTAAAGGCTCTGGACAACCATATAGTTTGAGTCTGCCACCACAAGTAGATTCAATTAAGTACAAGGTGGTACCTCGTGCATTCTGCATCTGCGCAGATTTCTAGCCATTCCGTTACGGATATCTCACTTGCCTTTGTTCACACTTTTATTGGCTGAGAGCTGATAGAGGCAAGGTTTCCCTGGCTGAAAATCCCGCTCTGCTTTAGCCAACAAGATTCCGACTAAATCTTGTAACTTTTAGAATAACCCACTAAGTATGCTCCTTCAAATTTTTCTAAAACCCAGAACCCTGATGTGAGGCCACATCTCCAAGCTATTCTTTTGTGAATGGGTTATTTACTTTTGGATTGTCAAAAAGACTCTTGCAAAGTTATGAAAAAGACTAAAATAATGGCAGCTTACTAGATGGCAAATTCTACTAGTAGACAAAAAAGTGATGTCAAATGAGCATTTCGGAACAATACATAAAATGCAACCTTCTGTAGACTGTGGATAATACAGGACCCCAATACGCACAGCCACGCACTGTGGACTCATGCACACAAGAGGTTTCTCGCGTTGCATTCTAAATAGGTCACAACTTTAGAGAAACGCTGGAGCAGTATCGTATATAGGCTTCCAGAAAATGTTTCCGACATAATTTTCTCCCAGCATCCACAGAGCCATGTTTATTATCGCTGCTTGTGTGTTCAACAGGAGCAAAGCAGCTTGAAGGTCATTGAAAGTCTAAGTATCGCTTTTTCTCGGGTGGCTTTAACAAATAGGAAGCAAAACGGGAATCCGCTAGTGTCCACAAGCCCTAATATTGACGTAGCAACGAAAGAGAATTAAGTCACCTGTGCTGAAGCCTGGATATCACTAAAACATGCACTGTTAGTGTGCCTTGAGGACCGTGGTTGGGGATGCCTGTCCTAGAGGATGCTGGGGACTCCGTAAGGACCATGGGATAGACGGGCTCCACATGAGACATGGGCACTAAAAAGAACTTTAGGTATGGGTGTGCACTGGCTCCTCCCTCTATGCCCCTCCTCCAGACCTCAGTTTAATACTGTGCCCAGAGGAGACTGGGTGCACTACAACGAGCTCTCCTGAGCTTCCTGAAATAAAGTATTTTGTTAGGTTTTTTATTTTCAGGGAGACCTGCTGGCAACAGGCTCCCTGCATCGTGGGACTGAGGAGAGAGAAGCAGACATTCTTCTGTGAGTTTCAAGGCTCTGCTTCTTAGGCTACTGGACACCATTAGCTCCAGAGGGAGTCAGAACGCAGGTCTCCCCTAGCGGTTCGTCCCGGAGCCGCGCCGCCGTTTTCCTCGCAGAGCCGGAAGATAGAAGCCGGGTGAGTATAGGAAGGCAGAAGACTTCAGATCTTCAGTGAGGTAACGCGCTGCGCCATTGCTCCCACACACAGCGCACACTGTTGGGTGCAGGGCGCGGGGGGGGGGGGGGCGCCCTGGGCAGCAATGTTATACCTCTTGGACTGGCTATATGGGTTTTTACACTGTATTGTATTTACTTATGAGTATCCCCCGCCAGGTTTTAAAAAAGAGCGGGACCGAAGCCCGCTACTGAGAGGGCGGGGCTTCTTCTTCAGCACTCACCAGCGCCATTTATTCCACAGCACACGCTGAGAAGCTGGCTCCCCGGACTCTCCCCTGCTGATCACCGGTGACAGAGGGTTTTAAAGAAGGGGGGGCACATAATTTAGTCGCAGTGAATACATATTACAAGCGCTATATCTGTGTAAATTTTTTCTCCAGGATTATTGGCGCTGGGTGTGCGCTGGCATACTCTCTCTCCAAAGGGCCTTGTGGGGAAACTGTCTCCAGATAGAGCTTTCCCTGAGTGTGTGGTGTGTCAGTACGTGCGTGTCGGCATGTCTGAAGCAGAAGGCTCTCCTAGGGATGAAGTGGAGCGCATGAGTGTGGTGTCGCCGTAGGCAACGCCGACACATGATTGGATGGATATGTGGAATATTCTAAATGCAAATGTGAATTTATTACACAAACATTTGGAAAAGGCAGAGTCCAGGGACAGTTCAGGGAGTCGGTCCCTGCCTTTCCCTGTGGCACAGGGGCCTTCTGGGTCTCAAAAGCGCCCGCTGTCTCAGGTGGTTGAGACAGATACCGACACAGATTCTGACTCTAGTGTCGATTATGATGATGCGAGGTTACAGCCAAAATTGGCAAAAGGTATCCATTATATGATTATTGCTATAAAGGATGTACTGCATATTATTGATGACCCCGCGGTGCCTAATCCTAAGATCCACATGTTTAAAGAAAAGAAACCTGAGGTTACTTTTCCACCCTCCTTTGAATTAAATGAATTATTTGAAAGTGCTTGGGGAAACTCCAGATAAGAAACTGCAGATTCCCAAGAGGATTCTTATGGCATATCCTTTCCCAATCAAGGACAGAATACGGTGGGAATCCTCCCCAAGGGTGGATAAAGCGTTGACGCGCCTTTCCAAGAAGGTGGCGCTACCGTCTCAAGATACCGCTACCCTCAGGGATCCTGCTGACCGCAAGCAGGAAACTACCTTGAAGTCAATTTACACACATACAGGTACATTACTCAGACCGGCAATAGCGTCGGCCTGGGTTTGTAGCGCGATACTGGCGTGTACAGATACCTTATCTGCTGATATGGATACAATGGATAAGGAGTCTATTTTATTGACCCTGGGCCACATTAAGGATGCAGTCCTTTATATGAGAGAGGCTCAGAGGGATATAGGCGTACTGGGGTCCAGAGCAAACGCTATGGCGATTTCGGCCAGGCGAGCACTGTGGACCCGACAGTGGACGGGTGATGCCGACTCAAAGCGGCATATGGAGGTTTTGCCGTACAAGGGTGAGGAGTTGTTTGGGGAAGGTCTCGCGGACCTAGTTTCCACAGCTACTGCTGGTAAATCAACTTTTTTACCTTATGTTTCCTCACAGCCTAAGAAAGCGCCACATTATCAGATGCAGTCCTTTCGGCCGCATAAATCCAAGACTGCTCGGGGATCTTCCTTTCTTGCCAGAGGTAAGGGCAAGGGGAAAAAGCTGCCAGCTACAGCCAGTTCCCAGGAATAGAAGTCCTCCCTGGCTTATACTAAATCCACCACATGACGCTGGGGCTCCGCTGGGGGAGTCCGCTCCAGTGGGGGCACGTCTTCGTCTTTTCAGCCAAGTCTGGGTTCACTCTCAGGTAGATCCCTGGGCAATAGACATTGTTTCCCAGGGGTACAAGCTGGAATTCGAAGAGGTACCTCCTCGCCGGTTTTTCAAATCGGCACTGCCGACTTCTTCCCCAGAGAGGGAGGTAGTTTTGGCAGCTATTCAAAAATTGTGTCTCCAACAAGTGGTGGTCAAGGTTCCCCTGCTGCAGCAGGGGATGGGCTATTACTCAACCCTGTTTGTGGTCCCGAAACCGGACGGTTCGGTCAGACCATTCTAAATTTAAAATCCTTAAACCTATACTTAAAGAGGTTCAAGTTCAAGATGGAGTCACTCAGGGCGGTCATTGCAAGTCTGGAAGAGGGAGATTATATGGTGTCTCTAGACATAAAGGATGCATACCTTCATGTCCCCATTTATCAACCTCATCAGGCGTTCCTGAGATTTGTGGTGGAGGATTGTCACTATCAATTTCAGACGTTGCCGTTTGGGCTGTCCACGGCCCCGAGAATTTTTACCAAATTGATGGCGGAGATGATGGTGCTCCTGCGCAAGCAGGGGGTCACAATTATCCCATACTTGGACGATCTCCCGATAAAAGCGAGATCGAGAGAACAATTGCTGGTCAGAGGAGGCTTGTCTACACATCAACATTCTGGAATTAAGGGCTATATACAACGGCCTTCGTCAGGCGCAGACCTTACTTCAAGGTCTACCGGTTCTGATTCAGTCAGACAACATCACTGCAGTGGCTCATGTAAACCGCCAAGGCGGCACAAGGAGCAGAGTGGCAATGGCAGAAGCCTCAAAGATTCTTCGATGGGCGGAGAGTCATGTAAGCGCTCTGACAGCAGTCTTCATTCCGGGGGTAGACAACTGGGAAGCAGACTTCCTCAGCAGACACGATCTGCATCCAGTAGAGTGGGGACTTCATCAGGAAGTCTTCGCAGAGATTGCAAGTCAGTGGGGTCTGCCTCAAATAGACATGATGGCTTCACGCCTCAACAAGAAACTTCCGAGATATTGCGCCAGGTCAAGGGACCCTCAGGCGATTGCAGTGGACGCGCTGGTGACACTGTGGGTGTTTCAGTCGGTCTATGTGTTCCCTCCTCTTCCTCTCATCTCAAAGATACTGAGAATCATAAGACGAAGAGGGGTTCAGGCGATTCTCATCGTTCCAGATTGGCCTCGAAGGACCTGGTATCCGGAGCTGCAGGAAATGCTCTCAGAAGATCCGTGGCCTCTTCCTCTCAGGGAGGACCTGTTACAACAAGGGCCCTGTCTGTTCCAGGACTTACCGCGACTGCGTTTGACGGCATGGCGGTTGAACGCAGGATCCTAGCGGAGAAGGGCATTCCGGAGGAGGTCATTCCTACCCTGATAAAGGCTAGGAAGGAGGTGACATCGAAACATTATCACCGTATCTGGAGGAAGTATGTGTCTTGGTGCGAAGCCAAGACTGCTCCTCCGGAAGAGTTCCATCTGGGCCGTTTTCTCCACTTCCTGCAAACAGGAGTGAATTTGGGCCTAAAGTTAGGCTCCATTAAGGTTCAGATGTAGGCCTTATCCATTTTCTTTCAAAAGGAATTGGCTTCTCTTCCAGAAATCCAGACGTTCGTGAAAGGGGTGCTGCATATCCAGCCTCCTTTTGTGCCTCCAGTGACACCATGGGACCTTAACGTGGTGTTACGGTTCCTTAAGCCTCACTGGTTTGAACCGCTTCAAACAGTTGAATTGAAGTATCTTACTTGGAAGGTGGTCATGTTATTGGCCTTGGCTTCGGCACGGCGAGTGTCGGAGTTGGCGGCTTTGTCTCACAAAAGCCCTTATCTGATTTTCCATGTGGATAGATCCGAGTTGCGGACTCGTCCCCAATTTTTGCCTAAGGTGGTTTCTTCTTTTCATATGAACCAACCTATTGTGGTGCCTGTGGCTACAAGGGACGTGGAGGATTCCGAGTCCCTAGGTGTGGTCAGGGCATTGAAAATTTATGTGGCCAGAACGGCTCGGGTTAGGAAAACAGAGGCTCTGTTTATCCTGTATGCAGCCAACAAGGTTGGTGCTCCTGCGTCTAAACAGACTATTGCTCGCTGGATCTGTTACACGATTCAGCAGGCTCATTCTGCGGCTGGATTGCCGTTACCGAATTCGGTTAAGGCCCATTCCACTAGGAAGGTGGGCTCTTCTTGGGCGGCTGCCCGGTGCGTCTCGGCATTACAACTTTGCCGAGCCGCGACTTGGTCGGGTTCAAACACTTTTGCAAAGTTCTACAAGTTTGATACCCTGGCCGATGAGGACCTAATGTTTGCTCATTCGGTGCTGCAGAGTCGTCCGCACTCTCCTGCCCGTTTTGGAGCTTTGGTATAATCCCCATGGTCCTTATGGAGTCCCCAGCATCCTCTAGGACGTAAGAGAAAATAAGATTTTAAACCTACCGGTAAATAATTTTCTCGTAGTCCGTAGAGGATGCTGGGCGCCCGTCCCAGTGCGGACAGCATCCTGCAGGACTTGTTTATAGTTGTTGCTTACATAAGGGTTATGTTTCAGTTGGATCAGTTTTGGACTGATACTGGGTTTGTTTCATACTGTTGACTGGTTCGTATATTCCATGTTATACGGTGTGGATGGTGTGGGCTGGTATGAATCTTGCCCTTGGATTTACAAAATCCTTTCCTCGTACTGTCCGTCTCTTCTGGGCACAGTTTCTCTAACTGAGGTCTGGAGGAGGGGCATAGAGGGAGGAGCCAGTGCACACCCATACCTAAAGTTCTTTTTAGTGCCCATGTCTCCTGTGGAGCCCGTTTATCCCATGGTCCTTACGGAGTCCCCAGCATCCTCTACGGACTACGAGAAAAAGATTTACCGGTAGGTTTAAAATCTTATTTTCTTTTTGAAGTCACCTACAAAAGTGAATTAATACAAAATGTCTAACTATTCTTTCAGTTGTCTATGAGGCACAGTCACATCTGCAGTTGCACTGTGAGAAATATGTGAAAAATTAATACGGGGTGTAATTACGTTTCGGGATTAGAAAGAACCGAGATGGGCTGATTTATCAGCATGGTGAAAAGAGTAATAATAAGCTTCGGCCAATTAGATGACAACTTTCATTAATGTTCCTACTCTGGACTGCTAATTGCTCTTTAATAATTTGTTGTGAATGACTTTGCTGTTGCCAACATCCCAGTTAGAACTAATAGTAGTATGATATCTTGGTGTGGCTCAATTGCCCAAGCAGAACTGCATCAACACTTTGCAAACGGACGTTTCATCCTATTTTATTGCTTCTTAATTGAAGAGTTTTTAAACCTGTGTTCAATAAAACCTTTTTTGTTCACAATACCCGATACACAAGTGCCACCAAGGGTCTGAGTGTTATATGGTAATACAGTCTTTTAATATATTGCATGTATTATTTATATAATATGTAGTTTGGAAGCGTATGGCAATGTTTGGGATGTGCACATACAACTCTAATGCAAAGTCAATATTTGCCTATTGAAGGACATAATAAAATGTAACACAAAAAAGCATGATGACACTGGTTTACAGAGCACATTTCATGCGTGTTTGAATCATCACAATTTTCTATAGTAAAATAAGTGAAAAATTTTGCTAATAGATGACTGACAATGATATCCCCAAATGGGATCCGGTCTCTAGGTCGACAGTGTCTAGGTCGACCACTATTGGTCGACAGTAACTAGGTCGACAGGGTTTCTAAGTCGACAGGGTCTCTAGGTCGACAGGTCAAAATGTCGACATGAGTTTTTCACAATTTTTTTTCTTTCTTTTTTTAACCTTTTCATACTTAATGATCCACGTGGACTACGATTGGAACGGTAATCTGTAACGGAGCGGGGCACCTTGCCCGCAGCATGGCGAGCAAAGCAAGCCATGCGAGGGGACACGGTGCACTAATTAGGGTTCCCGGTCACTCTACGAAGAAAACGACACCCAAAAAAACATCAAAACTCATGTCAACCTTTTGACCTGTCGACCTAGTTACTATCTACCTTCCATATCACCCCCCCCCCCACCCACCCCCAAATAGAGTAACCATAATATAGCACTCATCATTGTGCTTTTCCAGAAAGCAGTTCACAGGCCACTAGAGGGCTCCCTTGAATACTGTATATTCTGAAATCAATATAGGTTTGCAGACAGCTCTTTTTATCTCCTACAAAGCTTTAAGTAAAGATCTGGACCATACAAGAGAGCTATGCGTCATTATAGATAAAATATCATGAAACCGAAAAGCCTAATTACAGCATAATATCAATTTCAGTTTGGATATTTAATATCAGAAATTAAAATGTAAATAGACTTTCATTGAATGATCTTTAGATTTTAGAAAATCAGACCCCGGTAACTACCTAGTAAGCGTACAGAACATAACTATCATGTACCTGCTGCCTATAGCCGTCATATGGAAAAATGTAATTTACTGTAATATACTACTAGTTATTCAGTTTATTCATCATTACATTTCGTTTAAGTTGACAGTCACTCGTACATCATGTAGTTATGTCTCCTGTCCATTATTTGATGTGACTGCTGTTTAGTTTGGTTTATTAGATACGTATCATACATTAGACTTCTATGCTAAAATGTAAATGGGAAACAGGTCACCTTCACAGTATCATCCACTGCAAAAGATAGCCCACTATAGGTTACTGTCAGCAGCGGAGAAACCGTACAGAGGTTATATAATCACCCTTCTTATACAGTATATAGTGAGGAACAATCATTTGCTCCCAGCCTCTAGCAGATCACCACCGCTGATGTGTACTGTGGAAAATCAAGATTATAGCATACCGACATTTTTTCATTATAAACTTTGTTAGACCTGAAAGCACTTACTGACCATCATTCAATGAACTGTTAGTGAGTCAATGCACTTATCTTCAGTTTGATTGAAGCCTTTCTTTCATTCAAAGGAGAAAAAAGTGGGAGGGGAAAAAATTGTTCATCAGTCATACAGTACACTTGCTTAGCAATAGCGTGCTGTGTGTGTGTGTGTGTGTGTGTGTGTGTGTGTGTGTGTGTGTGTGTGTGTGTGTGTGTGTATGTACTGTATGTGTGTATGTATATGTGTATAGATAGAGCAACAAACCCTTGATGCACTAGTACCAAATAGAATCAATAGATAATACAGTACAATAACATAGTAACATAGTAAATGAGGTTGAAAAAAGACAAGTTGTCCATCGAGTTCAACCTGTATACACTGTTCTACACTGGATGAATAATGATGACTCAAGTGACGACTGTTTTTTTTGTATAATCTGTTTTTATTGAAACGAAAACAGACTTATAACAGCTTGTTAACACGTATGCATATCAATCAGCGGCATAATAAAGTGACCAATTTGAGCATAAACAAAATAGTAGCCGAGTGTTCAATATGTCTAAAGTCTGCACTAACATTTTTGAACTAAGAAACATGGTAGAACATAGACATAGAGCGAGAAAAAGAAAACAACAGAGGAGAAAGGTGACTGAGCCTAGCATGCTGAGAGAAGGAGGAAAGAATATGTGTAATGAACCGGTAGATTTAAACATATTGGTCCAGGGTCCACGCCAAATAGCGAACAACAAAGTGACCCCCACCACCCGCTCATTTCACAGAGGAAATATGTCTTGTACGACTCAGAGGTCTTATACTCTATCCAAGGCATCCACATAGCAATAAACTCTGAGCGTCTGTCTCCAGCGCTCAATAATACATCTTCCATGTTCATGTAATAGTCTAGTCTGGAAAACCAGGTATATCGTGTAGGAGGACTAGAGGACCTCCACAAAGTGGGGATTACTGCTCGTGCGGCATTGCCAAGGTGTCGTAGTAAAGATGACTTGCAAGTAGAGAGTGGGGTAGTGGAATGGTTCAGTAGCCAAAAGGCCGGGTCAGATGGGACAGGAGCATGTAGGATATCACCGGAGATAGAAATTACATCATCCCAGAAACTTTTAATGAGGGGACAGGTCCACCAGATGTGCAACAGAGAGCCTAGGTCCCTATGGCACCTCCAGCAGGCAGGTGAGATAGATGGGGAAATGACGTGTAGGAGGGTAGGATGTCTGTACCATCTCATCAGGATCTTGTATTGTGTTTCTCTGACCTGTATACATATGGAGCTCTTATGAGTTTTAAGAAAAATAGAGTCCCATTCCCTGTCTGAGAGTAAGATGTTCAGATCTCTCTCCCATTTTTGGGTGAAGAGAGGGGGGGTCGGGGAGTCAGACGTACATAGGAGTCTATCCAGGGTGGACACAGTATGTAAGGGGTTTAGGTGGGCCACACACATTTTTTCAAATGCGGTCAGCTCCCGTGACGCCTGACGGTACATATTATCCGTGTATAGAAAGTGTCGGACCTGCAAGAACTTCCAGAAGTCCGCCTGCGGGATCTCCCATTTCTCTCGGATCTCCGAGAACTGCTTAATCCCAGATGGGTGGACTAGCTGACCCACTCTAAAAAGTCCCTCCAGCGCCCAGTTTTGATAATACCCCAGTGAGAGGCCAGGTGGGAAAGTCGGGTTGCTCAAAAAGGAGGTGAGGGGGCCAAAAACAGAGGAGATGTACGATCGTCGTCTTATCCCTTTCCAAAAAGAAAGTGTAGGAGAAACAGTCGGGTGAGGGTGCGGGAGTTTGGGCAAGGTCGGGAGCCAAGGGAAAATTTCTGGGTATAGCTGTACGCATAATCCCTCCAAGACCACCCATTGTTTAACCTCCCGGCTCCTGGTCCAATCCAAGACCCTGTTTAAGAGGATTGCATGGTAATAGGGTTTAATATCTGGGAGTTGGAACCCACCTTTTTGAGGCGGGCGAGTCAAGATGGATCTACCAATTCTGGGTCTCTTACGACGCCAGATAAATTGTTGGATCAAGGATCCTACAGTCCGGAACCAGGAGTCAGGGACTCGAATTGGTAAGGTCTGGAGGAGATATAGCAGTTTGGGTAATGTGTTCATTTTTACAACAATAATTCCGCCTAGCCAAGAGAGATTATGGTATTGCCATCTGCAATAATCATTTCTAATGGCCTGGAGAATAGGGTGAAAGTTCAAGGACAACAGACGCGATGAATCGCTGGAAAGCTGGACTCCCAGGTATGTGATGTGGGAGTCTCGCCATTTAAAGGGGAATGTGGCTTTCAAACCAGGTAAGATCGATTGAGGGGTTGAAATATGAAGGGCATAGGATTTAGATGTGTTGATTTTAAAACCTGAGAGTGAACCAAAGGTGTCCAATTCACCCATCAGGTTAGGAAGTGAGTGAGCAGGGTGTGTAACTGCCGTCAGCAGATCGTCTGCAAACAGGGCAAGTTTGTATTCTATGTTACCTATTTGTAGCCCCTTAATCTTGTCATTCGCTCTAATAGCCCTGGCCAAGGCTTCAATACAAAGAACGAAAATCAGGGGGGACAAGGGGCAGCCCTGCCTCGTTCCATTACTTATGAAGAAGTAGTCAGAAAGGGTCCCATTAACCCGCACCTTAGCCGATGGTTGTGCGTAGAGTGATAATATTCTATGGAGGGCTCGTGGGCCCAACCCAATATGCTCCAGCACCGCCCTCATGAAGTCCCAATTTACCCTGTCAAAAGCCTTTTCGGCATCTGTAGACAACAACACAGTAGATGTCTTGCTGCTAGAGGCCAAATGTATGAGGTTGAGGATTTTTGTCGTATTATCTTTTGCTTCACGGCCAGGGACAAAGCCTACCTGGTCATTATGGATGAGTGATGGGAGAAATTCGTTCAATCTAAGAGCCATCAATTTCGCAAAAAATTTGAGATCCAAATTAAGCAGGGAGATTGGCCTGTAACTGGAGCAAGCTGAGGGGTCCTTTCCTTGTTTAGGGATCACAGTAATATGGGCCTCTAGTGATTGTTGGGAGAAGTGGGTTTCAGCGGAGATGGAGTTGAAGGCTTGTAGTAATTTGGGGGCAAGAGTCTCCTTAAATGTCTTATAATAGGTGGCTGTAAAGCCGTCTGGGCCCGGACTTTTACGTAGGGGTGCGGTAGAGATAACGTGTTCCACCTCAGTCAAGGTGAAAGGTGCTTCCAGGGAGTCTCGATCAGAGATTGACAGCTGAGGGAACGCCACGTCAGCTAAGTATTTCCTGGATCTCAACATATTTGAAAGGGGATCATGGGCCTGAGAAGGGTCGCCTAGGTTGTATAAAGTATTGTAATAATTTTTAAAGCATGCTGCTATCTCCGGAGACTTAAAACATACTGAACCCGTGCTATTTTTCATTGAGGGAATAAAAGAGGCCAATCTCTGGGATTGAAGCACCTGTGCCAGCAGGCGTCCCGGCTTATTTCCCCACTTATAATATTTGCTGTTACATTTACGCAAGGAGGCTTGGGTTTTGTTATTGAGGGTTGACCGGAGGTGCGCCCGGGCTTCAGACAGCTCCACCAAATCCGATGGGGACAGGGAGGATTTGTGGCGGGTCTCTAAGGAATGAATTTTATGCAGTAGTGTGGTGATTAAGGCCTGTCTGTTTTTCTTCACAAAGGAGCCTAATTGAATCAGTTTACCCCGTATAACACATTTGTGGGCCTCCCAGATCATAATTTCGGATAATTCCCCAGTATCGTTTATGTCAAAATAATCAGATAACGCCTTATCTAATTCTGATTTGCAATATTCATTGTATAGAAGGGATTCATTAAGGTGCCAGGTCCAGGGACCAGGGGTTCGGGAGGAGGCTGAGAGGGACAAGAATACTGGGGCATGGTCTGACCAAGTAATGGAACCAATAGAGGCGTCCACTATTAAGGTGAGGTGTTTATGGCTCAAAAACAAATAGTCTAGGCGTGAGTAAACCTGATGTGGGTGTGAGAAAAATGAGAAGTCTCTGTCAGTGGGATGTGTGACCCGCCAAGAGTCAGCTAGTTGAAATTCGTGGAAGACCTTCCTAACTTGTCCATATAAGAGTTCAGAGAATTTAGGGGCTGGCGGGGAGGTGTCAATGGAGGGGTCCATGGACCAATTTAAGTCGCCCCCCAAAACTACAATACCCGTCATGAGGGTTTCAAGTCGGGGAAGTTGGGATCGAAAAAAGGACAATTGGCCCTGATTCGGAGCATAGAGGGCTATGAGGGTGTACGCCTGGGAAAATATATTGCATTGGACTACTAGCAATCTCCCTGGAACTAGTTTATGGACAGAGACATCGGTCACTTGGAGGGCTTTGGAAAAAAGTATAGCGACCCCTTTAGACTTACCTTCAGGATTGTTGGAGTAGAAAGCAAGGGGAAATCTTTGATTTACTAAAGAGGGCCTGCGAGCAGAGATCTTAAAATGTGTCTCCTGAATCAGGGCCACATCTACTCCGTCAGAACGCAGCGTCCGAAATAATTGGGACCGTTTCTCGGGGATGTTAAGCCCTTTGGTATTAATCGAGGTGATTTTAAGTATACCCGGGGAAGACATCACATCGTATCATAACACAGGAAAGCAGAGCGCTCGGACAGTTCACCAAAGAAAATGAAAAAACAATAAGGAAGAGAAGAATGGAAAAGAAAGCAAGTCACAGAAAATAGAAACATCATGAACATAGAAACATCCGCAATGGGGGAGCAGGTAAGTATATATATATATACCAGCATCCCCATAAGGCACAATGGCCGTGTGCGGGACTGGGGTAAGGGAGTCACCCCTATAGGCACCACTTCTATCATAAACATTGTAAGGGCACTACATAAACTAGAGAAAAATTGTAATAATCGGTAGTATTAACCGGCAGCAACAACTGACTATCTTCTAGTAAAAGTCTTATCACTGAAGTCCAGGACTGTAGAAGAAACCGGGGGGGGGGGGGGGGGGGGTACAGTGAGACGAGGCAGAAGTGGCGTAAGGCCACATAGGACGTGTCTCACCCGGCATATCGCGTTTAGAGTGTCCAGCCCTCCTGAAGAATACGAAAAGTGTCAGTCGGCAGAGTAGTAAGGAGCAGTATCTTCATGCAGGGGAGGAATCCTGGCATGCGGGGCGGGGTTTTGAAGATTTCTTCTGAGAGCCACCGACCACCTGCCATGGCTCTCCACTCCCCGCAGGTTGTGGCGGGTGCAGATCCGGGAGGATGAAGTCCCAATCCGGTATCTTCAAGAGTGGGAGACCGAGACCGGAGCAGAAAGTGGGGAGGTCAGATGGGGTATGGAGGGTGTATAGCTTTCCTGAAGTTGATACTTGTAGGCTGAAAGGGAAACCCCATCTGTACTTCAGTTGTCGCTTACGGAGTTCCTCTGTGAGGGGGCGAAGGGTCTTTCTTTGTTGGAGGGTATGCCAGGAGAGATCCTGAAAGATGGAAATTGGGTCGCCGTTAAAGACCAGGTCATCCAGGCGACGCACTTTACTCATAATTTCTTCCTTCTGAGAATAATAATGTAGTCGACATATGACGTCTCGGGGTCGATCGGAAGGGAGCCCCCTCGGCTTGAGAGCGCGGTGGGCTCTGTCGAACGTTATGACGTCAGCTGGGTCATTGCCCAGGATTGTGTTGAATATTTTCGTCAAGGCGTCTACTAAGCCTGTCTGGGGGACCTCCTCAGGAATACCTCTCACCCGGATATTGTTCCTCCTACCTCTGTTGTCCAAATCCAACACACGGGTCTGCAGTGATCGGATTTCATCCGACTGGGCTTTAATAACATCCGTTAAGGACCCCATAAAGGTATCGGTAGAGTCACGATGTTCTTCCAGCGTGTTCCCCTATCAGAAAGCTGCGAGATATCATGTTTGATGGATGCCAGCTCTCTTCGCATGGTGTCTTGGAGGTCCTGCTTAGTTGGGAGTGTTTTCATAAACTGCAGGATATCTTGAAGAGCGGTATCGCTGTGGGCGTGTGAGGTAGGTGGCTCCATCGTTAACGGGGAGGCAGAGGAGGCGGAATGACTTGAAGAAGGGCTTGAGGGGGAGAGGTCTCCAGAAAGCCTTGCAGGAGTAGGTCGTAGGAATGATCTCATTCCCGGTTGGGTCGCGGTCTCCTTAGGTTGTGTAGTATTACATTTCTTTTTCCCGGATCTGACCATGCTTAGAAGAGGATAAATGGGTAAATGATAGCAAGAGATGGTGTGAGCATAATCCCGGTGCTGCTCGGTATGCTGTGAAGTGCCTACAGCATGGTGACTCCCCGTGGAATGGCACTAACACGCCATTAATCAATTTCCGCCATTAAGATAACGGGCACATAGTGGGCATTGGATCTCGCCTCCCCAGTAATGTGGAGGCAGGTGCAGGGCCTCCGTATCACCGACTCTCAGAAGGCAGCCCACGGCTCCTTGCAAATTCTGTCAGACAAGTATAAGGGCACTAGAGTCGTAGATATAGGACCATGTATATGGGTGAGCCACTAGGGGGAGCTCCAACCCAAGATATGAACCTCATAAGGCACTTCCACTGTAAAATAGGAGATAGACCCGCAGATCAAATTAAATGCAAAGAACCAGAACTAGAGTCGTTACTGTAGAATATTGGAAAGTCAAAGTACCCTCTAAGGGCCTCTACACATGATGTGGGGCACAATAGAGTATATGGGGCAGTTCGTTTCTGGGGTTCACCTACACCAGTGAGCAGTGTACTATGGTGAGGCACAGCACGTATCCCCAGCAGCTGGTATAGGGAGATGGCCACTAATCAGGCCTGCAGCGGGTGAGGGGGGGGATTCACATATGTGAGGCAGGCGTTTGCGGGTATGAAGTCGGGGCCTGCCATGTCTACGTTCCGGTCCCGGAACTCACGGCCGGGTCCCCTCTCAGCTGTAGCCCCCGGTTTCCAGGCGAGGTAGGTGGAGGCCGCAGCCGTCACGCTGAAAGCAGCCGAGGGCGGGCGGGCGTCAGCGGGGGGAGAGGTGCCGCGCGCACTGTAGAGCCGCCGGACGGTGAGGGACAAGCAGGCAGAGGGAACTCACCAGCCGCCACTACCGCCAGGCCCGCCAGGCCGCCGTCTCCGCCACCAGGTCCTAGATGTGAAGACCGGAGGGCTTTGCCGCTGCTCTCGTCCTGCAGCTTCTGTCTCGTGCTGCCGCCGCTAGTCAGGGGTGCAGGTGTCTCCACTCCCGAGTTCCAGGGCAGGGATGTGACACTCAGCCGAGTGTCGAGTCCGGGGGTGGGGGGGGGACTTCTACTACAGTCCCCGGCTCCACAGGGAGGGGTAGGCCACAGCCCGTAAGGACCCTTAAAAGGGTCCCCCGGCTCCGCAGTCGCCACCTCCCGAGCAGGTAAGTTGAAGAGTGGTGTCAGGAGACGGTGAGGTCAGTGGGAGCCCCCAGTAATATATATTTTTTATCAATTATGTGGAAGGCTAGCAGGAGCTCCTGAAAAGCACTTCCACTCAGCCTGCTGGCCAGACCACGCCCCCCAAGTGACGACTGTTAATAGCCTAGTTGACAACTGGAGTGCATACTCATACATTCAATTTAAATTCTATATCTTTGGTTATAATTTTCAGTTAGAAATGTATCCAATCAATTTTTAAACATATTTACTGAGTTTGCCATTACTAAAATCATAGTACAATGGAACAAATACAGTAGCAACAGCAGGTAATATATCATATTATACTATTGTTTGTTACTTGGATTTGTGAAAATAAAATTCTGTTTTTCCATAAGAAATTGGAAGCAATATTATCTTTATGGAACTACACCAGGGACGTGCGGTAAGGTAAATGGCTCAGGAGACACTGGCTAGTACCAGAGCCAGATTTACATGCAATATATGAGCCAAAGGGTTCATGTGGGTATTATACACAGATGCAGCAGTATAAACTCCCAGAAATTTGGGGAGTTTTGATCAGAGATGTTCGGTAGAGATAGCCACCTGTAATAGACTTTTTACCCCACAGTTTTGACTATAAAAATTATTAGAATAATACAAAGAAGATATTTCTAATATATTCTTTGTATTTTTCATATACTTTATGCAGTCAAAACTCTGGTTTACACTGTAGTATGATAGGAAAGGCTCTGCCTCACACCACTGCACATCACTGGACTACGCATGAGTTCCTAATGCTCAAACACAGTTCTTGTTGACATCTCAAGGTTGTTCAAAACTGTACACACTGTTTTTATTCCTCTCTTTTTTTCATGTACACTGAATATCATAAGGGTCTGCAGACCGAAGACCCCCATATCAAAAGCGAAGTGAACCTGCCGGCCACCTTTTACTCACTATATTTATATCACACTAGTAGGCACTTTTTTATTTCACTTATTTGTTTTAATTACTTTTGTGTTACTCACCTACACACAGTGATTACTATATTTTAGCTGCCACTCATTTTACAGAGATGAGGAGTGTGAAAGCTTCCTTTGCAAACTAATATTTCACAGTGTATACTTGTGCGCCTGTTAATTCATTTCAGAATATATATATATATATATATATAAGGTTTTACTACACCAACGTGTCTTAGTGTTTTCTGTGGCGGATTATTAAAGGTAAAACCGTCGTACAACAACCAGTTTTCAAGACCTCGCTTTTCTCATGGGAAATAATATACAAACCACCCAATTTATTAAGTGGCTGCTTTTAAAACTGGTGGGAAAAATAAGGTTTTAGTGACCGGCGAGATGGCTCAACCAGCTGGCCGAGATACAGTATCTTGCATTCTTAACCACTGTTGAAGAAATAAGAAAAATAACCCTCCCCCCTCCCCCATTGCAATGTGCTTACTTTATTGTAAATAAATTGTAATGCGTGCCCTTTATTGGTTTCAATAACTAGTATTTCTCCTAATCAAAAAAGTAATAGATTGCGGTCTTATATAATTTGTTAATAAATGTCATTGCTGGCTTTTAATTAACAAATTATTTTTGTCCCCCATAGTTTACAAAATGATTGTCAATGTTCTATATTGCACCCCAATTTTCTCATAGTCTAGAGGCATAACAGTTTTATTTCATCTTGATCCATAATAGTTTCTTCATCTTGATCCAACATAATCCATTGGGTTTTCAAAAAGAATCAAAAACACACACACATTGCAAAAATTGCGCCATAAAGCTTCCTGACACTAAACAACTTAATGGGTGGGTGTACATCTATGTAATAGACAGTCAGCCAATTAGCAGCAGTCTTTCAGCACAGACTGTAAACATGCACTTTCAGCCTAGAACTGGTGACCCCAAACTCATGGAGAAAACCAAAAGTGAGGTCCCCCTTGATTTCAGAGTTGCCAGCACTGGGCTTTGCCAGGTCAGTTGACCAGAAAGTTGTACATTTTCCCCATACATTGAAACGTGACATTGGTTAAAGGTTGGTTAAATTCAACATGTTGGATTTAATCAACCAGTGTAAACAACCATTTTTTGCCATCTTTTAGCGTTTTCACAGCCTGTGTCCAACACGCTAATGGCCGATACTTTGTTGTAATACACTACACAATAATTGTGCAATGTGTGGTCAGTTTTACTCTAAGATTCCCCTCAGTATCTAGTCTGCTTTTCTCTTATAGCCTCTTCACCTGCCAGTCTCTGGTCTGTGTCCCTTTCTTCACTACAATCCCAGTTTATATTTAATTTCAGTTGTGCTTTGGATTAATCAGGAAACTTTAATTACCAATCACTGACTTAGGGGCCTATTAATTAAAGTAGAAATTGTGCTCAACCCTTTGAAAACATCTTTTTCTGAAAAATGTACACATTATTAGCAGTGGACCCATTTAACATACATGTACCGCCAATATCGCTGTTTCTGTTCACGTCCGCTGTCCCCACCGCTTTCAGTAGGGACTGCGAAAATGGCCAGTTTATCAAGCCTAGCTTTTTGCAGCTGGCACCTGGTAGTTAACATCCTCTTTCTCAAATTATTTATTTCCCACCATCAACCACCCCTTTATTTATGTGACTGCGCAATATGTACGTTGCGCCTTACAAAGGGCATTAATTCTAGCACATGCCCAAATCCATGTCCACGCATGCATATTATGTAAGCCGGTTCCAAACCTGGCATAAAGTATAGCTCTCTTAGTGATTTAGACCCCAGGTATTGCATAGCTATTGCATGTGTGTCTATAGGGGAAATGTGTGAAGCAGTGAAAAGAGTGGAGAATGGCTCACTTCTCTATTCTCTTCACTGCTTCATACATCGCCTCCTATAGGAGGTACTGAAACCTGGAGGTAAATTCACTACTGTTGAAAGCAAAACATACCACATTAAATTAAGAACATGCAAAGATTCTGTGGCTTATGCAAGCTATTACTTACAATATTTACCCCAGGTACCTAATTTAAGCAAAACAGGGAATACAGAGTGCTGATCATTATAGCTGTATATTATGTGTGTTATTTGGATTAGTAAGTGACGGTGATCACTCAGATTTTACACTGCGTTTCTGGGACCCCTACACCATGGCACCACCTTAACAACAATGTCATTCACCCATCGGCAGAGGTCCAGGATTGGTTCGGGAGTTAATCTGAACCACACTAAATGCATTCAAATTTATTGTACATTAGCAAAGCTTTCCATCATTTATACAAGATCTTGTTGCGTTCTAGCCTATCAATAGGCGATCTCAGATTTGATCTTATTCCTTACTTCCTGACTGTCTCCAATCTGGAGAGAAATAAGATGCCGTGGATACCGGTGGTCAGGATTGCCAGTGGCTAGAATGCTGATCCGGCATCCCAACTGCTTAAAATCCCAATGGGCAGTGGAGGTAAGTATCCCTAATACTAATCCTCCCTCACCACAGCCTAATCTTCATTCCCTGCAGCCTAACGCTCCCCTCCTCTCACAGCCTAACCCTAACCTCCCCTATATACCTACGTTCGGGATTCCGGCGTCGGCATTCTGACAGTTGTTGGGATTCCGATGCAGGTATTCTGAGTGCCGAGATCCCAATTACATCCTCTATGCGCACTGTTAGTTCTGCAAAACCAAACTTTCACTTTAAACAAAGATTGACTGCTTTACTCTGTCATTCGAAGTTTAGGAAAGGACCTGAAAATTGTAAGCATGTAATTGAATTAGGAAAATGCAGCTTAAAGTTTTATGTGCTTTCTGTGATTTGTAATAGGCAAAAAGCTTGTCTGAAAAAGAGATGCATTTATTGCAGACTGTTAATCCTAGAACATATGGCTTTAGTTTTCACTCTTCTACCTAAAGTATATGGAAACTGTTGCCCAATAGACTAGCCAGTTATTTTCATTGGGTTAGGGAAAACTCTGTGGTAGCATATTCAACACTGTGCTCTCTGCAAATTTTAGAATGTTTATTGTATTGTTTAATTTGTATATATGTCAAATGTTACCATATTACATGATGATGTCTTTTAACCCTTCTAATGCTTTTACAATTGAGTGACATGTGGAGGGCAGATGGAAATGGCTTTAGATCAGCTCTGTGAAGTTAGTGGGAAATTGTTGCATTGGAGGCAAGGACAGGGTGGTGTGATCCTTATTGTGATGATGAGAAGGACAAGTTATTGTGGTCATTATTGCTGGGGTGAGAAGGACAGGGTGGTGTGGTTCTTGTTGCTGTAGTGAGAAAGACAGAGTGGTGTGGTCCTTATTGTTGTGGCGAGAAGGACAGAGTTGTGTGGTCCTTATTGCTTTGGTGGAAAGGATAGGGTGTTGTGGTCCTTATTGCTATATTAGAAGGATAGGGTGGTGTGGTCCTTATAGCTGTGGTGTGAAGGTCAGGGTGTTATGGTCCTAATTGCTTTGGTGAGAAGGATATGGTGTGGTGTGGTCCTTTTTTGCTGTGGTCAGAAAGATAGGGTATTGTGGTCATTCTTACTGTGGTGAGGGGGACAGGGTTGTGTTGCCCTTATTGCTGTGGTGCGAATGACAGGATAGTGTAGTCCTTATTGCTTTGGTGAAAAGGACAGGGTGGTGTGTTCCTAAATGCTGTGGCGAGAAGGACAGGGTGGTGTGGTCCTAATTGCTGTATTAGAAGGACAGGGTGGTGTAGTCCTAATTGCTGTATTAGAAGGACAGGGTGGTGTCCTTCTAATACAGCAGTGGTGAGAAGGACAGGGTGGTATGGTCCTAATTGCTTTGGTGAGAAGGATATGGTGGTGTGGTCCTTTTTAGCTGTGGTCAGAAGGATAGGGTATTGTGGTCATTCTTACTGTGGTGAGGAGGACTGGGTTGTGTTGCCCTTATTGCTGTGGTGAGAAGGACAGGATGGTGTAGTCCTTATTGCTTTGGTGAAAAGGACAGGGTGGTATGTTCCTTAATGCTGTGGTGAA